>NW_028082350.1:11253381-12739901 GCF_014824575.4 Sturnira hondurensis | reverse complement strand
GTGCTTCTCAGATAAGGTCAAGTTCAAGGAGTTCATCATCACCAAGCCCTTATTATATGAAATGCTAAAGGGACTTATATAAGAAAAAGAAGATGAAAAATATGAACAGTGAAAGGACAGCAAACACACAGTTATTAACAACCACACCTAAAACAAAAGCAAACCAAGAGGACAGCTAGATCAGGAGTGGAACCATAGAAATGAAGAACACATGGAGGGTTAGAAACAGGGGGGTGGGAGGGGGAGAAGGGGGGAGAAGGCACAGAAAATAGCATAGATGGTAGGTAGAAAATAGATAGGGGGGAGGGCAAGAATAGTGGGGGAAATATAGAATCCAAAGAACTTGAGACACGTGGTTATAAACTAAGGGGGGCAGAATGGTGGGGGAGGGAGGGTGCGGGTGGAAGGGATTGAAGGGGGGGAATAGAACAACTGTAATGGTATAATCAATAAAATATATTTAAAAAAAAAAAGAATTGGTGATAGTTGCACTTAATTTTTGCTTTCTGTGGAGTTGCTGCTTAAATACCCTTTCGTAGCAAGTTGTTCTGGTTTTTGGATTCTTAAAAGGATGTTTAGATTAATTCAGCAGCAGTTTTTCCTGTGATGTACGGTAACTGGTTGTGTGTAAGAATTGGGGCATGCCCTTTGTGTGTGGTATCGCTGTGTTCCAGGTACTGGGCACACGAAGGTGGGGCTGAGCAAGACCGCTGCCCCTAGCAGACTGGCGCATGCGGTCTGAAGACATTCGAGTAATCAAGCCCTTGTGCTACTGCTGTGCAGTGAGAGAGACCTCCTGGCAGGAGTGAACAGGGTTCTGAGAGCCTGAAGAGAGGAGCTGAGGTTTGAGGGGTGGGTCGAGAACTGAGCCCTGAGCCCTGACCCCTGACGTTTCAGGAAGAGGGACAGTGCAAAAGTGTGAAGGCGTGAAGACAGTGTATTGGGCGACTGAACTACGTGAGTGATGTGCAGACATTGTAGGTAGGAGGGGGGAGTGCCTGAAACGTAGGCAGAGGCCACACGATACCCCCCTGAGGAGACCACGCGAATCTGTGTAACATTTACAGAAGAGGTACTGGATATGTTAAGCAGGTGGGTAACACAATCAGATTTGCATCTTAATGAGCTTATGCTGCCAACAAGGGGCAAGAAGACAGATTGAAGAATGGTAAACTGGGAAGATTTAGCAAACTTCATGCAGCAGTTCCGGAAAGCACCTGGGGCGTCCTAAAACTGAGCTGGTGCTGGATAGGAGGGCGGAGGTTTGAGAGAGTCGATGGGCCTGCTGGTCAGGTCTTTAAAGGCAGTGGTAGGAGAAGAAAGCCGTGTTTGACAGAGGTTTTGGGCCCAGGGTCTAGGCTGGGGCTTCAGGGGGTTCTGTGAATTTCCTAAAATCTTAACCCAGACACTGTCCGGCTGTGTGTATGCTCGTTTTCTCAGGGACGGTGGCTTATAGGGTTAGTCATATTCTCAGACAGGGAAGAACAACAAAAACCGACCGTCTAGTGAGTAGTCTTTTGAGGTGTCCAACCTGAGAATCCACGTGGACGTTGTCGGTGTTAACCGAGTGGGGTACTGGGTGAGTGGTAGACAGGAACGGAAAGTGAATGTTGGTGAGTGTCTGTGTTTAGGGTGCAAGTGTTTTAAAGGAGTCGTGAGCCAATGTTTAAAACAATGACTTCACGGATTTTTTTCTTGCCTTAAAATATTTTGTATTTACAAATGGAAATAATTAGAATCTTATCTCTGATTTCCTAGAGTTAGAATTTTTATTTTGAAGCAGATTAAATACACCTTAAGTTATCTTACTATTTATCAGGTCTTTTAAGTGTTTAAACCGAAGGCTGTCGTGATGGGCACCTTGAGAACTGCTTATTTCAAACGAGCATGAACATTGAAATTCAGAACCCTAGGCTGAGAGCGTTGTGTCGGCGGGGGGTACCTTGTGCTAGTCAGTTAACGAGGGTACAAGACTAATTTCTTTATTGCTTTTAATTTTAAGTTAAGTATGTAATTTAAGAAGGCTGGGGGCAGGGGAGAGGAGCTTGCTGAGAGAGATCAGGAACCTGATCCTTCCTGTCCCCTCTCCCCTCACGGGGCACATTACCTTTCCCTGTCCCTGTCCCTGTTCCTGTCCGTTTCCCATAAGCTCCAAAGGCCCCGTGTTTTGCCTTTGTAACTTGTTTCCTGAACCCATTTCTTTGATGGCTCACTTCTACCACTGTGACTGACTTTCTTTAAAAAAAAAAAAGAAAAGAAAAAGAATGGTAGTAGATTGGCTTTAACTGTATTGGCAGTTTTCTGCCAATTAAACTCACTTACAAGTCAGCCTGCTGGGTGCACTTCATGCCTCTCCAAGTCAGATTGTAGTCTGAGCCCGAAGGGGTTGAGTCCCCGATGGGGCCCGCTCACCGAAACCTCAGGCTGCTCGTAAATGCCTCCGTTATGCTTGCTTAGCTGTGTTCCATAGTTACTTTTATGTAATTTCCACTTTCAGTTCTTTTCCAATGTAATACAGTAGATTTAACATTTTTAAATTTGTATATTAGGAATAAACTATGCAGTGACTGGAAGATATTTTGAAACTGTGACTTTTACACCAAGGCAAGGCTACATTTTGATCTAGGCAAGGCTGTTTTGGTTTCTTTTTCCCCACGCTCTGTCGTTGCAGGTTGAATTAACTGATTCCCCCCTTTGTTTTGTTTGTTGTGGTTTTGATGTTTTTTTTCCTTTCAGCTAAAGGAGCAGCCCAGTGGTTTTGGAGAAGTGCCAAGGTGCACTGGCTGGCTCACGTGACTGGTGCCTCAGGGAGGGTCGGGATTCCTGGGTCCAGGACCGACCTGATCCTGGAAGTCACTTCAAGCAGGCAGATCGTGGGGAAAAGCCTTGTCTGGTGGCTAGCCTTCCTCACAGCTCTGACGCTAGTCATCTCGGAGGGCCTCAGAGGGAGCCGTGAAGGTGAGCAGAGTAGAGTGTAGTTTTCTCTGGGGGCTGTGACTACGCGTTGGAGAGTCCGATTCAACCTGGAGGGACATCCCTGACCAGACAGACCCAGGTGCAGTTGGTAGATGACCTTCAGCTTATAAACTTGATGGTGATCAGACCCCATCTTTGGAGTTATTAGAAACTGCCCTCCTAGCCTTAAGATCTGTAGAGGGAGGAATTTGATATTTCCTGGGCCCTTCAGAATCCGAGGTTAAAACAGCCATCTTTGTAGCAGTTTGGATTTATGTAGCTCATATTTTGTTGCATTCTATTTGAGGATTATTGGAACTGCTTGCATCATTTAAATGACATTTTTTGCCCTATGAAAGATTTTTTTAAAGATTTTATTTATTTATCTTTAGAGGGGAAGGGAAGGAGAGAGGGAGAGAAATATCAATGTAGGGTTGCCTCTCATGCGCCCCCTGCTGGGAACTGGCCTGCAACCCAGGCATGTGCCCTGACTGGGAATCGAACCGCTATACTCTGGTTCGCAGACCTGCGCTCAATACACTGAGCTACACCAGCGAGGGCGAAAGATTTCTTTAGAGATGTTTTGAGCAATTTGGTTTGGAAAAAGTTTAATCCTAGGCTTCTCTCTCTCTGTGCTTTAAGCACTCATAGAACCCAATCGTTTATATTACAAGCTTTGCTGCTAAAATTTCAAAATCTAAAACCTGTCCTAAGGCCTATTAGATTTTTTTTTGAGTCACCAATATTAGGAAAAAAAAAAACAATAATAGGGGACTGCACCATCCTCAATGTAAGTACATTTTTGCATTTAGAGATTATATATGTCACTGCTATATTAATATTAGAAAACATGCAAAAAAAGTTTAAAAAGATGAAGTGAAAAATCTTATACAAAGGAGGCTCTGATATTTTCTTCCTCTAGACCGTGCATTATGGTGTGTGTTTGGGGGGGTGGTAGCAAACATTTTTCAAAGGGCCAAAGAGTAAATATTTCAGGCTTTCAGCCCTTGTAAGACAAAAGCAGCTATAGATAACATTTTAAACCACTGAGTGCACTTGTCTTCAGTAACAGTTTATTTGCCAGAACCAGCTGTGGGCTGGATTTGGCTGGCGGGCCATAGTTTGCGGACCGCTGTAGAACACCGTTTTGTCTACTCCACTGGCCTAGACCTTGAGATTGTTGCACTGCTGGTGTGAGGCCCTTTGCCCCAGGTGTCCTAGAATTCGATCTTCCTTACTGCGCTGATGGAGCAGGTGAATGCCAGGAGTCAGAATGTGCTCAGTTTAGTGGAGCAAACCCTGATGGGGACACCAGTGATTCAGACACAAAGTTAGGGGCTGAGGTCTTGAGTTGGAAAGCTAGGGAAGCAGTTATGGAATGGCGTGAAGAGTAAAAGGACCCAGCACAAGCTGCCAGGGGGTCAGGCTGGCACTGGGGAATGACGTCTCATCTTGGACTTGGAAAGATTAATTCAAGTTTGTGATGTAGATGGGTGCAAGGGCATAAAGGTGCTGAAAGAGACTGTGGGGGGACTGTATCTACCTCAGTTCTGAAAGCTGGCAGAGTGTTCAAAAAAGCAACAGCAAGAAGTGAGAGTGGGCAGATTGAGGTGGCCCATTGCGTGTGTTCTTCCAAAGAACTTGGACTTTCCCTTACACGCTGGTGGTAACATGGAAGAGATTGCAGCAGAAACTAAAATGGTCAGATTTCGAAAGGCAGTGGCAGTAGTGGGGAATGGACACTGAGGAGATGTTTTTGGCAAGTCATTTTTTTTACCACCTGATAAAGGAGGGCACACTTGTTTGTGAGTTGTTTTATACCAGACATAAGTAAAGAAACTTGGAGTACTGTTGAGCGTAAAAAGGAATGAACTACTGATATGTTACAACGTGGATGAACCTCTGAAACATTACGCTAGATGCAAAAGCCCACATATCACATGAGACATATTGTATGATGCCACTTTTACGAAATGTCCATAAAGTGAATGAATGGTTGCCAGGGAGTGGGCCAGGCACTGACTGCTGGGGGGCAGGAGGGATCCTGCTGGGGTGCTGGAAGCGTTCTACAGCTGGGTGGGGGTGATGGTTGTATAGCTTTACCATTTACTGAAAGTAACTGGACACTTATTAAATGGGCAACTTTTATGGAAGGTAATTATACCTCACTTAAGTTGTTAAAAAATTAGAAAGACCTCACCTTTAAAATTTGTTGGAGTAAAACTCTGTTAAAGGGATTATTTCCATATTACTGATTGCCAAGCAGTTGCCCTTTCCTCTGAACAACTAATAACCTTCAAGTACTAGAACCCCCAAAAGTATTTTTTAAACCTTAAAGTGTTTTTAAAACATTGTCACTATAAAGCATAACTATAAGAACTACCGAGTCCAATTGTTACTAAAGTTTATAGAATTCACTTTGACTTTAATAATTTCTTAATTTTTCTTTCCATATTAAATATCATATGAGGAGAATCTTAAATGCTTATATTGGATAATAATATGAAAAAGCTAGAAATATGCTAAAGGAAATTTACTTGATATTATTTTTCAAGGAAATAATTGCTGAAGAACCTGAAGTGTGGTGATTTTAAATTTATAAATTGTTTCTTCATAATTGTAACTGTCATAGAAAATGAAAAAAAGAATATAAAATGATTGGAAAATGGTTCGTTCATTAAATATATATTTATTGTGGGCATTCTATGTGCTAGGCCCCGTGTCTTAGAAACAGATAGTGATGGGCTTTTACTCTGTTAACTTTCTTTTATTCCTGAGTGCCAAAATAATTTATGAGGTTGAGCATAATCATGAAGAGAATATGTATAAAACTTAATTGTGTTACTTTTTATTGTTTATAAGGTACTTTCACAACTCAATTTCCAATTCTGTGCGAGTCAGGAAAATGAGTCTTAGTCTAGCTGAACCCCAAGTGAGAGGTAGAGCTTGACCATTGTTTTCTGTTTCAAGTCTATTGCTCTTTACTCTCCAGCATGGGATTAAAAAAGAGTAGGACTGCAGAAGGAGAGGCATGTGCTCGTAGACCAGGTAAGACTGAGAGTCTGGAAACAAATCCATACATCTGTGGTCAATTGATTTTCAACAAGGGAGCCAAGACTGTGTCATGGGGAAAGAATAATGAATGTCCATGTGCAAGGGAAGGCGGTTGGACTCCTACCTGGCACCGTACACCAGAATGAAACAAAAATGGGTGAGCAAACTAAATGTGAGAGTTAAAACTCTTGAAAGGAGAAAAACAAGTGTAAACCTTCATCGTCTTGGATTTGGCATCAGTTTTTTAGACATGGTACTCAAAGCACAATCGAAGAAAAGTTAGATAATTTGACTTCATGTAAATGAAAAGACATCTGTGTTTCAAAGGATATTATCAAAAAATACAGGAACAATAGGAGGAAATATTTGCAAATCATATATCTGATAAGGACCTAGGATATAGAATACACAAAGAACTATTATAATACAAAAATAAAAAAGAAAACCCAATTAAAAATGGATAAAGGATTTGAAAAGAAATTATCTCCAATGAAGACAAGCAAATGGCCAATAAGTACATGAAAAGAAGTTCACCATCATTAGTAATTAAGGAAATACAAATCAGCAAGACCACACTCACACCTATAATGACTATAATAAAGAAGATGGATAAGAACACATGCCGTAAATGAAGAGTCACTGAAGCCGTCATGGACTGCTCAGGGGAATGTAAAGTAATACAGCTGCGGTGGGAAGAGTTTGGTGGTTTTTTCAAGAAGTGAAACAGTTGACGTATGATGCAAAAATTCTACTCCTTGGTATGTAACCAAAAGAAATGAAAGCATGCCCCATGTAAACGTCATATCAGCATTATTTATAATGGCCAAAAAGTAGAAAACAACCAGTGTCCACCAACTGTTGGATAAACAAAATGTGGGCTATCCATACAGTGGGTTAGTATTCAGCCTTAAAAAGGAATGGAATGCTGACACACACAAGAGCGTGATGAACCTTGAAGACATGCTAAGTGGAAGAAGCCAGATACCAAAGGCCACTTACTAGACCATTCTATTATATGAAGTATTCAGAAGAGGCATTCTATGGAAACAAATAGTGGTTGTTAGCTGTTGTGGGGTAAGCGGTGATGCTGATGGGTATGAGGTTTCTATTTTGGGGGATGAACATGTTCTGGTCCTGCAGCTCTGCCTCCCTGGTTCAACCATTGTAAATAAATGCAATAAGACAAATAGAAAAGGTCACATCTTTACCCCCACACACCAAGTTTTTCTCTTTAGTGACTTTAGCTTCTGGTATCTCCTTTACTTCCCTACCTCCTATTTAGCCCTTAATCACACTCTGGCTTCTGACTCTCCCATTCTTAATCAGGTCACTTTACGACTCCCTCATTTCCCAAATCCAGTAGTTGATTTAAAATTTTTCTCTTTCATGATTGTTCATTATTGAACACTCTTTCTTTATGAATATCTTTATGAATGAACACTTCCTTTATGAATATGAGTATCTCATGGCTCCTGAGTATCTCACTCACCTGGCTTTCCTTTGGCTTTTTGTTCCATTTTAATTCTTGGTCTTAGGTATTTGGCCATCACTTGATGTAGGGATTAGGGACACTGGCCCTGAACCTCCACCCCTGCCCCCACCCTCCCACCCCCCTCAGTGAAAATGCATATCCTTTAAGTTTCAGAAATGTTATTTCTTTGACAAAATTGTTTCCCATCTGCGTCTCTGTTTTTTTTTTCTGGATATCAGACTCTGAATTGACCCTTCACCGTCATTATTTATCTTTTGTCTCCTGCTTCATCTTTCTTGTCCTTTCTTGGAATTTTCCTTAACTGGGTCGATAAAGAACATGACTTTTGTTAAGGTTTGTAGATTTTTTTATCAAGGTGAAATTCACATAACAAAATTGATCATTTTAAAGTGGACAGTTTAATGGCATTGAATACATACCTTCCTTTTTATTAAAACTTTTATACTAGACAAAAATATAAAGGTGCTGTAACAGAGTGCATTGGTTTTTTTCTAGTCCCAAGCAGCAAATTCTGGAATAGGCAGATTCTTTCATGTATCTTTTTTTGACCAGATAATTGCAGTTTTGGTATCCTTGGATTTTAAACTGTTCTTTTTGGAAATAATCTGAAAAATAACCAAGGATTATGTTTATTAAAGGGAGAGGCAGGAATTTAAAGGACTAAATCTTGAGTCTTAGAACTGTGTTTAAATCTATGGGGAAGGAGGAAACAAGTCTCTCAGGGCCTGATATTAGAGATACAGTTTGTTTGTTGTTATTCATTATGAGTAAGAGCTAAGGCTGTGTTATATTTGAGGATGGAGATTTAAGACATACACACTCAGTTTCACTGAAAATGTTAACATTTTACTTGAAGCTTTTTTCCCACCTGTATTATCCAGTCAGATCTGTCATGGGTGGGACCTGATCCTGGAGGTGACGGCTTTATCTTCCAAATCACAAATGCGTTTACTGTTAGTTTGATTAGACCGTCTGCTTCCCTCCCTGCCTTTAATGCACATGCTGTGATTCTTTGAATACACATTTTCTGCACCGAAGCAGAACAAGTTCACAAGCATCTAGTTAAGCCTTTAAGGATTCTGAGAAGCAGAAATGATTTTTTTTATAGGACATTGGTTCAGCAGCTATCGTTGGAACAAAAGCAATAATGGCTTAAAATAGATAGAAATCCTCTTTTTCTCACACACCAAAGACTGAATCTGCCCTAAGCTGTTGTTTGGGCCCTCAGGTTCCTTCTATTTTGTTGCTCTGACTTTGCTTTTATTAGAACGGTTGATAATGGCTTCACGACATATCCTAGAGCAACACTACACCTGAATTTCAGCGTGTGGGAAGGAGTAAAGAATGTGGAGGACAGGCACATAAATTATTGTTAGTAAGAATTTAGAAAGCTTCCAAGTGCCCTTTGTAATGAAGCCACTCTGGTGCTTCGGTTTTGAGCAGGAAACATTGTTAATTACCTGTCTGAGGTTTAGGTCTGCGCTCTCATGAGAGTGTGTGTGCGCATGCACACACGTGCACGTCTTCTTTGTCCCGAGGGGAAGACGGAGAATGAGGGTTCTCACCTGGGTCTTTACAGAGTCCCTCTTGGAAGGAGTCAGGTAATACGCGAAGGCACTGGACTCCAAATTGATGGCATGTGTGTTCCAGAGCATTTTCTCTCCCCTCTTTTTTGCCACTGAATATACTTGCTTTTGTTGTTATTTGTTCCCTTCATTTAGCTATAATTTATATACAACAAACTATAGCAATTTCAAGTATAAAAGTTGATGAGTTTTGACAGATGTAAACATGTTATTAACATGTAAACATTTTATTAATAGTAATAATATGAAATATATCTCTCATTCCAGAAGAGTTCTCTCATGCTCCTTTGGCGTATCACTGTACCCTGGAAACCACTTAATCTACTATTTCTCTCTCTCCGTGTGTGATTTATCTTTATAGCTTAGTAAAATTTTGAAAGGGTCAAATAAATAATGTTATTGTTCAATTTATATCTCAATTTTCCTACTTGTCTCAGAGTTGTTTTCTGTGGATTAGAATCTGAACATGTTTCACACTTTACATCTGACTGTCACCTCTTTTTAACCTGAAGTCTCGGAGGTTAAAGACAAATTTGGACCCCTGAATATTTCTTATTAGGGAAATTATTACCTTACGGTGAATTAGCATCGAAATAAACAAACAAAAAATATGATTGGGCATTAGATCACCTAATTTGCTATAGGCAGTGCAAATAAAAGCAGTTGAAATTGCCAGATTTTTGGAGGTGAGAGGTAAACTTTTCAAGGGTAAGAGACGGTAGTGTGATTGTTTTACTGAGTGTGAGGAACTGTTACTGAGGAATGAGACATCTGCCCAAAGCCAGCCTTTTAAAGGGAAGCACTCAGTAATTTTTTTAGCCTCGAATAATTTATAATTGAAATTAAGAAAATAAAGTATTCTAAAGTTAATCAAATAGAAGTATAATTGCAATACTAGTAGTCTTTGATACATTATGAAATTACACTATTCAAACAAAAGTGCCAAAGGTCAAGATCATAAGCACAGACTATAAAATATGACTCTGATGTGCTGCTTAATATCTAATGGCCAAAAGGGATTCAGAAGAACCTCCAGACCTAGTGTGGAGAAGACCTAGATTCAGAGTCTGTGATGCTGGAATTCTGTGAGACTATTGTACAGAAGAAAGAGCTGTGCAGCTGTGTGAGTAATTAAGGTGCTGTCATTGGAAAAACTTCTGTGCACATTGAATGTTAAATTTGGGGGAAGCAGAGCAATATGTTACATTGATACACCTTAGAATCTAAGTTATAAATAATAGGTGTGTTGGAAGACTAAATAAGATGATTCAGTGTAGGATATCTAATCGAAACCCTTAACTCTCATGTGATTTGGGGCAATATTTGGTATGAACAAGGAGTCTTAAAGCTTTTTTCGCTTTCTACCTCTTTAAATTATCAAGCAAAGGTTATTGTTATTTTTATGGGCTACAATCTGTTTCTAGAAGATAGGGACACATATGTGGTCTGGTAGAAGTAACGCCTGTGTGAGTGTGGTTGGTAGGGTAATAACGTGGGTGTAATAATACATAGTTTTAATGCGAACATTTCACCTAACATGTCCTCTGGTACGCTCGAGTGTGATTTTGTTATGTTCCAGAATGACATGCTTATGGTTTTGTAATAAGACTATATAATAAAAAGGGGGCACTGTTTGGGCTGGACTCTGTATATTAACATACCGTGGAAATTAGTTGATATGTTTTTGTGCATTGAGTGCTCTCAGTTACATAGAAAGTAATGGCTCTTAACGTGGTTCATGAAGCTTTTACTACATTTATGTTTTTTTAAGTTTCTTTACTGACATGCTTTATTTTAAATCAACTTTCTGACCTAATACTTCATAATTTATTCTAGTTTAAATATTTATGTTAGATTCTGAATAATTTGGGATATTATTTAATAATTATGTGTAGTTATTATACATTAGAATTTATAACATTATTGTACTTTTAAGAAAATATACTCTTGTAGTATGTATGATTTGGAGTGTAGCCTTGTAGTTTTTTTTTTTTTTTAAGAGACCTTCACCGGTTTTAAATTTATTTATCTTTAGAGGGGAAGGAGAGAAACATCAATGTATGGTTGCCTTTAGTGCGTCCCCTGCTGGAAGTTGGCCTGCAGGGAATGGGTCTGCAACCCAGGCATGTGCCCTGACTGGGAATCGAACCGCGATCCTCTGGTTTGCAGGGCCTTGTAGTTTTTTTAAATCATGCCTCATACGTTACAGTACCTTGTTATCGCTTGGACACGTGAAATCATCACTAACATTAGAGGTAGAGAAAGCATCAGGGCCTTAGGACAGATATATTTTTTCCTCTGTAATTGTCTTTGGTATCAATTCCTTGCTTTTTTGCATTTATTAATCTGTTTCTTTCTCTTCTTCCTGGTCCTTTAGCTGTCAGTTACACTGGTGCTTTTTAAAAATTACTACATTAGTTCCCTAACTTGTCTTAGTTTCCTTCAATCTATCATACCGCAGCAATAGTTATTTTAAAGCATGCCACTTGAGTATATTTTTCTGCTGTTCACAGTATTTCATTGCTTTCCATTGTCCTTAGTATCCTTCACAACCTAGCCAGTCACCTTCATTGTCCATCTATCTGTTTAGTTACTTAGCGTATTTATTGAGTCTCTCTTGTGAACCAGTCACTGTACTAGGCTCTGAGATCAAATGATAAGTGAAAACAAGCAGGAGCTCTCCTCCATAGGTCTAGTTTTGACGAGACAAACATTAATAAAAATATCACATAGATAAAGTGGAATTGAAATTGTTACAAACCCAACAAAAGGGAGTACTCTGTGTTATTGGAGCTTGCAATAAGGGTGCTCTAGGTTTAGTCCGGGAGGTCATGGAAAGCTGAGATGTAGCGAGATGAATAGGATTTGCTGCACGAAACGTGGAAGAGTGGTCGTCCGGGCAGAGATGGGCAAAGGCTCTTTTCCCAAAGGGAGTGTGTTTGAGGAGGGAGTGGAAGGACGCTGAAGTGGCTCGGAGCATGAAGGAGAGGACTCACTGTGAGCAATGGAAAGGAAGGTTGGTTGGCTTGACACCACGCAGGCTCGGAGGTCATGCCAGGGAATTCGTTATATAAAAGCAGGGCGTTTACCTGGAGGAGGTGGGTGTGGAGGGGAGGAGGACAAGTGGGTGTCGGAAGACCCGTTAGGCGTCGTGGTGGTATCGGCCAGGGCCGTTCATGATGGTAGAGGAGGTAGAAAGAGGCAACTTTCAAGAGAGATTTAGCAGGTTAAATCAACCAAATTTGCCAACTTATCTTGCATTTGGGGTTATAAGGAAAAGGAGGATGGATGGCTTCTTGCAAGACTGGGTGGAGTGTGGTGCCATTCATTGAGCGAGGACACGCTGAGAAAGTCCTGCTTTGGGAGGAAGAAAATCGTGAGCTCAGTGTTGAGCATGTTAGAGGTACCTTAGAGAGAGCCATTCAAAAGGGAATGTTTGACACTCGAAAGATCTAGGCTAGATGTATAATTTTTAATTATCTGAGCATAGATAGTAATTGAAGCTGTGGGTAGGAGGGATGAGGGTTTAGAGCTTAGAGGGTTTATAAAGTGGCCAAGGTTGAAGCCTGACCCTTGAGGATCTGCAGTACTTAACGGCTAGGTATTGCAGGTTGAGGGTGGGGGTGGAACATGGAGAGAGGAGCAGCCAGAGAAGAGGAAAATCATGAAAATATTTCAGTATAAAAGCCAAAGGAAGAAGGTCTTTGTAAAAAGGGTACATAGTTCTGGATGCTCCTCAGAAGCCATACCTGAAAAATCTCTACTGGGTTTCATGACTCTTTCAGTTTTCTGTTTCTGTGTAACAAATCATCCTAAATCTTAGTGGCTTAAAACAACAACTGTTTATTATTTCTCAGGATTCCGTGGGCTGGCTTCATTCAGCTGGGGGCTTAGCTGGGGCTGGGACATCCGGGATGGCCTGTATTTGTTTGGGCATTGCCACTCTCTGTTGCCTGGGCGCCCTGCTTCTAGACCCTGTAGCCTCTGTCTTTCCAAGTGACCTGTCATCGGTCAGTAGTCCAGCTCAAGCTTCTTTACACGGCTCCTGGCTCCTAAAGGGGTGACGCAGAGCTGCGAGGCTGCGTGAAGACTTAGGCCTGAAACACGTTAACTACACTGTCTGTCTGTCGTCCACCACACTGACCGAAGAAAAGATCTTCATGGCTTATAGTGGGGGTTGTTTTAGTAGAGGGAGGAGACTAGGAAAAGACTAGCAGCAGAAGAAGAATTCGTTATCATTCCTCTGTATTTTTTTTAAACTTGACCCAAAGTTTCCTGAATGGTTCCGGTTTCTCTCCTTTCATGCTTCCTTTCCCCGAATGTTATTCCTTTACTTCCCCCATATTAAAATCTTACCCATCGTTATAAGCTTTCTTAAGTCTTCAGTTTCTCTTTTTTGTAATTTCCTTTCCAGCAGTCCTGAATTTTAATTTAGTTTTTCATTCCAGTGTCTGTTTTTTATTATTATTTCTTTTTGATCATGATCTTCATTTTGCACATTCCCTCTAACCTGCAAAAGTTTCTAGAGTCTCCATACAGTTTTCTATCTTCAGCCTCACTCAGATGCTGCTCCTCTGTGAGTCTGCCCCGGTTCGCCCCTGGTAATCCCGCACTCCCCTGTCCCTCGGGCAGCGTCCACGGCTGTCCATACGACAGAGTGTACTTCAGTTAGTTGTTTACGTGCTCTGGGAGGTAAGGAATACAGTGGCTAATGTGTTGCCTTGTATTAAATCATTCCTGTGTTAAAGCTGGATCCTGTGATCCCCCATTCTTATTTTTATAAAGGCCTCACATGATAACAATTGAAAATTGAATATTAATAATGACCCAATTACTTCTTTGATAACGTGCCAGGCTCACTGGTATTAGTGCATTAAACTGAAAAGAAATGTGATGGCTTGGTGTGAGAGGTTAAAACATTTTTTTTTTGCAAAAAATGTACGGTCATGTTCTTTGTATCTATGAATAAGGGAAGAATTTATGAGGTTATTTATGTTCTGTGTCGGCCTCAGAGGAGGTGTGTCCACATGTAGATTATCATTGTGCACTGAGTTAGATGGAGTAGTTGTTATGGGTTCAACCTGTGGGAAGGTGGTTTGTCCACTCTTGCTCTGGGTGCCAGGCAGGCTTTTTCCTTTGTGCGTGAGCACGTACCAGGGCCGGAATGATGAGCTGCTTACACCATAGGGACAGATGAGCACTCCCAGCTCTTGGAGAGAAGACTGTTTGGTTCTGTGGTGTTCTGCTAATGTTTCACAAACATTGCTGTGGAATCCGCGTCTGTGTGTCTGAATCCACATCTGTGTGTGCGTGTTGGGGAAGGTACAATTGTTCGCAGGGCATAGAGCAGGGCTGTGCTCTGATTGTTGCCCTCACTCTGCCCCTCTTACTCTTGTGCTTTCCTTAGGCTGTGGGAATGGGAGGGACCTTATTTGTTCTCTCATAAGACAAATACCCGTGGTATTTGTGGCAGGGACACAGCAAAGAGTCAGATTCCTCTCTTTGTACTCTTTCAAAGTGGTCTGATAGGCAGCCAGACAATAGGTTATTAAAACAAGAGGGAGGTGTGATTACTAAAGGATGTATAATTTGACCATGGCCTGGTTGGTTGCTCAGTTGGTTTGAGTTGCCATCCTGATACGCAAAGGTCAGGGCACACACGAGAAACCACTAATGAAGGCGTCAATAAGTGGAACAACAAATTGATGTTTCTCTCCTTCTCTCATATCAAGAATTAAAAAATGTATAAAAAAGTATGTATAATTCAAATTTCTCCACTAATAGAACACAGTGGCAGGACATCCAAGTACAAGGGGGGACATCCAAGTACAAGGGGAGACACCTCCTAAGTGTGGTATGCAGGTCGGTCAACCTTGACTCTCACAATGGGCTCTGGTGTGAGTATTACTCAGGAGCCAGTTAGGCTGTATGCCCGGAGAAATCTGTTTGGTTCCTGAGTTAAGATATTTGAAAAATAAATTTCTTTAATATTCTTTTACTGTTGGCTGACTTTTGTTTATTTTTTACATTCTGCAAGTTCAAAAAATAAATAACACTGTATGAGAATCCTCATTAGCCAAAGTTTCATAATAGTTTCTCTTAAAGTGAACTAGCTAAAATATTATCTCAAATCTTGTTTGGCTTGGTATAACCCTTATTAAATCTTGAAATAAACCCAGGCTTGTGGTGGGCACTCAGTGAATAACTAAATAATTAAAATTGAAGCTGAGACCTAGTCCATTCTTAGCAAAGTTACAAGTAATTAGGATCTGAACTACGATCAAACGTCAACCAACCAAATAAAGGGGAAGTTGCACTGCTCTGTGCACCGCACATTTGAGCATAGCTAGCAGTGAGTCTTCATTGACCTGATCTGCCCATCGTCTTTTATGTCTGTGGAGGAAAAAATCTCTTTTTCAAATGAGAAGTTCCAGAAAGACTTCAAGATGAGAGGACGATAGGAGAGCTCTCCGAAGGAAAGAAGGAGAAGCAGCACGGTCTTCCTGAACTTCAGCTGGGGCTGCCTGTCCTTTTCTGCTAGCTGTTCCGATAATTGCTTGAGATTCCTGGACTGGCGGTATCAATAAAATTAATCATTAAAAACAATAATATAGAAAACCCCAATTGTATTCAAGTGAAAATAAAACTTAGTATAAATCATTTTCTTTGCCTTATTAGTCTATTTAGACTGAAGCTCTGTCAAGTATAATCTTACGAAAACCCTAATGAAGACCAATAATATAATGATTTGGGTAAATTGTTGAATGACACATGATTTATCTAATTCTTCAGATCCTCAGTCTTTCTTAGATGCTCTGAACTTGATTATATAGCAGGGGTCAGCTGAGCGTGTATTCTCCAAACAGATGTCTGCTGGCATACAGTCCCGTATCACAACTTAGCTCTGAACTGGGGGTAGTAGTAGTACCCGCCTCATTGGTTTGTTATAGATATTGTCTGAAAAGACCAGAGAATGGTGCTTGGCACGTGGTAAGTACTCATATGCTAGCTACTGCTGCTTATTTTTATTGTTGTTATTACCCATGCACTTGAGAATTGGAAGAGACCCGTAAGGGGGCGAAAGCATAGGATTGTGCCTTATAAAAACAAATAAGCAATCTAAAGTGTTTATAACATTAAAATTTCTAGATTGATTCAGAAATCAGTGATTTAAATTTTTTCCTAAAAGTCATTTTTATAATGAAGGTTTCTTTCCATTTAATAGAATTAGTTTATTTTTATATTAATATCTAAGCACTTGATTTTTAAAAATGCAGATTATAGTTTCATTAATGGTTAGGCCTTGTTTAAGAATACAGAATCAGAGCCCTGGCTGGTGTAGCTCAGTGGATTGAGCATGGGCCTGTGAATCGAAGGGTTACGGTTTGATTCCCAGTCAGAGCACATGCCTGGGTTGCAGTCCGGGTTCTCCCAGCAGGGGGCACACAAGAGGCAACCACTCATTGATGGTTTTTTCCTTCTCCTTCAGTATCGCTCCTTCCCTTCTCTCGCTACAAATAAATAAAAAAATATTTTTTAAAAATACAGAATCAGAGGCCAGGTTACTTGGTTTTGATTCTGTCTCCTCATCTGTGACCATGTACCTTCCAGCAAATTACTGAACCATCCATGCCTCAGTTTTTATCATTTGTAACTAAAAATTATGGTGGGGTCTGTGGAATAAATGAATTAGTGTACATAAAGGGTTTAGGAAAATGTCTGCCATATAATAGTAAGTATGTAGTTAATGACTAATTTTTTAACCTTGGTTTTAACCAGTAGAACCTTGGTTTTTGAGCTTAATTCATTCCAAAGGCTGTTTGAGATGTGATTTGTTTGAAAACTGGATTATTTTTTCCCTTTAGAAATCATGCAAATTGAATTAATCCATTCCAGATCCCCAAATGATTCCGTTTTAATCTTTCTTATATATAGTACATGTCTAATACACTGTTTAATCTATAAATAAACACTTTGAAAACAAAAAAGGACTGGAATGTAAACTGAACAAAAAGGAAATGAAACGTACAGTGAAAAATGAAAATTTACGTCCACACTGGAACTAACTTTGTTGAGGGCAGTCAATGACTGAATATGGTGACAGGGGACGGACGGATGTTGTCGTTCAGAAGGGGGCCCCCTTCCCTGAAAGCGTCAGGCACCTGTCCTGCAGGGGTTCTTGCTCTCCTGTCTCCGGGCTCCCCTGGCACTTGCTTCAGGCTCACGGGGCCTCTGGCTCACCAAAGCCTTGAACCAGGGACGTTTGTTTTCACCTGAAGTGAAACACTATGTTGTCGCTGAACGAGTGTTGGCATGGTTTGCTACTTCTTTATCAGGGTGGTATTTCTCAAGAAAACTTTGCATTTCTCCCCATTTCCCAAGCACTTCCTTGATTGGTGGAGTGGGAATATCCTCCCTTCCCTTTGCCTCTGAAGGGGATCCCCCAGCTGCCCTCTGTTGCTGGTCCCTCTGATGGTCTGGGAGTTCTCGGGGCTCAGCTCAGAGCTGGGGGCCTCCACCAACGCCTCCAAGTGGAAGGAGATACTTGTAATACTCATATCCAACGAAGGACTCACCTGGAATGTAGTAATAATCCTTCAGGTCAATAAGAAAAAGACGTAATTGGGTTTTTTAAAAAGTAGGCAGAAATTAAGAGGCACTTCATGAACGAGCACTGCGGCACGGCCAGGGAGTGTACTCGAGATGTGTAGCTTCCACAGGCTTCAGGGGGTTCAGGTCCCATGGAGACACCACTGTGCACAGCCCGGAACGGCTGCAGGGAAAAAGGTAGCCAGGCCGAGTGCTGGGCGGGGAGTCCGGAGCATCTGGTGTTCTTGTGCTCTGCTGGGTGGAGTATAGATTGGTACAACCACCTTGGAAAACTGGCAGTAATAAAAGTAAATACGTTCAGACACCGTGAACCCAGTAACAATGCTTCTAGGTACACATCCAACCAAAATACAGAAATGCATGCATATTTTCCATGGAGATGCATACTCTAATTTCATAGTTGCTATTCATAATATACCTAAACTAGAAACAACCCAAATGCCTATCAGTAAAAAATGGATGAATTATTCTCCCCTCTCCCCCCACCAGACAGACACACATGCTGTAAGTCAATGGGAACGAATAACCTGCAGTTCCATACAATGGTATTGATAAATCTCACCCTTATTACATTGAATGAAAGAAGTCATAAACCAAAGAGCCCAAACTCTATATTTCCATTTACATAAAGTTCAAAACCAGACATAACTATTCAATTGGAAAAGGGAAGGGAAGGGACCGCGGGGGCATAGACCAGGAAGGTTTTGTTTTGTAACAAAGTTACACAAGGGCATTCGGCTTGTCAGAATTCATCAGGCTACACGGTCACGATTTATATTCTCTTATGTGTGTAGACTTGGATATTTCTGTGGTGTACTGTCCAAAAAATAATGTTTTGAGATCTATGTGTGTTGGATTTTGGAAATCTAGTTTATTTGTTTTAACTCTGGTTTATGGACAGACCATGGTTCATTTATCGATTCCCTTATTGGTTCATTTATTGATTCCCTTATTGGACTTCTAGTTTGTTTCCATTTTTCCTCCATTTAAAACAATGCTGTAGATAGTATTATTTTACGTGATTTCCTGTGAAAATACATGACAGTTGGTCTGTAACTAGAGGTGGCCTTGCCGGACCCTAGTTTGTGCTCATGTCCAGCTGACCAGACGTCAGATTGTTGTCCAGAACGGCTGTGTGGAGGAATAGTGGAGAGCCCTGCTGCTGTGTTTGCGTGTGCTTGTCATCACTTGGTGTGGTCAGTTTTAAGGTTTGCTGGTGTCGTGGGTGTGAAAGGGCACCTTCGGTCTTTAACCCACGTTACCTGGTGTGTGCTGAGCGCCTTCCCACACGGTCGCAGGCCGTGCGGGTCCTTTGGCTGGTTTGCCCGTGTTTCACATTTGGAAATTATCTATTTTTAAGGCGTAGTTTTCTAGTGCTTGATATTTTCCTCATTGGTTTGCTTGTAATTTGCTTAGATTCCCAAAGTCCATGTATTCAGAGAGACCTTCCTTTGTAGTCTTAAGATATTACTAGAATTTCAACTGTAGACTTCAGAGGTTGGGTAACTCAACCCTTCTAAGAATATTTTTCTTCAGGCTTTTAATTTTTTCCTGACCCTGTTTGCCTGCCATCACTTCTTCCTGTTGTACCAGCACATTTCAGCTGTAGAGGCTTTTCCTCTTACTCTCTGGTGATGAGAGATAGTGGTGATGTGGGAATCGGAAATAATAAAAGAAAAATTAATAAAATGTGGCGTTTATAAAATCGATGTAGCTATATGTAAAATATGCTCGTGATCCTTCTTGTTTTTTTGTTTATTTTACTTGAAATACATTCTAGGTCGTGCATGATGCAGCCAAAGGCCAATTATTTTATTGTATGTTGTCTGTCTTGTAGATTTTCACTGTTATCTGATTAGTTGTTCTTGCGTGTCAGATTACTGTCTGAGTAGTTGTTTGTGTGTATAGTAAGAGGTCTGTCGTTTTTCTGCCCACCACTTCCTTGTATATGAGGTCTCTGCAGCGCTGCAACCCACTGGATTCTTGAGGTCGTTCCACGTAGTCGTTACTTCTCAAAGCAGTAGCAGTTGAAACTCTTTTCCGCCAGTGTCACTGGTGCTTTGATGTTTCTGTCATCTTAAAGAGAAAATGACCAAGCACCTGGTAGTTGCGCTTCCCTAGTACAAAGGTGGTTAGTCTGCAGTAAAAAGGCTTTCTTACTTATCTTTGAAATAGCGGTAAGAGCTGTTTTTGCAAGTGCCCCAGAGCCTCTGAGGTTCGAGAACCTTCCTTGGAGAACATCTTGGCCCAGGTTTCTTTCAATCTTCCTTCCTTATAGCTTTGAATTTTGCCTGGAGTAGGGTCAGTGCTAGGGGAAGAGCTCATGACTCCTGGCCATCCATGGTCACCAAACCTTGGCTGATCTTGAAAAAGGAATTGTGGTATCTTGGCATGAACCTCTCAGAGAGAGGTGCCCGTTTGCAGAGCTTTACTTGGAGCTCTTGCCTTAGAATCTGATTTTCTTTCAGTGGTTTGATGTAAGGCAGTGAAGAGACTTGAGTCTTCTGTTGGTATAGAATGACTTCAATCCCTAATTTATTAAGTTGAGAAATCTTTGAGGTGAGAAATAGAACGGCTGTAAGCAATACAAGTATGTCTTTATGAAGAAAGCATAAACTCTGGCAATGAACTTGCAAGTGATCATTTCAACGTGTGTTCTGTAATTTGAAGGAAACTCTAGTATTTATATAAGTTCCCGAGTATGCTGATCCTGAGCTTTATTTTTATTTTTAAAAATTTTATGTGTTAAAAGATTTTAATTTTCCTAAGCACATCATCATCACACTTAAAATATTGTTAATAACTCCAGTAACATATATTTCAAATTTTGCTGGTTGTTTCAAAATTCTTTGCTTTTGATGGCTTTGTCTTCTACTCTATGACAATTCCACCAACCCTCCTCACTCCCCACGCTGCATGTTCACGCCATCAGTTTCTTGGAGGAACCAGGTCATCTGTCCTGTAGCATGCCTCACAGTCTGGGTCTGACTGACAGCCCCCCAGTTAAACGTGACCCTCCTGTTTCCCCAGTTGTCCCTGTAAACTGATAGCTAGAACTAAAGACTTGATTAGATGCAGGTTCAACCTCTCTCCTTTCCCCTTTTTCTTTCCTTTTGAGGGTTTACGTCTATTGCTTTGCACCCTGAGAACACGTACTGTCTGTTGTCCCTATTTAGTTATGCCCATTAGAATCACTTAAAGCTTCTTAAGATTTTTAAGAATCTTTTGATTCTGATTTAGCCGGTCTGATGGGGATGGGGAGAGCCATTAAAAAACAAATGCAAAAACCCCCAAACCTTCTATTTTTAATCAGATGTGGCAATAATCATTATCTTTTAATACATTTGATATGCAGTTAGAGTGACAAAATTTACTTTTATGCAAATGCTTTGGGAACATACTTTTTGTATAAAATGAAGCATATTTAAATTATTAACGGTAGAGGTGTTTAAGGCTGCTTACGTGGAATAGAAAAAGTATGGATTTAGACCCAGGAGGCTAAAATCATTTATTTTTTCAGAGACTCATTTTTTAAAAACTAGAAAATAGGAATAAGTGTTGTTTTAAGATGAAACGAAATGATATATTTGGAAACAGTCCAGCAGCTGGTGGGTTAGTAGAATTAAAATCTGAAAAGCATTACAGTAGCAGATTTTTTTCAACTAAGGTCTTCAGAGAAGAGCTTCAGAAAATTGAAGTAACTGTCCCATGTCCTGTTTCAGTGATACGTGTACACACTTTCGTTGTTGAACTTGTTTTTTGAGTGGTGAGAGACTTGTGTTGTTTTAAGGTAGGTATAATTAATGTGGCCTTTATAGTGTGTGGAAATCTTACCATTTGTTTTCCCCTTTCAGCTCCATTTACCTCTTAATTCTCCTTTGCCTGGAAGCGAACTGACCAAGGAACCTTTCCGCTGGGATCAGAGACTCTTCGCGCTGGTGCTGCGCTTGCCGGGCACCATGTCTGTCGAATCGGAGCAGCTGACAGGCGTGCCTTTGGATGACTCTGCGATCACACCCATGTGTGAAGTGACAGGCGGTAAGTTCTCTGCTGGCTGCGAGTCAGTGACAAAGCCGTTCTTCGGAACGTTTCTAAAGTGTACGTTCCAAAAACTCTGTGTTTGGTTGTGTTTGACAAGTTATCATAATGGTAATTAGTAGCCGTACACGGTTTTAAAACTGCACGGATGAAGGTCTGTGATTTGATTTGAACAGGATGTGAAAACTGTTGGGTCTCATAATGACAGTGATTTTTTTCTACATAGACGATGCTGGTATTTGAAGTCGTCGAGCTCATTTTCTTATCTACAGAGTTTGTCGGTGATTTACAAATGTTGTAGAATTATTTTCTGTGAAAAGTGCTTTGAGAATCATCTCATTGTCCGTTGTGCATGTAACGATTAAGCCTGGTGAGTGCAGTTTTCCCCAGAGGCAAAGGGGAAGCTGGGTGGGCGAGAGGACTCCGGGGTTGCGTCCAGCTAGTCCAGGTGGTCACTATGCTGAGTGGACATGAATGACACTGTTGAAACGGAACACGTGATAGACGGGCGTCTTCAGTGGGAGATTGGCTAACAGGTGGATTGATTTGCATAGATACATATCGAGTCCCTGCTGTGTACCACTGCTCTGTGACTTCAGGAGTGAATTCGATGGACTCAGTGTTCTTGTTTTCATGGAGCGTTTTGGTTCTTACTGAAAGAATTTGACACCCAAAGGTCCAAGTGTGGTGACCACGGACTCCCTCGTGTCAGGGACCTGCGGCAGAGTCTCCAGACACAGCTGGTGCTCCCCTAAGGTTCCGTCCTGCCAGCTTTGTGAGTCAAAGGGACGTGTAAGGTCTGCTGGGTATTGTGGGTGCTTTTCTTATTCTAAAATTCCGTGGGGTTTTGAACTCTGCAAAAGTCGCAGACCAAAAGGGCATGTGAAGTAGATAAGTTAGGAAGTTGTTCTATTTTTAAATGTTCCCATTTAATAGGAATATTTCTTGGTGAACTCTTATAATGCCTTCACAATTTAATCTACAAAAGAAAAAAGGTGTGTGTATAAACTTCTGAAGGGAAACCTGTCATCTTGTTTTGAAGACTCAGTGCTGAGGACTCTCTGTGCGTGGATAGTGTTTTTCAGTGATAGTCCTACTTGTTGCTGGGGGTGATGCATGTTTGTATTCAGAAAATTTCTCACTTTCAGCCTTGAACGGACCCATTTGCTAAAATGCTGATTTTTGTTTCTTTTCTTTTTTTAACTCTAGGGTTTTCACTTAACATTATAGAAGGGCCTTGAGAAAGGCCTATAATTTAAACATTTTTAAAAAGATTTTATTTATTTACTTTTAGAGAGAGGGGGAGGGAGGGAGAAAGAGAGGGAGAGAAACGTCAATGTGTGGTTGCCTCTCACGTGGCCCCCACTGGGGACCTGGCCCACAACCCAGGCATGTGCCCTGACTGGGAATCAAACCAGCAACCCTTTGATTCTCAGCCTGCGCTCAAACCACTGAACTACACCAGCCAGGGCTAATTTAAACATTCTCACATTGGAAATCCTTACTATAAATTAGTTAGATGGAACTTAGAATTGTGGGAAAGTGATGGGACTGCGGTTTGTCTTCTAGGACCAAGAATATTCAGAATGTGCAATGAAATGAGTGGCACAATCCGAGGGTCTGAAAAGAACCTAAGACACCCTGTCGTAGTTAATGTCCTTGCCCTTGGGCAGGAATGCACTCAAGTTATGCTGTCTGTTCTTGAACATCTCCAGAGGTGAAGGTTCCACGGTCAGTCTTGGTCATTTCTTTTAATGACCCAGGAACCTTAGCTGGTTCGGAGACCAGGAAGCTTTCCCGAGTGTGCATCCTGAGTCTCTCCTGCTGTGCTAGGTCACTTGCCTCTTTCCCTGCTCTTGCTAAGCAGTAACGGGAAGTTACTCGTGTGCTTTTCATGTATCTCAAGAATACGTTTTCTTGTTTATGGTTCACTGAAGAAAGTTTTGAAGATAAGACATCAAAAAAGTGGAAAGAACAGGAAAGCTAATACGTGTTGGCATTGAACTATGTAATATATAATCACTACCAATAATTCTTGTGCATTTTTTCTTGTGTGTTGTTTAAAACTTAATGATAAGAGTAGTGTGTATACATTTATTTTTCCCATTGTAAAGTAATTTATATTTACTGAAGAAAAATTAAAAAGAAACTTGCCTGTGTTGCCAAAATAACTGATTAATATTTTGTTATATTTTTATGTATGCTTTTTAAAAAAGTATATAATTGCCATTGTAAGCATTTTTCTTTTACTATCAGATAATTTATGAGTACACACTCTATTCCAAATAACTATTTTTGGTGCTGGGAATACAACAGGAACAACAGCCAGCTTACATTTTGGGACTGTATGACATAAAAGCATGTAAAATGACTCAATATTACTTTAAGGAGTGCTCCTTAATGTGAAGGGGAAAAAAAGTGTAAGGGTATAGAGAGTAACTTGAGGCAGACAATGAGGGTTCTTCGGGAGTCTTCTGAGGAGCTGCCCCCCTTTTTATCATAAACCTAAGGATTATGCTTACCCCAGTTTGAATCAATTTGAAATACTGCTTATCCTTGGAGACTGTTGGGCTTGTGTAAAGAAGTAAATAAAATAGCAATTCTTAAAATAAATTACATTTGCATATTTCTAATCTTGTAGTTAATGTCACTTGTTTGAAGGGGGTTAAATCAGCCCTGGTGTGTCTTAAAAATATTAATCCCACTGAAATTATTGTTACTGCATGTTCATTGACCTGCCTCTTTTCCCAGTTGAGGTAAAATTGACATACAGCATTACATTGGTTTTGGGTGTACAACATGAGTGAGTCAGGATTTGTATATGTTGTGAGGTGACAACCACAATCGGTGTAATAGGCAAGCCGAGATCCGAGCAGTGGAGTAAACCACACAGAGACCTCGGCAGAGGGCGGGGAGTAAGGGAAGAAGCGTGCACAGTTCTTTGCGGGGCAGCAAGAAGGCTGACCTGGCTGCCGCTGACATGGACGGGGTAGAGAGTGACAGTGTGGAGAGGTGGGGGAGGACCAAGTGCTGAATAGCCTTTTAGGTCCCAAGAAATATTTGCTATTTTCTTAGTGTGATAAGAAGCCATCGGAAGGCTTTTTATAGGAGGTGACATCTGATTCCTATTTCTGAAAGATCACTGAGTTGCTAGTTGAAAACATACTGTGAAGTGGCAAGAATGGAAGCAGGGACTAGTAGAGATGATGGTGGCTGAAGTGCTAGGTTTGGAGGTGGCAGGAGATCGGATGCGAAGCCGGACCAAGGAGGAGGGGAGTGAGGGGAGAAGAATCTGGGGTGACTCCGAGACTGGCCAGGTGGCCTGAACAAGGGGAAGTGCATGGCCGTGGGGGACGGTGGGTAGCAGAGGGGAGATACCAAATTAAAAATGTCTAGTAGGCATGTTGGTGGAAGTATTGAGGGTCAAAAGCATTTCATAAAAATAGTAAGACAGTTTTCTAGATTAAATCAATTTAACTTTCTTGGCCTCTGTAAAAGTATTTCCCAGTTTAGAAATGTTCTTTTTGTCTCTTCTCTGTTATACTAAGATGCTAAATAGTAGACTTCTGTGGGAAAGTTGGGTTTTTTCTCACTTACTGCCTTCAGA
Source organism: Sturnira hondurensis (assembly GCF_014824575.4). Classification (NCBI taxonomy): domain Eukaryota; kingdom Metazoa; phylum Chordata; class Mammalia; order Chiroptera; family Phyllostomidae; genus Sturnira; species Sturnira hondurensis. The sequence continues at coordinate 12,714,559 of NW_028082350.1, read as the reverse complement.
CTCATTATATTTAGTTTGATTTTTGGGGGTGTGTCTGTGTACTCTATGTATCCACAAGTGAGCCAGCTTCTTAACTTGAAGGTGTGTGCTTTTCACACAAATATAATTAGTGGTCCTAGAAACTTTATGTTTCAAAGTATCACGCATCCCAAGAGGTGAGTTTTGACACAGGCCAAAAGAGAAACATTATATAGGATATGGCTCACTATGTAAAGATGACAAAAATTGCAATTTCTCTTTAATTTTCAAAAAACTAATGGGTTTTGAACCCATTATTTACCTTTAGATATTCACCAGGTGACTCAAGTTTATTCACTTTTCTCTAATTTTTGTTAAACATCTTTGTTAGTAGTTTTATTTCATACTAAGATCGTTACTTATTTACTTACATTTTCCTATCAGTGAACTGATGACACAGGTTAGGGGAGTAGAGGGAATTGCCACAATTAAAACTTTTGTTTTTTAATGGCTTCTTGGGAATATGCTTAAGTGTTATGAAATAAGATATTCAGCCTGTATGTAGTCCTCTACATAATTTATGTGTTAAGATAAGGTGGTCAGCCTTTTTATTTATTACTTTATGTACATGTTTAAAAAGTATTTTAACTGACAAATTCTTCCAAATAACTGTGACTCCATGTAGACATCCTGTTTTAAATATTGATTTCAAATTAATACTGTGACTTCCAGGGAACAAAGTACACCGGACTGAAGTTTCTAATGCCCTGAAGGTTTGAACCTTGCCTTGTATTACTGTCCTAACTTAGTTATTTAACTTCTGCATGCTGTGGTTTTCTTATTTGAAAAATGGAAAAAGTAACTCATGCTTGTTGCTAGGATTAATAAATAAATACGATAAAGTGATTAGAATAGTGCCAGGCACATAGACAGACGCTGAGTAATTGGTAGGTGTTTTCATGATCACTGTCATTACCGTCCACAGGTAGGTTGTTTGTTACATGATACTTGTTTTTCTCGGTAAAGCTGACTCTGAGGATTTGAATCCCACTGCTTTTTAATGTTTTTCTTTCTGAGTAGCCTTTAGCAGCCGCATGTTAAGTATAAATTGGTCTGAGTGATTTGTGTGTCGGAGGTAATGGTGCAGCCGAGTTCGGTCGGATTGTTGACTCTGTAAAATTCCACATTGAGCTCATTGAAAATTATGTTGTAAGATGTTTGATTAAAGATTGTTTTAGTTGTTAAGGTTTTCAGTATTGTTCTACATAAGCACATATAAGAGAAATATGATACAAGTAAAATGTATAGTTATAAATTTTATGGTAGTCACATTAAAAAGAAACAAGTGAAACTATTTTTAATAATATCTTAATTCAATATATAAAATATTATTTCTCCACATGAAACCTATATTTAAATTGTTGACATTTTACATCATTTTCGTATTAAGTCTACAAAATCAGGCACATGTTTTATATTTACCATGCATTTCACCTTGGACTACCACATTTCAAATTCTTAATAGCCACAGGTGGCCGGCGACCGCAGGTCTGCACAGGTCTAGATATATTGAAGTTCTCCATTAAAGAGATCTTTCCATTGTTTTTTTTTTTTTTTATCACTAGCATTTTAATGCTTCTGAACTAAAAATTCTATAGATGATAAAATATTCAGAAGGGAAATTTACTTAAGATAGATAATTCTCAAGTATGTAAGCCAGATGAAATCTAGAAAAGCATATGCTACCATCTGTATATTAAAATGCAAATATTTAAAATAAGCAGTAACTATCAGCACACTAATTAAATAATTAAGTATCTACTATCTGCTTAGCATTGATCTTACAGTACACTTTTGTTAAGCGGGGATAAGATTTGGAGCGGTTAGATACTAGATGTTGTGTGTATATAGTAAAGACAAATTGTATTGGATAACATTTAGAGATAGTTTTTCATGTATATATTTTTGAAATCACATTTTATAAAATATAATATATATACATAATGTATATTATATGTACATCACATTTTATATAATATACATAATATAAGTAAAAGATGACCTTTTTAATTGTGATTTGTTCAGACCAAGATTTGTATTTTCCATATACTGATAATTGGGAAAAAATTTATACGTTCCCATAAAATGGAATTGTTGGTTTATTGAAAGTAACTGTTTTGTTCATTCTCCCATAAGATAATGCAGTAAGTCAAACTTTACCATTGAACTTCTGTTAATCATTACTGTCAGAAACTCCACTATACTAAGGAGTCTCCACTATTCTTTCTTGCTAATGTCAGGAATTTCTGCAGCAGACTTTATTTTGCCCTTTTCTATTTAAAATCTCAGGCCGCTCGTACTCCGTATGCTCCCCGAGAATGCTCAATCAGTGTCTGGAGTCCTTGGTGCAGAAAGTGCAGAGCGGGGTGGTCATCAACTTCGAAAAAGCAGGGCCAGACCCTTCCCCTGTAGAAGGTATTGTCGCACTTTTCTTACGGACTCTCTAAACTTTTATAAATTATTCAACTAGAATTGAAGGACTAAGTATGATTTGGCCTTAAGATCGACAGGACCAAATCATTAAGATGAGGAAACAGCTATTGGTAAAGAGGGAAGATTCATTAGGAAAGTCAAGGTAAACTGTTAGTGGTTCAGTAACGTCACTTTTTAAAAAGATTTTATTTATTTATTTTTAGACAGAGAGGGTGGGAGGGAGAGAAACACCAATGTTTCTTGTGTGCCTCCTACTGGGGACCTGGCCCACAACCCAGGCGTGTGCCCTGACTGCGAATGGAACTAGCGACCCTTTGGTTCACAGGCCAGCACTCAATCCACTGAGCCACGCCAGCCAGGGCGTAACATCACTTTTTTAAGAGCCAAAAAACTTTTTAAGTATTTACAGATGAGCAACCTCATGTTTCCTTTTTAGTATAATGTTCTCTCTCTCCTGTATATATGCTTGTCCCATTAGTCTTATTTCACAAATGTGTTTGTTTATTTAATTGCCTAGCTATATTTTTTCTAAGGACCAAACTAGACCGAACCAAATGGTTTACGAGGTTCCAAAAACGAGGACCCGGTCTTTGCTGCGAAGCTTGATTATTTATCTCTAGCTCAGCACCACCTGGCTGTATTCCAACACTCTGTGGTCACGAACTGTTCGTGTCGCGTATTTAAGGAGTTGCATTAGAGCCAACGGACAGCTCTTGCACCTGGGCCGTCTGGGCCGCACGGGGGAGCAACAAGAGTTAGAAAGCTGGCGCTGACGATCGGCAGAGGTGACCCACTAGACTGGGACCCACTAGGCTGGGAGAGAGGGTCACAGAGGTGAAAAGTTGGGTACCCTCAGCGGGCATTATAGGGAAGGGGCAGAAGGTGGCAAGATTATGTAAATTGTCTTACTCTTTCTGCCTTTTCTTTAAATAAACGTTTTCTTTTCATTGAATAGTTAAGCATGGAATGTATTTATTTTTAGATTATTTTATTGTTTGGTTTAGAGCTGGGCGCTAAATAAATGTTTAGTTGAAGAGAGTTGCTATTTTGATAGAATTATTTCAGATTAAGGGTAGGTACTTCAAATCAGGATTTGCTTACTCATTTTTTTTTAAGTTACCTGGCTTTAGTTGAAATGATTACTCATTTAGCAATGCTTACCTAGTATTTACTAAGCCAAGCACAGTGATGAAGAAATTGAGTGTTTGCCCTTATAATCTGGTGGGAGAAGCATATTATTCATTGAACAACTATTTACCAGAAAGTATGTTTTACTTATTCTGATTGGGCAAGAAGAGGATGCATTGGGACCTCTTTTCAGCTGTTGAACTCACAGTGGCATTTGCAGGCTTCACTCTAGTGAAATCTAATCTGATCTAGATGTTAAGTGGTCATGATGGTATTCTACCACTTAAAATAGGAAAATTCAGAATTGAACAAGTATTAGGGCATTTTTATTAAATTAAGTAATAATAGATATCATCGAAGTTTTGATGCTTTTTCTCCTTAATGATATATGCCTTTTTTTTTCCGGTCTTAATTTCTGTGCTGTAGATGGCCAGCCAGATATATCAAGGCCTTTTGGATCTCAGCCTTGGCACAGCTGTCACAAACTCATATATGTCAGACCGAACCCTAAAACGGGGGTTCCTATAGGTCACTGGCCGGTTCCAGAGTCTTTTTGGCCAGATCAGAATTCTCCGACATTGGTAAGTGCCAGACGGACTGTGACTTTGTAACAGTGACCGTTTATCTGCTTTTTATACTGGTTTTAAGTACTGCTTTCACTTGAGTATGTGGCTAATTTATAGAAAGGACAGTGTTCACAGTGTTGTGATAAGCTATTAATTGCTTTAGTGTATTGCGTTGTTCGTTATGTAGTAATGGGAGAAAGGCACTGGTTCCTTTAGAACTAATACTCTGCTGATGGGGTTTTTTTTTTTTTTTAGCATCTGGGTACAGAATCATAAATGTTTCATGAGTTCTCTTTGGACTTTAAACATAACGTAATGTGAAGATTTGTCCCAGGGACACAATTTAGAATTTAAATGAAGGCTTACACAATAATTTTAACCATTTGCCTGCAGTCTTTTAGGATTTAGTCTTACAAATTTGTGCTGACCTGCATGGTTTCAGTTTTTTCATCATTTTGGAGGTTTAAGATAGAAATGATTTTCTGGGCTTGCTTTTGCATTATTTTTTGGAAACAGTAAAGCTTGTTGAAAGGTTATGGTGAATTATCAGTATTCACTATATAGTGAATAATAGTGAATTCACTATTATTTCTGATAATAGAGTAAAATTATACAACATATCCATATAATCTTGTTACTACATTTTCTTTCACATTAGTATTTTTTCTAGTATATGAGGATATCCTGGGCTATTTTGTGGGAGAGCATGACATACTACCCTTAGAAGATAAGACTTGTATTTCAGATATCATTCAGATATCTCTTAAAATCCAGATATCATTGACAAATTAAACTGAATCCTATTTGACATCTTTTATACTTTAAACCTATATCAACTCTTCAAGATAATAATTACTTTTAATCTATATGACATCTATAAAGTGATTTCCTTTATTCATTTGGGGTTCATTGAAATTAAGATTTAGTAAATTTCAGTAAGGCATCTTCTTTGTTCCTTTTTTCTTTTTGTTCTGATTGAACCATCATAGTTTTTTTGTCTGGCCTTATAGAGAAAAATTAGTTTCTTTTTTTATTTTACTTTCTCTTCTGAAGCCCTTTCAGCTCTTATAGAACAGATACCATATTTGTATGAAATAGTGTTTTATTGGTATTCTTTTGATTGTCTTTATTTAATACCCTCAGTAGTATGTATGGTACTTGGTCTAATCGTAATAGAAATTCAAAATCAATATCACCATCATTATCTATTAATATTACTCTGATTGTCTGTTGGAAATTTTTACAAGCCAAAGAGGATTTTGAAGTGTGGGTAGGATTTCAAGTGGGAGGAAGAAATGTATGAGAAAAAAATGTGGAAGTAAAAAAGAACAAGGTATATTTAGGGGAATAACAAGTAGCTGAGTGTAGGTGGGTCATAACACATATGTAGAATATCAAGAGTGCTAGTAAATGAGCCAAATTGTTCATGACTTTAAATGCAAGGTTAAGGAATTTAAGCTTTTTTTTGGTGGGCTCAAAGAATACCTGAAGGCATTTTTATGGAGTACTGCTTTAGGAGAACTGATGTGGTGTGGTTATTTGCAGCAAAAGGAGGAGGTGGATTGGACGGTGAGCAGGTTTCCTATTGGGCTCTTATGGTTCATGTAAGACATATTAAGACTTTGGATTGAGATGGTAGAAGAGAGATTCATAAGGAAGATAATATTGGGAAGAACTGGCAAAATTTAGTAACTGAAGGATATTTGAGGGGAAATGAAACTTTTATGAATAATGATTTCAAATAAGAAGTAATGATATTGAAATTTAAGTGTCATTTATTAGAGACTGATGCTGAATTTGAATCATGGCTCTACCAAGTATTAGTTATGTGCCTTTGGTTAATTATCTTCCCTATGCCTTAATTTTCCATCTGTTAAATGATGATGGTAGCTCCTATCCCTCAGGATTGTTTGGGGGATTAGATGAAATAATGAATTCCAAGTGTCTTTGCCAAGTTCCAAAGGACTCCTTCCCCCTCCCTTTCCTCTTGGACCTCAGTGTGTTCATCCAAAAAATGAGTGTGTTTCATGGACTGACTCAGTGAGCTAGGTGGTAGGCATGTGCTGGGTTCACAGGAGCAGAAGATGGATAGCACAAGATGAGTACAACGCTGTGCTCACCCTGTTGAACGTTACCATTTATGGGGAGGTCAGAAATATAAAAAATGTAGTAGAGTACAGCCTGGGACTGTAACAGCAGGGCAGAGCAGAACCCTCCCACAGGGAGGTGGCACCTACCTGCCTGGCAAATGTTTGGGATACAGAGTGGGAAGGGGTGTCAGGGAGGAAGTCTTTTTGTGGTCGAGAACTTGCCAGTTCAGACTTAAAAACTTTATTTGCAGTATGCAAGAGAAAGAATGACAAAGCAATCCGGCATAGCTTGTGAGAAGTGGGGGACGTGAAGGATGGTGGTCTGTTTGAGCAGCTGCAAGTAGTAGTTGGGGACGGCCGGAGCACAGCGTGCACACGGGTGGTGGTCGGAAGGCGGGCAGCGGCCAGAGAGTCAGACATCTGTGTGTGTGTCATGTTAAGAGTTGGGACCCTATTTTAAGGTGATTGTTTATCACTTTTACCTAGTAATTTTAGGTAGCATAATTATTGGGCTGGCCAAAACATCCATGTGTTTTTTTTCCATAAAATAATAAGGCACATTTTTCATTTGTACCAGTAACTTCACTGATTTGGGTATTATGAATATGTTGGACGTCTCCCACGTGGTCTAACATAGGTTGTTCTCCGTCGAGGTCTCGGTTTGGTCGCCCTCCCCCTCCGCAGGTCTGCCAGGCCGCGGAGCAGCATCCAGCGTGAAGTCTCCCCCGCAGACTGAGAAACCGCTCCTGGCACATTTGATCGGTCACAGCACCTTCTCTGTACACTGCACAGATTTTTTCCTGCATTTCAGTTGCATTTTTACCTTTCTTGAAACAATAAAGCATAATATGCTGAAAATATGTATTTTCTTCCACCTTTAGCCTTAAAATGGCTGTACAAAAATTCAGCAATTTTGATATGTTTTTTTAAGTGCACGCTGATATGACTGTTGCCAAAACAGTCTTAACAAAATTGTTTCAAATGGAGTTAAAGACAACTAACTAAGCACGACTAGAGTCCTCTTAAGGAAGAAACCAGACAAACTCTTACATTAAATTTGCTGGCCATGGATTAGAGGGGGCTAAGTAATTAGGGAGATTAATAAAAAATAACCAGGATACCAGTCTAGTCTGCGAAATGAAGGCATGAACTGGAGTGGTAGGAACTGGAAGACGCGTTTCCGGAGAGATGAGTGCTGAGCACTGCGCACCCGCTGTGTGTGTCCTCTGCTGAGTGCCTTCGAATTTGTGGGATCATTTTATCTAGGTCTTTGTGACAGTTACATGTGGAGGGTGAGGGAAGGGTGTTAAGGATGACATCTAGGTTTCTAGAGTAGGTTTCGTGGTGCGGGGGAGAAATACCCAGTTGGGTAGTAGAGTGAGGGACCGCTGCAGGTGTGGGTCACGTGCCGCAGGCAGTCGTAGGCGTGCGAGGAGTGGGTGGGATCTGGTCCCCACGCGGACTTGGGGGCCACCAGTGTACTGAGTAGCTGAGGCTAAGAGTCCTTTACAGCTATGAAATTTGAAATTATTTTCCAATAGCTCATATTTTCCTCACCAGTCTCTGATCAGTGAGGTTTTATTTATTTATTTTCCAATTTCCAACCAGTATTAGTAGTTAAGTCATGATTCAGGATCGCAGGCTGGGGATCACCACATCCCCAGGGCTCCCCTCACCACCCTGGCGGAGGACAGAGGACCCAGGAGAGGAGGGTGGGGCCAATTCAGACCTTCCCAGGAAACATGCCTTCTGCCTAGTGCCTGTCCCAAGTTTACAAGTAATTTAAAAATATATAGTGTCCTAACTTACAGTATATTCAACAACTTTCACTGACCGAGGTGTATGATCGATCAGTTTGGAGGCCACTACTCCATACACGTAATTAAATTGCTACAAGTGAGTACTTAAAACTGAAGGTTTCTGTATATTCCTCAGATATGAAAATGAATACTTAATTCCAAAAAATTATATTTTAAACCTAACGAGAGTTTCATTTTGTGTAGGTTTTGAAGTCTTTCTTTTGAATATTAAAAAATTTAAGCTTTGCATTTCCAAGATTCTTTCACTTAGAGGTGCTTTGCCTAGTAAATTGAACTCTAACTAGCAAAACTAGTTAGAGTCCATTTTGGCAGTGAGGGATACTGAAAATGAGTTTGTTTCTGGTATTTTGTGTAAATAGTAATAAGCCTTTCCCCTCTAGCCACCTCGTACGTCTCATCCTGTAGTGAAGTTTTCCTGTACAGACTGTGAACCAATGGTTATTGACAAATTGCCTTTTGACAAATACGAGTTGGAACCTTCACCACTGACTCAGTTTATCCTGGAAAGGAAATCTCCTCAAACATGTTGGCAGGTGAGCTGATCAGTTACCTGAGTTCAGTGTTTCTTAAAAAGTGAAATCGAGTCAATGGTTTATATAATCTGTAAAGATTTTAACCTTCATAAAAATGGGAAGTTTCCATCTCTCCTTTTGAACAGGTCTATGTGAGCAATAGTGCGAAGTACAGTGAACTGGGTCACCCGTTTGGTTACCTGAAAGCCAGCACGGCCCTGAACTGTGTCAACCTCTTCGTGATGCCTTACAACTACCCTGTCCTCCTTCCCCTTCTAGGTGAGTCACACCTGTCGCCTTCTCTTGGGCTCCGCGCACGTTTTCACTTGGCAAATGTTTTCCTGAATGAGTGAGTTTGTTCCAAAATAACATGATAGCCTAAAGTTAGGTTCTGGGCACCATCGGGCTGTAATTTTTGAGTACTTTTGGAAAAGGCTAATTTTCCTTTATGGAGTCACCTAGTCACAATATTAGCAGGTATATTTATAGAAGGCTCTGTACATACTCTGCTTATGTCCGTGAGCCTGTCTCATGTCTAGGTCTAGATAGGGTGTAGTTTTTCTTTGTGTTTCCTGATTCCACTTTTATCATTAGGTATAATTCTAGACCATAAGTGGCACCTTTTCATTTTTGAAATGGTATTACTGATCTAAAATTACAGAACCCAACATTTTACCACTTTTACTTTGTTAAAAGCTTGTATCTCATGTTACTCTTCCTCTCACAAATAAGAAACTTATCTGCCTTGATTTTCATCTGTGAAAATGAGTGGTGACGGTTTGTTTGCATTATACATTCATAGATGACTTGTTTAAAGTACATAAAGCAAAACCAACACTGAAATGGAGACAGTCCTTTGAAAGTTATCTGAAGACAATGCCTCCCTACTACCTTGGGGTAAGAATATTATTGTTAAAAATGGAACTTGTTATAAAGTATCATATTATGCTTATAGTTTATTCTAAGTATTCCTGTTTTTTGCCATTTCAGGTTAAATGTCATGAAAATTGTGTGTACGCATGGCCAGTATAGATGTAATGGGAAAGAAATGTTTCAATGATTTGCAAAAATAAGGATGATTTTGAGCATAGACAGTGCCTACCCTGTGCCTGCTGTGGTCCTATGCACGTTCCATGTATTAACCCCATTTCATTTATGTAGTAATCCTAGGAGGCAGAGATGGTTATTGTCCCTATTCCATAGATAAGGAAACTAAGGTACTAAAAGATAAGTTAAGTGGTCCAGGGCTACAGTGCTGATATATGGGGGCTGGAATTCAGACCCAGGCAGCCTGGTTTCGAATGTAGACTTTTAATCTCAGTCACTGCACCATCTTTTTAAATTGAAGTTTCAGAATTATTTCTCTCTAATGGTTTAAAATTATTTTTGTTGCATTATTTTCTAAATCTTCAAAAATACATTCTTAGGTACATAAGTGTATATTCACATAGAACCATATATTTTTAAAGCCATGAATTTTCTGATTGCTTAAAATCTAGTTTATTATAGTAGATAAAACCAGGAACATATGTATTAGTAAGTACACTACTTTATGAAAAGTAATTTAACAGAACGATCCCCACTAAAAGCACTTTTAGACATTACTTCTGCTTTTAATTAAAGAATAGTACAGCATTTGACTGTGACGGATCTTCATAAATGGTCCCTCTAAGAACATTAATTTCTTGAGCTTTAAAAACCGTATTTTACAGCTTTAAGAGAGAAATTGTATGAGCATCTGGCACATAATACCTGCCTTGTAAGAGTGAAAGGAAGAAGCACTTTGAATATGAAATGTTACGTATGTTGACTCATTTATATTTCATAGGAACCCGGAGGACTTAGCCAGAGCTGCACAGATATGAACTATCAGAGATTTGGTATCTCTGGGGTTTGATTCTAGTTTCACACAAGTGCTTATCCACTTTCTAATGTGTCAGTGAATATCATCCTTTTCCTGTCTCTGTCCTATTCATATATGCTGGACACTCCTGCTAGTGATAGTTGTCATTGTCCCTAGTGGTTCTCCATTGGTCTCTCCTTACAATTAAATATTATTTCGTTACACCACATCCATAGTAAATATTAGACTGTCTTTCCTCCTCCTAATTTTTCCTTCTGTTTTCCTTCAGCTCAGCTAGCGATAATAGCCATGATTAACACCTACTCAGTGCCTACTGGGTGCCAGATACTTCTATAAGGGCTTTCCATGTACTATCCATTTCGCCCCATGACAGCCCCACGAGGCGGACCCTGTCACTGTCATTTTACAAATGCAGAGTGAGGCACAGAGAGGCTACCGACCCCGAGACTCGGGGTCACGGAGCTCGTGCGTGGTCGAGCCACAGCCCACCCAGCTACCCAAAGTGGGACTCTCCTCTTTTCTGGACTCGTCTGAGTCTCTACCCAGGTTCTGCCAGGTCTGCCTCCGCCCGGCGTCGCCTGCCCCCTTTCCTTCCCAGTTCACTGTCTCCGAGGGGACCAGGGAGTCTGGGCCTTCACCGTTCTTGCCCTGGGTGTTGTTGGTCTAGCTTCTGATCCCTTCTAACACTTTCAAACTGCCTTTCATACCACTGACAAACATTCTACTGCAATACAAGTATGGTATTACTCCTACTGCAGAGAAGGAAATTGGGGGCGGGGAGAAGTTTTCAAAACTGACAGAATGCATCTAGCCTGACGTTTTTGACAAGAGGCATTTTCTTTCTTGCCTGTAGCCTTTGAAGAAAGCTGTTCGAATGATGGGGGCGCCCAACCTCATAGCGGATAGCATGGAATATGGCCTCAGTTACAGCGTCATTTCATACCTCAAAAAACTGAGTCAGCAGGTAACGCTGGGGAATAGAGAGCCTTTGTGTATTTGGAATGGTTTGGCTAAGAAGGTTAATGGGCCAGATGTTAGTTCTTGATAGTTCGAATAGAACTCCATTTTATTAGTATATTATATTTTAAAACCACACGTATCATATATTAACATAATTCTGTCTCAAGTGCATGGCATGCTATGTTTTGAAATGTTAGTTTCAAATAATAATTCCTAGTTTATGAGATGATTTCCTAGACTTCCAGTTTGTGACCATTCTTTGTTTTCTTTTGAGAAATTTGTTAGGAAGTTGTTTTTCCTTAGGAAAAATGCCAGTTCCTTTTGCTTTTTCTTTTAAAACCTGTAGTTTTTTTTCTTTCAAAATGGGAATTTCTTTTGAAATGTTTGTAAGAGACATCTAATTGTGTCATTTTGGGCATTAACCACCTTAGCAGATACTATGGTAGTTAAGCAAAATACAGTTTAACCTACTGCCATGTTACTAAAGTTGTGTAAGATGCATCATTTTTCCGAGGCTTCTGCCATATATACCTAACTGCTCATTGGAATGCAGGTGGGAAGAGTCAAAATATTTGCTATCTGCTTTCCAGTGAAAACCTACATCATTATTTGCCATATCTATGAACATTTATTTATATGCTAATGTCTTTAAGTAAATATTGATGAGAGGATTTTTCTAATTTTCTATCAGCTCTGAATTAGAAGTGCATATTTTCATTTAGGGTGTCTTTACATTTCATGGTTTAAGTGTAGTGGGTATTTACAATTGGAGTTTGTATTTATTTGCCCTGCTCCAAAAGGTTAGAATTATAATAATTAAAAAGCATAAGACATTGTTCAAACTATGTTTAATTTACCAAGTACTTGACATAAAGTAGGGCACTCGATTTTAATTTCTTAGATACTTTTAAACTATATAAATATTTAACTTACAGAGGACCAAAACTCCAGAATTTAAGTTATCGATTTAGATTACATCAAGACAATTCTTGTTTGTTTTTACTTTAGGCCAAAATAGAATCTGATCGAGTCATTGGATCTGTAGGCAAGAAAGTAGTGCAGGAAACTGGAATTAAAGTCCGAAACCGATCTCACGGCTCATCAATGGCCTATAGGAAAGATTTTCAGCAGCTGCTCCAGGGAATTTCGGAGGATGTCCCGCACAGACTGCTGGACCTGAACATGAAGGAGTACACTGGCTTCCAGGTGGCTTTGCTCAATAAGGTAATAGCTACATGGATCTAGTAGGCTCTGGTTGTCTTCTGTTACAGTGTTGAGTAGAGATCCGATTTTTTGTTAACCGGAACGCAGTTTGTCCAGACTCTCAGAAGTACTTGTATACCTCTGCAGAATAATGAGCATTATCTCACACTATCATTGAATCGTTGAATTTTAGGATTAAAACAGACATTGTCCATGGTGAGTGAATGAATGGATGTATAAGAAAATGGATAATAAGAAAACCAACCCATTTACTTTGTCAGTGAATAAGCAGAGGCGTAGAGATCGTTTAAAGTCATGTGGCTACTGGTGGCGTCACTGCAGTCTGACGCCTTCGACCTTGGGTGCACAATGCAGTCCTGGAACGCTTTGTGAATACTCTTTGTGAATCTGTTATTAAACACATCTTTACCCCAGAAGCCTTTTTGTAAAACCGACAAACTGATTCTGAAATTTATATGGAAGTGTGAGGTACTAGGATAGCTAGAGGAATTTTGGGAAAGAATATAATTGGGCAGTTTGCACTGTAGTGATAAACACTTCCTGGTGTCGGCACAGGGATGGACGTATAGGTCAGTGGAACAGAATGCAGTCTAGAAGTGGACCCTCACACGAATAGTCGATTACTCTTTAACAAGGGTGCCAACATAATTCGGAGGGTATGAATACAGTCTTTTCTACAAGTAGTGGATGTCCATATTCAAAGTAAGGATCTTGACCCTTACCTAACATTACTTGAAGTGATCATGGTCTTAAATGTAAGGACTAAAACTGTAAGCTAAAAAAAACTGGAGAAAGTCATCATGACCTTGGGTCATGGATCATTGAAGAGTTCTAAAATACAAAACAGAAAGCACTTGATAAATCGAACTTGATTAAAATTAAGATTTTTTAATTCAAAAGAAACTTTAGAAAGTGAATAGGAAGTCATAAGACTGGGAGGGAAGCATATATTGAATAAAGAACTTAATATCAAAATACATAAAGAACTTATACAGAACTTAATACTCAGCTCAATAACACAGAGACAAATGCCCCCATTTTAAAAAATGGGCAAATATTTGAACAGATACTTCATCAAATAAGATAGCCAAACTTGAACAAGCACAGGAAGAGATGGTCAACCTTATTAGCCACTAAGGAAATGGAAATTAAAACCATAACGAGATCCCACTTTACAGCCACTGGAATGGCTAAAATTTAAAAGACTGAAAAATAAAGTGTTGGTGAGGATGGAGAGTAGCTGGAACTCTCACATTGCTGATGGAAAATAGTTGGCAGTTTAAGAAGGTAAGTACATACTTGCTATATAACCAGCAATTGTATGTATCTACCCAAGAGAAATTAAAATATATGTAATAACAGCATTATCATAGCCCCCCCAAACTGAAAACAATCCAGTGTTTATCAAAGATAGATAGATAAAAGGTATGGTATGTCCATACAATGGAATACTACTTTATACAATAAAGAGGAATAGACTACTGTTACATGAACAACGTAGATGAATCTCAGAAACATCGTGCTAAGTGAAAGAAGCCCAATAGACAATATTAGATATTGCAATATCTAATTAAAAAATGGAAGAGACAAGAAAGAGGTAAGTCGTTGCCTGGGGCTGGTACCAGGGACTGACTACAAATGAGCATGAGGAACTAACTCTCTGGGGTGCTGGAAGAATTCTAGAACTGGGTTGTGGTGATTTTCACAGCTGTGAATTGACGCTCATTGAACTGCATAGTTGGATAGGCAGGTTTATGCTATGTAAATTACATATCAAAGCTTTAAAAATACCCTTGAAAGTCTTTAAAATTTGGATGTTTATTTCTTTTAGCTGGAATATATAATAAAATCTTGAGTTAGATATATGAGCTTGAGATTATTTGGTTGCGTTCACTACTAATATTTTATCTTTTGGTTCCCAAAATAGCACACTAAGATTACATCATAACTCTATTCTGTTTTTAAGCTGAATTAGTTAACTTAGTTAACTTCTGCAGGCTAGAGAGTTTAGTTTCCTGATTCTGTTTGTCTTTGAATGTTTTCAATAGGACTTAAAGCCACAGACATTCAGAAATGCGTATGACATACCACGACGGAACCTTTTGGATCACTTAACAAGAATGAGATTTAATCTTATGAAGAGCACCCGCAGGTTCCTTAAAGGACAGGATGAAGGTTAGATCGTGGTTTTCGTATTGATATTTCTTTTGTAAATCTTTTCTTTGTATTGAAACATAGTAGTAATACTGTAACTCTTAGAGAATTATTACAGTGTTGCAATCTCGTTGTAAACTCGAACAGATGAAGTAGGAAGTCATCCCTGAGTCTATATTTCCTTCCACCATCACTGTTGCTCCAGATTCCGTTCCCCAGAGTAACAACCTTTAACAGCTTAGTTTTCTTCCTCGGTGTTTCATCCATTCACACACGCAGTTATTTTCTTATGATATGCTGATATCTGATGGTTTAACTCTGGGTGGCCAATAGCTGTCGTACGTAGTCTGACGTTTCCTTCAGTCATCTCCATGGCACCTACTACAGGTCCAGTCATATGAGAATTTAACCCTTTGCTCTCGCTGATGTAAGCATTCCAACTATACCAGTATATAAAAAGGGTTATGTATGTGATTTCTCTTCTCTGTAAATTCTGCTATAATTAAATTTTGTGTATTTGGAGTAGAGTAGAAGAAACCTTCCTTTTCATGGTAAGATTACACATATTGCTTTAGAGTATGTGGTAGGGGAAGACTGCCTAGAATAACACCAAGTAGCTTTCATATATAAGAAGATAAGTGTCACCCTGGCTGCTGTGGCTCAGTGGATTGAGCACTGGCCTACAAACCGGAAGGTCACTTGGTTTGATTCCCAGTCAGGGCACACGCCTGGGTTGTGAGCCAGGTCCCCAGTAGGGGGTGTGCGAGAGGCGATCACACATTGTTGTTTCTCTCTCTCTCCCTCTCTCTCTTTCTCCCTCCCTTCCCCGCTCTCTAAAAATAAAAGAAATAAAATCTTTTTTAAAAATCATAAAAAAGATATGTGATAACGGTAACAGGTGGTGGTTAACTTTTGTTGTTGCTCTGTTTTGTTTGAAAAGATCAAGTGCACAGTGTTCCTATAGCACAAATGGGGAACTACCAGGAATACCTCAAGCAAGTACCTTCTCCACTAAGAGAACTGGATCCTGATCAGCCTCGAAGGTTGCATACATTTGGCAACCCCTTTAAGCTGGATAAAAAGGTAAATTTGAAATGTTCCACTGTGTAATTCGTTTGTGTAGTGCTGTGGATTTAAAAGCTCCTAACTTAACTAAAGTAAGCTAAAGCTATTTTCCCGGTGAGTGTCAGCATAGTTAAACATAGTTGCTTTAGTGGGAATTGGAATTAGTTGTGCCAATAAAAGCTGTATGTAAATCCAGGACATTTTATATTTTGTTACAGGGTATGATGATAGATGAAGCAGATGAATTTGTGGCTGGACCTCAAAATAAACATAAACGACCTGGAGAACCAAATATGCAAGGGATCCCCAAAAGGCGCCGCTGCATGTCCCCACTGCTGAGAGGCAGACAGCAGAACCCCGTCGTGAACAATCACATCGGAGGGAAAGGACCACCTGTACCTACGACTCAGGCACAGCCAGACCTCATTAAACCCCTTCCTCTTCATAAAAGTAAGAGTTGGGGGGTTTTGTAATGCCCAAAGAGCAGCAGGAGAAGATAGGTTTATTAAAATAGGCATGTAATATTGTTTTTGTGTGTCTTTTTAATGAATGCTTGTAGAACATTTTCTATGTTCATTATGCTTTATTAGCGATCACCCAGGCATGTTGCCCTGACTGGGAATCGAACCGCGATTCTCTGGTTTGCAGGCCCGCGCTCAATGCACTGAGCTACACCAGCCAGGGCTAGGGCTGCACTATTAGTCGGCACTAGGCACAAGGGGTGGCTGTGACAGGGGCAGGACTTGTACTGTCTCTTACAGCGGGTGAGGAAGGCGAGCCCTTGGACGCTTTCTTAGAAGTGGGGTGAGCTCTACAGAAGGGAGGTCAGGTGTGTTGTGGGCGTGTTGGGTGAGGGCTCAGCGTGGTCTGTGGGGTCAAGGCACTTGACGAGGAAGTTGTTCAAAGCAGCACTTGAAGGATGAATGAGAAGGTTCTCATTGGTTGAGTTGAAGTGGAGCTTTGGGTGAGCATTTCTTGTAAGCTGTCTGCTGATGCTAACTGGTCTGGTCCACACACCACGCTCTAAGTAATAAGGACCTGGAATGGTGTCCTGAGGGACATGGGGGAAGAAGAAGTCTGTGAACTAGGTTTTGGAGACACCGTGACCACCCAGATGTGCCTGGAGACCGCAATGATAGTGGTGAGGAGAGCGAAGCGACTCAGGTGGGCCTCGGGAGAGTGGGGGTTTGTCCAGGAGTGCGTGGAAGTGGGATCTGAGGTGGCACTGGGAGGCGAAGGTCAGTGAGTCCACATTCACGGAGAATGTTGGAGAGAGCGGCTTCTGTTTCAGGTCTGAAGGGGAGAGCGGTGTCTCTGCAGGAAGGCAGTTTCGGTTAGAAAGGAGCTGTACGAGACAGTAAAGCTTGCATGTCACGGAACAGACGTGAGGAGGGAGTCGGGTTTGAGGGGTTTTGTGGGGTTGAGTGCATTTTGGACAGTAAGTGAGGGAAGTGGAGATGAATCCAGCTGTTGTCCTACAAGTGTGGTGAGCAGTCGGGGAACTCAGAATTCAGCTGCTTCCTGGGGTGGGGAGCAAGTTTAATAATCTCACGTGAAGTGGCCAGGTGACAGGCTTTAAGTCCTGTTGCCTAGTGAGCTGACGTGGGCGCCGGCTCATTCCAAATTAGCAGGTGGATGAGCGAAAGTAAGAAGAGGGCATGCCCGACAGTCTGTTCCCTGGAGAAGAGGGGACATTTTACACTTTCTGCCTCTGCTTTTGCCTGTAAGTGACCACAGAGGTATAAGGCAATGGAGGGCTGGAATGAGCCAGGGCTGGGGAAAGGGTAACCACGGTGATCTCCCTAAACCATTGAAGCCCCACTCATTCAGTAAAATTGCCGTAGAATAAAACAGAGAAGTAAGAGTTGAATTTGTCTTTTTTCCTCCCTAAGGACAGAAATTGTATAGGTTTTGTAAATACTGTGAATGTTTCCCATTGAATCTGCTATATCTTCAGAAAGCTTAAGAATCGTATCACATTATTTGGTCATTTGTATCCGTCAAGGCAATCACTTGTGGTTTTCTGCAGTAATATTTCTTTGAAGTTTTCATTACTCTGCTTTGAAATTGTCTCATGGTTTTTTCTTCTGATCTCTGTTTCTAGTTCCAGAAGTTAGTAATGATTCGACAGTAGATGATGTGGTTGAAAATCATGTTGCTGACCAACTCTCATCGGATGGTACACCAAATGCTATGGATACTGAGTTTGCAGCATCTTCCCCAGCCAGTTTACTGGAACGACCAACCAATCACACAGAGGCTCTCGGTCATGATCACTTAGGATCTAACGACCTCGCTGTCGGTGGATTTTTAGAAAATCATGAGGAGCCAAGAAATAAAGTACAGTGTCCCGAAGAGAATATTCCAGCATCCTCACTCAGCAGAGGAAAGAAACTAGTGCATTGCAGAAGCCATGAAGAAGTCAACACTGAACTCAAAGCACAAATAATGAAAGAGATTCGAAAGCCAGGAAGAAGTATGTATAATTAGACATAAACCCAAGATTTCATTTCTGTGTGTGTTAAAAAAAAAAGTCAGATTAACTAAAAGCATGCGAATCTAGATCAGTCTTGCACGGTACATAAGCCACGTGAGATCTGCCTCTTTATCCAGCTGACAGGCGCCGACAAATCTCTGCTATATCCAAAGGGCTGTGGTCATGGGACCCATAGTCTTGAGTATTCGTCTAGTCAGCACCTGGAGTTTGAAGGTAGCAGCCTAGCACCGTGTTTAAGATTTAAGCTATGACAGTGACCAGGGATGTGTTTGGGTCGAAAAACTGAAGTAGGGGAAAGCTGCCAATGATGCGCACGCAGAGAACTCCATGGGATAAATCCCAGGACCGCTGGCGTCCGCGCTGGAGGCGGAAGGGGAGTACGGCCAGGAAGGGGCTCAGACTCGGTCCTTGCGGGTCGGGCTCTCGTGGTGCTCGGGGGCGGGGGGGGGGGGGCGCGTTTTTGAAACCGGAGACCGCAGTAGCGCTCTTCATCCAATCTGTTTCTTCCATGTGCCCCCACCGTTGCCCCTATTCTGCCATGTTAGCTGCAGTTGAGAATCTGAATTACAAGGATAGATTTTTGTGAAGGCCGCTTGCTTCTTGCTTTTTAGTGGCACTCCCAAAACGCTGTTAAGTCACCCTTCTAAGCTCCGATACCTAAATGGGAACTTTTACCAAAAAAAGCTGTGTTTGACAAGTTATTTTATCTTGTTGGTATTTGACGAAATATATGTATTAGAAAGTCTTCATTGAGCAGGGAAAACTTTATGTAGGATATTTTTCTTTTGTCTTAATATGTCTTGTAAACTGCAGTAGAAAAAATGTTAAATAAGAATGCAAAGGAAAGCCACTTAATGTTCCTTTTTGCCTCTCATTTTAAGAGTACGAAAGAATCTTCACTTTGCTGAAGCATGTGCAAGGCAGTTTACAGACGAGACTAATCTTTTTACAAAATGTCATCAAAGAAGCAGCAAGGTAAATAGTCTGAACATCATGGTCAGTATGTAGCAGTGTCTGTTGTGTTACGTGTGTGTGTGTGTGGCACATGGCGCTTCTCCGTGTTGCAGTTTATTGAAAGAAATTCTTGGGAAATCAAACCTTTTCTTCCTGCACATTGTACGTACTTGCATACTTCTCTGTTTCCTATTCTGGCTTTTGGTGTCTTTATATTTTATAGTCTGTAATTTTTCTTCTTTTATATTTGGACTACTGTGAGTATTAATGAGTGATTAGTAATAATTTTGGAAGGCATATTTTATTTTATTTATTTTTTAAGGTTTTATTTACTTACTTTTTAGAGAGAGGGGAAGGGAAGGAGAAAGAGGGAGAGAAAGGTCAATGTGTGAGAGATACATAGATCAGTTGCCTCTCACATGCCCCCAGCTGGGGACCCGGCCTACAAGCCAGGCACGTGCCCTGAGAGTCGAACTGGTGACCTGCAAGGCAGCAGTTGAATGTGGTTCCTTTGTATGTGGGAAGACACGTAACTAAGAGGACGGAGTTGGACAGATGGGCCTTACTCTGATGGCTTCAGTCGCCCAGGATTATGTGCTCCAGTGCAAGGGAAGTGGGTCAGGATTATAAACGGTAGCTCCATGGTGTGCCTAACTGGGCAGTTCCATGAGTTTAGTGAATACAGAAATTATTTTTTATTTTTTCTTTAAGATTTTTGGTATTTTGAGAAAACCTAGGGCTTATCTTATCCGACCTTCCAAACATACCCTTCTTTAGTCCCCCAGTTTCTTCCCTGCTACACTTACAGCTTGTTTTAGATGGGGCAGTTAATTCTCTGTGGGGCGGGGGGTGGGCGCTGGAGCTTAGGCTACTTGGGAGGAGGTGATAACTTTCCATATTACTTGTTCTGTGTATGTAACATACTCTGCTCTTAGTGTGACATTCTGTCAGCTCAAACGTCTTCATGGATTTCGTTACATTCCTGGTGCCTGCGGTCTGCTTCTGGCATCTTTCAAAGCAACAGCTTTCGACTGGGGTGAGACATGCAGCCCCTGCCTCTGTAGTCAGACACTGCCCTCGTTTCCCTTAGATTGTCAAATAAGAGAATGACAACAGCCAACTCAAACAATAGCTGTCTGCTGTGAGTGAATAAAAATTAACACTTATTTTCTTGTCAGATGGCCAAAAACTATTTTTTAACGTGCCACAGAATTTTAACAGTTGGTTTATGTGCGCCATCAACTAAAAAGGTTAACAGTCACTGTTTTAGTGTGTGTGTAATGTGGTGGTTCCAAGCAAAGGGGAAGTGGGCATAGATTGAGCGGTGTTTGGGGGTATTCTGAAAAGCACCAGCAGTGTTAGTCCTTATGTAGATGAATGCAATCTTAGTGTACTATATTAACAGGAAGGAATTTTAAGTTGCAACTTGAACTTGAGCTGTTGGCCGTGTTCTATACTGAAGATGTCTTATCCTTGATTTGCCAGCTTTCAGGTTGTAAAAGGAGAACAGCCTGGCTCTTCAGCGCCACTCCCATCCCGTCTAACATTTTAGGGGAACTGGACTCGTGCCTTGTTCACGTTCCTTTCAAAGGGCATAAGAAGCAGCAATCGGAGCTTCTGATTTTGCTGGAATGTTAGTAATCCTTGTGCACGTTAGGTGGTTTTCCGTTTTTTTTTTTGTTTGTTTGTGAAAGGAGTAACCCCTTTCTTCCAGCAGATTTTACGTCGCATACAGTTGTTGAATTTTAGTTTTCATTGCACTTTGAAAAGTCTTGCCAAGGCAGTTTTCTTTTAACAAAAACATTATCCTGATACATAACTTCATCTGTTAACAAGAAATTGAGAGTGCTATTATTTTTTTTACACAGGTTTAAAAAAAGAATGCTAATAGAACAACTGGAGAACTTCCTGGATGAAATTCATCGAAGAGCCAATCAGATCAACCATATTAATAGCAATTAAAAGAAAACAGAATGTGGCCACTTATTTCACTATATCTTCTCCAAATACAAAGTAAATACAAGACTGTTGTGATTTTGCATTCATTTTTTGACATGCATTGTTGGCTGTTTGAGATACTAAGAGCAAGCCTGCAGATCCTTTTCTCATCATTTTACAGTGACCTTTTCTTCATTTTTGTTTATTTTTGTAATGTGAAAAGTATCACTCTAAAAAAATTTTTATTTAACAAACTAAAAATATTCCTCCAAATCTCTTGCTTGTCATTGACTCTTGCGTGTCAATTTCCCTCAGGTTCTATTTTCTTAAACCAACCTTTAAAATTGTCACCTCTGTTAAGGTTGAACTTTGCCAAAAAAAAAAATAAAGAAGAAGTTACTTTGTAATTTTTGGGGAAAAAAGCACATACATTAAAACTAGGTAATGTTTTGTATATACAGTTATTTTGGATATATTATTGTAAGTTGTACAAATGTATTTTGAAGAATATTTAAGAAAAGCACTTTTGTTATTCCATCAATAAATGCTCTATTTTACTCTTGTGTGGTTTAGGAAATAGTCACATTTAAAGTAATCATTTAAAACCATCTGAAGATAATGGAATTTTAAACGCTTTGCTTTCTAGCATTGGACAAATGCACCACTGGAAGTTCCTGTGTGTTAACCCTGACTGTAATTACATGGTACCTGGCCTGCGTTGTCTTTTTACTCTATGTTCTTAGTTTTGTTGGTCACACGACGCCCTCCTGTTTCTGCCTGGCAACGGAAACAGTGTCTGCAGCGGCTAGGCGGTACTTAAGGCAGACGCCTTTGGACATTATTTGGTTTCTTTCCTTTTCTTCAACCCCTGTTCTTCTCTCGCTAGGGTTGTGGGTGGCCCTAACTTAGGGAGTCGTAGGTTTGGGGCACATCACCTGTCCTAATCTGAAACGTCTAGCCTTTAGCAGTTTGGTGTTATGCTTCCAGAAGTCCCATAACAAATTTGGGGGGCTCCAGAGGGGTCTCTTGGTTCTGCTCTGCTGTTCTCACCCTTAAGCTCTCCAAGATGACTTTGCTCGTTTGCATTACCCCCCGACTGCCCGGGACAAGGGGAAACTGGCACTGTTTTCTGTCTACCTTCAGTAGAATGGCTTCGTGTGCCCTTACTGAGGGCGCGACCCTGGGACCCGACTCACTCACCACTCATGCTCTCACTGCCGTGCCTTGTAGTGCTTGGGGTAGCCAGTAGGGAAAAGGGTTAAAATGGATTTAGATTATGTGGGTGAAATTAATTTATAAAGATGTAGTAAATTTGAAGTATTTTTAGGTCCATACCATTTAAAATGACATATACCCTTTTTACACGTTAGCAGAACACTTTAAATTTCAAGGAAATTTAACTTTTTATGAAGAAAGTCGTAGATGACAGTGGAGAGAGAGCACGGTTGAGCTGTGTTCTTTTTAGTCTAGGGCTTTGGAAGCTCCCCCAGCACTGCAGACAGAGCCCGTCGAGAAAGACAGGTGTGTGTAACGTCATGTGGTATTTTCATACGCAGTACTTTAAGCCTTTTTTATCTCTACCAAACACCTGTAAGTGAAGCAGGATATCATTTAATAGATGGAATTGTTAAGGTAGGTAGTTACCTACAGTCGTATTGCTGAATTCAGCAAGAGCTGCACAAAACCCGGAGTGTCTCGTCCGGTCTTAAGTTATACACGTACTTAGATTCTGAGATTAATGGAAGGGCTTACATACAAGTCATTCAAAGTTCATGCTTAAGAATTAGGAAAAGAATTTAATTTGGTCTGTTCTGATACTTGAGTGGCCTTCCTGACCAAAATCTTCCGTTTTGAAGGTTGCTCCAGAGGTGGTAATCCTTAAGGCCCTTGACCTTTAATCCATTTTGGGGACAAGCCCTAGAGGGGCTTGGGAAGAAGCAGTTTGTTCAGTCTCCTCTTGTCCCCAATCTCTGCCACCATGCTCTGCACCCTCATCCTGAAACCTAGTCGCAAGGTTGGAAACCCATTGAAACTCAAGCTTAATATTCCATCTCTGTTGAGAAGCTGAGCATAGTAGTTCAATTAGTACAATACTGTAGAATTCTTGTAAGCAAAGGAGAAGGGAAGGGTATTTGAGGAAAATGACCAGGTCTTTCAGGCCCTTTCGATCACTGGGTGACTAGGCTGGACAAATGGTGTTTTCCAACAGTTAAGCCTTGAGATTAAGATAGTTTTCTTTAACGGCTTCATGGGTCCCATTTGTCAATTGATTGAGTCATTATTTGCCTTTATTAGTAAGATTGATTGACTCAGTGTACTGAAGGCTGAGACGCATTCTTATCTCTTCAATACCGGTCACCAGAAGAGTGCCCACTTCACTCTGTGTGATGTGCCCTGGGAGGGCAAGCACCTCCCAGAAACGTAAACCAACTCACAGGGGCTCTGTTTAGGTGGGCGGCGGGTGGTGGCACTGGCTTTGGGTTAGCCTTGACTTTCATTCTCTGTTTACTGAGGCAGCTCTGCAAATGCCTGTCATTGAAATAGTGGTGTCTCCTTCACTGCTGAAGAGATTGTATAGTCATTTTTATGCAGTTGGGTTCCAAAAAAGAAATTGTTCTCTCTTAACTACCATCGACCTTCATTGGCTATCAGCTTTTGACAATGACCTTGCTGTTCTAATGTAGTGCTGTCTCTGCAGGGAGTAGAAGCTGTCATTTTTTCATCTTTTGTTTTTGACATGTATTCTTTCTAAGGGCTCTCTGACTGTTCTGAGTGATATGTGACATTTTCATCGAATATATATGGGGTTGGGACAATTACTAGCAGGACATTCTGTTGATGGACCTTTTCTCCCCAAATAATCCCAAAATAGATTATTTCTTAGTGAATGGTCATTTTCATCCTTTTTTGTCACAAAAGTGTTCCTTTGATTTCTAGCACAAGTTACAGATACTGCAAATGATTCTCAGATAAAATGATGTTGACAGTATTTCCGTAAAAATTTGTGTAAAGCCTATGCGTAATTTTCATTATTCTAACTTTGGACTTTTTTTCTCTCCATAAATAAAAATAATGCCTGATGTTTAGTTAAAGTAGATCCACTTTTGCTTGATTTTATTAGTCTTGTTCCATCCTATTTCTTTTTTAACACATTGTTGAAACTTGCCAACAACTCTTTACTGAGAATCTCTTTTCCTTCCTGGGCTGATGAATAATTATCAGAGGGGGAGGGGGAACATTAAGAGGAATATTTGAAATACTTTGTTCAATGTTGATGCTAAAGGACTTCTGCTTCTCCTTTTGGTGTGCTAAGGATTTGCTGGTACCATACCATTGGGGGGGAATTAAGATGAGGTGGTAGAGTGGGAATTCAAATGAACAAGCGCTTGATTTTTGTGTAATTTCAGCAAGTTTGAGAGAGATCAGCAGAAAGACTATAGAAATGCAGGTGCGTTCACCAGACAGGGTTGCTGAGAGTTGGAGAACTTCTCCGATACTCTGTTGGCCCAAAGGAGCTATCTTTTACCCTACCGTGACATAGCTCGGCAGCAACTGGCAAAAGTCAAGATTTATCACTTATGTTACTTTTCATGACTTTTCTAAGTTTCCCCAGAAGTAGAAACCTGAATTCCAAAAGTGCACATCAACTGCAAATGAGCCAACGGAGAAGGGGAAACCCCACTGAGGATATTAGTGTCCCTTTTAGTTTTCAAATGTTCCCCTTCCCTGGGATGCACGGCCGGCCCCTGGGAGCTTCGGACGCCGCCTAGGGACCAGCCGGGGCAGTGCTGGTGTTGGGCCGCAGTGGGCGGGGAGCCTTTGTTGCGAGAGAGACCCTGAGAAATAACTTCATGTATCTGAGTTCTATTAAAAAACACCCCAGCAAAAAACAACAACAACAAAAAAATAACACCCCAGCAATACCTGTGTTATGTTCTCAGGGAAAGAAGGGACGGTCAATCTGCTTTAAAAACAAGAATCCGAGACCTTTTTAGCAACAACAGAGCTGCGGGAAAGGCAGATAGAAGAATCTAGACTCACTATTAAAATTGGACATGAAGTCTGTTGTACCCCCTCACTTTTGGTGAATAGAATCCTAATATTGCATTTAGTGTTAATGGAGTGAAATGGGGAATTAAAAAGGTACACTTAGTAAAACTTGTGTCTTATTTTTTGAGTGTTCCATGGAATATTTTACTGAAGGTAGTTTTCAGAATCCCCCTACTCCTTGCTTAGGGGGTTGGCAGTATAAGCCCTTTCCAAAATGGATGTCTCTTTTCTCCCATCATTTTTTCAGAAACTTGGCTCTCTGTTAACATTCGTCTGTTACTGCTCTACCAAGCCTGGACTTGGGGTTTGCAGGGGAAGTTTTAGAAGTGGGAAGGTCGAATTGGCTAAATCTAACAAAGGTAGACACGGCAGCGGTGGACTGCGCGTGCTCCCCTTAGGAGCACACCTGTGGCTGCAGATGCCCTGTGCCTTCCTCAGACACCTGGTCTTGACTTTGCACATGGCTCCAGAAACAGAGAAGCCATCTGGGCCCTAGGAAATAAACACGTGAATTGCTTACTGCATGTTTGATGCATTAGGTTTAGGGATTTGAGTACGTTTTTAAAGAACGTGCTGTACTTTGTCACATTCTTACGTTGCTTGCTGTATCACTAGAGAGAGCTTATTGGAAAATTCTCAAGGTGCAATATTGTAGTTAAACTTCCCAAACCTCCAATTTAATAAATTATCTAAAAACCCCAAATTAATGTTCAGAGCTGTGCTCCATTTTCCAATAGTTATTTTCAAAAGTAATTTCTAGCCCAGATTGACATCTTTTCATTAGGTCACATTTCTAAACCGTGGTAGTGGAAGAATGCATTGAAAGTGCAGATTCTGGGGCCCAGGAATGTGCATTTTCAGTGAGCTTCTGAAATGCTTTCCCTTGAGTGCTGCTTGCGACTGCACTTCAAGGGCCACTTGTAAAGGGCTGGGTGTCAGGTTTGTGCCATAGGCTTTCGAAGGCATAGCTCAGTGTGTCAAAGACGTGTCTGACACTGCAGCACTGCATTCTGTGTGCCGAGGTACATCTGGCTGTGCAAGGGGCTTGCTTCCTGGGCTAGAAGTCTGCAAAGAAAATGAGAGGTCAGGGCTCTGGCAGTTGTGTGCTCACGGTTTCAAAGGTAAGCCCAGCAAATAGGAATGTGGTTGGTGAGTGAGGGGAGTTACCGGATTGTTGTAATTTTACCATGAATCATCTTGAAACAACTCCGCAACTCCATCAATTCCTTGACACAATAGAGAGTGAAAGCTAAGAATCTTTAGAACTAGGGAAACCTTGAGAAATTACTCAGTCCAGTCCTTTCGTTCTAGAGTGAGTTGTCATCCTCTGTGGTCACACACTCATTAAGAGTTGGGCACACACCTTCACACAAACAGTCGTCTTCCAGGAGGTGTTCTAGTCTACTCCAACAGGCTGCTGGAGAGGCCCCTGTGGTGAGAGTCTTACTCATGCTGATATAGGTGTATTTTAAGACGTTTCTTTGTTCATCTGAGGCTCGACTGAAGTCATTTTGCATTTCTGTGCACGTACCAGGAGATGGCATATGAATGGCATGAGAATGAAACCAGCCCACAGTACAGAATCTGCAGCCTTTCATCCACCATATAAACCAGGTGCACACAGGGAATGTGAGTTGGCTGAACTCTGTAAGGAGTGGTTATTTTCTAGCATCGGTGAAGGGGACCAGAGATGGGGCCAGAGAAAGGAAAAATCAGCGGAAACATTCACCAGGCCTCACTTGCGCTAAAACCAGTGGAGAATCTGATCATTTGAGCAGCTGGTCTCTTTCTGCAGTATCTTTTGTACCTCTGGGTAAAAAAGGGTTCTTTGGTGGTCATGAGGTTTTACTAGTAATCTGTGGCTTCGTTGCTGTCTAGTACAGTGTCTGAACATTTTAAATAAATGTTAATTAAATGAGTGGAGATTTATTAGGAAACCCTGGTAAAGGGTTTCATAATAAAATTATAATTACTATAGTAAATAATTTAGTAAACACAGTAAACAGTGAACTATAGGAAAAGTATTGTGTTAGAATCCAGGCGCCTTGGCACAATGCGAGAAATGGGACCGACTGGTATGAGTGAGTCTTCGGTTAGGTGGGCCCAGCTATTCCCATTCATTGAGACTAGCTCTTCTCCGCCACACTGTAGGGGGCGGTCCAGTCGTCGACAGTGAATACTTACTTACACAGCTGTAAGCCCAGACTCAGGCTCCAGTGTCTGCATCTCTTAAATTCTATCTCCGGTAAGAGTTAACATTTCAGAAGAAGAACATTTATGCTCTGAGGAAGAATTCAGGAGTCATCTGTAGGTGTGTGTTTTCCTTCTTCCTCGACCTTGTGTGACGGATGTCTCTGTGCTTTTGTTCAGCAGCTGTTGAAATGGCACGCAGCTAAGGAAAGCAGCCCAGTGGAGGTCAAGCACAGAGGGATTCTCCCGGCTTTGGGCGCCTCCTCTCCTGCAGTGGTAGCAGCTTCTTGGTACCACTGAGGTCATGCAACCTACTTTCCCCAAATTTGCCCCCAAGATTTTTTACAGGTGCTACTCTGTAAAAGGGTTCCCTGGTTTATTAAAAATGGGAAGTGCGAGTTAGGTCCTTTTGTGCGTTTGCTTTCAGTGGTGGACTTCTCCAAGCTGCTAATTCCCTAATGTTCGTAGTGAATCCCAACAGGACTAGGATAGGTAGTGTTTAATCATGGGCCCATCCCCCCATCTCCCTTCTCCAAGTTTACCAGATGGGTGCCCTGGGGAATGCACTTTGGGAAACTGTAGCTCACCGTAAACCCGCTGTCTCCTGTATTACATTTCCTTACCCAAAGCAAAGGGGTAAGTGCCTTCCTCACCCTCCCTCCCGGCATAATCTTCACTCTTCCTCCATAACGTCATCTAGCACGTTTACATGCAGACCCCACTTTTTAGACTGGTAGCTCTCAGGAGTCAGAAGCTGTCTTAGTACTCCTTCCAGGTGCTTCGTACTTTGCTCACCTAGTGTAATGCTGCTCGTGTACAGTAACCGTTGGATGGATGACTGTCGGGCACTTCACATGGCACGACTGTTTCACGTCCCCATACAAACAGCTGCCTCTGTGGTCTTTGGTCTGATTTCACTTGTAAGAAAGCGCCGGCCGTGTCTGTAGACTCAGGGCTCCGGACAGGGTGGGCCTTAGCCAAGTCTCACCCAAGCGATGGTGCCAGTGGCCCTTCTCCTCTGTCAGTGGAGACCACCATTGTTTGTGTGTGGCTGGTCGCACTCCCAAAAGGTGTAAGAGTCTTGCCCTGACGGGTGGCTCAGTGGGCTGGGCGGCCTCCCACTAGCTGAGAAAGGTCGCTGGGTGTGATCCCTCGTCAGGGTGCACGCCTGGGTCGCTGGCCGGGGCTGGGGCTGGGGGCCTGCAAGAGGCAGCCAATCAGTGTTTTCCTCCTCCCTGTCTCTAACAATGAATGAATGAATGAATAAATAAATAAATAAATAAAATATTTAAAAATTTTTATTAAAAGGTTTAAGAGTCTTTATAGCATGACATTATGCAAACACAAGATGGCAAAACATAAATGACGGTGTCTCCACTGGACCTGCAGCTTCTCCTAAAGTAGCGTGAACATGCCCTTCCCTGTGTCTTCTGTGTTTAAATGGCTACCACTTACTGTTGGCGGATTCAGTGGCCTTTTAGGAAGTTATCACCAGAATGTGTGTCTAGTTATTTTTCTCATCTTTTTAACTGTAAGAAGTTGTGAAGATAGAAAGCGCTCGGTGCATAGCATCTGGCCCAGGCTATAGAGTGTCCCGAAAGGAAGCCGACCTGGCCTCTGGGTCCAGGCTGTCCTTAGTCGCTCCGTTCTCCTCCACGCCACTCCTCACACCTTCCTTTCTCAGGGTTTATTGAGATGTAGTTGATGTAACTTGGTGTAAGTTTAAGGTGTGCAATATAATGATGTGATATATGTATATATTATAAAATGATTACCCCAATAAGATTAGTTAAGACATCCATCACCTCACATAGTTAAATTTTCTTGTGTATTAATTTCCTTTAATCCTCACCCAAGGACCTGGGTTTTTAAATTGCTTTTAGAGAGAGAGAGTGGGGAAGGGGAAGAGACACATGGGTGTGAGAGAGACACATTGATTGGTTGTCTCCCGCAGGCATCCCCACTGGGGATCAGACCCACAGCCTTTTGAAGTATGGACAGTGCGCCAACCACCTGAGCCACACCGGCTGGGGCTCTTATGTTGAACTGTTAAGATCTACTCTTTTAGCAGCTTCCAGATATACAGTGTATGGCCACCATGCTGTACATCACATCCCAGAACTCATAACTGGAAATGTGTGCCCTCTGAGCACCTTCCCCCGTTTCCGACCCCCTCCCCCTCCCCCTCCCCCTGGCAAATACCAATCTATTTTCTGTTTCTATGACTTGAGTTTCTTTTCTTTAGATTCCATATGTACATGACGTACAGTATTTGTCTTTTTCTTTCTGACTTACAGCACTCGGTTTTTCCATGTCGCCGTCAATGGCAGCCTTTTGTTCTTTCTTACGGCCAAAGAATATTTCACTGAAATTCAAAGAATATTCAAAGAATATTGAATATTCAATATTCAAATATTCTTTGAATATTTCAAAGAATATACCACAGCGTCTCTATCTGTTCATCTGTCAGTGGGCACTTAGGTGTTTCTCCTGGTCTTGGCTACATGTAAATAATGCTGCTATGAAGATAGGGGATAGACACGTCAAGGTGGTGATTTCATTTCCTCTGGGTAGGTACCCAGAAGTGGAATTGCAGGATCATATGGTAGTTCTATTTTTAATTCTGAAAGACACCTCCACACTGTTTTCCATAGTGGCTGTACCGATTTACGTTCTCATCAACAGGGCACAGGGGTTCCCTTTTCTCCACACCCTCGCCAGCACTTACGCTCTCTCGTCTTTTTGGTAATAAGACATCCTAACAGATGTGAGGTGATGTCTCACTGTTGTTCGGGTTTGCATTTCATTGATGATGAGTGACTTTTTCATATACCTGTTGGCCATTTGAATATCTTT
Organism: Sturnira hondurensis; assembly: GCF_014824575.4. Taxonomy (NCBI): domain Eukaryota; kingdom Metazoa; phylum Chordata; class Mammalia; order Chiroptera; family Phyllostomidae; genus Sturnira; species Sturnira hondurensis. Next base: position 12,684,240 of record NW_028082350.1, on the reverse strand, counting down.
TTTGGAAAAATGTTTATTCAGACTCATTGCTCATTTTGAATTGGGTGATCGTTGTCATTTGCTATTGAGTTGTATAAGATCCTTTGATATATTTTGGATATTAGCCCCTTAACAGATATGCGGGTTGCAAATATTTTCTTCCATTTCATAGGTTGCCTTTTCTTTTTATCAATTACTTCTTTTGCTGTGAAGAAACTTTTAGTTTGATGTAGTCCCACTTACTGATTTTTGCATTTGTTGCTTGTGCTTCTGGTATCATATCCAAAAAAGTCGTTGTCGGTAACATTTTCAAGGGACTTTTTCCTGATATTTTCTTCTGGAATTTTATGGCTTCAGACATTTACATCTTTAATCCACTTTTGAGTTAGCTTTTATGAATAGTGTAGGATAAGGGTCCAGTTTCATTTTATTTGCGTGTAATGTCTAGTTTTCCCAACACCATTTATTGGAGACTATCTTCCCCATTGAGAAGTCTTGGCTCTCTTGTCAAATATTTGTTGACTGTGCATGGATTTATTACAGGGGTCTTTTTTTTTTTTTAAGAAAGATTTTATTTATTTATTTTTAAAGACTTTATTTATTTATTCATTTATTTTTTAGAGAGGGAGAGGGAGCGAAGAAGAAAGAGAGAGAAACATCCATGTGTGTTTGCCTCTCATGCACCCCTGTTGGGGACCTGGCTTGCAACCTAGGCATGTGCCCTGACTGGGAATCAAATTAGCAACTTCTTGGTTCACAGGCCAGTGCTCAGTGCACTGAGCCACACCAGCCAGGGCAATGGGGGTCTTGGTTCTGTACCATTTATCTATATGTCTGTTTTTGTAACAGTACCATACTGTTTTGATTACCATAGCTTTGTAATATAGTTTGAGATCAGGACGTGTAATGCCTTCATCTTTGTTCTTTCTTAGGGTTGCGTTGGTTATTCAGTCTTTTGTGGTTTCATACAAATTTTAGGATTTTTTTTACTATTGTGAAAAATGCTGTTGGAATTTTGATAGGACTTGTATTGAATCTGAGGATTGATTTGGTATAGACAGGTAGTAAGAGTAATTCTTCCAATTCATGAACAGGGTATCCTTTTATTTATTTGTGTCTTCTTTAATTTCTTTTATCAATGTGTTATAGTTGTCAGTGTAGAAATTTTTTACCTTCTTGGTTAAATCTATTCCTAAGAGTGTTTTTTGATGCAATTTTTAAAAAGATTTTATTTATTTATTTTTAGAGAGAGGGGAAGGGAGGGAGAGAGAGAAACATCAGTGTGTGGTTGCCTCCCATGTGACCCCCAATGGGGACCTGGCCCGAAACCCAGGCATGTGCCCTGACTGGGAATCAAACTGGAGACCCTTTGGTTCGCAGCCCATGCTCAATCCACTGAGCTACATCAGCCAGGGCTGATGCAATTTTTAAATGGGATTGTTTTCTACTTTCTTCCCAGATAGTTCATTGTTATTGTATAGAGGCACATGTATGTAGACATTGTGCCCTGCAGCTTTACTGGATTTGTTGATTAGTTCTAACTAATGATGCATCACCATTACCATATTAGAGAATTAGATTTCAACCACACATTTACCATGAACATTGGTTTTTAGCACGCTCACATGTTTTTATAATGTTAATTCGTGTTTTCAAATTTCAGCTGGAAGAATGTTCTTTAGCATGACTTGTGAGGCCCTTCTCCTGGTGATGAAGTCCCACAGCTCTTATTGGTTCATGAATAGCTTTACCTCTCCTTTCGTTTGGGACAGACAGTTTTGCTGGCTATAGTAGTCTTGGTTGACATTTTTTCCTTTCAAAACTTTGGGTATAACACCTCACTCTCCTATTGTGTTGAAAAACTCACCTATCTCAGGGGGGGTTCTCTATTATGTAATTTGTTTCTTCTCTTCTGCTGCTTTCAAAGTTCTTAAATTCGTCTTTGTCTTTTGACAATTGAGTTATAACGTGTCTTGGCGTGGCCCTTTGTTTGTTCAGCCTGTTTGGGATCCTTGTAGCCTCAGTCGCCCGGAAACCCACTTCTCGTCCCAAACTCGAGAGGTTTTCAGCCGCGATTGCTCTAAATGGACTTTCATTCTCTTTCCCCTTCTCTTCCCCTTCGGGGATTCCCATCGGCGTATAGCGTTTGTTTTTCTGGATGCCCCAACTCCCGTAGAGTCCCTCCACTCTCATGTTCTTTTTGTTCCTTGGGGTAAAAAATTTCAAAGAATTTCTCTGCTACACTAGTGATTCTCTCCTCTGCTTGGTTGGCTCTGCTGTTTACACTCTTTTGAGTTCTTCAGTGGCGGTATTGTATTCTTCAGCTTTAGAATTTCTGGGTTTTTTAAAAAAAAATTTTAAATCTTCACCTGAGGACGTTTTTTCATTGCTTTTAGAGAGAGAAGAAGGGAGAGAGGAAGGGAAAGCGAGACACTTCGATGCGAGACAGAAGCATCGATTGGTTGCCTCCCGTACACACCCGGACTGGGGATCGTATGCACCCGGACCGGGAGATCGAATCTGCAACCTAGGTATGTGCCCTGACTGGGAATCGAACCCACAACCTTTAGGTTACGGGATGATGGTCCAGCCAACTGAGCCATACAGGCCAGGGCTGTTTTTCTTTTTTTCAGATGGTTTCTATTTCTTTCAATGATTCATCTTCTTATTTTGTTTATGTATTTTCCTAGTTTTGTTTAGTTTCTTTGTGTATTCTTATTGTTTATTAATCTACTTCAGGAGAATTATTCTGAATTCTTTGTTAGTCTCTATTTAGTTAGGGTAGTTATTAGAGCTTTATTGCTTTCTTTTGGTGGTATCATTTTCCCGATTCCTCATGATTCTTGGATTCCTTACATTGGTATCTGCATTTAAGTAAGCAGTTTCCCAGGGCTGTGGTTATGCAGGGCCAGGCACTGTGGTCAGTGGTTGTAAGGGCTGCTGGCTTGACTCCGCCCAAATGGGGCTGTCGGTGGGTTTCTTGGCTATCTGGGCTCCCTGGCCAAGTGTCCTGGCTGGCTGGGACTTGAAGCTATGCTCAGTGGTGTGTGTGGCCATGACTCTGCTTCCCTGCCTCAGTGGGGCAGTAGTATGGCTCACTGACGGGGGATCCGAATCAGGCAGATCTGCCAACCGGCCTCTCTGGCTGGACCAGACCCCCGGCTCCACTCTGCAGATGAGCATTGCTGCTGGGTGGAGCCTCTGCTGAGGTTCCCTGCAATCAGGAACATGCTCTGCCAAGATTCGAACCCCCACCCCCTCCATCTCTGTCTGATCCCCAGTGGTCCCTGTGGGGCAAGATCTGAGTGAGCTTGTCAGGAAGCATCCTGCAACTTTGGGTGAGCTGGCTGTCACCCTGGGGCTCACTTCTTTCCTGGAGAGTCCATAGGCCCTGGGGTCCCTGTGGATGTCGGGCTGTGTCATCCTGGAGGAGGGGTGATGTACTCAGAGGTGGCTATTCCTTTTCTCCTTCTAATGGAGTCTTCGATCTCTGCGTTTCAGAGAAGCGCTTTAGCCTCACCCCTGGGTGCTGGGATTTCTGCAGTGGGGACTTGTCTGTGGATAGTTGCTAGTCAGTTTTCTTGGAATGGGGACTGGAGTTGGAAGGGACCTACGTCAGCACGCCGACGACCTGTTGCAGTTCTGAGCAGTCATCAGGGGTGACGTGAATTAACTTCACAGCGCAGCCAGCACCTAGTGCCAATTGGCTCCTTTACGTCATAGTAACAGGAAGCTTGTGCTTCTGATTGAGCAGAGATTGGAAACAAATTACTCCCTTATAAAAGTCATGAATCAAACATTTTTTTAAAGTTTCAAGTTTGTGCACAAAGAGTATTTCTTGGATTAGGGAGTGTGGGTTTGAATCAAGCCTGTGGATTCTATAGGAAGTGGAATTCCTCAAAAAGTGTATCTCTGGATGGTGTCTCTAGTGTAAATAACACTGGAATTACTCTTTAAAGCTTATGAAGTATAGCGTCAAGGATGTTTGGGAAGAAAAACTACCTTCTGGCCTCACTTGGGCCTTGACATGACATTGAGCAAGTTCTTCAGGCAGCAACAAAGGCTTTAATGACATGAAGGAAGGGATAAGGGACTCTTAAATGAGGAGGGAGAACTTGAGTAAAATGACCGGGGGCTTTGGAGCCAAACGGAAAGAAAAAGACCGACGTTCCCCCGTGGCCGCGGAGCTTCCATCAAGAGCACACAACCGGGTGATGACCTCTTGTTCCCTGTAGGGGAGAGGGCAGCGCTTTCTGAGCACCTGCTCTCTGGGGCGCTCTCTGCCGATGTTCTGCTTACGTTGCAGAACTTCACCTGCACGAGTGGCGAGGTGGGTGGTAGCTAGCCCCGCTTGGAATGCTGGAGTGTTTTGCTAGAGAGATTCAGTGGCCATGTCTCCAGAGTTAAGTCAGTAGCCCACTTGGGCACAGAAGCATCTAGTCTCTCAATTACAGTTAAAGAAGGGCCATTGGAAAGCAATATTTTAGTTGGTGAACTTTATCTCTAAAGGGCCAGCTAGTAAGTATTTGAGCCATGCGGTGTCCGTGGCAACTGCTTGATTCTGTCCTTGTAGTAAGAAAGCTGTCATAGATAATCTAGAAAGAAGTGGGAGTAGCTGTGTGTCAGTGAAGCCTTATCTATAACAACAGGTGTCGGGCTCTCATTTGGTGACCTCTACATTAGAGGAACAAAACTGTATGAGAGAAGATGACAAGGCTGGTGTGTTGTATTAGCAAGAAACATACATGCAAACTTCTCATTTGGCATATGGGAACTGATCAATAATTATGTAATAAGCCAGATCCATAAGCCTATATTTCTGCTGATTTAAACGAACACCAGTAGACTTTAACTGCATTATAATAGAAGAGGTCAGGTATCAAAACAGTTCTTTTTAAACTAGGTTGATTATTAGATCCCGCCAGAAGAGCTTAAAAACTTTGAAAAGTCTTTATCAGGAGTGGAGCCGCGTGGTGTGAGTGAGGCTCAGTCCTGCTGAGGACACGAATGGATGGCATTTAAGATGTACTTCTAGAGCATGAAGGCAGAGATGTTTAAGAATTATGAAGAAACAATCACTAAGTCATAGTGAGTAACTGCATAGTTGTGCTGTGGAAGAGAGGGTCGAGAATGGCCCCAAAGATCTGAACTGCAAAAATCTGGAGTCAAACAGTGTTGCCATGCACAGCAGGGACACCGTGGCTGAGCTCCAGGGTCGCAAGAAGATGTTGGGATTGGATTTTGCCCAATATCAAAGATAGAGTACACCAGTTCTTCCTTCGTTCCTCTTTCCTCGCCCTCTGGTCTTCTTCTGCAGGGTCAAATTATGCCCGTGTCACCAGGGAAAACTTCTGGCGTGGTCATTCCACCAAATCCATATTTATCGGACATCCACTGTGTGCCAAGCCTTGTGAGAGGCACTGTGCCCATGCACGTGACTGTCACTCTGCTTATCTCTGCCCATGCAGAGGAAATGAATACAGAGTTGGTGGATTTCAAACCCACCCTAGAATGGAGTCCCCCTCCTGTGTTATATTTGGTAAGTAAGTTGGCCAGTTAGTCTGTCTGGTCACATCGACAGCCCAAGAGTTCTCTTGTAGACCAAATTCCCATAATTCCCGTGACTGCGTAAGAAGGAAGATGCTGAGCAAAGAATCAGAAAACTTCTCTGTGCCACGAGGCTCTGATGTTCAAGAGACTCGCAAGCTCATCAGGGAAGGAGCACGTCAAGGCCAATGGAAACGCTGCTGCGTGTCATTTTCGTACAGATCATTTACTACTTACTATCTAGAGCGGAAGTGAATGGGGCCTTTGGCGTTGGCAACAGTTTCGCTAATGGTCTCCCGAGGGAATTCTGGAACATAAGGCTCTGGCGTTCCACTCTCTCTCAGTAGTTGTTTTAAGTCCCTTCTCAGATATAAGCAAACACAGCTCCTCTTGGTTAGTAACAGCATGTGTGCTATGGGCAAAGGGATTTAATAGGGACTCTGAGAAGGCGAAAACTTTAGGGCAAAGTCACAGCCAAGTGTGTAATTAGAAGACAGGAAGTTGAATGGAGGTGGAAAAGTGTCAAGGTTAGCTCAGTAGAAGAGGACGGAAAAGGTACAGGGAGGGAGGGAGGAGAAACAAAGGGTGACTGTGAAGCTGGTGGGCCAGTGGGAGGTCACAGTGTAGAGCTGTGTCGGGGCTCCCATGTCTCCGGCTGCCTCCTGGTCTGGACGGGCAGAGTCAGGGTACACTGTGCTGTTCTGTGGTTGCTGACCTTGCTCGGAATGTGGTTTCTGACCACAGCACCCAGAGGGTGCGTCAAGAAACGCTGCTCCTCCACAAAGTCTGACCCAAATTGTACCGTTCTAAGGCGCACGCCATCCTAGGGAATGCAGAGCACTTTCTGGATCCTTCTAAATAACGTTGGCTCTGGCTGATCGCCCCCGAAGGCTCTGTAGAAACAAGGAGAACCCCTTAATCAACATATGGTAAAGCTTCCTATGACTTGTAACACAACATCAAAAATCACGGAAGACCTCTTGTTCCCTGAAGTTGCTTTCAAGTTAGCTTTGAGTGGATCCAGAAGATCAGTGACTCCCCGAGAGTTTAAAATATTGTTAAAGTTGAAATGATTTTGGATCCTAAATCTAAAAAACAAAAACAAACCATCAGCTTTCATTTAAAAGTCTCGTTCAGCAAACTTTGCAATGCACCATCTCACCTGCAAACTCCCAGCTGGGACGGCAGGGCCCTTTAGGCACGTTGCAGGCCGTCTCTTTCCCGGCTCCTCCCCACACACCCTGCTCACTGAACAGCCCGGCCCCCAGGACTGCGCCTCGGCGCCTCGGCACCTGCTGTTCCTTCCAGGTGTCCTCCAGCTTCCTTGATTGCTCTTGAATTACTCCCCTTTCCTCCGCCAGGGGTGTCCAACCTTTTGGCATCTCTGGGCCACAGTGGAAGAAGAAGAGTTGTCTTGGGCCACACGTTAAATACATTGTGACATGTAATCACAAAGAAATCTCATAATGTTTTATGTAAATTTACGATTTTGTGTTGGGCTGCATTCACAGCCGCCCTGGGCTGCACTCGGCCCACAGGCTGCGGATTGGGCACCCTTGATGTTACCCTCTCCTCTCCAGCTGTTCTGTGACCTTTGGTTATTAAAGCCCCACTTACACTTTGTTTGTCCTACTCTTTTGATTTATAGAACATTTTGTTTCTTGTTACTATTACTTATGATATCATAAGCTACTTGAGAAGGGAGGCTATCCCTCTCAATTTTTTATTTCATAATTATTCATATTACAAAGTGTTTACCTTGTGCTAGGCACTGAGAAAAATATTTTACGTGGACTATTCAATTTCATGTTCACATAACTATGTTCTTGTTATCCTCACTTTACAGATGAGAAAACCGAGGCTTAAAGAGTTAAAGAAATTGCCTGAGATGACAATGAGTACACAGCGGAACTCAGCTCGCTTCGAGGCTGTCTGAGGGCGGCGCCTGTCTGCTACACATGCTACCTCCCACCCCGTGTGGCGTCTCGCACGGGGTAGGTGCAGAAAAGCTGTTGGCTGGCAATTAACAGGCCGTCTCATTCAATAAGCTTATGATTGATAAGACGTGTATTTGTGGTTGCTGTGTGCGTCGTGCACCTTCGGTGCACAGCGGGGGAGGAAGGCAAGCTGAGCTCTGGTTTGCCCAGTAAGCCCGGAGAGCAGGAAGACGGGCACACCAACTCTGCAAAGCCAAGGTATTTAAAATCTGACTGTCAAAGCATCTTCCGGATGATTGCTAATGTTATTTTTCTTTGAAAATAAAAATATTTAAAATAGCATTGGATGGTCTTTTTCTCTACACCATGCGGGGGAGTAAAAGTGCTGGGCGAGACCATCTACTCGCAAAGGTCTCCATTGCCGCGCAAGCCAACGTGGCCAATACTTAAATGGAAGAACCATTTGGTCATAAATGGCTGTTTTGTATCTTCAGAATAGTTTCCAAAAAAGGCACATGCTTTTCCTAGTCAGTGCTGACATGCCTAAAAAAAATGGTTAGGTCACCTCTTCTGAAAGTTCTTAAATGCTTAAAACGTCTTCTGAAGATTTTCAATGCTAAAACGTAGTGGGTAAGAACGTGAACTTGGGAATCCAGTGTTAGAATTTGAGTCTTGGCTCAGCCTCTTATTGCTCTGCTCTTAGCTTTGTGAAGTGAAATAATGCTTGTGAAGTGCTCAGAACGATGCCTGGCATAGCTCATGAACTTTATTGTTACCCTTGTGGTTTTATTGTTTCTCAATGATATTGAGAAAGAGCCAAGGGATGTTTGAAACCAAGTACAGTGATTATGGTAGATGATAAAAGTGTAATATCATTTTTACTATCTGAAGATAGTAGTAAAAGTGAGGCACAACTATAAAAGATGTATGAGTTTTGCCCTTGTATGGACAGGAAGGCTAGTCCAGGAGAAATACTACGAAATGTCTGGAGTTAAAGAACACCCCCACCCTTTACCAAACCAGACAAGGAACCACAAGGAAACTACAGACCAGTATCCCGAATGAGGAGATACAAAACCCCTCACAAATACTGGTAAATTGAATCTAGCAACATATAAATCATACCATGACCAAATGGGATTCATCCAACAAAGGCAAGGTGCGTTTAACGTATGAAAATCCATCAGTGAAAAGCACTGTACTAATAGTATAAAGGACAGAGGCCACGTGATCATCTCAATAGATGCAGAAAAAGCACGGGACAAAAGCCAACATCCTTTTATAGACACAACAGAACACATTCAACAGATTTGGAAGAGAAGGGAACTCTTTCAATGGGAAAAGGAGCATTTACAAAAAATCCGCAGCTCGCGTAATACTTAGTGGTGAAGAACTGATTCCCCCTACGATCAGGAACAAGACAAGAATGTTCACCACTTCTATTTAACCCTGTCCTGGAGGGTATGCAGGGCCATTATGAAAAGAAAAAATAAAACAAAATGCATTCAGGTTAGAAAGGAAGAAGCAAATCTATCTCCATTAAAGACGACTTGTTCTAGTATGTAGAAAACCCTAAGGAATCCATACACGCACAGGAAAGGCTATGAGAGCAATAAGTGAGCTCACCAATCAAAGCGCTAGAATATGGACTCAGGATGAAACTCATCTGGGTCTTTATACTAGTAATGAACAATCTGAATTCCCACATATAATAACATCAAGAGGAGTATTATACTTGAAATAAATTTAACAAAAGCAGCGAGAAAGTTGTCCACTGGAAACTGAAAATGTCACCGGAACACACCAAAGGAAACGAAAGGCCCTGTGTTCGTGGGCTGGGCACTTCACGGCCTTAGAAAGCGACGTTGCCAAATCCATGTGCAGGTTCCACACAGTCCTTACCGAGATCCCAGCAGGAAGGGAGTCCATCCTAAAGTTTACACAGAAATGCAGGGACTCAGAACAGTCGAAACGATCTTGAAAAAGACCAGAGGGGAAGGACTCACACTTCCTGATTTCTAAATATGCCAAAAAGGTACAGTAACCAAGGCTGCGTGGTGCTGGCCAAAGTATAAATCTTTATGCCTACAGAATAGAATTTAGAGTCCAAAAATAAACCTGTATATTTATGGTCAGTTGATTTTGACAAGGGTACCCCCAAAAAAAATTCAATGGGATTTATTGATAATGGCCCTGAGACTAATGGATAGCCATAGGCAAAGAATGAACTTGGACCTTTACCTCATACCATATATAAAAATTAACTCAAAATGGATCAAAGGCCTAATAATAAGAGCCAAAACTTTCAGAAAAAAAATACAGATTTTTGTGATCTTGGTTAAGCAATGATTTCTTAAATACTACATTTTAAAAACACAAGAAAAAAGAAAGAATAGGTTAGTCAAACTTCATCAAAATTAAAAACTATTATGCTTTAAAAGACACCGTCAAGCCCTGGCTGGTGTGGCTTGGTTTGTTGGAGAACTGTCCTGTGAACTGAAGGATCGTGGGTTTGATTCTCAATCTGGGCACATGCCTAGGCTGCTGGTTTGGTACCCAGTTGTGGCAAGTTTAAGAAACAGCTGATCAATGTTTCTCTCCCTCTCTCTCTGTCCCTAACCCCCCCCCCCCAAACATCAATGAGCATGTTCTCCGTTGAGGATGAAAAAAAAAGACACCATCAAGAAAGTGAAAAGACAGTCTACAAAGTGGGAGAAAATATTTACAAATTACATATCTGGTAAGGGACTAGTACCCAGGATACATTAAGAACTACTGCAACTCAACAATAAAAAGACAAATGACCCATTTAAAAATGGACAGAGGATTGAAATAAATATTTCTCCGAAAAGGGCACATAAATGGCCAACAAGTACGTGAACGGATCCTTGACATCATCAGTCAGTAGGAAAATGTGAATGACAGTCACAGTGAGATACCAGACCACACCAACTAGGGTGACTACGATAAAAAGGACTGGGGGGGCGGCGCTTTCTCTTCCTCCTGCTGTTGTCACACACAGTTCCGAGGTTGATGGGCTGCAGTGGCCCCCTCCCCCTCACTTCTCCAGGAGGAAGCCCAAGCACAGAGGAATGCATCACTGGAGGGCAGAGTCCGTGAATGCCTCCTAACCAATGTAACTAAAGTAACCATCCAGTTCCTGAGGGTAAGTGTTATGATATCCCTACTTTCTCTTTTTTAAAAATACATTTTATTAATTATGCCATTACAGCTGTCCTATTTCCCCCTTCACTCCCCTGCACCCTGCACACCCCCTCCCCTGACATTCCCCCCCTTTAGTTCATGTCCATGTGTCACAAGTTCTTTAGCTTCTACATTTCCCACACTACTCTTGCCCTCCCCCTGTCTATTTTCTTCCCACCGGCTACACTACTTATTCTCTGATATCCCTGCTTTGTAATTCATAATTAGGGCAGGTAGTCTTTGTCTTCTTCCTACCTGCCTTCTCTCCACAAAGGACTTTAAAACACTGTGGTGAAATAAATACATCATAAATGTTACCTTTTTCACCATTGCAAGAGTGTCATTCAGTGGCTTTACATGCACTTGCCTCATTGCCCAACCCTGTTCACTTCAGAACTTTGTACCAGGGCAAACCAAAACTCTACCGTCGAAGCTGGAGAGGGACTTTTAAAAAAGGCAGTGACAAGTGTTGACATGGATATGGAAAAAGAGGAACTCTCAGAGGCAGAAATCTAAAATAGTGCAGCTCCTTAGAGAACTGCCTAGCAGTTCTTCCAAATGGAAAATGTAGAGTTAACACTTGCCCCTGTAATTCTATTCCTAGGTCTATACCCAAGATGACTGAAAATATATATCCATAAAAAATGTGCACATGGATTCCTGTAGGGACCGAAAAGTGGAAATGAGCCAAAGGTGTCTTGGCACCTAGTTGTCTGTAAACTGATGGAAGAATAAACAAAGTGTAGTTCGTCCACACGATGGAATGCTCTATAAAAGAATGAAGTGCCGATATAAGCTACAGTAAGGATGAACCTGGAAAACGCTGTTAAGTGAAAGAAGCCAGACACAAAAGGCCACGTCATGTATGATCCCATGGACGAGATGACCAGAACAGACAAATCCAGAGAGACAGAAAGTAAATGAGTCGTTGCCTAGGGCTGCGGGGGAGGGGCTGTGAGGGGCCGCTATTGGGCGAGGAGCTTCCTTTCCAGGTGATGAATGTTTCCCGGAGTTAGATAGTGGTGATGGCTGCACAACATTGAGAACACGCTGAAACCCTCTGAATTGTAGATTTTAAAAAGAATAAATTTTATGGCATGTGAGTTATACCTCAATTTTGAAAAAAGAGACCTCCCTTGGTAAAGCACAAACCCTGTACCATAATGACCGGCAGCAACTTGCAGAAAAGCTGAAACTCACTCTGGATCTGAGATCTGGTGGATTTTAAAAACACATATATCACTGCTAATATTAGAAAAAAACGCCCATGCTTAGCTTCCTACTACACTGATAACTAAGTGTTTTCTTTATTCAAGAAACAATGATATATTTAACATTATTAGTCTTTCTTATAGGGCAGTACTTCATTATGGATATAAATGACTCCTGTTAACGCTAGTGTTGGTTTTCTTTATTATTATTTTAGTATGCTGATGTCTCTAATGAAGACTGACAGTCTTTATATATTTTATTTCATTTTTTAAATAAACAAAAGATTACTTAGGAAGCTACACACCGTAATTCATTGCGAATTTACTATTGCCTTGCTTGGTAATGTTTAACCCAGTCACACCTAATTGCCACAGAATTTTTGCATGGCTGCCCACGGTGTGCAGAAGCTCTTGCTTTTGCAAGATGAAAAATTGCAGGCTGACTGTAGATTTTCGAGCAGGTCATACTGAATGGTGAATACATGATTTGTGGAACGAGAGGTGAATTCTTGCCCAGAGCTGACTTGGGTCTATCATGGTCCAAATGTTTGTATCCAAGTCTGGACCTGAAGTAGTTTTAATTGTTCTGTACTTACTTCCTAAAGGATTTAACTTTGATCCTTCTTGGACAGCAGCCATGGTAATCCCAGGGAAATGGGAAAAAAAAAAGTTACCGGAATGCGGCCAAGCGCTAACCCACACTTGTGTGTGTGACTAGGGTCTCTGCCTTCCCCTCCCTTCCCAGACCTCCGGGGCTACTCACCCTCATTCCCGAAGCCTGGAGGGTCTGCGACAGCCCAGAGGCCTCCGCTGCCCCAGGACAAAGTCTGCTAACGGTGCCTTCAGCAAGAAAAGACTGAGGCAAATGTCTGCCCCGGGTTGCATTTTCTCCTACTTTAAAAAAAAATCCAATGCAAAGATTTGTATTTTATTTTTGTGTGTAGCCATTTAATTTTTTAAATTGAATCTTAATGTATTTTTTTCTGTTACCATTTAGTCCCCATATAACATCCCCAGCAATCCTACACTGTTGTCCAGGTCCGTGAGTCCTTTTGCCTTTTTGCTGGATCGCTCCGCCCCCTAGTCCCCTCCCACTAGCTGTCATGCGCTCTCCATCTATAAGTCTGTCTCTTTTTCTCTCACTTTTAACATTGAAAGCTTCCTTCTCCACTGAGCTTTTCTCAAACAGAACAGAAGAATCACCGTGGCTTCTGCTGCACACCAGCGAGACCGGGTGAAATGTCCATCTTCGGGTCGTGATTCGGGGCCCAATTGTTGGGTTTGGAGAGACAGGCTGTAACTTCGACTTAAGTTCTCCTTCTGCCTCGGCTGTGCCAGATGCCACTTTAAGATCCTGACCCTTCCCTTCCCAGGTGTCTCTTGGGGTGTTTTTGTCCCGGTGCCTGGACTAATTTTTACTTCCTCCAGGGACTACCGCCAAGGCCTAGGGCACAGAGGAGAGGGGAGAAGGCTCCCATCCCCACCCTCCCGAACACCCAGCCCGTAGCTTACCGTCAGCCAGAGCCCGCGGGACGGTTGGGGAAAGAACACGCACTTGAGAGAGTGGACAGTTTCCACCTTCGTGGAGGGCAGCTGGATTTCTGTTTATTTACTGCTTCGACAGGAGATTTCTTCCCTCCCGCCCCCCCTAATCAATGGCAGATTCTCCTTCACTGCATCGTCCACAATGCGGTTTCTCTTCTCCCCTGGGCATCTGGAGCGGACGCGAGGCGTCGCCTGCTGCTGAGTCAGAGCACAGGGGAGTAGCCCAGGGATCCTGCTGCTGACGCCAGCGGTCTGGGCTTTGCCCGCAGGCAAGTGTCCTTCCCGGGCAGCTGGCTCCCTGCCTCCTTCGCCCCTCCTGCCTCCTCGGTGCAGCCGTCCACAAAGCTGCCCGGGGCGGTGTGTGACCTGCGCCCTCTTCCTGCACCAGCCTGCCCCGGCCGGTTCTCCCAGGACCCCTGTTGGAATGCGCCTCTGACTTGCCTTGGGATCCACCCACTCTGACACCCTTCAGGTCCCAGAGGCCGGGCCAGGAGGCAGCAGCAGCAGCCTCCCAACTTGCCAGGCTGAAGTTCTCTGTAGGGACCCCCGCCCCCAGGCACAGGGCACAGCTGTGGATTTCACCGGTCTGTAAAACTTTCACTGCCAGAGCGGCTTTGTAGAACCTTCCACTGTAAAAAACAGACTCAAGATATACGATGTAATTATGGCCTGACTCCAGTGCTTGCCTTTTATTTTAGTGAGAAGAGAAATGAATGGGTGAAAAATGGTCATCAGATTGTCCTTTGCTGAGAGGTCCTGTGTACTTACAGAGTCAGGTTTCTGTGAAAGCTTGGCTGTGAGCAGGGTGAATCCAGTCATTTCAGTGACCTTAGCTGTTTTGTTTTGTTTTGTTTTGTTTTTCCCTCAGCAGGACACATTGAAGTAGCAGAATAAGTTGGCTTGAGGCAGTTTTTCGCCACCCGAGCCCAGCCTGTCTGCCCACTGGCTCGCAGGGAGAGTTTTCCCAGGCGCTGGGAAAGCGCATGTCCCCAGAATGAGCAGTAGGGAAGGCGGACGCCTTCCCAGACTCTGCCAAAGGCTCGTGGTCTACGTTTGGGGCCCCACTCAATCCCATCAGCACCCCTGGGGATTAAGTGCTGTTAGGATCCCCACGTATGGGTGAGGGAGCTGGGCTCAGCCAAGTCATTGAACTTGCTCGGTGTCACTGGAATGAAGGAGGTGGCGCTACCCTGCCCCCTGCCTGCCTGCTGGTAAAGGGGGACAGGCGGGCTGACAGCACTCTGCTCTCAGTTTGGAAGAGCCTTTTCCTCCCGGAATGAACGCAGCACAAAGCCCCACGGAGCATGAAGCCTTCCGTGACAGCACTAAGCCTCCCGTGACACCTTATTGCCGTGCATTTCCCAGGCCTTCGTCAGTGACGGGGCACAAGGGACCGATGTGAGTGATGGCCAAGTACTCTTCCCCCACTGCCTTGAAAGAGACCCCTGTCACCACTGGCTTCATTCCTCCTGGCCTCCAGCTCCTAGAAAGCCACCTTCCTTGCTGGGCAGTGGTGAGGTGACAATACTGGAGAGCTGATCAGGGGGAAGGCGGAGGAAGGAAAACTGTGGGCTGCAGGAGACCAAGAACGCCCTGAAGCAGGTGTGGAGGGTTTGAGTGGAGGGTCCCGGGGTGGGCGCGGAACGAGAGGGAAGTGACAGAAGAAGAAACGACGTTTTCCTGGGTCTTGCCGCAGACCGGCCTTGTGCCTGGTTTGCAAGGCCAGCGAGGCGAGCGCCTTCCTCTTCAGTGGGTTTGCTGGACTGAAGCTTTCTGAGTGTAGCCCTGCGTCTGATGGGTCCTGGCTTTGTAAGTTAGTGCGCACACAGTTCTCATGTTTGTGAATGCGGATGTTTTCCCTGCCTGCCAATTAAGGGAGGGCTAAGGTTAGAATGACTTCGAAAGGGTTTGGTTGGTCTGAGAGGGGAAGAAGCTGCCTCTGGGGAAAGCGAGGGGAGGCGAGTGCTTATGTAATTATGCAGCTGTTCAGTGGCTTAGCTCGGGGCTAAGGAACTGTGGAAAGAACACAGGCTTTGGAGTCAGAGCATCTGAAACCTGCCTCGCCGCTTGCCCACTGGGTGAGCGGAGTCTTGCCAAATCACGGACCTCTTGTCCCGTTTGTAAAAGGGGGATTATTAATGGAGGTCTAACAATTGTTCGTGGTTTCCGCGAGGATCGAATGACGTCATGGCTGTGAAAGTGAACTCCACACACATCATCACACACAGAACTCTCTCCCAGGGGCCAGGCCACCCCGCCGCTGCGGGGGCCTCTGTTTCTAGCCACGCTGAAACCCTCTGAATTGTATATTTTAAAAAGAATAAATTTTATGGCATGTGAGTTATACCTCAATTTTGAAAAAAGAGACCTCCCTTGGTAAAGCACAAACCATGTACCATAATGACCGGCAGCAACTTGCAGAAAAGCTGAAACTCACTCTGGATCTGAGATCTGGTGGATTTTAAAAACATATATCACTGCTAATATTAGAAAAAAATACCCATGCTTAGCTTCCTACTACACTGAAAACTAAGTGTAGTAGGAAACTGGAGTGCTTGCTTTATTGATTTATCTGGACAGGCCATGGAAATCCCTAGAAATGAGAGCACCGGGCAATTGTGAGGTTCATGTGGTGAAGACAAAGACACCCTCTGGGGATCTATGCCTGGTGTCTGTTCTGAGTCTCCCGCGGTGCCGGTCTGACCAGCAGGTGGGAATCCTGGCCGAGTCCCTGGTTGTCACATATCAGCTGGATGCACAGTATAGAGACGGTGCACACGCGTCCCACAGCAAACTTGGTAGACCTTGCTGTGGTTCGACGGGAGCAATGCCCCAAGCCCCTGGAATATGCTTTAGTGGTGCTTTTTGTATGTGTCTTATTGGTCAGCACTGACTTTGAAAAGAAAGCTGGGCCTAGGGCAGGTGGTGGGCACAGGCGGGTTGTTTGAGGTGGCACACACAGGACCCCCTGAGCTATCTTGGCGTGAACCAATGATAGGGGAGCCCTATTAACCACAACTCTGTAAGCGGCACATTCCTGTTCATCATAATTAGCTGTGACTCCATACGATAATACAGGTGTTTGAGAGAAAGGGAAAACCAAGTGGGATTATGTTCCGTGGAGTCCGACTGTCAGGCTTGCTTGATGGTGGTAATTCCTGAGTGGGCTCAGTGGGAACCCTGCTCACGTTTGGTGAACCAGGTGCTGCGATTGTACTGGCCCCGGAGCGCTGACTGTGCCGGGTCCCCTTTCTCTGCAGGACAGCGCCACCTGCATTTCTTCCTTTTCTCTTCCATATTTCTTTTTCTTTTTTTTTTTTTTAACTTTTTTTTATCTTTAGAGGGGAAGGAGAGAGGGAGAAAAACATCAATGTATGGTTGCCTTTCGCGCATCCCCTGCTGGGAACTGGCCTGCAGGGAACTGGCCTGCAACCTAGACATGTGCCCTGACTGGGAATCGAACCGCGATCCTATGGTTTGCAGGCCTGTGCTCAATCCACTGAGCTACACCAGCCAGGGCTCCATATTTCTATTTGGTCTTCATAGCCCTGTTCAGGTGCTGTCTTCTGGGGGCCTCCCTGATCTGCTGGTGGAATAAACTGTCCTCCCCCCACCCTCCAGCGCCAACTGGTTCCACATAATCACACAGCATCAGAGTTTATTTCCACCTGCATCGGTCCTGGGAGCCCCGGGAGCCCCGGCTGCCAGTGCTCAGTTTTCCTGGCAGATCTGGGTGCTGGTTCCTGGCACATCACCAGCCACAGGGCACTGGATGAAGTGCACCGCCCGCACCTACCTCGGCGAGGGAGTGACTTCCTGGGCATCCTTTTCCGTAACGTGCTTGCTGAAGAAAATTCAGCTCTCAGTGACTTGCGTTTGCTTTCGGTTACCCCCAGAGAGAAAACACACTGACCTGTGTTCCAGCAGGATGCTGAGAATCGTTTGGGCAGAAGACTGTGTGCGGGTGGAGGGGAAGGGAAGCACAGCTGGTGGCCATGACCTTGACGTCTTGCGTCCTAACCTATACACGGAAGATTCTTGCTCAAAGGAAGTTCTCACCAAGACTGTGTTGGTGTTAGTTCTTGTACTTTCCCGAAACTATTAACTTACGCAGCTGTAACTCCCATCATTTTTTACTGACAACATATTCTAAGATGGAGAAGCGAAAATGATGCGGACTGGTGTCTGCGTTCGCCTGGAGTTGGGGGTTAATACTGAGGCCAGGCGTACCCAGGGGCGCTGAGTGGGGCCAGGTGGGTGCGCCTGCCCCTGCCGGTAGACCTGTTCTAAAACACGTAGTCACAGACATCTGCGGGGAGAGATGCCACTGGCCAGAGGCCGCGGATTTTGGAGAAGAGTCTGGTCCAGAGTGTGGGCTCTGGTCTTGGGGGCAGGCAGCCTGGGTGGGGGCCTCAGCTCCGCACTCACTAGATGTGGGAGCCTGGGCGAGTTGCTTAAACCTGAGTCTGCTTGCTCATCTCTAAATTAGGGATGAGGATTTGATTACCCACCGCAGGAGGGTCGCTGTGATGGTGAACCGAGCTCAGAGTTGTGAGGCACTTCACATAGGGCCTGGCACCGTGGGATGCACCGCGAAAGGGCTTGTGAAATGAGATTGGTGCATTACTGTGGGACCCGAAGTTCAAAGGGAACCTTAAAAATCATCAAGGGTAACCAGGACCCAAAGTGGTTACATCTGCCAGACGGTCACCCTCCTTTGGCGCCCACCGCGGGTAGCTGGAGGCTCCCATTCGTGCGTGGGCGGCCTGAAGGTGAGAGCAGGGAGGACAGGGACCAGGGGCACGCGCCGCCTCTCACCAGGGACGGTGTAACCCAGGGCCTCTGCCGGTCACCGGGCAGTGTGCCCGCGGGCTCTACATTGCAGGATCTCCAGAGGGGCGGACACTCCCACGGGAGAAATGACCACGTTAGTTCAGTGTGTCGGCGGCCACGCTCTGTAAGAGGTGGAGTGTAGACTCAGTCCTCACCTAGTCCGGCCCGCGTGGAGGGCGCTGCGCCCTGAGTGGGGCGGGTGTGCAGCGGGAAGGGCGCACACGGGCGGGCCGTAGGGAGGCAAGGAGGGCTCCTGCCGCTCGGGGGCAGAGAGGCAGGGTGAGGCGGCAGCCTGTCTGTCCCACCAAAAACGGGGATGTCCGGACGCTGGGCTGAGGGTGGCTGGTGGGAGGTGTCCACTGAGCAGCCGCGGTTACCAGCTCCCAGTCCCGTGTCCCCGCCCCCGCTGCCCCAGCTGCGTTACTGCGTTCTGCCAGGTCTGCATCGGGAGCGCTCGCTGCGAAGCACCCCTGTGGGTTGCAAGGCCTGGATTTTCGGCCGGCTTCGTTCCCTTCCTAGATGTGTAACGTGCGCCAGGCCCCGGGTAGACCAGGAGCAAACCAGGATGTTAGAAAAGAAGTACATCCTCCTCATTTCCCTCGGTTCTTAGCCAGCTCATCGCTGTGCCGAGTCTGTCTGTAGTAGTAATAATGACACTCATGATAAACCGTATACTGTGTTAGAGAGCACTTTGCATTCTCTCGGTTCATCATTACGGCTGTCTCACCCGCTGGCCGGTACTATGTTTCAGATACAGAGATGAGGAGGTAAAGGGAGCTTAGTCAATCATTTGAGGGAAGCAGGCGAGGAGTGGAATGGGCTCCTCATTCAAGCCCTGGCGTTCTGTGAGCGATATGTAAAATACTGAGAATGTAAATGCACCTTCAAATGCTGATACACAAGGCAATCATACCTAGAATATAAGAACTGCCATGATGTAAGTGATTTTTATACAAAAAGCCATTTTCACAGAATTATGCAGTCATTACTCTGACTACAGAGCTGTTCCCCCGCCCCCCTTTCCCAGGGAAGAGAGAGCCTAGCTGGAAATTAGCATGAAGAAGAGAAAGGCAAAGTGAAGGGCAGGTTCAATGACTAAGCCACACATGGAGCCTGCCAGTGTTTTCGCCAAGGTGTCTAGCTCTGGTAGGAGGCGGCACAGGTGTGAGTGAGGCCCAGTCCAAACTCACTTTCTATGAGAAATTTGCAACGAAGGCCACTGGGCTCAATGGTGTTTAGTTCACATCAAGTCCCAAGGTGACGAAACACCCTCTTTCTGCCAACTCTTCCTTCCTGCAGCCAAGTGCAAGGGCAGTGCGGTTGGGGTATAGTGTGCGCCCACGCGGGTGTCCTTCTGCGTGTGTGTGTTTGGAAGAAGCACACCCCATCCCAGAGTCGTCTGTGAAATGACCAAGTCCCAGCACTCTACTTGCAGCTCCTATGGGCTCCCTGCGGGACACTCAGCCCTCAGACCCTTCCTGCCCCTGGGCTCCCCCGGACCACACCCCTGCCAAGGTTCACCACGGACAAACAGCTCACTCATGAGTTGCTCATGAATCGGACTCTTGCATTTCCTTGCTTCTGTTCTCGTGGGCCTGCAGCAGTGATGTGCTCCCTTTTCATTTAAAAACTGGAGCAGAATCTGCTTTGAATCACAGGACAGCGCAGAGAGGAAGCTGGCAGGTGACGCCACTTGATCCTAATCCCTGGAGCCTGAGGTCTTGCAGAGAGCCAGGAGAAGGGCCCAGCTGGGCCAGCGAAGCACAGATTTCCCGGGAGAGAGCCAGCCACACCCCAAGAGCCCCCGTAGGGTGTGACCTGGTTGTGCCAGCAAGGAACTCTCCTCTAGCTCTTTGTGACTTTGAGGCATTCCACTGATAACTTTGTCCTTGGGGCTGTTGCTGGGTACCAGGTACCTAATGCTTCTCCACTCCTCCTGTGAAGAAGACAATACATAGGTCTTGGGGCACTTGAAGCTTTGAGCAAATGAAATTCTGCAAAAGAGAAGGAAAACAATGCAACATACAGCACAGTCAGTGTGAGACAAGGCGACTTGCCTTAGTTATTAATAAAAGTGAATGCACTTGTTTATTTACTTGTCATGTGACCACTGGTAACGGTCTTGCTCTTCTCAGATTAACAGTTAATAAACCCAATGACTCAGTTTGAGAAAGAGATCATGCCATCAATGAGTAAATGTACATTTGGGGGAAGTTTGTTCTTGTGACCAACTCAGAATTACGTATATTTCTATTATTTCTATCAAGGTTCCAGGCATTCTATTAAGTTCAAAATACACAATTGACTAGATATTGTTAGAGATCAAAGAAAAGAAGACACCGCTCTGAAGTGCAGGCAATTCTTAGCGATGATCTCTCAGGCACTTGTTGGTGTTACTGTTTGAGAATGAATGAGACTGGTGTTCACCTCACTGCTCCCCATTCCCCTGTGATCGGTGGTGACTCACTGTGAGGCGGAGTTTCACTGCTGACATTCAAGCCTACGCTAGTGTCCAGGTCTTAGGACGGTTACAGCTCTGTAGTTATTTCACATAAAAATCTCGCCAAATCTTTAATTTAGATAGAACTGCGTTATTACATGCCTTGGACTCAGTCTGATGGGGGAATGTATGCATAACTTATTCTATAGCAACCAGAGAGGGCATCCCTCCCACGCATCCATCCATTCCTCCATCCAACCATCCATCCATCCATCCATCCGTCCATCCATCTATCCAATATCTCTTGTGTCTCTCAGGTTCCAAGACACTGTGCTAGGTCCTGGGGATGTGGCCCTAAACCCGCAACCTGGGCTCAGCTCTAATAGGAGTAACAGTCTTGTCCACTGAGTACAGACTTGTGATGGTGAGGCGGATGGTTTGAGAAGGAAGAGCTGACCATGAGGAAGACTGCAGTAACTTGCAAGAACTGTCTCCCAAAGCCATGAATTCCCCGTAGCTGCAAGTATTGAGCAGACCCTGACTCACTGTTTGCCAGGGGGGGGTGGGGGGGCTGGGGAGCTGCTTTGTGAAAAAGGTTTTCCGAATTGGGAAAGAGCTGGCGATGGGACTGCTGTGGACATTCCTCCCTCACTCTAAGAAGGTACTGTTCTCAACTGCTTTTCAAAATCATTATCAGGAAAAAAAATGCTAGGGAAGCTTAATATACGAAAGTTATTTCCTATGTAGATTAAACATTTCAGTGGGTGAACGGATGAAAGCCGAACTGCAGCTGATTCTTGCATGTGTTTGGCTGTGACCCTGAATAAGATGCCCACTTGAACAGATAGATGATCACACTTGTTTCTCCCGTGCGGGGCGATTGGTTATATTGTCAAGAGAAGCTCCCTTCTTGGAGATATTTATTCGTAGTTCTCACCACAAAAAAAATGAACATAATCGTGTATGTGCTATGTTCCAGGTACTCTGTTATGCTCATAAACTCTGGAATTGCAGGACCCACCTGCACCTCCCCACGCCCTGACTTCTTACCAGCACTCAGAACTTCTCAGCTCTCTTATTCTTCCAGCGTAATGGGTGCAAACGTGTACTGCATTGTGCTCCTTTGCACTGGGGCGATGACCCATGGTGACAAGCTGTAGGCTGGCCATTTTCGTGTGTTTTCTCTTCTGAAATTACCTATTCGTAACCTATACCCATTGTTCTGAATTTTGCTTTTTTCTTATTGATCTTCAGCTGCTATGTAGTAACATACATTTTTTGCTGATTTTACATATTGCCAATGTCTTCTCTTTTTCTAGTATCTATGAACTAGCTCCCTGATCTTTTGGTGAAAAGCAGTCCTCAACTTTAGTGTATTTACAAGCAGGGCACTGTGGCGGCCAGCAGGAGTAATGCTTGCCTCTTGACTTGGAGTGGCTGAGAAGGACCGGGGGTTTGTGGTGAGGACACACACACCGGGAAGAGGGGAAGTGACACGTAACCAAGGACATGGACCCATACGGCGCACTTGGCTCTGACTTCCTGTCCCCCGGCCAGCCAGCAGACGGCTACTGGAGTGGCTGCCACAGCCTGGCCAGCTGCGAGGGGCTGGACCCTGGTAGCCAGGTTTAGACCGTGAGACACAGGAACCTGGCTCAGGTGCTCAGCCGGGGGTGAACATGAGGCCGGCACTGGCCTATTGGTTTCCCTCTCTTGGGGTTCAGACCTGGAGACTCGAGGTCTGGGGTGGGTGTGGAGCCAGTTGAGGGCAGTGCACCCCCAGTTATCCAAATCTCCTTAGAATTCCCTGAGATTAGCCCTCCCCCCAAATCCTTTTCCTTCATAAAGTGGGTTTTGGTTATTTATAACCAAAATAATGTTAGCTAATACTCACTGACTAAAGTAACTGTACAAAGCGAGCATCATGTACTTGTCAAAGGTAATTTCAGGTACCTTGGAGATAGACCTGCCTAAAAGTTGAATGAGACACATTTTATCTGAATTCCTGGTCTTCTAAAATTCATAAGATCGCCTGCCTGCTAACCTCAGCTTGGACATGGGGATAGCTTTCCTCAGGGGCTAGGCTGCTACGGGATGGGAGGGGAGGTAAGGCCCCTCTGCTGTCCACCTGCTCTGTCTGCGGTTGGTTGTCCAGGCTTTGCGCACCAGGGGGTTGGGGGGCTGGTTGTTCCCAGGGTGAGACGGGAGCCTGCCCAGCTCCTGGGAGGGTGGGTGGAGGAGATCTGGGGGGAAGAAGCCAGGAGGGGCCTGATCCTCACCAGGGGACCATCCCTCTTTGAGGATAACCCAGGCTCTGCCAGGACCTGAACTTGAACGTGCTGTAAGCTCAGGCCCAGGGCAAAGATCCACACATTTTCTGAATGCATTTTAGAAATACTCACTGGTCAGATGGCACTGGAAACCTCTACCACAGACCTCCACAGGGGCTGGAGCAGTATGCATTCTGGGCACATTATAAATTTAATCAATTTACCCTACGCTATTTCAATTGCTTTCACCCCCATATGAATGAGGTCCACATGATTTCCAATCTGTTTCTATGGTTTCCTTTCTCTGTTCAGATACGTTAATTAGTCTGTCGGTTCATTATAAATGTTGGTGCCTTTCCTCCCTATGAATTTGAGTCCATATTAATTTAGTTTTGATTCAACAGTGTTTAAAAATAGGGCAAAATTATTTTGATTAGCATCCAAGAAGGCCTGTGGGTATTTAAGGAGCTTGTCAGAGGACAAGCTCGTTTCCACTGCTCCCCTCTTTCCTGGGGTGCAGACGTGGCTGTGAACCCTGTTCCGCCCTGCAGCCAGGCGATCCAGCCTCGATTTCCTCTCTGACACTCAGCTTCCTTTAAAATTCTTGGCTCTTAGGCACACCCTGAAATCATCCAGATTCTCCTTAGTGGAGGCCTAGGCAAATGTATCTTCATGAAGACAAAGATTAGTTATGTCTTTTTAATGTAGTTGTTGGAAAACATGAAAACCCTGGACTCTCTCATTCCAAGACACCGGGGACCATCATTGAGTATTGCTCCAAAGAGCTGGTGTCTGCAATCCGAGCGCCCCCGGCACAACAGTGCTGAGCCCGGGCTCCCAATGGTGAGTCTGTTGGGGGTCTCCCTTAGCAGAGGGCCAGAGTGTCTCTGGTCCCCTGCCTGATGTTCCTCCGGGACAGAAGAGCTCAAACACGGCCACACTTTTGCATCAGCTGGAGGAACTTGTACAGGTTCAGATACCCAGGTCCCATTCCGGGCCAGTCAAGTCAGAATCTCTGGGGACAGCTTCCAGATACTGGTATTGTTTAGTGCCTAGGGGGCAGGTGGGTTAGAGGGACACCAACAGCTTGAAGACCTGGCGAAAAGGGGTGTCATGGGTAGAATTGTGTCCGTCCCAAAAAGCATATGTTGCAGTTCTAACCCTTGGCACCTTGTTATTTAGAAATAGAATCTTTGCAAATGTAGTCAAATAGTGTGGCCAAATAGTGTAATCCAATAGGCCGGCATCCTTTAACAGGGAGGAAATTTAGGGACCGCACGCACAGGGAGAAGGCTGCGTGAGGATGAAGGCAGACACTGGGGTGATGTTGCTAGAATCCAGAGAAGGCCAAGCACGGCAGGCAAACCATGGGCAGTGGGGAGGGCGTCGGGGGACGGCATCATCTGAGGGCACAGCTGTGCTGGAGAAGGCCCATCCTGTGCGTCGTGGCCCCTCTGGCCATCGTTTCCGGCACTCCTGGCTCACCCTGCTGCTGATCTTCTGTTTGCCTCTGGAATTAGGGCTTTGCTTACCCTCGGAGGTTATGCTCTGAGTCTGTCTATGCCCCTGCTCTGGCTCTTGACTCCAGAGACCTTTTGGGCCGGCCTGACCTATCCAGGTACCCGTTCTCTGTTCCTGCAGCCCCAGGACTTCTGCCTGGTTCCCCACATGTTAAAGGCTGAATAGGCCCCCCCCCCCCCAAATGCTCTGGGCTCTCCCTCTGGCACCAGAGGCAGAGACTTGGGCCTGGTATTTGGGTATGGGACATCCTCAAATCCTCCTCGTTGCTGTTGCCTGCTGCCCCCTGGCTGAAAGCCCATTTCGGCTGGTTTCATAGAGCTGAACAGAACAACATTCTTCCCTGTGAAACAAGCATTTCTAGAGACTGGTACGCAGGCATGTGCGCCGGCTTGCTTCTTTCAGGTAAGACTCCTCATGAAATCTATGTGGATGATGTGCTGGGTGAAGCATAAGCCATTTCTGTGCAGGGCTATTCGCTAGGAATGGCCAGAATCACATGACAGAAATAAGCTAGTCTGTAATCTGTCAGAGCATCCAGGTAGACAGTAGAAAACTCCTTTTGCCATCTTAATATTTATTTCAGAAATTTAGGATAGAAGACTGATAGGCCCTGAATTTTTCACTTCACTGGGTTTTTTAAATTTTTATTTATTGATTTGAGACTGAGAGAGAGAGAGAGAGAGAGAGACCTCAATTTATTGTTCCACTTACTTATGCATTTATTTGTTGATTCTTGTATGTGCCCTGATCAGGAATCAAACCTGCAACCTTGGCACATGGGGACAATGCTCTAACCAACTGAGCTACGTGCGTGGCCAGGGCCACTTGCCTGTTTGTGCATTTAGCTCTTACCTCCTGCCTCCCCAACACTCCTTCAGCTGCAGAAACTGAGGCCAGGCTCCTGTGACCTCGTTCCTCCCCAGCTCTCCAGCCGATGCTGGCCAGGGCAGTCAACATGGGAAGACTCTCCCTGAGTGGGCGAGGCCTGGAGCCTGCCAGTGTAGCTGGCGTGAGCCCTCATTCCTGAAAGCTCAGGGGCTTTCCCTAGGGGTAATGGGGTGTGGAGTTAAGGGTAGGGACCTTGGACTTGGCCTAGACAAGATTGCTGGTCTCTGCTTCTCGGCCATGGGATCTTGGGTTGTTTCTGAACTCCTCCAGCCTCTGATCCCTCACCTGTAACACAAGGGTAATGCAGAACGACCCCTAAGGTTGTTGCAAGGCTACACAAAGATGCTACACAAAGTACTTGGCAAAGAATGAGTCCTGGACCAACAGCAGCTACTGTCACCCTTCACAGTCTGCCTCTCACTGCTCTGTGAAGTGTGCCTGCGACTACTGGTCCAGGCGCCTCTGAGACAGGCCCCTCCCTGGTCTGTGTGATGACTCCCTCCCTTGTATCTGCCTGGGACCCTCCCTGAACTCAGCCAGAGATGACCATGTTACCTCCACCTTAGGTATGGCCCCTGGCCGGGCTGGACCCACTTTTCTCGTCCAACAGGTCAGCTTCCAGGCCTCAGCAGGCCATGTGAGGCAGCAGCCTGCCTCGGGACAGCGGCACAGAAGGAACGTCAGGACTTCAGAGAGCAGCAGATGACATGTTTGTGGTTACTTTATTCGTGGAGTCATCATAGACGTTCATCTTTTCATTTTCTGTAGAAAATAAAGAGAAGGTATTACATGACAGAAACCTGAAAATGAATGTCAATCTATGAGGGTCTCTTGGTGCTGTTATAGGCAAAACACTGAGTTGCAAAATGAGGTGAGACTTTCAATAAACCCTTTGATGAATGTGTGTGTGTGTGGCAGTGACACCTGGCCCAGTAGACACCTTCCGAGAATGCCCAATGCGTCGGTATTACAGAAGCTCAGCCTGGCTCCCCTCGGGTGCCCTCCCGCACCGGTCTGGTTATGCCGCGTTCACCAACTGCTTCCAGCCAACTGGGAGCACCTTGGGACCTGGTCTTGGATTCCCAAGGTAGAGCTGGGTTTCTGGCACATAGCAGGTGCTCAGTACACACTGGACACATATAAGAACAAAGTCGCACCGTGTTAACTGGCTGTGAGCTCTCCCCTTGCTGCTGCTGCAGGCATGGCCAGGCTTGATCTCCTCTTTTTAAAAAGGCATGTCTGCAAGGTGCTGGGTACTAGTCAGACACTTTTTACGTAGACTGTCCAGTTTCCTTCTCCCGGGACCCCGGTGAGGAAAGTTCTCTTACCCGCCTTTGGCGAAGGAGGCCCCTGAGACTCAAAGATTAAAGTCTTTGCTCAGGTCACCCATTGAGCCAGAGACAATGTTGGGAGTCAGTTCTGGTCTTGGATCAGTTACTTGGCTTTTCTATTTTTATTTAACTCTTGAAGCTTTTAACCACATCCGTCTCAACTATATGATGGTCATTGTTTTGAAGACAGGAAGCGAGTGGAATATTCCTTTGAAATTCACAGTGCCAGGAGTAACTGGTAGATAATTGTTCATTGATCCCCATAAAAGGCCTTGATACCAGACAGCTGACCAGCCTTATGACCAGCCTTCCTCTCTGAGAAACTTCAGATCCCTGGGGTTGGCCCCAGGAAAACAGGGATGAGAACAAGTATTATGTTGGAGGATGGGACGGGGCATCAGGTTCGTAACCCTGGAAACCTGCTGGGCCAGTAGCAGCGAGCCTGAGTCAAGTTTGTGGTTAAGGTTCTTCCATTTTTAACCTCTGTGGCCTGTGTGTGTACACACTGAGAGGCAGTCAGCAGGGATTAAAGGAGCCCCAGGTCACCCCCAACTCTTCCTATTTGGTTGTCGAGCAGAACGGAGCAGCCAGGTACCAGAGATCAGCTGGTCTGGGTTACCTGCCCACGCAGATTCGCTGGCCCAAGGTGGGGGCGGCTGGGTGTCCGTCAGCTGAGTGGGGCTAACTGTAGGTCAAGGCAACAGAAAGCTCTGTGTGAAGTAGGGGTCGAGAGAGAATGTTGTTCTACGCTGTTGCATTGTGTGAGCGAATGAGGGTGCCCAGGCTCCCGTCACAAAGCACACGGGCTGGGTGGTGTCAACAACAGGCATTCCTTTTTCTCCCAGCTCTTGAGGCCAGAAGTTCATGGCCAAGGTAGGGGCAGGTTGACTTCTTCCTAGGCCTCTCTCCTTGTTTTGCAGGTGACTGTCTTCTTCCCGTGTCTTCAAATTGCTCTTCCTCAGCCTGTATCTCTGTCCCACTCCACTCTTCCCATAAGAACACCGGTGAGGTTGGGTCAGGGCCTGCCCTGGTGACCTCATTTCCACTGGGTTGCTGCCTTAAAGACTCTGTCTCCAAATCCAGCCACACTCTGAGGTTCTGGGGGTCAGGGCATGAGCATGTGCGTTGTGGGGAGACACAGCATGGAACAGCGGGATCCTCCACGCAGTTACCAGAAATGGCTGATCACAGATGCTCCTCCCTGCCCCCCTGCAGTCTCCACGATGCCCAGCATTGTCAAAGGAGCTTGTTTCAAGTCAGGGCCATAGGACAGAGGCCCCTCAATAAACTTTGGTGGGGGGCGGGGGAGGGAGTTGAATCAAAGTTATGCCCTTAGACTTAATAAGTGGGACGGTTCTTGCCCTGTGAATCAGAAAGCTTTTGAGAGTGAGCAAGAGAGCTATTCATAATTATATGAGGCCAATGCATACACACTGGGGTTGCCTGGCAAACTTACTAATAAATCATGTTACCACACTTTTCTGCTCCCCAGATCCTACACTGCGTTATGTGGGTGCACCCCTTTCTCTCAGGCGATGGCTTCCTGGCCCCGCCAGGGAGTGAGGCACAGGACCTGGGGAAATGGCCGCGACAGGAGTCTTTCCGTAGAGCAAGTTGTCTTCACAGGCCTTCGGGGCTCGTAAAATCCGTGGGGTTCTGGCCCCGCCCAGGGGGTGTGGCTTGACTGGCCTGGGGCGGGGCCAGGGCGCCCCTGCGAGTGAAAACAATCCCTCTGATGACTCGAAGGTGAGGTTGGTCTTGAGAAGTGGAGGCAGAGCTCAGGCTCCTCAAACCTCGCACTCATGGGGCAGCAGGTCCCCACTCAGCAGTGTGGGCGCTGCTCCCGGGGAGGATGGCCGGCCCCTCTGAGTGCCCGGCCTCCAGCTCTGCCCAGAGCTAGACTCCCGTTTGGCCTTCTACTTCTGGGGGACCCTGCGTTTGCAAGGTATGGGGACTTGCGCAGACGGGAACGAGATTTTCCTTCCAATTTTGCATGGTGTGTGTGTATGTGTTTTCTCTAATGGCCGGAGTCCCCCAGTGAGCAGCTCATTCCCCGCCAAGATGCGGTCCGATGCTAATATATCAAAACCTCATCTCAACCCCCGATGCGCAGCGAGTCAGACCCAGGCCCATTCTGCACAGGCGCGCCCACGCAGGTCTTTTCCTTTCCCACGCTTGTGCCCAGGCCCCCGAGGCCTCGTGTCTTGCGTTCATTACCAAGATGAAGTGATGAGCACCCAGAAGTTCTGAGCACTTCTCCGGGCCCAGTGGGGTCTTTTTCTGCTGCATCTCCGTGGCCTTCTGAGGTTTACAACTTCCAGCCTCTGCCTTCTGGACCCTCACCTGGAAATTCTGTAGCAACTCCGCCAGAAGCTGTAAGTTACACTCCTGCAGAAATTGTGTCCCATCCGTCATTATGTCCCCAGCATCTAATACGTACCTGGTGTAGTCGCCCGCTAGTGAAAAACTGGAGAAACGAATGCTCTTCTCCCCAAGCACAGTTTCCTCTCGCATGGCTGTTTGGAGTAAGAGACAGTTTCTGTTTTACCCGTAATGGCGCTTTGTGGCACCAAACTTCAGTCCAGCGAGGGGCATGTGTGGTTCTCGGAAAACCCCGGCAATGGCAGGTTAGACACCTGTAACCATTACAGTTTTTGGTTGACTTTGCCATTGGTGCTCAACTCTGGCCATAGGAGGCGAGGAGGGTTGGTAACTGTAAATGTTGGGGTTCGCACTCAAGTGAGCGGAGGCGTGGTCTCTGGGGTTCTGCAGCCCGCAGAGGAGGTGGAGTGGGATTGCGGCACCTGGCGCGTTGCTGGATGGTTCGCTCCGGGAGCACCGCGTAGAAAGCCGGGGAGTGGTTGCTTAGCTTCTGGCTGTGTGTATGGGGCCACCTGATGTCTCAGAACCGTGGCTGTTGAAATGGGTTCTAGGGCCAGGTGCCTCGGCATCACCCGGAACCGCATTGGAAACGTAATTCCCAGCTCCATCCAGACCTAGTGATGCGGACACCCTGGGGGTGGCCCCTGGCAATCTGCATTTTAACAACCCCCCCAGGCGATTCTGTAGCAGGCTCCAGTTGCAGGCTGCGGGACACAGGGCACATTCTGGGCACCTGGAGGAAGTCACACTGCAGCTGTCTGCCCCCTCCTCTACCTGTACTGTGTCTCAGCTGGGTTATCATCACACCCCAGTCCATCCATGTGACCCCTGTTTATCGCGCCTCTGCTATGGCTGGGTGTTATTCTGGGCCCCAGAGATGCAAATGTGGGCACATGGGACAAGGTCCCTGTCCTCTTGGAACTCACAGCCTGTTGGGGAGGGCAGGCATTATTTCCAAATGATGGCCTGATACATCATAAACAGTGGAGCCTGCTGTGCAGGAAAAGAATAGCTTGTGGAGGGAGACTTGGCCTAGTTCGAGAGGACCGCCTTCTGCAAGCACAAGTTTGTAGGTGAGGGAAGTCTTGGGAGAAGAGAGAGATTCTTAGGTGGGAAGGGCCTGTATTAAGGCTGCGCAGTGAGTGACAGCATGGTGTAGTGAAGGTGCCGACAGAGGCAGAGTGGTGGGGGCGGGGTGTGGGACACTGGACGGGGCGGGGGGCAGCTGTAGTGGCAGCTGTGGTGTGTGAATGCACGCACACACATGCCCTGCTTACAGTACCTATGCAGTAGTATACAGAGTAGCTACAGCACCAGGTGTATTTAAATGTGTGGAGGTACTGTATATACATATATAAAATATAGATGATACATAACACGTGGTAGTATATATGGTGGCTGTGGTAGTTAGTCCACTGGGTGTCAGTGGCCACCTTCCTCTCAGATCAGCCCCTGTCATCATGTCCTACGCATGATTTCCCATCGCTGCTAATTCCACAGTCTTGGAGCTGCCTTGGAGCTTTTCATTGACCAAGTTCACCTCACTTTGCTGTAATGACAGCCCCCAGGGAAAGCGCAGACTGGGTAAGTGCAGGGTACTGGTGTGTCAGCACCCTGGAGATTCGCGGCTGTGAGCGGCAGCTGCGAGCAGCTGGTTCAGCCTCCCCCTCCTGTTCTTTACACCAGCAAAGACAGAGACCAACCAACCTGCCTTACCCAGGAAAGTTAGCTGGGGTCAGTGCTCCGAAAACCAAAAGGTGCCAGACAAGAATGAAAAGTTTATGGTTCTCAAAAGCTGAAACTGAAAACCAGAACTCATATTTGTCCATGAAGCCCTTCAGAGCTCAAATGTCTCGCAGAAATTGCTATTTACAATGGTCTCCCTAGAGAAGGGCACTTCATCATGAGGTTAAGTGTGTGGATCTATCCCTCATCTAATATTTTCCAGTCAAACTTCAATTTAATGGCAAGCCTTTCTTGAGCTCCTTCCAGGAATAAGGGGCAACGTGAAATTTCTAAGGAGTTCCGTCAGGAAGTCACGGAGTGGCAAAGGGGAAGTCACAGGCCCCCAGCAGCCCCAGAAAGGAGGGGAGGCCCTGGGGCAGCTGCATGAGACAGGCCGAGAGCGTGCAGGAGGGGGGGTTCATTCTGATGAGTGCGGGCAGGGGACGTGCAGGGCGCATCGTTTTCCCAGGAGAGAACAGGGACCTGGGTCTCTGCGGGCCTTATTTCTTCCCTGGCTTTCTTCCAGTTGCCCTTTGGACTGAGAGATCTGGGAGGGGAGGGGAGGTGGGCCCACCCAGAGGAGATCCTTCGCCTCCGTACTGGAGAGAAACTGTAATGTAGGCGAGGAGAACAGAACCGGGTGGGGCGAAGCGGCCTGAAGATGTGGAGAGGGGAAGGAGCTGGGGAAGAGATGCGGCAGGCGCCACCGAGGTTGGGCGGCCCTGAGACAGTCACTGCGCAGTGCAAGGCACGTGGGTGGAGCTCTGTTCGAAACCTGTGGTTTAGACATTGTTTAAAGTAACCCATTGATCAACATGGTGACTGGAGTGAGTTATCACCTCTTTTTTCTTCTTCACACATTGGTAATTTTATTTTGCTGGAGGAACAAGCAGTTCAGCGGTATTTTTATAGGTGTACTCGTGAAGCATTTTGGCTTATTTTCTAAATATTGGAGATTTTTAATGGCTTTGGATTTCGTTGTCTTCATCCTTTTTTTCATGTTACTTTTAGGCATACCGACACTTTTCAGAGCCAGCAGGTGGAAGAAGGCAGCACAGTAGTCTGGGAATTCGGGGTGCTGGGCACCTGCCGGGCTCACACCCTTCCTGCAGACGAGACTGCAAAGGGTGGCTCCACGCAAAGATTCTGTCACTGGGGGAGTTAAGTCTTCTGAGTAATTCTCGCTTTTAGGGTATGAAGTGAGCGGCGCACTGGAGCCCAGGGCCTGTGGGGAGAGCGGCAGCCTTTGAGGGTAATGGGGGTGGGATGGGAGAAGATTTGGGTGAAGAGCCTGTTTTTGTCTTCCACGCCCCGAAGAGACGAAGGGTAGCAAGGCAGGGGTGGGGTGTTTAGAGACCCAGGCTTCATTCCCAACGCTTTCACCGGTTCAATCTCCTCCCCTGGTGTGGATGGCGGGGGGTCCTTAGTACCAAAATAGGAGTCACTCCGAGCTGCTGCTTCTAACCTTCCCACGAGGCACTGGCAGATTCAAATTTTAAGTTGATCATGCATTCAAGTTTTCTGGGGTCTGAAGCTTACATAATTTGGGGGTTTTCTTTATAAAAGGGACAGAAAACATTGAGAGCATTAGGTACTGAGAACGAGAAAAGAAATCACAACAGGCTACAGATCGCCCAATAGCACAAATATCTGAGAAATCGAACGCGTCACGTCTACGGCAACCCAGGGAACAGCTGCCTCTGAAAGAGCTAGACCTGGCTGGGTGTGTCCCTGGGAGGGGGTGGGTGTAGGTGCCTCCTGTGCTGCCACCTTGGACTTGAACCTCTGACTTCTTTTTGTTTAGAATAGTATTGGTTGTCTTAGTCTTCTTCATGGGAACAACCTTATAATCTGAAAATAATTATAATTTTATCTTCTCCAATTACTATACCTCCAATATTTCCCACTAGTTGATCACATTAGCTGGTACCCCTGAACCATAATTAAATAATGGAGGTGGTAGCTCTTGTGGTCTTGTTTCTGACCTTCATAAGAGTGCACCTAGTATTTCCTCATTAAGCTGGCTCTTGGACTGAGAGATAGTGAGTGAATTGTTTTATCAACTTAAAGAAGTACCCGTCTCTTTCTTTAATTAAGATTTTATATCAGGACAGAGCATTGGTGAATTGCACAGACTGCTTGTGTATCAGATTGAGTGAGCATTTGATTAAGGTGCGTTTCAAAGTGAATGTCTATTCACCAGTTCTGGCATGTCAAATCTTCCAAGTGTGTAAAACTTACGATGCATGCACTTCGTGTAACTAGAGAACCAAAAGAATCCCTTCGAGCATGACTTGCTGTGCCCCGCCTGCCTCTCTCACCACGCCTGTGGCAAGAACTACGCACGTCGCTCCAAGGATTGTCATCACAGGAGAGGACGGGGAAGAAATGGCAGAATAATGGCGTGTGGGTTCCCTGTTGCCACTGTGATAAATAACCACAAATTTAGCGGCTTGATAAAGGCACCTACTTATTATCGTTACAGTTCTGTAATTCAGAAGTCTGAAAGGGGTGTCCCCGGGCTAAACCCGAGGTGCTGGCTGGGCTTCGTTCCTTTCTGGGATCTCTAGGGGGAAAGCTGTTCTCTTGCCTTTTATAGCTTCTAGATACATCCCCATTTTTGGACGTATAGCCCCTTCATCTTCCAAGTCAGCAAGATGGCCTATCTATGAGCCTCTTTTGTCATCAAATCTCTTTTTCTGCCTTTTTTGGTTCACTTGTAAGGACTATTGTGACTGCATCGGGCCCACCCCAGTGAGATCAGTGGATGTATAGCCTTCATTCCATCTGTGACCTCGGTTCCATGATACATGTGACATAAGGTAGTCAGCGGGTTGGGGGATTAGGGCACAATTGGGGGCCAACCTCCTGCCTACCACAGGTGTCACACATTTAGGGGAGTCTGTGGGATCTGCGTGGAGGGGACCAACCCCGAGGGAACTGTGGGAGGAGCAGCGGAGGTGGTCCGCACCAGGTGGCGGTGGATCCTGGTGCGCTGTGGACACCAGGGGGCCATGGGGTCATGAGGCCTGCGCTGGCCCCAAGATGCAAACCTATCTGGCCTTCCATACATGGCTACTCCTTTTCTAATGGCCAGGACACCGGTCAGGGCTCCTAAACAGAGGACAGGATCCTTAACAGCTAGGGCGGACCCAGGCGGAGGTGCTGGAGAAAAATCCCCAGCATTGATATTGGTGACGGTCATTCCTACGGCCCTAACAGCAACATCAGGCTAAATCCTGACTTCCCGGTAATTCGTCTCAGATGGAGGCAGAACACAACAGCGCGTCCAACCATTGCACTAGGGCGAGGCTTGGAACTGCTGGCACAAGCTCTACCTATGATTTGAAGGCCAAATCAGGCTGGGAAAGGGGTTTAGAAATCTCTGGGTATGGTGTGAGAAGGTCTGAGTTGGACAAAATTCAAACCTGTAAAAGTCGAGGGCCTGGCAGGGGATCAGCAACCCCAGTTGGAAGACCAAGGAAGCCAGACGCTCTGGTCGGCAATCTGGCCGCGTGTAGTTAGGCCCCATAAAGGGGCAAGCTGGCTTCCGTTGGCCCCCCAGGGCAGCCATCTTTGTGGAGTCCTTGCAAACAGAGTGTGCCACGGTGAACTTGAGTTTGGAGGCCAAGTGCTGTCACAGCAAACTCTAAGGGATGGCTTGGAGTCTTGGTTACACCTGCACTCAATTGCATTCTGCATTACTTGTCGTGAATGGACGACTGGCTGGCGTGATCTGTTTTGCTACTGGAGATATTTATTGCAATTGTTTTTGTGCAAAAGACTGTCTGTAATAGTGCTTGGAACCTACACTATTTTTCATCTAAATATCTCTGTCACTTCTGAGACAGCCTGGTGACAGTGTGCTTTACATGATTTATCATGAGTTTTCTAGACCTTTTTTTTTCTCTTCTCTTTTCTTTTGTTTCCAGCTTTGGTGGTGGCAGAGGTGGCCCCTGCGCTGTACAGGGAAAGAAACAATAATAGCAGTTGTCAAACCTGATTATCTTGGATCATTCAGTTTGTCCGTTCCATCTTCAAGAGTTGACACGATGCTGGACGCTTTGTTCATTGTTCTTGTAAACTTTGGGGTAAATGTAACACCTTATTAAACAAAGAAGCAAGGAAAGCCTTACATTTTCTTTCATTTGTCAGGCACAGAAATGAACACATCATAGCTCCTTCGGGTAGTTTTAAGAGTCTTATTTCTCAAAATGGCAAAAGATTGTGGTTTTCATCAGGGTCTCAGAATCCTCGCTGTGTGGGTGTGGCTTCTGCTGCTGCGTCTGTCTGTCCCTTCTTTGCATGGAGCCTCTGATGGGCAGGTCTGAGTGCCGAGGCCCTGTGCTGGGCACACTACCTTTCTTATAATATCTCACAGAGGCCTTTCCGGGGGAGGAACTTCCTCGGTGCGCAGGGGAGCCTTGATGTGCATCAACATGGAGGTGATGTGTGTGCCTGCACGCTGCAGCATTTGCGTGATGACGTGTCACGTAGAAAACACTGGTGCAAATGCATCCTCGCAAGGAGAGGAAGCCACTGAATGCTCCTGCTCCGTTGGGTATAAATATGTATCAGAGTGGAGCGCAGCAGCTCCGGGGTTGCTTCCTCTGTTAAATCAGATTCTTTTAGGGGCGTCCAACCTGTAGTCCACGGGCCTCCTGCAGCCCAGGATGGCTGTGAATGTGGCCCGACACAAAACTGTAAATTTACTTAAAATGTTATGAGATTTTTTTGTGTGTAATTACGCGCTGCAATGTATCTAATGTGTGGCCCAAGACAACTCTTCTTCTTCCAGTGTGGCCTGGAAACACCAAAGTTTGGACGCCCCTGCTGCTTAAAACTTGGACTTGGCACTTCACGGAGGCCCACTGACGTGGGCTGGGAAGGAGGCATCATTCTGCTGTTACAAGTAACTCATAAGCTCTTTCGAAGTTTTTCCTTGATGTGTTCTGATTTTGTTTGCTAGTTGTTTTTAAAGTCACCGAGGTAGAAGAAGTGAGCCGTGGAAGACATGGGCTCAGGACACAAGTTACAGAGGCAAAATAAGGGCCCTTGGAGCTCAGGGGAGCGAGAAGCAAGGGAAGCGTGCCTGGGGGTGGGGCGCTGGGGGCGGGGGGCACATTGTGCCCCCCAGAGAAGGCTGCTGTTTGTGATTTCTTGCAGCTGGGAAAAGAGCCCTTAACGTGCTAGCTCTTCAGCAAGTTGTCATTGCCCTGCCTGGATTTCCTGCCCAAATTTCTCATCCTTTAAATGTCTTTTAAAGCTTCAGGGGGATGGCCACTGACCTCGATGCCAGTGAGGGCTGGGTGAGTCAGACCCCCGTGGGGGGATGTGTCTGCTGCCATAGTGCCTCGGACCCCGCAGCCCCCACTTCTGAATTCAGTTACGTTTGCGGAATTTGGCTTTGCTGAATTTAAGTTGTGCCTGCTGCTGGCATTTTTTTAAAAAATGTCATCATGGTATGAGAGAGATTCAGGTGGCATCAGATGTTAGGTGGGACTGATCACAGTGTCCCTCCCTCCTGTTGCTGTCTGTGGGCTCTGACCCCTCCTCCACATTCAGGGGCTGATTCAGTCTGAATGCTGTTCCATTTGTGATGATAGTGATGACTCAGTGACACAAGAATTATTTCGAATATATACCTTTCAGAGTCTTACATCGCTTGTTCATACTTTTAAAAGAATTGGCTAATTTTAAGGAACTTGATGCCCAATCTCAAGAAACACCTTAACTATACGCCTTTGGATAGTCTGAAGATGAGATGTTCGCTGGCACAGATTTTGTTGTGTTCCTTTGAGTAAAAGAGCGACGAGTGTTAGCCCAGCTCCTTGTGGAGAGCACACTGTGCATCAGTGAAAGCTCTGTATGCGGGGGTAGGGCTTAAGGTGGCTAGTCACTGTCACCCGTCCCTGCTTTCATTCTCTCCTTCTCCACTCCAGGCTCCATGTGGCTGTGAGAGAGAAAGGCCAGTCTGATGCTCAGTCTCTTAAATTAAATCTTCTTTTGGCTCCCCAGACCCCTAAAATCCCATAATGTTAGTGTATTAGGATTTTTTTTTTTTGCCTGAAAACAATAGAATTCCTAGCTAAAAAAAAATGTCAAGTTTCAGGTTTTGGTCTTCTGTCATAATCAGGAATCTGGAGGGAGGTGCTTAGCATCTCAGAGGTGTCAGGACTCTGGCTTTGCTTCAGTTCGCTTGGCTCTTCCTCATAGTTATAAAATGGCTGCTGTGGCTCCGAGTTTCACATCCTCTCACCTACCCAAGGGCAGGAAGGGAAAAGGATCTCTCCTTTTTCTCTTTAGCAGGAGGAAAATCTTTCTCAGAACCTCCCAGTGGACTTCCCTCAGGTCACTCTGGCCAGACCACATCACGTGCCCTAGCGCAAGTTGGCTGGGAAAGTTAGTCTGTGGGAGAAAAGCTACTTGCGATCTGCAAGGGGAGCGGGTGGGCAGGTAGGTGTGTGCCCCAAGAGCCTCATATACTTCCCTTGAGCAAAAAACACCCATGAGTGCAAAACGAAACAAATTTCTTGTAACCATAACCCCTACTCCAAACATTTCTTCTGAATGTTATTGTTTGATTTATTGGTCAGAACACAGCTGACCAAAACAACATATAGTACAACTTTTGATAAATTATGAAATAAAGCAAAGTTGATTTTTATTGGCAATGTGCTTCTTAATGCTATTAAAACATATACAGCGGCCCTGGCTGGTATGCTCAGTGGATTGAGTGCGGGCCTGCGAACCACATGATCGCGGTTCAATTCCCAGTCAGGGCACATGCCTGGGTTGCAGGCCAGTTCCTGGTTCCCGGCAGGGGACACATGAGAGGCAACCATGCATTGATATTTCTCTCCCTCTCTCCTTCCCTTCCCCTCTAAAGATAAATAAATAAAATCTAAAAAAAATAATAAATAAAAAAAACACATACAGGGAAAAACAGTATTTATTGCTGGAACGGAATAGGCTTTAGCTCCAGCTGCATGCTAATTATTTGCTTGTAAATTTAGGGGCTGATTGACCTTGCTCCCATCAAACAAGTTGGTGGAAGTGAAAGACATTTTATAGCTGCAAGATCAATCAGTTTTTTGGACCCGTCTGAGTTGTGTGGTCAACTACACATGGTGATCTACACTGAAAATCAGTGAGGGTTGGCGTGGGTGAGGGGCACGCCGTTCGTTCTCTTGTAAAATCCGGAGAAGGGCAGAAGGGAAAGGGGTCCTCGTCACACCTTGTCAACGAGCATGCTCAGCAGATCACTGGTAGGAAGAAGGTGAGGAAGGCTGAGAGCTGAAAACGCATTCCCTCTGTGCTTGGGTGCTTCTTAGAAAGCTTTTGGAGACCCCTCCCCCTCAGCGATACCTGTTTCCCAATTCAAACACTACAGAAGGACCCCTGAAAACCTTTTGTTCTCCATAAAGAATGTTACAGATGTCATTCACACTGTGCATGTCCCCTGTTGCGTGCTTTGTCTTTTCAAAGTTGTGACTATGGCCGACCAAGAAAAAGAAGCTCCAAGTACTTAATGTTCTGGGTTCTGCGAGCTGCTCACTCCCTGGCAAGCCAGCTGCCACTGGGCTTGCTGAGAACATGCAGTAAAGGAGGCCGAAGGAAGGGAGCGAGAGGCCACCCGTCCAGGAAGATTGGAGTGGGGTTGGGGCGGGTGCATGGAGAGGGCGACGTCTGCTCTTCCATGTGTTTGCTCCCCAGCTCCAGCCTGTGTAGAAGGTGGGAAGCATCCTGGCGGGGGCTGCTGGTACCTCCTTCAGGTCCCCGCTCAAGGACATCTAGAAATGTTGTCTGCCCCGGCGCTTGGGCCCAGGAGGCTGAACTAAAGGGGCTTGTCAGTTTGCCGGGCTGCAGAGTGGGGCAAAGGGCTCGCCTGACGGCGTGAAGTCACCAGCTTGGGACATCCAGGCCATGGGGTCATGGACTGGTGGGGGAGCTGCCTGGGGACTTGTTCTCTGCTGGCAGGGCTTGGGGACTGTGAGTTAGATGGGTGATGATGACCAGTGAGAAGGGGAGAGTGACCTCATTGCTGCCACCTTGTAATTGCCAAGCTTGTGATGGTTCCTCGGTCCTCTTACCTTCCTCCCTGACCCAACTCCCAAAGAGCAAGCCCAGGAAAGGGGAGAGGAGTACGGGCCACAGCCCACTCGGAGCAGTGCTGCTGTGGTGTGACTCCGTGACATCACTGTAGTAGCTTGAAATACACCTGGTGGGAGGTTTTACACTCCATGCATCAGCAAAAGTTACATGTCAGTGCTTCCCCCTTCCCTTCTAAGTCGAGATGGGTGTTTGGGTGTCTGACCCCACCAGCGCACCCCAACTCCGAGTCCCCGGGGCCAGGAGCCTCGTGTGTGGGGCGGGGAACAGTGTGAGTCAAACAGGAGACTGAGCTCAAAGAGTGGACAACACTTAGGCTGAGTAACCACAATGAGACCAGGTTAGTGGCAGACAGTGACCGAAAAGCTATGAAATGGCACGAAGAGACCCTCAGGGGAGCCCACCCCCAGTGGAGGAGTGGAATTTGACAAAGCATAATGGCGTATTAGAAGAATAATCTGTCTCCTATCTATATTTCATAAACTGAATCTCTTTGATCAAACTGCATACTCCACCGGACTGACAGAGATGGAAAAGGGCCCATTTCAATCAAGAGCCGCTGAACACACTGCAGGGTTGGGGTCCTACAGCGTTGTTCCCCCATGATCCCGTTGGCCTCGAGCCCTTTTCTCCCCTTGGATTTAGCCACTGTGGTCTCTCGACCACAGAGCAGAGCTGACGGGGTTCGAGGCCTTGCCTGGTCTTCAGAAGTGACAGGAGCCCTCCGCCCTGCCTGGCCTGGAGAGGAGGCTCAGCTCCTGGTGCAGACCGAGCTCAGCCCTCTGGGGTGGGGGTGGGCAGGTAGGGGAGGTTGGATCCCTGCCTCGGCCGAACTGGTGCTGGTTCTGGTTCTGGTTCTGGGAGCAGATTCTGCAGAAGTGACCAGTTCACCCTCCCTCTATCGCTTAGGCCATTTCCAAGATGAGCAGCTGTGTGGAGAATTAGTTCTCCTTCGGAACAGAATCCTTCAAAGAGACCAATTGTTTTGATAATAGGACTTCCACAGGAACATGGAGAAAAAACCTCCCATAAAGGCAAGTGGGTTCTCTGCTCAGAATGTGCGTCTTTTGCCCAGCAGGTACCGAATTGCAGACGGTGTTTTCGCATCCACAACTGGTAGTTTAGTGAGGAAGGTGAAACTCCAGTTCTCTCCCCACCATGAAAACTGGCAACACACTTCTCTGCTCTTTGAGATTCGCTGAGGTGGGAAACGTATTTTAAGCAAAGTAAAAGATTCAAGATTTGGATGGAAATTAAATCAAGAAAAAAAAAACCCACTACATTGTTTCTAGGCTAAAAATATTTTAAGAACAAAGCCTTGCCCATAAACTGCCAATTCCAGTGATTTCAGAAACATGGAGAAGCTGGCTCTCTTCTTTGTGGACTGGTTGGGTGGGGCTGAGCTGGGCTGAAACAGTAGTGTAACCGAAATGGGATATCCTTTCTCACGTAACAAAATGTCTGATGTGGGCAGTCCAGTGCTGGTACAGTGACTCTATGCAGCCACTCTGCACCCCAGTGCTTTTGCAAGGAGCACCTCTGCTTGGAGCTGAAGGATGGCTACTCTCCTCCAGGCACTGCCCCCGAGTTGCAGGCAGGAAGAAGGGCAACAGGCAAAGTAGAAAAGTGATGGGTCACAGTCCAGGATTCCTGCTTCATGCTATTTGTCCAACAAGTCAAAAACAGGTGTCCACCCACACAAAGACCTCAACACCGATTTTGGTGGCAGGTTTGTGCATAATTGCCAACTGGAAACAACCGAGATGTCCCTCAGGAGGTGGGGCACCCAACTGAAAGCTCGGTGCTTAGTAAACCTGAGGCAAAGGCTGGGTTGGACCCAGAACAGAAATGTGACCAGGTGGAGAGACCCCGGGGAGTGGTCACTTGTGGTGGGTCACAACCACGACCCTGCTGCCAGGTGTCCAGGAGCGCCCGTCTGCACAGGTGCAGCCAGTTCACTGCATCCAGCAAGGACAAAGCGGACAGGGGATCAAGCACTCCTGGAAAGCCCGGGGCTGGGCTGGGGAGTGGGAAAGCCTGGGGCAGGGCAGAGGACACTGACCAGAGGAGCACAGGGGTCACTACAGTTCTGCAGAGCCAGCTCAGGTGATGAACACAGGCCTGGGCTGCCACCGAGCTGGCTGTACGGCCAAGGAGAACACAAAGCCCCTGGCGTGGGGTGATTCACACTGGCATTGGGCCCAGGAGGCTCATTCTGCAGGAAGTGGAACAAAACTCTTGGAGGGGAGATAGGACGGCCTGTCTCCTGGCTGCACCAATCAGTGTCCTCTGTTGTGTGCCAGGTTGCATTTTCAGTTGTTGGAGCAGTTCCAAGGGCAGAGGACTGGCAGTAAATCCACTGTACTTGTTCGTCTCTTGTAGCCTCTTACCTCAGTGGAGTGAGACATGAGCTCTGTGATGAGCAGGGAGCCTGAAGGGATAACAAGGAGGCTGGCCCCGGCTGAACAGCGGGCAAGGTTCGCTGCTGAGAGTAGTGCCAACCACGGCAGTGTAGGGGGCATTTGCAAAGCTGAGACAGGTCGGGACAGCTGAAACTTTTAAGGGTGGACGAACGTTGTCCAATGGCTATGGAGGGTGATGCGAACGGGGGTTACTCGGCTCAGTGTGTGTCTGACAGCTGAGCAACTCCACCTGGTGAGGGGCAACAGAAGAGGGGAAGAGGTACAGCTGCTACAGAGACAGCCTGGGCTCCAGGTGCGGCAGGCGGATCAGGAAGCCAGAGGAGAGGGTGCAGGGCAGAGCGAAGGTGGAGCAGGTAGCCTAGGTTTGAGAGGTGTAGGAGGGGGAGTGGTTAGGGAAGGGCCGCTCAGAGCTGGAGAGTTGGGAGGAGCAGCACTGAGTGGTCAGAGGCACCCAGGTCTGGCTTTGCTGCTGGTACCTTGATGCGGAGGAAGGAGAAAGGTTGGGGAGACCAAGGGTGGGATGATGGAAAGAGGATGTCCTGTTGGGTGGGATTCTGTCCAGACAGAGGGCTGAGAGGTGGTGGGAGAACAGCTCATTGAGAAGAGCACTGTGAAGCCAAACCGCGTCTGGGCTCCCCTGCCCACCGAGCACTGGGCGGAGCACAGGGCCACGCCTGAGCCAGAGGCCAGAATGAGAGCCAGCAGCCTTGATGACCCACCGGCTCCGGCGCAGGCAGTAGGGGAACGTTTGCACAGATTATAGATAATTTAACTTTTGTAATGACCCTTGAATGTTGTCCACATTTTACACATGATAAAACGGAGCTCAGAGAAGCGAAATAACTTACCCTAACTTCACATAGCAAGTGGTGGAGTCAGAATTGGAAGCCAGGTCTGTTAGCTGCCAAAATCTGAGACGCCACCTGTAACTGGAGCCGAGGTTAGTTCCAGCGGGTCCATCCGGGAGATTATAAAATCTACACGTGAGTGGTAAACAGCAGGGATGGTTATAGGTTAGTTCCATGAGGGAGAGATTGTGTCTCTCCCATTGGATCCTAGGCCCTCTGCCCACTGCCTGACACATAGTGGGACTCAGAATGTGCTTGTTGAATGAATGATAAAAAGCAAGTCTACTTAGAACAGGTGTGGGGGCCCAGATTCCTAGCAATTATTCCAGAATGTCAGTGAAAAGTGGGAGGAGCTTCACAGTGTCTAAGCCTCTGAACTGGGGGCTGTTGGAGAGCTGGAGTGGTCACCTGCAACTGCGGATGCAGAGGGCGGCGCCAGCAGGAGTGGCCTCTCTGTAGGAGCCTCTAGTTTCCTGGGGGGATGACGGCCTCCCCACCTGTATTCCAGGTGCCAGACTCTGCAGATCTGGCCTCCTACCGAGACCGGAGGAGCCCTCTCTGCAGGCTTTCTGATGAGGGCCAATTTCCCTCCCCCAACAGTGCTGCAGGGCACATCTAGGGAGGCTCCGCTGAAGCACGAGGCTGTGTCCACCCCTCCAGGTCTTGTACATTATCTTCCCATCGAGAAAGCTACCAACGTGGACTAAAGTAGGAAAAATCCTTAAGGAAAACCCCCTACTACGAAAGTGATTGTAGAAACCTGTGCTAAGAAAAACTTGGTTTCCAAGGAGGAAGGGCATGGAGCCAACCTCAATGAGCTGTCGCTAGATTCTCTACTCACAAATGTAAAGGACCGAGCTTTGGCTCCTAGGAAATTCATCCATAGCAGTTACCTTTTCCCTTTGCGCTTGGCATGTTTATAACCTTTTTTCTTAGCCCCGATTTTCTATTTCAACTTGCATTTTTCTCTTGTCATTGCAATTTTAGTTGCCTCAAAACCTTGCAGAAATAATTAGCGGCAGAATAATAAAGGGAAGTCTTCCGTTTCATCCAGGTGGAGTCTTCTTCAATGAAAAAGGGCAGCCGCAGGCCCTTCAGAGCGTGGCGGCCACCAGGTGGCGCCAAAGCTTTCCCATCGCCATCCCACATTCTGAGCGGCTGCCGTCCAAAACGCACTGGGGACTGGGCCAAGCCGAACTAAGGGGTAGGTCTAGCCACGTCGTTCAGAAGACCAGTGTTTCAACTGGGGTGGGGAGGTTATGGAGGGTGTCCCAGGGGTCTGGGGAAGGGGCCTCTTCAGCTTCACCAAGTGTTCTTTCTGCTGACTTCTGTCTGAAATGAGTATGTTGCTCCTAACAGACGCCACATAACCCAGCAATATTATCACCCTTTTGAAATAGAAAACTGTTAGAAAGACCCAACTGTGCTGACATCCCCATTCATTTTTGCCTCCGTTCTTCCCTCGGATAAGTTATGTCATTTAAAGTCGTTTGTATTTAGGCCTCTGTGCCCAAGGTTAGAAAAAGCTGTCAGCAGAAGCCGTCAGTAATGATATGAACTCTTTCCACTCAGGTTCTTGACCTCCTGTGAATCCATTTGTCATAATCGTGACAAAAGGTGTTTCCTTGCGGGATCCATCTTTATTCAGACTGATTTCTCTTGTTATTTTCTCAAGCCTCGGCAGTGTCTGTCAACTGGATGAACAGAGGATTAGAAAAAGATCCCTACAGACCAGAAGGAGGCATTTATGTCCCAGTCAGGCCCCCGGAGCAATGGTCTTGGGCAGAGAGGCCCTAGCGGCCTATTCAGCTATTCTTCTCCACCCCCCTCGGGCCACTACGGCCCCGAAATTCAGTCCTGG
The DNA here is from genome assembly GCF_014824575.4 of Sturnira hondurensis. NCBI lineage: Eukaryota > Metazoa > Chordata > Mammalia > Chiroptera > Phyllostomidae > Sturnira > Sturnira hondurensis. The sequence goes on along the minus strand of NW_028082350.1, from coordinate 12,640,183 downwards.
GATCTCTGCCAGAACCGGTCATTGATACTGTCCTGTGGGCTTGGGAGGAAGAGACTCTTAAGTTAATTTGCCTTTAAGAATCTCTTCCAGGCACTGGTTCGATTCCCAGTCAGGGCACATGCCTGGGTTTCGGGCCAGGTGCCCGGTTGGGGGCCTGTGAGAAGTAACTGATCCAAGTATCTCTTGCACACTGATGTTTCTCTCCCTCTCTTCCCCTCACTCTAAAAACAAATAAATAAAACCTTAAAAAACCAAAAGGAATCTCTTCCAGGAATTGCCAGTCTACTCAGGCACCTCTTAGCTGAGGAATGGGAGAATCCCGTCATGTACAGAAAGCCCGGCAGGGTGATGGAGAGATACCTGCATTTCTCCCGATTTCATTGTGGCTGGGACATCAGCTCCGAACTCAGATGTCTTCCTGCCACCAGTAAACATTTTTTCCCACTTGGAATGTCCTAGACAGTCCAGTCCAACAGGGTCCCGTGTGGCTGTCCTCTGTCACTGGGCCCCTGGGCTCAAGAAGCATGCAGCGCCACAGCCCATTGGTGCAGCCACACACCAGCCCTCCCAGCATCACAAAAGCCTCTTTGGTGGCCCCAGTGTACTGCCATGGGTGACCCAGGATTTGCAGGTCAGCTAAGGACTGCCCTGAAAAATGTTTGATCTTTAAAGAAGATACTAGGTGGTGTTCAGGCCACCTAGTATTTAGCCGTGGTGAAGCTGTGGGCAGTGATGTTTCGGGACCTTTTGTGGAAAAGAAGCAAATAAGGGGTGAGCTGTGAACTAGGCAAAGGCTCTTGCTAGCAGGGCCCTCTGGGGCATGTGCAAGGCCACGGAGAGGAGACTGGGTTCCAATAAATGATAAAAAATCAGGGCTCAAATCTAGATGTCCTGTGTTGAAGAGCCTAATCCAGGAGAGAGATAATTTGAGTCAACCTCCATGTTTTTAAATTGAACAAATTTATTGAGCACCTACACTATGCCAGCATCAGGCCCACCCAACACTGATGACTCAAGAGTCAGACCCACCCATGGGTGTCAGGAACCTCCCTGGACGAGGGAGAGGCTGGTGCATGACCAGAAATGGAAGGAATGTCTCCGTCCCGCGGTTCCTTCTCTGCACAGTGGCTGCAGTTTCCGACCGTGGCACCGGAGGGCAGGGCAGGGGCCCAGCTGTGGTCTGTGCTGGGCTTCCCTTCCCTTCTCTCGTTTGGGGCACCTTGCATTTTCTGCTTTTGCTGGGTGCTGCTGAAGTCCGTCGGGGTCAGCTGAGGATGGGGCACTGAAAAGGGGTGGGACCAGGGAGCAATTCTAGGTGGGCTCTGGGGCGGACTGTACGGCAATTCTAGGGGTCCATGCCAGGACACTGAACTAAGCGTGCTGATTAGGAATGAGGATGGGAGGGGCCACCCCTTGGTGGCTGGTCCATTCATTTCTGCCTCATGGATTTCTGCTGCTCCCATGCTTGCTCCCCACTCCTGTGCCCTGGAGGCAGAGTCAACACCTTCACCCTATTTCTCCCCTCCTCTCTAATGTGAGCCCGTTGCTTTTTCTCATCAGTCACTGATGGTGAGTCCCGTTTCTGGGCAGCAGGTGGGCAGCTAGTGGCCCTCTAGGAGTCCTCTAGGCAGAAGGAAGCCCCTCCCTGAGGGTCTGGAGTCACTGGCATGACCTGAGGGGCCCATCTCCGTCTTGGCCTTACGCACCATGGGGGCAGGGGCTGCAGACCTGTATTTTCTGGCGAGGACTGTGGCTGGAGCTTAAACCAGCCTCGGTCTAGCACGAGCATTGGCACACTGCAAGTCTTGAGCGAAATCGGGCCCTCCTCCTGCTCTTGTGAATAAAGTTTTATTGGAACTCAGCCCCTCCCGCTCTTTCACGTATTGTCTGCGGCTGCTTTCACCCGATCACAGCAGTGTTGAGCAGTCAGGAAAGAGACCATTGGGGTGGCAAAGCTTATGTTATAATTATAATCTAGCCCTTTCCAGGAAAAGTTTGCTCACCCCTGGTCTAGAATTACAAGAGACCATGCTTCTATTTACTTAAACTGGAGTGGAATACCGTAATTCGGAATAGGGTGTTTGGGGCAAGATCTAAGGCTTTCATTGACAGGACTGGCGGAGACTGAGGCTTCTGTGCGAGTCCAAGGCTTGGAAACAGCTGCCTGGAGGGCCCTGTGGGGAGGGTTCCGAGGCTGTGCCTGGGCTGGGTGGGCACTTCCTGAGGGGCGCAGATGGGCTCTGAATGATACGGCCAAGGAGCACCAAGGAGCGCCAAGGAGCGCCAAGGAGCACAGGGTCTGAAATGAGCAAAGCAAATAGATGCTCTTCCCCAGAGGTAACAGCCACCGGGACGGCTCAGTATCACCCCCCAAAGGCTGCCCTTGGCGTTGCTGAGGGTGGGACTGTAACCACACCCTGCTGGAGTGGGAGGGGAGAGGCGAGGCTGGACCATCACTCACACTGTGACTGAGGCAGATAATGGGCAGGAAGGCCAGCACCCAGGTGGTGTGCGTGCAGGGAGCACCTCGTGTGCGTCGTCCCGTTCACAGAAGGGACATTTATTGCAACCAAAAATGCTGGTTAAAATGTTACACAGTCTTGAAAAGTGAAATAGGCAGGGTGGCGAGGCCTGTTTACCGGCGAAAGCAGTAGCTTCTGTCACTTACGTAGATGAAACGTACACGGCCCTTAGATCGCAGATTTTAAAATTGAAGAACCCGAAGACCACCTGCCCACACTGTCTAAATCCCGCACCATTCTGGAATTTCAGTGAATGACGACTCCTCAGCGAGCTCGGTAAATGCAGGTGGTGGAAGGATCTTCTGTGGCCCCGCACTCGTTATTGTGCTTGTGTTGCGGGAAGGTGAACGCACATCCAGTTTCGGGGACTCACGACGTCATTTAAAGGCACCAAGAGTGCTTGGTACTCACGCTAAATGCTCATACAGTACACGAGCCACGTCACTGTAAGTCCCGATTGGCAGATGTTGCCAGGCATCCAAGTGAGGGATGACCGGAGACTGATGGGTGTTCCCGGCTGCCTTAGCAAGCTGCCCCCTTTCGCTGAAACACGCTACCTGGAAATTCTCAGGGGTCGCTGTGTGCTGCTCATGCGAGTCTGTCTGGAAACTCCATTGCGCGCTGTACAATAGGGTACCGCGCGTTCATTCCTCATACAGTCAGTATCTTTCCCACATTCGACATTTTGGCCTCACGACATGAAAAACTGCGGAATCCGCTCTGGCTGACTAGGTTTTCTTTTCATTGCAAATAATTGTGTGAAGCACGTGAATTGGATAAACGCACCAAACCATCTCTCAAATGGCACTGCGTATTCTAAAAATACATTTTACGACTTAAGCTCGAGAATTTATTTGCATAAAAGTGCCAGCAGCTTCCCACCCAGTGCCCAGAATGTGGGGCACGGCAAAGGTGCTAAGGATCCGATGAACCGGGTGATTAGGCTCCAGACAGACCCGGGGAAGCCGAGCTGTGTGTCTGAGAAAGAACCAGAGTAGAGGGTGTTCAGATGTAGAATTCCTCTGTGTCGCTGTCCCCGGGTCCAGCCAGTGCTGGAGGCGGAACGACGTCCCTGCCAGTCCGCTGGGTGTCGGGAGGGCCTCCAGGGAGCTCGGAGGCTGACTCTGTGAGTGAGGCCGCACCAGAAGCTGGGGGAGCAGCGACCCCTGTCGCCAGGGAGCGCGAAGGCCCTTTGGCGAAGAGAGGGAGGGAAGCCCAGGGCGTCTCCGTGGTCACCCCACTCCCAGTGGGTGGCGGTCCTGCTCGGGCATCTTTGTGCCCGGAGCAGTGGCCGCCTCCCTCGGAGGGGAGGGGCGTTTCCCGGGCTCCGCAGAACCTACTGGGCGCAGAGTAGGCAGAGACCACGGACAGGTCCGAGGAGGAAAGCTGCAGGCCTGTGTCCACATCCGTCTCCTGGGACCCCTCTAAGTCGTCGATGGAGAGGAGGTGGCCGTGTCTCCACTCTGGCACCCAGGGCCCTGAGGCACCTGTGCCTGCCCGACACCGCGGGACATCTGAGAGGGCTGGGGAGGGGTCCTCTGTGGGCAAACAGAACAAGGACTTGCTCCTGGGGAACAGGGACTTTTCGGGCGCGCTGGGGGCGCTGCAGGCTCGACGGGCCAATTCCTGCTGGTGTGGCGCGGGCAGAACCGGCTGGAGGGGCCCCAGGCCGGGGCTGTCCGGGAGGGGCTGCCGGCCGCTGCCAGGCGGGTGGCTCGGTGTGGAGGGGCTCGGGGCGGGCGCGCAGGGCGGCTTCAGCTCGGAGGAGAGGCGGGCTCCGCTGGGCGTAGGGCACCTCCTGTGCGTCCTCGGCGCCTGTAGGGGCAAGAGGGCACATCCCGCTCGTCACCTGGGAACCTGGAAACTTCCAGCAATGGTGTGGCAATACATTCACTCTCCAAACTCTAAAGCAAAGACAGAGGCAGCAGAGCCTCGGGTGATACCAGGGAGGGCCTAGGGGGAGACGCAGCGCCGTGTCACAATGGTGAATGACTCTCCAAGTCCACACAGGAGAGTGGCTCGACTGAGAGCCACAGGAGTGAGGGCCCGCTGAGAGGAGGTAAGAATTACCCTTAAATGCAAAGAAAAAAAAAAAACACCTTGGAAGTTCTTTCCCTCCAACCACAGCCCCACTGTTGGGAAAGTTACAGGGAGAGGGTGGGGGAGCACCGCGGACGGACGGCACGTGACAGTCTCGATGGGACTGACGGGGCCTGGACTCCAGTGCCCTGTGATCCATCACAGGCCCCCCACAGCGCTGCCCCAGGGCTCGGGCTCAGGGTGGTAAATCTTCAGTGAGTGAGGGGCCCTCAGGAGATCAGCGTTTATTTACTTGCTCCTAGGAAGCCTTTCAGAGGCCGTGTCCCTGAAAGCAAAATGTGACTTGGGACTGACCCCTGGGATGCCCCAGCGGGCGCGGACTGGCAGCTGCACCCGGAACGCCTCACCCCTGTCTCATCCCTCCCCACCCTCCCCGCCGCTCAGCAGGGGCCTCTTTCTGTTGCTTGAAGCTGGGGCCCTCGGTTGCGCGGGCGTCTGCTTCTCTCAGATTCTTCCTCTGGTCTGGCTAGAAGTCCAAGCCCGAAGGGCAACCTGACATTGCAAAGCTTGGGTTCAGTACCGTTTGGGGAGAGTGGGTCTGGCTGTCTTTGGAATAGGATCACTGGTTTGATTTATGGATCCCGGGTACAAGAGAAGCGTTCTGACTGCGGTCTCCCACAAGCAAGCTGCAGACACGCCATGTTCCCATAGCCACTTGGGACATTTTGTTCAATGCCATGCACATGTATGGAGTTCAATGCCATGCACCTGTTACAGAGAAAGGTGAGGAAACCTCAGTCTGTGAGCACATGAAACTTAGGTTTCATGGAAAGGAGAGAAGAAAAAAGACATCACTCAGACCTTAGAACGTGATGAAGGCACAATGACAGGGTTACACAGGCAGGGACCACTGGCACCCAGAGGGAGTGGACAGGACCCTCCAGTGGAGGGCCCCCCGGGTGAGCCTTCCAGATGGGCAGCTGTCCTCCCTGGTGGCATGGTGGAGAGAGAGGCCATCGCGGAGGCTAAGGGGTGAGCAGGGGACTTGCAGGGGCAGCAAGCAGTGGGGCTGCACTGGAGAGGTCAGGCGTGCAAAGCTGGGATGAAAAGGCAGGTTGGGAATGGGGTCCAGTGCTGGAGAGATCCACGTCCTCCTTCTCCTTCTGCCTGGGGCCCTAGCCAGTCTTAGTTAGCTTTCTTCTACATGACCCTTCCTTTCATTGGTTTCTAAGATCTTTATTTGCCTAATTCTAGGTATCTCTTAATCCTGTAAACAGACTGGCTCATTCTTTCAGCCAACATTAACGGCTGGTCTTTTTCACAGAGCTTCTCAAACTGGCCTGTTTAAGCTTTGAATGGGCTATTAAAGGCGTGCTGAGACGGTAATGAACTAGCAGCCTCTTGCACCATATAAATATTGTCATTATAATTTTCTGTGTGCTCCTTGATGCAAAAAAGGTCCAGAGGGCGACACACATATCATTTTAAATCAGAAATGGTCTTAGCCCCCCAATTGACACTACAGCGTGTAAGTGCAGTAAAGGGGGCCACGACGATCACGTGGGCAGCAACGGGTGGGGCGAGCTGGGGCACAAGGGAGGGGCGGTTGATGGTACTGAGGAGCCAGGCAGCCCCGGGCAAGGGTAGAGAAGGTCTGTGTTGGGCCCTGCTGGTGCTCTCTAGCTCCACCCTGAGGCAGAAAGACAACTTGCACAGGCCAAGGATTGGCCCTTTCTTTTCTTGGTGGCTGCTTCCAACCTCTCCTATCTGCTCGTCTGACTTGACCAGAAACACTAACCAGATGCTGCAAATGACTGATGGTAGATGTTGCGGGAAACCCTTCTCCAGGGGACCTTTCCAGTGGGAAACGACACCCTGTGCCCTCCTTCTGGGAAGCCTCCCTGCTCCCCTGGCTTCTGGCTGTCCGGGGCTGCCCTCAGAGCTTGTCCAAGTGTTGGCAGCAATGGGCCTTGGAGTGGCCTCCTTTCTTTCTCCTTGAAGCAGTGCAGGCCAGCTGACTTGCTGGAATCCAGTAGTTCCCTTCTTTGCTATTTATGGAACTTTTTCTAAGGAACAGAGAGCATTACATAAATAAATCTGCCTAAGGCAACCAGCCAGGGAGATCTGGTTACGTCCCAGCACCCCCTTCCCCCTGCCAAATAAACCCTGAAATGAAGTAAGAGGCCCATGGACTTCTCATGCAACGTCGAGTGCAGGCAGTTCGCAGCTGGGGAGGTTAAGGGGCCTGAGCCAAAGCATCTTTTTCATGAAGCCGGTGTCAACAGGCTCATTCCCTGGCGCGTGGATAGAATCCCTTAGTGAAGGTGACTCTGCCCCTGTCCCAGCAGCCTTGGCGGGGTACCACAGGTCATTCAGGGTGTCTCGAGGTCATTCACGATCAGTTCTCTTTCACCTTCATGCCTTGTCTTTTGGAGGACGGTCCTTTCTTCTTGTTCTGTCCTTGACAGAAACCACCAGTGTGGCTTTGTCTGCAGTGTGCAGAGCCAGAGATGGGCTCCACACCAAGGGGCAGCCTTGAGTAACCTGGGCAGTGGGCTCACCTGAGAAACCAGATTTCTGCTTTAAAGACAAACATCGCATTTGGCTTGTCCTCTCACTGTCTTCTGAGTAGTTTTCCCAGATTTACAAAGACTATCACCTGCAGGCAAAGCCTACATTGTCTTCACAAATATTTCTAAAGATTTTAATTTAAAAATACTTAAACTATAGTAGACGTGTGACAATGTATTAGTTTCAGGTGTACATCATTTGATATTTGTATGTATTTTAAAATGATCACCACTAGTTAACCCCTCACCATACATAAATTATTTTCTTATGAGAATTTTTAATCTGCCTTGCAACTTTAATACTCAGTGCAGCATTATTGATTATAGTCACCATTATGTGCATGACATGCCCAGGACTTACTATTTTATAACGGGAAGTTGGTGTGTTTTGACCACCTTCACCCTCCACCCCCGGCAACCACCAATCTGTTCTCTGTATCTATGAGTTAGGGGCTTTATTTATTTTCTTAATTCCACATATAAGTGAGCAGATACTGTATCTGCCTTATTTCACTTGGCATAATGCCCTCAAGCTCCACCCATGTTGTCGCAAATGGCAGGGTTTCCCTCTTTTTTATGGATAAATAAAATACCACCGTATAGATGTCCCGCCTTTTCTGTACCCCTCACCCATCGATGAACTCTCTTCGCTTGCTTCCACGTCTTGGCTGTTGTAAATAACGCTGAAATGAACACGAAAGGTGCAAGTATGTTTTTGAGTTAGTGTTTTTTGTCCCTTTTGGATAAAAATCCTGAAGTGGACTTTTTGGTTCATACAGTAGTTCCATTTGTAATTTTTACACAAACTTCCACACTGTTTTCCACAGCAGCTGTGCCAGTTTGCATCCCCACCAACAGGCACATGGGTTAGTTTTCTCCACATCCCTGACAACACGCGCTACTTCCTGTTCTCTAGTAACCAATCTAGTAGGTGTGAGGTGTCTCCCACCGTGGTCCAGGTGTGCCTATCCCTGCTGATTAATGATTGAGCACGATCTCATGTACCTGTTGGTCACGTCAATGTCTTCTGTGGAAAAATGTCTATTCGGGTTCTTTGCTCATTTTTGGTCTTTGGGTGTGTTCTAATTCTCCAAAACTTTTGTTGTAGTCAAACTTGGTTGTGGGAGAAGGCACAGTGTTTCCACCTATGCCTCCATCTTGGCGGAAGTCCCTCTTTGCTCATTTTTAAATCACTTTTTTGGCTACTGAGTGATATGAATTCTTTACATATTTGGGATATTAACCTCCTTAGATATATGATTTGCAAATATTGTCTCCCATTTGATAGGTGACTTTCTCATTGTTGATGGTTACCTGTGCTATGCAGAAGGTGTTTAGTCTGATGTAGGCCCCCTGTTCTTCCATCTGTTGCTGTGCTTTTGGTGTCAAATCCAAAAATAACCACCACCAGAAATTGATCTCAGGGAACTTACCACCTGTGTTTTCTTCTAGACATTTTATTGTTTCAGGTCTTACGTTCAAGTCTTTAATACGTTTTGAGTTAATTTATGTCTGTGGAGGAAGATAGTGGGCCAGCTGTTTTGTATGTGGCCGCCCATTTTCCCAAAACCTTTATTGAAGAGGCTCCTTCAATGGTTTTGCCTTTTTTGTTGTAAATTAACTGACCATATATGCATGGGTTTATTTCTGGGCTTTCTGTTTTATTGATGGATGTGTCTGTTTTTATGCCAATACCACACTGTTTTGATTACTACAGCTTTGTACTATAGTTTGAAATCAGGAGGCATGGTACTTCCAACTTTGTTCTTTCTCAATATTGCTTTGGCTGTTTGGGGTCTTTGATGGTTCTGTATGAATCTTAGAGTCATTTATTCTATTTCTCTGAAAAATGTCAGTGGGATTTTGATAGAAACTGCACTAAATCTGTAGATTGCTTGGGATTGTGTGGACATTTTTACAACATTTATTCTTCCAATCCATGAGAATGGAATACCTTTCCATTCACTTGTGTCTTCTTCAATTTCTTTCATCAAAGGCTTGTATTTTTCAGTATACATACAAGCATTTCAATTTGGTTAAATTTATTCCTAGGAATTTTTTATTCTTTTGATGCAATTATAAATGGATTATCTTTCTTGTTTTTTGAATAGTTTTTTTTAAGGGTGTAGAAACATAACAGATTTTTATATGTTGATTTTACAAATCTGCAACACTGCTGAATTTGTTCGTTGTAATAATTTTTTAATGTGAAGTAGAATTTTCATTATATATCATGTTACCTGCAAATAGTAATGCTATACCTCTATACCTCTTTTCAACTGGATGCCTTTTATTTCTTTTTCTTGCCTAATGGCTCTGGCTGGGATTTGTTGAGTAAAAGTGGTGAGAGCTGAAATCCTTGTCTTTTTTCTGATCTTAGAGGAAGAGCTTTCAGTTTCTCACTGTGGAGTATGAGTGAGCTGTGGGGTTGTCACGTGTGGGCTTTAGATGTTAACATACTTTCCCTCTACGTCCAGGATCTGAGAGGGTTTTTCTTTTTATTATAAATGCATGTTGAACCCTGTCAAAGTGTGTTTTGCCTCTATTGAGATGACTGTGTAGTTTTCATCCTTTATTTTGATGATGCAGTATATAACACTGATTGACTTGTGAATGTTGAACCATCCATATATCTCGGGAATAAAGCCCACTTGATCAGGGTGAATTATTGAATTCTTACTGCTGTTATTCTGGTGAAGATTTTTATATCTGTGTTAATCTGGAATATTGACTCGACATTTTCTTTCCTTGTGGTGTCCTTGTCTGGTTCTGGCAACAGGGTAGTGCTGGAGGGTAGAATGAGCGTGGAGGTGGTGCGCCCCCTGTTCTATTTTTTGGTAGAGTTGGAGAAAGATTAGCATCAGTTCTTCCTTAAACGTTTGGTAGAATTCACCAGGGAGGTCATCTGGTTCCAGACTTTTGTTTGTTGGGAGGTTTTGATTCCTGATTCAATTTCCTCACGAGTAAACGGTCTGTGTAGAGTTTCTATTTCTGCATGATTCAGTCTTGGTGGGTTGGAGGTTTGTAGGAGCTTGTCCATTTCTTCTAGGTTTCCAGTTCGTTGGCATGTTCTCTTATATCCACTGCATCTTTGTGACAACCATTTTAACATCTCCTCTTTCATTTCTGGTTTTGTTTGAGTCCTCTCTTTTTCTTGCTAGGGCCACCTAAAGCGTTGTCAATTTTGTTTACGTTTCAAAGAATCTGCTCTTACCTTCACTGATCTTTTTTTATTATCTTTTATTGGGTCTCCCCTGAATTTATTTCTTCTCTAATCTTGATCTTTCTGTTGAATTTTGGTTCATTGGTTCTTCTTTCCCTAGTTTCTTGGGGGTGTAAAGTTAGGGCTAGGTTGTTTAGCTGAGATCTTTCTTGTTTCCTGAAGTAGGCATTTATTGCCACGAACTCCTCTCTCAGAACCAGTTTCGCTGTATCCTATAAACTGTCAGGCCACGTTCCTATTTTCGTTAGTCTCAAGGAGGGTAGTGTGTTTTAAAGTTTCTCTTTTGATTTCTTTTCTGACCCCACTGATTGACTGTTGGGGTAGCGTGTTGTTTAATCTCTGTATACCTGTGAATTTCTCAGTTTTCTTCTTGTAACTGAAGTCTGGTTTCATACTACTGTGGTTGGGAAAGATGCTTGATCTGATTTCAATCTTCATAAATTTATCAGGACCTGTTTTGTGGCCTTAAATATGGTAATCATATCATACTGCATACTCTCTGCACTTCAGGGGACAACTGCACCGGGCCGCCTGCACTGTGTCCCTGCCATCTGAGCTTCCCCCTATACAGGNTGAAATCCTTGTCTTTTTTCTGATCTTAGAGGAAGAGCTTTCAGTTTCTCACTGTGGAGTATGAGTGAGCTGTGGGGTTGTCACGTGTGGGCTTTAGATGTTAACATACTTTCCCTCTACGTCCAGGATCTGAGAGGGTTTTTCTTTTTATTATAAATGCATGTTGAACCCTGTCAAAGTGTGTTTTGCCTCTATTGAGATGACTGTGTAGTTTTCATCCTTTATTTTGATGATGCAGTATATAACACTGATTGACTTGTGAATGTTGAACCATCCATATATCTCGGGAATAAAGCCCACTTGATCAGGGTGAATTATTGAATTCTTACTGCTGTTATGCTGTTGAAGATTTTTATATCTGTGTTAATCTGGAATATTGACTCGACATTTTCTTTCCTTGTGGTGTCCTTGTCTGGTTCTGGCAACAGGGTAATCCTGGAGGGTAGAATGAGTATGGATGTGGTGTGCCCCCTGTTCTATTTTTTGGTAGAGTTGGAGAAAGATTAGCATCAGTTCTTCCTTAAACGTTTGGTAGAATTCACCAGGGAGGTCATCTGGTTCCAGACTTTTGTTTGTTGGGAGGTTTTGATTCCTGATTCAATTTCCTCACGAGTAAACGGTCTGTGTAGAGTTTCTATTTCTGCATGATTCAGTCTTGGTGGGTTGGAGGTTTGTAGGAGCTTGTCCATTTCTTCTAGGTTTCCAGTTCGTTGGCATGTTCTCTTATATCCATTGCATCTTTGTGACAACCATTTTAACATCTCCTCTTTCATTTCTGGTTTTATTTGAGTCCTCTCCTTTTCTTGCTAGGGCCACCTAAAGCGTTGTCAATTTTGTTTATGTTTCGAAGGATCTGCTCTTACCTTCACTGATCTTTTTTTATTATCTTTTATTGGGTCTCCCCTGAATTTATTTCTTCTCTAATCTTGATCTTTCTGTTGAATTTTGGTTCATTGGTTCTTCTTTCCCTAGTTTCTTGGGGGTGTAAAGTTAGGGCTAGGTTGTTTAGCTGAGATCTTTCTTGTTTCTTGAAGTAGGCATTTATTGCCACGAACTCCTCTCTCAGAACCAGTTTCGCTGTATCCCATAAACTGTCAGGTCATGTTCCTATTTTTGTTAGTCTCAAGGAGGGTAGTGTGTTTTAAAGTTTCTCTTTTGATTTCTTTTCTGACCCCACTGATTGACTGTTGGGGTAGTGTGTTGTTTAATCTCTGTATACCTGTGAATTTCTCAGTTTTCTTCTTGTAACTGAAGTCTGGTTTCATACTACTGTAGTTGGGAAAGATGCTTGATCTGATTTCAATCTTCGTAAATTTATCAGGACCTGTTTTGTGGCCTCATATATGGTAATCATATCATACTGCATACTCTCTGCACTTCAGGGGACAACTGCACTGTGCCGCCTGCACTGTGTCCCTCCCATTTGAGCTGCCCCCTATACAGGAACCTCCTAGGCTGGAAAATGAATCAATGGGCTGAAGTCCCAACTGGGACTATGCAGCTACATCCTCACTTGAATCTTCAGTGACCAGTTAGGTTACTGCTTTTTGGACAGTGCTTTTGTGAAGCTTTGGAGTCCTCATCTGCAGGACAGTAGACCAGTCAGGGACTTGGGACAGGCTCTCCTCTCCGTGTAAGCCAGCTTCCCCTCTGTCTCACTGAAGCACACTTTTCAGTTTCCACGGGAGACTGCATTTTCCCGGCTGGAGCTGCGACGGTGCCTGGAGCTGCGACATCCTCTGAGCTCTGACTCCGCAGCTGGAGCTGTCTCTGCACCGGAGGGGAGCTGTCTCATAGCCATGCTCTTCCGCGTGCAGCCAGGCTGTACCACGAGTGGGCTGTTCCACAGCCGGCCTGCTCCACAGCCACGCTGTTTCCCAGCTCCGCTGTCGGCCCCGAATGCAGTCCGTCTCCCCCTCCACCACATCGCAGACTGGGGACTCCTGCTGGTGTCAAATAGATGAGGAGGACCTTCGGTTGACAGTGGCATGCTTAGATTCCTGTCTGCTTGTCTTTGTGTATATGGGTTTTTGCTTTGGGGGACCGTGAGGCTTACAAAAATAACTGGCATTTTAAACAGTCTATTTTAAGCTGCTAAAATGTTTGAACACATTATAAAGCTCTACATGTTTACTCTCCCCCATGTCTTTTGGCTTTGAGGTCACAATGTACATCTTTTCACCTTGTGTATCTACCAACAAACTTATAGCTAGAATTATTTTTACTATTTTTATCTTTTAACTTGCATTCGGACATTATAAGTGATTGACCTCTCCCCTTTATGACATTCTGTTATTCTGAGTTTTACTACATATTTACCTTTACCAGTGAGACTTTTCTTTCATGGATGAGTCCTGCATTTCCCCCGAATGTTTATGTCCAGCATGACTTATGACACGCCCTGCCATTGACTGTAAAACACAGGGGTAGGTGGAGGTCTTGTTTATATGAACGAAGGATGGTCAGGAGTTGGTTAAGTATCACTGACTTAAGGATTTTGAAGAAAGAAAAGTTCAAAGAACGTATTTTAGAAGCAGCTGACAAATAATTAGCAATAACTTAAATAAGAATGCCATTTTTGAAATTAGAATGAAAAGGAATGAGGAAAGCCTTTGTAAACAGGGAAACATTTTTTAAAAACCCACAATATCCTCATTTAGGGAGTCTCAGAAGGAGAAAAGAAAGGGAGAAAGGGGCAGAAATATAATTTTTAAAAATGGCTGAAAAAGTCCCAAATCTGGGGAGAGATATGGCCATCCAGGTACAGGGAGATAAAAAAAACCCCAAACAGGTTCAACTCAAAGAGATCTTCACTGACACACATCATCATCAATCTCTCAAAAATCAAAACCACAAAGAGAATCTTGAGAGCAGCAAGAGAGAAAAGAGTCATCACATACAAAAGAACCAGATGAGGCGGTGAGCAGACTGCCGAGCAGACACCTCGCAGGCCAGCAGAGGGAGGGGGTGATGCACTCAGTGTGCTCAGGGAGAAACCCCCCTCCAACAATACCTCACCCAGCAAAGCTGCCCTTCAGTGACGAAGGAGAGGTATGCACTCAAACAAAAGCTGAGGGCATTGATCACCACTAGGCCTGCCCTACAAGGCACGCTAAAGGGAGTTCTTTAAGCTAAAACAAAAAGTTGCTGACTAGCAGCACGAAAATCTATTAAAATATAAATATATACCCAAAATATATACCCATATATTTACATGGGTAAAGGTGAATGGATGGTCAAATTTAAAATACTCTAATACTGTAGTGGTGGGGTGTAAATCTCTTTAAAATCTTGCATGTAGGTCAAGAGACAGGAATGTGGAAAATAGTAGCTATAATAATATGTTAATGAACATAATATAAAAGATGTAATTTGGGGTATAACATAAATTGTGGGGAGAAACAAGTGAATGAGTACAACTTTCTTATGCATTTAGTTACAACTATAAGACATAAAAGCCTGTTGGTAAGCACTGAGCAAAAACCTATAATAGCTTCACAAATAATAAAGAAAAAAAATCATAGCAAACCACTACCAAAAAAATCAACTCCAAAGAAAGTTAGCAAAAAATAAGAAACTAAAGAAGAAACCATCAGAAAGCAATGAACGAAATGGTGATAGTAAGACCTCAGCTATTCATAATTATGTTACATGTAAATAGACTAGATTCTTCAATGAAAAGAACACAGACTGGCTGAATGGATAAAACATGTTACCTACAAAAGGACTCACTTAATCGTTAGGGACACTCACAGGCCGGTAATGTGAAGGGGGGTAAAAGATGTTTACAGCGTGTGGAAAGTGAAGTGAGTGGGGGTGTTCCATCAGACAGAACAGGTGCTGGGTCAGACTGTAGCAAGAGACAGAGAGGATCATTATCTACTAATAAAGAGGTCAGTTCTTTGGGAGACTATTATTGTAAATGTCTATGCACCCAACATTGATTGGAGCACCTAAAATATTAAACAATTATTAACAGATCTGAAGGAAATAGGCGGCGATGCAATTATAGTAGGGGGCTCGAATATGCTATTTTCAACAGTGCGCAGATCATCCAGAAAGAAAATCAATAAGGAAATAGGTTTCAATGACACTTCAGACCAAGTCGCCCTAACAGACACATGCTGGGCGTTCCCTCCAATGGCAGCAGATACGTGTTCTTCTCAGATGCACCCAGAACACTCTGCAGGACAGATCACGTAAGAGGTCGCAGAACACGTCTCAGCCAACCTCAGGAGGCTAAAATCATACCAAGTGTCTATTCCAACCACAACAGTATAAAAGCTGGAATCAGTAACAGGAGGACACCTTGAACGTTCACAGATATGTGAAGATTAAATAAGACACTCATGAAAAAGCAATGGGTCAAAGTCAAAGGGCTATCAAAAATATCTTGAAAGAAATGAAAATAAAAGCACAACATATAAAAATCTATGGGGTATAGTATAAGCAGTTCTAGGAATAAACATCTCAAGTAAATGATCTCAATTTATATTTCAATGAACTAGAAAAAGGAAAAATTAAGTCCAAATTTAGAGGGAAGAAAATAACAATGATCAGAGCAGAAATAAATGAAATAGAGACTAGAAAAAAGATCAATAAAACTAAGAGCTGTTTTTTTGAAAAGATCAACAAAACTGACAAACCTTTAGCCAGATTCACCGAGTGAGAACTCAAATAAAATCAGAAAGGAAAGATTATCTTTCATGAATGAAAGATGTATCTCTGTGTGAGCACAGAGGTACAAAGAATATGAGACTATTATGAACAATTATATGCCAATAAACTGGATAGCATAGGAAAAAGACAAATTTTTAGAACCATAACCTACCAAGACCAAATCATGAAGAAATTAAAAATCAAACCGGACCAGTAATGAGGGAGGAGATTAAATAACTAATCAAGTGCCCCCTCCCCCCAAAAGCCCAGGATCAGATCATTTACTTTGGTGAACTGTACTAAACATTTAAAGAAGAATTAACGCCAAAGCCTTTCCCAACTCTTCCCTCAGTTGTGTAGGGAGCAGAGGGGATGTGTCCTCTCCAAGATCAACTACGGACCTGACGTGCCTCCAGCTCTCTCGAGTGGAGGGAGGCGTGAGTGGAGTTCTGGTTCTGCTGGCTGGGCCACCCGGCTTGCCCCGAAGAGGGAAACTTCCCAGCTGGTGCTTCTCTGAACTTCAAGTGTGAGGTCCTTAGCACCTTCTGGTTTTTCAAAACGTACTCCTACCGTTAATTCAGGGGTAAGTGGCACTCGTCTCTACTGTCTGACATAAATAAAGTGGATTATCAAAAGGCTTTGATAATCTGATGGGCCAGCTTCCCCCATCAGAAAAGGAGCCACCAATGAGGAGCCTATGATGAGGCAACGCCAAGGGGGCAGGTCCACTAAACATCCTCCAAACCCTCTGGTGGACTTGGCCGACGTGACATCACTGCCGGTTAGCACGGTGCTCCCCGCTGCCCGCCGCTTCAGCCCCACACCTTCCGCAGGATCAGTGAGTGCGTGCGTTTGCCACAACAGACACTGGCCGGGTCCTCCAGACAAGGCTGCCATAAAACCCAGCTGCAAGGAGCAGTCACCAGAGCAGAATTCACTGTATAAAGCAGGCCAGTGTTTTGTGAGATCCTGGTTGCACCTAAGAATCCACCTGGGAAGCTTGGAGACAACGGCCCACTCCAGAGCAACGGAAACAGTTTCAGGGTCAGTCCCAGGCAGAAAGCCTCCCAGGCAAGGGCAGGCAGAACAGGGAGGGCTGTTTCAGGCCAACTTCTGGATTTCCTCTTACCCTAGGCTTCGTTTCTCTGGTGCCTGGGGCACGGACCTATTTTTAGTGCTACTAAAAATGGTATTCTGAACGACTAGGTAGTGTAAGTTTTCATGGCTAGCTATGCTTCAGATGGGTGCAGCCACTGAGGAAAGCAGTATGGAGGTACCCCCGGCCCCCGCCCCCCAAATTAAAAATGTCACTGCCTTATGACCCAGAGATCTCACTTCTGGGAATATATCCTAAGCATCCTGGAACACCAATCAGAAAGAGTACGTTCACCCCTGTGTTCACTGCAGTGCTATTTACAACAGCCAAGTTTTGGAAGCAGCCCTTGTCCATCAGTAGATGAGTGGATAGAACGGCTATAGTGTATTTATACAATGGAATACTACTTGGCTATAAAAAAAAAAAGGAAATTTTACCCTTTGTGGCAGCATAGATGGACCCGGAGAACATTCTGCTAAGTGAAATAAGCCAGCCCAAGAAAGACAAATACCATATGATTTCATTCATGTGTGGAATCTAATGAACAAATTGAATTAACAAGCAAAATAGAGAGAGACTCACAGATAGAGGGCAGGCTGACAGCTCTGGGGGGGCTTTAGGGGGGCTTGAGGGATTAAGCAAAAATGAAAAAAAAGAGAAAGAACTCACTGACACACACAACAGTGTGGTGATGGCGGGGCAGGGGGAGGGGAGCACGAGGGGTCCACATGGCAGTGGGAAAAAATACAACAATAAAAATAAAGTAAATTTGACCCAGAGAAAAAAAGAAAAAAATACGATAAAAAACTTCTTACCCTCTGTGACGTAAATACTCTTGCAATCCCTTAGACCCCAGAATCTGTGATTCTGAAGAAGCTGTGAAAACTGACTCAGACAGCTGAGCCTGGTCCGGTCTGCACTGAGCAGACCAGTGGGAGAGGCCGGGCTAGCACATGGAGTGAGTGAGTGCTCTTTTCTCCGAGTCTGACTCTGACCCCCACTGTGTTAATTAGATTAGCATGCACTCCCCCCCGCCTTGCTCCATACAGTTATTTTGGCCAAAGTACACCGAAGTTGTGCTCTCCATTAACCTTTGTCTGGAAAATGATATGGATACTGGAAATTCTGAAGAATGAGTTTCCACCGCCACATTCCTCTCTCAGCAGTCTTTTACTTTTTTTCTTATCTGCAAATCTATTTTAATACTAAAACTTGCTTTTCAGCCTTGAATTCTCATCTGTTTTCACTGCCGCTATGGCCTCCATAAGGATCCCCGTACAGCGCTGTCTGCCTACTGGTAAAACAGAGAACTACTGAATGTATTTGTGACCTTGTGCCAGGAACGCGGCTGCCTCTATCAGGAGAGATCAACCCGCTGCCCCGCAGAACAAAGACCCAGGCTGAACAAAGCCTCTGCCCAGCCCTCCTCCGGGCGCAGGGACGTCATCGTCACTGTAGACGCCAAGGACCAAAGATGTGTCTAATCTTCTCCATGAATCTGCCTCGCTGGGGAAGAATGCTAGCTGTTGAGGTTGTTCTTGTCGTCACAATGCCTCTACTTAGCAGAGAATTTAGGGCAGCACCTCAAAGTTTTGTGGGTTAATAAGAAGCATGCCAGGAATATGTCAAGAACTCACTGGCGTTGCTCCTTATATCCTCAGGTGCTCTCCGGGCCAGAACTGTGTGTGGCCTTTCTTGGGTGGTTGAAAAGAAAGCAAAAATATTTGAAAAACTCCTGTCTTTGAAGTGTTTACTAGTCAAGATATGGATGCATCCTTGGCTGGTGTAGCTCAGTGGACGGAGCACCGGCCAGCAAACCAAAGGGTTGCTGGTTTGATTCCCAGTCAGGGCACATGCCTGGGTTGTGGGCCAAGTCCCTGGTAGGGGGCCCATGAGAGGCAACCACACATTGATGTTTCTCTCCCTCTCTTTCTCCCATGCGTCCCCTCTGTCTAAAAATAAAGTAAGTAAAATCTTTAAAAAAAAGACATAGATCCAGAAACGGAAGGACCTAAAGATGGGACAACTTGATAGATGTACAATGAATATGTCAGTAAATAAGCATCTTCACTGAAGATAAGGTTGGAGATGGTGTATACGTTATACAGGAGGAACCATTTCAGGCTTGGGTTTTCGGATGGGGCAACAATTAGACGTGTAGTTGGTTGGCCATTTGCCTGAAGATTACAAACCACTCTGACCTGCTGTGGCCCTAGGGCCGAAGGACCGAGATGGGCACAGGGTCACTGCTTGAGGCTGGGTTCGCCCTGGACGTGCAGAAGACCACTGAGGATGTGGACCAGATCCCCATTTTTGCGGGACCTGGGGGAGCCCTGGGTAAAGAGGCCCTGTCTCAGAATGCCACCAGCGAGAGTGGCCCCCTGGACTGCCTCACGGGGCCTGGACTCACCGGGGCCTGTAGCCGGGCCCTTGGGCCTGCCACTGTCTTACAGACCACGTGTCACTCACACTTGGACAAGTTCTGGATGGGGTTAAACGAACCTTCCGTTAGTCACTCAGTTACAATTCCAGAATACCAACGTGAGTTTTCTGACCTGCTTTTGTGCACAGAAAAATAGCCAAAAGCTACACTTGAAAAATTAATATCCACTTAATTAAAGTTACCAATGTCAAGCCCATTTCTTTCTTAAATTTACTAAGTTCGACACTCAAATCTCATTACTAACAAATGTAGCAAAATGTTAGCAATGAACAGTTTTAAAGGGTTTTTTCAGCTTGATTAACTAATTTCCTTTAATATCTTAAACTACTGATTTTTTTAAAGTTAATTCAGTTGTCTGATAAACAAAACTTTTAAGCACTTAAATAACTTTCATAAATATAATCAATTAAACATGGCAAATACTGAATCCTCTTGAATGTTTTGATGTTAAAAATTTTCTAAAGCTTACCCTTATATTCCTTAACTTAAAACGGTGAATATCAGTCAATTCTAAACTACATTTTAAATTGGAAGCATACATTGAGCTCTTGTTTTAACAGACCAAATTCCTTGAAACACAACAAATTCAATTCAATTCTGTTCTAGTCTATTCTATTTTACTTTTTAATTTTTATTGTATTTTTCCATTACCATTTATCCCCCCCGAGATGTTTGTGTTTTCAGACATGGGTTTTTTTCCCCCCCAATCAAACAATGAACACTGGGCTCCTCTTTCTGCTTCGGCTTCCAGGAAGCTCAGTACTTCACCCCCAATTCCTTTCTGTCTCCCCCTTTCTACATGCTTCCTGATCTCTAAGTCAGGACAAGTATCCTGAAATATATATTCATTTAAAATGGTTTTAGAAGGCAGTATATAATTTAAAAAATGCCAAATCAGAAAATATTGAAGAAATAAACACAAAACTAAATAGCCTTATATAATATTCTCAACATGTCAACTCGAGAGAGGCTGTTGACTTGCTTCCTTCCCTAAGCAGATGAGTGGTATTTGTAGACTCCGGCAGAATGTCTGTCTTAACCAGGGTCCCCCCTACTTACAAGTCATTGGGCTGAAGCCCATTTAGAAAAGTTTCCCTGGCCACAAGAGAGGCCCGCTGGGAGACACCATGGCGATGTTGTTCATCACAGTCACTTCAGCCAGGGGCTACACAATGCCCTCGGATTTAGGGGGGTAAGCTCCCTGCTTCAGGGCTTCAGGGAGATCCAGGGGGTGGGATGGGGGGCAAAGAGGCCTGGGACCATTCAGGTCCTTTCTGCTTGGAGCAGCACTAGCAAATCCAGCCATTTTCTTCCTCCGAGAGACAGTGCCTGCGGAGAGCGTGGTCTCTGCCTGAACTGCCGGCAGGTGGAGTCCCCCTGGGCCTCCCGGGGGCCGGGCGGCACGGCGGCACACGAGCCCACTGCTATCAGCGGCAAGTGGGCAGAGCTCCCTGTGCGACAGGCCTGGGGTGTGCCCAGGCTCCGCCTCCCACTGCTGCCCGACCCTCTCCTTGGCCGAGGCCCTTCACACCTTCCCTGCCTTTTCAGGGTCTACCGTTTCCCCTCCTGACCCTTGGTCCGAACAGCAGAGAGAGGGGTGGCAGCCAGGGGTCGTCCAGAGAGTAGGGTGAGGGCCCCTGCCTCGGGCCTGAGACTTGCTGGTGACAACTGACCACAGCAGGGACCACAGCAGGGGCCACAGAGGGGCCAGGAGCCCCCTCTACTCCCCCATGCGGGGGGCGGTTCCAGATGAGAGGCCAGCTGGCATCTGCACCGTGGGGCTGTTTCTTAAGGAGCAGGTGTTTGCTGAGAGCCTGCTGTGAGCGGGCACGGTGACAGGTGCTACATGTGAACTGGGCTGTCACACAAGTGCCCTTCCAGGCCTCCTTGGGAAGCATGCGATTTCTTCGAGATGACACAAGTCCAAACTAGCGGAACCTAGACCCTCGGGGAGGCCAAGCTGTGCCTGAGTATGAAGGAGACAGAGTCCCTCTGTACAATGTTCCGGGGGGTTCCGGGCCTCACTCTCTCTGCCTGAAGCTGAAAATCAGGTGAAAAGTTCCTTTAAGTCAAAGTAACCTTTGACCTTCCATTTGGGAGGGGAAAGGCTGGTAGTGGGAAAGAGAAAACCAATCAAAAGGTCTGAAACCCACTTAGCAAATTTTCTTTTGTACATTGTTGGGGATAAATGAGGAAGAAGTAGTGAAAAAAATTAAGAAAATTATCATGTCCATCTTATATGACAAAAGCACTGGAAGAAAATGTACCAATGTGCTCTGGTGGGGGTAGTAGAGTGATTTTTTAAAACAATTCTAATTTCCAAAAATTTGGCGGTAGTTTGGTTTTCTCTCTCTTATAAAAATATTAACAGGGGAAGAAAATTCACTGGAAATTTCCTTAAAGTGAGTTCACTGATCTTTTCCTAAGCTTAATGAAACCAGAAGGTCCAAAGCCATCACCTCCTCCTTAAAACGTTTATGAGGAAGTCGTTTATCAAGTGATCACTGAATTGTAACAACTCACTGCCCCACCGTGGAAGGGTCGAAGGTCAAGCGGCACCAGGGTGAAGGAGAAAACAGAGCTCTTCTCTACTGAGCGGAATATTTCCCACAATGTTCATAGATGGGTTTTCTTGAAGTTTCTTTGTTGTGGCGGGGACACATTGGTAAAACTCCCTAAGCGTGAGGGATACGTTCAGGAATCTTTCACAGTGAGCGCCCCCGGGGTATAAGCGCCTCTGTCATCTCCAGGAGCCACGAGCATCTAGCGCGGCGCTGAAACAGGTGGGCGAAGAGGCGGGGAGTGGGGGTGGGGGAGAGGCAGCCACTAGCCAGAGGCCCGTGGCCGCGACTGTACAGTGAAAAGAACAGACGGAAAACACCTTCCTCTGAGGTTTGGGTGTCCTACAGACACCTTGACCCAGCCTGAGGCCATGGGCCCCTTCTTTTTCTGACCTTGGGGCTCCGTGCGTAACAGGTACTCACACGGGGTTCTAGCAGAGCCAACCCAATTTTTCCCTTCCCCCCAAAAAGACAGGGAGACAGACCCAGACGGACCCCTCCCGCCCACAGGGTACCTGCAGAAGGATCCTGTTCCCGTCGTGGTCCTCGGTCTGCCAGCGGCCCTCGCTGATGGGGCTGCAGGGGTTGGGCAGCAGGGGCACCAGCTCGCCCAGGTCCCGGACGCGGAACTCCAGCACGGCGCAGTCGGTGGGGGCCGGGCTCTGATCACAGGGCAGCCTCTTGAGCGAGAACTGGATGTCCACGTCCAGGTTGGAGAAGATGGGGAAGATGCAGAAGTCCTTCTTCCGCTGGCTGGGGCTGCGCCTGAGGATCAGCTCGTAGAACTTGAGGCTGTCGGCGTAGTGGTCGTGGCGGCAGTAGACGGTGAAGCGCACGATCTCCCGGCCGTAGTGCACGGGCCGGACGGCCCACAGCGGCGTCCCGGGCGCCAGCGTGAAGAAGTCCTGGCTGCCCGGCAGGTAGGGCAGGAGCCTGCCGGGCACGCGCTCCGTGTGGTGGTGGCGCCAGGGCGGCCGCCGCAGCGCGCGGTGCAGCCGCAGGATGTGCTCTTCTCCGAAGTCCTCCTGCAGGAACAGGAGCACGGCCAGCGCGGGCTGCGTCCCCCGTGGGGCCCGCCGCCGTCGCCGGGCCGCCTTGCGTTCGGAGACCCGGAACAGCTGCAGGTCGGGGTGGATCCAGGCCAAGACCTTGTCGATGGCCTCCTGCAGGGGCCGGGATTCCCCAGGGTCTGCGATTATGTGGATGCTCACCAGGAAAGGGTCCTGCGCCTCCTCCACGGAAAGCTCACCTGGGGGCACAAAGAGAAAAACAAAAAGAACCCAGATGGTGACTTTGTCATTCAGGTGTCCCTTGATGACATGCAAAGGCTCCGCAGGAAGAGAAGCTAAGTTCTAACTGAACTGACTCCATGATCATCCTGATTTTCCGATGCCAACCAAATCCATGAGCAAAAGCTCCGGCGGCAGGACCCTAGTAGCAGCCACGGGCAGAAGAACCGTCACAGTGAATGGTTCCCACGCTGGGCCGGGTTAGGCAAACTCAGCTCTTTCACTTCAGGGGGTCGAATGTGTTTTCTGTCAGGTGGTAGAGAGTCAAGTTTCCATTGATCCACAAGGGGTAACAGGTCCAACGGAGGAGATGCTGCAGCCTTGCACGAATGCCACTCAGTATTCCCCAAAGTAACTGCCGCACCTCACCCCACGAATGTTCCCAGTGTTACTGTACTCCTTCTGTATGCTTGTTTCATCGGTTTATGTTTTCATCTAGCAACTATTTATGCAATCCTTTGTTCATGCCCTGTGCTAGGCACACACTCTGATTGATGGATCAAACCCCAACTATCCAGGCCTCCTGCCAACAGTGTCCTGGTCCCCTTGTTCCTTGCACACACAAGGAAGGACAGTTTGGGGACAAGCACAGGGTCCACGTTTCTGGGCTTACTGGGGCCCTGGCTGGGGGCAGGGGTCTCAAGGTGGCACTGTTGCTGCCTGTGTACTGCCACTTTCTGGCCTCTCCTCCGGCCATGTCCACCCAGAAGCCCACGCAGCCTGAATGGGCCAGTGAACCTCCCTGCGTCCTTTGGCAGGGCATTTGAAAGCTTCAATTCCAAGTGAGAAGTCGACCGTTTAACAGGGCAACACTTTTCAGTGGGGTGAACAGTTTGCTGGCCACACCAGCATATTTATAATTCATAAATATTCAGCATATTTTTGTCAAATAACCTGATAAAAGTCTTGCTCTTTGAAAAGATGTGCTCTGTTTGCATTTATATAAGTTTTATGACTTCTCCAAGGGCAGTCAAGAAATCTCTTTATTCACTCATTTATTTATCTTATTTTCTTCTCATGGATGAATGAGATGTGTGATGAAGTTTTGCTGTGCTCTGTTAAACTCCACAAAAATTATATAAGTATAATGCTTTGCTTAGACGCATATTTACTGGGCATCTACTTGGCCGCAAATACACTGCCCCCCCTGCTAGGAATACACACAGTCATATTCTTACTGGGCCATGGTCAAGGCCAATGTTTTATGAAATCACAGTATAAAAATTATTTGTAAGACACTGAAGTTATATTTCAACACCCTCCTTTAATACTGTGAGTTACTTTTCGAATCAGCTATTTTATTGATAGAACTTGAATGGCATTCTTTCTTTTTTCACTTATAACAATATTATTTCACTTATTACATTTTTTCCATTGCCATTTATCACCTCGTACCCTCTGCCACTTCCACAAACCTCCCGCTCCCCTCAGCAATCACCACGTTGCTGTCCGGGTCCATGAGTTCTTTCTCTTTTTTCTATCTTGCTCAGTCCTTCCAGCCCCCACAATCCCCCGCCACCCCCACCCCCGCAAGACCTGTCAGCCTGCGATCTATGAGTCTGTCTCTATTTTGCTTGTTAGTTCAGTGTGTTCATTATATTCTGCATATGAGTGAAATGATATGCTACTTGTCTTTCTCTGACTGGCTTATTTCACTTAGTATAATGTCCTCCAGGTCCATCAAGGCTGTCTCAAAGGGTAAAATTTTCTTTTTTACTGCCAAGGATTATTTCATCGTATAAATGCACCATAGCCGTTTTATCCACTTATTTACTAACAGGCACTTGGGCTGCTTCCAAATCTTGGCTGTTGTATATAGTGTAATGAACACAGGGGTGCAAATATTCTTGTGAATTAATGTCTTAGTTTTTTTCAGATAAATTCCTACCAGTGGAATCCCTGGGTCATAAGGCAATTCCATTTTTAATTTTTTTGAGATAGCTCCATACAGCTTTGCACAGCGGCTACACCAATCTGCATTCCCACCCACAGTGCACAAGGGGTCTCCTGTCTCCACATCCTCGCCAGCACTTGTTTGTTGACTTGTTGATGATAACCATTCTGACAGGTGTGAGATGATGTCTCACTGTGGTTATGATTTTCATTTCTCTGATGATTAGTGATGTTGAGCATCTTTTTGTGTGTCTGTTGGCCATCTGTGTATCCTCTGGAGAAGTGTCCTTTCGGGTCCTTTGCCCATTTCTTAATTAGATTGTTTGCTTATTTTGGTGTGGAGTTTTAAAATTTCTTTATAAATCCTGGATATTAATCCTTCTAAGTTGCAACAGCAAATATGTTCTCCCACTCAGTAGGTTGTCTTATCGTTTCATTGATGGTTTTCTTCGCTGTGCAAAAGCTTTGTAGTTCGATGTGGTCCCATTTGCTCATTTTTTCTTTTGTTTTCCTTGCTGGAGGAGATACATCAGAATATAAATGATCAGATTTATATTGTCAGAAATGCCAGATTTTATTGCCTATAGTACTTCTAGGATTTTTATGGTTTCAAGTCTACCATTTAAGACTGAGGTCGGTTTGAGTGCTGACCTCAGACACTCAAAGACACGTGGAACGAAACACCCAGCGAAGCCCGGTCTGCTTCAGATGACCCACAGCACATGGGAAGTAATGAATGACCACCGTTTTAAGCTGATGTTTGGGGGTGGCCGTTGCACCACTGTAGCATAGATGCAGGCAGAGTCTCTGGGCGCACGTAAGAGGCACGGATTTGGGAGCTATTTAGGAAGCACACCTGACAGCCACGTGGCCTGGGGGTGAGAGCAGAAAAAGCAGGAGAGGAGTATACCTTGATATTTCCAGCTTGAGCAACTGGTCTGACATTGATGCCTAACTGAGCTAATAAATATTGGAAGAAGGGCAAGTCTGCAGGGAAAGACAAGAAGTTCCACTTTGGCTACAGGTGTCTGAATGACTTCTAGGAGACAAGTCCTATTGGTCATGGGACCTGCATGTTGCTTAGGCGATGGGCTGAATTTAAAGGTGGGCCAGTTACCTCTGGGCCATATTCCCCCCTTTATGCAGCTGTCTTATAAACGTGCACCCCCATATTCATCTGAACCAGGGGAAATTCATCATGATGGCTTAAAAGGCAACCGGAATTCATGAATTATTCTGTCTCTTTTCTTTGCTTGCTCTTTCTGCTCACCTGGCCACTTGCTGTTTCACTGGACATTATTCACATCACTAGCAGCAGAAGTGCAGGAGAAACAAAAGCAGTGAAATGCCAACCGCTGAAATCTTCCGTCAGTCAGGAGCTCCAATAAAGGAAGGAGAAAATAGCGTAATCATCTAAAATGCATACTTCACTTTTCCACGGTGCCCTGGTCTCCCAACAGTGGAGGTGTGTGACTTTGCCGAATGTGCATGGTGGATGCTCGTGAGAGAGGAAAGGGGGCAGAAAGGCCTTGCACGATTTCAGGGTGAGATTTACTCAAGAAGATTTACAGATGGTTCCTGTGAAGTGGGTGGTGGGAGAGCCCATGTCGCAGAGGCAGTGTCTGGGAGAGGGGACGGTCTGAGCTCGCAGGCAATCCTGCTGGGGTCCTGCCCCACACTCAGGTGCGCACGTGGCCACGTACCTGCAGGGACACTGTTTGCTAACAGTGTGCGGCGTGCACTGGGGGCGGGCTGGCGCTTCCTTGGTGTTCTATGTGTATGAACTGGCTCAGTCCCTCAGTGTCACCCTAGAAGGGGGGGGGGAGGGTGCTATTATTGTCTCCATTTTGGAGAGCAGGAAATCGAGGGGTAAAGCGGTGAAGCAACCTGTCCCTGTCACCCAGCATCTGACTTTGTGAGTGCAGTCACACCACTGTGTGTGCTCACGCTGTCTGCTGGGTTGGTGTCACAGCAGAATAAGCAGCTGTCACTCTCCAGCCATCTCTGACCACACTGCTCCTATCCCCCCTCTCTCCATGGCTCGCCTGCCTCCTTCTAACTGGCCGGCTTCTTGGCCACCAGCCTATAGCTCCATGTCTCGGACGCCCATATACACGTCCTTCTCCTGGTCCTGGGTCTCTGAGGAAGGTAACCCAGAAACCACGCCCCCGGTGGCACATGCCCAGGTCTTTGCGCCTGAGCACCGCCTGCAGGGACGGTTAAACAAGCCAGCATGCAGGTGGGTGCAGCGGTGAAATGAAGGTGCTGGGGCACCACAGAGAGAGCCTGCAGGCAGTGGGGACGGCCTGGGTGCAAGGAGCCTCTGAGCCTCCGAGACAGCGCTCCAAGGGTGCTCAGCTTTGGGTCACTTCTGTCAGCCGCACAAAAGTTTCCCAGGGAGCAGTAACAAAGGCCACACTGAGCCTGCATGGCTGAGTGAATGTTCACAGCTTTGCTAAAGGGCAAGATGCCCAGCCTCGGAGCAGGGGGTGGGGAGACAGGCCTGAGCACCGGCTCAGCACCAGCTTGCCAGCCCGGGCAGCTCTGGGTGCAGCCAGCTGGCCCGACTCCAGAGCTCCCTCTCCGGGCACTGCAAGAATCGGGGAGATGTCCGCGGCCCAACTGCTACCCCGAAAACGGGAGGGAGGGTGAGTGGTGGCAGTAGTTGCCCTAGCCACGGCCAGCACGTGCCCACTGCACATGACCCTGAAATAAACAGGCTCCAAGGGCTGCAGGAGGCACCGCCGCACCGTCGTTGAGCACTAGGGTTACACCCGTCCCAGAGGAAAAAGTCTGCCTCTGTGGAGCTGGACAGAAAACCAAGTATTTGAGGAGGAGAGAAACTGTGAATAATTAATTGTCAGGAAAAGCCTCCTGCCTCCCTGGAGCAGCAGAGCCGCTTCGGCGGGGGGCCGCCTCTGCCTTTATCGTCTCTGTTACACGTCTTCCCAAAGGCCCCCGCGCAGCACCTGCTCTGGGCGGGTGAGACACAGAGCAAACATGAACCGTCCTGGACAGACCTCCTTGGGGCTGGTGTGGGAGGGGAGCTGTCCCCACGCCACTGAAAGCATTTTCGATCGGTTTGCGCTTTCCAAGAGGCCAAGGAGAAGTCTTTCCCATGGGATTATAGAGAACTAGGTTTTTCCTTTCGTAACGCAAACCAGAAACAGCTTTAAGGACTGCACACAGTCAGGCCTTTTCTGAGGCAGAAATGGCACTTTCGACCTATTTGTTACATTTTTTCCTAATGTTTCATCACTCCTATATCTCCCTATTTTTTGTCTCATGTTGAACAGAAAATAACTCAGACAACCACCATGTATTAAGCTCTTGTTACCTGCCAGACACTGTCTGAAAAGCGTCTTGTCTCATCTCTAAAACAACACTGATAAAGGTGCTCTCTCCACTCTGCAGGTGAAATGTGAACTGACTGCTCAAAGGCACCGCGGGGTCTCCCGTCTCACCAGGGAACTCTCTTGCCTCTCAAGTCCACCCTTCTTGGAGTCATCCTGTTGGTTTCCTGGCCCAAACCTCAGGCTGCTCGTTTGGGCTGTGACTGTGGGACGTAGCTGCTTCAGGCCACGTGGGTGGGAGCTTCTGCTGGGAGTGGACTAACCATCAGGCTTGGGCAGTTCCTGGTAATCCCTAACCCACGCGGACATCCTAAGCTTGAGACTGGAGGAATGGACAAAGGTCCTTCTGCCCGATGCCGTCCTGATGCTGGACCACCTCAATGCTGCCTGCACCCGGGAGCTTCACGCCAGCCTGCCTACACCACCACCTTCAACTGCCCAGTGCCTGCTAGACTGGCCCTCCTCCAAGAACCAGCAAACCAGTGTGCCCCCCAAAGTGCCCCCTTCCCAGAGGCCAGTATATCGATTTGAGGGTCCAAACGTCTTATTCCAAAGGAGAGATCTCACCAAGGTCGGGATTTAACAAACTTCCATACCTTGTTCCAGAATTCATTCAGGTGCAATCGTTTATTTGGTCAAGGAATGTTTATTGTGCACCTATTACGTGCTGGGCACTGGAGGACACAGTGATGAATGACAGAATCTCTGACTTCCTAAAACTTACAGTGGAGTGGGGGAGGGAGACAACAAACAACTATATGAAATGAAGTCAGGTAGCTGAACTGCACTGAACAAACCCATGTTCAGTGTGGGTGGGATAAGAGGTTTCCGAGGCAACAGCTGTAATCATTTACCACCAACTGAATCAATTCCCAAGTAGCAGTCAGAGCCATTAGGTACCGCAGGGGGAGAGGGTGGTTGCTCAAGATGGACTTTTGGGCAGGGAGAGCTGCAGGGCCCAAACGAGGAGGGCAACTAGAGAGTGGTCTCACATGGAGGGAACTTCTCCGTTCTCTGACCACCTCCTGCTGGCATCATTTTGGGGATACGGATTCTCAAGAAATGTTACACCACCCTAAAAATTCCACTTGAAAGCTCCCCACATCTTCTGGGAGTAGTTCTTCAAGTTGGGTTACAACCTTTGTTTGAAAGTAAATGGTCAGTCATACGTGATACACAATTCCATGATCCACGAGGCGGAAGAAAAGACGCCCAACCATGGGACGCCTGGCTACACGTGTGCCTCCCCAGCCCCGCACCATGTCCAGGTTTTCCCAGGTGGGGGGAGCTAAAATGCAGCAACGGCCCCTCACCACCGTGTCTCTACTGCCACCGGCTTACGGGCAGCTCACAGTCCAGAAGCTCAAGGTTGAGGGTGAACAGCCCTCGCTTGGAGATTAATGCCTCGGGCCCCTGGGCAGGGTGCACATCCTCCGGACTCTATTCGGGGACAGAGAAAAAAGGCTCGGGCTCCTCAGTTCTGGACTCCTTCCCTCTCTCTGTGAGGAGGATTTTCTAAGATGTGCATGGCTTAGTATCCCAGAGCTTCTGGAAAAGTCCGTGGAGACTACCCAGCCTCATTCTATAGAGAAAAAGGGACGCCCCGGGAAGCTGCCTGGTGTGTGTGAGAATGTCTGCTCATTCAGGACGGAGCCAGGACTGGGACCCAGAACCAGGACCCAGCACACCAAACCCTGCACCACTGCGCTAGTACTTTGTCCCAGCGATGACGTTGCTTCTCGTCCCATCAGGGGCAGGTGGCACGCAGAAGCAGCCCCCTGCATTCTGAGGGAAAAGACGATGACAAGGAGAGGCTGGGGTTCTCGGGGGAGGCTTTCCTGACCGTTTTGGCAAGGAAGAGAATCAACTGTAGATTCTCAGACTCTAACCCTCCATCTCCCGGAGGAAACCTTTACATCCCTGTGAACTCAGGAACAAATGGGCAAAAGAGCATCGCCTGGATGTTCAAGAAGAACCACTCACACACACAGAAAAACCCATCTCTTCCCAGTGAGTGGTTGCAGCCGACGCTCGCATCCCAGGCCAGAACCAGGGACCATTCAGAAACCAGCCACTGAGGGGGAGGCAGGCTGACTGAGGGCAGTGGAATGACAATGAGATGCAGGGGCCGCTCCCAGGATGGACACGTGGGAGCTGGAGGATCACCCTCTGGCCCCTGCTGCTCACTTGGAGGGCACAGGCACCGAGTCGGCTGTGAGGGCAGAGCGGCCCTGGCCTTGAACCCTTCAGGCTGGACACGGAACACATGGGCTTTCTCCCCACGCAGTCCTCAGGGAGATTCCATTAGTTGTGGAGAAATGCTGTGTTTTGAATCTACCGGGAAGATACTTTTTATTACTACCATGCTGTTGAACTAATGTTTTAAAGGATAGATTTAAGATTCTAGACTTAAGAAAAAATTTTTTTCTTATCAGAAAAAAATTTTCTTTCACTGACTGCTTATGTATGGGTCTGGCCGGGATTTATGTTCCTGGCTGGGAGAAAACACAGGCCAGGCAACGACATACTGGACAATGGACAGCGACAGCTAGGGACCCACCTGTATCCACTCATCCTTTGTTCCTTCCCAGAACGAGGATGTGATGCCTATGCTAGAGGCATCCCTTTTGTGACCCAGAGGCAACCCTGGGGATGGAAGCCAAAAGTCAAGGACAACTGAAGGAGTCTTTATACCACACCTGCACTGCCTCCCTGGATTTTTTTTTTAATGTTAGAGAAAACGAGCCCCTGCTTGTTCAAGTCTTTATTTTTTCCTCTATTATCTGTAACCAAGAGGGCCCAGCACTGAAGAGTCAGGCAGAAATCACCAAATACTTAAAGAGAAAAGAAAGAGCAATAAAAGGCTATTGATCCCAGTGGCTTGAAGAGAAATTCCAGTTCAGAGACTGCAATTAAAATAACGGAGAGGAAAACACCCCAAACCAAATTACCTGTTTTCCTGACAAGAGAGGTGTTTTGTTGTGACTCAGAGGACTGATAGGAGAGTTACCAATTGAGCAAAGCCTTCTGGTTAGTGTTGCATAGAAATTGCTCTTTAAAAAAATATAGCCTCTGGGCAAAACTGGGTGGAACAAAAATGGCGATACAGAGAGAGTTCAAGAGAGCATTCGCTGATTTCAGGAATGCAGAAGCTTCAGGGAGTGAATGAAAAACACTGGAGCATTATTCTCATTAGCTACTAATGGTTCCTAATAACTAAGGGGCAATACTGAGGCTGCAGCTGGCTGAAATAACCAGAAATTGCTCCTTGTAGTTATGCTCATAACTAAATACGACTTGACACTAAACTACAATTTCAGATATATGGCTTTTGTGTGCAGTCTCTTATTGCAAAGAAAAGCTAAGCCAGAACATCAGCAAAGAGAATAACGCAATGAAGTGTCTTTCCAACTGAGAACTATTTAGAATTATGGGTTTAACAGGATAGTGAGAGAGTAAATACTGAATTGTTTTATTCTGATTTAAAAAATCAGGGCTTTACCATAAGACTTTTTTGTTGTTATTTTAAAATGTATTTAATCGGGTGAATAACTTTGGTCATTTATAATGATCTTAATTGCTATAAATTGTTCCTAGAGAGAAGGTCAAATTTCCCATAATAGATCCACACCTTTAATTTAATCTTTAATACAGAGGCACCTTTTTCTATGCTCAGGGTATGTTTATGAACATTTTTAACCACATATAATCAATTTTAACCATGTATAATCATAACCTATGATATCTGGGGAAATTTGCCCAAGACATGAGTTGGGGCCACTTCATGGGTCCAATTAATGTGCTCTGAGCTCTTAGCCTCAGGCAGCAGGCATTTGATAAATGTTTGCTGAATGAATGGGTTAGCCCCGATTCTTTACAGAAGGTGTTTTAGAGCATTTGTGCTAAGATAGCCCGAGTGGGTTCCTCCAGGCTGGATTCCCACAGGGAAAGCAGGGGCTGAGCTCGTCCCACCATCAAGGTGCAATCAAAGCCTCCAGGAAGAGCTTTCCGGAGCTGGACCACTGTCTCACATTCTTTAGGGAGGACACCATCGGGGAGTCTTACTATTAAAGCGCGGGTCTCAGAGACGGCCTCCTCTACGTGCACAGATGGGACTGGCCCCTGGGGGCTGTGAAGACAGCGGGGAAGGACATTTAAACCGTACTTACTGCTCGTGGAGGACATGTGGCTGTAGTCGGACCTGAAACACAAAACCTTCGCATTAGTAGGATTAAACATTTTTTTCTTTATCCAAACAGTTTCTGCAAGGTAGAATTTTAAAGTCAGTGGTGAGTGGCATTTAACTGGTAAAGAAATGACATGGATTAAAAACTACAGTGTTAAGCATGGCTTGTGTAAAATGAAGTTATGTCTGAATCGGAACGCAGAACTTCAAAGGCACTTTCGAAATCAGGAGTCCTTTGGGTTCCGATCAAGGTGGTGGAGCAGGTTGACGTGCACACATCTCTTCCTACCACCACATTGAAATTACAACCCAATTAAAGAACAACTTAGATAACCACCTGAAGAAGAGCTGAACAGAAAACCTAAAACTAAAGATACAAAGAAGTCACATAAAGACAGAAGGAGGGATAAAGACGCAAAAGGGGCCGGCCCTGTGACACCCACGTGTGGTGGCCGAGAATCCAAGGGGATATCTCAGCTTAGAGATCCCCCCTTAGGAGCAAGGAGTCTGAGCTCCACACCAGGTCCCTAGCCTGGAACCCCCCTGCCAGGAGAGTAGCTCCCATAACATCTGGCTGTGAAACTCAGCAGGGATTCCATCCCTGTGGGTGAGTAGGAGCGCTGCCGGAAACCCAGGCATCCTCTTAAAGGGCCAACGCACAAGTTCACTCATTTTCAGGGCACTCACCTTGGGCTCCGTGAAGGGATAGCAGCCTGGGGAGTCCCGGAGACATACAGGGAGACACTGAGTTCTGGGTGTAGGGTGAGGTGCTGAGGGATGACCGAGACTGTCCCTGTGTTGAGCCCTCCCTGCACGCAGCCTGATCTGAATCTACATGAGCCAGGTGACCTCCGCTAGCTCCACCCTGATGACTCCCCGAGACGTGGCCTGTCCAGTTTGCACGTGGCCCCAGGCTCTCTCAGTGCCAACTAGCCTGGGCTTGCACGCAATCTTTCTTAGAAAACTCTCAAGGAATTCCATCAAGCTCCAAGTGCGCCAGGAACATTCAGGGAAAACTGAGTTGTGTGGCTTCAGGGCAAGGGCTGGTGGCATGACGTCCACCGTCCCTGTGTGGAGCCCACACCCCGCATGACCAAGTCTGAACCTACATCAGCCTGGTAAACTCCCCTAGTTCCACATAGATGACTCCTCGAGATCCCACACCAACCACCTGGGGCTACAGGCTGCGAGGGGGAGGCATCAGACCTTGGTGTACCATGAGTGCTTCCACCAAATCTGAACCTGTATTAGCCTGGCGAATGCCTCCCTCTCCACCCTGCTGACTCCCCGAGACCTTGCCTCACCCAACTTGCATACTGCCTGGAGCTCTTTCAGCAACTGGGCCTTATAGGCATCTGGAAAGTGGAGGCAGGTCTTGGGGTGCATTGAGTCTTTGGATCACCTGACCCTGGCCCAGAACTGGTGGTAGCCAGCCTCAGATCTGGTGGCCCCTGCCACATGAACCCAGGCCCAGGACAAGCAGAGACCAATTGTGGATCACATCATAGCTCATAACAGGTGGCCCTGATGCATCACAGGCAGCATCTGGCATTGGCTTGTGCCAGAGTCCCTCCCAAGAGGCCCCAGAACCAGGTAGCCAGCTGCACAAAACAACAGAGTACCACCCAATTAGCTTCCCAAGCAACACAACCAAAGAGAGGTGTCAGCAGGCACCAGACTGTTCCATGGAGTCATCCTCTACACAGCAGCTCGTACACTGTGGTCATGGCCAGTCCTCACAGCCAGCCAGCAGCTGAGGGCCAAACCCACCCACTAACACATCACCAGCAATCAAGTCTCAACTACAAGAGGAAGGAACCCACAACCCACATAAGCAACACTCCAAGGGCACCTGGCTCAGGTGATGGGGAAGACTGGTCCCCATAGGACCAGCATCACTGGTCCCCATGGAACACCTACTACATAAGGTCACCCTGCCAAGAGGGGAGACATAGCAGAGCTCCTGACACATAGAAACAATCACAGAGAAGCAGCCAAAACGAGGAAACAAAGAAACATGTGCCAAAGGAAAGACCTGGGTAAAACTTCAGGAAAAGAACGAAACAAAATGGAGACAAGCAATCTACCAGACACAGAGTTCAAACCACTGATTATAAGGGTGCTTAAAAAACCTAGGGGAAGAATTCATGAACTCAGAACTTCAAAAAAAGAAACGTAGTAAGCCTAAAAAAGGGAAATAGAAACTAGAAAAAATGAAGAATGCAATAACTGAAATGGAGAATACACTAGAAAAAACCAACAGCACATTACATGAAACAGAGGATCAAATCAGCAATTAGGAACACCCAGTTATAACAGCAAAAAAAAGAATTTTTAAAAATAAGAATAGTTTAAGGGGCTTCTGGGACAGCATCAACTGTACCAACATTCGCATCATAAGGGTATCAAAAGGAAAAGAGAGAGCAAGAAATTGAGAACCTATTTTCTTTAAAAAAACATATGAGTGAAAGTTTCTTTAACCTGGCCAAAAAAAAAAAAAAAAAAGAGCAGAAGTCCAAAAGTGCAGAGAATCCCAAACAAGATGAACACCAAGAGGTCCATACAAAGATGCATCATTATGAAAACACTGAAGGTTAGAAACAGAGAGAATCTTAAAAGAAGCAAGAGAAAGACAGTTAGTCACCTAGAAGAAATCTCCCGTAGACTTGCTGATTCCTCAACAGAAACATTTCAGGCCAGAAGGGATTGGCATGAAATATTCAAAGGGATGAAAAGCAAGGACCTCCAATCAAGACTACTCTATCTGGCCCTGGCTGGTGTAGCTCAGTGGATTGAGCACGGGCCTGTGAAGCAAAGGATCACGGTTCAATTCCCAGTCAGGGCACATGCCTAGGTTGCAGGCCAGTTCCCAGTGGGGGACACATGAGAGGCAATCACACACTGATATTTCTCTCCCTCTCTCTGAAAATAAATAAATAAAATATTTTTAAAAAGACTGCTCTATCTGGCAAGGCTATTGTTTAAAACTGAAGAGGAGAGAAAGAGCTTCCCAGACAGGAAAAAGCT
Organism: Sturnira hondurensis; assembly: GCF_014824575.4. NCBI lineage: Eukaryota > Metazoa > Chordata > Mammalia > Chiroptera > Phyllostomidae > Sturnira > Sturnira hondurensis. The sequence continues at coordinate 12,604,748 of NW_028082350.1, read as the reverse complement.
ACAGGAGCTCGTTGCCATCAAATACTCCTTGTTCCAGTATTACAAGAAATGTTAAAGGGACTCCTTTAAGAAGAAGAAGAAGAAGAAAAAAGGAAAAGCGTACTTATACAGAATGAATATAATGTAGAATATAATACTTATATCAGAAAAAACAGACTTTAAGACAAAGGCTATAACAAGAGGCAAAGAAGAACATCACATAATGATGAAAGGATCACTTCAACAAGAGGATACAACCCTTGTAAATATTTACACACCCAATGGAGGAGCACTTAAATGTATGAAGGGAATACTGACAAACATAAAGGGAGAGACTGATGGTAACAGAATCATAGAAGAAGACTTTGACAGCCATTGACATCAACGGATAGGTCTTCCAGACATAAAATCAAAAAGGAAACAGTGGCTTTAAGTGACACGCTAGACCAGACAGATTTAATTAATATTTTCAGACCATTTCACCTGAAAGCCACGGAGCACACATTCTTTTACACGGAACATTTTAAGTGTACCTGGGGCATTTTCCAGGATAGACCACATATTAGGTCACAAAACGAGTCTCCATAAATATAAGAAGTCTGAAATAATATCAAGCATCTTCTCTGACCACAGTGTTATGAAACTAAAAATCAATTATAAGAAAAAAACCAAAAAACACACAAACACATGGAGACTAAGTGACATGTTACTGAACAAAAATGGGCTAACAATGACATCAAGGAAGAAAACAAAAGCTATCTTGAAACAAATGAAAATGGAAACAAAATGACCCCAAATTTATGAGAAGCAGATAAAGTAGTCCCAAGAGGGAAATTCATAGCAGTACAGGCCTACCTCAAGAACCAAAATAAAATAAAGTCTCAAATAATTTCACCTTACACCTAAAGAAACTAGAAAAGAGTAACAACAAACAAAGCTCAAAGGGAGTCAAAGAAAGAAAATAATAAAGTTCAGGGCAGAAATGAACAAAATATAGTCCAAAAAAAAAAAAACCCAGCAGAAAAGATCAATAAAGCCNAAGTCTCAAATAATTTCACCTTACACCTAAAGAAACTAGAAAAGAGTAACAACAAACAAAGCTCAAAGGGAGTCAAAGAAAGAAAATAATAAAGTTCAGGGCAGAAATGAACAAAATATAGTCCAAAAAAAAAAAAAACCCAGCAGAAAAGATCAATAAAGCCAAGAGCTGGTTTTTTAAAAAGATAAACAAGATTGATAAACCTTTAACCAGACTCATCAAGATAAAAAGAGAGAAGATCCAAATAAATACATTCAGAAATTTAAGAGAAGAAATAACAACTGACACCAGAGAAATACAAAGGATTGAAAGAAAACACTACAAACAATTATATGCCAACAAATTGGACAATCTGGAAGAAATGGATAAATTCCTAGAAACATACATTTTTCCAAGACTGAATCTAGAAAAATCAGAATCTCTGAACAGATCAATTACTACCAATGATATCAAATCATGATTTAAAAAAAATTCCCAATAAATAAAAGTTCTAGACCGGATGGCTTGACTGATTAATTTTACCAAACATTCAAAGAAGAACTAACACCTCTTATTTTCAAACTATTCAGAAAAAAATTGGGAGGAGGGAAAGCTCCCAAGATCGTTACAGGAGGCCAGCATTACTCTGATTCCAAAACCAGATGAAGGTGTTACAAAGGAAGAAAATTATAGGCCAATATACCTGATAAACATAGATGCAAAAATCCACAACAGAATATTAGCAAACTAAATTCAGCAATACATGAAATAGATCATACAACATCATCAAGTGGGATTTATTCCTGAGATGCAAGGTTGGTTCAATATCAGCAAATCAATTACCATGAATAACCACATAAACCAAATGAAGGGTAAAAGTCACATGAACATATCAATAGATGCAGACAAAGCATTTGATAAAATCCAGCACCCATTATGATAAAAACTCTCAGCAAAGTGGAATAGAGGGAGCACACCTCAGCATAATAAAGGCCATATATGCAAATCCACAGCTCACATCATTCTCAACAGGGAAAAGCTGAAATCGTTTTAAGATCAGGAAGAAGATAAGAATGCCCACTTTCACCACTTTTATTCAATGCAGTATTTGAAGTCCTAGCCACAGCAATCAGATTAAAGTCATCCAAGAACTAAAAAGTCATTCAAATTGGGACGGAGGAAGCAAAACGTATTATTTGCAGATGACATGATACTGTACATAGAGAACCCTAAAAATTCTACCAAAAATAGAATAAATGAATTCAGTAAAATAGGATACAAAATAAATACCCAGAAATCAGCTGCATATTCATATGCCAATAATGAAGTCTTAGAAAGGAAACAAAGAAAACAATCCCATTTACAATTGCATCCCTCCCCAAAATTCCTAGAAATAAATTTAACCAAGGAGGTAAAAGACCTGTAGCCAGAAAATTATGTCACTGAAAAAAAGAAATTGAAGAAGATAGAAATAAGTGGAAGCATATACCATGTTCATAGGTAGGAAGAATTATCATGGCTAATATACCCATATTACCTAAAGCAATCTATAGATTCAGTGCATTCCCTATCAAAATACCAATGGCATTTTTCACAGAACTAGAACATATAATTCTAAAATTTACATGGAAACACAAAAGACCCCCATTACCCACAGCAATCAAACAGCATGATACTGGCATAAAAACAAACACATACATCAGTGGATCAGAATAGCGTGTCTAGAAATAAACCCATGCCTGTATGTCAGTTAATATATAACAAGGGAGGCAATAACATACAAAGGGGCAAAGACAATCTATTCAATAAATGGTGTTGGAAAACTGGACAGATACACGCAAAAAAAAAAGAGAAATTACAACACCTTCTGATACTATATACAGAAATAAACTCAAAATTGATTAAAGATTTAAATGTAAGACTCAAAACCATGAAACTCCTAGAAGAAGTGTGACTCTGACATTTCTCTTACCCATGTTTTTTTCTGATATATCCTAAGGTAAGGGAAACAAAGTAAATAAATGAGACTAAGTCAGACTAAAAAGTTTTTGTATAGCAAAGAAAACCATCAACAAAACAAAAAAGCAGCTATTGAAAAGAGGATATTCACCTATGATACATTCAATAAGAGGTCAATATCCAAAATTTATAAAGAACTCATACAACTCAACATCGAAAAAAATACAATTAAAAAATGGGCAAAGGACCCAAACAGACACATATCTATAGAGGATATACAGATAGCCAATAGACATATGAAAACATGCTCTACTAATCATCAGAGCAATGCAAATTAAAACCACAATGACATGTCACCTCACACCTGTCAGAATGGCCGTCATCAATAAGTCAATAAACATGTGCTGGCAAGGATGAGGAGAAAAAGGAACCCTTGTGCACTGTTGGTGAGAGTGCAGCCTGGTGCAGTCACTGGAAAACAGTATGGCCGTTTCTCAAAAAATTAAAACCAGAGCTGCCTTTGACCCAGCGATTCCACTTCTGGATACGTGTTCCAAGAAACCAAAAACACTGATTTGAAAAGATGTGTGCATGCCTACGTACGCTGCAGTGCTCTCTGCCACAGCCGATATACGGACGCAGCCCGGGTGCTCATCAACACTGGAAAAAAGAAGACGCAGGCATACACACGGTGGAACATTACTTGGCCACAAAAAGTAAGAAATCTTACGGTTTGCAGCCACACGGATGGACCTAGAGGGTATTATGTTAAGTGAAATAAGTCACACTGATAAAGTACTACATGAATTTATTTGCATGTGGAATCTAAAGAACAAAAGGAGTGAACAAACAGAACAGAAGCAGACTCACAGACACAGAGGACAAACTGAGGGTTGCCACATCAGAGGTGGGTGGGTGGGGCGCTGAGTGAAAAAGGGGAAAAGATTCAGAAGTACGATTCAGCAGTTACAAGGCAGCCACAGGGATGTAAAGTACAGTACAGGGACTAGAGTCGGTAATACTGTAATACTCATGTATGGTGCCAGGTGGGCACTTGTAAATTATACAAATGTCGAACCACTATGCTATACACCTGAAACGAATATAACATTGAATGTCAGCTGTAATCAGAGAAAAAAAGAAAGAGAGAAATCAGAGGCCCTTCATATGGGCTCTGTGACTATCCCAGACTGGAAATCCTAGGGGTCCTGGACCATCTAAATTTTCTGGCAAAGTTTTGAATGGACACTTATGTGCCTGGGGAGAAGTTTCAAAGTTTTCGAGATTCTCAAAAAGGTCATCACTCCCCAGAAGTTTAAATGGGTGCAAACGATCACCCTTCGAATGTGATCGTCACATCATGAACCAATGTTTCTCTGCGTAGGAGTGGTGGGCCCTTGGGGGCACGAGCCGGAACCCTGGCCGTGAGGGCTTCCACTGTCAAGGTCTGGGAGGCCATCAGGAAATGCAAAGGCACATGCTGTGTGACTGAGTCCAGTTCCATCTAAGAACAAGTCCTGCTGGACAGCCGAGTAACAGGATGTAGGCCGTGATTGGGAGAGGGAAAAGGCGGGATTAGGGCCTGGGTGCAATTAGCCATCAGTTTCTATGCTAAGAAATCAGCTGCTGGCATTCAGCCTCCGTGCGAATGGGCACCTGGCCAAGGATCTGCTAAGCTGTTGCCCTACTTGTGAGGCTGCTAAGCCTCCCCTCCCTGGCAACATTTTTGGTATGGAAGCTATTCGTCTTCTCCCCGCACAGTGTCTCAAAGTTGTTCCCAGTTGAAAATTAATCTCTCAGGCACATAGGGATTTAATCTGCAAAGGTGGCAGTTAGGGGACATAGTCAGGAGTCAATTATGTTTAATTTTATAGATAGGCCCTCTTTTTGTTTACTAGTCTCATAGTGCCTTTCTTGAATCATCCAATTTTCACTCCACTGAGTTTCTTAGCATATTAGAAAAGCACATTTCTTTTCAAAAACATAAAACACATGCCTCTTACTAGTTTAAATAACCGACGTCTCTTACATGAAATGATGAACTGACTTATCAGTAGAGGAAGAAAATCGAAGAAAAACAGCATGTAGTTTTCTCTTTTCCAGTGAAACACTTCAGTAACCGTAGAATCACTGAATTGTAAACTGGAACAAGAACAAGATGTGACCCTTGCCTGTCCCTTCCTATGTTACCCGCTGGAGTCTCTTAAATCTAACCCAGTGTTTTTATGTTACTGATTAGGAAACGGAAATGACTACTTGTAAGGAGAACAGGAGGTCAGGGATAATTAGGCCTTGCACTCTGTGTGCAGGGCGGTGGTGAAGAAGAAATGAGAAGAAATGAGAGGAACTGGCGGGGCCCAGCGACTGCTGGCCGAGGGAAATGAAAGGATGAAGAGTTGAGCACGGAGAACATTCCGAAGCCCAGGGTCTCTAACTCCAGCGTTGGTGTGCCGCACGCTTTCTGGAATCGGGCAGGACGTAAACAAGCTTTAGGACAACACTTAGAAGCATGACACTATATTAATGCCCTGATACACAGCACACATCCAGTGTAGGGGAGGCAACCGCAAAACAACTCCAGTGCCATACGATCATCTTAAGACGGCCAGACTTTAAAGACATTTCATGACAATTCCAATAAAATGTTCAACGAGAATATGCGATAGGGCTATTGACCTTACTATTAAAGATTTGCTGGTATTTCCAGCTAGGAAATTTTCCAAATACTCCTGAGGCAGATGGGTTTCGCATATGCATACATTTTGAAGTTCTGTATACAGATGGAAATGTACTTATAAGGAAATGTACATTTGTGACACATTTCCACAGTAGTATTTTAAAGAGCAACAGTAGTATTTTAGGACAGGTGCTATCGGGGAACTAACGCTCCTGCCGGCAATCGCTCCTATTTATTGTGGCTAAAGGTCCTGCCCGGGTCAGGCCTGTCACTGCCCCCCCCCCTCCAATTCCCTTCCCACGGCAGCAGCCAAACTCTGCCAAGCACAAAGCTCTCTCCATCTCTCTCTGGATGGAGTTCAAGCTTGATACTACACAGCCTGAACCCCTCTTCCCATCACCGATGGTCCCTGTCCCGCTCTGCAGTCTCCTCCACGGCCCCGTCCTCCAACCCTGTCCACCATCAAAGCAGAAATCAACGCGGAGTCACCTCCATGCTCTCCTCGCTCTCCAGCCTCTGCTCCCGCTTACCAACTTGTTTACAGCTGCCGCAGTGGTGGAGATACAGTTTGAAACTCCTCTTGTCACTAGACCAGGGGTGTCACGCTCATGTTCACCGGGGGCCACATCAGCCTCGAGGTTGTTTTCAAAGGGCCGAAGTAATTTTAGGACTGTATACATGTAACTACTCCTTAACTGTTAAGGAGTTGAAATGACAGTGGGCCCTTGGAAGGCAACCTCGAGGCTGATGTGGCCCCTGGTGAAAGTGAGTTTGACACTCCTGTGACTAGACACCTGTCATAATGGGTTGCTGCCTGGTTCCTGTCATTAACATTTTAGAGGAAGGGATTTACTGTAATTTATTCAACCATTTCCCTTTTGATGGCTATATGATTGTCCCTGACTGTTCCCCTTTGCAAAGCACGTGGTGATGAGATATTTATCAACACAGCTTGATACTTACTTTCTTTTCCTTAGAAAAATTATCACGAGGGGGAGCAGGGGCTGGGACGAGGTATGCACCCTTTTATAGCTCTCAAAATACAGTCCAAATAACCCAAAACATTTATTTACTGGAAGCACTGCCAGTAAAAAACTGTAAAGCTTAGAACAACTTTGTGGGTACACATAAGTCCAGTCTCGGGCAGGGGACATCCTCTGCAGCTTTTTTAGTGGAGGAGGGAGCAACAATGAGGTACCCATCTTGGGAACCTCTTTATGGTCTCATATCCCAAGAATTTACCCAGCTGGCTCTGCATAAGACCTTCAACTCTGCCGGAATAAAGCAAGAAAGGCCATTCATGAATTTTAGGATGAAAATATCACGGACATGCAGTATGGATGCGCAGAATAATACATGGATTATATATTTTCCCCCACCTGACACACGCGGTGGCCAGATTTCCAAAGAGTGCATTTATTCAGTATCTGTGCCAATGATGAACAGAAGGTTAAGCGCAGGCAATCGACTGCATTTTCATTATAATCGTACATATAGGGACCACCCAATCTGTAAAAAGACCTGCACTTTAGAGAGTTGAACCACTGGCAGCAGCCCTGTGTATATAGCGAATACCTTCCTAAATTCTGTATTCCAGGAAAATCTTGGCATAAGAATTGATTTTGGCATTTTCAGTTAAATTGATCTCGGCGTTCCCGTGAAACATCAGCTCGATGCATCGCGGACTTCGCCTGTTAACTCAGTACCTTGAACTAGACGCCACAGTAACTTAGACCCCACTAGCTCTGCCTTGAACACACGGGTAACGAGGTGCCCCAACAGACCAGCTCGTCTTCCATACAAGATTTCTCCCTTTACCTTCTTTAAACCCATCCCGTTTTAAAAGGTCTTCCCCCTACTGTTTCCCATCCACTTCCTGTTTATAAACCTAGACTTGCGAATTGTTTGTTACCTCTTAAATCACGGCGACGCGGCAGTTGGAGGTCACACAAAGATAAAGGGCACGGTATGCCGTGGGGGTGAAAAAAGGAGCCACGAGCCAAACCTGACACACTCAGTGGAGGCCCGTGTGGCAGCCTGACAGACGCAGAGACCAAAAGTAATCACACAGGATGGGCTGAAGATAAAAGTTCCTAAGTCATGGAGGGGAGACACATTCTGGGCCTGTAGCTCCCTTGACAAAGGTCGATCTTTACCTCTGAAACTGCCTGTTGTCTCCGTGCATCTAAGATGACACGCCTTCAAAAGGTCAGAGTCATTTTCTTTTCCAGGCCCCAGAAGGCATGGCTGCCAGCGCGAGGCCACACTGTCACCTTGTTCCCTGCATTCTGCCTCCGTGTGCTGTGACTGTCCCCTGTCCTGCACCCACCAATGAAGAGCAGCATGTGCTTCTCCATTTTGCTCCTGGTCCAGCCCCAGAGGTTCCCCCCCGCTTCGATTTTCCCAGCCCCTTAATCTACCCCCAGTGGGTTTCACGTGCCCTCCTTACGTCTCCTCCTTGGGTTCTAGTGGATAAACTCAGCTGCAGAACCGCCCTCCTCCAGAGCGTTTCTTCAGTCTGTTGAGCGTTTGCTTCCTGGCAGTTGTCTATCAGTTGGGCTCACTGATACACTATTACAAGGCTTCTCTTAGGCTGGACGTTCTTTTGCTGACAGACCCTATCTTTTCAGAAGCTCGGGCACAGCTGACTCTGCAGTGGAAGTCCATTCATGCCAGATCAGACTTTTGAATGAACGTGATCCATCAAGTCGCATTTGAAAGAGTGGCTTACCGGCCAAATATTAATACAGAGAATTGTCTTCATTCTATGTCTTTCATTTGGGTTTACAACATTGCCTGTCCCTCTCTTAAGAGATGCTGTTTTTTTAAAGATTTTTTACCACTGCTGGTAGCTGACTTGCCAGTTTTTTTCGGATCAGAATGGCGGCAGGGGAGGAGCTAGACCAAAGAGGAGTGTCAGTCTAGCCTGGGGAAAGAAGGGGTTGGTTGGAAGGTGGACCCGCCAGGAACATGCGGCAATCTGGGAAGTTAACGAGGCGCACCCGAAAGTATGTAAACCCAGCAGAAGGAAGGGATGCTCTCCGGCCCGCCTGGAGAATGCACGGGCCAATGATGGTGCCAGCCCCACACACAGGTTCTATGAGACAGCCTGAAGCCAGACAGCAGCCACGAATAAGCTAAGCTGTGTGGATGATTGCTCAGCAGTTGCCCACACGTCCCAAGGATGGTACTTTAAATGGGAACAGGAACTCTCACTGAAGAAAGTTGGAGTTTTGTCTGGGTTTTGCAGAGGAGATGGGCTTTGAGACAAGAGCCTGCCATTCTCTCAGACCACGCACTATTCAAATAAAAACCCTTTTCCTTTCTCACCAGCCTCTGCCCCTAGAGTTTGCCTTTGGGTGGTGGCAGGCAGCCCAACCCCACTTTGGTTCAGTAATGGGCTTACTGAACTGCTCTGCTTGGGTAAGCTGTCCCGAGTCAAATATACCAGGAAGTCCCTGGTTTCCTCTTTGACCAGCGCACTGATACCTGCCCTGTGCATCCGGTCAGAACTTCTCCATTACGACCAATCAGGATGCGCAATGTTGACCGACAGGGTCTGCATGATTTGGATACCTCACTTACCCCCCCCCAAAAAAGGACCTAATTGGGAATAGGCAGGAACTTGAACTGTGAAAGGCAGCCCCCCCCCATTCTTCATTAGAGTCTAAAACTAATTTTGGTTCACACTAGAAATACCCCTCTCCCCCAAGCCTTGGTGATTCCAAACACCTACCGCCTCTCTCGGCCCGCCTGCGCCCCAGTGCTGGAAAGCTGCTGCAGGGAGGTACACAGCAAGGTGACCGGGGCCACCATACATGCGTAGCCACGCACCTCAACTGGGTTCTCACCCAGTACTGCCCAACAACTATGTCAGGTCCCCATTCTCCTGGGGAAGGAGGGCTCATTTTTATCAAATGGAAACCCATATTTCCTTCTCTCCTGCTCCTTGCAAGAGGGGAGAAGTCCCCCCTCTTATCCAAAGCCAGTTTTTCAGATCAGAATGGCGGCCTGAAGTCTACCTGCCACCACCTCTTCAGGCAGCTGACGTTATAGACCATCAGGATATCTTTATCCTTCCCTGTTTACAGATCCTTTCTGTGCTTATTTACTGCCCAATATTGCCTGTGTTTAGGAAATCCTTCCCTTACGCCACTCTCCAAATCATGCAGACCTGGTCGGTCAACATTACGCATCCTGACTGGTCATAAGGAGAAGTGCTGATTGGACGCACAGGGCAGGTATCAGTGCGCCGGCCATAGAGGAAACCAGGGACTTCCCGGTAACATTCGACTCGGGCAGCTTACCGAGCGGAGCAGTCCAGGAAGCCCGCCTCCACTTCTCCACTGCCAAATACTCCCTTCCCTTCCCTTCCTTGTCTCCATTTAAGAAGACCACCCTTCACGTTTCTCATCTTGGCTTCTTGGCTGCACAGTTGGTCTCTGCTTCCTTTCTTCCCCTGGCTCCTGGGATACCACGCTGTTCCTTTTTAAAAATTTTTTTATTCCATGCATACTTTTTCTCAGGTTCCTTTAAAGTCTCAACCTCCTTTCCCTGACACTTACAGGTTCAAGGCCGGCCTTCAGTAGTACCTGCTTCATAGAGCTGCTGAGGGATTAAATGAGTTCACGAAATACGTGAAGGCTCAGAACAGTGCCCGGAACACAGGAAATGCTAGGCTGGCTGCCTCTAGCTAGCGCACCCTACTCCCATGCCTTCCGTGGCTGTGTTCAGGCTGACCGTTCCCTGACGCAGTGTCATCGTGCTGACCTTCGCTTTGAGCTCTGTCGCCACCCCTCCTTGGACATCTGTCAATACCTTGAATGCAGCAGGCTGGAAACGAAACTTCTCCCAGGCTGCCCAAACTTGGTTTAAAGGGGACCACAGGCTACTTTGAGACTCTGATGAAAAATCCGTCTCTTCCCATAAAAACTCACAAGTGACATAGTGTTGCAAACAATTGGAAGCAATTCATGGATCCCCAATTCCGTGTCCCTGCCTTAGAGAATGTTATTGCTTGAGCTGAGTCTTAAAGGAGAGTAGAGTTTCACCAGGTGGACAGGCAGGCAAGGCCGAGAAGGGCATGGCTGGCAAAGAGGTCAGCTTGACAAAGGCAAGCCCCTGGAAACCCCTGCTGGTGCGGCTCAGTGCAGGGCGCAGGGGCAGACCTGGCAAGAAACAAGGCCGGGGGGCGGGGGGGAGGAACGCCATAACATCAGGGCTTGTACACCACGCCAAGATCCTTGCCTTTTATAGATGACAGAGCCACTAAAAGTTTGAACAGGAGAGACATGGGTGATCAGATTTGTGCTTTAAAAATACTGATAGCCAACATGGATTGAGTGCTTTCTCTGGCTTTGTATACACAATCTCAGCAGGCGAGCTCTATGAAAGCTAGAGAGGGTGAGAGAGGGCAAGCTCTGGATAAGCAGGAAAGCTGTGAGGGGCTTTTTGATAACTAAACTCCAAGGGGTGTGGGACTATGTGGCAGATACCTGACCAATAAGCCTCCACAGAAACTATTTTATTTAAGTGCAGGCCCCTTCACCTGTATCTTTAATTTAAGGCTGCTACGGAGGCTGTAAGAATTCTTTAAACAATTCTGTCCGGCTCCAACTGCACACTTTTGTGGTAGGCAGAGAACAGACGCTCCAGTATCAGTATGTTCAGCAAGCCCCTCCTGGAGTCCTGGCCCCTGAATGCTCTTTGGGACCCTGGGGTGACGGCAAGTGTGTGGCCAGGTGGGGGGTGGGAGGGGGCCGTCTCTGATTCCTCCACATCCACTTCTCCTAGAGAGGGAGGCCTTGGGGGAAAATATTTGGTTTAGGTAAGCTTTGCAAATTAGGAAAAAAAAAGACTAGTCAGTGCTTCATGTAACTCGGCGGAAACTGAGCTGGTTAGTTTTGTTGCTTTCTTCTATTCCTGGTCTATCTACCCAAAGGCAGGAGGAGGAAAAAGCCAAGGACGTTCGATTCAAGTTGATAAAGGCCACATATGCAAAGTGTGGGGGGAAAGCCAGGGGGTTCAGCATTTTTGGAATCAGGTACCCCTCTGGAACGCCACTGGGTTCTCTAGGGCACCACAGACGAGGCTCACAGGTTTGGGTAACACCGAAAGGCCACTGTACGCAAACGCTTGGGGCACAATGCCCAGATTTGGGCTAGCAAGGGCAGTGGCACTACCAGGAAGGGTAGGGTGGGGCTGGGAGGCGGGGCTGAGCAGAGAGCCAATTTTGCGGTCATGTCTGAGCCCTGGGTCCATTCCGGGGCCGGCCTCTCTTCCCGCCCTCACCCCGTTTGCCGGTCCCGAGAGTAATCGAAACCCACCCCCCTTCCCGGATCAAGGCTTTCTGTGCAGGCAGCCCCAGCCGCCCCCAGGGTTACTCCGGATGGGAAAAGACGCCCACCCTTCCCTCCGGGGTCAGGACCCGCATCCTGGACACATCCTGGACGCGGCGGCGCTGACTCTGCACCGGGAACTTCTCGGAGATAGCAGCTGGGTGGGAGCCTCCACAATGACTTTCACCTCCTAAAAGCCCATCGGGCAGCTGGTTTTGTCGGGAGAGGGCTGGCTAGTCTGAGTCGTTGACCGGAAAAGGGCATTTCTTTAAATATGTCTTCATTCCACCTGGAACCGTTTGCCGTGGGCCCAGGTGGGGCAGGTACACAGAGGGGTGAGGAAGTTCGGCGGAGAGGAGGGAAAGTCTCAGCAAACTCAGTGAAGCCTTAAAATGAGAAAGGCCAACTTAGCCGACTTCTGAGAGACTTTTAGGTGCCGGCGGTCCTACCCTCTTTTCCTCACCCCGGATCCCCGCTCCGGTCTCCAGGGGGCTCCGGAGCCACCGGCACAAAGTCCTCATGGGAGGGCGAAACAGGTGCAAGAGCGTCTCTCTAACAATGACCTCAGGGGGACGCTGCAGTTGTCCGGGGCGCCACACCGTCTTAGCAATAACCGAGGCCCCAAGGGGACTGCTGGGGGGCTGCGTGCATACTGGGGGGTGGTCTCTGGACCTTGAGTCCTTCCACTCCCCTGCCCCGGGTGGGCCCGTCCGGCCCGGGGCAGCCGTGCACCGCGCGACTCTGCACTCAGAGCCTGCCTGGGAGGGGGCGGGCTCACCGCAGCGCCTCCGGCTTCCTCCGGGGGCCAGGGCGACTGGCTGCCCCAGCCGCCCCATTCAGCCGCTGCGGCTCCGCCGCGGGGTCCAGGACCCTCCAGGCCAGAGAGGAACCGCCGCGCAACTCGGAGAGCGCCTCCCGCCCACGCCCGGTCCGGCTTACCCTCCGGTCTCGGCGCCCGAGTCCACACAGTCATCCTCCTCCTCGCCGCCGCCCGCCTTGCGCTCCATGGCGCGCTCGGACCCCGGGCGCCGGCGCGACCCGGGACGCGCTCCCTCTGGGCCGCCCAGCCGAGGGCAGCGGGAGCTGGCGGGCGTCCCCGCCAGCGTCTCCGGGTCTTGGCTCCGGCAAACAACTCCCGCGCCGTCCGCAGTCCCTGCACCGCGCCCTCTCCTGGCCACGCGTGGCCAGGCACTGACGGCCTCTCTTACCCCGCCCCGCCCCGCCCCGCCCCTCGCCCCTCGGCGTGTGTGCGCGGGGTGCGAGCGTGTGTGTGCGCTGTGGGTGCCTGTGCAAGAGGGCGTGGGTGTGCGCGAGAGGGTGTGTGCACGGCGTGGGAGCATGCGTGCGTAGATGCGCGAGCAGTGTGAGTTCGCGTGTTGCGCGCCTGTGTGTGGTGTGTGTGCATGAGCGGGAGAGGTGTGTGAGGTCGCGTGCGCCCGTGTTAGTGGTGTGATGTGGGTGGGCGGGAGAAGTATGTATTTGTAGGTACACACGTCTGTGTGTATGGCTTGGGCTCCTGTGCCCTTCTGTGCTTTGTAACCGCGTGTGGTGTGTGTGAGTGTGTGTGTTTGCGTGTGTGCGCATGGGAACGCCCTTCTCCCCGGGGTCCACAGCCTGTCAATCGGAGTCTCAGGAATTGCCCCGAGATTTCCAAGCCTGGAGGTTCCTGAGTCTTGTTCCGGAGCCCTGCCAGGCGAGCAGCACGGAGAAATAGCCGACTGCCTTGTGAAAGCAAGGAGGGATCTCACTTCTGGAGCTTTAGCACACCCAGGTGTTTTTAAAGTTTCCTCAGAACTGCCAACACCGAATTCATTATCAGCTTTCTTAGCACGGAGCTGAGTGGCTTCCCACCATCCAATTTGCCAATTTATAATCCATGTCATGCATTCTTCTGCTATTTTTTTTAAACAAAATGTCTGTAAAAGTAATTTAAAGATCATTGGCTATGCCTCCAGCCAGGAGCTGAAGCAGAGGGGATAGTAGCTGTTTTTCCAGTACCAAGGTCAAGGCCTCAGGGTGAGTTAGTGGTCCCTGGTAGAGGCCCGAGCTGCCCTTACATGAGACTGGGGGAGGGCAGCTTGAGGGCAGGAAGGATGAGACCAATTTGGATTTAATTCTGACAGCCCTGTCCAAGCCATTGGAAGGCACTCGTTTCTACTTTCTTCTGTTTCAAGGCAAGTTATTTAACTCCTTTGAAGCTTAAGTTACTTATCTGTAAGATGGGACGATTTGTATGTGTCCCGAATCCTGCCATGAATGTAACAAGTTTATGTAGGTAAAATACTTAGCATCAGTCCTGACAGGGCCAAGCTCTAGGCCCAGGCAGCCACCATGAAATCCCAGCCTCAACGTGCAGAGCCATGTCACTCTGGGTGACAAGTGATACGGTGAAGAGGCATATGTTTTCTTTCCTCTCCTTTCCCTTTATTTCTTCCTTCCCACTTACCTACCTAAATGCCACTCCCTTCTGACTTTTAAATTGCCCCAAAGAGAAACCAATTAGCAAAAGAATAGAGATGCAAATGCAGCCTCATCATGAAGAAAAAACCCCCCAAACCCTACACATGTAAATATGCCAGCCCCAAATATCTTAACCGAATTTCCCTACCAAGCATAGAATTCCTTTTACACAAAAGAGAAATGGGTATATTCCACTCAGTTTGTGCTTGTTAGCTGAAAGGATCCTGCCAGTCCTTCAAGGGAGAGTCCCCCTCCCCAACTGCAATGCACTGATTTCTAAAAGAACACTCGCAGATGAGGCAAAAGAAACTTTGTGAGTTAATGAAGATTTCAGATGTATCAATTCATGCAGTAGCTATTTAGCCAGACAGAAGGGTCAGTCTTGAATACGCAAATGACGGAATGAGTGGGGGAGCCAGGGGGCCCTTCAATGCCATGGAGCTCACGCCATCTGCCTGGGGGCTGTCGTACCCCTAGGAAGACGGATTGAAGAAAAAGGTCAGAGATAAAAAGAGTAAAATCCACATGGCCCTCAGAAAAAGGATTGTGGAACATGAGAGTTTACTTAAATTATTTCAGTTTCTTTTAAACATCCTGAAAAAGGTCAGACCAGCCAGAAAGCCTGGGCCACGTCTCAAAATGATGCATTGATTCGGGTCCCCTGGACCACAGGGACACAGGTGATATTTATCATTGGCGGCATGTCCAAGGGCAACTGAGCAATGCACTCATTATCCAGAAGAAAAGTGCGAAGGGTGATCAGCGTGACTCTGAGCAGGCATGTCTCGGACCAGTCACTGGGCCTGAGGGGCCTCACTGTTTGTGTTGCTTTTTTTCGGAAATGCAGCTGTCTGTCTCCAGGGAACCAGCCCAGAGGTGTCATAGTGACCACTGGAGGGTCTCTGGTTGATGCCTGGCACGGTTTCCAGGGTCTATTGCCAGCTATTTAGCATCTATGACATTAACCGGGGGGGGGGGGGGGAAATGACCCTTCCCTAAAAGATGGGAGCAGAGAAGTATCACTATCTGCCCAGGGTGCCCTGCCTACTGTCCCAGAGGTGTCCCCTCAGAGTCTGAGAACAGCATGAGAGGGACAGTGAGCCATGGTGGGAAGGCAAGGAGGGTCCAGGAACCGTGAAACCGACTTCTGGGCCTGGCTCCGTCGTGTCCTAGGGAGAAGCGGTGGACCATCAGCTGTGTTCAAAGCTCTTAGTGCCTGTCCCGTTGGGGTGGAAGCTTTACATACGCACTCTCTTTAAATCCTTAAAACAAAACAAAACAAAACAACCCCCAAAACAAAAACCAAAACCCTTGAGGTCCCCATTGTCCTTAAAATGGAGTGGTTGATATTAACCTTATGAGTACTTCAAGCTGTCCAGAAACTTTGAAGCATAGGAATATCAGACGTCAGTGAATTTTTTAACCACTTTTTCTCAGAAAGATCTGAACCGCACTAATTTTATCTCAGCCACTATGCTGTTTTCAGTCTTTGTTGATGTCATCTCGCGTGTTGGTATTAGAAAACAAGGCCCCTCATTCACTTATTTATGGAGTGCTCAGCGTGCCAGGCAGTGGCTGGGTGCCAGGGACACACTGGGGCACACACTGAGGTCAGAGGTGGTGGCTGGCCAAAGGGAGCTTTTGAGGTCAGTTTGTCATGTTCTGGGCCCTTAGGCAGGCCTGGCCTTCCCACCAAGACTGACCTTCCTCAGAGCGCTCCTCAAGGCCCAGCAGCCCCCCACAGGTGCACAGTGCCATCAGCCACTAGGGGGCGCCTAGAATATCAAAGCCCTTTCCTGGAGGGGGGGAAAATCTCCAGATAATCTGACAGTGAATCCAGAGCATGAAAAAGGTTAGAATAAAAAAAGCCAAAGCAACTGGGAGAGGACCCAAGGGTTTGAACAACCAAAGAGAAGCAGCTTTAAGATAAGAACTTCCAGGGTTAGAGACTGAGAAACAAATAAAAATAAAAATACCCTAAGTACGGGATCTTCCTGGGTTTGAGTTCAAAGTTAGAGGGAAGGGAGGCCGCTGCCCCTGCCCGGGTTCACACCTTCATGGCCATCGGCTGTAAGGCCAGCCTGCTGTAAAGAGGTCCCTTAAATGGAGCAGTACTTTAGGCATCCAGCAGTAATTAGAAGCTACGTTGGCTCGGGAAGTTTTGTTCATTTATTTTTATTTAATGCTTTGTTTAAAAAAATGTTTTCTACAAAGAAAAATCCAGGTTAAAGAGAGACGTGACCAAAAAAAAAAAAAAAAGAAAGAAAGAAAGAAAAGAAACACAGAAACCTCTTTCTTCCAAGTCTCCAGAAGAGTTTGTCTGATGTGAAAAATAAATATTGTGATCATGACGAGAAAAATTATCAACTATTGACAAATCTACTTACACAAAGAAAGCCACTAGCCTCACATGCAAGCAGAAGGGGACCAGATGGCAGGGGGAACATGAAACTAAAGATAAACTGCTGAGTTGGAAAATAATCTCATTAAAATATAAATGACTGGGCTTCGATAAGGGAGAGCAGAGACAGTGGTCCAGCCCTGGAGCCTGTCCAAGAACTCTCAGCCTGCCGTTTATGGCTGAGCTCTGGAGACCAAGAACAGACGTGCCCACGGTCAGCTACCTCTCCGGCTGCGGGGGGCGGGGGTGGGAGAAAGGTGAGACGGGCTGGGAAAGCCCTGTGGAAATTTCAGAATGCAGTGAAACCCCACACCCAGGACACACTGCCCTCTAGGCCGCTGGAGGATACCCGTGCCATCTGGGAATCGCTGTTCGGTCACCTGCCTATCGTCCTGTTACTCATCTAGACTTGGAAAGGCTGGGCCCTCTGTCCCCTGCTCACGCTCACACTTTCCGTCCTAGTGCCCAGCCTTCTGCAGCTAGCTGTCTGTATGAGTCTGCTCGGGCCGCTGTAACACACATCACAGACCAGGGGGCTCATTCATCTCCTAGACAGCTCGGGAGGCTGAAGTCCAAGATCGAGGCGTCGGCAGGTGCGGTTGCTCCTCAGGCCGCTCTCCTTGTCTCTGCTTGGTGTGCACACATCCCGGTGTGTTTCCAGATTTCCCCTTTTTATGAGGACACCGATAATACTGGATTAGGACCCCCCCTAATGCCCCCTTTTATCTAAATTGCCTCCTGCAAGAACTTCCCTTCAACTAGAGTTACATTCTGAGGTACTGGGGGTCAGGGATTCACTATATCAATTTGAGGCACACAAATGAGCCACCACACTGCCTTGGGACATCTCACACAGGAGACTCTGGTCCTGTCCGCTTTGTCTCCCTGCAGCTTCCTCTATGATCTTTATCGACTCGAGTCCTCCAAGTCTGCTCCTAAGCTCTCTCCTTGCTCTTCTTTGCACCCTCTCATTTGGCCCACCATTCAGTTGGTGCTCAATGGCCCCCAAAGAGAATCCGGCTCTGTCACCTTCCGCATGTCAATCTTGCTGTCTCCTCGGCAGCTTTGCTGGGGTGTCTCAAAGGCACGTCCAAGGGAAGTTATGCCCGCTGAACGCAGGATCGCCATTCTCACTCTGCCGTGATTCCCCCCGTGAGTGAGACCATCATTTGTCTCAGCATCAAGCCAGAGATTAGACGCCATCCTCAAAAGCTCTCTCTGCCCCAGCCATTCGTGCATCGGTTCAGCAACTGGCCCTGTCATTTCCGCTCGCTAGGGGGCCCTGAAGTACTTCTCTTGCCTCCTACTCCACAGTCATCGCTTGGTCCATTCTTTCCTCTCCTCTAGGCCAGCTGGTCACACGAGTCTTTCGAACGGCTCCCCACACCCACTCCTGCCCTCGTCTTCAGTCCCCACACCATCGCCAGAGTGCCCTCCCTGCGAGGCAAGTCTGCCCTTGGCATCCCCTCGGCAGCCACCACGACTGCCATAGCTTCTGTTGCTCTTAGGGTGGAGACCAGGGTCACACCAAGTCATGTGTCATGGCAGCCCCTGCCTGTCCTTCTGCTCCGTCTGCGCTCCAATCGCACTAGCCTTCTTCCGTCCCTCCAGCGGCCAGCTGGGCTCTCTCCGGCGCAGGCCTGGGCTTCTGCCGCCTCCTCTCTCTGGAACGCACTTCCTGGCTCATCGTCCCCTGGTTGACTGCTCCTTGGTTCTCAGGTTGCCTCGCAATCACCATTGCCTCCTTGACTAGATGCGCCCCTTTTTTACGCATCCGGAGGACCTTAGCGAAGTGGGCATTTTATACTCTTGTGCTTCTGTGACCATTTCTTCCTTCCGCCTCTGAATGATAAGCCTCGTGAAGCCCAGAGGGGGCGCTGTTCGCTGTAGCACCCGACTGACACAGAGCTTCGTACTCGGTGTCACTGCGACAGGTGCTCCTGTGCCTAAGTCGACGCCGAGCCCAGCACGCAGTGGGTCTTCTTTGGGTGTTTCCGAAAGGGTGTCAGAGCACACGGGCTGTGAGCGATCGGAAGACTTTTCTAACCCCTGGGAGGAAACTAGAAAAAGCCTCAAAGGTGTTTTTCTTTCTTTTTCAAACTTACAATGTAATGAATGCGTTCTTTTCGGGCTAGAGGGTATTGTAACAGAGCAGACACAGTTCAAATAATTGTCTCACTCCACTGGGAAATCTACTTACTGGAAGAGGCATGGAAAAGGGGCCATGGGGTGACCGTGGTACATCCCCTCAACCCCTCAGGGACTGACCCAGGTGACCCCTGCGCTCTCCCGGGCACCAGTAATTTCGCGCGGAACACCGCGTACCCTGCACTGGCTGGGCTTTAACGCTCTCACTTCTCCAGAGCAGTTTCCAGAGTTCAGAGCGCCACATCTGTGCCCCCTCCGGGGAACGGATCATTTTCTTCCCAGTCTGTCTCTGACTAGCAGCGTGGCAGTGGGATGATGGTCTCCACCGCCCCAGGGCTCTCCCGGGGTGGAGGGTGCTGAGCACTGAGACTTTTTTTTTTGCTGTTGTTGGAGGCTGTAGAATCTTCTCTTCCCAAGGGGACAGCAGCTGCCTTTTAAACACAGCAATTCCTTAGTCCCTCGGCGTCACTGTTTTTCTTCTGCAGGGCAGTGAGTGGATTCCGGGAGCTCCACAGGTCTCTCTCCCTCCTGCCCAGTGATGACGCCATGATCCTATTAATGTCTGACAGAAGGACAAGTCTCAGTGTGCGGTGCCATATCAGCCCTGAGTGTTCTCCTGGGGACGGAATTGAATAGAAAACGGAATAGGTAGTGATGGGAATCTGGCTGTGCGCTTTGCAACAGTAACTAAGCGGCACAGCTTGGTCACCTAGGAAACCAGCTCAGCCTGATCGGAGGATGTCACAGGGCTTCTGCTACTGACTCAAAATGTATCTGCATTTGGCTGCAGGGCAGGAGCACGTGGGACGTTTGTGAGTCTGGGCACACTGACAAGCGGTGTGCTCAGTGATGGAGGAGGCCAGGGATGCATAAACCAGAAAGATCGAGGTGCTGAGGCTGGCTCTGTGTTACAGAAGGTGGAAGGCGGGTCGGTGAGCGTCTGGAGCTTTAGGCTGTTTTGCGTGTGATCCTAAGTATCAGAATGATTCAAGGAAACAATAAAGACGGCAGAACATCTGCCCATGCAGTCGACATTGGTGCCAAACAGTAAGATATTTGAAAACATTCAAACGTCTGGCATTGCAATAACAGACTTTTTGGATAACGAATTATGTGGGGTTTTTTTCAAATCTTTATTATGGTGCCGCATAAGTCATCTTTGAAAAGTTTATTATGTGTAACTACGATTCACACTGCATTTTAAAATATAACCTTTGGCTATCCAAAGAGCTGTTTTCTTTTTAAATAAACATTTTCCAATTCTATCATGGAATTTTCCCAAGAGAAAGATTGCAGACCCTTGAACTTGATTGCTGGCAGCCACGCCCTTCCCTAGGCATCGCCCCTGCTGGGTGTCCCCCCACCTCTCGGGGGGGCTGCTCCTTCTCAGACCCGTTTGCCAGGTCTCACAGGTCAGTCCGATTTCTTGTGGTGGCGTCTCCGCCTTCCACCAGTTCTGCCCCCCGCCCCTGACTCATTCTCTGCTCATTTCCTTGGAGATTCTAGGCATGCTCACGACTGTCGTTATGCTGGGGACTTCTGAATGTGTGTCTTTGAACATTCCTCCCGGCTTTGCTTCAGCAGGAGTCTAGCCCCCTACATGGCGTGTCACTGGGACTTTCTCAGAAAGGGGTCAAATTCCAAAAGTCCAAAACAGCGGTGATGATGTTCCTCCCCAAACACGCTGCTTCTCCTTCCTGTTTCCTAGTAAACGATCCTACCGTCTACCATCAACCAGAGTCATCTTTGATCTCTCTATCTGTCCCACCTCTCACAACCAGTCACCCAACTGTCCCCTTGTCTCCATCTCCAAGATCACCCCCTCCTCAGTCAAGGCCAACATCACTGCTGACCTGCATGACTGTGCTCACCTCCTGACACCCCGGCATCCACTCCTGCCTTCTGACAATCTATTCTCTACCCCGGGCAGAGCAATTTTGTTGAGGTGCAAACCAGGTTATGTTATTTCTCTGCTCAAAGCCCTTCTGTGGTCTCCTAACACCTCCAAGAGCAGCAGGAAGAATGGGCTCGCAGGACAAGACTCTGCACTGTTGTAGAAACGGTGAACTTGAAGTGCCGTTGGGACACCCCGTTAGGGCCCCCTGGGCAGTGGGACACTGGTGGTAATAGGAGATGTAAACAGAGTAGCCGCTGCCATGCCTAAGAGCCAGTGGAGACGTTATGGAGAGAAACGAGATTTCTCAGGGCTCAGAGAGCGGTAACCAGGCCAGGTGCGGCCTCAGCATTCTCGAGACTTAGAGGATGGGGAGGTCTGATTGCTGAAGTGGGCGGTGCTTCGAGGGCGGTTTTGATCATTGATGGTCAATCCTGTCAGTTCATTACTTTAGAGAGAATTGTAACTACTGATTTCTCCCAAAGAATGTGTTGAGTTCACGGCTCAATACATTTTTTTTCCCTAAAGACAAATTAACGTAAGACCCATTATAATCAGGAGGCTGCTTGGCGAACACGGTGTCTAAGCTCAGGATGTGAGATGGTCGGTTCTTACCGAATCGTTGGTCTCGAATTTTCTCAGACATGTTTCTAGGCTCTGCTGACCCTGTGTCTTAAAGTTCTCTGGGTGCTGAGTGTGAAGTTGGGATAAAAACAATGAAGCAGTTTTTGCTTACATATGAGAATTTTTTTCTACAAATGATTTTTGCTCCCTTATAAAGACAAAACAAAAAAAAATCAGCAAACAACCTCTCCCAACAGGAAGGAAGGAAGGAAGGAAGGAAGAAAAAAAGAAAGAAGTAAAAAGTAAAAATAACCCCACGAGGCTATGGAAATGGTCAGCATTTAGTCAGAACTATTTAGCTCAAAATGTATCATAATTCTAAAGGTAACTTAGTATTCTCAACAGGAACCAGCTGGAAGAATGTTCTACTTTATTAAACTTTTGCCCTAAGGAACATAAAACAGCCATTTGATTCCTCTCCTGTCCATGAGTCTTAGGGGGAAAAAAAAAAAGAAAACCCTGCAGGGAGATGAGCTCTGTATTTCTGATGCCATTGTTTTCGGGGTGGGGAGGGGGGAAGGAATCAGTGAGAGGCCATCTCTGCTCTAAGGAGCCGAAATTGGAAGGGGCAAGATGAGGGTCCTGAGCTCAGAACCACGGGGAGATGTGGTCTCCCTGCTGCCCACCCCGTCCCGTGCCCTTCCCTCGGCTCTGCCCATTAGGATGACAGGGAGAATTTAACGAAGAGCCAGCCATTCTTCTACACCCTGGACGTGTATTGGGTGCTTCATCTCCAGGAGGCAGCGGCTCCATTTCTCTCCTGTAGACAAGAACACCGAGGCCCAAGGAGGCAGGTGACTTGCCAGAGGCACAGAGCCAGTAAGCGGCTGTGCTGGGATTTGAACTCAGGTGGCTTCATTCCTGAATTCACAGTCCCAAGACCCCTCTTCCTTTTGATCTCCTTGGGAGCAAGAAAGAGAGAGCCCCAGGGTGGCGATTCCTGGTCCCAGAGAGCCAATAACATCTGCAGGCCACCAGTGGCAAGAAGAGACATCTGCCTAGAGCCCTGAGGATCCGGTGGGGAAGGGGCTGAGGGGGGTGCTGGGGTGTCGGCCTTTTCTTTTTTCTTTTCATTTTTTTAAAGTTTCATTGGTGACTACCCCAGTTGTCCCAGCTTTTTCTCCCTCTGCCCACCTCCACCCAGCCCCACCCAGCCCCACCCTCCCCCCTTCCCCAGTCAATCCTCCCAGTCTTGTCCTTGGGGCCCCGCATAAATGTTCTTTGGCTAATCCCTTCACCCCCTTTCCTCCAGTCCCCGCCCCTCTCCCATCCACCAGCTGTCAGTCGGCTCCAGGTTGCCATGCTTCTGTTTCTATTTTGTTCGTCAGTTTATTTTGTTAATTAGATTGCCCATATAAGTGAGATCATATGGTATTTGTCTTTCACTGACTGGCTTATTTCACTTAGCAGAATGCTCTCCAGGTCCAAATATTCATTACCGAACACAAAGAGAAGGTTGCATTAAGAAATCGAGTACTCTGCTGAAAGATGTTTGCTAAAATCCTGCTTGGTACAAATTAAGCTTAAGAGTGTTCACACATTTTGCCTGAGGTTTTACACGATGAAAAGCAGGTTGAGGACTAAAAGTGGTGTGTTCTGGACACATTTTCCTTGTAGATCTTAGAGACTTTTAGATTACATGTCATGTCATGGACTGTACATGCACACACATTTCTCCATGTGAGAGAATACAACTACTGGACACAGTGGGGGGGAAAGCTCATCTTTTTTTCAAAAATATCATTATAAAATAATGCCATCTGCGGTTTTGGCATTGTGGCAAGTGTAGTTTCCTGGCAGCTCCTTTAAAAACTTCATTACATATGAGCATATATCGAAGGACACCGTTGAAATGGGTGTGCAAGTCACTGCTAAAGAAACTTAATGCTAAATCTGCATTAACCCCACACCAAACGCTAAGTTCGGGTCTCTCTGCTCAGTCTACATAACCTGAACTTGAGTGTGGAACTCAAACATCAGAGTGCATAGCACTACTTCCCTTGCTGGCTGTCATGTTCATCCAAATCTTACCCTTCAAGCTCAAGTGAACCAGAAAGCCAAGTACAACTGTGATTCTCAGGCCACAACAAGCAGTAACAAATACGAACTCATTAGTTGGCTCTATGTCTGGCCCAAGGCTTAAACCTGAGACTCCACCAGCCCCAACTTTCTCTGTCTACGAACCGTCTGGTGTCTGGAACTAACCTGAATTGTAACTTCCGCTCCAGCTTACTCTCTGACTCGAAGCTAACCGGGCATCTAAGTCTTCACCTCTGACAGGCCGCTAAACTGATCAGATTTGAAGAAGATAGTAGCAAGTACCTTTTTATCATTTCTGAAGTCACAAATGTTCATTGCGTCCTGAGAAGAGTTGCATTTTGGGATTATGTCATGTACTGAAAAAGAGCTGGCAAAAAATCCCACTTGGTAGGAATTAAGCTTAAGCATGTACAGAGAAAGAAATGACCGAAGCTTGGTTAAATCAAATCGAGGATTTAGTGGAAACACCAGCTGACAAAATCAGTAAGTCGTGAACTTGAACGGACCTTAGGAGCCTGTTGCCGGGCTTGCTTTGGCACCTGACGGGCGGTTCAGTGACTTCTGAACGTTGATAGTGCTTTGCCTGGGCCTGACTCTCTGCACGGTTCCCGGGCCGACAGTGGAGGAACGAAAGTGATGCTCTCGCACCACCTAGTGGTAGGCCCATGTACACCACCTACCGTGCGCAGATGGGCTCCGAGAGGGCCAGGACATCCCCTGGATAAACTCATGCACTTGGACGCAACCGAAGTGCAACAAATCCACTGCGACAGACAGCAAAGCTGAGCTATTCCAAGACTTTTCCTGCTTCAGACTCCCGTGCCTTGAGGGTGCTGATGGGGGAAGAAGTGGAGAGAAGACCTGGCTCGCTGGGCAATGATTCGTGAGGTTGGACGCTAATTGCATGTTAAGGGCAGACAGTGAGCGAGGGGAGCGACGAGACTGGAGGAACCAGTTCGGGAAGCTCTGCTGCTGTTCCGTTTTGGGGGAGGAGATGACAGTGAGGGACTCTGGGGAGAAGGACTCTAGGTTTTTAGGGAGCTTTGCCATTTAGTCTTCATTTGATTTGCAACAGGTCACACCCTCCCTCTAATAAAATCTCATTAAATCTTATTAAGATCTAATAAGCTAGGTCTTAAATCAGTAGCAAGAAGGCCACACTGTCCTTACCTTGCACACAGAGTCATGACACCTCATAGTGTTATTGTAATATTTGGGGCAGCTGGGCGGGTTAAAGGTCAGAGGGGAGAGACTCGTTTGAGGAACGGAGGGAGGCCATTGATGCCATCGGCCAATGTCTATGAGGTCCCCGGTGTATGCCAGGCACCTTCCACCTGTGTGCTGGCTTCTCAAGGCTACTCAGAGAGGGTCTCTCCTGGGGGGACCCCAAATTTGTACCTAACACCTGGGGGTGGTCCCAGTGGAAGCCGAGTGAAGAGCAGGGCAGGGACAGTTGAGGACTTCTCTCTTTTACACCACACAGGGGAGTAGGCGCTTTTCATGTAAATGATGACAAGAGGAACGGTGGTGTGGATGATGGCGGCAGTGACGATGGTGGTGATAATGTTGACCGGGGAGGCTAATTTTTGTGGAGAACTCGCCACATGCCAGGGCTTATTTCTCGTGTTTTTATATGTGAACTTACTTAATCTTGCCATCTCTGTAAGGGAAGAACAATTACTGTCCTCACACACGAGGAAACTGAGGCACAGAAAAGTAGTCAAGAGGCCAAAGGCACGCTACTGAAAAATGACAAAGTGTGGATTTGAACTTAGAGTTGGATCAGGGGTGCGTGCTCCTAACCACTCATCCATTTAAGAAAGAGGCAGGAAGACAAAGAGGGAGCATGATCGGGAGAAAGACAATAGGGAGTGGGGGGAGGAGGAAAAGGGCGATTGAAGCTGAGTAGAGATGTGTACCCCAGAAAATGCACGCCCCTTTACAGAAACGATCCGATCTGAAGGGAACTTCTCTGGTTTCCTTTTGGCAAACAAGTGTCTATAGAACAATGCCCCCAAGACTTCCTACTTACAATGGCTCCTTTTTGCCCCGGATTCTTCATAATGTGTTACGATGTTGTCAAGATGGGGGAACACCGACCCTTAAGCCTGGAACTGCAGGCTCCCGGGGTCTCACCAGGATCACAGAGCTGGTGGGTTTCCCATCGCTTCCCGGTTGGTGAGTTCGAGTCCAGCAGATGGGAGAATGGGAATGGGAACAGAGGCTGGTGAGGCAGAGAGAGAGGCTTTGTGTTCATCGAGTCTCTTGGCAAATTTTGATGCTTTATAGCCAAAAGAGTATTTTTGATGAACAAGTAATCCTGTTTATAGAATGAGGTTGAGTAAAATTTCCTTTATTTTTAACTTTCTTGTATTTCTATTATAACTTTGGTTTGGTCTCTGATAAAGTAATAGGCCTATAGCACATTGAAAATAAGAGGTATAGAAATGGGAAAAAACCCCACATTCAGTTAATATTTGTTTAGCCAATGTGGTAGCAACAATGGCTTGACTGCCTTTTGGAATTAGCTGATTTTAGAAGTAACTAGTTATACTCATAATAAAGTTATAGTCTGAAAATGTTATTTATGTATGTATACATATATTGATATATAAATGTATGTTTATAAATATGTATACATACATATATTATATATATGTATATATATATACACACAGCCATACAATCCGAGGAGTTAATTCCACTCCTAGGAATTTACCTAAGAGAAATGAAAGTTCTATGCAATGACTTACACATGGATATTTATAGCCAAATACTAAAAACTACCCAACTCTCCCTCAGGAGACGAATGGACCATCACACTCGGGCGTGTCTCTATAGTGGAACACCACTCATCAGTAAAGAGTTACACAATTCTGATGCGTGTAACAACATGGAGGAATTTCACAATCACTGTGCTGAGTGAGGGAGTCAGGCCAGAGTCCATCCTATCTGATTTCAGTTTTATAAAATTCTAGAAGAAGGCAGACGGATCTATCGATATTGGCAGAGAGCATAACAGTCATTACCTGGAGCTGGGAGGGAAGGAGAACATGGGAGATTTCCAAGGATAAAGTTTTGAGACTCACGAAATATTCGTTATCTTGGCGATAGTTCTGTGTGTGCCCATGCTGAAACTCCTGGAATTGCACAGTTTGTTAAATGTGTGCAGTTTATGCCACATCAGTTGTTATACAATGAGCAAGGATAAGGCAAAAGGTAGAGGAAGATATTTGGGGGCCTTTTCTGGTGCTCCTGAAATTTTGTCAAGGGGACTGTTACCTATGCTGCCTCTGTCCAGGCTTGGCCCTAGTTTGGTGTAGAAGAATACCGTATTTTTAGGACTACAAAATGCTGAACCATAAGATGCACCTATGTTTTAGAGGCGGAAAATAGGAAAAAAATTTGTGAAGCAAAAAATATGGTAAAATATTCAATAACATGAATGGCATAGCTGCCACCCCCCACCCCGCCTCCACAGTGGGCCAGGTAAGCTACATTTGGACTATAAGACACGCCCCCCTTTTCCTCCCAAATTTGGTGGGGGAAAGTGGGTCTTATAGTCTGAAAAATATGGTAGCTAATCTTAATCCAGATTTCCTGTTTGAGAGGCTTCTGGACATACAACGTATTTATTTCAGAAAGACCAACTGTTTCCCCGTTACCTTGTTGTAGACGGTCCTCCGGGATCCACCGCAGTGACCATGGGGCCAAGCTCCTTGTTCCAGATGCCGGAAAATCAGGTGTGAGGCTGCTTAGAAAGCTTTTATTTTTAATCTTATTTCTTTCCAAAATGAAGTATATATCCTGTGTTGATGCTTCGGAGCATGGAGAATGAACACAGATGGTAAATCAAATTTAGGGAG
Organism: Sturnira hondurensis; assembly: GCF_014824575.4. Classification (NCBI taxonomy): domain Eukaryota; kingdom Metazoa; phylum Chordata; class Mammalia; order Chiroptera; family Phyllostomidae; genus Sturnira; species Sturnira hondurensis. The sequence goes on along the minus strand of NW_028082350.1, from coordinate 12,577,344 downwards.
GAGGGATGTTCTATATAACTCCTAAATGCCAACTTCCAAACACTAGACGGCTCCCCTAATGTGTTTTAGATTGGAGTTAAAAATAGGGTTCCTCATCAGAACTCTGGAGGAAGATGACAATCATTTTTCAAGCGACGGGTGCGTCCAGATGGGCTCTAGCTGATGATGAAATGGAAAATGCAGTGCAGACAGAGCGAAACTCTTTAGAGATGAGAACTTTCGGCTGTGTTTATTCTCATCAAAGGCTAGTTTGTACATGCTGTGTAGAGCCCAGTGTCTCGGTTGCTCTAGAAGGATTTTAGGAATACGTTTTTAAAAAACAAACATATTATTTCAAGAAAGAAACAGTAAATTTTTTTAGTTATCATTTTTAAAAAAACATGCATTTGCCCTGGCTGATGTGGCCCAGTGGGTTGAGTGCTGACCTGAGAACCAAAGGGTCACCAGTTCAATTCCCAGTCAGGGCACATACCCGAGTTGCAGGCCAGGTCCCCAGTAGGGGGGGCATGAGAGGCAACCACACATTGATGTTTCTCTCCCTCTCTTTCTACCTCCCTTCCCTTCTCTCTAAAAATAATTAAATAAATCATTAAAAAATAGAAAACATGTATTTGACAGTTGGTGTTGAGGGTTGCAGAATATGCTGTCCCGAAATATGACTGAAGGAGTTGAGGACACGCCTCTCCAAAATATGCCACTTTGTACAGGGATTATTTGGAACCATTGGCAGTTGAAAAACAGCACATGGAGAAAGAGGCTTTCTCTGAGCACCCCTAAGACAGACCCTCCGGAAGTGACTCAGCTGTCCTTGATCCCCTCCCAGGGAGTTTCATCAGTCAGGGAAGATGGACTCTTGTCGAGGAGGAAGAGACTGGGAGTTGACCCACACCCAGACGTCTTCACAAACTACTGCACCTCCCACGTGTTCTCGTAAGAACCCAGCCATCTTTTTTAAAAATTACTTTCTGTCCTTTATGAAAACCTAGTTACCCCCTTCCCTTTACCTGTTTATATGGTGTTTAACCCTGACTCTTAAGTCACCTTGAGGAGGTACCATAACTTGCCGTGTATAACGGGCACCCACGTTTCTGTGTGCACTGTACACAGGATTGTTATGCCCATGGTATGTAGTCCTCATACCCATGTGTATTGTGCATCCTTATTTTCCCTAAAAAATCTGGGCAAAAAAGTGCACATTGTACTAGGCAAATTATGGTACTCATCTTCCTCCTATGTATACATGAGGTATATATGTTAATAAACTTCAGTTTGTTTTTCTCTAGTCTGTCTTGTATTACTGGGATCTCAGATAATCACTCAGGACAGGAAAAAATTATTTTTCCTTCCTTATGGTGTGATGATACTATTAATACCAGTAAAATAGCCAGTCTTAACCCTGCTGAGACCCGGAGGGTGTTTCAGAACTGGAATCACGGGGCTGGATTTTGGGGGGTGGGTCCGACACACACATTGGCTGAAGGATTGGAGAAATGGATGAAGAGGAAAAACACAGGCCTTGGAATTCATTGTTCTCAAATATTGCTGGGTGTGTGTATCTACTTCATTTCTCATCTATAAAATGGACGTTCAATAAATGTTAGTTTGCCTATTCCCGCTAATGAGCAGACTTTATTTTCTTTGTGTGTAGGTAGGAGAAAAACCCACACCTATATTTGCAGGTTACCTTTCAGTTTGCAAAACATTTTCACGTTTACTAGTGATCTGTAAGGTTTTTAATGAAAGAACACAGTTTTTCTTGAAATGAAATACGGCATAGACACACGATGCAATAAAATAAAGAGTGGATCTGTTCTGGGTGGGATTACGGCTGCCCAGTACCCCATCCGGGCCTGCCACTTCTCGTCCTCGGTGTGGTCCCTTTTCTAGAGAACATTGTGCTGTGCATTGTATCGCTTGATCAAATATAGGACTCGGATGGATATTCACATGATAGGGAATATTAGAAGCCAAACCACTGTGTCTCTGCTAAGATCACACATTTCTTTCTTTAGGGGCTTTATTCTAGGAGGCAATATGGTTGGATTGCAAAGAGATATTTTTTTTTCCAGCCGATCTGTGAGTTCACTGGGGAGACTGCTTCCCTAGCTCCATTTTTCTATCTTTTAAATGTTTGTATAAATTAATAGCGACCTCTCTTTCATTTGCAACCGTTCCAGGAAAAGAATTCAAGTTCACAGGCTAAATCATTATGCAAAGCCAGAGAGAAATAATGAACCTAATTTGAAAAATGGATATGGGTAGAAAAAATTTCTTCTTTTATCTTAGACAAGCCTACATTCTTCTTGATGTCCATTTTTATTAAAAAAATGGGGCTTAGTGGCTAATGATGGAGTTATTCCAGTTTTTCGGACTGGGAAAAAGAAATTGCTGGTGAAATGGCCCCCAGGGGCTTCTTCCAAACCAAATGAGGCCTTGACTTCCAGTGAGGGCTGATCTTTGGGACATTCTTCCTGGAAAAGGGTCTCAGCTCAAGCTCCTTCCCAGCTTTACGCTCCTCAGGGACGGGTGGACTGTGCGCAAACTTAGGGTCTTTGAGGCCACACGGAGCCTGAAGCTTGTAACGCGATGAGATGTAGGTCCTTCAGAGTATGGACCTTTGGTGCTTTGGCTTCTGACATTTGCTGCCATGAACTAGAAGGTTCCATTTGGGATGGCAGCCCTGGGTGTTAGGTTAGGGTGTTAGGTTTGCCCTGGGCACCGGATCTCACCGGGGGAGGGACTACAGAAAAACCTTGTTTTCAAGGATCTGATTAGGCAGCAGGAGAATGAGTCAGTCATTTGGGCCTCTAGCTCTTGCCCCTGTTGCCTGGTTCCAGTCATCAAGGAAAGGGAGGGAAGAAGCAGCACAGAGCAGTCCATTTGGGTGGCCGGCTCTAGCAGAAGGCTCGGCACGAGAGGGAGGTGGCGACCCTTCCGCGTTACAACTTCCGGGTCAGGTGGTGATTTCAAGTACCTGTTTTTTCCCTAAATGTAGGTCAGGCTCCTGGAGGAAGAGAGATGGTCAGAATATTCCTCTAGGATAATGAATCCCGCACTTCTGGGTTTTTATGACTGAGAGGAAAATTATGGACAGACGGGCAATAAAAAACAAACAATAATATAATAAGGAAAAGTATTTGGCAAGTTTTTAAAATGATAAAAGTCTATGAAAAAAGCGAAAGGTAGAGCAGAGGGAGGGGGTGTGGCACATTTAGGGAGAAGATAGTTAAGCTCATGGAAAAAGTGAGTTTTGGGCAATTCTGGAAAGAGTGGAGTCACCCCTCAGGACGACTGGGGCAGGAGTGGTCCAGACAGAGGGAACAGTTAGTACAAAGGCCCTGCGCTGAGCGCACTGGGTGCTGTTTCAGGAACAGTGATGGGCTTGTTTGGTTAGGGCCACATGAGTGAGGGGGAAAGGCAGGGGGGTGAGGTCACAAGGATGATGAAAGGTCAAGTATAAGACCATTGTAAGTGAGGACTTGTGCTCTTCCCCTGACTCAGACGGGAACCCCTGGGATGTGCTCAGCAGCCACGTGAAAGCAGCTCCCGGGGGCCCCAAGCCCCCTCTCCTCCAAGTCCCATCCTGTTAACACTGATGGCGCGAGCAGAAGACACCGGTGCCGGCTCTGCTGTGTACTGATTGTGTGGCTCCAGTCACGACGGGTCGCTTCTCTGACACACAGTTTCCACATTTGCAAAATGAAACGTTCTCAGATTGATTCTCTTTTCTCTGTAAGAGCTTTGACCAAAAAGTTCCTTTTGTTATAGTCCTTTCTCCTTCGGGAATGGGCTTCGTTCTACAGACACCTGTGTTGCAGCGTGATTTCTGGACCTGAGCTCATTCGTGTGCAGTTGCGGTGAGGCAGGCCTGACCTCCCCAAGGAAGATCGGTTTCCGTGACTTTTTGGGAAACTCAGCACATTTTCTGAGTTCATTTGCCTATAACGTGGATGGTGAAGGCGAACCACGGGTACGATACAGACAGAGCTGGAGATGATGTGAATCGGCCTCCACCCTCTAGGGTAAACACTTGGGAGGCGGGGCTGGGTCATCCTTATCTGTGTATTTGGAGAGTCACCCAGCTCCGCAAAGCAGCCGTCTGTGTACTCAGACGATGCTGGTTGAAGTGAGTGAGTTATGTGTGTTCCCATTTTGGGTAATTACATTTTATTTTTTCAAAGACCAGTTAGTCTAGAAAAGTCCAACAGTGTTTTTGCTCGAGTCTCCTACTTTTGTAGCTTGATGGAAGTCACAATAAACTCTGGGCAGTTCCTGCTGTTTTTCTGTTTCACTCCCTGTGTCTAAAGGGAGTAAGGATTTGACTCACGATAAGAAGCTTCCCAAGAAACTCATGAATAATGCAGAGTGTCAGTCTGTAACTCGCAGGAAGGAAAGTATCAGACAGGCAAGTCTCAAAGTCTTCCGTGTGCACAGCCCCCTTTGGAGGGCACTGCTCTGCTCACACTTATCAGGTAAAGGGAGGCCCCTGGGCCTGACACAATCCCACCTGTAGAATGGCAGTTTGATCCACGGACTCCATACTATACGCAGTCTTCCCCTTCCCCCACTGCCAGCCCGACTAACGAGTTTCTCTATTTTAAACATTTGGATTTAAAGCAGAGAGAAAATTTGCTTCAACTCAAAGATCATCACGAAAAAAAAAAAAAGGTGGGAGAATCATATGAGGGGCTGTGTTCAAGTTGAAGCGCAAGTAGAAATGAGTCCGCAGGAGTCGAGTGGCAGAGAAAGGTGATACAGAGCAAATGGAAAGAAGCAGCCAGTGGCCAGAGGGAAAAGAAACAGACGTGTGCGGAGTTATGTGGGACCGAGCAGAGCTCTAGGAATCAGAGCCTGTGTGATGACTGGCTGCCCGATGGCAGAGCTGTGCGTTATGCCCGCTATACACACCAGCGTGCACTTGGCAGAACCTCAACGTCAAATCTTGGGCAAGTCGCTGATACTTGTGGTAATGAGATTAATGTTGTATCTGTTCTTCTCCCTCTCTCTCCCATCAATCCTAGTGGAATACTTAATACATGTTGACTTTTAAACTTTATTATTATTATCATTATTATTATTATTACTACTACTACTACGACTTTCCCTAAGTAGCTTCTCTCTCATTTTCAGCAACTCTTCCATTCCCTTGACCCTCTGCCACCGTCTTCCATTCCGACAGACAGCCTCCCCTCCACCGGTGAGACAAGACCAGCAGCGCTCCATTCCTGAATCTTGCCGTGTATTTCCCTCCTTCCTTCGGTCCCTGAGATGCTGTCTTTTTCTGTTGAAGGCCAGTGCCATCTACCTGTGCTTTTGGTCCTGTGCTTTCCTATTTCCTCTGTGTTCCTCTGTGTAGCATCACCTTTCTTGTATGTTGAACTTCAGTCTCTCTGCTGCATCCTTCTCCTCAATCTGTGAGCACATCGATAGGAAGCCCTAGTCCCCCATGCTGTCTGCTAGCTTACAAAGATAGTGTGTTCACATCATTCAGGTAGATACCCAGAAGAGAGGTTGCTGGGATAGAGGGTAACTCTATTCTTAATTTTTTGAGGACATTAAGGCTGTACCACAGTGGCTGTACCAGTCTGCACTCCCACCAGCAGTGAATGAGGGCTCCTTTCTCTCCACAGTCCCTCCAACTCTTGTGATTACTTGTCTTGTTGAGAGCAGCCCTTGTAACAGGTGTGAGGTGGTATCTCATTATGGTTTTGATTTGCAATTCCCTAATAGCTAGGGAAATAGGAGCATTGTTTCATGTATCTGTTGGCCATTTGTATGTCTTCTTGAGAAAACTGTCTATTTAAGTCCTCTGCCCACTTTTTAACTGGATTGTTTATTTGTTTGGTGTTGTGTTGTAGGAGTGTTTTGGATATTAACCCTTTGTCGAAGCTGTTGTTTGCAAATATCTTCTCCCATTTGGTTGGTTGGTTTTTTTTGTTGGAAACAGCCAAAGCATTCTTCGATAGGTGGTTGGATAGAGAAGAAGTAGGGCATATGTACAACGGAATACTGCTCAGCCATAAGAAAAGATGAAATGTTGTCATTTGCAACAACAGGAATGGATCTTGAAAATACCCTAATATTCTGCTGAGTGAAATAGGTTAAGACACAAAAAGTCAGGAGCTACCTGATTTCACTCATATGTGGGATATAAAACTGAAAGCAAATGAACAAACAAGACAAAAAAAAAAACAAAGAAAATCCTCTGGTCACCAGAGGGTTGGGGGACAGCAAGGGCAGATACATGGGGACAGAAAAATGGGGTCAAATAAATGGGGACAGAAAAAGGTTTGACTTTGGGTGCTGGGCACACAATGCAATATACACATGATGCACCATAGAATTGTATACTTGAAACCTATATAATTCCATTGACCATTGTCGCTCCAATCAGTTTCATTTTTTAAAAAGTGAGAAAAAAGATAATGTTGATGTATTTCCCACCTGCCCCTCAGACTTACTGCAATTCAGCTTCTGCCCTTCAACTGACCACCGAGACTGCATTCGCCAAGGCTGACAAACCGCAGTCTGGCTGCAATAATCAAGTGGACGTCTTTGGTTTTGAAATCAGATGGCCCTGTCTCATTGGGTACTTTTGGCCGCTCAATCCTTAAAGTATACACATGCTTGGCTTTGGGTGTTATTCTTTTTTTGTTCACTTGTTTTCCTTTGGTATCTCCATGTCTTTTTTGGTCTTCATGGAATTAGCATTCTTTTCCATTGTCCTTTTAAATATTAAAATCATCTCTCTATGGGTCTATATTTTCACTACATTGTGAGCAATTTCAAAATAGAGGTGGTGTCTTTTATAGCTTTGTATTCCTGGTAACTGTTTTAAGTTTCTTCTTTTCTTATTTTTTTTTGAATTATCCTTTGTTACAGTGCTAGATAAACACATTGTCAGATAACCTTTGGCTGTTAGTAAAGACAGTGTCTAACACAAGCAAGAGATTTATTTTTCTCTTATAACAAAAAGCCGGAGCCAAGCTCCAAAATCTCCACCAGAACCAGGGTCCCTCTTTCTTCTCCGATATTCTTATATGCCCTTCATTCTTGTTGAAAGATGGCTGCCACTCTTACCTTCAGGTATATGTCTTCATTCCAAGAAGGAAGAAGGGCTGTGGGTTGAAGCACAAGGAGGCAAACCCTTCTCCTAGTGAGGCTGTACCTTTGTATCCTGGAAGCCCTCAGGGATTTCAGCCCGTGTCTCATTGGCTCAGCTGGCGTAGGCAGCCTGGTAACTTCGAGAAAAGTGGGAGCCCAACTATCTGAGCAGGGCCTCTGTGCGGAACATCACTGGGGTTCCCCTAGGAAGGGGGAAGGGTGGATGAGTCTGGGAAAGGCGATTAACAGTGTCCTCTTGTTATAATTTCTTGTTAACGACCCTACATTTCTATTGCTTCTACATTGCTTCACGGTGAGCAAGTCACAAGCGATCACTTCCATTTATCTTACTTGCTTCCATTTCAGATGGTTTTAGTTCTGGTCAGAGAGTAGGGCATGTGCTGGTCTCCTCGGGAGCGTGCTTAGCGCGGGCCCGCGAGGTGTCCTCACCTGTGTCAGGGTGCCTCCCACACAGTTCAAGCTCTGACCTTGTCCCCAGACAAGGGAGAGGAGGTCTCATTTGAGGCTTTGCTTTTCCCAGGGTAGCCCCTTCCTCCCGCTCTTGGCAATGTTTCCCATCCCTTGACCACCTGCCCCTTTTTGATCTCGTAGATCAACTCATCTTCTTTCTTGAGAAAATGTCGGCTATTAGGACTCTATTCCTGCAACTTGTCTGGTTTTGATAGTGTAACTTCCATATATTTAGAGGCCATATGGGGTGGGCAAAAGGAAGTTTGCAGTTGTGAGTGTGTGAAACACAGAGTTTATTCTTGTATTATTATTTGTTCTTAGAGTATGTATTTTTCCATAAGAACAACTGTAAATCTACATTTGCCCACCCTTGTGTAGGAAGTTAAATATATCTATTTTAATATTATAAAACCCAGTAATTTCTAATGTACACATATCACATATACCACAATATTTAATTCGTGTGGTGATGGAACCATGTTAGTAAGTTATGTAATCTTTCTAGTTTGTTATACTGGGTTCCTTTGAAATGCTATTCTCCGTATGATGTGTAAGAGGCAGAGGCCTGTATAAATCACTGTTTCTGTGGGGTAAGAGGGAAGGGTGGGCGGGTGCTGGAGGCGCAAGTCTGGACATTCAGACAACGGGAAACACACACCCCATGGAACACACAGTGGGGGAGACGAGTGGCCGAATTCTCAGAGCACGGTGAAGGGCTTGTGGGAAATGTTCGAGCTGCCTCCTGAAGAAGCATCAGGTCCACCAGGTGGGGCTGTAATATGCCTTTGGTTCTGAGACTGAACACTCCCCGAGAATTGCCTGAGACAGGGTTATGCCTTAATAAGCAACTGAGCATTATCATTGTTTAATATCCTTTAATACCCTATGGTGATGTGTATAGAAAGTGGCCAATGTGCTGACCGCTGAGGCATCCCAGTTGTTGAATTAAATCAGTTCAACTAGTTCTGAATGAAATCCTTTTGTGGGCCTTTTTTTTAAAGCAAAGACCTAACTGATACAGAAATGGTTGCTTATTCCTACAGTGCTCTTCCGCCTTTGAAGTTACTGACTCAGTTTAAAATGTGAATTGCTATAAATTTATGCTATAAATTATGCTACAAGTTATGAGATTTATCATAATTGCAGTATACTCAGCCCTTCCTGGCCAGTTTGATAGGTTCCGCTATCAGTGTTGGTATTTGAGAGTTTTGTTTGTTTGTTTGTTTTCAGAGCAGGAATGTGGGTTCTACCAAGAAAACATTTCCTGCTGGTTTTCTGAGGTTTAGATTTGGAAACCTGAGGCTCTTCTTGGCCTCTTTTTTTTCCCCCTGTGACTCATACCTTCTGTCCAACCTGGACAGAATGCCAGCTTGGGAAGATAGACCTGAAGTTTGATGTAAAGGGCAAGTAGATCAAAATCACAGACTTGAGATTGAGACCTGGGTGAGATGGATGATGTCATCCAGGAGAAGGGTCCCGCGTTAGGACCGGGGACCACAGCTTAACGTCCCAGGGCAGCTACTCACGCAATCCCAGCAACACCACCAATGAAGGCAAGCACTGACTCTCACCAAATGTTCCTACACGTCACCTGTTTTTTCCTCCGTTGACCACCTGGGCCCGGCCTGGACCACCTGCCGTTGGTGAGGACAATTCTCCAGGGAAGGTAGCAGCCGACACTCCCAGGTACCAAGAAGGGCAGCCGCTCGGCTCTGCATGTGCTAACATGTGAGTGACGCCTTCTAGGGTTGGGTACAATGCAACTCTGTTTACACTCATCTTTCAAAATAGGAAATGTGTTCTAAATTGTAGCAATTAGTGAACTTTTATTTCCAGTATTCGAATTCTAGAGAAACTCTAAGTACATAAACAGCTTAAATTGGCCTTGGTGGATGAGTTACCCTTTTTACACATTTGCGTCTAAAACATTAAAAGATTATGATACACAAGCTTGTTTTAGAACTCAGGTGTTTTTGTCATGTCTGGTGCCATGGCCGACAATGGGAATGATTCCTGAGGAGACAGAAAGATGTAAGAACCTATCCCCTGCGCCTTTGGAGGGGGGCTGCTGGTGAGAGACCAGCCAGGAGGGTAAAAACCAGGTTCCAGGAGGCAGGACAGAAACTGGCAGCCCTTAAGGGCTGGGAGGCGCTGGGAGAAATGCCTTCCAGGGCTCTCTCTGGGCCACGTCCACCATCAGAGCAGGCAGATGTCATGAAGCAACCCGGTTTACAAGTGAGGACGTGACTTGCCCCAGGCCACAGGGCAGTGACCATGGACGGCCATTCAGCATTGCTGAGACCGTTTTGGAAGATAAGAGATCCCTCACAGGAAACAAGACACCCAGGAGCCAAGGGCCCTCAGAGATCTGCCAAGAAGGCAGACGACCTCAGGGAAGTCTGCTGGGGTCGTGAGAGGGAAGGGAACTGCCTTTCTGGAAAACACTCACTCTGCCCCAGACTCTGACGCCTGTGGAGCGCAGCGGGGGTGGGGGGGGGAGCGAGGAAGGACCAGGTTCTGGTGTCTGACCGCCGGAGCGCAGTGCACAGCCCAATTCTGTCCTTATTCCAGCCAGCAGCGCCCAACAGGGTATCGACAGCAATCTGAACCTCAGGCCTCGGTTTCTCAGCTTTAAAATGGAAACAGTTGTCCCTACTCCATGGAGCATTTCGAAGGATTCACTGAGGCGACCTGCACAACGTGCTTACTGTGCAGGTCGAAGAAATGCACTTCCCGAAGTTGCAGAGCCGCTGGGAGAGGCGCAGCAGGAATCCTGATGGAGGCCTCTGATTGTGGTACCCACCCGCTGGATAGAGATGGACCCAAGATGAGACCAGGATGGAGGGCTGGGCTGGGTCTCTGCAATTGTCCCCACCCCCTGCCCCCCTTCCCTGCCCTTTACCCCTCCCACTGTTTTTCTCCCACCCTGGACTCTGGTTCTTGACCTGGCCAGGTGGGCTCTACCCTCAGAGTATTGGCACTCCCTGGGAGGCAAATGGGGATTCCTCTGCCCCAGCTCAGCTCCCTGCCTTACACCCTTCAAGTACTTGCTGAAATTTCACTTTTACCTTGAGGGCTCTTTGCCACCACCTGCCCACCAAGGGAATCGTTACAGAACACAGAATGGTAGTCCACCCATTGCTCACAGAGCCAAAGGTGAGACACGGAGAATCACAGTGGAGAAAGCATGGCTACTTTGTTTATTTATTTGAGGGAAGGGAAGAGAGGGAGAGAAACACAGATGTGAGAGAGAAATATCGGCCAGTTGCGTTTCCCAAATGTCCTGAGAACCCCCAACCTAGGCACGTGCCCTGCCCTAGGCACTGAGCNTGGTTCTTGACCTGGCCAGGTGGGCTCTACCCTCGGAGTATTGGCACTCCCTGGGAGGCAAATGGGGATTCCTCTGCCCCAGCTCAGCTCCCTGCCTTACACCCTTCAAGTACTTGCTGAAATTTCACTTTTACCTTGAGGGCTCTTTGCCACCACCTGCCCACCAAGGGAATCGTTACAGAACACAGAATGGCAGTCCACCCATTGCTCACAGAGCCAAAGGTGAGACACGGAGAATCACAGTGGAGAAAGCATGGCTACTTTGTTTATTTATTTGAGAGAAGGGAACAGAGGGAGAGAAACACAGATGTGAGAGAGAAATATCGGCCAGTTGCCTTTCCCAAATGTCCTGAGAACCCCCAACCTAGGCACGTGCCCTGCTCTAGGCACTGAGCCCTGTGACCGCTCGCTTTGCGGGACTCTGTTCCAGCAGCTGAGCCACAGCAGTCTGGGTTGTTCCAGCATCCATGGCAACACCCAGGTCAATGGGACGCTGATGCTCAGAAGCCTGAACTCTCTGATGCTCTGGAGGTTACAGATTACATGGGGCAAAATCACCAGACACTGAGGCCGTGCTAGGGCCTGACTGGCCAGAAGTGAGTGAGTGGTCGTAAATCCTCTCTTCAGGTCTTGAGGACAGTTCTGAGGTCTTTTCCAGTGTCCCTCTGTCCAGTCTCATGGGACAGCAGCCACAGGGTTGTTTTGCCTTAGGGCTCAGGAACTGAAACATAACTTAGACCAACAGGTTACCTTGAGCCTGCCACAGATGCAGAACAGGTGACCACATTAGGCGGGTCCCATCCACTGCCTTCCTGGGCCTTGGGGGTTGCTGATTATCAGGGGAAAGGCTGGGTCTCTTGGCAGTACGTATGTACAGAGAGAGAGAGGGAGGTGATTTCTAAAGCTAGGATTTAAAACTCAATTTAATCAGCCCTGGCTGGTGTAGCTCAGTGGATTGAGCACGGGCCTGTGAACCACAGGATCGCGGTTCGATTCCCAGTCAGGGCACATGCCTGGGTTGCGGGCTGGTTCCCAATGGGGGACTCACGAGAGGCAACCATACATTGATGTCTCTCTCCTTCTCTCCTTCCCTTCCCCTCTGAAGATTAATAAATAAAATCTTAAAAAAAACCCCTCAATTTAATCAAAGTCATACGGACCTGTGCTTTCAGAACTTCCAATATACTTTTTTTTTTCTTTTCAAAAGCTCCAACAGAGCGAGGATTCTCGTCTGTTCTTCCCTCTCCATTGATTGTATCTCCAGTGCCTAGAATGGTGCCTGAGACTTGGTGACCAGTCAATAAATACCTGACGACTAAATGTTGAATGCCTGAGTAAAGGGGGGAGGGCTGAAGGCAGGTGAGAGAAGGACGGACCCTAAAACTAGAAGGATTTTTGATTGCTGAGTTTTGAGCCTGAAGGTGTGAGGATAATATGAAGCTCAGTTACTTAAATTGCAGTGCAAGGTCAGAATTGACCATAGGCAAGCTCGAATTTCTGCTTAGTTGCGTAATGTTGAATTACAACTTCTTCCAACCGCACAAGAGTCAGGTCTAGCCCCAGGTTTCAAACACGGGCCTGTGTCTTTTCATTTGCCCGATCAGTCAGCAGATATTTATTGACAGTAGCCTCCAGGCCCAGGACTGGGTATTGAGTCTCAGGGATCTGAAGACGAATAAAATACTGTCCCAGCCTTCATGGATCCCACAAGCTATGGTGGGAAATAGGGCATTACAGGCCATTATTTAAAAAAATGAATAAAGTTAAGGGAGATGCCAACTTGCACAAGGTTTGGGGGTGTCCTCAGCCCATCGGCTGAGGGAGGCAGGTAGGTGGACGAGGCAGGCACAACTTGGTGCTCTGAGGAAGCCAAAACTTGGGCTGTCTTTCACACAGATCTCCTTTAAATATTTGCCCGACTGCGTTTCAGTGAAGCCCCCCGTCGAAACAGATGTTGTCTTAATGACGTTGTGCCAGGTTGACACACTGATGCGCTTCCCTTGACGGAAATGAAGGAAAATATTCCACGTCTCTTCTGTAGTTTTTTAAAAAAAGTTTCATCCCAGTACCTTTTGCAACTTTCTAAATACAACAACCCTTTTCCAGTAGATAAAAGCCTTTAAACTTCAGATAATAAAACGAATGCCTTGTTTCCAGCGGATAGCACGGCGCCACACAGTATTTTGTCTTAGCTGCTCAGTTGGCTGCAACTGCACGCGTGTGCCTGAAATACCACCCAGGCAGGCGGGGGATGAGCGAGAAGAGTTCACTTTAATTCTCCTTCAGAAACGCTGTTTACTTCGATGGGAGTGGAACCAAAGCACCGTTCCCCAGTTGGCACACAACCAAGTTGACGGGCACCCTTTCTGCTTTCTTCTGGGGTTGTTTTGGTTAGTCGTATGGATTGGTAACAACCTTAGTTACAATCCTTCCGTATTAGTGAAGTCACACAGTATTTGTTTTTTTGTGACTGGCTTATTGCACTTAGCGCGATGTTCTCAAGTTTCTTCCACGTTGTAGCATATGATTTCTTTCCTCTGTAAGGCCCTATTGTACGTATGTGGCAGATTCTATGTATCTATCCATCTGTCGGTAGACACTTGTGTTACTTACATGGCACTGCTATTGTGAGAACTGCTGCTATGAACATCGGTGCGCAAATGTCTCTTTGAGACCCTGCTTTCGATCGATGCCTCTGGGTGTACACTCAAAAGTGGAATTGCTGGATCATATAGTAATCCTATTTTTGACTTTTTTTGAGAAACTGCCTTCCTATTTTCCATAGTGTTTACATCATTTTACATTCCTCACTGCAGAGGGGTTTCAATGTCTCCTCATCTCCAACATTTATTTTCTATTTCTTTTTTTAGTAATAGTTTTAAAATTTGTGCCAGTTTTGGAAATCACGCTGATAAAAATTATTCATGTGAGCTACAGAATTCTAAAATGAGTGTGAGTGTTTATATAAACTTATTTTAGAAACATAAATGTAAAGTATATATTTATATAGATATAAATATGTGGATAAATAATGGGATGGGTGTTAAGACAAACCTGGCGTGGGCGGCCAGAGTAAGCACATTTTCAATATTATCAACTGAGGTGTGCTGAGTTCTTGTTGTATGTCAAATAAACCCTTGTTACATAGTAATCATAACAAATTAAATGATGACAAGAAATCCCATGTTTACGTAAAGGAGATTAAATCAATTCTGAGTTATATTAAGTAAAAAGCAAATGTCTTCAGTATGCTCTATACTTACTCCTGTCTCCTGCCCCCTTTTAAATCTTCATTTCCTGATAGTAGCCATTGCTCAAAACTTTGCTCTATCTTTTTATTTTATTGATTTATTTATGTTTTTTAAGATTTTATTTATTTATCTTTAGAGGGGAAGGGAAGGAGAGAGGGAGAGAAATATCTATGTGTGGTTGCCTCTCCTGCATCCCCCAGTGGGAACTGGCCTGAAACCCAGGCATGTGCCCTGACTGGGAATTGAACCATGATCCTTTGCTTTGCAGGCCCGCACTCAATCCACTGAGCTATACCAGCCAGGGGCTGCTCTATCTTTTTAGATGTCTTCTATGTGCATATCTATATCTACATTCCTTTTTCTGCAGTGAGATTTTATGATACATACTCTTCATGAAGAATTGTATTTGTTTACTTGAAATATTTTCCCCAGCTTCACTGACATATAGTTGATACACAACAGTGTACAAGTTGGAATCGTACACTGTAATGATTTGGTACATGAACATATTGTGAAATGATTACCACGTAAGGTGGGTTAACACATCCATCACCTCACATGGCTACTATTCTGTGTGTGCATGTGTGTGTGTGAACATTTAAGACCTACTTGGTTTGTAAACGTCAAGTACACAAATACAGTGCCGTCAGCCATAGACACCAAGCTTCACGTCACATCCCCAGAATGTACTCACTTCGTGGCTGGCTGTTTGTGCCTTTGACGAACATCTCGCTGTCCCTCCACCCTCGAGCCCTGGCAACTGCCACCCCACTCTTCATTTCTCATGGTTTGTCTTTTTTCAGATTTCATGTATAAGTAAGATCGTTAAATACTTGTCATTTTCTGTCTGACCTACTCATTAAGGACTTTAAAATGTGGGAAAATTACTTCTACAACAATCTGTTTACACCACATCACATGTGGTAGAAGGAGGAAGAGTTAAGAAAATGTTAAGAGTAAATAAGTTTATTTCAGCTCCCTGCAAAAAAAGGGGCTTTAAAATGTGAACGCTTTATTCCAGTGAAGTGATTTTTGATAACTGCAGTAGTTATCTCTGCTGCATTCATCTAGAGATTATTGTTGCAGGTGTGGTTATTCATGCCAGCAGTTGGCTTGATGTGATAGCTTAAATCTCCTACAGGAACCACCCCTGCCTGTGAGCAGGCACAGGTCACGGCTGTTTGCCCTTGCTAATCTGGCGCAACCAAGCAGAATGGTCTCCAAGAGTCATTTCCAGCAGCTTTACATTAAGTGAAATGGTTAGGGAAGGCTCTCTCCTGGCCAAAGGTTCAGTTCTTATTTTAGTGAGTATAATGGTGAAGAGTCTAAGTCTTAATATTACAAATAGATGAGTTCAAGTCCTTGCTCTCTCTAATCTCTTTGGATTACATATTCATGTATTCATTCATTCATTCATTCATTCATTCGTCCCCTCTGTGCCAGACACCCTTTGTGGCCCTGACAACTGAGTAGAAATGCAGGCAGAAAGTAACATCGCGGTCCTCATATGGCTCACATTCTAACAGGGGGAGATTGTCAATAAACAAAATATAAACCCATTTTCCAACCAGAGAACACGATTTGAGAGTTAATTTTCTCTCTTTCATTACGACTTTGATGGTACCCACTGCCTTCCTGGTGCAGCCTAAAGGTGTTATTCCCCGCATATTCTTGATTCATTTCTTGGTTTAGCGGTGGTCCATTGCATTGACCAAACCAGTATCTGCTTTACTTGACTCTGGCAAAAATAGTTATGTTCCAGTTTGGTTTTCTGACATTACTAGAAAAGCGCTCATAAAATACCAGGTTCATGATATATTGTATACCTCTATCATTCTATGAATTCTATGATATCTAGCTGGGTTTTTTAAAAAAATGCATTGCAAGGGAATGTCAAGGACAAGTGCATTTATAGGAAACATTAGTTGAGTCACCCTGATTATTTAAATTGATTTCATTGAAATCCAAACTACTGCAAAGAAAAAACACATGAAAATTCTTTGAAAAGATATAAAGTGTAGTACACACATACAAAACATTGTTAAAAATTGTAGGTTAAGAATCTGACTCTTTCTTGATGTTTGTCTGCGGCAGCTTTTAAGCCTCACCCTCCTCCCCTGCCCCCCCCCCCCCGATTTCCTCCCCCCCCCCGCCTTCCTCTGGCCTATACTGTTGTCTGCGTCCAGGAGTTCTTTCTCCTTGTGTGTATGGATTTAAATTTGGTGGGGTTTTTGACAGTTTCTTCTGTCATGATTCTACATTATGTTTAGTTAGTCAGCTGGTCATAGAATTACCAAAATATACTTCCTAGCCACATTTGCTTGCCTACATAGCTATTTTAACTATCCCGTGGACCCTCTAGACCCTTCTCATGCCTGCATGTGAGACTGACTTCAGGAGGCATATACTAACACAAGGAGTCCTCAAGGCTCCAGATCTTTCCCAACTGCTGGAAAAACTGCTTTTAAAACCCCCGTCTCTCGTATTGCATATATATATATAGCTGTGCAACTTAGTGGCTTCAAGCAATAAACATTTGTTATCTCACACAGTTTCTGTAGGTCAGGAACTCTGGGCAGGGCAGCTGGGTGTTCCTAGCCCAGGGTCACGCGTGAAGATAAAATCAGGCCACTGAGCAGGGCTGCAGGCATCTCGAGACTTGCCTATGGCCAGAGGATCTAAGAGGACTCACCCCATGGCTATTGGTAGGAAGGCGCAGTTCCGCACCATGTGGACTTTTCCACAGGCTGCCTGAGCACCTTCAAGTCCCGGTGGCTGACTTCCTTCCCTCGGGGACAACTGATCCAAGAGCAAGGAAGTTGGAAGCAGTTCTCTTTAATTCTCTTTTGTGACCAAGCCTCAGCGGTCACACACTGCCATTTTGGTGATACCCTGTTGGTTACACAGGTGTTATTTGCGGTGAATGTTGGGAAGTGGGTAACACTGGGGATGTCTTGAAAGTGGAGTCCCACACCACTTTAGCGTAAGATTAGACTGATTTGGATCCAAGACTCTACATGATCCAGCTCTTCCTTACTCCCTAAGCTATCCCTGGGGCTGCTGAATAGTCTAACGGCTAGTTGACCTTGACCTACCAGTCAGACCTAATGAGGTGAGTGGTGGGCTGGATTTCCTGGTTTGCACCTAGCTGTAGGTCATGGATGGTGTGTGGCAGGCCTCTTTTCTAAGAATAGGGTAGAGATGAGGCCCCTGGTGAAGGACATCTTCAGGATTCACTGATTTCAACAGAAGAATCAGAGAAGGGAGACAACAAGAGGATGGGGATGGAGAAGAGAAGCTAACGAGGCCTGCCTGCCTCTTTCTCAGAAGCCCGGGCAACCCAAGTGCCTTTCCCTTTGTATTTGGTGGGTGTCGGAATGGGTCACTGCCAGCAGAAAGTCAGCTCCTGGGAGCCAGCGACTAACATCATTAGGATAAAGAACAAATGGAAACATAATATTTCACGGGAGGATGGAACCTGAAAATAATCATCTTATTTCATGGATGTTAAACCTGAGGCCCAGGGAGGAGAAAGCGGCTTTTCAAGGGCTCTTAGCCCGCAAGGGGCACAGTTGGAATTTGAACTTCTAGCTCCTCAAGTATTTTTCCTTTCATTATATAAGCTCTTCACTTTTCATTAGAATCGCTTGAAAAATGGCTCATCACATTTCTGGCAAATGGAAAGGATTAGGCATACTTCATTACTTCTCACCTTCCTATAATCGCGTTTTTGAAATTTTTACGTTTGACTTAAATTATCTTTACATGGCTTTACCTGAACACATGTAAACATAAAACTAAGATAAAAGTTCTTATATTTAGAGCTTTTGTAAAGCAACTCATTAAAATCAAATTTATGTAGTTAATACAAATAAAATGTTAAAAATTAAGTTGACAGCATGGATTGGATGTGAAGCATGTTGTTATTCCTTGAGTTTAGCCAAAACTCAACTGCTACCCACAGTCTGAATGTGCAAACAAGTTTGCTGGGCCTTTACCCCCATAGGCTGCGTGGCCAATCCATTTTCCCATTGCTCCTCCTTCTATTGAGACTGTGACAAACCTTCCTTTTTGTAGTAGCTCATTTTAGCATTAATTTTTTCCCACTTAGTGATAATACTTTATTCATGGATTAATCTCACTTCTTTATTCACTAGCCTAGATGGCTCTACTTGTCTCCAGTGTAACTCTAAACATAAATGCAAACCTGAGCAATGAAATCTGGAGAGATAATTCGTTATAAGGTGATTACCCCGAGGTTATGTTTATATTAACATGAGCCTTGAAATAAAAACATACTAAAAAAATCAAAGGAACTTGCATTTCACTGAAAATATGTCCACAGACCTTTGGGTGTCCCCAGGCTGGAAATAGAAGAGACATTGCATAATGCATTTGTGTTTCAGTCCTGGTAGCATGGTCTAGGCATGATCTTGTTGTCACGAGTGACTTCGATTTAAAGCGAAACAACCAGGGCCACTCACAGCTGTTTAATTGTCAGCGACAACGTCTTCGTTGCAGAGACAATGAAAGAACACCCAGAGCGCTCAGGTGTCGCATCCCTTTGCCTTTCCTTGCAGGATTTGGAGGAAAGGTAGGCCCTGAGGACTGTGAGGAAGTCAGGGCAGGAGGCCGGCCCTCCTGGACGGCTCCGGCAAGTCACCAGCTCCATTGTCTGTGAGAGGGCACTTAACTTTTTAAAAAAAATTTTTTTTTATTTATTTATTTTTAGAGAGAGGGGAAGGGAAGGAGAAGGAGTGGGAGAGAAAGATCAGTGTGTGGTTGCCTCTCATGCATGCCCCACTGGGGACCTGGCCCGCAACCCAGGCATGTGCCCTGACTGGGAATTGAACTGGTAACCCTTTGCTTCACAGGCCCGTGCTCAATCCACTGAGCTACACCAGCCAGGGCCAATAGGGCGCTTGTTTTGACCTTGCTGGGAAACTGATTATGGAGCAAGGCATGACTAAAACCAGATGCTGTGCGTGACCTGTGCTCCAGGTGCACGGAGCTGCAGTTAATTACAAAAAAATGGTGCCTTTGGACTAATCTAAATATGAGTGTCCTGCCCGAACGATCTCACAACACTTATTCATTGAAGTATATTTTGGGTTTATAAACCTCAGGCTGCTGCAGCCCTATTTTCTGAGGCTGAACAGAAGCCTTCCATGGCCAGGGCCCTGGGTCAAGAACGGAGTTTGTGCCTAAACCTCTGCACGTCGCCCTTCTGTTCGCGGGCGCCCTGCTACTCTGAGCCGGTGGGAGGAAGCAGGAGCCCACTGTTCCCCTGCACGGTAACTGAAACAGAGAGAAAAGAGGCAAATGAGGGCTTTAGGCTGAAATAATTAAGCCCAACACATTTCAGTGGAAAATTTAAAGGTGTGAATATTTGAGAAGTTCGGCTGAACGTTATATAGTCACACCCTCTCTCCACCTGTTGAAATAGTGCTTCTTTCAGGCTTATCTCCAAAGCCACTTTCCCCTGATGACTCTCTGGATTCCCATCAGATGGGGTTTGCCACCCATAGGCTCCATTGTTTTATTATTTCTATTCTTCTACTTTGGCTTGACTCACTTTTGTTATTCTTTCTAACTTCTTGAATCAAATCCTTAGTTAATCCATTTATATTCTTTTTTGTTTAGTAGAGAGGTATTTCAAATACCAATATGTACATGGTATAAGCAAGTGCTGAAACAAATCATTTTCCCAGAGAAATTCTGATTCGTCAAAAGTGTCATTCAAATTTAATTATGCATAATTAAATGCGGACGAAAGATTTGTTTCTCTGTGGTCTCCAGAATGGAAGAATCTGTAAACAGGCAAACTTCTAATGCATACAACCTTAGCTGATAATATGTGTAAAGTGGCAGTTGTTGCTGTAAAAATTAAGAAAAGTTATGTCATTATTTCTTTGTACATAAGAGACTTCTAGCTAACTTGGAGGAGAATTGCTTTTTTTCTTAAAACAGCTTACTGACATATAATTGATGTACAGAAAACCCCTGCATGTTTAATGTATTCAATCTGATGAGTTTGGACATAAGCATATACCTGTGATATCATTGTTGCAATCAAAATAGTAACTATAATCCATCACCTCTAGAGTTTTCTTGTCCCCACTTTTTTGTATGGTAAGAACACTGGATATGAGGTCAATCTTCTCAACACAAAATTTCAAAAAGATTTTATTTATTTATTTTTAGAGAAAGGGAGGGAGAAAGAGAGAGAGAAACATTCATGTATGGTTGCCTCTCTCATGCCCCTACTGGGGACCTGGCTCGAAAGCCAGACATGTGCCCTGACTGGGAATCGAACTGGCAATCCTTTGGTTCACAGGCTGGCACTCAGTTCACTGAGCCACACCAGCCAGAGCTCTCAACATATTTTTAAATGCACAAATCTCTAACTGCAGACACTATATTGTACAGCAGACCTGTGGCACTTATTCGTTTTGCATAACTGAGACTTTGTACCTACTGAACAACTCCCCATTTTCCCCTGTACCCAGGCCCTGGATATCTTTCCCTGTGTCTCTGCTTTTTTGAGTTGGATTATTTCAGATACTGCACATAAGCGGCCTCATACAATATTTGTCCTTCGGAACCTGACTTATGTCCCTTAGCATATGTCTTCCAGATTCATTAGAATCTTTTTTTTTTGTAGGAAAAAGGACTTATGTTGAGTGTCTAGTTCATAGCCATTGACCTGAGGACAGTGTCCTGCAGGGCCTTTTGTTTTGCATTGCTTAGCAAACCAAGGACCTGCAGGAGAGAAGGCAGCAATTTGTACAGAGAAATCTAGGTTTTCCTGGGTGGTGGGGAACTGGGCCCCCTAATGCCGTCTTTCTACGTATCGGTTTGCTAGGGCCGCTGTAACAAAGAACCACAAACTAGGCGTCTTAAACCACAGAAATTGAGTGCCTCACATTTTTGGAGGCCGGAAGTGTGATGTCACATTGTCAGCCGGGGCAGGCTGTCTCCGAAGGCTCTGGGGAAGGAAGGATCTCTTTGGGCCGAGTCTCTTCTGAGGCTCCTGGTTGTCGATGGTCCTTGGTGGGCCTTGGCCTATGGAAGCGTCACCCTGACCTGTGACTTCATCTTCCCATGGCATTCTTCCTGTGTGTGTCTAGGTCCAAATTTCCCCCCTTAGGAAGACATCAGTCCTACTGGATTAGGGGCTCACTCTAGTATGACCTCATCTTAGCGAATGACATATGCGAGCAGGAATCTAGTGCCAGCTAAGGTCACTCTCTTCAGCACTGTGGGTTAGGACTTCACCACATGATTTTGGGGGGACACCAAGTCAAAACACCCAAGGACCCAGAGTTCAGAGAAAAACATTGGCGTAGGCCCGAGTGGCTCTGTTCAAGGCCCGTTTTCAGGACAGGCCCTGGGGAGAGAGGGACTGCAGGTGAGGACCTTGGTAGGACTAATGAGATGAAGGGGATCCAGAGAGAGGAAGAGGAAGAGGCTCTGTGTCCCGAGGGTGTAACACTAACACAGGCTCTGTGAAGGAAACTTGCATCCAGAGCCTAGTGTACCTCGAAAAGCCTCCAACTTGCACAAACGCCCTGGCTCTTTGGGTACTTGGGCTTCTGGGTTGTTCCTGTGGTTGCCGTCAGAGGTGCGCTGTAGCCTGGGGCCAGGTAATGGTACGGGTGTGCAAGGGTACCTAGAACATGGCCTTGTTGTGACTTTGTATTGGTTATTGCTGTGCACAAGCCGCCCCCCAACTTACTTCCCGATTCCCTGGGCAGCCAGTTCGGCCTGGGCTCAACCACAGGTTTCCTCTGCCGGTCTCTACACGACCTCTCTTGCTCGGCTGCGCAGCTGGGTCACCTGGCGCCGAGGCAGCTGGGGCTGTGAGGTCCGATGGCCTCGCTCCCACATCTGGTGGTTGCCTCTGGTCATGTAGGCCACCGGGTCCTGTTTGTCCAGCATCTAGCAGGCACTCCCAGGCTTCTGCACTCAGGGACCGTGGGCCAGAAGCAGCCGGAGAAAACAAACCCCCATGAGCAAGAACTTTGTCAAGAAAATTTCTGCTTGTGTTCCGTTGGCCAAAACATGTCACATGGACAAGGCCGGATTTAAAGGGTGGAGAAATACAGACCCTCCCCTCTTCCTGGGAGGAGACGCAGAGAATTTGGGACCAGTCTTTACATTTTCACCTGAGGTTGTTTCGTGAAATGTGCTGCTGGGGATCGAAGCTTGGACCAGTGCAGGTGTAGTGTTCTCACGAGGGAGGGTAACATCGGGAAAGAGGCTGGGATTGCAGCAGTGAGTACTGAGGACCAAGGCAGTTCACCTGAGACTGTGTCAGGGAGTCCTGGGGACCGCTTCTCCAGGGTCCTTCTGGTCTGCCCATGTGGCTGGGATTCTGTGAGCTACTGATCTCTGACACTTACAGAATCACCAAAACCACCTGCCAGCTTCCGCCGTCTTAGGGGGACTTGCCCTTCCACCCCCCACAATGCCGGCCACTCTGGCTCTCTGCGTAGCTGCAGTTCTGTTCACAGACGGACGCTCAGCGGCTCTGACTGTAGGCTTCGAAGAGAGACACCGATAATGACAGAAGTGGAGGGGTCTGCACAGAGACCATGCCCACCTCCTTGGCTGGGAGAAGGGCAATTTCTTCCCATCTTCCCGGGTTCCCATAGGAGCAAGGGGAAAAAAATCGCAAATTAATATCTCAATAAATTATCCTGCCACGTTTGTTTACCCACCAAATGTTGGAACTGTTTATCTTCCCTTTAAATTACCCCTGAGCGCCGAAGAGCAGAGTATTTTGCCTTCTAAAATTTGTCATCGTGAAATGACTTGTCGCTGCTCCTCCGGAAGTGTCAGGCTTTTGAATGAACGAAATGGAGCACCGCAATGGAACAGCTTTTCTTTGTGTGCTACGTAGAACTCCGTCATTTGGACGGAGTAGAAATAATTATTAGCACACACACAGGTGCCTAGAGAGATACTTAAAACATTAACAAAAAATTCTTTTAACATCCAGAACCTTCAACTGGGTGTTTTGCAAGAAACATATACCAAGGGGTATCCATCCTCTCCCCCTCCTGCTCCCCCTACAAAGTAACAGATAATGTATCCAGAGCTGCTGCCAGACGCAGCTCTTAAAAATCCAGAGGAAACCCAGACTCCCTTCCCTCGGATTCCCAGGCCTCCATGAACAGATGGGCAGACCCTGCGGGGCCTGTGCGGCTTGTCTGCTCAGAGGCAGTAAACCTCTGTCCTCATTCTCCAGCCATAGGGAGTGGAAACGGGTGCAGAAAAGTGAGAGTATTGGGGTGTGCATGAATTTAAATTTGTACGGGCAATAGACCTGCGGTGTTTTTTGAGTTTATCATCACGTCCATTTCTCTGTCCCTTCAGAGGGTGAACTTGTGGGAGTCGGAACAGTGTGTCATTGAGCACAACACCTGGAGGGCATTCAGCGAATGAACCGCCGTTCTGAACGTCACACTGGGCCCTGAGTGGGACTGGGGGATGGGGGCAGTGTCAATAGAGCAGCTGCCCCTAACAGGCCAATGACAGTCTATTGATTGATGTCAAAATCATAGCTGGCCACCCATCATCCTCATCTTCAACTTGTGCCTTCAGCCTCCTGGTCAATGACCTTCCTCCTCCTACCCCCTCCAGTCCCGCTCTGTCTTCTGCCCACCAGCAAGGCCACGTTAAAGTGAGTCCTCTTGAAATATTAGAGCCATCTCTGTGTGTGCTTATGATCCAGTGGAGTGATTAGAACCTGCCAGTTTCTGGCAGCATCTAAGAATGTCAGAAAACCGACTAAGCCAGTGCAATTCTGAAGGAGGGCACAAGGTATCATATCTGAGGGCTCGGTCACTGAAAAAGAGAAAAAGCAAAATAAAAATATTAATATACGCAGGCGTGTGGTCTAACCTGGATCATGGACTCAGTGTTTTGGGGTTTGAGCAGAACATATAGATTGTTTCTTCACATGGACTGTTTTAAAACGACAACTTATATATTGGGCTAGTGTTCTCTTACTCGTTTCTTCACTCCTTTGTTTCAGCCCGGATTTGCTTTCCTTTGCGGAGACACCACTTCCAGGATGTAAGGTTATCTTAGCATTTCCACATCTGCTGAGTCAGGGCTCATATTCACCTTCGGCGCCAGGACTACCTGTCCCCTGGCGTAGAGCAGATGTCCTACTATTTGTTGATGGACACTATAGAAAAGTGAAGAGCAGAATAAATAGCTTGCTCTAGACCCTTGGACCAGAGTACACCAACCTGGATGAAAAGTGATGATCTGACGAACTACCTTGTCTTGTAGGCCCTGGCCCTTCTCCTGCAGGCTGAGTCTGCTTGATTAACCCTCTCTCCCCGCATTTATTTCCGTCTAGTCAGCTCTGTCTCTTGGCAAACCACATCCTCTCAACTGACTCACCCCCTTCCCCACCTTAGCCACACTTAAACACGCTCAAGTCTCTATCTACTTCCTTTACTTTTGCAGCTGTGAACTATTTTTGCTTTCCCTTTAGAGCCAAACTTCTAGAGAGAGATTGCTTTTTTTCTTTGTTTTCCACTGACTTCTCCATTCTCTTCAGCTCACTCCACTCTTTCCATTCTACCAACATGACCTGTGATTTGTTAAATCCCATGGGGATTCTTCATGATCACATGCTCACCAACATGTGTCGCTGTTGATCGCAGCCTCCATGGCAAAAACTCTCTTCCCTAAATTTCCAGGTTACAGCTTTTTCCAGGTTTTGCAGCTGCCTGTTAAGCTGGTCCTTGGTTGTGTTTTTTGCTCACTTATTCTGTTCTGGCTGTGTTGTACATATTATGGTTTTTAAAGACATTCTCTTCTGTGGCTGCAATGGCCTTCTTTTTGTTTTATGGATACAAACTTTATTTAAATCTTTTTATTTTCTTGTTAGAGTTGTCATTTAATATTACATTGGTTTTAGGTGTACGGCGTAGTGGTTAGACATTTGTATAACTTATGAAGAGATTCCCCTGATAAGTAGTAGTACCGACCTGACACCACGTGTGATTATGACAGAATTGCTGACTGTATTCCCTGTGCTGTGCAGTGGTGTTCTAGGTGACATGTTATTCATGACCACAGCATCGACCACTTTTAACATACTTCTGAAATCTAAATTTCCATCTCCAGATCTAGACCTGGATATCCAACCACTTAGAGGTATCTTTTCTTGACGTCTTCCATGCAACTCAAATGCAGTATGTCCAAAACCAAGCTCATAATCCTCTCCTAACATTTATCTTCCTCCAATTTTCACTTTCCTAGAGAGTCCACTGTTGGATGGTCAGTGCTCTTGCTGAGAAACTCGGAGCTGCCCATGCTGCTTCATCTTGTTTGTCCACGTTGCCAGTCCATTGCCAGGTTCATTTTTCTCCTAATCATTTCTCAAATACAGCTACTCTGTCCACATTCACATTTTAAACTATCATAATACTCTGACTCACCTACTGCAATGGGTGCCTAGCTGGTCTCCCACTATCCAATCGCTATTTCACACCGCAGTAGAAGTAACCTAAAAAAAATAAAGATGACCATTTCCTGTGACACCTTCACTTAAATGAAGTCGTGTGTCTATGGTTTCCCATCAGAATCCTGCCACAGTCTAGGTTCTGACTTCCCAATGCTCTTTCCTCCTCATCTGTGAGAGCTACAAAGAAAACCAAAGCAGCTAGAGAGTGATGCAAGCACTCTCTCAGATCAGGTCAGGAAGGGTCCCTCTTGGGCAAGACCATTTCAGCAGAGACTGGACCGTGGCAGGGGACAGAGACATGCAGGTATGAGGGGAAGGAAGCTTCCAGACAGGGGAATCAGCAAGTGCCACGAACATAGATGGAAATGATCTTGGTGGGCTCAGGGGCTAGGGAGGGGCCAGTACAATGGGGGCCCGGTGGGGTGAGGTCACAGGTGGGCTGGGCCCAGGTTACACAGCACTGGTAGACCCCAGAAAGAACCCTGGATTATACACTGAACACAATGGGAGGGTTTTGAGCAGGAGAGGGAAATGCTATGACTGATGTTTGAACAGGGTTCACCCGGTTGCCCTGTAGGGCATAGACCAAAGGCAAGAGGAACACCAGGGATGGGGCTGTTTTGACAGTCGGAGTTGGTGGCTGAGGGCTGCACAGTCACAGCTGTGGCAGTGAGGGCGGTGTGAGTGAAGGGGTACAGGAGCTATTTCAAAACTTGCACAGGATTCACTTGTATTTTTTATTTTGTATTTTGCCATGTATTTTGCATAACTGTATAAAATAAAAAAACATTCTGATCATTGTAACCATGGCAAACAAAAAATGCAAAGAATGAAAATCCAATAGAAAAGTTCTATTTCCTGGAAATGATTTCTGAAGACAAGGTTATTCTTCTCAGTGACCCTATCCGCTCCTTCTCCCACTCACTCATTTGGTTTCTGTGACACTGACCCAGACAAACTTCCACATGTTAATAATACTAACTAACACCTATTTGGTGCTTATTACGTAACATTAGATACTGAATCAACTTAAAACGTGATTTATTATCCTGTTTAATTATCAGAACTCGATGCATTAGTGTTCTTACTATCACCATTTTGCAGACGAGAAATGGAATTTCAGGAGCTTGCCCAAGGCCCCACAGCCAGGAAGTGGCAGAGAAAAGACCGGAACTCACGTCTCCGAAGCATGACCTCTGGGGGCAGCCCACAGTTAAGTCACTGTACCCGTGAGCTCATCCAGCCTTTTTATAAGCCAAGAGCAGGTTTTCAAGTGGATTGATGGTTTTTTTGAAATATTTTTAAATTTTACTTAATTGTTGTTCAAGTACAGTTTTTTGCCTTTTTGGACTGATGTTTCTGTTCATGCCTGCACTCCCAGGAGATTCCATGACACACTGGTGCTCACGGTACAGGTCTTGTTCTTGAATTTTAATGTGTATGTATTTATTAAAATTACTTGTGAGAAGCAGGTCAGTATAGAGTGTTAAAAAATCCAACACACATGCACTTACGTATCTTCTTTTCTTCATCTGATGGTGTGTTGGGGTGCCGGACCCTTCCAAGGGGCAGGTAAGGGAAGCTCCCAGAGATGTACAAAGCACAGAGGACCTCGCGAATAAGCGAGGGTGACCCAGAGCCAACTCGGATTTGGAGATCGCCCAGAGAGTTTTGAAAACATTCTAAGCTTCTGTAATCCAAACGCCGTGGGAATGAGAGCTGGAGCGCTTAACTGCATCTGAGGGTCGGCTAAGCTGCCGTGTCCCCAGAGTGGCCGGCTCTGAGGTCTCTGTATTTACTGTGCAAGTATTTGCAGTGAGAATTGCGAAATAATGATGGGACTAAGAATTTCTAAGTAGCGACGCGGTGGGAAAGCCTGCCAGGCAGCATTCTGCTGGGGAGCTGTCCCTTCCCGCCCAAACCTCTGCGGGGGGAGGGGCTCGCAAGCAGGAAGTGTGGAGAGCAGCGTTGGTGGGAGGGGCGTGGGGAGGAGATACCCAGTGCGCTGAGTCTTGCAAGGACTAGGGAACAAAACCAAGATCAGGCAGCGGAAGCACCCCTCGGGAAGCGCTCTGCATTTACCAAATGGCTCTGACTCTGGGAAACCATTGAATGGGGAAGGTCCTTTCCTATTGAGGTGGGAAAGAAAAAGGCTTCAGAAGAAGCTCCTTTGGGGGATAACACTAGGAGGAAAAAAAAAAGGAAAAGAAAAGATCTGGTTCAGAGCTGGCAAAAACTTTATGAACATAAAACCGAGGAGGGATTGGTGGTTACGACATACTTATTATACCTGCATGTTGTGTGTGTAATGTGTCATGCATGTATAATCTTGGGCACATGAAGAAACACAAAAACGCATGTGTACGTGGACTCTGGACTGAGTCTGCACACAGTGCATTCATTACGCTTCGGCTCTTCTCAGCGGCCCTATTCACTCTTTCATCCATTCACTCCTTTGGTATCCAGGTTGAGCCAGACACTCTGCAGGACACTGGATATATAAAGATCCCATAACACAGTAGCTTCTGCAAAGAAGCTCATAGTCCAATGAAGGAAATAGTCCTTTGAATGCACAATTTTAGAGCTGGGATGGAGACACATCAGGGCGTTATGGAAACACAGATCAGATCTGTTATGGGTTAGATTGTGTCCCACCCCTTTGCCCCCTCCCCCAACTCATATGTGGAATTTCTAACTCCAGAGGCCTCAGACGTGTTTGGAGACAGGGCCTTTAGTGCAGTAACTGAGTTACAGTGAGGTCATTAGGGTGGGCTCTAATCTGCCTAGTGGCCTTGTGCAAAGGGGAGCTTCTGGACACACACATGCACACAGGGACAACGCCCTGTGAAGAGGAAGGTGGAGATTGGGACAACACTTCTACAAGCCAACAGACACCAAAGGTTCCCAGAGAACCACCAGCAGCTAGAAGGGAGGCCCAGAGCAGAGTCTTCCTCCCAGCCTCCACTCAGCTCTGGAGAGGAGGGTCAGAAGGTGTGCTGGAGGAGATGGCAGGGATGCGGTGTGAGAACCGAACAGCAGTGGATAAATGAAGGGGGGAGGGTGTCCAACGATATTCTGGTCACTGGAGGAAGCGCAGACGAAGGTGTTGAGACGAGAGGTGATGAGGGAGTGGAGCAGGGGTGCGATTCGAGAGCAGTGTTGGCCGCAGGAAGTAGGAAGGGAGGGACCCATTAGGACAGGCAAGCACGAGGCTGGGGGTGGGATGCGCCAGCACACATGGGCAGACCAGCTCGCCTCCTGCTTTGGGGGAGGGTGCAAACACCTGCGTCCCAAGTGGAAACCCCCGTGGAGCAACCGTGCTCTTGTGTCACCCTCTGGTTCCCAGTCACAGCTGAGCCCTGGTGGTGAGACCAGTTAGTTTCACAAGACAGGGGCTGCGATGAGGACAGGTCCTCAGTGGGTCCTGAGAGAAGTGCTCCGTGTCGGGGTGGCCCAGGTCCCGTTCTTGGGCAGTGGAAGGGCCAGCGTGGCTCTGCCTGAGATTCCTCTCGTTCCAGGGACAGCAATTCTCTCTCCTTCCCCATGAAGCCAAAGCTCCCAGCTGATGTTAATTATAAGCAATGTTAAAGCACCGTCTAAGGTCAAAGAAATGTCCCGATTCTTGAACATTTTTGTGTCTTTGATTTTCCTCACAATAGGACTGCTGCTAATGAAAAGGCTCTCTCTCAGCCACCTCCTTCTGTAAAGTCTGGCTTAATAGGTGAAAATAGGTTCCTGTAAAGGCCTCCTGGCGTCCTGCGCTCCGTCCTCCTCCCACGACTCTGTGTGGTTTCGTCTGTATTTTCTGCCTCTCTGGTTACTTCAAAGGGTTTTTGTGAAAAGAAGTGCTGTTCTGGGAGCCCGTGGCTAGAAATGCACAAAGATTTGTTCTGGCTAATTGACGAGTTTTTGTTTTAGTGCCAACCCACCACCTTGGAGAGATAATCTTTCAAAACCTCGTGCTCTGGACCAGCAGTTAGGACATGGGCCCCTGAAGGAGCTTCAAATTGAGGATGTTTGTAACCTTTTCCTTTTAGAGTAAAAAAAAAATTAAACCTAAAATGAAATATAATGGTCCTTGACTTTGTATAATTGACTTCAAATCATATTTGAATCACACATTAAGTATTTTAGTTATGAGTACCATTGTGTTTTTTTACAATGAAAATCTTGTAATCCAGGTAGTTTTCTCCTTAATTATTTTAAGAATTAGCATTATTATGTACACAAAAGGAATGAATTACATTTAAAGTCTAATACTCTGTGTTCATAAGAATTAAGTTGCCCACACAAATACGTAATTAAAAATATTTAAGATTTAGTTGTTTAACTGAGAAAAGGTAAAGACAGAGGTCATGTAGCACATCTGCACCTGATATTCCTGCCACACCCTGCACTTCATTGTCACTTGTCACATACTTACTGCTGGTGGCGTTCAGGTGCTTGGTATCAAAGGAGAGTCTATCACTACTTGCGTGGAGCCACAAGTCTATTAGGGGAGATGAATGGGCCAATATGGCAAGTGCAGTCACAGGTGCCTGACTAGGGCTGGGACAACCAAGCCAAGGGTGTTGAGAAATGCTTCTTGGAGCTCATATTTAACCTGGAATCTGAAAGATGGCTGCAAACTCACCCGCAGAATAAGGAGGGGAGGCACATCCCAAGTAGAGGAAGATTTGGGGTAAAAGAAAGAAGGAAGGAGATGTGGAGGTGGGCAGCACATGCAGGAACATCTGGGAGCTCAAGGTGGCCAGAAGCTGATGCAAGGGAGCAATGGCAGGAAAGGACACCAGGGCGGTGAGGTGAGGGTTGGATGGGGGGAATTGTGCCGCAGACAGTTTGTGGTGCCAAGTGAGGACATCCTGATCAGGCCTGTTATTTTGGATGCTGACCGGCAGCACCATGGTGGAAAGGCACGGGGAGAGAGAGCAGCAGGCAAATCAAAGGGAATAGGCTAGGTGAGGCATGGGAGGGCCTGAACTGAGAGTGTACAGGTAGGGGTGGAAGGAAGAAATGGGCTTAAAGAGAAGTTTAGGGCCAGGAACCCATGAATTCATTGGGATGTGGAGGAGAGAAGAGTCAAGGATGAGAACTAGCTTGAGACATGCTGCCTCTTAGGGACTAAGTTATGACCCCAACACTCAGATGTTCAAGCCCTAACCCTTGAAGCATCTGCAACGGGAAAGAAGGATTGAGAAGGCAACTGAA
Organism: Sturnira hondurensis; assembly: GCF_014824575.4. NCBI lineage: Eukaryota > Metazoa > Chordata > Mammalia > Chiroptera > Phyllostomidae > Sturnira > Sturnira hondurensis. Next base: position 12,546,489 of record NW_028082350.1, on the reverse strand, counting down.
ACAAAATGAGGTAATAAAGAAGGGGCCCTGATCCAATAGAATTGGTGTCTTTATAAGAAGAGACACCGGACAGCTCTCTCTCTCTTTCTCTTCCTCATGTGAGTCCACAACGAGAAGGTTGCCAACTACCAGCCAGGCAGAGAGCTCTTACCAGAAACTGACCTTGGACTTCCTGCCCAGACTCCATAACCATGAGAAATAAGTCTCTTCTTTTTTTAGATATATTTTATTGATTATGCTATTATACTTGTCCCATTTCCCCCCTTTATTCCCCTCTGCCCTGTATCCCCCCTCCCCCCATCATTCCCCCACCTTAGTTCATGTCCGTGGGTTGTGCATATAAGCTCTTTGGCTTCTCCATTTCTCATACTACTCTTAATCTCTCTCTGTCTATTTTGTATCTACCATTTATTTTTCTTATTCCCTGTACTTCTCCCCTAATCTCTCCACCCCTCCCCACTGATAACCCTCTGTGTTGTCTATTTCTGTGAATCTGTTCCTGTTGTAGTTGTTTGCTTAGTTGATTTTTGGTTCTGCTTTTGTTTTTTAGGTTTGGTTGTTGATAGTTGTGAGTTTGTTCTCATTTTACTATTCTTATTTTTGATTTTCTTCTTTTTCTTAAATAAGTCCCTTTAACATTTCCTACAATAAGGGCTTGGTGATGATGAACTCCTTTAACTTGAACTTATCTGGGAAGCACTTTATCTGTCCATCCATTCAAAATGATAGTTTTCCTGGAGAGAGTAATCTTAGATGTAGGTCCTTGCTTTTCATGACTTTGAATACTTCTTTCAGCCCCTTCTTGCCTGTGAAGTTTCTTTTGAGAAATCAGCTGATAGTCTTTTGGGAACTACTCTGCAGGTAACTGTCTCCTTTTCTCTCCTTATCTTTAATCTTGGATAGATTATGTGATTATGATGTGCTTTGTTGTATGCTTCCTTGGGTCCAACTTCTTTGGGACTCTCTGAGCTTCCTGGACTTCCTGGAAGTCTATTTCCTTTTCCAGATTGAGAAGTTCTCCATTATTTTTTCAAATAAGTTTTCCATTTCTTGCTCTTCCTCTTCTCCTTCTGGCATTCATATGATTTGGATGTTGGAACATTTAAAGTTGTACCAGAAGTTCCTAAGCCTCTCATTTTTTTTGAATTCTTGTTTCTTCATTCTGTTCTGGTTGAATGTTTATTTCTTCCTTCTGGTCCAAATCATTGATTTGAGTCCTGGTTTCCTTCCCTTCGCTATTGGTTCCCTGTACATTTTCCTTTATTTCACTTTTCATAGCCTTCACTTTTCCCTCTATTTTACAACCATATTCACCCATTTCTGTGAGTATCCTGACTACCAGTGTTTTGAACTCTGCATCTAATAGGTAGGCTATCTCTTCACCCCTTAGTTTTGTTTTTTTCTGGAGCTTTGAGCTGTCCTTTCATTCGGGCCATTTTTTTTTGTCTTGGTGTGCTTGTTATGTAGTCAGAGCCTTAGGTATTCACTGGGGCGGGGCAACCCACTTTGCTTTGTTGTGGTGCTGCATGTGGGGGAGGGGTCCAAGAGGGAATAGTGCCTCTTGCTCAGCTCTCAGTTGGCTCTCAGTCACTTCCTCTTCTACCCACAAGCAAATTGAGCCCTTCTGGTGCTGATTCCCAGGTGGGTGGGTTTGTGTACATTCTAGGACCCTGTGAGTCTCTCCAACGAACTCTCCTGTGAGGCTGGGAGTTTCTCCCACTGCCTCAACCCCCACAGGTGTTTTGAGTCAGAGGTTTTGAGGTTTATTTCCCCACTGGAACCCTGGGTTGTGCAGTCTGTCTCTCTCCCCAGTTGTTCCTCTGGGTTTATCTGCATGCCAAGTGGGACCATCTGGTCCTCCAGCTGCCACCTTTCCTCGAGGTAACTGTCTGCCTCCACCCTGGCTGCCTGTCTCTGTCCCTCCTACTGGTCTGGATGCATGTTTTCTTCTTTAATTCCTTAGTTGTTGGACTTGCATACAGTTTGATTTGCTGGCAGTTCTGGCTAGTTTTTGTTCTTAAATTTATTGTCCTTCTTCTGGTTGTGGGAGGAGACAAAGTGTATCTATCTATGCCTCTACCTTTTTTGGAAGTAGTAATGAGTATCTTCTGTTTAAGCCACCCAGACTGTGATATTTTGTTAAGCCTGAGCAGACCAAGACAGTGGCATTAACTCATATAAAGAATAAATAAAAAGGACAGAGGTTTCAATTGTTTTTTTTTTCTTATTTTTAGTTTGGTTTCAGACATGTCAAATATGAGATACTAATAAGGCAGACAGGAAGAGATGTCTAGTGGGCAGCTGGAGATACAGAAGAGGAACAATGGGGTCAGGTCAGGAGATGGTCTGGAGAGTTCTCCGTGTAGATAAAGCAGAAGCCAGAGTTGTAGAGGAGATTGTCCAAGGAGAGAATGTAGAATAAGTAAGACAAGATGGAGGAAAGGATCTGGGGAAATTGGACAGTCAAGGACAAGTAGAAGAAGCAGCTGGAGTGTCATGAGAGAGATACTCTAAAAGCTAAGGCAAGGGGTAGGGGCCAATGGCCATTTGTTAATAGTGAACTGAACTAGGCTGAAGACCAGAAAAAAAATAAGTAAAAACACTGGACTGGTAATTAAGAGATAATTATTAGCTAAGTCAGTGCAGTGTTATGTAACGAAGCCAATCTGTAGTGGGTTGAGAAATGAGTGGGAGTAAAGGAAGAGATGAGGATGGACTATGATTTTAAGATATCTGCTTATGAAAAGCACAAGGATGATGGGAAAGCAGCTTGAGAGAGAGGCAAACGTGAGACACAGTCCCATCTTTCTGTGTGTCTGAAACTCCGCATCAGTTTCCATTTTCATGGTAAGGAACCATGGAAAGCTAAAAGAGACACAACTGTACTCTCCTTTCATTCAAATCAACCCCTTTCGTTATTTTGGATTTTTAGATACCTGTTTCTGTCTGAACAGGGAAAAATCTCCTGTCCCCCTTCCCTATAGACTCTTCATCTTATTGGCTCATTTCTATTAACCTTCTGATGACCATCATGTTTTAATTATGTGTCAGGATTTCCAACATGAGGGTAAGGATGTGCACATGATTGTGACTGTGAGTAGTATATATGAGTGACTGTGCATGAGTATGTGTGAGTGACTGTGAGTGTGTGTGTTCAGGGATAGGATCTGACCGTGCAATATGATGCCAGAGGTCTATAGTCTATGAAGAGGATTGGTGTTGTTAATGGTAAATTTTATGTTATATATACACAGTATCACCAGCACCAGCACCAGCATCACCACCACAACAAAAACACAAAAGGAAACAATGACTATGGCCACCCTTCTTTCAACTTCAGACTGCAGTTAGAACAAACAACGCTAAAGACAATCTTTGTTTCCTTTTCTTCTCTATCCTGCATTTATAGACAGCTTCTTAGAAATGCTTGTGTGAATCTATCAATCTTGAAGATTGGCGGTCTGATGGGATGGCATGTAGTCCTCTGTTTTAAATTGCTTAATAGTTGAAGCTGAAAGAAACTACGTATTAGAACATTTTCCTGGGACATCAACATAATGCATGGATTTAGGGAAAAAAGTGAATCACGCGTGACCTCGTGTAATGTTTAACTTTTTCAATGCCACACATAAGGCTTATCTGGTTTTCGCCTTGCTGGGAAATGGCTGTATCCAGCAAGGATGAAAGGCTTCCAGCTGGGATAACTATCCTATAATTAGTGATGCATTTTTAAAAAGGCAAACCAGAAATTATCGGAGACAGTTGATGTAAAAACCTCTACATTTCTAACGTATGTGTATTCATAGCTTGACAGTTTTAGCCTTGTGGATGCAATGTCACACACACACACACACACACACACACCCCAATTTCTTTTGCCAGGGTATTTGAGGAAGTTGGTTTTCCTTTTATTGATTTTAATAGAACTCCCTAGAAATCAACCATGAGTCTTGCGAATCTGTGTGATATTGAGCTCTCGGCACAGAGCTCCTCAAACTCTTGTCGCTTCCCAAGTGATAGAAGCATCTTTTGTTGTAATATTTGGTCTTTGTTCCTGATTCCTCACACAAGAACTTCTAATACTTTTGGAATTTTCTGAGTGACAGGGGTGAGAGGAGCATCCTTTGTTATTCCTAATAAGCCCCTCTGGAACATACCAGAGTTTATGCTAATAAGGTGATTCTTGGTGGGCCCCTAGAAAGCTTCAGGGTGGGGTCTGGTTGCCAGAGGAACCAACCGTGTGGTCAGAGGGTAGAACTTTCAGTCCTTCTCATCCCCCAACCACTGGGGAGAGAAGGGCTACTGGAGATTGAGTTAAGCATTAGTGGCCAATGAGTTCATCAATCATGCCTATGTCATGAAACTTTCCTATAAACCTCTAAGTGACAGGGTTGGGAGAATCACTGGATTGGTGAACACACCGATGTGTCAAAGGAAAACCCAGAGCAGGACTCCTAGGAGGAGGGAACGAGTGTCCCTACATTATCTAGGCAGCAATTTTTAAAGGGAGGGCCCTGCACCTGGAAATTCACGCCCTTTAGTTCTGGTTATTTTCTTGCCTTATTTCATTGATGATTTTCTCCTCATTCATTTTCTCTACTTTCTGTTTCTAAAGTTTCTCCTCCTCCTTTGCCTCACCTTCTGGGCATACCTCTACATTTCTCTGTTTTCCTTTTATATTTCCTATATCATTATCTTTTCAGGAAACTTCCTCAACTTTATTTTTTAAAAGTTCAATTGATTTTTTAAAATTTGTGTTATCATGTTGTGAATTTCCAGAAGCCATTTTTGCTTTTTCTTGAATGTTCATTGATTTGTTTGTTTTCAAATAGCACCCCACCTTTGTTTCTTGGATGCAAAACTTTTTAATCTCTCTGAGGTAATTGAAGCCATTGCAAAATTCTTTTTTCTCTCATGGTCAGTAATTTTTAAAATAGGGATTCAAATTCAGACAGTCTGACCCCAGAGCCTGCTTTCTTTATGATTTAACCTAAAACAACTGCATCTTAATAAACATTAAATTCTGGCCAGGCCAAGAAGGCAGATCAAACACAAACATCTATTTTTTTCCCCTTCAATAATCCCCACTAAAAAAAGTCAAGACTAAAAAAAAACAAGGAAAGGAAGAAGGGCATGGGTGATAACAATAACAAAACATTGGAAGCTGGATTTTTGTGAGAAACTAATTAGATAATTCATGGAAAAGACTTAACACAGTGCCTGGGACACAGTCAGTACACTATAAATGTTGGTTGGATATTATCAGTATAATATAATAGCACTCTTAAAAAAATCTTTTTTTCAAAAACAACATTTTGTATATGATTTAAGAGCTTCCTTATACTCTTACTTTGAAATGTGAAAGCTAAGGAAGGAAAAAATACTGTACTATGTTGTTGGCATAATATAATTTTTTTGGACTGAACTCATTTATTCTATGAGGCAAATATCTGATGCATAATGTATAGAGGAAAATATACATTGTTAATAATAAAGCATTGTGTAATTTAACAGTAGATTAGAACTTTATGTATCTTTGGTTCAACTGGGAAACTCCCATAGATAATAGTACACTCATAAGAAAACAGAAAATGAATTATTATGTGACAGTATAAGTAAATACATTCAACAAATGTTTACTGAACAAAGACAGTGTATTTAAAACACAAACAGACAAACAAACAATGTTCTGATTCTGGGGAGAATCCAGAGACAAAATCTTAATCTGCACTTTCAAGAAACTCTTTAGGGGAGATACATATTTACTCATTAACTATAAATCAAAACAGAATTCAGTAATAGTTTATTTCACACTTTTGACTTTAAATAGTTTTTTATTTTTCAATTACAGTTGACATACAATATTATATGCATTTTAGGTATACAACTCAGTGATTAGACATGAAATAATGAGCTAAATTAAGTTAATAAATCTAGTACCCATCTAGCCCTGTGCATAGTCATTACAATATTATTGACTATATTCATGTCTGTACTTTACATCCCCATGACTGTTCTGTAACTACCTATTTGTACTTCTTAATCCCTTCACTGTTTCACCCACCCCTCAACCTCTGCCTCATCTTAAAGAAGACACTTTGACATTTCTTGCAATACTGGTTTGGTGGTGATGAATTTTAGCTTTTCTGTGTCAAAGAAACTCTTTCTGTCCTTTGATTCTGAATGACAGCTTTGCTGGGTAGAATAATCTTGGCTGTAGCTGGCTCTGTTGGGGTGGGCTCAGAAAAGGAACAATGGCCGCTACCAGCACTTCTGATTTTAACAGGAATATAAGCAAAATGCTGCTTAGGAGCTTGGCAAAAAGAACAATTAGTGATGACTAAAGGGACTTACAGAAGCTTCAATGAAGAGGGGCCATTGAACTTGATTTTGAGGTTGCACCAGGGCTCCATTTGGTTGAGTGAATCACAGAGCAAAGCCTTAAGAGAGGGAAATACAATGCCTAGTCCAAGTCCTGTCTGGCTTTCAATGTAAACTGTCCATCCTTACCTCTTATTATAGAGAGCACAGGCTCACACAGTTTAATACGAAATGTTCTCAAATGAGTTCATTGGCCAAGTTTGTTTCTAAAGTATACTATAATCTCATTAGAAACAGATACCATGGCGTATCATTCTTTTCTATTTCCCTCCAAACTAATCATACTGTGTGGATATGGCAAATTGTCTGTAAGTACTTTTTGATTGATATAGAAACTTTTTGTTACTTAGATGGTATATTTTAAAAATATTTTATTTGTTTATTTTTGGAGAGAGGGGAAGGGAGGGAGAAAAAGAGGGAGAGAAACATCAATGTGTGGTTGCCTCTCACACACTCCTCACCAGGTAGCTGGCCTGCGACCCAGGCATATGCCCTGACTGGGAATTGAACTAGTAATCCTTTGGTTTGCAGGCCAGCACTCAATCCACTGAGCCACACCAGCCATGACTAGACAGTATATTTTTATGTAGGAAGATTTGGAGGACAATTTGAATGCAGTACATGAGGAAAATCTAGAACTCTGGATTTCCATCATTTCAAAATATTTTTGAACCTAGCTATAAGTGTGTACCTATCATTTCATGGATGAGTCTAAAACTAATCACAGTAGACAAACAAACCCCAGACCGTTCAAAAAGAGATTTGTTAATACTTTCAACCATTGCCAATGAGAACTATTAAAAAATTAATTATGTCCTGCTGAAAGTGCTCTCACTGAAATCTTTAGAACTTAGGGATTTTAAGAAAGAACACCAGCAGAGCCAGGTAATGTCAGAAACTGTGATTTGGTTCTGGGATTCCAAAAGCAAACATATTGTTCCCAAAACATCTTGTTTGTTGTTCTCTGAGTCACATTTATTTCATTGTTTCTCTCCTGTGACTGGTTGGACTGCTAGAACCAGTGAAGCCATCACTGATCGACTGCCTCAGAAGGTCCCTGCCCTCAGAACTGGGTTTGCTTTAATAGAATAAACTTTCTATGCATTAGTTTGAGAGTGTAGAATGAAAAGCTCACATCTAACCATTAAATTACTTTATAACATGTGCAGAATGGATGCCATGGGTCATGATTCCCATTGATCCCCACACTGCTCCGAGCGGGCAGTCTCTTCGTGCAATGAACTCATTCTGCCCACCCAGTCACACCTAGGAGCCCTCATTTCTGCCAGGTCGCAGTGAGCATAAGAAGACCCTGCAAGATGCATTTCTATACTTGAGGAAATGCTGAAGAAAACTGTGTGTGTGTGAAAGCCCTTTGAGAAGAACAGAGCCTAGGGCCGTAGAGGGAGGCGTCATAGAGCCTAAATCCTGGCAGGCCAGTTCGATTTCTTCCGGGACGTTGTGCCAGACCAGATCATTGGAGAGGAAGCCAAGGATGTACTCTGCCCGCACTTGACAAAGGTCTTAGCCCCATGCTCACTGAACACTCCTCAGGAAGTGGAAAGGAGGCTGCCTCAGTGCCACACAAGTTCGGGCAGGGCTAAGGAGAAGACGACATGGCTCCTCACTGGGCTCTGGCTTTGTTTCTGCCTGGGATGTCGACCCCCTTCCATGACAGTGTGGGGAGGAGACGGAAAAGGGGTAGGCAGCACATGCTGCTAAGGTGCCCAGAGTGTCTTCTTCCCACAAGGAATAGAAAGAAAATAGGACACAACCATAATATCTAATGTCTGGGCATGGCCCTTGAAGTTTACAAGGCATACCACATGGCAAATGGTTGGGGGAGTGCATGTGGGTGGGCAGGGTGGCGGGGAGATGGGGGGGGCGGGAGCAGCACTCATTTGCATAACTTGTCTTTCAATCCTTCCATCTTTAATGAGCAAGTTTTCTCTGGCCAGAAACCCCCGGTGTTAAGAATACTGGATTAAGCAAAGAAGGTCAAGCTTCTTGAACTTGGCCTTCATGAAGGAGATTATAGCCACTGGACTTGCTTGGCAGGAGGGTTTTGCCTCAGAGGTGGTTATGTTTGCATCAGATGCAGCTGAGATGAGCTGAAGAAACGTGTCTGTTGCCATTTATGTGGTGCCCGTCTTAGAAAAGTCAAGGAGCGCAGATTTTAATCTGTCAGCCTCAGTGAGCAGTCCATTTGGGATGGGAAGCCCCTTAAGGGCAGGGACAATGGTCTTCTTCTGTCTTGCTGCTCTCAGCACTTACCAGCGTGATGTCTGACAAATAGTCAGGGCTCAGGAAATGGTTTAGGGGAGGCAGGACAGAAGGCAGGGAAGGAGGGAGTATGTGATTCTCTAACCACTATGCCACACGCTTGAAACTAATAACAAAATAATATTAAATGTAAACTGTAATAGAAAAACATAAACAAAAAAATCGAGGCAGACTCATAGATAGAGAGCAGGCTGACACCTCTGGAGGGGGGATGGGGGAGTGGAGGGATCGAGCAACAAAGAAAAAAAAGAAAAAAAACCCATGGACACAGATAACAGTGTGGTGATTGAGGAGGGCAGGGGGTGGATGGAGTTGAAAGGGGGTATAAGGGAATAAATGGTGATGGGAAAAATACAATTTAAAAAAGTAGCATTCAGCCTCTTAAATATTCTCTTGGGATTCAGACACCACGCAGTTTGGAAGCCAAGTGGCAATAGGAAGACCCACGTGGAGAGAAGCAGAGGCCGTGGCCAACAACCTTGACTGGGCTCTCAGTCAATGCCAGGGCCCACCTGCGGGCCTGGCGAATCAGTCATCTCGGACACGGTCTCTCCAGCGCAGTCAAGCTCTCCCAGCGGCGTCCCCGTGAGCAGATAGAAGCTGTCGCCTCCGAGGCCTGCCTCGACTGAAGATCACATGCAAAATAAATGATTGTTGTTAATTAAAATAAATAAATAAATAAGTAAAAAGAGGCAGAGAGGAAAAAGAAGAAGAAGGCTGGGAGGGAAGGAATGAGCTGAGGTCAAGAACCTAACGTGGCTGGCAGTTTCAGCAGTTAGATGTGGCAGAGGGTAGGGAAGTCAGAGAAGGTGCCCATCGGGGGTGGCAATAAAGCAGGCAGGTGAGTTCCACATGGCCGAGAGTAATGAAGGTGAACACCCAAACCCCCAAACACTCTGAGATCAGGACCAGGAAGGACCAACAAAGAGTTCGTGCTGAGGGTTCAGGACAAACAGGTCCCAGTGCTGGCTGGGGACCTCGGACAGTGTTCTGGGGGTCCTTGTGAAAGGGCCTCTGCCCTGCCTCCTGGTCAACAAACGGGTCACTGGGAATCTGGTGTTTGACAACACTACATGGCCCAAAGCCACCTCTAACATCACTTTCTGCCTTCTTTTCCCTGGCCTCCTTATTGCCTATACTACTTTCAAAAAGAAAAAAAATCATATGAAATGAATAACTCGGGCTGCTTTCCTTTGTGTTAGTCTTATTTCTTCAAGAATCATGATGGGCTTTTTTTCTTTATAGGTGTGAACAGTGTCTACACATAGTAGGTGCTTCAGAACCTTCAGGTTGAGAAACTCCGTACTCCAGATGCAAGTGCTATGGAGACCAGCCTGCTCTCTCGTTCCTTCCAGGTCAGTGGCATCTCAGGGGAGCTGTGCTTTGGAAGAGACTCCATAACATGCATTTCTGTTTGCGTTTTGTTTGGAGCTGGGGGCGTGTAGCAACAATGAGTCCTAAGGATATTGATAAGCGTCATGTCAGGAATTGGACCTAAAGGAGATGTTGGGCAAGAGACACATGAACATCAGGACTAGAGGATGCTGCCAGGGTGAAAGTGGGGGGACGAAGGGAGAGCATGGGCAGAGGAATGCACGGGGCTGTGTAACTGGGTGGGCCAGTGGGGAGTACCGTGGGCTGTTCCAGAGATGTGGTCCCTAGGCGTATTGCTAGCTTTGCTCTGGTTTGCCCTCGAGTGAGTGATTGCATCTCGAGAGGCCACTGAAGAGGCAAAGCATCCATTTCTCAGGATGGGAAAAGGGAGACAGAGGGACTTCCCTTTGGCTTAAACCCAGACAGAGAATGGTCTCACCCAGGACAGGTCCGGGGTAATCAAACCCCCTCTGCTCCTTGAGAGAGGAGAGTAGGTTTGCGTGACTTTGCAAAAATCTCCGCATTTATTGTGATTATTGCCCCAAGATACCACTTAACCTGTTCATACAGAGAAAAATGAGTATCTCAGAACAGGAAATGGCATCCTGTGCACAACTGAATGTGGGACTCTGAAGTGCCTGGCGCAGCATAATACGTTGTTCTCAGGAAAAAGTCGGTCTGGTGTCTATTGATGTCACAACAAAATTTATGCCTTTTGCTAAGTACTCGTTGACTCTTCTCTATAAAGATGGACAGAATGCTTTCGAAGGGAAAGAAAGAGCTTTGTATTGATGTTGCTTAGCAACCAAAACCACATTTTTTTCCAATGTATTGTTTTTAAAAATTCTACATCTGAAGTTAATCTGGGTCTGAGGCATAAGGTTCCTGTTTGTGTTTCGAGTCTGCTGTGCACCCATGAGAAATGGGAACACTCTCTTTTGGGTTTTAACTCCCTAACTGGGCTCAGGGTCTAGGGGCAATTGTCATCAGTTTGAGGAGTTATGCACGAATTGGGCAGAAAGGGACCATCAGGGACAATTCCAAATGTCTGTCTTCCCAGCCAGGGAACAGCTTTTCTGGTCTTATACTGAAGGCTGAACCCTGGGCTTCTTTCCTTCCTGACCGTGTCCTCTCTGGTTCTGGGCCCAGGGGTGTCAGCTCTTTGTCAGCCAGTCTGCATTCTGACTGTTTTCACTTCCGGCTGGCTGCTCCCTTTACTTACTGACTTGGCATGGCGTGGTGTGCCTATACTGACCCCTCTGATTAAAATGTATGGTCCTGGACTGGCCATTCAGGAGACTTGGGTTCAAATCCCCGCTCTGCTGCTAAACTTTCTGATTTAATTTGAGCCGGCTGTTTGGTCCATCAGTTAGGATAGGTAAACTGTGCTGCGAGAACAAATAGATCTTGAACCCTTATTGGCTTTATACCACAAAGGCTCATTTCTGGCTTCTGTGAAGTCTGACGAAGGCTGGGCAAAGCTCCAGGACGGCATTCCCCCCTGGGAAGATTTAGAGACCCAGGGGGCTTTCAGACCGAGGTTCTCCCGTTGCCTCAGGGGAAAGACAGGCAGTGAGTCACATGAGTTCCTCACTCTTTTAGCCGGGAACTGATGTGTCATTTCTGGTCATAGTGCATGGGCCAGAACGAGCGACGGGGCCACAACCTAACTCCAGGAGAACTGGGAAATGTAGGACAACATCTGGAATATCCGGTGAGCAGCAGCTGTCTCCGCCACTCTCGGCGTCTTTGATTCTCGGTCTAGTCATCTGCAAAATGGCAGGATTGGGCTGGATACTTCCTAAGTGTCCTTTTATAGCCACGAAGATCCATGAGGCTCTGACTAACTGAACTGCCACCGTTCCAGATTAAGTATTCCAGCTTCTCCTCTAAGCATAGTTGTGTTTCTACAAGGAACAGACTAGCATTACCTAAGCGCAGTCACATGAGCATCTTTTTTTTTAAGAGTTTCCAAACCACTTTAAAGTCTGCCACAGATGCTTTTTCTTTTCTTTTTTTAAGGTCTTATTTATTTATCTTTAGAGAGGAAGGGAAGGAGAGAAGGAGAGAAGTAGCAATGCATGGTTGCCTCTAGTGAGTCCCCTGCTGGGAACTGGCCTGCAACCCAGGCATGTGCCCTGACTGGGAATCGAACTGCGATCGTGTGGTTCGCAGGCCTGCGCCCAATCCACCGAGCTACACCAGCCAGGGCCACATTAGCATCTTTAATGGAATAGTCTCACTTCCCTTACCATAAAAACCATTCCTTATTTTTAGAGATATCAGAGAATTTGTAAAAAGTATTTCTGTCGGTTCCACTTCTTTCGAAACAAATTCTTCAGCTGGAAGGATTCCAGAAAATTCTAATTATTTGTTGTCCTAATGACTTCTTAAGCAGAACAATAAAAAAAAACACTACAATATGTACAATTCTCATTTTTCACCTAGAAAAATATTTGTTTCACCTGGAAAAATATATCCTTTCTATATTAAAGGATTATAAAATTATCTCTAAATTGGTGCCCGATTTCTTGGAGAAGTAGCAGTTTTAAATGAAGAAAGACACAAGAGAAGGCAAATTTCAGTTTTCACCTTAAAAAAAAAAGATGCCTGTGAAAATCTACAGGCATATTCCTGTTCTTTGAGAAGTAAAATTTCCGGCAGCTTGGGAAAAGACAGTGAACATCTGTCTTTTGGGGGTAGACAGTCACCTGGCATTGGCTGCCGGGGAGCCCGTGTTTGACCCGACCCTGAGCCCTATACGATGCCCATCGTCCTTTCAATTCTATAGATAGATGACATTTCTGAAATCCCCTTTTTGGAGGATCATTATTTAATGAGTACACCAAATCACATGCCTTCCAGACCCAGTCTCCCATTTTGGGTTTTTCAGCAGATGGGTTTTTGATTGAGCACACTATTGGCAGTTTAAAAATCCCATAAATCCCGCTGTGGGACAGGGCATTTCTCGTTGGCGGTTACTCTGGTTGCTGGTTTTAGTACATGGGTGGACACTGTTTGACTCGCCTTCCATCAAGACAGTGCACAGGCCTCCATCCCCTTGAGTCTGGGCAGGGTTGTATCGCTTCAATCAATAGAGGATGGCAGAAAGGATGTAGGGCCCCTTCTAAAGTTTGATGGGAGAGCCCGTGCCTTTTTTTTTTTTTTTGCCTTGATCATAGGAACGCATGGTCTTGGGGTTCTGAGCTGGGATGTAAGATGTGTGACTGCTCAGGGGCCACTGTGCTGTGAGGTGCCCAGGTCACACGGAGAGGCTAGATGCAGGGGATTGGGCCAGTGACCTCAGGTTAGTCCAGTGTTCGAATCTTGTTAGCCCAGGTATGAGACATGTGAATGAAGAAGCCTCCAAAAGGCCCTGTCTCCCAGCCGTTCGGTCTTCGTGGTAAAGGCTCCAGAGTTTGTGGAGTAGTTGCAGACTCAGCCAACTTGTCCTGTTTGAATTCCTGACCCGCAGAGCCTGTGGGTGAATGAAATAGTGTCTGCTGGGACAGTGACCGTCCCTGCTGGCTTAGAACTTGGAGCCTGCATTAGCGTGCATTCTGTCCGTTTATAAATGACAAATCACAACATACTTAGAAGTAAAATCTGTACACGAAGGGGGCATTTGCTTCCATAAGGCCACATTTGAACAAATACAATTTCATTTGTTTTCTTGCTTCTTTGATGCATGAAATTCTAATACTGAAGGGAATGAGTTGACTCTTGTCATCCCTGTGTGCCCAGACTGTGGCACTGAGGAGGCATTTACCACATGTTAACTGAATGGGAAAAGACAGATATTGGTACCAACATTGGCAGATACCTTAAGTTGTAGAGGGATTTTAATATCAACCAAAGTGACTGAGAATTTTAATTAGGAAGGTAAAGAACCTATTCCAATCATCCATTACCAGGAGTTGGCAAATTATGGCCTCTAGGCCATATCTACCCTGCTGCTTATTTTTATGAATCAAGTTTTATTAGAACACAGCCATACCCATTCATTTATAATATTGGCTATTACTGCTTTCATGCTACAATGGCAGAGTTAAATAGCTGTATTTATTATCAGGTCCTCTGCAGAAAACCTTTGCCAGTCCCTGGGTTAGACAACCTGAAGGCTAACTTCATAGCCTACAGAAGCGTTAAGAGTATAGACTCCAACTGTGGTTCTCAAACTTGAGTGGGCATCAGAATTACCGGAAGGCTTGTTACAGTTCAGTGCCGGCCTCACTCCTTGAGTGTCTGATCATGTAGGTCCAGGGTGGGGCCTGAGGATCTGCCTTGGAACATGTTCCCAGGTGGTGTTGATGTTGTACGTCTGGGAATCATACTGTGGAAAGCACTGGAGTATTAGAAACATGTATAAAGAGAGACACTAAAAGCTCTCTTTCTGGCTCTGCTGTGACTCCCCAGCTGGTGGATGTTGAGCAAGGATCTGATTTTCTCACCTGAAAATTTAGGAGACCGGCCTGAAGCAGGCCTTCCCAGCCAGTGTCCAAAGGTAATGATCCCTTCAGCTCTTGGAGAGACTGGGCAGGGCATTGAGCCACTAGCTTTCTGCCCTAAACAACCTCCTTCATTTATCCCGGAGTGCTTTACAAACATACTCATTTTCTATGTGTGCTGTGACACATACAAGACTGGGAAGTGTCGGACCAGAAGGCTTTTAAGGTCTTTTTAGCTCTGAATATTATGGGTTTAAATGTGTTGATTAATAAACCCCTCTACCTCAAACACATATTGATTGTTGTCGACTGAATGTGGCAGCTAGCCCGCACCACGCGTACATATGTGGTGCTTGCATTTCTTTCTTATAAATCAGATGCTACAGATGCTTGCCCACCTAGTTGCTTACTGTCTCTCAGACCAGGGTCGGAGGTCTAATAGGCCATTCTGAAGCACATGGCTTTGATGTTCATCAGTCATTCAACACCTGCTTGGCACTTGTTCTGAGCAGGGGGCCGCCTGGTGGTTGTGCCATCTGCCCTTTCATAACACCGTCTGTATTCTGCAACAGTGAGGGAGCTAGAAAGCGAAGCTGTGTCACCTTTCCTTTTCCTCTACTCTGCTCCAACGGAGAGAAAAATCGGACACCGCTGCAAAGAGACTACAAATCTTCTCTTCTTCCCATTTTAAAAGCCCTCTCTGGCGTTTGGTAACCTAATAAAATGCTGATTGAGTGAATGCATAAACAGATGGCAGAGTGTGGTGTGTGTAGGACAATAAATGATCAAGCACCAGTACTTCCTACTGCTTATAATGCAGGCTCTCTCTGTTTATATGCATGTGTGTGCATGCATGTATGTATATGAACACGCATAGATGTTCACATATACACGTATACATAGGGAAGGGCAAGAGTAGGTTTACAGTTATTCATATAGAAAATAACAATAATTAATAAGTAATAATGCAAACATAAACTGTGTTCTGCATGCTCAGAACTCTAAAGGGACTTCTGTTCCACCCTGCACTCTGCCACACTGACTGCTGCGCTGAGTCTACTTCCCCGTTCTTTCTGTGCCCTTCAGTCTGTATTGAATACCTCCTAAGCTCAAGTTGGTTAAGATGCTGTACCAGGGAAAGTTAGACCCAGCTATTATTTTCAGTGAGTTTACAGTTTTGCTGGATAATTACTCTTTGGACAACGAGCCGAGAGGAGAGGTGGGCAAAGCCTCTGTACTGAGAAACCATCTCTTGTTGCGGAATTGGTTTATCGTCTTTCTGTCTAATGCCTCCAGATGATATCAAGAGGAAAATAATTTGCTCCGCAGTGAGTGGGAGTCATCGTCTAGTGAAGTGGGCACCGAATTTCAGAAGCAGCAGAGCTAGGGAAAAAAATCACGAAAGTAGAAAACCAAGGTTGGAAGGAAGCCTGGCCCAGCATACGCTGCACGATCAAAGGTGCCTGCTATCCTTTTCTGCACTGAAAAGCTCCCTGGTTTTGTTGTTTTTAAGGGTTTAAAATGTCAGTTCTAACTCTTGTCATTCCCTCTTCACTTTGGTAGTGATTTTACATTTGCTCTCTGGGTCTAAATGTCTGATCTGCCACCCAGTCTTAACCATACTTGGCATTGCATGATTGAGGTGGTGAAGAATGACTGAATGCCTGGTGTGTGAGAGATACTGGTGTCGCTACAGTGATGAATAAGGTATGATTTCCCACCTTAGGCTGGTGGAAGAGCAAAGGCACTGCAAACACCATGACAAGATAGATCCTGAGAAAAGGTGGAGGAAAAAACTACTTGGGCAGCCAGGGAAAATTTCATGGGGGAAAAACACATTGGAGACTTGACATCTGAAAAAAACGTTTTTGTACTCAGCTTTGGATAAGCTTATTGATTTTTAGAGAGACAAAAAGGAAGAGAGGGAGGGGTGGGTATGGATGTGAGAGAGAAATCAATGGGTTGTCTTCCCTTTGAGCCCAGACCTGGGATTGAATCCACAACCTAGGTGTGTGCCCTGATGGGGAACTGAATCTGCAACTTTTGGATGATGTTCCAATTAGTGAATTTTTGGATTTAGATCAAAGCCTAGAAAATAGGATGCTAAACAGAAATCGCTGTTTACTAAAATGACTACATTTTAAGGGGGTTGATCTTTTTTACTACGAAAGAAATGTGTTGTTGAGTGCCTTTGTGAGGGAGGGTAGGTCAAGCTGGCTCTAAGGCAGGATCTGGGAAGAGAGGAGAAGTTTAATGGCTCTGCATTGTAGGGGAGAAGACTTGGGAGCTGGAGGGGTTAATGGGGAAGAGGGATGAGAGGCATAAGAGGAAGTGAGACGCCAGTTACATCATGGAGATGGGTCTCTAAGAGATCTACCATGGTCATGTGGAAAGAATCCCTCAGAGTCGTGCAGTCCAAGGATGGAGGGACAGGCCATCCAATGTTCTACTTGAGGCTGCCTGCGTGATTGAGATGGAGTGCTGAGTCTCCATGACCCTTCATTAAACTTAGCCCGTGCACGCAACAGCTTTACGTAGGTGGCGATTTTGCCGACAACTAGTTAAGAGCTGCACCCACGGCTGGTGCTTTGTGGTGCAGGAGAAATAGTGTACTAAGCAAGCAGTCAAGAAATTCTAAAGTGAAACTAATCCACAGTGAAATGTGCTCAGACCAGAGGTGGAGTTGAGACTCTGAGCTTCTCTGACATCTGCTAAAACCTTGGCGAGAGCATTAAACTTGAACCAGGAATGAGGGTTTGTGGCCACTTTATCCAGACATTGGAGGGGGGCACGGTGGTTATCACTGCCAGTATCCAGACCTCAACTGGAAACATCGGAATTTGCCACACAGGACCCCCTTGTCTTTATTGGTGACTGGTGCACTTATAATTACTTAATGGCATTGTAGAGAATACAGTAAAAGCTGTGACACAAAACTCAGGTTCTCTGAAGCTGAGATACCAAATTATTTAGGAACATATGAATTTCTGGGTCTAATTTTTGCCTTTATCCTGCTTGTACATATTTTGGAATGTAGTGAGCTATAAATACATGAATAAATAAAGAAATGGAAGGGCTACAAATTAGCTTTTTTTGAGATATTTACTTTGGCAGCATTAGTTAATTGTGGGAGTTATGATGTGAATTTTTCTGATCCTGGACCACAAACACATTGATTTTGTCACATATGATTTATTGCAGTGTTTTGGTTAGTAAATATCTTTCACATTGGAAATCACTGGGTTTGGCAATGTGCTGCTTAAATATCAATTAGGAATTTGTTTTTAGCAACTTGATCAAGTGTGGAAAGTAGTCCTGTCATTTGTCTTCTGAAAGCAATACAAAATGTATGTCTCTATGAACCTTTCAACAGAATACTTATTGAGGACTTAGTATGTGCAGAGGCCTATCCAGGTGCTGAGGGAGAAACAGAGGTGGTGATTCTCTTCATTAAGTGGTAACTTGGAAGTACTCAATAAATAATAATTGGTGACACAATTAATGTAGAGTCAAATAAACAGTAGACGCATTAAGTGTTTATGGGTCTCAAGGGAGACCAGCAAAATGGTGACTTTAGGTAAGGGATACCTTTTAGGGTATTTGAGTTATAAACTTCACTGTGAAAATACTTTTTATTTTTAAAAGCTTTAGTGAGTTAGAATTGGCATCAACAAACTATATACACTTAAAGTGTAAAAAGTGACATATTTCGGCATATGCATACACCCAGAAAACCATCATCAAAGTCAAAGGAATAAATATATTCATTACCCCCAAAGTTTCCTTATGCCCATTCACAATTCCTCCCTCTCACTTCTTTCTACCTCCAGGCAGTCATCAACCTGCTTCTGTCAGGGGAATTTGCATTTACTAGAAATTTTTGTCTGGCTTCCTTTAAGTAGTAACATTATTGGAAACTCCTCCAAATTTTTGCGTGTATCCATGGTTCGTTCTTTGTCATTGAGTAGTAACTCATTATATGGATATACCACAGTTCATTTATCCATCTGTTTTTTAATGAACATTTGGATTATTTCCAGTTTTCGATTGTTACAGATGAAGATGATGTAAACATGCATGTACGAGTCTTTGATGGACACATGCTTTTATTTCTCTTAGGTAAGTACCTAGCAATTTGCATTTGTGTAGCTGTGTCAATACTTAATTAAACTTTCTTCCCTAGTGGACTGTAGCTTCTTGAGGGTAGGGTCTGAGTCTGTTTTCTTTATCAATGAATCTCCACTGACTAGCACAGTGCCTGGCATAGACTAGATCTGCTCGATAAATATTTGCTGAAGGGAGTGAGTGAAGAAAAAGGAAGGGAGGAAGGGAGAAAGAATTGCACATACCACTGGGAACTGGAGTCAGATTAGGGAGAATCTGTAACATGCCCTGCTAGATAAGTTGGGTTTTATTCTTGGCAATGGGGTTCTAGCAAAAGTGTCTAAACAGGGGAAAATGGCTTGAATAAAACAATATTGCAGAATTGCGTTGGTGTGCATTGGATGCATTAGAGAAAGAAGAGAAGTTAAAACTAGCAAACCCAGGAGTGTATCTGAAATGCAGTTGAAGAAGCAGAGGGAGGAATGAATAGATGGATGAGATAGCTATTGTATAAGGAATAATTTACAGAATACGTCACTGATGGGAACTGGAAAGAGTAAAGGGAAAAAGCCAAAGTTAACCCAGGACAGGAGCCCAGACAATTTGGAATGATATCGTCACATTGGTTAAAATAAAGATACTGAGAAGAAGAGACAATTTAACAGAGAAGAAATGGAGAAACTGTTTTTAAAATATTTTAATTCTATCCATGCTGTCATGAAGGGTAGGAGCTCCTTCTTTCTTTCTGCTGCATAATATTCCAGTGTGTAAATGTACCAGTTTTTGACTCCCTCATTTACTGATGGGCACTTAGGCTGCTTCTAGCACTTGTCGATTGTAAATTGTGCTGCTATGAACACTGGGGTGCATAGATTCTTTTGGATTGGTGTTTTAGGATTCGTAGGGTATAATTCCAGGTCATTGAATTGCCAGGTCAAAAGGCAGTTCAATTTTTAGGTTTTTTTGTGGAAATTCCATACTATTTTTCACAGTGGCTGCACCAGTGTGCATTCCCACTAATGGTGTACTAGGGTTCCCTTTTCTCTACAATCTCACCAGCACTTGCTGTTTGTTGATTTATTTGTGATGGCCATTCTGACCTGTGTGAAGTGGTATCTCATCGTGTTTTTCATTTGCATCTCTCTGATGGCTAGTGATGCGAGCATCCTTTCATATGCCTTTGGGCCCTCCGTATGTTCTCCTTGGAGAAGTGTCTCTTCAGGTCCTTCGGAACAGCAAGGATGGATCTGGAGAGTATTATGCTAAGGGAAATAAGCCAAGTGGTGAAAGACAAATGCCACATGGTCTCACCTATAGAGTGGAACCCGATCCACAAAACAAATAAGCAAGCAAAATATAATCAGAGACATTGAAATAAAGAACAAACTGACAGTAATCAGAGGAGGGGGGTTAACAGGGGAGAGAACAGGAAGGGTTGTCAAGGAGCGTGTAGAAAGGACCCATGGACAAAGCCAAATGGGGGGTAGGATTGAGTGTGAGAGGTGGGGGTAGGAGGGATGGGGAGAGTGGTGGGGACAACTTTCTCATGGGGACAACTATAGTAGAACAACAATAAAAATATTTTAGTGTATAAGTATTTTCTTATATTTTAAACTTTACTTGTTTCTCATGAATTTTATGGTTGTATATTTTTACAGACTCTCTAAAAAACACATTTGGGGGGAAAAGTTGTATGTCTCTTGCCTATGACAAAATAACTATGCAAAATTGCCTAGAATAGTGATTTATGGTTTTCACGAAAATCTTATTCTTGATTACCCTGTGTGTTTTGTTGAGCTGGTAAGCAATGGGACACATCATCCCAGGCCTTTCGTCTCCTGGGTCTGACTCCTTTCCTTGGCACATAGAAGCTGTGTCAGAGCTGGGTGTCCCAGAGGCTGCTGGGGGCACATTTTTGTGTGTGTCGTGGGGGTATCTGTTACTGCCCTCTGTTCTCCTTGGAGGGCTGCTCCTTGACAATGGATAGACTTTCAATTTTTCTACTAGATTAGGAGGAAGGGCTGCCTCTTGGGGGAGCTTTGTGGCTTTGGACAAAATTCAGCTGTAAAATGAGGAAGATAATAACATAGGGTTAAAATGAGGCAGTACATGTGAAGCTGCCTGGGACCGAATGTCTAATGAATGTTATTGTTTGGGACTGGAATAAATGCAGCCTACAGTAAAAGTTAAGAAGTTTGACAAAACCAGGTGTACATGAGAATGTGGGTCAACCAGATTTCCCATGCACTGCTGGCAGAAGGGTCGTTTGGTGTAAACTCTTTGGAAACTACTTTTCATTGTCGTATAAAATTTAAACTTCATGCACTCTGATCCAGAAATTCTGTTCCTAGGTGTGTACCCAGGTGCCACCAACTCATGTCCATGCCCACTATGAGATGTGTACAAGGATGTTCACAGATGTCCTATTTGTAAGAAACAAACAAGCAAACAGAAAAACAGTGATAAGGCACATCCTGGTCTTATTCCTTATTCCTGACTTTAAAAATATTTCTTCATTAATCAGGGAAAAGAGGGAAGGGTTTACAGGAACAAGGATGAAAGACACATGGACAAAAACTAGGGGAGGTGGAAAAAGGAGGGAGGTGGGGAGGGCTGGGTGGGTGGGCTGGCGTGGAAGTAAAAGACAGAAAGCTGCACTTGAACAACAATTAAAATAAAATTTAAAAATGATAAAAAATATTTCTTCATTAAGCATGGGGCTCTCACACAAGACACAGTGAAGTCTCAGTTATGACACCTGATATCTTATTTGGATTCATTTGGAATTTGGTTGCTTGAGACTGGGGAGCCGTGAATTTAAAGACCAGTTACTTCCCCTTACTGCAGTGAAGGAGCAGGGACGGGTAACCTCCACAAGCAGGCTCATTAAAAAAGGGGGTGAGGAGGCGGCTGTCACTGGTTCACAGCAATATTCACACCCTTTGGGCATGCATTGCTTGGCCGCCTTACTCTGGGAGAAGAGCATGTTTCTTTATTAGCCTGAACTTTACCCCCTGGGAGTAGTCCCCATTTTACTGTTCTCTATGGCTCTTGACTCTGCTCTCTGGGAGGTTCTTTATCATCAGAGTCCTCAGTCATTGCTGAAGCGACATTAAAGAACATGCTACGTCAGCTTGCTTCCGGCCAGGGGAAAGTTGGAGAGAAAGAAGGTCTTGTATCTCAGACGGTTACAGTCTTCATCCTGGCCAGCAGTACTTTTCACAATTTACTTCCAGAAATTACAAAAGGAAGACAGACTATACTTAGTACCGTGTAAAGATACTAGTGCCTAATTAAAATAAAGCCTGAAAATTAAAAAGCCTCTATCAAATTGGAATTTCAAAACTTCCTCTCAAAAAATATTTGGCTCAAACATATGAAATCAAAACCAAGTTTTTGAATATTTAGCAAAAAATGATAATAAAAACACTATGTATCAGAACCCATGAATTCCATTTAAAGGATCCTCAGTAGCTCCTTCATCTGCATTGAATGGCCCCTAAAAAGCCTGTGGATAGGGTCTTTTGATTTTTCCGGAGTACATCAAATTAATTTTAGAGAGAGAAGGGAAAAAGAGGTATGGTAGTGGTTATCTACACAACAGAATCAGATGCTTAGAAAACTCATGAAGTTTTTCAGAGACTTGCATGATGGTTTATGTTCTGTGTATATTTGTTCTATTTTTCTTGCTGTATAAATATTACACACTATTGTATCTTCTTTTCAGACTGCCTGTCTTGTTCACACTTAGTGCTTCCCGCCCCCCCCCCCCAAATTCAATCTTGTTGTGAACCTTGGACAAAATTGAAATTGTGACCCTCTCTCCCTTTTCTTGACTTTTGCATGTACTTGGTTTCACATGTGTCCCTGCCTGAGCTCTGCTTTGGGCAGTCTTTTTATCTGTACTTAGTAGTGTGGCATTCTCTCTTGCCTAGTTTTAACACAATGGGGTTTGCATTTTTTGTTTGTCATATTTTTAGTGGCTTCTGGGCGATTCTCAAGAAGATAAGAGAGTATGCTGATTTAAACTGCCATCTTTAAACCAGAAGTTCCACTTAGGAATTTTAAAGACAGGTGGACTTTATAACAATATATTGCCACATGTGATGCTAGTTTTGATTGCAGCAGAATGACCAGTAATTTAATCTTACTTAGAAATAGGAGGCCATCAAAACAAACATTTCTGAATGTGTTTAAAAAAACCCTACCAAATAATTTTAAAATAGTGTATAGAATGTCCCCCCCAAGTTTTTCTCATGTCCTTAACCAAGCTTCAGATATTCAGTCCTCTTGTGAGTTTTAAAATACATTACCTAAAAAAAAAAATAGCATGAGTAATATGTGGAAGACCTTTCGTGCTTCTGAAATTAATTGAAGACAATTTAATGTGAATGGGTCCTGGTTTGCCTCGTTTAATCAGAGTAGATAGAACCCAGAAGTTTTGTACCGTGCACATTCATTTATACCGTGAATGCCAGTTGATTAACTGAGAAGCTTGTGGTAATTTTTTTATAAGAGGTCAGGCACTCGGCATTCATCAAGAATTACCTCCCTGATTAAACTATTGTTATTAGGGAGGTAACAGGATTGAACCCAAGTCATTCTGAATCCAGGAATCTAATTCTATATATTGTCTCTAAAAAATTGACACTGCTTTATTAAAATATCACTTTTTTGTACTGAAAAAAAAAGAACAACACTGAAGGAATTTTTGTAAAATGTTCAGATTCTTACCTAGAATTTTGGAGGACAGGTTTTTAGGAGTTTCTCTGCTTCTCCTTATTCAAAGAGGAAAAATCTTTTGCTTCTGTGGCTGAAAATAAAGGGTATCATTATATTTTATTAAAATAATTCTCCATAATTCACATCTACATTTGTTCCATTTGAAGATACTTCCGCTCACTTTGAGCATAAGTGCAAAACAAACATAAAAATGACCACCATCACCAAATTCAAATGCCGTGGCTTTACAATATGGACACAAATTCTTTGATACTCCTTCCTTCAAGGGATGCCCAGAATCTCCTTCCTCTTTTGTGTGGGCTACGCCTAGTGACTTGCTTCTAGAGAATATATGGTGGACATGGTGTTTGGATTCCAACACTAGGTAAAAAAAAGTCACTGGCTTTTTCTTTGATCTCTCTTTTGAGTCATTCACTCTGGGGAGAAGGCAGCTTCAAGGGAATGAAGACACTCCTGTAGCCCTGCAGAGTGTTCAAGACAGGAGCTGAGGCCACCTCCCAACAGTCAAGACAGTGCCCCGTCTTGGAAGCAGATTCTCCAGGCCCTACTGAGTCTTGAGATGATGTCAGCCCTAGCCATCACCTTGACTGCAGCCTCGTGGGAGACCTAGAGCCAGACCTTCCAGGCTAAGCCAAAGCTGAACTCTTGGTTCATAGAAACTCTGAGATAATAAAAGCTTGTTGTTTAAAGCTAAAATGTTTTGATAATTGTTTCACAGCAATAGATAGTTAAAACACTCCATGTGACCAATTTCATTTCTTCTATATGGACTCCTCAGTGTAGGCTGCGTACCTATATTCCATAAAGGGTAGAGCAACCGGCTTAATGTCTAACACTTACTTGCTTCCATTTCAACTTCCTGGTTCTGTTTTCAAAGATCTGGATAGCCCCACAGCTTCTTAACAATTGAACCAATGCTAAAGAAATATATAAAAGCTTCATTACTTTCTGGATTTAATGGAAGAAAAAGATTTTCCCCCCTAATTGAAGTGGGCCTATTAGGAGCTTAAATGGCTTTTGACAAGCCTTTATGGAAAAGAAGTGATTGAAATGAAAACTTTTCAGTTCCTCACTTCCTAAAAATGCTGCTGATAAATACAAACCAGCAACAGCACAAATAACAACAAGGAGTCCTGCTGACTTTCGTTGTGAACAACTACTCCATGGAGACCATGGTAGAACAGTGGAAATGTGATACAGCAGACCAAAGCCTGTCTCAGGATTTGAGACAGTGGGCATGAAAAATGAACAACAAATAATGCCATCAGGGCACTGTGGAGTACTGGTCACCCCTATCCAGAGTTAGGAGCCAAGGCAGGTCATTATATCTGGCGCTTCATTGGATTTATAGACCGACTGAACTCGAAGCCATTTTCTGCCAGGAGGCAGATTTTGGTTGATGGATGTTCGGTGATCAAACCCTTCCTCTCACCTGTCTCCACCTTCAGACTGATTGATTACTTGCAGGGACCGTATGAGGAGCTGGAACAGTCCTCCTCCGCTCCAATATCTCCTCTACTTGAAACGCACCATTTTGAATTTTACAACTGTCACTGGAAATGAGGCCTGGTCCAAAAAGATTTACACAGTTAATAGCAAGTGAAATTGGTTTATGTTGATGGAAGATCAGGAGGTATCATTTAAGAGCAGTTTATTTCTCTAGAAAATTTATTGTTCCACTTCACCTCATAAAACCGTTGCGAGGAAAAATTAGTCCACGTAATTAGTTTACAGAACAAGCTGTCCTCGGTAGGAGTAAATCATGAAGAAGCTTTGCTTTTTTCCCTCTTGTTGCTCCTGTCTTTCCACAGCACTGTGTTTATTCACACTTGAAGCCAATCCTTTTCCTAGTCACTTACAGGTTCTATTTTCATGTATTAATATCTCTGGTTTTTGTTAATCACACTTTTATCGCTTTAATAAGGCTACATTTCAGTTGAAAACTTCTTAATGGCGGTAAAATCTACATAATATGCAATTTGCCGTCTTGGCCACTTTGAAGTGTGTGGTTCGGTGGTGTTAAGCACACTCACGTTGCTGCGAAACTGTCATCCCCATCCGCCCTGAGAAGTATTTTCGTCTTGCCAAACTGGAACTCCTTACTTCTTAAACAGCGACTCCCCACTCATTCTCTTCCCCAGCCACTGGCTGTCACCGGTCTGCTTCCTGCCTCTGTGAATTTGACTACTCCTCTCAGATAAGTAGAGTCATAGTGTATTTACCTTTTTGTGGCTGACTTATTTTACTTAGCAGAATATCCTCAAGGTTAATCCATGTTACGGCATGTATCAGAATGTCCTTTCCTTTTAAAGCTGCATAATGTTCCATTGTATTTATATATCACATTTAAAAAATATACATCCATCTGTTGCTGAACTTTTGGTTTGCTTCCGAGTTTTGGCTCTTGTGAATGATATTGCTGTGAACACGGCTGTATGGATGGATATCTCTTCAAGACTGTGCTTCCAATTTGGGGAGTATGTTCTCAGAATTAGAACTGCAAAAAAAATTATTTCAGTTTTTTTTTTTCCCCCGAGGAGCTGCTGCACTGGTTTCCGTAGTGAGAGCAGCATTTTGCAGTCCGGCCAGCAGTGCGCGAGGGTCCGATTTCTCCCATCCTTGTCAACGCTGCCACTGCTTCCTTTCGATCGTAGCCATCCGAATGGGTTTGGGGTGGTGTCTCTTTGTGGCTCAGTTTTATTTCCGCACATTAAACTATTGAACGCAATCAGTCCTCGTCAAAACTGCAAGCACTCATTCAACGCACATTACCCTCGTCCCCACCTCTGCTCACCCCTGGTACCTGCTTAGACATCTGTCTCGGGGAAGGGGGCAATGAGGACATACTTGATTCCTTTGCTTCCTTCTCTTCTTTCTGCTCCCCCACCCCACTTTTTAGCACTCTTTTGGGCACCTCTGGGGTTGAACAAAGAGAAGGGAAGATTAGTGGAGGACGGAGTCTTTTCTGACCAGAGCTGCTCCTAATGGCTGAGCAGGGACCAAAGGCTGCATTTCAGCAAGGCAGCTTCCACCAAGGGTCAGAAACGAGAAGGCGTTTCCATGGGCCAGAGTGGGCCCAAGAACGCTCATCAGGTTTGAGTCATCTCGGAAGGACCCTGCCTCTAGAGGCCTGCTGCCCGGGCTAGGAAACCCTCATGGGGAGAGTCATGTGAGATACTGTCATAAATAGGTGCTAAGGAAGAATTCCTAGAGCCGAGTCAGAGGGCCAGTGCCAGGCACGGGTCGATCCCAAGGCCACAGTGAGGGGACCCGCAGAGTGCTCCATGTGAGTGAGCGTTTGGGCGTGTGCCACCCGCAGAGGAGGGCAGCTCCAGATTATACTAACACGGCCAGGGAAGGCCTTACCTGCTGCTTCCCTGTGCTCTCTGCCTGTCCCGCCTCCAACCACCAACACAGGCAGGTGGTGAGTGAGAAGAAAGAGGTGGACATGGAGCCTGGAAGAGGATCGTGCCCCACGCTCTCCTTGCCCATGCAGGTTGCTTCTCTCGGAGTCAAGCCTGAGCTTCTGAGGAGGAGAAGCTTCAAACTGGTTGAGAGATTGAAGCTTCGATGTAATTGGACTGATCTTTTTAAATATATCTAATTAGGGATATTTATTTATACCTGAGTGTGACTTAAAATATGTCCTCTGACTGATATATTATTGAGGAAAGTGCTGATGGAATAGCACAACTGAAAGTCAAGGGCAGGAGGGAAACAAAGCTCTTTCAGTGTCTTGTACCTTTCTGACTCTACCTTATTAAAAGATCAAAAAACAAATGGAGCAGTCCCCGGCACATAGTAAGTGCTCAATAAATGTTATGTGTTATTACTGTCATCTTCAGGACTGTTATTACCGTGCCTAATTCTTTCACGCTCAGATCCTGAGGTGAAAAATCGGTCATGGAAAGGCAGGATGTGAGGGGGATTTTGAGATCCGTAGAAGCCGTTTTGCACAGTTGTCAGAGTTATTTTATGAGGGTGCAGATAAGTACCTGGTAATTCCCATTTTCTGTTTAATAAAATATATCCAATTAAGAATTAATGTGGTTTCAGGACTAATTTCCTCTCGGCTACACTGAAATAATGAGGTGGTTCAGCCCTAGGATGGAATCGAGCTCCCAGGGCATGGGGGAGGAGGAGCGGAGACAGAGACGCGGCTGTGGAAGAGCCTGCCGTCTCTCGAACTTTTTCACGGGATTGTCACGTTAGAGATGAAGAACAGCAGGGGCCGGGATGAACTTTCTCACCCTCCAGAAACGTTCAGAGCAGATGCATTTGCGTTTGCCTCTACGAAGCATCTTGCTCCAACCTGGCTACAAGTCCTATGAAGAATTTTAACCAAAGGCGAAACTGCAATCAGAGTCAACACGTATTCATCATCCTTCCTGCGCATTTCTTAGCACCGATGATTAGCTTTGTTGTTGTTGTTAATGAGCTTTTCAATTTTAGAACAGTTTTGGGCTTACAGAACTGTTGAATAGACGGCGAGGAGAGTTCCCTCATACCTCGCACCCACATTCCTCGATCATTAGCATCTTCCATCATGTGTACATCTGCTACAAAGGAGCCCACGCTGACATATCGTTACCAACTAAAGTCCATACTTTGTCCGTGTTTCCTCCATTGTTCTCTAACGTCTCTTTCCTGGTCCAGGATCACACCCAGGCGACCACATTGCAATTAGTAGTTGTGTTTTCTCAGGCTCCTATTGGCTGGGACAGTTTCTCAGACTTTCCTTATTTTAAATGACCTTGACAATGTTCAGGGTTAGATGGGTATTATGGGTTTTGGGAGAAAAAAACCACAGAAGTAAAGTGCCATTCTTGAGACATGTCAAGGGCATGTGCTAGCAACATGGCGCGCCTGGAGGGTGAGCTCCAGGCTGAGGGAGTGTTTACCAGCTTCTGTACTGGAAGTTACTCCTTTTTTCATTTTCTTCCCTTTTGCTTGCTGTCCTCTTTGAAAGAAAGTTACTCTGTATAGTCTACTCTTTTTAAAAATATATTTTATTTATGTATTTTTAGAGAGAGAGGAAGGGAAGAAGAAAGAGAGGGAGAGAAACATCAATGTGTGGTTGCCTCTCACTCGCCCCCTACTGGGGACCTGACCTGCAACCCAGGCATGTGCCCTGACTGGGAATCGAACCAGCAACCCTTTGGTTTGTAGGTCATCACTCAGTCCCCTGAGCCACCCACTGAGCTATACTAGCCAGGGCTTGTAGTCCAGTCTTAATGAGTGGGAGTTAAGCTACATCTCCTAGAGAGCTGGGTACATAAATAATTTGGGATTCTTCTGCATGAGAACATTGTCTCATATCCCACATTCATTTATTTATTAAAGCACTTCTTTATGTTAGTGTGGACTCCACATTTATTTTGCAATACTTGGGTTAATGATCGTATTGGGTTATAACTCGATGCCGTGTCATTTATTTCTGTTGCTCTCACTGTCCCAGCTGCGAGCACTCGGAGCTTTTTCATTGGCTCTTGTGCCCCTGTGACCTTCACACTCACTGTGAAGGATGTCTGTTTGCTTCCACATTGCTTCCACATGTAAAAAATCCTTTCAAAATGCTCCAGGCTCATCTTGTGTATTTTCTGCCTCTGGCCTAGAGTCGGGCATTTCTCCATGGAGCCCTGATTCCTTTGCTTGGAAGTGATATTAGAAACGAAGAACTGAATGCCAGGTTGGCTTGTGGCTATTGGCATGTCTTTGCTTCTAGGTCCTTTTATCTGAAAGAGCAAAGAGATATATTTGTGCATTCCAACCGATGTATACATACATATCTATAAATATTTCTGTATCTAGATTAAACTACATGTGAGTTTAATTTATACCAATGGCTCCAACTTCAAGCCATTAGCACATGGATCATTCCAGGATTGGTTACTTGCCTGTTTGTAATCTCTCACACCAACGGTGGGAAACTCGACTCTCCCCATCCCCCGTCCACCTTTTTCATTGTTCAATCACCGTGTCCTTGTGTAGTGGTTCTAAAATCGTTAACTGTCATGCTTTGGAAGAACAACTTCATCAACTCAATTACAGTGCTTACGTGAAGTTTCTTTTGCCTTTACTCTCATAGACACTATTCATTTCCAAAGTTATTTAGGTCAGCACCTTATTCCTTCACCCTCACCCCACCCCTTCAGGAAGGCTGATTCAAGCAAGATTCTCTTGCCACAATCTCCATTCCATCTTATCACAGAGTGAGAGCACAGCCAATGGTGGCTATGGTTGGCGTATTTAGTGGCTGCCTAATACCCATGGTGCCACAGACTGTAATTTACTCAGATAAATGCCTGCTGATAAACATTGAGCCAATTGTCTTTTATTGAGAAGTTGCCCCTTCTTGGACTGTTACAAATACATCTTATATGTTATGTTTATATAATATTTGACGTTCTTATATGTTAATTTTTGTGCAGTCTCATTATTTTATTATGTGACATTTCTATGGTTAAAACATTGAATTAAAGAGTATGAGCATTTTTAGGTCCTGTAATATTTCAAGCTACCATCTAAAAAATGTAAACTTCTACCAGAACTAAATGAGCAGGTTGGAAAGACAGAATTATAATTTAAAAGTGATTTTTTTCTACTTGACATATAAAAATATAGTTTTTACTATATTATGTGAGCCTGAGTTTTTTTTTTTTACCATTTATGTTTACTCTTTTTAAAAATATGTTTGTTAATTTTAGAGATGAGGCAGAAAGAGAGAGAAAAACATCAGTGTGAGAAAAACATTAGTTGTTTGCTTCCCATATGCACCTGACCAGGGATTGAACCTGCAACCTTTTGGTGTACAGGATGACACTCGAACCAAGCCACAATGGTAAGGGCTATACAATATTTTATTATCTGTGATGTCCCTTACCTATTATTCTTTTGAGTGTGAGTTTTGTTTTTCACATGCTCTTCGTCATGTGGATAGTCAGCTAAACCCGAGACCTGATGCTTCATTCGCAGAAAGCCACCAGCCTCTTCCCTGTCGTTGTAACACCGAACATTCCGCTTCATGGCACGTCCCCAGAGACCTCGTTTTCTGAATGCAGGTGATACAGAAGAAACTCCCTTCCTCCCTCTATTCTCTGGGAGCTGAGGGACTCTGCCCTATCTGCGAATGGGCACAGGATTTAATTCCTCAGTGACTATTATTATCAAGGATTTACAGCAGTGGCCTTTATATTTCCCTTCAAAGTGCTGTTGATGTTTGAAGGGTCTTTTCATGTAATCATTCTCCTAGAATACGGTTTGAGAACTCTACAGAAGGAGTAAAGGTTTCCTGTGATTTGTAACCAATATGGTGTTTATATGCATGGAAGATGTTTCTGCTCTGTCAGGCCACACAAGGAAGTGGGCACCCCCAAAAAGACTGACCTCAGGGGCTGTTTCTACATCTGAGACTTTATGACAGATCTATCGAAAATGCCTGTCTCGGGTTGAGCCAAGAGACTTCATTTCCTTAGATCATAGAGTCTCCAACCCTTGGGGTCCCGTGGTTCTGCCTGAGTGGCTTTGGTTTTGTCAACCTGGAGTGGAGAGGATACCAGGGGACAGCTGGTGGTAATAGTCCATCTGCTGCTACCCAGCAGGATGTTCTTGGACAAGTCCCCGAACCTTTCTGAGCTTCAACCTATGGTTGGATGGGTGGATAGGGAACTGGGTGCGGCGGTTCCTTAATCCCTAGGGGCTGGTCTGGCAGCACATCTAATTTGAATTGGTCTACAGTAGAGAGCTTAGAGGCTTAGTCTAAAGGGGACAGTTACATCTCTAAACTTCTTCAACCCCTCAGAAAGGTCCAACCTATGCCCTGGGCTCCTCCCCTTTCACACGTGGAGCCAGAGGCAAGGGCCCAGGGTTATTCTCTTAGCTGCCGAGGCTTCCCCTTCAAACCCTCACATTCTTGCTTGCTAAATTTAGCAGTCCTTTCTTGTTTCCTGAAAAGAAGCCATAAAAATCACTCTCACCCTCAAACTCAGATTATGCCATGCCCAAGAACGTGTTCAGAATGTGGAGATGCAACGTTTTTTTAAGGATTCAAAGGCAAAACAGAGGTTCCCTGAAGGCTGCTTCATCGTGTTTTAATTCCATTTCATGTAGTACTAATTTAAAACAGGAACCCGGGGAGCAGAGCGCAGGGCAGTAAAGCCCGCAGGTAAAGGGCCCCCTCCTCCTCCCCTTGATGACTCGGCTCCCCCAGCTCCCCCCACCCTGGGGCCAGGCCCAGGCCCAGATTTCTTAACATCTGATTTCATAATTGCAAGGGCTTCGCTGGTCTAAATTCGTCATCTCTTCCCCTGTACAGCCACCTCTCCTGATGATGCTCCCTTGACAGTGGGTCTGGGGCGGTCTGTCAGCTCCACAGATTCAATCAAATGCTCCAGCAGGGAAGGCGCCTGCAGGAGTAGGTGAGGGTGATGGGGGTGGGGTGCGGAGAGGGAGATTTATCACCATCCTCAACCACATGCTCTTTGCTTGGCTCGGGGCGGCCGGTGCTTTTCATCTGCCATTTGCTCCCCCCCTTCAGATGCTCCAAGAACACGGAGGAAGCTCCTTGGGGATTTCAGGCGTCACTGACTCCGTGGCATGAGTCTGGGAACTGGGGAGACGGACTGGTGCGATGGACTAAAGGCAGCACTGCGAGGCTGCAAGACTTGATGCAAACACGTGGTTCCTCTCAGTCCTCCGGAGTGGAGCAGACCGTACCAGGCTGCGCTGGTACACTCGGCTGCCCAGTGGGATGCCCTAGGGTCCTTCCAGACAGCTTTAACTAACATGTAACGCACAAGGCTAGTGACAACTTTAATATGACTTTGTATGATGTTTTCAACGTGAGAACCAGAAGGGCTAGAGGAGGCCAGACCTGCCTGACCAGTGATGAGTGAGAAAACATCATCAGCTTGGCATAAACAGAGTGACACTGTGCCCTCGTGTTCCTGGTATTCTTATTGCTCCGAATGGCGTGGTTACTGGTAAAGAAATTTTCAGCTCTTGAGCTCTGTGTAATTTGCCAATTTTCACTACACAGACGTGATTGTAAATGTCAGGAGAACAGAAACTTGAATTTTGAGAAGTCCCCCTCTGCTTTCTTCCCCCTGGGGTCCCCTGCAACCCTTGGTAAGAGGTGGTGGGAGTGGGGAGTAAATGGAATGAGATGCTGCGTGCCACCAGCGTTCGGATTGATTCCTAGAAGCCAAGGTCCTCCAGATGCACAGGCATCTTAGTTACCGAGTTAGGGCCAAATAACGTCTTTGGGGTCACCCTGGCTTGTGCGGCTCAGTGGATTGGGCACCAACCAGCCTGCAAACCTAAAGGTCACCGAGGCGATTCCCTGTCAGGGCACGTGCCTGGGTTGCAGGCCTGGTCCCCATTTGAGGGTGTGTGAGAGGCAACCGATCAATGTATCTCTCACACATTGATGTTTCTCTCCCTCTTTTTCTCTCTCCCTTCCCCTCCCTTTAAAAATAAAACAAAATATTTAAAAACAAAAAGATCTTTGGGATGACAAAACTTGGCTGGAATCTCACCAGCCTTGGCCACAAACAAGCCTCGGCCAGGTTAGTCGGCCTCACTAAGCCTCAGCGTTCTTGTCTGAAAACGAGTGTTGAAAACACCAATACTGCCAGCCTTACATGGGGTTGCTTTGTAAAAGCAGTTTGCAGAGTACCTGCCACCGTGAAGAAAACGTTAATTATTGTTTTTATTATGTGCAAAAAGCAGTGGCAAACTGTGTGGGAACTTACAAGACGCTTCTCACTTATCAAGTCACAGATTTCCCTAACAACCTGGCAAAGAAGGTGCTATCGTCTCCACTTCACAGGTAGGAACGGAGGGGCCTGTCTAAGGTTACGCCCTAATTGTCAGGGGGGCCACTTCTGAATCAATTTATGGTTGTCCTTACTTCGCTGACCTGCCTCCCAGAAAGACGTGGGGTAATAGGGTTCCCACCCTCAAGAGACTTGCTATTTATTGCGATAGCCAGACACTGAACGAGAGGAAGCGACATGAGACAAGTGTCTGATAAATAATGTAAGCCATGCATCGAACATTTGTGGCTAATTTTAGGGAGAATGGTGGACTCAGCAACTGCTTTGGAAGTGCAGCGGGGAGAGGGGCTGAGTGGGAGGGACTGGCTGTTGCCTGGTGCACACCTGGGGGATCTGATGGGGAGCACTCACCGCTCCATCGCTAGTTGGCCCGTGGCACATATACAGCCCCTGGATGGAAGTGAGGCTCTTCTTAGTCCTAACCCCCCAGCCTACAGCTTCTCCCCTCAGTCTGCCAGCCCCCGCATCCCAGTGGTCTTGGGATCTCTCAACCCAAGCAGAGCCTGTTCCCAACGGAGAAAATGACGGCTTGAGACATGTGGCTCCTCCTTCCCCACACCTTGTCCCCAGGCTACTCTCTGTCCTGCTGTGTGGATGGGAACGTAGCCTGTGGACAAAGGGGTGGCAGATAATTCAGCTACTAGTGATTTGAGATAGCGAGGAATTCTAAGGAAAGAGGGAATTTATTGGAGCCATTTAAAAGATGTTACACACGTTGCGCATCTGGTCTGCCTTTTAGAGATGGAATAAATCTGCGAAGGTCAGAAATCAATAGGATCTTAAATAAATAAACACTAAAGGTCAGGGGGCTGTGCCTTTCTTATTCACTGCTGTGTGCACATCACTGGCATAATGTCTGTATGCAGCAAGTGCTCAATAAATACTGGTCAAATGAATGAACTACTTGCTGAATGAAATCAATGCACAATGAATCAAATTCCAGTGTGGCTCTTATATTTATCCAGCCTAGATAAGTATTTTGATTGGTTAGCCATGAAGACATCATGAAATATTTGACTTTGTCTCAAGATTTTTTAAAAAACAACCTTTATTCCGATTTTTATTTTTAAAAAACCTCTTGAACAAAGGCAAGCACGATAAATTGTATGAAGCCTACCACTCATTCGCCATAGAAAAAAATGTGCTCTTCAGTAGCGGCCGCCCCATCACATCGTCCTGTCCCACACAGGTTTCCTTTCCCTTTGCTGCGTTGGAATGAGCAGGAATTGACTTGACTTTGAACGGTACTGGCACCTGGGTTTCTCTGGCACTTGCAGTCCGTGATCTAACATAGACTTCGCGGTGCGTGAAGAACCTCTTTTCAGACGTGGGAGGTAAGTTAGGGAGCAGTGCGCAGTGGCTATTCCCAGTGCACTTTGTGCCTTTGTGTAGTTCCGGACTGCCATCTGGTGCCCCCTCCCTTCTGCCTGGAGGACCCCCCTTATTCTCACTGTATGGGTCCGCTGGCAAGAAAGTCATTCAGGCTTTGCAGGTTTGAGAGTCTCTGTTCAACCAGAATGTTCCGAGGAATTTTCAGTGGGTGTAGAATTCTAGGTTGACAGGCTTTGGGGGTGGGAGGGCGCGTGGATTACATCATAAATGTTGCTCCACTGGGTTTTTGCTTGCATTATTATTGATTTTGCTTTTTGCTATTTGAAGTGTCAGTTTATTTTAATCACTTTCCTATCCACTTGTTTTCACCATTTAAAAATTTTTATTGAATTTATTGGGGTGACATCAGCGGGTGAAATTGCATAGGTTTTAGGTGTATAATTCTGTAATACATTGTGTGTACACTGTATTGTGTGCTCACCACCCCAAGCCAAGTCTCCTTCCATCACCACTTATCCCCCCTTTACCCTCCATAGCTTCTCCCAACCCCTTCCCTCTAATCGCCATACTCTCGTCTGTGTCTATGAGGTTTTTATATTTTGCTGAATCTCTTCAAAGCTCCCTCCCCCTGACAGCTGTCAGCCTGTTCTCTGTATCTACGAGTCTATTTCTGTTTTGTTCATCAGTTTATTTGCTTCATTACATTCCACGTATAAGTAAAATCCTATGGTATTTGTCTTTTCCTGACTGGCTTATTTCACTTAGCATAATACTCTCCAGGTCCATCTATGCCATTGCAAAGGATAAGACTTCCTTCTTTTTAAAGACCAGTGTTCCATTTTGAAAATGTACAACAACTTTTGAATCTATTCATCTCCTGATGGGCACTTGGGCTGTTTTAAAATCTTAGCTACCGGAAATAATGCTGCAGTGAACATAGGGTGCATATATTCTTTGAAATTAGTGTTTCAGGGTTCTTCAGATACATCTCAGAAGAGCAAACACTGGGTCATAAGGCAGCTCTATTTTTAATTTTCTGAGGACACACCATACTGCTCTTTGGTGGCTGTACCAGTCTGCATTCCCAACAGTGTATGGGGAGTCACTTATCTATAATCTCACCAGCACTTGTTGTTTGTTAATTTATTGATTATAGCCATTCTGATAGGTATGAGGTGATACCTCATTGTGGTTTTAATTTGCATTTCTCTGATGATTAGTGACTGTGAGAATCTTTTCCGATGTCTATTGGCCAGGTGTATGTCCTCCTTGGCAAAGTGTGTATTCAGGTCCTTTGCCCATTTTTTACTTGGATGGTTTGTTGTTTTGGCGTAAGGTCTTTATAAATTTTGGATATTAACCCTTTATCAGATACATCATTGGCAAGTATGTTCTCCCATTCAGTAGGTTGTCTTTTCATTTTGTTGATGGTTTCCTTTGCTGTGCAAAGACTTTTTAGTTTGATGTGGTCCCATTAGTCTCCCTTGTACGAGGAGATACATCAGAAAAAATATTGCTATGAGAGATGCCCTAGGTTTTACTGCTTATATTTTCTTCTAGAATTTTTTAAGTGGTATTAAGTCTTACATTTATGTCTTTAACTCATTTTGAGTTTATTCTTGCATGTGGTATAAGAAAGTGGTCTAGTTAAATTTTCTTGCACATACCTGTCCAATTTTACCAACGACATTTTTTGAATAGACAGTTCTTTACCTCCCTGTATGTTCTTGCCTCCTTGTCAAATGTTAATTGACTATCTAGTTGTGGGTTTATTTCTAGACTTTCTGTTCTGTTCCATTGCTCTCTATGTCTGTTTTTATGCCAGTACGATGACGTTTGAATTACTATAACCTTGCAGTGTAGTCTGATACCAGGTGATGTGATTCCTCCCACTTTGTTCCTTTTTCTCAAGGTTGCTGTGGTTGTGCACAGTCTTTTGGTGGGAACAGGGTGCCACGTGGAGCTATTTGCTGCAGCCACTGATTCTCCGACACACCAACCCTGGTCATTTTCTTGGAGACTTAGTAACATGATCTGCTCTGCAGGGCAGCTCTTCCCTAGCAGCATACACACTCACACATAAGCATGGTGCTATCTTGTGAGATTATCACCCCCTCTGCCTGTCATTCTTTATTGGCTGAAGAGCCGACGTAGGGAGAAGGTGTGAAGAGAGATTACTGGTGCCTATGCAACTGTCCAAAATCTAAATATAGGTCATATGAGTAACTAAAAACCATCTCCACATATTTCAGCATTTCCCAGCACATTTTCTCATATTTGCATCTCTAATCTGCTCTTCGCTTTTCTTTACTCCTGTTTCTTTCCACTTTTCCACCTTTCTGACTACCTCCCCCCAGCTAGAATATACAGAACTTTTTGAAGGGTCTCAGGAACATTCACAAATACATATTCTGATGTTTATGTTTTCATGCACATGGTGGGATTAGACTCAGTCATGTTCCAGTGACATGCGTTGTCTAATGAAATATGAGCAGAGGTTTGAAGAATTAGTGTGTTATCTGGCATTGAGCAGGCAACATTTTAGATGGGTGGCTGGCCCACCTGCGTGGGTCCCAGTGGGCGGGTGACTTAGAACAGAGCCCTCTAACATAATGAAGAATATGGACTAAACCTTTGTTGTTTAAGGCCCCTGAGCTTTGGAGGATGTCACTACAGCACAGCCTAGCCTAACCCGACTGCTACAAATGATGCCCTCTTTATTATATGCGACTGTATGTAGCATAAAGACTATTCTCAAAACAGAAGAGCAGGACATGTGGTTTGTGGATCGTGTGGGAGTGCGTCTGCATGGAACTTGTTATCTTTATCATTTCCCAAGAAACTGGGTGAGGGGCAGGGATGATCAAGAAGAAAGTTAAAGGATGGCCTCCTCCTGCCCCATCCGGTCAGTGGAGCAGCAGAGAGCTCCCAGCCCTACAAGGACGGGAAAGCAGAAATGAATATTTCAAGCCAGCACTGTCCTTGTCCATGTGCAAAACTCCACAGATGCTTTTCTTAGTATAGCTGGCTAGGAAAAAAAAAGTCAAAGCCTAGTGTCCTGTGGCTCAACGTCCAGTTCAGCACTTACGAGAGACGCTTGGGGTTGCTCTCCCAGGATGCAAAGACTAGCTCGTGTCCTTGTTTCCAATGATCTTGCAGTTTGGGGCTCTTCCCTGGCAGGTGTTCTGTGAGAGCAGAAAAAGCAATGAGGAAATTCCAGCAGATGCTTAAGCTATGGTGAAGCCCTTCTACGTTTTATCTCAGGTCAGAAGCCAGGATCAGCATGTTTAATTTTGGCTTCCATTGGGTCTTTGTGACCTGGAGGTCTTTTTCCCCTCCGCAGCCTCGTCTGCACTGTTCTAGTCAATGGCATTATTAGGTAAACTCATCAGCTCAGCTGGTTGAAAGAGTGGTTGTTTCTTATTTTAATTGACTGTTTCCAGGGCTTTTCATACTCTGGACTTGAAAAGGTGTCACTGTGTCTCTCTGATCCTAGAGATTATATTCTAGAGCTTTGGGCAGGTTTTTGCCATCACCCCTGGTGTAAATGTGGTTAAGCTTCACTGATGGGCACGAATAGGGTGGAAGGTCAATGTGAACTACTTACCAGACTGCATCTGAGTCTGTTTTTTTAAAAATGCATTTTAAATGTGAACAGCAACTGGAACAATTCTCACAGAATTCCGACAGAAGACTTCTAACTGGAAATCCTGCTGAGTCGCTGTGTTAAGTAGATAGAACTCACTTATAATTAGCATCACTATTTGCATACAAACAGTTCTTGGGCTTAAGTCTTTCAAAATGGGTTGCTCTCTTTCAGAGATGAAAGGTGCTCCTGCAACCATATTCAGCCTAGTCAGCTGCTTGTCAGACCTCTTTTCATAGGCTGCTCCGGACCCCAGTCTGACCTACACAGAAATGTAACAAAGGCTGAATCTGTACACTCAAAAAAATGTTATTGAGTGTAACTGGATGCTTTTGAAATATTAACTAAAATTTTTTTTTAAATCTCCTGATTGCTATATTTTATCCTAGGGGACTGCAGAAGAGGAGAACTCTCAAACTGATTCTGTTTCTGTCACCTATGAAATGGGTCATTTGAACTAGAAAGAGAAA
Source organism: Sturnira hondurensis (assembly GCF_014824575.4). Classification (NCBI taxonomy): domain Eukaryota; kingdom Metazoa; phylum Chordata; class Mammalia; order Chiroptera; family Phyllostomidae; genus Sturnira; species Sturnira hondurensis. The sequence continues at coordinate 12,507,872 of NW_028082350.1, read as the reverse complement.
TGAAATTGTAGATAATGTAGGAAATAGCATTTCATGCACACCCACCTTTGCATGTGGACTGACTTCAGTCCTACCATTATGACTTTTACCATAATTCTGGATGCCACCCACAAAGAACACAGTGTGAATGGTGCCCCCATGGAGCTAGGCACCAGGAGCTATAAAGCCCCGCAGAATGAGACCTTTCCTTGCCTGTGGCTGTTCATGTGAGAACATGTGTTGCTCTTCCTTTTGCATTTGACAAGATGACAATCCTTCAGGACCCTGATAACATATTATGTCTTTGGAGACTTCCTGATTCTCACTGTTGGTATTAGCCATAGTGTCAGCAGGCAGCAGGTACCCATTCAAATTGCGTAATTTTAGGAGAGCTCGGGAGGGGCTATTTACAAAGGTGTGGGTTGGGTATATAGGAGATACAAGGGAAAGAATGCCGGGTACTAAAGCCTGTAATATTAGGGCCTGAGGGGGCGAGGGAACGGTGTGGTCACTAGGACCCAGTGACAGTAGCTGTATATATGAGGGGGCAACTGAGCTTTCTAGCCCATACACAGTGACTCCAATAAGGAACAAATCTGGGAAGCAGATTGGCAACCTCCCTCTGCTTTTTACCCTCACTCTCCCTACATAACCCTCATTAGATGAACCCAACTGGAGTCACTGGGTAAGAGAGCCGGCTAACGTAGCTCTTACAGGCCAGCGTGTCAGTTATCTCTGGCCGTGTAACAAATTATTCCAAACGTTAGCAGCTTCAACTAGCAAACATTATCTCCCAGTCTCTGTGGAGCAGGAATTCTGGCCAGGCTTAGCTGATTATGACTCAGGGTCTCTCATGAGGTGGCATTAAAGAAGTCAGCTGAGGCTATAATCACCTGAAGGCTGGAGAATTTGCCTTCAAGGTCCTTCACTTCCGTGGCTGTTGGTTGGAGGCCTCAGCGCCTCATCACGTGGACTTCTCCATAAGATTACCTCGTGTCCTCATGCCATGGCCGCTTGCTTCCCCCAGCGTAGGTGGCCCAAGAGAGGGAGAGAGCAGTGGAGAAGCTGCAATGTCTTTTATGACCTTGAAAGTCACATACCATCATGTCTGACATAGACCAACCCTAGTCCAGCGTGGGAGAAGGAACATAAAACCAGGAGGTGCTGATCCCTGGGGGCATCGTGGGAGGTAGCGACCACAGCCAGCCTTCCTAGAGGGTGCAGAAGGGTTGAGGGCAGATAGAGAAGATATGAAAGATACCCAGCGCATTCCCCTGATAGCAACACTTCCTCTCTCCAATAACCACATCCCTAACTTGTTGTTTTTAAAATTTTTGTTTATACGCCTGTCTGTCTACTGGCACGTAACCTCCTCGAAAAGAACTGTGTCTTATAGTTCGCCCTTTGTCTTTGGGGTCCAACATAATGCCAGGTTCCTGGTGCATGACCCCACATGTTTGAAATTTGTAATGAACTTCACCCACTAGCAGTTTCTTGATCATCCATAGTAGAGGTGCATGCTCTTGACCTCACACTCTCACCTGCCTCTCCCTCGTCTTCTCTCTCCCTCTTCACCTTCCCTGTGGTTGCCCAGCCCTGTCAAAATACCTTTGTGTCAGTAAGAAAACTGACCTAATATGCTAATGTATACACAAGTCATCATTGATTCTTAAATTCTGGGGTATTTGCAAAAAACTTTTAAAAATGTGTAAAGAAGACAGGTGAGCTGCAGCGTTAGCAGTCCATTGCTTATTAACCCCACAGCCTTGCTTTGATTCCTGTTAACTTCTTAGACTCAAGGTGGAGCTACCTTTGGTGTTACTTGGGTCCTGCCCACTTGTATCTCTGGGACTTCGCCATGCGAAACTCATGGAAGGAGAAGGGCTGACGCCATCGGTAGGCAGCGAGAAGTTTCTTGGGTACATATTCCAGCCACTCACATCCAAAGCAAGCCGAGCAAACCCAACACTGCCAGGCAGAGAGCTCTGATGTTGACTTTGAGGATGGGTCGTGTAAGAATGCCATGGCGGAGATCCTTACGGACAGAATCCGGTACACGACTTGGAGCATGACTACTTGCACATATGGCCAGGACTGCCCCGGATGTATCGATCTGTCATGAGTTTGTGCTTACTGGGTGTGCTGGCCTCTCACTTGGGCACCACTGTGACTCCCGACTGGGATCTCTGTGGAGGAGAAGCCGGGAAACATAGTTCTCAGAATCTCCTTCTCCTGAGTGGTCCCGGGGAAGAGTTTGCTGAAGCAAGGCCAGCCCGTGAGTCATGAGAGGCAGTTGTAGGCAGCGGTAAGGTTCACAGCAACTTTCAGCAAGTTGGAGAGTCCTCAGACTGGCTGCATTGGAAGAGCTCTGAGGGTTTGCTAAAGCGCATATTGCCGGGCACACCCCCAGGCTAAGTGACTCAGTAGTCTGCCCTTGGAATCATTTCTCAGGTGATGTGGATGCTCTGGTCCCCACACCACACTTCTGAGAACCACACCTTCCCGTTTCCGGAATGAAGGTGCATCCTGTGTAGAATGCACAGTGTGGCAGATTTTTTGGTATAAACTTGTCCAGTGCTCTGGGCATGAGCTGAAGGGAGAGCTACCCTCACTGTTGTGGTTTAGAGCAGGAAATCAAGCAGGCCCACGGCTGCTTCCAGGCCCACAGGGCTTCAAGGTCAAAGATAAGGCCCGTGCAGTCATGCTGATCTTCAGCTTTCAATGGAAAGGAACCCCTGGACCTCTTGCATTTGGGCATTTTTGAGCCTTTGCTCAGTGTCACCACCCGTGTCTGCAGGATATGACAGAGCAGGACAGAACCTCCAGCTGCCAGCCCTGGAGGGCAGCCTCGAGTCACAGCTGACACACAGCACTGCAACAGTGGGGCCATGTGTGACAAGCAGCTGGAGTGTGAGGAGGTAGAGGCAAGCAGCTGGGCACAATGAAGAAAAGTGGTTTCTTCTTACAAACACAAGCTCTGTGCTGGTGGTGCAGAGAAGAGGCGGACTCTCAGGCCACCTCAGGAGCAGCTGCCCTGGCGGGCAGAGGGCCTGGAACGGCCCAGGGGAGGGGCTGGTGGCCTCACACGGGCCTCTGGGGCCGCTTCCTGCAGAAACGATGGTCAGAAAAACCATCGTTTTTTGTATGCTGCTTCCTAGCTCCCCGGGTCTGCCCACCTGTCATTTCAGTGAACTGTTGTGACCTCGTGGCATCTGCAGGCGAGTTTTTTCTGAAAAAGACAGACTGTTTGGCTGATAAAGAGACAGATTCTGAGGCTCTGAGAAAGGTGACCGAGATCAGTCAGTTAGAGGAAGAGCCAGGGCCACTCCCAGCCTCCGAACTCCGAATTCCAAATTCCACGCCGGTCCACTTCTGGGGCCTTCCGGAGACCCCTGGCTCCCAGACTGGGAAGCAGGAATGGAAGGAGGCAGTCTGTGTAAGAGCTGGGGGTGGGCACGTCTTCTGCTCCTAACCTTGAAAAATGTCTGTCCCTCCTGCTGAAGAACACAGGCTATCTTTAGGGGTTTTGTTTTTGTAATTTAAAATTTTGAAATAATTATACATGTACAGGAAGCTGCAAACAGGACAGAGGTACTGTTACCCTTCCCTCAGTTGGCACCATCTTATATAACTATAGTACAAGATCAGAACCAGGACGAGTGACATTTTCAAGGGTCAGTTTCTCACGTGAAAGTCCTCCAAACCTCAAAAACACAAGCCTTTAGGAACTTTGATCACTGCTGTCGTTTTCATATGCAATTAATTTGGTGAGTGCTCTTCATGTTCCAGAACAATGGATGACAGGAGATGCTCCCGCTGAGAAAGAAGTTCCATCGTTGCTCCAGCGGATCAGCTCCCAAGCCTTTATCAAGGTCTTCCTGCCTCACAGCTGCCTTATGGCCTTTCAGAGACATTTTACTAAAAGACCAATTCTGAGGTTAGTGGATGGAGCAAGCTTGACAGACTTCTCTGGAAAGGTCTAGGTTTAGAGTGAGTCACATCTGAGTTTGAATCCTTATTATCCGCCATTTCTTACTGACATTTCTTATAGTATTGCCTTAGAATGTTAGGTAAAATTAGAAATAATTTCTTGTAGTTTAACTTTTTACATCTAACACATCTGTTTTAATGTATCAGTTAGATTATAAACTCCCAAATCATGGCGCTTTGTACTTTTTTGCATTTGCCACTATGGTTTGGTTATTAGATCTGGAAACACCGTCAACATTGTGAAAACACAGGGAGTCTGGCTTCAAAACACAGAGATTCAATAACTATGCAAGGCACAGTCTGCCAATTTGTACCTACTCAAGTAATTAAACTCACCGGTAAGCCAAAGCAGGTGCGTCGTCTCAGAAGAGAAACATGAATGTTAATTTTGAGTTTGGTAATCAGTGTTCCATTGTCCATCTCGAAACCATTCACTCATACTTTAGGCTTCAGTACTAGGAATCTGCACCATGAATACCTTTAAAAATCTCAGATGCTGCATGTGTGGTGGGTTTCAGAGCCTTTTCCAAATTATCTTCTATCTCTACCTAAGCACAGCTTTCACGGTTACTGTGTGCTACATGAAAGACCCCAAAACAATTATGCCAGCCTTGAAAAAAATGTGCTTTTTTTTAAAAGGGGAAAAATGACTTAGTTCCAGAGCTCCATATAAAGTTTGCGATTGTTGAATACCAGTGCTCTTGGCTGGCTGAATGGGTGTGGGCTCCACAAAGGTGGGTTGTGTGTACGTTGGTTGCCTTCTTTGTTCATTTGATGTTACACCGTAAGAATGTCTTCATGCCACAGTGCTGTACATGGAAACAACAGTGCCTGGCACAGGGTAGGTATGCAATAAGTATATTGGTTAAAGAAAATGCACGTATACTGAAGTCAGGTATTTCCATCAAAACCAAGCCATTCATGTTTGGGCTTTGCAGTGGCCTTCCGTCTTTCTCATGGGGCTTTGGGGCTCAGAAAGCACACGGAAAACATTGGCTGTTTTCTGTGTGCTTTCTGAGGCTGTAGCCAGAAGCTGCAGGTACAGCTCTGCTACCACAATTCACGCCAATTTTGCGTACACTTTATGGACAACATTCACTGTCGCCAGCTTCTGTGTCTATGGCTGCTCCTATCCCTGTCCTTTTCCTCTCACAACAGGATGCAGTAAACGGACAGTGGGTGTATCAGCAGCCCGGCTCCACGCCATTGCATTTGTGCTGGCTTCCTTTGTGCTGTGATTGTCTCGTCTAGTAATGTGAATCCCAACCTGAAACATACATATATATAGAGAGAGAGATAGATCTGTCTATATATATCTATATATATATGTTTCACTTGTAGAAAGACATAATCGTGATACCGAGGTCTCAGATTCCTACCTTTCAACACTAATGACCACTGAACGACTTCCAAAGAGATCACTTTGGAAGAGATCACTTTGGTTATAAAAATAACAGTGCTGAGCATGGGTTATGATTCTCTCATGTATGATTCCAGAGCTCCTGACACGCCTACGTGCAGTGACCCTGGTGAGAGCTCCAGGCAACGGGTTTGTTGCTGAAGATAATTGGGTGCTTTTCAAGTGACATTGAAGATAAACTGAGTGCCTTGGGATTTCACTCATTTATTCATTTGGTTTTTTGTTTGTTTGAAGGTGGGAAGGAGCTTGTACAACCTGAGATCCAGATCTCTTGACCATGGGACCTGAGTCTCAGCATGCAAGGATTTTTGTTCTCTTTGCCTCGTGGCATCCTTGTGACCAAGAAGTGAAGTGCTCTGACGTCGGTGTTTTCAGTGGGCACGGTCCTGCGGCCAAGTTCAGCTAAGCCGTGGCTACTGCTCTCTGAAGATGTTCCCTGAAGACACTGTCATAATCCACTCAGCCCCTTAGCAGCCTGGCCTTGGGGGACTAGGGGAGGGGTGGCTGGGCTGGGCTGATGTGAAGACAATGGCCCCGCTGTGCTTGCCACTGCTGAGCTGTACCACAGGAGACGCAAAGCTCGGTTCCCTTTCCCTGTCCCTCTGCAAAGAATTATTCTGTCTACATGCATTATGCATCCACAGGATAATATAAAATGGACTCTGATTTTCGTTGGACTTGGCTCAATTTGCTTCCATATAGTTCTTGAATAATTGAAACAGAAGCGTGAAGAAATTGCTACTCTCTTAATGTGGTCTAACCAGGTGCCCCCGAAAGTCATCTCCAAATAGATTTTAGGCAGAGGGATCCGGCCCAGAGTCGTCGTGTGTCTTGTATTTGTTCAGGTGGACATCAACTGCACCTTGCTAAAGATGCTGAGTGCGCGCTGCACAGTGATAATGGAAAACACTTGCAAGAGCAAGATGCACTGGTGTACGGTTTGGCACCTTGTGCGGGCCTTCTTCCTTTTCCTCAGATCATCTGCAGAGCCAGTAAGATGAACCAAGACTCCCCTTTGATCACTTGTGAAATACTCATTTGCCGCGACTGAATCTGTTATGCCTCTTTTGCGGTCATCAAAAGGATTCCAGAACAAAGTCCCCCTTTTAGGTTCTAAATATGTGAACAACAGGCATCGTGCCTTCAGTTCTCTCCTGAGCATCAGTAAGGAATCACCAGTAAAGGTCGTCTGACACCAAATGTGTTAGCGCAGCGGGATTCATGGCATCATGGGAAACTGGGGGCTTGGTTTTGGTTGGCTGCCTTTTGTTTTCCAGCTTCGGCGTTATGGAAAATTCAGAGAAAAGCCGTTTGTGGAATAGGGATCTAGAAAACTTGTCACCAGATCCCACACCTATGTTGGGGACTGCTGGGTTCCAGGCTGCCCGATTCTTTGTCTTGGGCCTCGCCCTAGGGCCATAGGCGTGGAGTCCCCGTTCTCGCGAACATGGCGGGTGTCTGCTCTGAAGATGCGCTCCCACCGCGACTTCCCTGGTTCTGCCGATCCTACAGTGCAGATTCTGCAGTGCCACACGGTTTGGGTTATGCTGCAGGCTTTCCCGGGGAAGTGAAAACCTAGGTTAAGGATCATCGAGAGAAGAGAAGTGTCACCAGGCATCTCCTGCTTCTCTCACTACCCCAGACGAGTGTGCCGGGCCAGGGCACTAGTACACACACCCTCAGTCCGGGACTCCAGCCCAGCGCTTGGACCCCACCGTGCCACGGGACTCCTTTCTCACAAGGTAGTTGAGAGAAAGCACTCATGCCAGTGGGGAACACACAAGTCACTTGGCAGCAGTCAGGCTGCACTTGGGCTGCCGACTCTAGTAGGAGCTGTCTGGGAATATCAGTGGAGCAGCATCTGGAGACATTGGGGCCTCCAGGATGCTTCAAACCCTCCATCTAGAGGAAGGAAATGACTGTTTCATGGGAGGCTGAGTGTGGGTGCAGCCCCCTCTTTTGGTCCTAGCTAAGTGAGAGCTCCCAGGGTTAGTTCAGACAATTCTGCTCTTTGCCCCGCCGTGAAAAAACAGCATTGCTTTAATGGCCCTAGGTGGGACAGGAACGCAGGAATGACTGCGGTCCCATTAATTTCATCTGTTTAGTTTTATGCCCTTTTGGCCATAAATGGAGCAGAAAAGGGAGGACAAAGGAAACAAAAATTGTCATGCACCCTACGAAGACCTGAGATCACCTGGAACACTGGAATAATTTCAGGTCACGCCTTCTGTGAACATTTATTGAGCAACTACGGCATGTCTTCATGTGCCTTCAACTTAGTCCCTGATCTTCAGGGGCTCAGAGTTCAGAGCATCCCACAGGAATATAATAAATATTCGTGACTGATGATGGGTGATGCTGAATCCCATGGACTTGCAGGGGTATGAAAAAGAGATAGGGATATGGCATGAAGTGCAACTACTTCCTCTTCAGGCTGTAGCTTAGAAATTGCTTATATTTACATAGTGGGAAAATCTGAACGTTACCAAAGGCCACAGGTGTTGGTGTCATGCTGGAGGCAGCTTGCATCGGCCTGTGAGAGCCAAATGGTACATTTTCAGGAATTTTGACGGCTGATGGTTAAACACAGCCATTACAAAAAATTAAATGATGCAAACATATACGTCAATAAGTGATATCAAAGCCAAAGACAATAATACCTAAAATTCATCATTTAAAAATTTTTAGTACACTTCGCCTTCACGTGTGGTGTTCAGGTCATTTACATCTGGTGCCTCCGCCAGGTGGGAATTATACATATTGATGGGCTACTGTGTGTCCCTCCCAGCTCTGCCCTCGGTGAGGACACACTGGCAGCTCAAACTGGGACAACGGCAGTCTTTACACCATGGGAACCAGTGGACGCTGCAAGTTGAGGCTTGATTCACTGCGAAGCTGGAAAACTTTTAGCATAATGAGTGCAATGCATACAGGGTGCAAAAATAGTTTCACAGAAAGTCGCCTATCAGATTTAATGATGATACATTTATGGGGAAAAAAGTTAGCGAATTGGGAAGCAACGCGGTCATTCAGTCATGGCTGAACCGTGTCTACAGGTTGGCCGTGGATGTAAGGGTGTGCCCAAAATCAATGCGCATGTTCCATGACAGTAAATTGGCTAGAAATGTGCAACTAAGAGCATTATTATTTGGAAACTGTATTCTACATACACATGATTAAAATTTATGAGAACTATACATGTATATGTATGTATGTACACACACATTGTTCTTTTTTGAAGGGCCAGTTGATGGGACGTGTGTTTACTACACACTGGGATAGCACTGTGAACTTGCCAGAACTCTCACTGAGGGAGTTAGCAGGGGAGGCACAGTTAATGAAGTTGATGGTCCCTGATTAGATGCAGGAGAAGAGCTGGTCACTGCTGGCATCAGACAGAGAGCCACTCCCAGTTCTGGAGAGCATGAGAGCCCCCCCACTGCCCCACCGCCCCCCGCCCCCACCTCAGTTCCCTGGGCCAGAAGGGACCTGTCGAGATTTTGATTTTCACTGTCATCAGGATGAAAGTCAAAAGAACTAAAGAATCATGACAGGCCCACTGTCATCCCCGATCTACTTTTGGTCTCCTTGGCAATTCCATAAGGAGGGACAGGCAGGGATTTTATCCCCATTTCACAGATGGGAAAATGGAGGCTTGGAAAAAGGATGGGAAGCTGTGCTCCGGCCCTCCACTATTTTTGGCATCTACTTGACTTCTTCTCTGTATGACAGCGCTTTCTCTCCAGACAGATTCCCAGAATATCAGCAGGAGTCTGAGAGCCAAGTATCAGAGGAACCAGGCCCTTGGCTTAGAAGGGAAACGTGCCCGGTTTATTCTGGGCTTGACATTCTGCAGCTTGGCGTTTCCTCTTCGTGGGCTTTGTTCGGTGGGGAGGGGGGTGGGCGGCGGCGCCGTTCAGTAGCCCGCTCTGTGCCTGTGCTTTCAGGCTGACCCAGACGAAGGACATTCTGTGTTCACATTTCCCGTCTCAATTTCCTTCCCTGCTTCCTTGTGATTAATGGGCCACCTTCCTCCCACCTGCGTCTCTGCCTTCCAGCCAGCGACGCGCTATCCGACAGGAACTGTTTTCCTGCAGTTTTGTAACTGAAAATAACAATAATAAAAGTCTTCGATTAATCTCCTGCCTCCCCAGCCCGCTCTGCAGTGGCTCTCTGGTGTGTGCTCACGTGTAACAGCCAAGGAAGGTGAGGCTGGAGCGTGTGGGGTAGGTGCTCAGGCCCGGGGTCAGAAGAGGCACCATATAGAACCTTCGGCCTGTTTAACGGTTTCAGAAACTTCTGGTTACTGAAGACGTACTGGGTGCCCAGCACTGCGATGAGCATGTCATATGCGTGATGCCATTTAATCCCCATATTAACCCAACAAGGGAGGCCACATCATCTTCATTTTAAACCTTATAAGTGGAAGTGGAAAGAGGTTAAGTAAACTGCCCAAAGTCCACAGCTATTAGAGACAGGACTCAAACGCAGGGCAACCTTGGTTGATTTTTGTGAGCAACTGATTTGCTTTTTAATTTCATTGTGATTTTTGAAACAGTAATTTAACAATTTCACACTCTTTTAGCAAACCATGGTTTACCTTTCACATGTGCTGGGAAAGATGGCAGTCCTAGGTAAACAATATGAAAATAATACAATTCTTGCCTTCAAGACGTTTTCCGTTGAATGGTGCAAGCCTGCTATCTGCCCTTTCATACCCTGAAGAAAGAGAAGTTGCTTGAAATGATGTCATCTTTGCCCTGCTCAATCTCAAAATGGGAACTTCCTCTTCGGCTTTTGACCCATCAGCAGATATTGTGTATATTTTGGCAGAGTGTTTTATACCCCAATCATTAAAAAATATATAAATAAAACCCAGGTCTCTAGTCAATGACTCCTTCATTTCCACTGGGTTCTTACAAAACATTGGGCACGGTTTAGTGGACCACTTACACTCAACAATACCTTCATTATACCTAAGACCCAGCAGTGCCAGGCCACCCCTTCTGCGTGTCAGTAGGTGGCAGTCTGGCTTTGCACTCACTGTGTGCCTGGGATCCAGTGCAATTCAGAAATCCAGTTCCCAACACCAGTCTTTTCAGATCTTTCTGGACCTGAAAGCAGTGCATTCTCCAAACCTGAAAACATCAAGAGTGTAATCGGGTCATTTGAACAAATTCCTGGTTTGTCTGAATTGAACCTTATTGAGGCTCTAGCTGCTGTGTTGTACGGTCAACCTACTGAGTCTGTGGACACCTGCTGACCAGGTATCTGCCCCGCCTGGACCAGCTCCCTGAAACAGGCTCTGGTTCTGACCTGAACGGCAGCCTTTTCCTACCGCTCGCTCATGCCAGATAACTCAAAGAGCTATGTTCTGCCACAGTGGTTCCCCGTCTCCCAGAGATGTCATCAGTCAAGATTAAAGGGTCCTAGGGCTTCGACGTAACCTTATCAGTGGAGACACCAATAATACGGTATTTGTGATAATGATGGCCTGCAGGTTTACCTGTGAATTATCTATGAAAAATGCGTTGGCTGGAAAACCACCCTAACATGAAATTATTCAATCCATTTGAATGAAAGGGAACCAAAACTCATATTACAACCATAAACTGCATGTATTGTACCCTTGTCTTGATTGAGTGGTAGCACAGAACATTCTATCCTTCAAGTCGGGCTCTGCACAATTTCTTTGGAAACTCTGAGTTCGTCTTATCTCAAGCAGGTCTTACATTCTACAGAGAATAAGCCTGTCTTTTGACATTTATACCACATTACAGACTTTTGACCTGCAGGATCCAAATTTTGGAGTTAGTAGATTAAATCAGTTTTGCTTTATTTGGAGTGCTCCCTAATTTGGTTCGTTTGACTAAATGAGTTTTACAAAGAAGAAAGGAATTGACATAATTACCTAATTTCTCTCTTCGTCGCAAGCAGTTGGGGCGATTTCCTCCTTTTTCCTTTGAGGAAACCACTAACCGGTGAGAGCGCCACATGAGACTCTGGAGGAAGCACCAGAAGCTCTTTATTATTATTTTTCATTTATTTTCAGAAGCTCTTTAAAGTGAGCCCCTGGAAGCCCCTCTTCATTTCTCTGCTGTCAGAGATGAGTGCCTACATTCTGGAATTAAACTTGAACTAGAAGAGTTCCGTTCCATTGGCTGACGTGAGAGGAAGGGTTCTGCCCGGAAGGGCCTCCTCCTTGGTGCCAGGCACCGGAGACTCAGCCTCTGGAGATGAGCCCAGTCCTCACGGTCTCATTCACAACATGCAGGTGTTTTTGTGGTCCACACCTTGAAGCCCGTGGGCAGTTCTCACTCAATTGCCAATTGAGAAAGTGTCTAGGGGCTCCAACAGGAGTGTTCCCCAGGCAGTCAGTCACTTTTGGAGACGACAGCTGGGAGGAGCCTAGAGAGGAGGTAACAATCATCAAAGCCCTTCTATGGTCTCCAAGTCTCCGGGGACCTGGCCCTGCCGACACCTCCAACCTCTGTCAACATTATTCTCGTGGCCTCTCGGTTTTTCTCTTCCTGAACACATTATTCTCCTTTCTGCCTTAGGGCATCCAGAAGAACTACTTCTGGAATGCTCTTCCTGAAGACCTTCTCACGGCTAGTTGACCTCATCAGGAATACCCCAGGTCCAGTTTCACTGCCTCTGGAAGGCCTTGCTTTGTCCCCCAGCCTCAAGTCATCCCTCCTTCCGTGTCTGCCCCAGTCACTCTCTGTTGTGCTGCCTTGGGTTACTTTCTCTCCAGCGTGTTCACTTGCAGAAGTGCACTCGTGCGCTCATTTCGTCACTTGTTTGTTCTCTGCCTTCCCTCACTAGGCATCGTTCTGTTCCTAGGCTTTTGTTTTTTATCACGAGACCTTGTTTTACTTAGTGCTGGGTCCTCTTACACCCAGCCTCTTGGAAATTTCCCAGCATTGATTAGTCAGTCACTCAATATATGTTTATATAGTAAATGAATCAATGAAAAAAAGGTGAACATAATCACTTGTAGGCATGCGCTTGCCAGTCAGAAACAGTGACATGAGACTGTCGAGAGCAGGGAAGGGTCAGAGATTTTCCCCTCCTTACAAACACCCCCAGTCAGCCTGCCGTGGTTCCATGCGCACTGGCAGAAGACACGAAGCTCCCAAGTCTGAGGGAAAGAACAGCTCGTTACTCACAGCAACAGCAGCGGCCAGAGCGCCAGCATTTGCTGCAGCTTCCCAAGCCTCCGTTTCCACAGGGGAACCCGGAGAGCACCAGGCAGCGTGTGCACAAGCAGCAGGGTGCATGTGGGGGGAGGAGCCCTGAGCTTAGGGAACCCAAGTTCTTAATGACGGACAGGAAGCACGCCTGACCGTGGATGAGAGGAAGGAATCATCTCTGTGATACTGGTCGGTAAACAGACCTGTGCTTCATTCTGAAGGGAGAGGCTCTCTTTATAAGGACGCATCTTCTTCCAGGGATGCTTGGTTGTAATAGCAGTGCCTCTGCTTGCGAGAGGTATAGAGATGTGGGGGACCCATGGGGAGCTGTCTCCTAATGGTGGTCTACCTTCCACTAATCATCCCATTATCCCATCTGAAACCCCCTCAAATAATATTTGTTTAATGTACATCCTGTCTCGTGTACCCCCCTTTCTTTAAGGAAATAGCCTTTCAATAGATCAACCCATCTTTGCCAAGGACTGGCCATGTGATCAGCCCAGTGGATTCTACGGCTGTGGTGCTTTTCTTCCCAAACTGGGGTACCGTCTGTCAGTGGGTTTCTGCAGGACCACCAAAGGGCCAGCCAGGGGACTAAAAAAGGAACAGTTTGGGGGATTATAATTTTTGCTAGAAAATAAGTCAGAATAGTCCCGCTAGCTTTCTATTGAAACAAAGGTGTATTAGGCCATGGAGCCCAACATTCTCAAGGGTTTCAAAGACAAAGAAAAGCTTTTTTGGGTAGTGCTGCTACCCTGCGCCTGTCCCAGAGTTCACAGGAAGTGTTTTGTTTGTTTTTTTTTCTGCTGTCATGGAGAAAAATTTAAAGCCCCCGTGTAGAATGGCAGTTGGCAAACTATGGGTCACAACCTATTAGTGGGTTATGAAATCAATCAAGTGGGCCACAATGAATAATAATAATAATTATAAGTACAGTGGAATGGGCACTATCAGAGTGCATCGTAACTGTAAGAATTATTTTACTACATGCGTATGTAAATTGTGGGTGTGTGAATGCAACTGGGTTGCAGTGTTACATGCATTTCTCATGATGGGTTCCAGTTACAAAAGTTTAAAGCTANGGAGAAAAATTTAAAGCCCCCGTGTAGAATGGCAGTTGGCAAACTATGGGTCACAACCTATTAGTGGGTTATGAAATCAATCAAGTGGGCCACAATGAATAATAATAATAATTATAAGTACAGTGGAATGGGCACTATCAGAGTGCATCGTAACTGTAAGAATTATTTTACTACATGCGTATGTAAATTGTGGGTGTGTGAATGCAGTTGGGTTGCAGTGTTACATGCATTTCTCATGATGGGTTCCAGTTACAAAAGTTTAAAGCTACAACTGTAGAGACTATTATAAAGCATAGAAAAAAATTTTTTTACCCATAAACATCTTAAAATCCATGAAGAGATGAGATACATCAACAAAATTACTGCCAAATGATGATGGAGACTTGGGAAGCATGCTCTCAAATTTGCAAATGACAAAACCAAAAAGAACAGCAGACATGATAGATAGGAGAATAACATTTTCATATAGTCTTGGAGGGTTAAATTGAGTTAGAGAGCCGTGCATGGAAATCTAAGTAACCAATCTGACGTTCTGATTTCATGGTTGGAAAAAATCTGCCTCAAGTTTGGAAAACCGCGGTTCCCAAGTGAGGGTAGGTTACGGCTCTCTGGACTCACTGTGAGTTCAGTCGCATCTGGGAGAGGGGCCCATTTGGAGAGAGGCACTTCGAATTTTGGTAGAAAGCACCTGGGAGAAGACGACTTTCACTTGGATGAGAGAACGGTAGGGGAATAAAGGAAACAGTATTTATTGATGATATAGTCTATTTCAGGCAGCTCACGCTACTGTTTTTGTGTGGCAGGTTCCATTTGAAAAGGCAGGAGTAGGGACTGTGTGGCTTCAGACAGCTGTCAGAGCTGATAAGAGCTGCCATTCACCGGGTGTCTACAGGGCACCAGACACTAATAAAGGCATTACAACATTTCTCTCAATGATGTGACAGCCACCGCCATTTCTCAAGCCCCGACTTTGTGTCAGACAGGGTATGAAGCCTTTTACTTGAACCATTTTAGTTAATACTTCCAATTATCTTTTGAGGAAGGTATGAATTTGATTCCCATTTGAAAGTGGGTCTCAGAAAGGTAGTCACTTGCCCGGCATCACCCGGTTATTAAATGATGGATTCTGGCTCCAGGGGAAGAGGACCTCTCTAACTGTTAAAACTGCCTCCAAATGGAGTTGGTGATTGCTTGACAAAATGAGGTCATCGCACTTGGAATGAATCAAGTAGGGGATGCCTCTAATTGGTCAGGGGGTCTTTCACTGGAAGCTGAGGCTACAGGGGTGTCCAATCCACAACCCACGGGCCACACCCGGCCTGGGATGGCTTTGAATACAGCCCAACACAAAATTGTACATTTTCTTGAAATCTTTTTTTTTTTTTGCTCATCCGTTTTTTGTTTTTTTTTTGTTAGAGTTTGTGTATTTAATGTGTGGCCCAGGACAACTCTTCTTCTTCTAGTGTGGCCCAGAGACACCAAAAGTTTGGTGTCTTATAGGAAGGTGACTTCAGACAGTGTTGCAAAGGAGGACTTCTGGAAGAGATAGGATTTATTCTGGTCCTTGAAGGAAGGGTAAGAAGGTGACGGAGCAGAGCAGGGTGGACCTTCGAGGAAGGAGACTTCACAAAAACAAACCCAGGTCTGTGTGATGTGTATTGTGCCCAAGAGAGAATGAGGACAACTGTTTGGCTAGATTGCGCCTCCATCAACCCCTTCTTTGTCTGGTTTCACCTTCCTCTTGTGCCCTTGACCGCAGCAGCCTACTTGAACGTCCAATGTCAAACTCAGTGCCAGGTTGGAGTCCTGGGTTTGCAAATGCAAATTCTGCATCTCATCTCTTGGGCAGTTTTCTTTACCCCCAACTTAATCCCACCTAGATGGGGTTGCATAGGTAAAATTTATGTATCTCTTAAAAATTCCATTATTATCTTTTCATCTCCTCGTTTTCAATCTATCCCCCATCCTCAGTCGCCCATCACTTCCCCCGAAAGTTCTGCTCAGCCTCAGCAATTGCATTTCTGATTCATCCAAGCCTCCTTTGCAAGAGGCTGTTGGATAGGTCTCTGGGCATTGCCGTGTGCCAGGGTCTGATCTGAGCCTCGAGAGTTTTGTGGTGATTAAACAACCATCTTGCATTCACCTCACTTGGTGTTATTAGTTTTCTATTGTTGCAGAAGGAATTACTACAAACTTAGAAACTGAAAACATCACACATTTATAAGCTCACAGTTGTGTAAGTTAGAAGTCTGGATGGGCTTAGCGGGTTCTCTGCTTCTGGTCTCACAAGACCAAAATCGGCATGCTGATTGGGCTGGATTCTCACTTGGCGACTCTGGGGAAGAATCTGCCTCCGTGCTCATCTGGATGGATGGCAGACTCCAGTTCCTTGTGATGACAGGATGGAGGTCTCCATTCCCTTGCTGGCTGTCAGCTGGGGATCATGCCTAGCTCTCAGAGGCCACCTGCGTGCCCTGCCACGTGACCCTCTTCATCTTCAAAGGGACCCCATTATCTTCAGTGCTTGGACTCTTCCTGACGTCCCCTCCGCTATCAGCCTGAGAAAAGTCTCTGCCTTCAGAGGCTCCTGTAATTAGATCAGGTCCCTCTGACTCAGTTCTCTTTTGATGAACTCTAAGTCAACAGAGGAAATCCCTTTAAGTATATCCTTGATCACATAATCGCAGTGGAGCTCTCTCATCCTATCACAGGTCGTGCCCACTCTCAGAGGGGCAGGGAATGGGAGAAGGGGAAAGTCATGGGGGTCATCCTGGGACCCCACCTACCACAGTTAGCAAACCCATCACCTACCTTCTCACCTCATCGCCTGAATGTTAGTGAACACAGGAGTGTACAGCTCCCTAACCTACTGCCCCTGATGTCCCCTTCAGTGTTCTTTTTTATTATTGGTCATCCTTTTGGTTCTTTTTTTTTTTTTTTTNCACAGGTCGTGCCCACTCTCAGAGGGGCAGGGAATGGGAGAAGGGGAAAGTCATGGGGGTCATCCTGGGACCCCACCTACCACAGTTAGCAAACCCATCACCTACCTTCTCGCCTCATGGCCTGAATGTTAGTGAACACAGGAGTGTACAGCTCCCTAACCTACTGCCCCTGATGTCCCCTTCAGTGTTCTTTTTTATTATTGGTCATCCTTTTGGTTCTTTTTTTTTTTTTTTTTCTGCTAGTGACTCTCCTTTGATTGTGCAGTGCCTGGTTCATAGAAAATACCTGATAGGATTTCACAAATATCACTGTGTCATATACGGATCCCCCAATGCCACCAACAGAACCTGCTGATGAGACAAAGCTGAGTTCATGGCTCACTGCTGTGGGGAAGAGTGACAGTATCTCAGAGGGGAGGACGAGGTCAGAATGTACCAAAAACGGGACGTTGGCTTTAAGGCAGGTATTTCCACGTGTATGTCTGTGGAGGGGTGTGGTTGATTCCAATTGGACAAGGATCGTGATACAATAGTTCTGGACTGTTGGGAACAGCGAGGTGAGGGTTTCTGAGGCAAGGGATTCGCATGAGCTGAGGGTGCAAATCATCAATGCCTTTTTAAGGAAGAGTTGATGGGGCTTAAGGAAAATTCCTATAGTGAATAATCGAGGCATTTGCCTGGGCAAGAGTGTTCTAAGATCGTAATATCAAGTTAACATGCATAAGTCATACATGTGGGGGAGGTGGTTCAGGCTTCAGTCCCTGTGCCCTGTGTGGGAGAGACAACTGGGGTTCTGTTTTGAAACTGCACACGGCCATATTATATTCATTTTTTCCAATGATAAAAATGTAAGTCCAAATGGACATTTTAAAGAAATGAAAACAATAAAAATGAACCAGAATTGTATATTCCAGAGTTTATATTTTGGATATCTTTGTCCACTTTTGTATTCTCCACATTATATTTGAACATTTTCTTAGGCCATTAAATGTTCCTTAAAAGTACAGTCTTAATGGGTATGGAATGTTCTGTTCTATAAATGTGACATAGCGTTTTTACTCTTGTCTCTACCATTGGACATTTAAGTAATTATTTTAGACAAAGTTGCAAAGTACATCTTTGTATTATCATAAATGTTGAATTTTTGTGTTAGAGAGCATGAAAATATGTAAACCTTTTTATATATATTACTGAATTTATCTCTAGGACCATTATATCAATATATATTTCAAATTTCTTATATTACCTCCAAGAGAGTATGAGCAATCTTCTACCACTGTACCCTTTTCTGGCAGCAACCATTTACTATCTTTTAGTCAATTTGGTAAGCGGGTTGAGCCATCTGGATTTCCTCATCTCTGGCTGTTTTTGACCCACAAAAATGGCAGTTTCATTGAATTCAACCTAAAGTATTAACAATAAATGTTAAGACACCAGCACCATTTACTGAGGCCCTGCGGTCCCTCTGGGGGTCGGGGGAGGGGTTGAGGGGTGGCGTGTCCCCAGTGAAGGGCAGAGAGAGGCTGCACTACCCTTTCTTGTGGGGCCCCCTCCGGGACCTGATGTGGTTCTAAACAGTCTCCAGTTGTGGTTGGGGCCTTTGCAGATTTGGCTGTGATTTGAAGTTATGCCTTCAAGGTAACATTTTGGAAACTGGAAGGCCATTCATTCTAGAACTCTATCCAGGTAGGAGATGTTATTCCTTTGATATCATTGTCCTTTCCAACACAGGGAACAAATGGTGGAGTGACCTGGGGGTTCTTCCTTATCAATAAGTAGAGAAGAAAATCAGTTATAAACTGTAGCTTGAAAATTTCAAGATCATGAAACAAATTTCGTGCAATTACAGTTGACATTCTGTATCACATTATTTCAGGTATATGGTGTAATGGTCAGACATTTCTATAACTTATAAGGTAATAATCTTGATAAGCCCAGTCTCCCCCTAACACCACACATACTTGTCACAATATTAGTACTGTGTTCCCTATGGGGTACTTTACATCCCTGTGACTGACTGTCCCCGCCAGTGGGTACTTCTCAATCCCTTCGCCCCTTCCACCCAGCATCCCAACCTTCCTCCCATTTGGCAGCTTTCCCTTTGTTCTCTGTATTTATGAGTCTGTTTCTGTTTTGTTTGTCCATTTATTTTGTTTTTGGTTTTTTAGATTCCACATGTACGTGGAATTATACAGTATTTGTCTTTCTCTATGTGACATTTCTGTGTGACTATGCATGATACCCTCTAGGTGCCTCCGTGTTGTCAAGATCATGTCTTAATTCAGCCAGACATGGCTACAGGCTCACTTTGAAGACCCAGGGACGTGCACTCCCACGTGGAGCCTGGGATTCTGCCGGTTCTCTGGGAATGAGCACGGAAGGCGGTGGAGGAGGGTGCGGCGGATGCCTCTGCCCGTCTGCTTTGCTTTCCCTGAGATGGATTTTTCCTGCCGCAACATTCTCTCCCAACCCTCATCGGCTCTCAGTGTCCCTGAGCACTCTGGCCCCTTATCAGGGTTATTCTTCGAGCAGAAAGCACCATTTTCCAGTTTCATAATCGTATCCTGAAGCCAAGGTGGTACTTAGTAACGGCTTCTGTCCCGGTCCGTTTGGGCTGCCGAGACAAAATGCCACATCCTGGGTGGTTTACACACAGCAGGCATTTGTTGCTCGCAGTTCTGGAAGCTGGATGTTTGGGACCAGGGCACCTGCATTGTGAGGCGAGGGCCCCTTCCGCACTGCAGACTTCTCCTGTGTCCTCATGTGGCAGAAGGGGCTTGGGAGCTCTGTGCCACCTCTGAACCGGAACACTCGATTCGTGAGGGGTCCCCACTCACGGACCGAATACCTTCACCTTAGGGCCCAGGTTGCAGCACGTGAATTTGGGAGCACACGGACCTTCACACCACAGCAGCTTCCAACAGTTAGAGGTTTATTCTGCACCTTTTTAGTGGTCTGTGTTTCAGGCTACACAAACTCAGGGCTGGTCTTGAGCTATTTAACTTGTGCATAGCTAGGGGCTTGCACGTGAAAATGACAATAGATACGGAGGTCCCTTAGGTGGACGGAGGTGGAGGAGAAAAAAGAAAGCTGTGCCCTTCAAGAGCTGCAGGGGGCTGACCCAGGGGCAGCCCCTGGGTGGTGCTGCACCATCTTGTGAGCCTGAGCTGCTGTGTCAGGGACACGTGCTAAATCGTGGTCACTTGCCAGTCACTGACGGCTTCTGCTGACCCCATCTGCTTCAGGCTATTTTAGGACTTAGTCCTGTCAGGAATTCCTCCCACTTAAACAAAAATGTGTGTGTGTGTGTGTGTGTGTGTTCTCTTCAGGCATCTGGTTTCATGTAGTGAAGCCCTGACCTGGCAAATTTGAGATGAAGTTTATTCACCTTTCTATTATGTGATTTGGTAACAAGCTTTGATTTAGATCTTTCGGGCTTTCACTTCCCTTTTCAGGCTAAAATGGGTTTGGCAGTGGAGGGGAGTGAGTAGTCGGAACTGCGTAAATTGGTGCTTCTCAGATGTTGTGCTCACAAACCACTTGAGGATTTTGTTAAACATGCAAATTCGGGTCCAGGGGGTCTGGGTTAGGGCCTGGTTCCCAGGTGCTACCAAGTCCCCAAGTGGTGCTGGTGCTGTTGGCTCAGGGCGCACACTTGGTGGATTTTAACTTGGCCTTCACTCTGGGGGAAGCAAACATTGACGCCCCAGCTGCATCCCAGAGCAGGTAACTGAGAATTTACGAGAATGGGACACAGTGTTGGGTTTTTTTCCTTTTTTGTTTTGTTTTTGGCAATGTTCTTTAGATGACTTTATTTTGTACCCAGAATTGACAGGTAACTACTGGGTTTGGACTAGAGAAGTAGCAAGTTCAGAGGCAGAAGCCAGTTTTATCCCAAGGACACCACTTGCTCAGTATGTGGTTAGTCCGAAAGGTGCGCTTGCCCTGGCTGGTGTGGCCCAGTGGGCTGAGTGTCAACCCGCAAACCGAAAGGCCACTGGTTTGACTGCTGGTCAGGGCACCTGCCTGGGTTGTGGGCCAGGTTCCCTCTCATTCTGATGTTTCTCTCCCTCTCTTTTGCCCTCCATCCCCCTCTCACTAAAAATAAATTAACAAAATCTTTAAAAAGAGATGCACTTAGTCACTCTAGTGACAACATGTAATAAACACTAGATTTGTCCCCCTCCCCGGTTTTGCTTTACTACCCAGTCTGCGCTGCCTCTCTCTCCATCTCACGTAATGTAGACTCTTAGCTGGCGTTCAAAACCCTCTGCATTTTCGCCACCCACGATCACTTACTACTACACAGTAATGTTGGCCACACCTTGTCCCTGGACACAGTGTGGGCTTTCTAACCCATCCTCCATGGCTTAAGCTGTTCCCTCTGCTTTGAAATTTCTTCTCCTCCATGCTCTTCTTTCACACCCCACATATTATTACATGGGTGCGGCCATAGCCACTCTTCAAGGCCTGCTTCAAATTCCGGTTCCTCTACGGGAACTTCCCTAACTTCCTCTCCACTCGGTATAAACCTATGGTTTATGGCACTCTTGTTCTCTGCTGTGTGATTTATCAGTCTGCGTTGTGTCGGTTATTTCTGGACATCCCTTTCCTGCTCCCGATTGGGAACTCTGGGGGGGCAGAGACTGTGTCTTATTTATCTCTCTATCCTTCCTGGCATGAAGCCTGTGGTGTATTTTCACTTAAGGGAATGCCACAGGTGTTCCCGGAAGTCGGAACTGTGGCCTCCGAGGCCAATGTCGAGAGTAGTATCCGCAGGAAGCAGAGTATGGACACTGCTTTGGACTCAGAGTCCTGTCCACTTATGACCAGACTTGGCGGGTCCACTGCGGAATAACCATTCCAGCTGAGGCAACTTCCGAAGGTTCCAGACAATCCAGGTCAACTCTGGTTCAGAGGTGGGCTCTGTCTGTCTGACACTCTGAGCGGGAGAGGCTTGGGTTCACCTTCACCGTGGAGAGTTCACCCGCATCTCAAACCAGGAGTTCTTTAACTGGCGGTGACACGAGGTGGGGCGTAGCTCTTGAGGATGCTTTGTACTGGGAGGAAGTGAGAGGAACTACTGGGTATTGATCACTAACCAGCTATTAGGCTGCATGTTGTATCCACACGATCTCACTTCTTAATAACTCTGTGAGATGGGTGTCGTTATCCCTGGTATACAAGTAAAGAAAGCCAAGATCCACTAAATTGGGTATTGGCCCAAGGCCACACGGCTGATGTACCGCACGGCCCAGGCTCACACCAAGTGCTGAGTCTAGAAGCTATACAGGACTTCTCTTCAAGTAGAAGATCTATACCTGGGTGTCTTCCAATCTGTAGCCGAGATGCCCTTCTCAGGAAAATGAAAGATGGCCCAGATTGTTTGCTCCGGCCTCTCATCTCCCATCAGGCCTGGGTTGGTCTCCTCGGAAGCCCTCTCCCTCCTTCTACTCCTTCTAGACGGGGCACTCGCTGAGGGCAGGGATGGGCTATCTTATTAGCACATTCTTCTCTCCAGTAGGAGTCAGAATAGAAAAAAGGTTAAGACCACAGACTTCATTGTCTGGCCACGGCTGGAGTTCTTGATTTCTGTTATGTTACAGGTTGTGGCGAACATTAAGTAGAGGAAGGTGCTTCGCGTAGTACCCGACCCATAATAAATATTTCACACGTGTTGATGGACCAAACTCTCTCAATTTCAATAGCAGGGGGGACTCTAAACGTATGACCACAAACACATTTTTTACTTTTCTGTAATTCGACTTAATATAGGTCCTGTTCTTCTGGGATGTGGGGAAACACTCAGCTTGAGTCTTTCATTCCCTTTCCAGGTGGAGACACAGGTAGGGTTAGGTAGCGCCGAGGCAAGATGGGGATGGGGAATGCCTGGTCTTCCGTGCCACCTGCTCACAGAGACACTCATTGTCCGTTGGGTCCTCAGTTGTTGATTCTGGGGCAGGGGCATTCTTTCTCAAGGGTCTTATTGCTTTGGGGGGCTCCATCTAAACCAAGAGTGCCAGCTCCTTCTACCTTTGGGTTTCATTCACTCTCTGGTAAGGCTTTCCGCCTCTCTTGAGCAAGGCACAAGACCTTGTCCTCTGGGACCCGTTAATTATTTCCTTCCTGTTGTTGACTGACTTGCAACACAGAGAAGCTGATGCATGTGCCGCACTCACGCATGCGTGTTCTGCCTCTCTCTTTTATGTTCCACAAATTCTGGGAATCTTTCTAGTCTGGAAAGTAAAAAATGTCCTCTGTTATCCTTCATACTCATTTTGTCCAAGTTTTTCTATTTCTCTAAGGGCATCTGCCTCTGGAACCTGAAGGATAAAGGACTCTTTGTTACCCTCCCTTTGCACAAAGTCACACCTTTCCTCCTAGGCAGTGAGCACAAAAGAGCATCATTGGGAATGTGGGTGGGAGGGATGGGGTGGGGATCCTCAGGAGAAATAAAAGTGCAGGGAAAACAGGGTCTGATATTCGAAAAGTATCATCCCATCGCGGTTTCACTTGACTTCATTGCCCCCAGCAATTTGAGAAAGACCCTGGCTTTGTCCTGAATTTCTTGTGTTCTTCATCTTTAGAATTTGTTCTTTCTGTGAGTAACCTGATTCTCCTTGGGATTAACGCCTGCATGCAATTGTTCCTGTTAGTTTTGCCTTTCTGATTAGATAGTAAACTCCTTATTATCTCCTATGGAGCCTAACCGTGTTCTGAGGCAGTGGACGTCACAAAAACGTTGACTAGAGGTGCAGACAAGTGTACCACCATCCATCTTAATTTTCTTCTTTTTTGCTCTCATAAAAAAAAAAAAACCTCTTACAAACGTTCTTGCTATCACATAACGTCCTTATCACATGAAACTATTTCTATGCAAATAATCATCTCAGATTATTTAAATGGCATCTGACAAAATTCTACATTAAAAATTTAGCCCCATTAAAATATGAACGTGGAGTGATTGCATATATAAAATGATGGATAACCTGTTTTGAAACATATCAATACGGGATTTTTTGTCCTGAGTTGTGTGGTGTGTGTCCTCTATAAACACTGGGCACCAGAGAAGGTGCTGAAAGTATTTCCCATGTGAGATGGAGTTCAGACAAAACTAGACTTCTGGTTCCTGCTTCAGCGTGTTAGGAACTTAGGACAAGAATAAAAATCTCAACATCCTGAAATTCAACAATTTTTGTTACATCCATCAGAGAAATGAAATTATAGGACAAACTACTATTCCCAAAATTGAAGAGAGAGGGAGAGAGAATCAAAACTTATCAGATCAGAAGCCCAGGAGCATAAAATTTTGCAGAAACCGGTGCCTGGGGAGGAAAACCTAATTCTAACTGATGAATTTCTGAAGATTCTCAGACTGGGCAAGTCTGAGACTCCAGGGGTCCAGTTCGGGGAGCCAGAGGAGCCCTACTTGTTCACAAGTCTCACTTCCAGGGGCCCTATGGCATTTCCATCATGAAGATCAGAGGAAGAAAAAACAAAAACAAAAACCCATTGTGGTTTCAGAAGAGGGGAGGGGAAAATAGCCATTTTGAAATATACCCGGAGAATTCTGTTCTTATTAAGAAGGCCTGTTCTCCAGAGAAATGATTTTTACCAGAGTCTAATTTTGCAGAAGAGTAACTGACATGCCCCCTCGAACCTTCCTGTCCGAACCAAGGAGAGGGGGAGGGGAGAAACAGAAGGAAACAAAACTGAGAATCCCGAGTGAAGGGCACAGACCAGGGGCACAGGCTCCCCTGAAAGGCTGAGACCTAATCACAGGCCTGTAGATCACTTCTTTCCCCCGCACTCCCCTCCTCTCACACTTTACCAGTGCATCCACCAAGAAGCTCTTACATGATAGCGGTGGGAAAACAAAGGGTTACAATAGAAGGGACTGTGAGCCTCAGACATTATTTAAGAAGAGTGTGGTCACAACAAATCCAGGTATAGAGAGGCCAGTGCCAGAGAGGGTGCCAGTTTGGGACACAAAAGATGAAGTGAGTGAGAAGGAAAGTCTGGGGTGGGCCCAGAGGTGAGGTGCCCGCACAAACTTTTGAGCTCGGCACAAAAGCTATCGGTCTTTGCCATCAGGATATTGGTTATCCTTCCAATAATCAGACACATCCATGAAACATTATACTGATGACCACAGATCCGAGGGAGATCTCGTGTTATGAGAACCTATAGCTGGGGAAGTAGGTTTCATGGTGGGCACAGTAGAAGGTTCTCCTTTGGAGGAGGTGCCTGAGTAAGATCTAAAAGTTGAGCGAACCTCAACTAAGTGAGGATGCTATCTAGACAGAGGGGACCGTGCAAACAGAGACTCAGACGGGGAGTCCACGGTGAGTAGGAGCAGCAAAAATCCAGGAGCCCAGCCATCTCGGGTCTGTGGGAGAGACTGTCGAGAGTCAGAATGGAGTTCACTGGAAGGTTGACAGGAACTGCTGGCCAACACAGATGAGGCAGGGTGTGTGTCACACACATTTTCTTTGCACCTCTCTGCAGTTCCATAAAAATGTATGTATCACATATGGAAGATGTCCAGTGTAAAAGCTGAATGAGAACAAAGCGCAGTGTGTAAGTGGCCTGGTGCACCAGGTGCATACATCATTATACTGTCCAGCAGGAAACTGAATCTGGGGTACGGGCACGTGATGCCAAGGTTTAACAAAGATAAGGCCTATAGACTGGGAAGTGGAGATGAGGGAGTGGTTGGCCTGAGTGGGAAGAGCGGTAGTCCGAAAGCTGGCTGACCTAAGTCCAGGCCCGGCTTCTTACGGGTTTCTCTAGCCCACTCGCCTGTCTGCAGGCCAGCCTCCTTACACCCGAAACAGAAACAGCATTTCCTGATCTTGCCAGTTCTGGGGATGGTACGAACATGGAGAACACTGTCCATTCATCCATTTACGGGACCTGTTTCACTGGGCACGTCCTGCTGAGGGAACACGAGGGACACAGTGAACAGCACAACGGGCACAGTCCGACCCTTGGAGAGCTCAGCTTGCTGCCCAGAAGAGTCATGCACTGTGGCATCAGTAACTGTACAGTCAAGGGCCGAGACTCACATGATACAGCCGAGTTTTTCTCCTTTCAGGCATCTCACCGTTCAGCAAATAGAAATGTAAGAGACTCCGGAGGGGTCCATGCAACAGAAGTGAAGAAGAGGCGGCAGGGCTCCTAGCGAAACCACACTCGTGGGGACGCGGATGCGGGCAGTGGTGATTGGGAAGCCTTTTCAGAGCAGCCAAGATTTGAAGGAAGGGGTAGCAATGATAAAATAATGCAATTAATAAGGTTTTTAATTTGCATAAAATATTTTGTGTATAGGAATTTTGGCAATAATTCCACATGCACATTTGTGAAAATCTTGTCTTCTGCAAAAGTGTGGATTGGAATGACATAGGAAAAACAAGATGGAATAGATCCCTCAAAATCAACAGCACTTTATAACCAGAGATGAAAGTTATAATAAGCCAATAAAACAGTGGCCTGGTGAGACCTATGTGTTGGTCTGTCGATCCAGTGCTGGTCGTCTGCCATCTAAAACCCGGGGGAATAATGCACTTTATTTCTGATAGCAACCAGTCTCATAAACGTAAAGCATATACACCAGAGTAAATTTTTCTTCTTCATTGTTTTTTTTAAACAGAGGAAATATCTTTGCAGCTTTTTCATCTGCAATTGCAGCTTCCCCAAATAGGCTTAAAATAGACATTGTGGTTTTGGAAGTCATGGAAGCAGCTCATGATTATACTGAAGTGATGTTAAGCTTTGGTCTTAAAATCTTCTTAAGATCTGAGACTTTTTCCTGAATGCTGAGCAAGTTTGTTCTTGATTGTATGGGAGAAAAGCTACTCAGGAAAATGATAGGAAAAGCAACCTCACTTCTGATTTATTATGAACATCACCCTCCTGTCTCTCAACCGGATATGAGTTAATTTGTGTTAAAGAAGTAGGCATTTTAGCAGAGTGGTTTGTAAATTGTTTTATAAAGCAAAAACATTAGAAATTACGCTATGAGCATTTCGTAACTGCTTCGATAGACTTGAAAAATATAATTTAAAATGTTTATATCACATTTCATCATATGACTATTCCAGTCATCTTTAAAAACTATTCTAGTGTAGTAGGTAGGTAGACAGGCATGAGCAGGGTAGGAACAATAAATAGGCCAGGGGCAGAGGGTCACAGAGTGGGGAGTCCCAGGTGCCTAGCAACGGGCAAAAACACCACCGTGTTTTTGCACCACCAAGCCCTTGCACCACCGTGCCTTGAAGCATTAAGCCCTGGAGATGACACTGAGTCCTCAGCTGTGTTTCAGCTCCAGGCCCAGAGAAGCAGCCGAACCTGGTGGAGTGACGCCACGGCTGACATCAGGACCAGCTGTGATGACTAATGATCCCTGTCCAGGCGCTGACCCATCAGTGGAAATCATGACCCCAAGAGGGCACATCTGGAAAGCTGATAATATTCTATGGAGATCCTCCCCTGAGACTTCCAGATAAAAGCCTTCAAGACAAGAGAGCTGCTCAAGCTTTCTCTTTTTCCAGCACATGCCTGCTCCTTTCGTCCCCCTTTCGTCCCTCAAAGCACATTTCTCTCTCTCTCTCTCTCCCCCCCACCCCCTAACCCAAGGGCCCTTCTCTTGCCTCTGTTACTCATTTCCTGAGCCCATTTCTTCTACGGCTCACGTCTTCTACCTCTGTGACTTTCTAATTAAACGTTCTCTTACAGTTTGAGTCTTGGCTCTGAATTCTTTCTTAGCCAGAACTAAAGTACTGAGGTTGCTGAACTGAGGTCTACCACTGGTGCCCTTTCACTGCCAACAGTGGGCCATTAAAAACTTTATTTTATGGCAAAGTCTTACAAAAACAAGATTTAAAACGATAAGTTGTTCTATGAATTTGAAATTAAATGAGGTCTTGAATTCTACTGCACTTACAGAAAGGTAAGTGTGCCAATTTCTCTCAGTGACTGGCACACTTACAGTGGACACTCACTGTTGGACAAAATTTTCAAAGATGTGAAGAGTATAGCATTCTTGGCCTGGGTCAAGAATTACAAAGTAATCACCAGATAGGCTGTATTTTTGGTGGAATTACATCACCACAGTGGACCCTTAATCTTATCATTGGCCCAAGCTTTCCCAATGTACCACAAATTTAATCCGAATGGTCTAAGGTCTCAGATCAATGTTTCTAACTTTCTGTAGTAAACCACTTAATTCAAAATCCATAGCTCCATAAGACCTAATTATGACACTTTCCTCTCTTTTTAATCCATTAATCATAGAGGTCCCTTACATCTACACTTCAGCAAAAGAAAGAGAAATGATATGCACCCGAGGAGTTTCTGACACAGCAGAGACCTAGTTGTTATTGAAGAAGCAACCACAGAATGTAGGCCACAGTTCACATGCAGCGGCTGTGATCTACTGATACAAAACCAGCCAACCCACCAAAATATTGTTTTATCATGCACGCTTTTGCTCTATATTGATAAAACTCTTCACAAAAGTTTTCTGCTGTTTATCTCATCCTGTGCCATTTTGTACTTAGGTTCTTCGGCAGGTCTAGAAAGGGAAAATACAAAAAAAAAAAATTCAGGAGGGTGTTTCAGAACCACATTGTGTTCTTGGATTGACGTTTGTGCTGCTGGGTTGATGGGACCACGGGCATGGGGACCACAAGCNAGGCCACAGTTCACATGCAGCGGCTGTGATCTACTGATACAAAACCAGCCAACCCACCAAAATATTGTTTTATCATGCACGCTTTTGCTCTATATTGATAAAACTCTTCACAAAAGTTTTCTGCTGTTTATCTCATCCTGTGCCATTTTGTACTTAGGTTCTTCGGCAGGTCTAGAAAGGGAAAATACAAAAAAAAAATTCAGGAGGGTGTTTCAGAACCACATTGTGTTCTTCGATTGACGTTTGTGCTGCTGGGTTGATGGGACCACGGGCATGGGGACCACAAGCCCGAGAGCTGGGTCTTCTGCCTGGTTTGTCTTGGAGAATCAAGTATCATCCTCAGCAGTGGAAAAAGACCTTCTTGCAAGTTATGACACCTTAGCAGATGCTCTGGTCAGGAATTGAGGTCACAACAGTCCCCACACTTTCTTCTTCCCCATTTTCTGTCCCAATTTTGGGGAAGTAGGTTGGATGTGGTTTTTATGGATGGTGTGTGGACCTTACCAAGAGATTAGTACCACACACTTTGAAGAACAAGAACGAGAGATATAGAACTACTAATCCATTGTCTCTCAATTTTACCCTCTTTTCCTCACCCTTAGCTCTAGGGCCCATCCATTCTTTCCAGGACTATTTTAACAGTCTCTAATAACAGTCTCAGGAAGTTAGCCTCCTGACTCAAGTTTTGACCACAGCTATCAGATCTGCCTTTATAAAACTTTAAATGTTTAAATTCAATCTCTTAGCATGACATTCCAGGCCCTTTGAGATCTGGCCCTTTCTCCTTTCAGCCTCTCTTCTCAGGCCCCATGTTACCGGGCTCCACACTCCAGCACTATCAAAATAGTGACCATTACCTGAGTGTATCTTGCTATTCAATGGACTACAATTATGCCTTTGGTCGAGTTACTTAGCTTCTCTCTGTGTATTGACTCATTCAAACGTGGTGTTGTAAGGACTAAATGAGATAATGTTTGGTGAAAGCATAGAGCAGATCCTGGTACACAGTAAAACACTCAACAAACTCTGTTGTTGTTACATCCTGTTCCTGGGCTCCCTTACCTTCCTCTTTGGTCTGTCTGATTCCTACTTTCGCTTTAAGGTGCCAATCAAGTGTCTCTTTCCCTGTTCAGTGTTCACTTGCCTCAGCTCAGCAGAGACCTCTCGATTCCCCTGCTCTTTGTGCCTCCCATTTACATAATCATTTATACCCCTTTGCAGTTCTTTGCTCCCATGTTTGTCTGTTGTGAGACTGTAAGCTTATCGAGGGCAGGCTTGGGGTTTCAATCCTTTCAGTAGTTCTCACTTAGCACAGATCCTGGCTCACAGTAAACCTTCACCGACTTTTATCAAATGGCTTAGGGCAAAGATTCTACAGCCACTCAATCCCTTCCCAACCTTGCAGGCATGTGTGAGGGTGGGTGCTGCGCTCAGCTGGATTGCAGGCACACACTCATGTGCGGTGGTCTCCCACTGTCCGGCCACAGAAAGACATTGTGAACGCCTGTGGCTGACTTCCCCATCTTCAGAAAGTGCGTCTCAGCAAATTTCTGTGTGCTGAATTTAGCCCCGCTGCAGAGTGCGAGGGAAAGCAGTTTCTCAGCCTGCACCTTTCCCCTGGCAGACGCCCGATCAACTGTCTCCCGCACACTCAAGTGATCCTGCACCCGTAAGAATATTTTTACAGAGCTCGGAAGTGAAGCTTATCAGACAGACCTGGCTATTGGGGTGGGAGGGCACATTTACTTCATTTTCAAATTTGGCAGTTTCTTCTTATTACCAAACAAAGTTGTCCATGCAGCAGTACCCAGCCCTTCATAAATCT
Source organism: Sturnira hondurensis (assembly GCF_014824575.4). Lineage (NCBI taxonomy): Eukaryota > Metazoa > Chordata > Mammalia > Chiroptera > Phyllostomidae > Sturnira > Sturnira hondurensis. The sequence goes on along the minus strand of NW_028082350.1, from coordinate 12,477,743 downwards.
CCTCAACAGCTCTTGTTTAAAATCTGACACAATTCCAGAATGTCCATAAAGATGATTGGAATATAGCACAAGAATACCTTGCCACTGAGATACCCATTTAAAATCAGTTCAAAGCTGATTTTGAAAAATTGCAAGAGAGGAAAATATGTAGAGTCGAAAAAATGTGCCATAAGGGAAAGAATGTGTGAGAGACTGAGTTGTAATCCGGTTCCCCGGCTCTGTCCCAAGGATGACACGGCACTTCAAAGACTTTACCGACGTTGTTAAATTCTGAGGCTTTAGGGCCAGGTGTCAGGTAGATGACAAAGATTATTATGGGGTCAAACAATTGAAATTATCCAACATTATAAACCTTTAAGAATATTATATTACCTCCACAGTACTATGAAGTCATTAAAATAGTATTCATAAACATTTATCATTACCTGGGAAATACTAAAGACATAACTGTAAGTCAAAAAAATAAAGGCCACGGCACACTTGCACACACAGAATGATATCACATATGGAAAACGCACGGTAAGAAACAGAGAGAACCTGTCATCGCATCCACGTTGTTGCCTCTTAGTGGGTACTGAAATCATAATGCCCTCTTCCTGTTCCTGGCATCTATCAATTTATCAAATTAAATTAAATTAAAGCACTCATCCATTATTTATTCTGGCAAAATAATCTTTGATTCACATTTATAACTGAAGATTTGCCAGTGAGCTAGTGGTGCTTCTGGAATATCTTTTCTTCCTTTTTTTTTTTTTTTTTGAGGGGAGGTAGAAGCCATGGACAAAGTCTCAGAAATAATAAAGTGCTAGGTCGTCCCAGGCCACCCAGCCCTGCTAGAGGAATGTATCTGTAGCGTTTCAGGAGGCGCTTGTTAGGGCTTGGGAGCAGATGTGGGAAAACGTTAGTTTTCTGTTTCATGCGGGACCTGGTTTAGCTTCATCCAACCTCCCATACCTGCTATGGGAGAGCCTGACATTTTGGGTACGTTGTTGACAACTGGGGGAGAAGGTGGGCATGCTGTCCCTGGAGAGGAGGCAGTTCAGGAAGGACAGAGGTGTAAGGCAAGAGGGGAGCCCCCTGGCCTCTGAAGAGTCCCCTGAGACACAAAAGGATCTGGGAGCTGATGACCACGCACCATGGCTTCCTTTGATGAGATGGGGTGAGTTCAGGGTGGTATGGCCGTAGACATGGTGGCTTCCCTTGGCCTGGACCAAAGGCAGACTGAAGGGTGATGCTCTTTGAAAATTCTTCTGAGATTTCTGGCTTGGAAGTAGATTTTTGTTTTGCTTTTTTGGAAAGTGAGATGAACTTCCTCACTAGTATGAGTTGGAGGGAGACAGTTAGATGTGAGTAGGTTGATGGCAACACCGATCAGTGAGGTCATCTTGGTGAGGAAAATTTGGATAGGTTTCTATACTGCCTTGTCCATATTAAGTCCCTGAAAAATTCTCTTCAAATTTTAAGGAAGAAATAACAGCAATATTATATAAAATCTTTCAAAGGAGAGAGAGAGAAAAAAGAGAAATCCTTCCCCAGCTCATTTTATGAGACCAACCTAACTTTAATTTAAAGACATGACAAAGACTTTACAAGAAACAAAAATCAAGGGCCAAAGTTTCTCATAAACACAGATGTAAAAATCTGAACAAAATAATATATTGGCAAACCAAACTGAGCAATAAATCAAAAAGATAATACCCCATGAACAAATTGACTTTCTTTAAGAACAGGAAGTTGGTTTCGTATTCCAAATCAATCAGTGCGTGTCATTGTGTTTCAGAATGAAAGAGAAAAAAAATCACCATCTCAGCAGGTGCAGAAGAAAATGGGCAAAGTGTAACATGACTCCAAACATTTTTTGTTTATTTTTGTTGTGGTAAAATACACCTGACATACAATTTACCACTGTTGGATCCACTGCGTGGATTCCTTTCATCTTCAGAAGAAACCCAAGAGATTGGCACTATTATCTTCTTAATTTTAAAGATACGGACACTGAGTCGTGGAGACTAAGAAACTTGACTAAATGCACACAGTTGGTCAGTGGCAGAGGTGTCATTCGAACCCAGGCTGTCTCGGTCCGGAGCCTGGGTTTCAGCCGCTAAGCTCTGTTTTCCTCAGTACACTCAGCTGCACTTCCCAGGTAGGAAGGTAGGACTGTGAACGCAGGCAAGAAGGAGGCCCTCCTCTGGCGTGTGCCACACACCCCAGCTTCGGCTTGGACAGGTGAGGGGCTTGGAGAGGGCTGCAAGAGAGGAAATAATAGCTTTGCCAAACACCAATCAGATGAGACTTGGGAAATTTGCCTCTGTACTCAACAAAATGAGCTTAACCTAGGTGGTTATAGGGGTTAGCTTTGAGATGTGGAACAATCAGAATTTGGGGGCGGGGTGGGAGGGATCACCTAAGGTGTGACATTTAGGGGCACCAAACTCACCTGTTGAGGGCATCAAATTAGAAGAGACTGGACCAATGGCCTTTGGTGGCTGCTCCTTCCTCTATGCCAATCCAACAAACACCAATGCAATGCCCCTACCCCCCCACCCCAGCACCGTCTTAGGTCAGTAAAAGAGCGTTAGAGGCTTTCAAATGAATTAAGAAACCAAAGACTAGTTCAGTTCAGCACATAATTCCTTCAAATGCTCAGAAACTGAGAGAAGGAGTAGAGTCCAGGAGAGGTTTTTGATCCAGATTTCATCTGAGGTTTACTCACAGGTGGGATTGGCGGGCGCAGCTGCAAGGAAGTCAGCTCATGGCTCATCTTCTTGCCTCACCTTCATGCGTGGAATCCTTTCCCAAAGACTCTTTTTGGGCTCTTCTTCCTGTTCACGGTCACATTTCACTCCCACTTCCCCTTAAGGGGCAGGGATGAAGAGAAAGGTCTTCATTCTGTGGTGAGGACAACAGAGAGTGATGTGGTTAATAGACAGCCCCCAGTGGTAGGAACAAGCCTGTCCAGACTGGTAACCATAGCTCCTTTTGTGGTCATAGTAAAGGCTGTTATGCTACAGAATAGGGTATGGTCTCTTCGGGAGGGTTTGGAGTCCACGCTTTTGGGAGTCGTAAGCAACATGGCTCCTTAGAGATGTCATTTGATTGGAGAAGGCACGCTGGGCTCCAGAAAAGAAAGAGGCAAGGCATGACTCTTGGACACAGAACCCAGATCCATAGAGACAAGACACCCACATCCAAGAGAGTAAAAATAGTTGATAACTGGTTGGGAGAGGCACTAACCAAGTAGAATAGACATGGGAGGCAGTCAGTAGCTGGGAGGGCTGTGAAATTGTGTCCCAGCTGAAGTTCAGCTGGCTCACTCCTGAGGCCTCTACTGCACTCACCACTGAGCTGCCAGGCCAGGCTGCTCAGGCCAGCAGGAGGCCAACTCACAGATATTCGTGCACAACCAGAAGTGGAGAGGATGCTGGGGAGCCAACAGTACCTGTCCTAGCCAGGCTGCCCTTTCATGCTTCTATTGCTGTTATTGCTTCCCTGCCTGTGCTGCCTATATAGTCCCCGATGACTTCCTCTCTCCCAGACATTTGGTTTCCTTCAGACCCCAGTTCTGCATTGGTCCCTGGCTGTCTGATTTCAGCCCGACTCTCTCCACTTCCCTTCTCTTTGCTCAAGGAGGGACCACACAGAACCCTGGGGCTGCACAACTCCAGGGATGAGTTCTCACAGTATTCCTGGGAAAGGCCTCCCCAGGTGGTCTTTACACAGAATACAGTGTGGATGGTGCACCCTGGATTTGGACAATTCTGCGCTATTACAGTCACTGGACTTGAAAATAGGAAATTCTGTGGAACCTGAGTGTTAGCCAGTTGAGAGAATTTTTCTCCCCTGCATTTTTGGTTTGGCTTATTGTTTCAATGTGACCACCATCTTTTCCTCCTTTCTTCTTGTAATATCTCTCCTTGTCTTTCTGGGCCTGCTAATCACAGTACCAACTCCTCTGGCCAGGGTGGTAGGCAGCCGACTTGCTTGGTAACTTATAGTTTCCACTGGAGAGGGACATGTGACTCAGGACTGGCCAATTAGAGCCCATCCCTGGGATTTTCTATGCACACACTGGCAGAAAGATGCTCTCTTTTTGCTATGGCATTGATAACCGGAGGCTCGAAGCCTAGGACTGCCTATGGCAAATTCTGAACTTGTACAGACCATAAAGAATAGGAGAAAATTAGGCTAAATGTTAGACACAGAGAGAATAGAACCGTATTATTTGAATCTCCAGTATATAAGCCTTTATATACCCAATTTTGTTTAACATGGTTTTATCGAACCAGACGATCGCGGTTTGATTCCCAGTCAGGGCACATGCTTGGGTTGCAGGCCAGTTTCCGGCAGGGGCCAGTTCTCTGCAGGGGATGCACGAGAAGCAACCATACATTGATGTTTCCTTCCTCTCTCCTTCCCTTCCCCTCTAAAGATAAATATATAAAATATTTAAAAACAAACAAACAAACAAACAAACATGGTTTTAGTTGAGTGTTTGTCTCTCCCAAAACACCTCTGAAAACAGTACAATCTTTTCTTACACAAAGGCTACGATAGTAATTCTAAGATATGCGCTGTTTCATAGGCCCATACAATGTGGGGCTGCACAATGGGGGGGGGGGAGATCTCTACAAGTGATTGGCAATCAAGTTAAAGCAACCTATGAGGAACCCCAGCCAGCATATGCACCCAGCCAGGCCCTGCTGAAGGTGCCAGTAGGAGGCCACCTCTGCAGATGGACTAAAAGCACCCAAGCCAATTTGGGCTGCAACCTCCATCCTAACTTTCCCAGGCATAAAGACAAGCATCCTCTCTACTCTGCGACCTGCCAAACATTTTCTGAGAGGACAAGGTAGGACAAAACGCTTTGCGTTTTTGTTGCCAGCGAAAATGAATGGAGAGCTGACTATTCCCACACTGCGGAGGGTACCCAGGCCGTCGCACCGGTTGCCATGGTGCCCCAGTGTACTCTGCTGTTGCTGAAATCTCTGCACCTGTACCTGCAAAATGCCACTGATGGGGAGCTTATTTTCATGATGATGGTAGTTATTCATGCATTACCAGCACAGGAGAGCATTCTTGCTGACCTGGAATGTGATGTCTCCAGAGGTCAAGTGGGAACACTTTACTGATGCACCAGAGCAGATAGTTCAATGTCATTTAAAAACATTTACCGAGAAGGAGTGGGTGTCAGAGCCCTGTGGGAACACAGAAAGCTTGGAGATGGAGCCTTTAGGATGGGGGTGGGGGAAGGGCAGACAGCAGTAGCTGAAGGGTTGGCGTGGAAATGCAGCAAATCATAAAGAGCACAGCGTTGCTGGGATGTGAATGCCACTGGTGGGGAGAGAAAATGACTTGCAGAAATGTCAGTTGGTTGTCGTGGTGTGGAATGCTGGGGCAGTGAGGGTGGTGATCCGACAGTGCCCACCTGAGTCTCCTCCCTCCCATTCCCTGTGGGGTCACCCGGTCCAGGTCCTCGTGACCACTTTTTCCTAGACTAGTGAGGTTAATTTTGAAGTCTTCTCTCTGGAGTCAAATTTAGCCCCTGCAGGAGGGAGGTGATCATTCTATGGCTTGACTGGGACTCTCTCCACCCCAGCTGAGGAAGCTTCGCGGGTCCCCTTCTGCCTTCCGCAGGGCATTGAAGGTTCTTCACAATCAGATCTGACTTTCCTGTCCGGCGTTGTCCCCTACCCCTGTGCTTCGTACATGTAGGGTCAGCCAGATGGAACCAGACATGTACCCACGGTATTTTCCTTGCATCTTTGAAAGCTGGATTTCTCCAAAGCACAGATCATTAAAAAGTTCCTTCGTGGATCCTTCCATTTTTTCCCTTCCATTTTCTGAGCAAGCATAACACCTCCCTTTCCCAAATCCTGTTTCACATGACATTGTCAGTGATCTTCAGTTATAATTATTTCATAATTCTTCGTGAGCCTGTGGAAGGCAAGATCATGCTTATTCATCTTGCACCCATATTTGGGGGGCTCAGTAGGTGTTTGGGTGAATAAATGAATGGATGAATGCATATTTAAGAATCACTGTTATGATTTTTAATTAAGGTATAATCATGACTCCCATACAAATACAAAGTGGACACATGGCAAAGATTTTAATTAATTAATAATTAATTAATTAGGAAACCAGTGAGATGTTACAACTGGTTCAAAGGAGAATTCTATACTAGGTATCATCAGAAAATAATGCTGCAAACAATTTACAAACAGACACAAGACTGGCTCTCTGGAGAGGATGGGGGAGAGGAAATCAACGCATGTCCATGGACGGCAACATTTACTTGCATGCGTCTCTGGACAAGAAATATTTGTGCAACGTTTTACACCCTTAAAGTTGTAAAATAGCTTAGAGACAATAAAAGGTACAGAGACCCCCTAGAATCAGATAACCCCGAGGGTGTGTGTAGACAAAACCGAGGTCTCCATGGAAGATGTCCAGCAGTCTTTCCAGTTCATTTCAAAGCTGACACATTTTTTTCCTCCACCATATATTTTGGCTGAGCAAGGCCCCAGCTGTGTCTTCCAAAGGTGAGGTAGGGATGACGTCCTGCTAACCAAAGTGCACCTCATCCTCTCTGGCTCTCTTATCCTTGAGAACTTTTTGTTTTCCTACCTTCGATTGCCATTTAATAAGATATTGGTTGGTAGTGATGATGGTGATGGCGATGATAATGATGGTACTTGTTAACAGTATGTGCCAGTCACTAGTCTAAGTGCTTTATGTACGGTGCTTATCTCATCCTTACAATAACCCTGTGGAAGGGGTGATGGCATTCTCTCCACGAGGCACAGAGGGATGAAAGTGCTCCACCCAGGTCCCACGGCCAGTAAGTGACGGAGCTAGAATTTAAACCCAGAGAACTTGACTCCAGACTCCTACCCTTCCGCACTTCGTGGGTAAGATCATTCACTGATTTGAGGGAGACAATGGTGGTTTATTCCAGTGGTGGTGGTGGGGGGGAGGTGTCATGCTTATGCTATTTTTTAAGGAAATCTTGTTTATTCTCCAGTTCTAATGTATATTGTTTAATTATTTCAGGAACACCAAAAACAAGTTTTGGTGCTAAGGCTTCTCTGGAGGAAGGCTTTTCCTAGTCGAAATATATTTAACATAAAAATCTCAAATTGCAAAATGGCCACATGAACCCTATCTTTCCTATGAAATATTTCCAGGTTCCTCCCCATTCCTGCCAGAAAGAATTACATGGTGGTGTTGGCACAAAAGCGGGGTATGAAAAAGTTATTCTCCTAAAGTTAAAGGAGCTCGTTTATTTTACTATTTACGAAACCTATTTGGAACATTGCTGTATGGCCTCCCGAGCTGGAGTTGCAAATGCCGTGCTCATGTGCACGCAAACCGTAGGGTTTTAATGACAGTCTTAATCATCATATCCCTTTCAGTGTGTGACGCCAGGGCCTTTGAGACTGTCATTTGATGAGGACTTCAAAAAGAAAGGACCTTGTCACAACTCTAGGTGACATTTCCAGAATGTCCAAAAGCATCAGGACTCTGCAATGCAAGGCTCTGAGTCAGTGAGGAGCCGTGACACTCCCCACCTGCGTGCCAGGCCCTCGTGCACAGGCGCAGCCTGGACCTTCCGTCTGGCTCCGGCTTCCGCGGCTTCCGCACTGGTGCGAACAGGTGTGGGGAGACTCAGGGAACAGAACCGCAGTCAAAACTTGCAAGTGTTAACCCTTAACAGCAAAGCTCAAAGAACTAGGGTTGTTCAAGAATAAAGAGAAATTGCGTGGCCGCCTTCAAACCTATGAAAAGTAGTTATTGAAAAATGATGCCGGCCAACTTCTTAGCGTGTGGAACACGGGAGAAGGAGGGGTAGACACAAAAGCTGCCCGGTTTTGAGTGCTGTTCGATATTGGGCTTGGTTACTGAGAGAAGTTAGGGAACGTCTTTCGACGGTCTTCAGACCAGCGGGTTGCCCATCTGCAAAGCACGTGTATCTGGTTGCGCCTGTCGCGCAGGGGCTACTGAAATGATCTCCTCAATTTCTGGGCAGAGACGCACTCTATGAATCTTGCGGGGAATATTTCCTCGAGATTACAGTTTGCTCGGGGGCAGCTGTGGACCTAACATTGGTGCGAGAAGATGTTAGCTAGGCCTGTTGTTGATGTTCCTGAAGCCGCCTTCTCCAAAATCCATCGGAAGATGTACCTCCAGCATTTGTTTAGGGTTGATTTTATATGAAGGGATCCATTAGAGCCCTGGTTTAGGGAATCAGACAGGTTTTCATCTACGTCCTCTCTTGCTACCCAGCCTTCTCTTCACAGCAGGTTACTCGTCTCTTCTGGGTCTCACTTTCTTATCTGTGAAATAAAAAGCTACCTCAAGGGTTTTTGTGTGAAAACAAAATCTAACAGTGTGGTTGAAACACTTTATAGTTCCTAGCACATTGTAATAAATACCCAAAATGTTGCCCAATATTCCTGCTGGCTTTGCCTAATAATAATTAAAACACGGTATTTGAAAAGTAACCACGCTCCATTCACATTTAAGTGATTACACTATAATTTATGTAATATTAAGCATTATTTCATTTAAAACATAGACTCAAGAGACAACTTCTGCCCTAAAGGGTTCTTTTTTTTTTACCATAAAGTTGCAGCACACATATACATACATGCAAACGCATGGAGCATTCTTATCAAACTTAGGCGTGAAGACCTTTTGGTAGCAGGCACTTGGAGTCCTGAGTAGTTGGGTAATTAAGGATGGGCTTACTGACTTCTCCTGCGGCCGTCACTGTGCTCAGTGCCACTGAGGCAAAGCCGGGGAAACATCACAAAGGCATTGGCAGGGGGAAAACTGCTTGGGAAGTCATCGCCAAGTCAGGGAAAAAGGAGAAAAGGCAATGCAGAGCCACGTGACATCCCTTCTCCATCTCTCATAATCTCCCCTGTATCTACACCTGAAGGTGGGGTGCTCGGCAGGAAAAAACTAGTAGAATACCAAGGACCTTCACCCGATGCTTCGTATTTCCAAGTGAGCCATGGAAGGAAAAGATCGGTGTGGTGAGCATCCTCTGACTGCCTGGGTAGGGCGGTGAGGAGCTGGGGCAGAAGACAGACACCCAGAGGCAGACAGGGAAGGAGTGGGGTGAGAGCCAGATGTTCATTCAGCCAGGGGCTGATGGCCCCTTTGCTTCCTAGGCCACCAGCTGTTGGAGGTTTGGGGAAGAGTGAGGGACAGCTGGAGCCACTGGCCCTGAAGTAACTCTGGCTTGCATGACACGATGCCACGTGGCATTTATTGGCTGTAACCCTGTTCCCCTCAGGGAACCAAGCTCTCAGCCACGGGGTTTTTAGAAGAATGTTTGCAGGACGAACAGCACAATTTGAAGCCTGGGACAGCATCGGAAACACCACCTTTGGAATCAGTGCGTTGAGATGTTTCGACTCATTAAGGGGTGCATGTGAAACCTCCTTTCTCAGGTTAATTTTTGCCAGTAAGTTCAGCCCAGGATGCTACTCTGTTGCGTAATGAGCCCTGTGCCATCTTAGCTTGATTTCATAACTTTCCATCCCTGTATGACTCAAGGGGTAATGAGTCCTATGATAACACATTAGCCAGATTTCATAACTCTCTGTCCTCGAGAGGTTCCTAGGCACAGTCTAATTCTGGGATTCAAGACACAGTCTTGTTCACTCTAGGACAGCCCTGAAGTTGCTTTTTCTTCCTTCATCTTGGAGGGGTAACCTGTCCCTGGCACCAAAGAGAGAGAGGGCTCTCAGTCCTGGCTGCAGCTGGGAACAGTTGGCACTCCCCGACCCCGGGCGATTCCGGGCTGGGCACTGAACGGCAATGCGTTCTTCCCTAACCCCCCAGCTGATTCTAAGGAGCAGACCAGGCTGAGAACCTCTGTGGGACAGCAGCTTGGGTGGGGCGGGTAGGCGCCTCATGCTGGTCCACACCGCTTTCCTATAGCTACTCCTGGCTGTGTAGTCAGAAGAAGGAGGAAGAAGGGCCAGGGGTCCTCATTCATCCGCAAGTGCCCCTGGTCCGCTTCCTAGTCAGGTGCTGCTACTTTCTCTGTCTGGCTGGATCCCTATGCTCTCTGTCCAGGGTGGGGCTGGACAAGACTCGGGGAGCCCAGGTGTTTCCTGGAGTACCTGAGTGGAGGAAAACTCACTGAATGTATTCCTTCCACGCAGAAGGTGACAGTGCGGAAGGAACCTCAGTAATTGTTCCCTCCACCCCCTCCAATTCTCCTTTCCTCTGCTCGGTTGTCAGAGCACCGCTTGTGTTGGCTGAACAGGTAACTGTATTAGTCAGGTCCATCCAGAGAAACGGAACCAATGGGAAACGTATATGGAGAGAGACAGAGAAAGGGAGAGAGAGAGACAGAGAGACAGAGAGAGAGAGATTAAGGAATTGGCTCATGCAGTTTTTTTGAGGCTGACATTCACGACTTTCTTTTCCAGGATAAATGAGGCTTTTTCTGTCTTTTTGGAAAAACATTGTTTTCATTACTTCTTAATTGCTCTGCTGCTGTCTCATTTAACTCCTGAACCTCGGTTGGCAGATGTTACTATGTCCTTATTAAAGATGAGTGTTTTGGAACACTTCATACCTCCTTCCATAGAGTAATGGAAAGTTTTCATGGCTTTGAGTGAGTTATTTGATCAGTCTGTTTGCCCATTTTCTTTCAGAGGATAAAAGAATATTTGTTAGGCTCCCTATGCAAGGGAAAAATGCAAAGCCTGCATTTAATATCTGCTGGGTACAATTTATATTTTAAATATCATAATTGTAGCCTTTCCAAATCATCATTTTTAATGTAGTTAAATATAATTCATTAGCACGCTGCTGAAAATAGCGACGGCATTTGCATTACTGTGGGTGCAATGGAATCAGCGGATCGGGAACCCACGGATATGTCTGTGGCCTGGTTTAGTAGGACCATAGGACAGTCATCCACAGTCCCGTGGATGCAGTCCCGTGATCAACAGCGGGAGAGAGCTTGTGGGCTTCTGCTGGTGGATGCGGTGGTCTCCTGGTGATGGGAACTAGGCCACTCTGCTTGCATGCCCACTGGACACGGGGGGGCAGCCTTCAGCTCTCCCTAGTGTCCAATCTCCAAGAAGACTCACAGACCATCTGGGGGTTCGTGATATCCTCTTTATTTTTATTTACCTTTGTTTATAGAATGTTGATCATCCACGGAGAAAAAATAAGCAACTATTAAAAAAAGAAATTGCTGGAGCTGTAATTCTGCCACGTTTCAATAGTCCACATTTGCCTTTGGGAATAAAGATGCGGAATAAGAGATTTGAGAGGAGGATGCACGGCCCAGGACGAAGGAAGACACACACAGCTCATTTTCCCGCATTCTTCCCACTGTCCTCTTTCCTCTGAGCCCCAGACTTAGTCTCTCTCTTTCTCCTCTTTTGAATTTGCTCCCCATATACAGTCCTGCCCTTGTGTTTCTTCTCCCTACCTTACATCAGAGGGGTTTTTTTTCTCCCATTTCTCCCTCTTACCCTCTTCTCTTCTCTCTTGCTGCTGCTGACCCATCAGGATTCATTTTCCTTCAAATTAAAGTCCCATTGTGGATCCTCGGGTGTCCCTCCTGTGTGCAAATACACACAGCCATCAAGTCCCAGATGCAGAGGTTGCATTCCTTAGGGCTCCACAGGTGACAGCATTCAGGGTGGGGGTGTGGTCAGGAAGCGCTAACAAGACTGGCCCACCTGAGGGATGCGTAGGACCACAGAGGGCCCCTTCACCAGGCACGTACTCCTCTGCCACCCTGTCTGAGACCCCCCACTTGGCTCGGGCGCCTGCTACCCCTCCCCAGCCTGCACACGAGAAGAAAGGGCTTCGTTTTCCCGAACCTATCTCTGCATTCACATCTGCTTGGGGAAAGCGCTGCTGGTCCCAGAAAACAGGGGAGAAAACCTTTGACTGAGCAAGTTCCTCTCCACTGTCTTTTGCTCTCAGTTATTTTCTTTACCCCCAAAGAAAGTGGAAAACATCTTGGCACTCTGAATTTGGATGTTTCTGTATCTGCTTTTTGCGGAAAGCCTCAGGAGGGAGGAAACTTTGGGGGTCCCAAAGTTTGGGGGTCCTTGTTGGGGGGATACTCATTACTAAAATACCATTTACTTGAGTTGCTTTAAAAAGGAGAGAGACGCAGGTTGTTAGGTATATAGGACCAGTGCATATGTTTACCCCTTATACTTCTCTTCCAGGTTCGTTTCTAAAATTATTCTTATTTTTATGTAGTCAGGATACTAGGTCAAGGTATGGGCAATACTAGCGCAACACCAAAAATTTTCATCTGCTCTCTGTTTTTTTTATGTTAATCTTTATTGCAGTTGTCAATTGCTGCATGTGCCCATTTACTTAAATTTTATAAGACTGAGTAAATAAACCAAATAATAAAATTTAAAACTTATAATAAGTTTGAGTTTTGTGTGTTTAATGAGTCCTAGGTGCACAATAGTTAGCAGCTATTAAATTTATTGCTTTCAGAGAAAATCTCTACTTCTTTTGTTAACTCTTTTTCCATATCAGTAATTGACTAGTGTTTCCCCATTGGTCTTTACTTGTGAAAATGGAGTAAAAGAAGGAAAAATGTTTCCCATTTAAGAATGGGAAAAAGAGTAGAATTAAGATTCTACTCTTTTCTTTGTTCTCCTTTAAACAATTTTTCCCAAACTACCCATGATTAGAATAATAATAATAGTAATACTTCTGCTTTCTTGACTTTGATCTCTTCTTGGCCCAGTTTTAAAAATAATAATGTCATTTCAACCTAGTTTTTTGACATATAATTCTTCTGTGCTTAGGGGAAGTAATGTGTTTAAAGATGTACAAATACAGAGACTGTGATTTGAATTAGAATCTATGCAAACTCTAGACGCTACCCACATTTACCAGGTTCAAGACATGGACACAATGTCCTATTGGGCAGAAATTTAAGTGGGACCCAGCTAATAGAAGAACAATTCTCTTCTGAAAAGGTTTCTGTACTTAACAACTGATAAATGAACTCATGAGACAAAAAGGTAGCTGGATGGTGGAGATTGCTGGTGAGCCGAGCTCAGGAATAAATCACTCAATCAATTACCCTGTCCTTCTTGAGTGTACTGTGTGCAAACAGCTGCGTGTTCTGTCCAAACTGACGAGAAGGACTCAGTCAGCGACGGCCAACGAAACGTTCATAGACTAGACAGCAGGTGTTGCGCCACATGAGCCCTTTCTCCCTCTGCCCTCTGAGCTCCACAGCAACAGTGACAAATGCCTATGAAATCTTCCCTTAGATGTTGTTCCCAGACTCTGAATTTAGCATGGCTAAGGCTTTGAACTTGCTGTCTCTCTGTGTGCTAAATGACACCTTTCCCCACCCATGCCTAGCTCTTGTCTCTCTGTCATTCCCCTCTCCCCATACACCATGGCTCATTAGGTTCTGCTGAGTCCTCCTCCTACATACCGCTGTTACCAGTGACCAGGGCCCTGCGTTTTCTCACCTACGGTCTTTGTAGCAACGGCTTCTTGGTTTGTGTGTCAGTAGAATTTCTTACTTTCTTTTCTGTATGGCCCCTGCTAGAGTGACCCAACCGTCCCGGGTTGACAGGGACCGAGAAGTCTGCTGGGAGGTAGGGCTTTCAGTTTTAAATAGGACAGTCCCAGGCATGCTGGGACAGTTGGTCACTCTATCTGTTACTATTGGCCCAAAGTCTGAGGCATGCAGGTCTGATGGACTGAGCACAGATTACACGCCTGCATAGATGAGCAAGAGAGGCTGAGAAAGGACCTGGCAATTTTTTTGCTTTCCTTGCAGAAGTTGGCCTTGGATCCATCAAGTGTAGGAGTCCTCAAACGTAGAAAGAAGATTTAAGGTCTGGGTGATAAAAGCAAACGACAAGTATGTTTGCACACTGTTTGTCTGTATCCAGTCTCTCTCATTATAATACCTTGTGCATTCTGCCTTAAAGTAGAGCTCACATTCTACGGAGTTTACCAGTGAAAGTCCATTCTTGGTCCCCATGAAAGATGAAGTCCACTTTTTAGTGCTGCCGATGGTCCTTCAGGGTCTGACTCCAAGCTTCCAGCTCCAACTTTACTTCCTGCTATTTCCCTCCTGAAACTCTTCCTCCAGCTGTAGGGACCCCTGTGGTGGTTCAGGAACTGTGTGACGCGTTTTCATTCCTCCACGGATTCGGAATAAGCCACTGCCTCCACCAGGACTGTCCTCTGCCCCCACGGCAGATGTTGTCTCTCTGTGATGCTGTCCTGACCACTCCCTTCCCAGCCACCTGTGCTGATTTCACGGTTTCTCCCTCTGTGCATCGACACGTGTCATGCCCCAGTGGCATTTCTACGTACATATCTGTCTTTTCCTTTAAATGACGGACGCTTCAGGGGCTGGACAAAGAGAAGCCTTTTCTATGAAAGATGGAGAAGGAAAGTGTGACAGCTGGCCCGCCTGCATAAATTACAGCGGCTCAAACCTGAATGAGTTCCATAGACATATGAGGTCAGATATTAGTTGTTCCCTAAACATTATTCACCCCTCAGATTAGTGGGCACACAGCTGCATACTGTCTACCTGCTTTTTCGCTCTTCCTGCCGGTGGGATTATGAACCCGATGGCAGGAGATGGAGCAGCTGCCTTCAGTGTGGAGGTAGGAGCCAATTTCAGGATGGCAGGTCAGCAAGAGAGAAGGGGCAGGGATCCTCACTACCTGGAGCCAGTAAGTCACTCCAATAAATCTAATATGTTACGAGAGATAAATCAACTCCTATCTTATTTAAATTATTATGAATTTTAATTTTATTGCCACAGACGAACCTGTAACATTGTGGCTATGAGAAAAAAAAGACGTGAGAGGTGAAACAGCCCTTAGATCAGAGTTTGTTGAGGGCCGGTGCTGAGAGAACCGAGAATCGGTTCTCTGGACCGATTAGCTGTCCAATTCTCTGGACTCGGTGCTGAGAGAACCGAGTAAACATGAATGAGCCCACCTGGCTCTGTCGGCGGAAGGGGAGCCGCCCTTGGCTACAGACACTGCTCCGGACCGGCATTTCCCAATGTAATCTCTTCAACTCTTTCTCTAAGGCACCAATCATCACGTGACAGAGTAGGACAAAGGAATGAGAAGAGAGTAAAGACTAAAAAGCCTCTTTGTTCTCTTTCTTCTGCTAACTTCTGAGATCTGGCTTTTGGATGATCGAGATGAGCATTAAGATGCAAGGAAGATTTATTACTAAGACCACATGTCAGGCCCCTGGAAGAAATGCCACAAAGCAAGACATGGTCTCTGACTTTGACAAAATAGATGAACAAGACAAACAGAGAACAAAAGTGGGAATATAGGTAGGTAGCAATCTAGCTATCTAGCTAACTGACCGAGTACTGCTTACTCCAATTCACTTTTTAAAATCAAATAATTGAAAGGCTATTTAAAGGAGAAGCAATATTGCCTGGCGGCATACTTAAAACTTTAAGAATTGTCACCCGGTCACTTGTCGGCTGTCTGACTCTGAGTAAATTAGTTCACTCTCCACAAAGAGTGGACTAATAATACCCATTTCCTATGATTGCTATGAAAATTAGAAAAAGAACATCTGAGTTCTTATTGAAGTAGCTATTATTTTCTTTCAGATTTAGGTCTTAATCTAGAGTTTTGTGTGCCGGATGAAGTAGACATCTAATTTTATGTTTTCTACGTGGGAACCCTACAGCTTCTGCACTATTTATTAAAACAAAAAATGCTTTGGTCTGCAATGCCAGTTCCGATATATCAAGCTTCCAAACATGCATGAGTCTATTTCTAGGCTTTTTTTCTCGTCGATTGGCTTGTTGGCCTATCACTAATCACTAATCACTCACTACCTTATGTCTGTTTTAGACAATGCCTTTAAATCTGNTCTTATTGAAGTAGCTATTATTTTCTTTCAGATTTAGGTCTTAATCTAGAGTTTTGTGTGCCGGATGAAGTAGACATCTAATTTTATGTTTTCTACGTGGGAACCCTACAGCTTCTGCACTATTTATTAAAACAAAAAATGCTTTGGTCTGCAATGCCAGTTCCACGATATATCAAGCTTCCAAACATGCATGAGTCTATTTCTAGGCTTTTTTCTCGTCGATTGGCTTGTTGGCCTATCACTAATCGCTAATCACTCACTACCTTATGTCTGTTTTAGACAATGCCTTTAAATCTGGAGTGGTAGTTCTGCCGTCTCATTCTTCTTCGTAACTGTCTCAGCCACTCATACTCTTCATCTAAGTTTCAGAATCAAGAGCCACAGAGAACAGTGTCAAGACTTGAATCCGAATTGCCCTGATGGTATAGGCGACTTTTAGGGGTACTCAAAGCTTTGCACGCTAAAAGATGAATAAGACTCGATAGGCAGGGAGTCATGCTAGGTAGGGAGAGAGAGCAGAAGGACGGGCAGGAGGCAGGAAAACCCAGGGCGTGTTCGTTACAAGGAATGGTCTAGTTTGCTGTGAGCAATGGATACCAGCAGGGACACGTGGACAGAGATGTGGAAGCCGCGTTAGCTGTCCAGGGTAAAGTGAATGCACAGAGAGAAGCCTGTGACAACTCCAGAGGCTAGAAAGTCCTGTGACATGCTGCTTCCCACCCCACTTTGTGAAGTAAACATGCAATGAAGAAAAATTAGAGAGATGGAGGAAATTTAGCCAGATGCTAACCAGGCACTAAGTTGTGAAAACTGTGCTCTCAGTGGGAACTCTTTTTAAATGCAATGTTATTTTATCTGTGGTTACTAATTCCATCTGTGAACACTCTGCGGGAATATTAGCTAAGAAATGCACATTCTCTGATATTTTTCCCACATGTGCAATTAGCTTGACCAAATGTGCTCAGTCAGGGGCACTCATTAACTTTCAAAAACGGAACCTATTCACCCTGTCTGAACCCACAGGGGTGTGCCAGTGGACCCCACATGCATTGCATACTTGGGAATGGACTCAGGTGGGCCTCTCAGCTGGACCCCTTCGCTACACTGTGACTCTTGCCATTTTCTCCTTTCTATGTTGTTGGTACCTGCGTAGGACATTATGGCTGCCACCGATGGTGACAACCCTGGAGCTGAGGTTGCTTCTGTCTGGCCCAAGGGTGGCCGTACTGCCTGATGTCAGCTTGGTAACCGTTGCTGTCCCACATCCCCGTCCAATACTAAGATCATCGCCTGAATTTCCAGTGGGGCTGGAGGAAAAGTTGATTGACAGAGACCATGCTCTGTCCAGAACTGCTCTTCTCCTCTACCCAGGGTCATTTTCACCAGCCTGCGCCTGTGTGCTGTGACTCTCCTTCCTGGAGGATGAGATTTCCACTAAGATATCCTCTGGATAGACTCTCGATGGACCCATCCAAACAGCCCCCCAAAGATGCCAGAATCCACAGTAGACGTGGCTTAGACTCAAGCTGGGACTGCCACAAAATTTTACTCTGCAGAGTGTCTATGAATACTAGAGTATTTATAAAATATAGTCTGTGTTCAGTTAAGGGCCTAAATTCTGAAAATAAATTGTGTTCAAATTACGGCTCCCCGACTTGTAGCTGTACTGAACACAGCCTGGGTGTGACCTTGGGCACTTTATTGAACTTCTTTGAGTCTCTGCAGGACTTGATGATAGTTATAATTATCAAATGAGGTAATTCATGTAAGGCACTTGGTATAATGCTTGGGATCTCACTAGAGTTCAACAATTGTTGAATGAATAAGTCAGACATCTGGGATCAAATGCATTGAAGGAATATACTTTTCTAGAGGTGGTTAAATCTCAAGGCATTCATGGAACGTGAGAAAAAGAGCACAGAAATTTAGTTAGCAGGCTCATTCTAATTTACCAAGTTACTCCTTTATTCATTAAACATATGTGTTCTAGATCTATTATATGAGGTCTGTCCAGAAAAATCCAACCATTGTTAATATAACAAGAATGGTTTTAGCAACATCAATGTAACCTGGCAGCCCATGAAAGTGGACTGGAATGCACATGAATGAACAAGGATGACTTCACTGCACTAGTCAGTGGGGGCTGTAGATGCCGTTGAGTGAGCATGTGCACTGTGTGGCCACTGCATTCAAAATGACTGAGCAAGTAGAGCAATGAATCTGCATCAAATTTTATGCTAAGCTTCAACATTCCTCCACAAAAACTACTCAGATGATTCAGAAGGCCGCAGCCATGGGCAACTGGAGATTGGCAGCTTCATCACGACAATGCTCACTCATGCATCACGTCTGGTGTAGAGATTTTTGGCAAAACACCAAATCACCCAGGTGACTCAGCCCCCTACAGCCCAGATTTGGTGCCTTGCGACTGCTGGCTTTCCCCAAACTAAAATCACCTTTGAAAGGGAAGAGATTTTAGACCATCAATGAGATTCAGGAAAATATGGTGGGACAGCTGATGGCTGTTGGGAGAACTATGTGAGGTCCCAAGGTGCCTACTTTGAAGGGGACTGAGATACCATTTTTCTATGCACAACATTTCTCGTACCTAGTATCTTCTTCAATAAATGTCTCTATTTTTCATAGTACATGGCTGAATACTTTCTGGACAGACCTCCCTATGCTGAGCACTGAGTTAGGCAATAGGCGTAGTACCATAAATAGACTATTTATGGGGCTAAAAGTTTAATGAGGAATAAAGACAGTGTGACAAGTTTCTTGATAGCAAAGGAAAGCTGTTGCCACATTTCTTTGAATCCAAGATGCCATCATTTGTAAGAGCTCTCCTTTTCATGAATCTCTAAAAAAATTTTTTGGCAGCTTTAATTTTCATTGATTATAAGACATCAATTTTAATGAATTGATTTATAGTGTTCACTGACTGTAAGACACGGCATTATCAGAGTTGTTAAAATGTAAAGTAAATGTGCCTAAGAAGAATAAATGAAATAAATAGATGGTCAAGAAAGAAGAGTTTGAATCCTTATCAGAGAGTTACTGTGGACCATAAAAAGAGACAATAGATTGAGATTAGATTTGAAGATTAAAAGATAATACATATTCAATCACCATAGTGAGCATTGGTCATTGCTTAGCTGTTCAGCATATAAAACTCGGGCCTATTTGGGGAGACCCCTCCTCTGAGAGTGAGAGTTGACCCCACCTCCAATTATGAGAGCTGAAGGCAATCAGATATTTCTTTTTCCTCTCCCCTGGTGTATGATAACATGACCCAGTCTTGGCCAATCCTTTGCTCTATCCTAGGACTTTGGCCTTGGAATTAGTAACACAAAGATGGAAGAGCAGTTCAGGATTCACTCATAATGAAGGCAGACAGCAGTGGATTCAGTGTTGCCTATGGCAGTGCTATAGGTGACTTCTGAAAAGGGGACGCTGTCAGAGAGTGGGATGGATAAAGGGGCCTTCGAGAACGTTCTAACCAGGCAACGCATGGGTCATGAGCTACTGGAAATCCCTGCTGTCTGCATATCACCACACCAGGTTCTGGATATTTTTGTATTGCAAACGTTTTTTGAGCTTGTATTTTTGGAAATAGTTAAATTATTTGGAAACCAATTTGGTCCTTTGGAGGGTTGCTTTTCAGTATGTTTTAGGCTTGACTAGAGTTTAAAGCTAATCATTACCTACTACTGAGACAAGACCTTCCGGGGTTACGACATTTTCCAGGCGGACTGGTAGAAACAGACACTGTGTTCTTTCCAGTGGCTTGTTTCTCAGCCTTAGGTAGGATTTTTTCCTATGTGTTCTTACCTGTGCTAAGCTGAGTTCTGGTGGGGATCCTCTGCAGCTACTCAGAATTTTCTCTGCATAGCATTCTCCTCTCCAGATTCAGACCTGCAAACTCTAGTTACTTTGGTCTCCCTGAATTTGTGGTCCCAGTCCCTTAACCCAGGGAGCCCACCGGGTTCTGCCCGAATCCCCTTTCTTTTTAAAAAAATTTTTTTTAAGATTTTATTTATTTATCTTTAGAGGGGAAGGGAAGGAGAGAAGGAGAGAAATATCAATGTGTGGTTGCCTATTGTGAGTCCCCTGCCGGGAACTGGCCTGCAACCCAGGCATGTGCCCTGACTGGGAATCGAACCACAATCGTGTGGTTTGCAGGCCTGTGCTCAATCCACTGAACCACACCAGCCAGGGCCCGAATTCCCTTTCTTATGTTGCAGTCTCAGTCTCTTTAAGACAGTTGGCTGGAGCGATACAAGGCCAGAATATTTCCTTATTTGCTTCCTGTCCCTTAGAAATTATTTCCTTTCATTTCCTGATGTCTTGCAAGACTTTGTTTAATATATTTTGTTGAATTTTTAGATAGAAAGTGTACTAAGTTCCTGTTCATCCATCTTAGCCAAAAGTAGTTTTCATTCATTTGTTTTAACTTGCAACATATAAATGTGGATTCTTTTCCCAATATTTTGATGTAGGACCATGAATCTTTCTTTCAGTTTGATTCTGTATATTGGAGTTTCTCATTGTAAATTAAATTAATCTTGCACCGCCTGTATTTTCCAGTTCGGTTTCTTTGAAAGAGAAGTGAAAAATGAAAGCTACTTAGAAATCAATCTGTGTATATTAATTTCCTAGTGTCAGAGATTGTTCTTAGCCCACCACTCCTGTTTCACTCACACCAAATTCAATAGTCGTCTTCTTTTCAACTCACACCTCTTCTATAGCATTCAACTTAGAATTATAGAAATAGCAACTCACTTTTCACACATCTTTCATTTTTTTACATCTTTTGTAATATTTAATTACATTGTGTAATTGCAGCCCCATAAAGAGGCCAGGAAGTGAGAATAACCCATCTTGATAAACACGTAACCAGCTGGGGAGAGAAGGAAGGTCTGTACGTTGGCACAGAGGAACACGTAAGGTGTTGAGTATCAGCCAGTCTGTCCAACTTGGAGGGAGTTGGTTATAAGTGAAGATCCTTGAAGTGGGAATCAGTACTGACTTTTGCCCTCTGTCTTCCTAGCAAGATGAGTGAGGTGTTGGTATCTTAATGGGTGATTTTGAGACACAAATTATAAGGTAAAATGGAAAAGATTTGGGGATGGGCTGAATGTGAGTTGGGTACTGAATTGCTAGCCCTATTTGAGGGCAGGGACAAGGACTTGCATCTCCAAAACCTCAGTGCCTGGTACATAATGGGTATTCAACAACTATTGAGAAAACTGAATAAATTACTATATTTCACAGAGACTTTTAAAAAATCCTTAGTTACATGTGAATTCTTGGGTTTCGGCAAGCAGCTTCTATGTCTTGGGGGGGGGGGATTTTCCAGAATCAACAAGCACAACATCCAGGACTAGGCGAACACGGCCCCTGAATCGAGTTTCCCAGCCCTGCAGCAGGCGCAGCCGGTTCAGAGCTCTGACCGCCTCCCAAATGACAGACGTGTAGACTCAACAGGGCATGCCTGCCTCCCAGTAAAACACACCCACACACACGATACGGGCAGGTGATGGAAGCTGGGAAATGATACCTCGGGCTCTGGTTCCTTCGTTGTTATTTTTTCTTCTCTGGAAGGAATGTGCCCAGCAGTTGCTGTGTGAAGCAGAAGTTCAGATATTTAAAAGCAAATTAAGAAATCGAGGACCTACCCACCGCCTCGTGACGGGGTATTTGAACATGAGTCACTGCCGTGTGCTGTGCTCACGGGCTGCCCATGGGCTGTGCTCAGGTAGTTTGGAGCTGGAAGCAGCAAAGCCGAAGAGAGCCGTTTTCCTTTGCTTCAGGTCTGTGGATCCGGGCAGCCAAGGGGTCCTGTCTCCTTCAAGCCCTATCTTCACTTGTACCCGCTGCTCTTCCCTGGGGAACGAAGGATTGAGCTCGATCATTTGGCCCACTCTGCAAGGAGAGAAAATGGACCATCGCTGCCGCTGAAATGGTCTTTCCTCCTCGCTCGCCTTGCCCAGTTCAGGGAGACACTCATTCTGTTAGTGTCTGGGGCTAATTTAGTGCCTCCCCCCAACTCTATTTTACAGAGCACATGGAGGTTGCAATGACTGGAAAGGCAAGACTGCATTTTAAGAACACCTTTTAGCATCGGTTGTTTGTGTGTGAAATGTAGAATCAGGCCAACAGTTTTTTCCTCCGTAACTAGCGAGCAAGTAATGTTGGCGGTTTTCTATAACAGAGGCTGAAAATGGACCCTGTGTGCGAGTTATTCAATGCTTACAAGCTGCCCATGGGTTTTTAATGTGAAAGATAGTTTTGCCTTAAGTAATTGGCTCCAATGAAAAAAACAACAACCCAGAGCACTCCTTTGCAAGTAACAGCCTAGAGCCACTTCAGGGTTGTGACCTGGTTATCGTCAGGAAGCCAAGCTCAGCATGAGGACCCCTCGGGCCTTATTGCAGTAACAGACTCATTTTTTCCCTACCTGAGGGAATGAGATGGGGGCAGGCTGAGGAGGCTCAGTGGGAGCTCGGTTCTCTTCATGCTTTTTAATTTTCAAAATATTTAAGGGGCAATTTCCAGCATGCTGTGTGGGCACTTAACCCCAGGCCTCCCATCATCGTTGATTAGATTCATGCAGCTTGGCCCCTGTACTTCTATTTACTCTTTAACTCAATCAGTTCTCTCTCATGGAGCTATTCACAGTTGTTTCCTAAGAAAAACAACCAATACTATGTACACGCCCTCTCGCGTTTTTCTGTGCTCTCGATTATCTGCCCCTCCAGGAAGCTGCTTCTGATGCCAAACGCTGTGTGAGAGACTCAGCATATGAGTAGATGTGACCAGAGCAGATCAACAAATAGGACTGTGACAAGTGTCCTGCAGCAGCCTGCCTAGGAAACCAAGCCCCTGCCTTTATTTTTATTTTATGTTTTCTACAGATTTTATTTATTTCTTTTTAGAGAGAGGGGGAAGGAGGGAGAAAAAGAAGCAGAGAAACATCAGTGGGTGGCCTCTTACACACCCCCAACTGGGCACCTAGCTCGCAACCCAGGCGTGTGCCCTGATAGGGAATCAAAGCAGTAACCTTTCAGTTTGCAGGCCTGTGCTCCATCCACTGAGCCACACCAGCCAGGGCTAAGCCCCTATCTTTGATAAACAGCCCTGGAACCTAGCCTGCTACGTGGCTAGGTTCAGAACACTTTATCAGTGTTCTGATGCTAAGCTCTTCTGTCCTTCCTTGGCTTGTTTGAGAGGTTATCTGTGTGAGTCAGAAGTACTCTCAGGGTGCATTCATTGTCTAATACTCAGACTCAAATATGCGTTCACTCATTCATTTAACTAGCGTTTATTAAGGCTCTACAAAGTCCTGCTGACCAGGAAGCTAAAGGCGCTTGAGCAGCAGGGCCCCTCCCTCACTGCCTACCTACCTCCTTCCCAGTCCCTGGGAGAGATCCCGGCAATACCTTCACACACTCACGTCATTTTGTAAAATCTGCAGAAGTAGCACATTTTAACCACTATTGGTGGTTAACCACTGTAAACTGGCCTATTGCCTTCTGCGCTGATGTTCCCCTTTGCCACACCACTTCCTCTCGGGTTGGCTGAGCCTGGGAGAATTCTGAGGCCTCCCAAGGGGAAGTTGGGTTGGGGACACACTTTGTTTCAGTGTAATGGGGTATGTGCCTCTGTGCAGCTAAGTTATTGTTATCGTGATGGGTTTCACGACAGGGCAGGTGGCTAAGCTTGAGGTTCAACTCCATTGCTAATAATAGGAACATGATACCCTAAGACTTTTCATTTTCTTGGCGGCCAGTCGACTGGACTTGGGTTCTGTAACATGGGCACTCTCTGCCCTCACACTCTCCCTGGCATGTGATGACAGTCCTACCTTGCTTCTGTCCCTAAAACACTCCCCTTGACCTTTCACCCCACCCCATTGTCCTTCTTACACACCAGCCTCCACGCGGAAAGGGCTTCATGGCCGTGCACATATCTGCCGCTGAAATGCATTGCTCAACCCTGTCCACGCCAGTTCTTACTCATTTGACAGGAAATATTGACCAAGACGGAGACAACAAAAATCCATGCTACTCATTCTCATGAGACAGGAATGACAAACTGAGTAAGGGCAGTCTTTCCTTTAAAGTTACATAAAGTTGGTCACTATATCGGCACTTGGTATTTCACATATTTGACAGCAATCCTAAACACATACATGACATGACCAAAAAGGAGTTTCAAAGTCGAAAGAACTTTTTCTAAACTAAATTCCATCAACAGTGGTAGATGGAAAACTGATATTTTCCTGTTCTCTATGCAGAAAGGGATCTTACAAAGTGTTATTACATGAAGAGGTGACCAAAGTCCATGTAGACAAAAATGCAGGGGCAAGTCTGAGGGAGGCGCTCCAGGGAGTCCATTAGCAGAGATGTTTTTGTGGGTGTGGTGATGCCTGTGGCATTTACCAAGCTTTTATTCTTTTCTGCGTTTTGATTTTTTCTCGACATCAATGTATGATTGCCTCTCATGCACGGCCCACTGGGGACCTGGCCTACAACCCAGGCATGTGCCCTGTCTAGGAATTGAACCAGCGACCCTCAGGTTCACAGGCCAGTGCTCAATCTGCTGAGCCACACCAGCCGGGGCTCTAATTTTAATTAAACTTTTTATTTTTCAGGTCACTGTAGAGTCACACATGCAGTGGTAAGAAACCCAACAGAGAGATTCTGTATTTCCTTTACCCCGTTTCCCCCTTGTTAACCTCCTACAAAACCACAGTACACTAACAAAATCAGAATGTTGATATCGACACAGTCCATATTAATTTTTATGCTCGCAGTTTTGTGTCATTTTTCCAAAGAGCTCTTCTTCTCCCAAGTGTGATAAGCTTTAGGTTCTACAAAACCTGGACCTGTGCCCATACCCACCATGTGCTGGACCCCATTAATGGGGCCAGGGATGGAGCAATGGGCACAGACACAGTCCCTGGCCTCAGAGAGCTTGTGTTCTTGCAAAGGAGATAGAAAATAAGACAGGCAGCATGTGGGATGGTGACGAGGGCTTTGGAGAAAAGGAAAGCAGGGTAAGGGCGTCAGGAGTATGGTGGACAGACTGGAGTTGCTGTTTTGAGAAGGGCGTGCTGAGGAAGGAAGGACTGTGAGTAGATGGCGTTTGGGCAGAGACCCAGAGGAAGCGAAGGAGCAGGCCGAGAGGACGTTGCAGGGAAGGGAGGGGCAAAGTCCCCGAGGTGGGGGCAGTGGGGAGGCTGAGTGTCCGAGGTGGGGAGAGGTGACATTGGAGAGCGGATGGGGATAGTGACGGAGCGGGGCCTCGTGAGCCACGAAAGGAGACTGAATACATTGCGAAGGGGTGAAAGGGTTCTGAGCAGATAAATGATGGGAAGAGACTTGCATTTAAAAAGAATCACTGTCCCTGGCAAGGTGCTGAGTTGGCTGGAGAACCATCCTGTGCCCCAAAGGCTGCAGGTTCCATATCTGGTCAGGGCACATTCCTAGGTTGCAGGTTTGATCCCTGGCTGGGTGTATATGAAAGGCAACTGATTGATGTTTCTCTCTTACATCGAGGTTTGTCTCTCTCCCTTCCTCTTCTTCCAAAAAATAATCAATAAACATGTATTTCCGTGAGGACTGAAAAAAAAAACAAAAAACCAACCACTCTGGCTGAGAATACCTAAAGTTTGGAGCAAAGAAAGAAGCAGAAAGCAGGAGCAGCTATATCATGTGTGGGGCCCATGGGAGATGAAAATGCAGAGTACCGGTTCCAACAGCAGGAGAGAGCTTTTCCTTTCTTTGAGGGTGTTTCTCTTGGCCTGGCCCTGTGCTTGCTGTGTTGTGTTCAGTTAGACCTGGGGATGCTTTGGGGGGGGAGGTATAGACACTCACAGTGCTCTGGGGCCCTGCTGGGGGTGCAGGGGGGCTATAGTTGCTGGGGGGCATTGGTCAAGAGAGGGGGTAGCCAAAAATCTGTGCCACGAGACAGTAAGATCTGGGGCCCGTGAAGCTCCAAACCCCAAGTGCATGTTCCCTTGCCCCATTGCTTCACTTAGGGAACACACATTCAAGATAAACTTATCGAGAATTTCAAGGCCAGCCCCACAGAGCAGTAAACTCCACAGATGGAGTCCCCTTCCCGCCCCCCATTCCCCTGCCCTAGTCACAGACCAGCCAAGGCAGACCTGGTGGGAAGAGCAGGCAGGAGGCAGTCGCAGGAAGCAGGCGGGAGAAGGTGGTGACATGGACCAGGGTGACAGCAGGGGATGTGGGGAGAGGACGAGAGTCTGGAACAGACTTTCCTGTTGGACGGATGTGGGGAAGGAGACAAGGAGTCAAGGTGGGTCTGCCTCCAAGGCTTTAGGCTTGGAGATCTGGAAGGAAGAAGGTGCCATTTTCAGAGAGGGAAAGACTGAGGCAAACTGACTTGGAGGGGAAGGATCATTCGTTTGGTCTCGGGCTTTTTGAGTTTGGTATGTTTTTAGGCATCAGAGTGGACAGCTGCAAACATGAGGCTGCAGGGAGAGGAGGGGCTGGAGTTATGAACTATGAGTCATTTGTATTAAGATGATATGTAAACCCATGAGGCTGCTTGTGAACTCCTGGGGATTGAATATGGATAAAAAAAGAGAAATCTGGGGCCCTTCAGAGTTTAGAGGTACTCCGAAAAATGATCCAAATAGGGTAGAATTAAACACTGTGTAATTAATTGACATTACAAATTAAAGCATGGCACCGTGGCACACGGCCCCGAAACACTGCCTCCTGGGACTCAGGTGAAGTGCAGCTTTCACTCCGTCGTCCTCCGCGTGCAGAGGCATCGGTCACGTTCACAGATGTCCTTCAGCACTGGGGAAGCCCTGCTTCTCCGTGCAGGGTTGGGGGTGGCGGTGGGGCACTCCCAAGCTTAGAAAATGGAACTTCAGTTCTTAGCTTGCTTGGCTGTGGGGACACAGCCTAGGATCAGGAGGAGCTGCCTCTCTTACGGGCCTGCTTGATACTTTGGGCAGTGAGCAGTGTCAGGGAATAGGCTCTGCAGAGAGGTATTTATTTTTTATTTTTAAATTTATTTTTATTTTTTAAAAAATCCTCACCCGAGGATGTGTTTATTGGTTTTAGAGAGAGAGGAAGGGGGTTGGAGACAGAGACAGAGAGAGAGAGAGGAATATCAGCGTGAGAAAGAAACACCCATCGGTCGCCTCCTGCACATGCCCCCACCAGGGACTGAACCCACAACCCAGGTACGTGCCCTGAGTGGGAATCAAACCCACACCTTTTGGTGTATGGGACGATGCTCCAACCAACTGAACCTTCTAGCCAAAGTCTACAGAGAAGCTTCTGTGTACTCACTTCAGCCTCTCCCAGGAGGTGGCAACAGTGTGGCTGTGGAGATTTTCTAGTGGCTGCAGGACTGAGGTCCTGGTGCGGGTGACACCTGCGGGGCCAGGGTGCAGGCCCAAGGAGATGAAAGGGGAAGCGTCATTGGCGGTGATCTCTCACCCGGCCAGTTTTGGTGTGACTTTGGGCATCTCCCAGGACGCTCCAGTCTAGCTCGCCAGCCCTCCCGACAAACACAGTGGTGAACACCCAATATTTCTTTAATAAGCTCTTTCATGACAGCCTTACCTTTGTTGTTGGCAACAAAGAATACCAACTGAGATGATGTTTCTAAATGGGAAATTTAATGATATAAGTCACCTACAACTTCTTGGCAAGGTGGTGGCATAGGTAAACACGGTACCCACCTCCTCCCACAACTACAACTAAATTACAACTAAACTACAGAACAATAACTCTCATTCAGAACCTCATGATATTGAGCTGAATGGAAGTCCTACAACTACAAAATTAAAGAAGAAACCACATGGAGACTGATAGGAGGGCAGAGATGCAGAACAGGCTGGTCCCACAGCCATGTGCAGCAGATAAAAATTGGAGGAAATATTTCACCTGTGGAGGTAGCCCCTGAGGAGCAAAGGGTCCCCGTCCTACACCAGGATCCCAGCCCAGGACTCCAGTGCCAGGGAGAGAGGTCCCCATAACTTTTGGCTGTAAAAAACAATGGGGGTTATGGCTAAGAAAGACTGGAGCTTCCAGGGTCCCAGGCAATTCCTTTTAAAGAGCCTAGGCATGAACTTACTCTAAATCACACCCTCTGCGCTCCAGCACGGGGCAGCAGCTTGAAAGACAGACACCAGAGACACACAGGGAGGAACTGAACTACTTGGCATCGGGGCGAGAGCTGGAGGGCAGCTTTCTTCCAGACAGACATGCTGGCAGAGGCCATTGTTCTTCTGAGTAGCCCTTCCCACACAGAGCCAGCAGGTGGGTGCCATATCTGGGCCTCCATCAACCTGGCTAACACTGTAGCCCCACCCTGGTGATACCATGAGGACCTGGGTACCCAACTTTGCGCCTACCCAAGCTGTCTCCTGTGGCTTTTTCATACAAATGTCTTGTCTTGGCTCATACTTCAGATTTTCCTAGATTCTCTCAAACAAGAATCATCTGACCTCAGTGAGCCCTGTGCCTCTCACTAAGTTGTCCGGGTCTAGGCGCTACTTGCAGTTGGCCTCGGTTCACAGGTTGGCATTGCCTGGGCACCTCCAAGCCCAGCACAAGTAGCAGCCATCTTCAGATTGCTTTGTAGCTTATGTTGGGTGGCCCTGGACGGAACATAGGCAGTAGCCGACCTTGACCGGCACTTCCCAGGAGGCCCCAGAGCCAGCACACCCAGTAGACAGCTTCAGACTGCATTGAAGTACCACCACCCAACCACCTCCTCAGGAGACACACTCAAAGGCCCCAGAACCCTGCTGAAGCGAGATCTACTCTGGGGGGTGGGCCCCTGCATCGCTGGTCCTCCACTGTGGTCAGAGGTTGGT
This sequence comes from Sturnira hondurensis, assembly GCF_014824575.4. Lineage (NCBI taxonomy): Eukaryota > Metazoa > Chordata > Mammalia > Chiroptera > Phyllostomidae > Sturnira > Sturnira hondurensis. Next base: position 12,448,963 of record NW_028082350.1, on the reverse strand, counting down.
GTTCAGTCCTTGCCGCCGATCAGCCTAGGTGAATCCCTCCCATTGATTTCAAAATATAATGACAGAAAACTTCCCTAACTCACTGGAGAAAATAAACACAGAAGTCCAGGAAGCACAGAGAGTCCTAAACAAGATGAACCCAAAGAAGCCCACAGCAAGACACATTGTAATTAAAATGCCAAAGATTAAAGATAAAGAGACAGTCTTAAAAACAGCAAGAGAAAAGCAGTTAGTTACTTACAAAGGGAGCTCCCATGAGACTGTCAGTTGATTTCCCAAAAGAAACTCTGCAGGCCAGAAGGAACTGGCAAGAAATACTCAACATGATGAAAAGGAAGGACCTACAACCAAGATTACTCTACCCAGCAAAGCTATCATTTAGAATGGAAGGACATGTGGAGAGCTTCCCAGACAAGAAAAAGCCAAAAGATTCATCACCACCAAACCAGTATTATATGAATGTTAAAGGGTATTCTTTAAGAAGAAGACCAAAAATACGAACAATAAAATGAAAATAAATACATACCTCTCTAAAAAACAAACAAAATAAACAAACAAGCAGAACAGAAACAGAATCATAGATACAGAGAATGTTTTGGTGGTTGCCAGATGGGAGGGGCTTGGGGGAATGAGCGAAAAAGGTGAAGGGGTTAAGAAGTAAAAATTGGTTGTTGCAGAATAGCCATGGGGATGTAAAGTACGGCATAGGGAATATAGTCAATAATAGTCTAACATAACTATGGATGGTGTCAGATGTGTGTGCAATTTATTGGGATGATCACTTATTAAATCATGGAATGTCTAATCACAAGGGTGTACACCTAACTCTAATACAGTAATGTACATCGACTGTAATAGAAAATTTAAAAACAATAAAAATAAATCACTTAATGTTTGTAAAGCATATTGTGCCTTCAAGTAAGTACTCTATGGGTGTTTTGCCTTAGTGAGATCCAAACTCACTTTGGATCTCAAACTCTATTCTAAGACTCTTAGATGTTGCTCTCATGTTAAACAAGCTTCTCTGTCCCTAAAAACGTGTTTTAGTTTGACACAAGGTACAGTATTAGCATCATGACAAAAATACTTCTATCTTACAGAAGATGTAACTAAAATCAGATCTCTGCCCATGGCTACACTATTAGAGAGTTCTGTTGTTAATAAGAAGGGAAGATCTGCTATTAATAAGTAATTTAATTTTAATTACCACTTACTTTGTCCAAACTATACCCTCTGAAGATTCTATTGTTTCGTCATTTGAAAATAGTGAAGCACCACATTCAGTACCAATCATATTAAGTCGAAGACACAAGTCAGAGAAGTCAGTGGTCAGCTATAAAAAAACAAAGGCAGTAATGAGCTCCTGAGAATAAATCACTTTCAGCCCAGAGCCTTGTGTAAGGAAGAGGCTTCCGTGGATGTTGAGTTGAAGCAAGTTACAGCAGAGAGCTCCATAGATAAGGTTTACATCCGCTTCTGGCACGGACTCTGTGATCCGGTAAAGACAACTTTTTGAGATGATCAGAGCAGGTGATGTATTTAAGCTCCATACGTGACATGCATTTGCTCACTAGATGTTGGTTTCCTTCCTCTCGTTCTCATCTCATCAGCTGTAAAACCAAGACAGCCTTCATAATACGTGCATTTCCAGGATGCAGCACTATTGCTAGGGTTTAATGCAATAATGTGTTCAAGCAATTTTTTAAACCAGAAGATCTTTATTCTTCACTGTGACAGACTTCATCCTTTCTTTCGGATATGTTTTGCCATGTTTTGAATTAAGAGAATGGGTTAAGTATTTAGAATTGGTCAGAATGTATGGTAGGTCATGGGGGAAAATGGTCTTATTAATAGTTTTGGGGAGTAGTTACATGGATTAATGGTAAATGGAATTCTGAAGGGTGAGTGCTCCATTGTTAAATTTCCCCGAATTAATTAAAAGTGAATATCCAGTATGGGGAAGTAGAAAACTGTGCATAGCCTATCAGAATGAGAGAACTATTGCCCCTTCAACTCCAGAGACATCATATTCGATTATTTCTTGAACACTGGGAAATATGAATTCTCTAAGGATAGATTAAGAGTTGCTCTTCCTCTTCAACTTTCTCAGTGTCCTGGGATGGAATTAAGGTCTCTTTAAAGCCAGCTTAAATGTAGCATGCACTTCTGGCTATAACATTTCTCTGAAAGTCTCCTGGAGATGACAAAGTGGCATGGCGGTTCTTTGCCGACCCAAACCCTGACTTGCCAAACAAATGGCTGGGAGTGAGGGTGGTTGGGGAAAAGGAAGGAGTGAAAAGGGAGACGGAATGAAGGTCCAGAGATAAATGGACTTCAGGCAAGATTTGATCCGGTGTCTTGATGATGTCAGTGAGATATCTCTCCCTTCTCCCTTCCTCCCTGTTGTTTCATTCTAAGCGGATCCCCTTTATGTTTGTTGGCTTCATGGAAGATGAAGGGGGCAGTGTGTCTATAGCTTTGTGATAAATGAGGAGACCTGTGGGAGAAGCAGCTGGGGGAAGATGGGCAGGAGGCAGTATACCCAGCAAAAAAGTTTGAATTTTGTATGAAGCGCAGTGGGAGATCACTAAAGATTTTAGATCCAGGGAGGTACATGTTGTGGTTCACAGTTTTAAAACATTCTAATTGTCAACATGAATGCTTTTGAGAAGGATCAGAGTAGAAGCAAGGAGACACGTTAGGGAGGTGGTTGCAGCGGTCCCTCGGGCGTTGGTAAGGATTAAGAGGTGAGAAAAAGAATAGAATCAAGGGTGAGATGCTTCATCTGTGGTAATTCTTTACACCCCAGATATAGAGCCCCCGTCTTCCTGGTATCTATTTTGCCAGGGACCCCAGAGGTACAACCCAAATATGACCATTTTTTAATGTTGACTTTTTTGGATGTGGTTATTTGATAGTTCTCAACCTAATATTACAAAACACAGGAAGGAAAAAAGTGAGTGGCTAATACAAGGAAAACATTGCAGACTTAGACCCCCAAGGAATTCAGATGAAAAACATCCCAAAGGACGTATGTTTAAGCTAAGTAGAACTATTTTAAAAAATATTTTATTTATTTACTTATTTACTTATTTTTAGAGAGAGGGGAAGGGAAGGAGAAAGAGAGGGAGTGAAACGTCAATGTGCGGTTGCCTCTCGCACCCCCCTACACTTTAAATTAGTGACCTAAGGTTCTACCTTAAAAGTGAGAACAGAACAAACCCAAAGAAAGTAGAAAGAAGGAAATAGAAAAATAAGACCAGAAACCCTATGTACAACAGGGTGACCATCTAAAGTAAGAGAGGCTTCTCAAAGAGATTGTTAGAATACAAAAACGTTGTCAATGATGGCAGAATTTGTAACTAATAGTAATGAAAAAGACACCGTAGCTATAGGTAGAACAGAAATAAAATAGTAAGCGTGTATGATAAATAACTTTATGCTTCCGAGGTATGATGACCGTTTATCAGAAACACACACTAACCACCATACAGGGAAGGAGCATTTACAATGACGGGAAGGACCAAGACGGGGACCTGGCCCCCACTGCTCTTATTCACCACAGTACGGAGGAAAGTGCCAGCCAGTGCAATTAGGCAGTAAAAGAAATAAATGTGCAAACACTGGAACAATAAAGATAGGTCATCACCAAGGGAGTCAAAACCAACGAGAGTGAAGGCGTATGGAAAAGAGGTTTACGTCATCTTTGTTGTCATTTAACAACATGCTGTTTTAGGGTCAGTGCCAAGGATGTGATGTTATTATCTTACTTAATACTCACAACACACCTACGTGCTCATTTCACTGATGAAGACACGTGCTCAGGAGGAGTTAGCTTCCCTGTGTGCGCAGCGCTGGTGAGTGAAAGATCCAGGCTTTGCATCCGGGAAACTGGGTCCTAAGCCCTTGGCTTTCACCTCTGGGCTCTGCTGCCTCCCAATACAGTCTCCTATATGAGACACTGAGTGGATAAGTGTTATTCATCATTTTAGACAAATCATAAATGCCCTGGAATCAACCAAACAAGATACACCTGAGACCTGAATGAAGGAAACAACTAAACATTATTGAAGGCTATAAAATAAAGTGTAAACATAGATATAATTGCTCCTCTCCTGGGGGTGAGCACAGTCATTAGTGTGAATAGGTTATTTCTCCTTAATTAATCCACAATTTCAATTTAATTCCAATCAGCAGGTCAAAACAACTTATTTAAAGGAAAGTTATTAAGCTGGTTATAAAGTTTATTTGAAAGAAAGACCCAGAAGCCATAAAAAAAAAAGATTTGCAAGTTTGACTACACAAGAATAAAGATTCCTGGATTACCCAAAACACCACATGCAGAGTGAAAAAAGACAACAACAATCTTTTAGGGAAATTATTTGCCATCCATAAGAAAGACAGAGAGTTATTTCCCTAATAAACGAAGTGCCTACACTCTGATTTGAAAAAACAAACAACCTGATAGATTAGATAAAGTTATGAACAGGCAATTCACCAAAAAGGAAATATAAGCAGTCAATAAAATATGAAAAGATGCTCAAACTCCCGAGTACTCGGATAAATGGAAATCAGATGATAGAGATTCAATTTCTGCCTATCAGATTGGCAAACACTAAGAAGATTTATAGCATCTACTGTTGGCCAGGGCAGTGGGAAATGGCATGTTCCTCATTGCTGATAGAGCTTTAAATCGTTATAATCTTCTTGGCAAGTACTCTAGTAGTATCTATTAAAATTTAATAGGCACAGACCCTAGGATCAGAAATTCCATTTTTGGGGAATCTAGTCTACAGAAATCAAGTCACCAGTAAGTAAGGATAAGTATAGGCATGTTATTCCAGTATGGCTTGTAATGGAAAAATAATTATCTGGAAAATATCTAAATGGGTGAATGAATTATGGGTCCTTCATACTGTCAATGATTGTGCAGCTGTTTAAAAGGATTGCATTACATCTATAGGGAAATCCATAATCTTATTAAATGAAATAATGTAACATTCTGAGTTATGATGGCAGTAATTTTGTTAAAGCAAAATCCTCTAACCTGTATACCACAATTATATGTATCTATAACTTATTTACTTACATAAACATAAAGAAAATTGCAAGAGGATACTTATTAAAACTGTTAATATTGGTTGTCTCTGGATGCTGGGGTTACAGGCCTGGAGAAGAAGATTACCTTTTGTATAGTTCCATTGTTCTTGACTTCTCATAAAAATGTATTGCTTTTATATGCAAAGAAGTCAGTGAAATAAATGAAAGGAAAAGAACTTACTACTTTCTCAAACTTTTGTAGACTTTAAAAACATATTTGATGCCATTTTTATTCTTTTCTCCCTCTTACTCTCCCATCTTCTTTGCAATTTTGATATTGGCTGTGGCCGATTATTGATTATGGTAGCTTCCAAGGTGGGAGCCCCCAGAACTGGTAAGGGACCAACATCCACACCATAACCATAACGCTTATAAGACTCACTACGTATGATGTGTGAAAGGGTCTCATACTCCTTTAATGAATAGTTTAGTAGATTTGGGACATTAAACCCCCAATAAACCCTGATTAATGTCATTCCTTTCATGTAGTGATTAACCAATTCTCGATGAACTCCTAATGTGGCCTTTTTTGTTCATGATGTCTGGTACTAATCTTTTTTTAGCCAAGGAAACATGTATTATTATTATGTGCTGCAGATATGGGTACTGTCAGCCCGTCAGGAGACCAGTTGGTGAAGAGAGAAGAGAGGGAAATCTTTGGTTTCTCATGACGGTCTGGCAGAAGGACACTTGGCATGGCAGGTGGGCTCGTTGAAAACGAAATCAGGGAAATGCCCAGCAAAAAAATTGCTCTGGAGCAAGCTGGCTGGCATCTTTCTGACATTTCTCTTGTCAGCAGTTCTTTGCCTGACTCAGAACCCTTGGAATTAGAAATGGGAACGTCTCGGGTCAAGTCAGTTCTTGCTGAGATTTTTTTCCACTGAATAGGACCGATGACAATCCCCAGGCCGTGAGAAATACCGGTTGTGGTTTCAGTGTTTGTTGCATTGCTAGGAGTCCCTGGAGGAAGATGCAATCTCTCATAAACCCTTCAATGCCTTCAGAAATCTTTAAAATTGGGGTGAAATAACACAAAATTTGCCATCTTAGCCATGCCTGAGGGTAGAGTTCAGTAATGCTGAGTATGTTTGTATTTTCATGCACTAATCGCCATTCTGCAAAATGGACACCCTGTGTCCATTAAACAATTGCCCATTTCCCCCTCTCCCCAGCCCCTGGCGACCACCATTCTGCTTCTCCTATGGCTTTGACTGCTCTAGATACCTGTGCAAGGGGACTCAAGCCCTATTTATACTGTGACCGGCTTATTTCTCTTAGCATAATGTCCTCAAATGTCACCTGTATTGTAGCATGTGTCAGACTTTTCTTCCTATTTAAGGCTGAATAATATTCCATTGTATGGCCAATTAGGAATTTTAATATTCAAAAGGCTTAGTTAGATATAAAATTTAAAAATCCATTGTTTTAACCCTAAAAGAGCATAAAGCCTTCTTTTTCCTTCCTTCCATTCTCTGTCTCTCTCTTCCTCTCCCTTCCTCCCTTCCACCCTCCATCCCTCCTTTCTTCCTTTTTCTTCCTTCTTTCTTGAAGTTGCCTACTATGTGACTGACTACTAAAAACGATTAAGATATTGTCACTGCCTTTGTAACTCTCAAAGTGGGGATACCTCTACAATCCAAGGCAGAATGGATCATTGGAGCAATATGTTAAAGTGACAAAGAAAGACACATCACCTTAAAATAGACCCTTATTTTGGGGTCTATCATTTCAAAAAATTTCTTCAGACCCTCTCTTGCAAAACTCTTTGCTCATAGAAGATCAAAGTGGGCTAAGAACATGAATTTTAATATTTTAGAACTAATATATATATATTTTTAGGCTGTAAATTCTACCTGTTACAGAAAGCAGGCCCTCTTCCATGGGTTTTAGACAATATCTATGGTTTGCATTTTTTCCTCATTAAAAGCATGAAGGAGAGAGACTACTGAGCCCTGTGCTAATAACGGGCTTGTCTAAGACTGGCGGTCATCTTAGTGTTCCGCTGACATCGCAAATCCTCAGGATTATAAAACTTGCCTCTTGAGGTCAGAGTATTTGGTGAAAACTTGGGTCAAATCCTTCCCCTTATATCTAGATGCACACAGCATCGCACATCATTTCACCTTGACTGCATACCTTCCTTGATTCTTTTAGGTTCTATTAGGCTCAGCCCCTTAGGCCTTTCTTCTGAGCTGATAAATTGGCCAATTTGACCCTAAAATGGAATGACAGGGCAGGAATATAGGGGAGCAGCTTCTGTCACACTGTGAGTTTTATGTTCTATCAATAGCCCTGTTATGGTGTGCAGGCTCTTGGGTTTCCCCAGGAACGGAGCCCTTTCGTAAACAAAACACTGTCATTTCAAGCCATTAGAATGCATTATATGAGGCATAATGGCCGAAGGAGAGTGATCAGGGAGTCAGATGAGAGGTAGAGTGAGATCTTTGGCTCTCTGGCTGCCTCGGTATTTGAGCGCTGCGATGAACTCAATCTTCCCATTACCCATTGTATTCTTTTAAAAAAAAAATTCGGAACAAAAGCTTTCCTTCCCAACCACAGATGGATTTAGCAATTCCAGTTCCTGTTTACTATTTCAGTGAAATCTAGTCCTTTTCAGAGTTAAACATTCTTCTCTCAGACATTATTTTAAATGCACCCCTGACCTTTCTTTTAGTAAAAAATAGTTTAGTTCCTTAGCTTCTAAGGGGGCAGTGAATAGTTTTAGCTGCTGAAGAATGTTGTCTCTTGTGCTCTGGACTTGGGTCTGAGTACAGTGTAATTCTTGTTTTGTCAACAGACTTAGATGGTTTTGTGGGATATCAGCTCTGATACCAAATTGAGTGAGAGCCTTGTTTCTACCGGAAGCAGGTGCCAAGATAAGATTAAACATGCAGGCACTTCTCTAGGGGACACTCCCTCGTGGGAGAGAATGGAAACAGTGCTGGAAGAGGCTGGGAGAGCATTGGTTCGTCATGCAAATTGGACCCCGATGCAGGAAAGGGGGAAGGAAGGTTGTGTGGAAGCGCCAGAGGTGGCTGTGCAGTTTGAAAAGTTTGCCAAGGCCCCTGGGGTGTCATGGGACCATAGTCACTTCTCCCAGGATCTGGACTGCCTAACCTCACCATCACCAGTAGCTTGGTTATTGGCAGGTAGCCTGATCTTCAAATTCTTCATTCGAGTAAGAACACCAGCCTTTCTTTAAAACTGCTTTCGTCTCTGTCTCCCTCCCTACTCGTGCCTGACGGGGCTTTGCCCAGTTGCAAACCTTGCATCCCAGGAGGTGGAAGTTCAGTATCTACAGCTCCCAGTTTTAGGTAGCAGCCAGAGAGGATGCGAGAGCAGGGTGGGGCTCGTCCTTTCTCTCGCAAGTTTCCAGGCTTGCGAGTGAAAGGCAAGGAAGGAGCATGTGCAGTCTTGGAGGGTGTTGCAAATTACGCCCATCACACAGGTAATCGGAGCAGCCTTTATTCAGCAAATAAACACAATTCAGCATTCCCTGAATCACATTTTTACAAAATCACAGAGTGTGTGTATGTAGGGGGCATGTTACATTTGAGGATTGTGAGGATTTTATGCTGCTCTTAATCACTAGAAATAGGTCATCGGACCCTTGTTGTCTGATAATATTTGCGTCTTTTCAGAAGACTGAGCCTGTGTGATGTAAATGATGGATGGGGCTGGGGCATGGGGGGGCAGGAGTGGGGGTGGGGAAGAACCAATCTATAAATTCTCCAACTGTCCTAGCCCTCACTAGGGAAAAGTGGAGGCGGGGAGGGGGCTTCTTAGACTGTGCTTGAGCCTCAAGATCCAGCTAGTCACCGCCTGGGAAGGGTACCCTAATAACTCCAGGCTTCAGACCTCATTTCAACAAGGGAAAGAGATACGCCAAACTTTTTTTAAAATATTTTATTTATTTATCTTTAGAGGGAAAGGGAAGGAGAGAGAAGGAGAGAAATATCAATGTATGGTTGCCTCTCCTGAGTCCCCTCCTGGGAACTGGCCCGCAACCCAGGCATGTGCCCTGACTGGGAATCGAACCACGATCGTCTGGTTTGCAGGCCCGCACTCAATCCACTGAGCTACACCAGCTAGGGCTCAAACTTTTTTTAATGGAGGTATTGAATGCTCTGGTCTTTGGTAAACCTGGGAAACATTTGCTGTCCTAGGAAGTTTTCAATTTGGGAAAATATTTCTTTCCCTTTTGTGTTCTGCCTTTCCCTATTTCTATGATATTGGATTGGCCAAAAAGTCCGTTTAGTTTTTTTCCGTAAAATAAAGGACACACTTTTCATTTTCGCCCATAGCTTTATTGATTTCGATATTCTGAGTATGTCGGCTATCTCCTCCTATTGGCTTCTGATGGGTAGAGGCCACGGGTGCTGCTCAACATCTTCCAATGCATAAGACACTCCACAACAAAGAATTATTTGACCAAAATGTCAATAATACCAAGAAACTTCACAGACGACTTCTGACACATTTGATGAGTCACATCACCTTCTCCACATACTGCACAAATCTTTTTTTGCATTTCAGCTGCATTTTGACCTTTTTTGATATAATAAAGCATAATATGCCAAAATATTGCATAGTGTCTTCCAGCTTCGGTATTAAAATGGCTGCACAAAAATTTGCCAGTTTTGATAAGTTTTATTTTTAATGTACCCTCATATGACAGCTAGCATAAGGCAATCTAACAAAATTGTTTCAAATGAAGATAAAGACAACTAAGTGCTACTGGAGCCATCATATGAAAAAAAAAAGGGAACTTATTGGCCAACCCAATGTAACTGGTCTTTCAAGGACAGGTGGGGTTTGGGGTTGATGGTGAGCCGACAGAGTGGGCCAGGCAGCTGAGAACTGAGCAAAAACCCATTTTCAAGCCGGACTAGGGCACAGTCCTTACTGAAGTAAGTAGGCCCTTGGCCACTCTCTGTCATCACAGCGAAATGCCTAAGGAGCAGCATTTCTCAGCAAAACCGACTTCTCAGAGAAGGCCTTTGCTGGGATCAGGTCACAAGGCGACCACTGTGTCACAGTCTCCAAATACTTCTGGTTGTCAAGAATTCATTCACTAGCCTGAGGTTCCTGTCCAGCGGGAATTGAGTCTCGTAGAAAATGTCTTCATTTTGGCAAGAAAATTGTTTTACTATATAAATAAATACAACACGATGCTTCGCATATAACAAGCTCTCTCCACATGTTGAGCAAATGAAGAGAGGAGACCGAAAGAAAACCAGAGAGTAGAATGGGAAAAATCGGCCAGAAATAGTCTGACTCTTAAGTTCATACCCTCTTCGTTTTTATGGCATATGTGTTTGTGGGAAAATGCTGAGTATAGTCACACAGGCTGACAATGCTGATTCTTTTGGTTGAATTACAAGAAGAGCGGGGAAGGGACATTCACAAATAGAAACTGGGACACATCTTTATATACATTTCTTCTATTCAGTTTTCTAAAATCAATAGCCCTGTGAATAAGTATTACTAACCCTTCCTAACTTTATTTTTATTGTTGACACTATTACAGGTGTCCCCACTTCCCCCCATTTGCCCAGCCCCATGCCCCTTCCCTCTGCCGTCACCACACTGCTGTCTGCGACTGTGGGCCATGCATGTATGTTCTTTGACTCATCTTGATTCATATGTTAATCAGGAGGGCAGTGTGATAAAATAGGATCCATTCTAGAAAGTTTCTATGGAAAACCACTTGAGGTTATTGGATACTCAACTGAAAGGGCTAGGGGAGTGGGTTCTAGACTTAGCCTTCTAGAATAATACCCCAAATAACTCGGAACTGAGCATCAAGGAAGCTGCTAGCTCTGAGGCTGCACCTGGAGATTTTGTGTTCAAAAACATACCACCATGGCTGCAAGCCAAGGATCAAGAAGCTGGGACAGGGAGTTTGCCTTCTGTCCCTGCTCTCGGCACCCACAGAGCTGTTGACTGTCCCCTGGAACGTGGCGCGCATCCACTGCCTTCCCCGTTGCTTCTTTGTTAACACCCAAGGACCTGGAGGATAGAAACTAGAAAGCTGCCGCCCCTAAACCTCATTTCCTACGGCCATACTTGCTAGCAGAAAAGCAGCCAGCACGGCAGGCAGAGGCCTTCTGCCTCACACTGGCCTGCTAAATCTGCAGGAGGGCAACTAAATGATACGCTCTCTGCCAGAATATCTGTAGAAAGAAGTGTTCGGTTTTCCAGCCCAGGCTTTATAGGAAGGCACACCAAGAGGGCAGAGTCAGTGGCTGAAGGAGCCTAAACAGCCCGGATTGCTTGGGAGGAAATTAAAGCTCAGGCAGGCTATGTAAAAATGTGCACCAAGTGAAAAGAACATCGTGGTTAAATGCAAGGGCACTAGACTCTGACAGATCAGGACTCAGATCTCTGTTCCAGAAAGTCCTAGCTGTTGCAGTGAGAATTAACTATCTTGTTTGCAAAGTGCCTAGTACAATGGACCCTACAAGGGTCCAAGAGATCGTAACGTGATTTGCTAAGGTTCCATAGTAAGCGGTGAATGCAGACCACTAACCTGGGTCCGCGGTCTTTGCTCTGTCTCCCTGGGCAGCGGAGGTGAGATAGATCAGTAGATGGTTTCAGCAACAAAATAAATGTTTGTAAGAGCAATGTTTTTAAAGACATTTTTAATGTTATACTTCACACATATGTTATCCTTATCATTGATTGTAACTATGCAAGATGGATTTTACTAGCCCTCGATCAAAATTGGCCTTGTTACCTTATAAACAAGTTTTTTTATTTTATACAGTGGAGTGGACTGAGTGGTATTCTCCAAAAAGATGTGTTCAAATCCTATCCTCCAGTACCTCGGAAGGCGACCTTCTTTGGAAATGTCATCTTTACCGAAGTAATTGAGTTAAGGTGAGGTTATATTGGAAAAGTATGAACCTTAAGTCTAATGACTGGGGTCCTTATAAGAGAAAGTAGAGGGAGATTTGAACACACAGATATACCATATGGAGACAGAAGCAAAATTGAAGTGGTAAAGCTATAAACCAAAAAATGCCAACAATTGCTGGCAACCACGAGAAGCTAGAAGAGGCAAGGGACGGATTCTCACTAGACACTCTGCAGGGAGTAGGAACAACTTGATTTCACACTTCCGGCCTCCAGAACAACATGACAATGAGTTCGCATTGTGTGAAACCACCCAGTTTGTGGTGATGTGTTATGGCAAGCCCTGGGAACTAACACGCACATATGTACCTTATTATGCAATGAATGTATTCCGGATAAGTTGTACACGCTTATAGTTCTCTATTTTCTCGTGTTCCTTTCAGGGCTATTTTACTTTACTTTCAAATTAATATTTACTTGATGGTGGCTCAAATAACTTGACCTTTTCCTTTTCTAATTTTCTCTCGAATCTCTGTCAAGTACTCAGTAGACTATAAATAGAACTTTCAACATAATTGGGGAGCATCACTCTTTGAATAATCCTGGAGCAAATTCTTTTAGAAGCTGAGGATTTGTTTGGCTTATGATTTATAAATTAAACAGTGGACTGGAAAGAGCAACGGACAGAGGCCCAGGGAAAATCACAGTCACAGCCACCTCGTGTTGAACACATGCATTCGAATGTCATTCCAGGCATTTCGTGTACCGTGTCTCATTTTCTCCTGGGGAGTAAGAATCACAGCCCTATTTTACAAATTTAGACACTATAGGTCAAAGGCGCTAAAAGACCTGTCCAGCCAAGATCATGGAACTGGCAGGTGGCAAAGACAGCACCTACTTCCAGGCTATTGGATTCCAAGGTCTGCGTCCTTCAGCATTAGGGTTGGTTTGGGTTTATCTTCCTGGTTCCTCTCACTCATCTGTAAGGTGAATGGGTGAGCTCAGGGAAGGTGAGGGAGAGCCTGCACTTGGCCTAATCATTCTCACATTCACAGAGACGTATGAAGGACAAAGACCAGGTGCGGAACTGTAAACAGCTTATCAACCAGTGAAGCTTTTGAAGGACAAAGGACAGTGATGAAAAGCTGTAAAGCTTTCAACCTGCAGGCCAAGAACGAAAAGGTCAATTTGCTCAACACTTAGTGCCCATCCTCCCTCCCTCCTTCCTTCCTACTATTTGCATATCATTTGCATCCCTCCCCACACACATCACCCTTACGAAGGTTGTCTCCTGGTCTTCTTTTACTTATCCCACCTTCTCCTTCTTGGTCTCGTTCTTCTCTTTCCTCTTTCCTGTAAACTCACTTAGTCATTCAAAGTCTGACCTTAGATAATCGAGGCAAGTTTAAAAAGTTGGGGAAGTTTGGGTACAATATTACCTATGGCTTGTGGCTTGATAGTGTACGGGCATGGAACAGCTTATAAAAGGGAAAGTAATAAAGAAAGTCAGTGGAAAAAATTTTTAAATTGTTACTCTTATCTTGTCACTCACAATATATATCCATTAAGAGACACTCAAAGAGTAATATTTTTAAATTTTATTTTCAAAGTACAGTTTATATTTAATATGATTTTTGTATTAGTTTCAGGTGTACAGCATAGTGCTTAGACAACCATACAATTTACAAAGTGTTCCCCCGATATTCCTAGTACTCACCTGGCACCACACATAGTCAAAGAGTAATCTTGAAAACTATGTCAAGCCCTGGCTGGTGTAGCTCAGTGGATTGAGCATGGGCCTGTGAACCACACAATCGCAGTTCGATTCCCAGTCAGGGCACATGCCTGGGTTGTAGGCCAGTTTCCAGGAGGGGGCTCACGAGAGGCAACCATACATTGATATTTCTGTCCTTCCCTTCCCTTCTCTTTAGAGGGGAAGTATAAATAAAGAAAATCTTTCAAAAAAATGAAAACTATGTCAAAATGTGGGAGCAGACATGTTATTTACATTTAATGTGATAATTTATTACTCAGTGACATTTTAATTACTGAGGAATTTTTTTTTGCTATGATATACTTTCTATCCTATGAATGAATCTTAATTTACATACGATAACACTATAATCTACCCTCCCTTAAACCAACAGTGAATTGATGTTGTGCTTTCTCATTTAACACTATAATCTACCCTCCCTTAAACCAACAGTGAATTGATGTTGTACTTTCTCATTTACCAGGTAGACAACACAGGATCTCCTGTGTTGAAAGTTTATCACTGTAATCAGTATTCCCTTACTAAACGATTTCTTGGTAGCCCGTTTCTCAGTTGGTAAAACCCTTGGGTCATTGTTTTGACTCTAGATCTACCGGCAGAAGGAAAAATAAGCTTTACAGACAAACCCGAGAGTTAATCTAGTGCAAGGGCTACATTAACACCAGTCAACAGGAGCAAAGCAATCAAGCTACTGATTTCCCCTGCTCTCAACATTTGCTAATATCCAGTTATGAGACTGTTATCATCTATCCTCTCTGTAAAATAATGTAATCATGCTAAGAACTCCAGAGTGTTGAATGCTGAAAAATTATAATTAGAACTTTTTTTGTTCCAGGAGCACAGATACTATTCTCTGAAAGCACGATGGTTCAACTAGTGTGTTAATGTCCTGGCTATTGATTGTTACCAATCTATTACATCATTAATCATTCCTCTTAAATTCTCTGTCTGTTGCAACTAAGTTCTTTGCAAAGTTTGGACAGTAGGTAGCTGAAGATGCACCCTACTTGGAATCTCCCTCTGGGGGCAGGTCTGGATTATCTGCCATATACTCAGCTACTATTGGTTGCACATGTGTGATCTCACTCGCGGCCTTGGAACGACCTTGCAGCTGCTCTGTCTACGCTCCTGAAGGGGCTCAGTACTCTTTGGTGCAGCAGAGGACAGAATGCTAGTGCCATTGTTCAAAAGCTCTGCCTTATGGTGGCGCACTCACCTTTATCTCATAGATAATTTAACTTAAACAATTACTCCCTTGTCTGATGTTATTATGGCTTAAGATTTGCATTTCTTTAAGTTGTTTATGGTCAAAAGACTTACATTTAAAAGGATATTTTTATTTTTGTTCATTTTTCTAAGTTTTAATAAGTACTTAGTTAGCAATTTATAATGCACAGTGCAAATGATGATAAAACACATCTTAACACCAATTTTTTTCATTGTGAAGGGACATGGGATCATTGTCTGCAAAGGCATGGTGTGTATAAATTGTTGCAAGGCTATCTTAAACTCTCTATATCAGCTTCAGAAAATGAAAAATATTCTTAGTATAAATGCATTGAAGGGTAAAGAAATAATTTTAATGATAGTTTCTTGGGAAAGGCCGTAATGTCAACAGTCATTGCTTATTAAAGAGATGTCACAGAGTGTCCCAGATGTGCCCCAGCCAGCAAGGGTCAGAACTGGCTCTGCTGTCCTTAGCTTCTGTAGCCCCTGCTGGCGTGTCCGGGGCTGTAGTGATAAAGCGAGAGGGTACCTCACGGGGAGGAGAGCTCTATGGGGTTGCACGTTTCAGCCATTTAAGACTCTGAACCAAAAGGTGGTTATTCAAAGTGGGCATCTTTTGCTAAGCAACGCTGGTGCTTTACGGAGATGTCAAGAGCAACTGAGGATAACGTACAGGCACCGGAAAACCAGGTCAGAAATCCAGGGGCTCTTATTTAGTTGTGTACAAAGAAGGTCTCATCTCCTCTAGCAGAAGAGTAGATAAAAATAAGGACCGAAACCCAGAATTTAAGAATATAATGGCTGAACTTCAAAGACTGTCAAATGCCCAAACAGGGTAGGTCTATTACACCAAGTAGAGATAGTCTGGGATAACGTGAGGACATCCAGGTAGACGCCTTTGGAAATTTTGACTTCTGAAGATGACTCTAGCCTTCTGCACCTGCAGATTGCTCATCTTCCCCACAGGAGTAAGCATCCCCAGCACCCCTCCCCTACTGCCCTGGATTAGTGCCGAGGACTCTGCCTCCCAAGATCTCCTTTCTGTCTCCTCTTAAGTATTAGGCCAACAGGTAGGGCTGAGAAGCAGGATAAGCCAGCTTTGTGATGGGCTGGGTGTGATAAGGGAGTAAACAAACTATAACCCAAAGGTGTTGCAAGGCGTAGTCAGCAACTCCTGGCAGGAGCCAGAGAATATGTGTGGGACTGGCTTCTCAAGGTACTGAATCAAGATGTCAAAACATAAAATTGGACCCATAAGTTTATTTACTTGGGAGTGCTCTGCTGAGTAAAGAACAGGTGAGTGTAACCCTGGCAAGCACCCCGAGAAACAGCTCAGAATTGCTCTTAGGAAGACTCCTAGAAGAGGAATAGCTGCAGCCTGTGCCCAGTGGAGTTGAAATGCTAGAACTGCCAAAGCAGATATTGCCAAGGATGAAAGGAGTAGGTATTCTGCGTATGGCTAGACGCCTGGCCAATGGTTATGTTCTACGGGGAGACCTAGACGACACACCATTTCCCTAAGCTACACAGTGTGTGCTGCTGGGAGGGGTATCGGCATCACAGAAACTTCCATGGTGGTTACCAGCAGCCCAGGGCTGACAGTGAGGGAGGCTGTCATAGGACTCAGTTGGATGGTGGTACCCACCAACATGGAGGTCAGATGTTGGCGTTCTTAGAAACATGGTAGCTTTTGTACTCCACCTCAGTATCTGTTTTCAGAGAACCTAACCTGTACCTACAAAATTCTAAGTTCTGTGTGAGTTAAATAGCACTAAATGCATGATAAACATCTAGACACATCACAGTGGAATTTCAAAATATCATAGGAAAAGAAACCCCTTAAAATCCACCTGAGGAAACAAGTCCATACAAAAGAACAATTAGTCTGGCAAAGATGTTCTCATCAGTAACAATCAATGACAGAGATAGTAGAAGAACACCTTCAGGGTGTTGACAAAAAGTGACTATCACAGGGGAACTCAGTATCCAGTTCATCTGTTATTCAAAACTGAGGGCAAAATAAAGACATTTGGGGACAAGCCAAGCCTGAGGGATTTCACCACTCCAAGATCTGAAGAAGAAATCATGAAAAGAGATGTTTTGCAGCAAGAAGGAAATTGAATCTCTGAAAGATACGGGATTCAAGTGACAACAATCATTCATAACTTATTAAGCAGTAGTAATAAATCTAAATGAGTTTATGCTTATTCTTTCCTTCTGGTGATTTTAGTGCACATCATCTGTGTCTATTTTGCAGTGTGATATTTAACTTAGAGGTTCTACCCATGAAATTATTTATTTGTTATACAGTAGGCTCTTGACAAAGCCCAGACTATTTGCAAATGCTCAATTTTTAAATGCCACTACAGTATTTGACAAGAGTAAAACAAAGATGTCTAGAGGAATAGAAAACATAAAAAGTTTAATATCTGAATGCTGGAAGATTGGTTCCCACATTACTTCCTAATGTCTGCATTCAATTTGGTGTCTTGGCTAGAAGACAGGCTACCACAGCAGGCCTCGGGCACTCTGAGAGCCTTAGAAAAAGTTGAAAGCGTGACTGTTAAATCCAGATACTCCAAGGTGATATTGCATAAATTCTATTTTGAAAGAGTAAAGGGATCAATATTTATTGAACACTTATTACCAGTTATATATATATACTAACATATTGTATTTGCTTTAATCTCTAAAAGAACTCTATAAGATAGGAATCATTGTTACCTGCACTTTATTGTTGAGGCAAATGATATTCAGAGATTAAATACTTTTCAAAGTCTCAACTAGAAAGGAGCAGTGATAAGATTTGAAATGTGTTCTTTGGAATGAGTTACTCAAAGCCCATGCTTTGATATTAGATACACCTTCCAAGATAGGTAAAAGCATAAAATAGGGATCAACCAAGTCTATATATACAACGTATATTCACAGAGGAATGCAAAGATACAGAAAATTTTCTCATTCTCTAACTTGTCAATTTTCAGACTCCCCCACTGTCTCTCTTCCCTGTTCATCCTTTTTATTCTGGCATATCTCTAGTTTTAGTCGTGGCCTGCCTCTCAGCTACTTTAGTTTCTCGGTTCTGCGTCTAACCTAACTGGTCAGTGGTTTACCAGATGACCCACAGACATGGCTTCTTTTCATTTGTTTACTCATCATCCATTTGTTATTTATCCAAAAGGACTGTACTCCAGGCGTTGTCCTGGGTGATGTGTATCAAAGGGCGCACAGACGTGGCACTGCCCTCAAGGGTCCTATAGTCTAGGCAGTTCAACGTGTCTAAATCCCCTCCGTTCCTATAGCTCCATCCTAGTAAATGTATGGCCTTCAGATCCTGCCAATTCTGATCTGTACCCCCTCCCAATTTCTATTGCTGGTGCCTTCTTTCATGCCCTCTTCACCTGCCAACCGAAATGCGGCAGTAGACTCCTTAATGCTTTTACTACATGCTTTCCAGCTAGGTCCCATCTCCATAAATGCCAGGACAAGTTTGAACACATCATTCCTTGGCTTAAACCTCTTGAATGGTGTTCTTTTCTGTTTTCTATATCAGATAAGATCTACACTCCTTCGCACGTCACACTAAACCCTACATGATGAGGCCCCTCACCTACCTTGCCAACCTGGTCCCCTCTCTCTTGGCCCCTCAAAACCTGTCATTGTACCCCCATTTCATCCAGAGCCATTTCATGCTTCCTTGACTCTTCCAGGAAGAATCAACCATTTTCTTTATTGAACCCCTAAGATTACTTGCATATTTATATCTGAGGTTCCTTTAAAAATGTATTTGCTTTCATGTCCAAATTTCTTCCCTAAAACTCTAAGCCCTATGTATGAGAACTCTGTATTACCTATTCTCACCTATCCAGAACCTAGCACCAGGCTGGACAAATGTCTTATCTGTCCAACTTAATTAATATTTGCTGTATGAACAGGATGAATAAAGATGCCTTTCAGAAAGCGTTCGCCGGAATATCCTTGCAATAGTGGAGCACAAGGCGCCACAGAAAATAGCTCATGGCTTTGCCCCTCTGATTCATAGAAAAATACAAAAATACCCAAATATTTTTTGGAGTGGCTCAGTTTTCCAGTTCATTTCTTAGTGGTGTCGGCCTGGCCTGGAAACAAAGGACCCTGGATCAACTGCACATCTGAAACAGGTCTCCTTCTGAGTCTATTCTAAGCAGCGTTCGCGTTCCTCTCTTCAAACACTGCTGCTTCGAGGCCCTCAGCTTCCTCGTTAGAGTGAGTTAGTGTTTCACTCGTTCAGTCTTAGAACTCATAATTGAAAACTCTGTTTTCTGTGAAAGCTGGCAAAGCCAGAGTACTCATCCACTTTAAAATCCTGAAAAGGAAACTACGTAAAAATGGGAAAAATAAGTTACAGTAAAGCATGGGATATTTCAAAAGACAGTACTTTGAAGACTTCCCATGGAGGAATATAAACTCTTAACTTTGGGCTATGTATGTATTTTTTTCTCTTAGAATGTTAGTTTTACTTCTTCGTTCCACAAATATATCTTTCTATTGTCTAAAATTTAGGGCTTTTCACTTTCTTTTCTTATTTTTCCCGCATTTTGCCAGATGGCTATGTTAAAATCATTTGCAAAGCGAATATTTTAGCCTCCAAAAAAAGATGAAACATGAGATGGCATGGATGGGAATTAGGTCCATTTTACTTTGTTCCCTATTTTGTTAAACTTATTTTTAGAAATCTCATCAATCTGGACATTTTCACAGATATGCTTATCGGTTGAGCCTGTTCTGTATCACCTACCAGTCTGGTTGCTATGGTATAACAGTGATTTTTTTTTTTGTTCTTTTCCAAGCAAAAAATAACCTTTCAATGAAAATGCGCTTAGATCTTTAAAAAAAAAAATGCATCCATATTCTCTCAGGCTATTTTCAATTATACAAACCAACTGTACTTTAGCTTCAAAGTCTGTTTAATCTTCAGTGTTATTAGAACAGGATTTGTGTCCTTGGGGACAGAGTTTTTAATTGACATCCGAACCCCACAGCACCAACAAAACATTTGTGTGATACGGCAACTTAAAGGAAGATCAGAGCAAGGGTTTGGTTCCTTCAAAGCAAGTTGATAAATCCAGGCCTCAATTTAGAGAGAGGGAACTGAAGGGAGGCATCATAAAATCATGATAATTTTGAAAAATAATACGTTTGTACACATCCAGTGCCAGGCGCTGTTCTAAGGGATTTTCTAGTATTAACTCTTTTAACCCTCACGATCTTAGGGGTGGTGTTGTTAATGATGCTCATTTTGCATTGTACCCATTGAAGCATGGAGAGGTGAAATAAATGAAATAACAGGCAGAAACAGGGGGCGGGGGGCAGATTTCGAAGGCCTGGCACCAGTGCTGGTGTCGAAACAAAGCCGTTTCCTCCCACGTCCGTGAGAACTCCCAGCAGAGGGGGTATTAGATCTCCGACTCTCACGCCCACCATATCTTTTTTGGCTACTGCTGTGGACAGTCACAAGGGCCCACTCTGATCTGCCTCTTCCCAAAGCCTTGTCCAGTTACCCCACTGGTTTAGCGCTTGGACGTTCACTTACTGCAAACAGGTGCACCATTCCCACCAGCTGGCTGGCCAGTGTTCTAAGGGGAGGGACCCAAGGGGCCTTGTAAGTCTTCTGTGGGGGCATCTGCTGGTTCTGGGGTGGGAGCTATCTCTGAGTGTCCAGAAGATTTCCCTTAGTCCTCTTCCTCTGCACCCTTACATCCCCATGGAGTCAATGCCAAGTGTAAGGAACGGCCTAACACAAAGCCTTGAGCAAAGTGAATCCAGGGGACCTGTCCTCCTGTTTCCCTTTTCACGGCTGCTAGAGGGTGGCAGGGTGCCTGGCCTTTGGAACAAGGTGACAGAGGCCCAGGGTCCCTAGGCCAAGTCAGAGCTTCCCTCTTTCTCGTGTTCCTGGTGCTTCCTCTCCAGGCAGACTGAGATCACATCTCCCTTGATCTAATGACTTTCAGACCTGCTCCCTCTGTCTAAATCACAGGCAGATGGAGGGGGCCTATCCTGTCCTTTGTCTATGTATTTTTATTAGATCTGACACACATGCACACACAGGCACACACAAGTGTGGAATCAATTAGCCTTTAACAACTTGGTGGTAGGGAAAGGAAGCTGTTAAAGATGAGAACAGGCTGGATGATAAGATAAGAACATAATTCTAAGTGTTTCCACAGTTACATCCATGCAGAAAAATGTATCCATTGGTGAAGGGTTTTTAACTGAAGTATCAGGTCCACGTGATGACTTTCGTGGACGGTAGGCACTTTTGCTACCGTGGGCCCCGCTCCCCATAAAAATATTGAATATTGTATTTTATGACGGTGTTGGTTTAGAAATGATATAATACAGGCTGGATTATATTCACTTTCTCCCCTGATTTTAAGAATAGAATGCTCGAAGGTGCTGACATAGAAGCTTTGCAGAATTTATAAAATAAGACGAGCACCCCTCTCTTATTGATCAGCATGGAGCTGGCGAAGAAACGTTTTCATTTAGGAGAAATGAAAACACTTTTATGGACTCCTATAAGGACGGTGGGCCCTGGGTACAGTGTCTTCCGTGTCTCATGAAGTCAGTTGCATGAGGCGTAACTTAGGTGTCACCTAAAGTGCCCTCATCTGAAGTGTATAACGCAGAGGAGTTTCACATGTGAAGGTGAAACTCCTGAGACCCGGCCTCAGGTGAAGACACGGGACTTTCCCAGCTTCCCCGCTGGCTCCTCCTGCTCCATCCCAGTCAGCCCTGCCCCTGGCACATCAGTTCAGTTTGCCTTTTTGTGGCTTTCTTAAATGGAACCACACACTTGTGTGTACCATTGTGTCTGGCTTGTTTTGGTCCACGCTGTAACTGAGATTCTTATCCATGTCGTTACATAAACCACAAGGTCATTCTTTTCATTTCTGGATTTCATTCCACTGTGTGAATACACCACACCACACACATCTGTTTTCTTGCGAATGGGCATCTGTGTTGTTTGCAGTGTGGGGGAACTGTGAAAATTCTTCTATGTACATTTTTGGATTATACGTGGATTTCAATGGACAGACATACTCATTTTTCTTGGGTATGTACCTAGGATATTTATTAAATTTATCTTTTCAGACTTAAAGTTGACGAGTGCATAGGACCGCAGTGTCTGCGGCGTTGTGGATTAGATACGGGACAAATTCACAGGGACTATTGAGTCCTGTGGAGGAAAAGGGACAGGGACACTCTCTCAAGGGAAGAGAGAATGCACCCTTGGCTAGACAGGCTTTTATTGGGTTTAATTTGCACAGGAATACAGGTACAGCTCATTAATCACTGTCAGGCAGTAAGGATCAAACAGTAGATAGCATACAAAGAACTACGAGGGCTTCCTCTGAGTCAGGGTCTATTAGCTAAAAGGCTACAAAACTTTGGGAAACAAACTCATTTCCCGCTCAGACCTTTATCATTTAATTAAGAGCATTCTTAGCAAAGCAGGTTTCACAGGATTTCACTTATTCTTTCTCAGGCCTAATCTCCTGGGGAGCCTGCCCTTTCCAGCACAGGGCTGCACCGCCCTCTGTCATTGTTTCAGGCTTAAGTCAGGCAGAGGAGGCAGATAGCCAAGGAATTAGGAGAAATGAGGACTCAGGCTTAGTCAAAGCTGAGGGGTGAGGGTCCAACACCCCCTTTCTCCATAGCCCCCAAGTCCTTCCCTGGGGCCTCCATGTGATCATGCCTGTCTTAGGTGATTCCCTCCCTTGAGGAATCTTACCCATCATTGGCTAACTGATCAAGCATTGGGGGCCAGTTATGGAAAAAGGAGCAGAAGCTGCGCTCCTGCCAGGGAGATAAGCTTTGTCTCCTTAGTGGCTTATGGTGCGAAGGTCGCTCACTCAGCCTGAGCCATGGGGGGTTTACAGCTCCTGAATCCAGCTCCCAACATGAAGTTAAAATTATTTCCAAATTAAGGTTGAGCATAATTTAAGATGCCTTTCACCTGAGGTTTAATTTCTTAGCATTTTGATAGTGATGCTGAAGGTTACCTGATCCGGCTTAGAGGTATCTCAGAGCAATGGCCCTCAGTATTGGGCCAGGACCAGCGGCATTGCCGTAGCCTGAACATTGGTAAGAAAATGCAAAATCTCAGGCCTTATCCTGGGTCTACAGAATTAGAAGTTCCAGTGGTGGTGGGTAGGGGCGACCCGGAAACCTGTGTTTTAGGAAGCCCTGCAAGTCTCCTGAAGCTCACAGGAGTCTGGGGACCGCTGCTCTATGTGTATAAACCTGGGCCAGTTTGCCTCTGGTCTTGACTGGATGGGCCCAGACTCGTCAGGGCAGTTAACACAAACCCCGGAGTTTTCCTCAGCTGTCAGGCACTGCTTCAATGAGGTAAACAGTAGAATGATCAAAGGTGCTGACATAGAAGCTTTGCAGAATTTAAAAACAAGATGAGCACCCCTCTCTTACCGATCAGTGTGGAACAGTAGAAGAACTCGTAGAACACATGTGTACACGCTCTGGAAGTTAATTTTATATGTCAGTTTGACTAGGCTGTGCCGCTCTGCTATTTGGTCAAACAGATTTCGACCTTCCTGGGAAAGTGTTCACCGAAGTATGGTTCACGTTTGATTGAAGCCGGCAGATTTTAAGGCAAGCAGCTGACCCTCCACCCTGGTGATGGGCCTCTCCAGTAGTTGAAGTCCTTAAAGAAAAGACCAAGGCTCCTCATGAGGCTGCCATCAGGATGTGGGTCGGGCTGCATTCAGCTCAGGAATTGCCTGGGGAAATGTGTCTATCAGTCAGGGTTCTTCAGAGAAACAGAGCCAATAGGAAATATCCATGTAGTATATAGGAATACATAATATAGAATGGTACACATTATGTATAACCTCTGATATACATCTTATTTATAAATAATTCTAATATAGATTTATTTATTTTAAGGAATTGGCTTCTGTGATCGCGGAGGCTGGCAACCTCAGAATCTGTGAATGGGCTGGCAGGCCAGGAACCCGGGGGAGGGCTCGTGTTACAGTTGAAGCCGCAGGGCCGTCTGCTGGCAGCGTTCCTTCTCGCGCAGAGGTGAATCTGTCTTTCTTCTCTGCCAGTTGGATGAGACCCATCTGTGTTATGGAGGACAATCTGCTTTATCCAAAGCCTAGCAATTTAAATGTTCCTCTCACCCTAAAACATCCTCACAGAAATAATTACAATGTTTGACCAAATATCTGGGCGCCGGGGCCCACGCGGGTCGACCCATACAATTAACCATCACAGAGATGTGCTTCCAAGCTCACTCACGTGGGTTTGGCAGGTGTCAGGCCCTCCCTGGCTGGTGACTGGAGACATCAATTCTTTGTCACCGGGGAGCTCACAATAGGGCAGATGGCCTCCTTCCGAGTGAGCAGCTATAAAAGATGGTGCCCAGGTTGGAAGCCACTGTCTTTTTTAACCTTTTTGAAAGGGTTATGCCCGCCCTGTTCCCATGTTCTCTCCGCTAGAAGGGAGTCACGAGGTCTAGCCGGTACTCAAGGGGAGGGGTCACATGGGACCAGGGGGTGTTACTCTGCGGCCCATCCTAGGAGGCTACCCCACAGGGTCCAAATGCAGACGTGGTGGCTTTGCAGCTGCGCCCTGGTCTTGCTCTCGACGCTCCGCTAGTTTGTTTCTGGAGCTTTTCTTCTGCTGTTTCATCTTTGGTGAATGGTCATAACGCTTTCTCCTACCACCTTGCTCTCTCCTTGAACTTCACCTGCTGAGACAGTGAATAAACATGAGGAAGGCAGCGTGTCAGAATGAGAGAGGGCACAGACTCCGATGGTCAGGTAGTAGCTCCACCACTCACCAGATGAGTTTCCGAGCCTCCGTTTCTTCAGCTGTAAAATGGGAATAATAACAGGATTGACCTCACTGTAGAGGGCAACGGGGAGCACCGGCAAACCTGGTAGACGTTACACACTCAAAAAGTAGCAGAGATTGTTGTTCCGGAAACACCATATTTATGAAGTGCCTGCTCTCCAGTTACCTGTAATTGTGAACAGGAGCCTAAAAATGCAGTTATGTTCTCTGCTTTTTTTTTTCTGATTTCTGGATCAAACCATTTCTATTTCCCTGTGGAAGGAAAACATAAAGGCCTCCTCCTTGAATCTCAGGACGCTCTGGTGCTCTGCCCAGGAGCATCCAGAGAAAACAGTGAGACACTCCTCCAATGGTTTCCCTCTCCCCCCTGCTTTCCTGCACCCAAACAGGGCTGTTTGGGACACTGTAAGGCTGGGAGGGTGTTTCTTACTAGGATGAAAGTCCTTTGCACATGGCCTTGAGTCTGCACAGGGTGTGTGCCTTTGAGATCTAAGAAATAAATACTAACTAGGCAGTGTTTGGAGCAAGAGGCTCCAAACTCCAGACTTCACTCGGAGGAAACGTGGCTTTTGCAGGGACGGGTTACAGGTTTCTAAATGTTGAGCGAAGCATTGTGTTTTATCAAGAAAGTATCTTGTTATTTCCTCCTCTGTTCAAGAAAATGTATTGAATTAAAAGTTTTCTAGAGCTGCATCATTCTATTTTATTGGAAAGGAAAAACTGAAGTCATGATAAAATATTTTTAAACACACATAAACTGTCTATACTTTCTAGTTAATTTTGCTGTGAACCTCAAACTGCTCTGGAAAACCAAGTCTTTAAAAAACACACAAAGACACAGCATTTCTCAATGAAGTAAATGTTTATAGCTTCCAACCTTGATCACAAATGACATACTAAACATAATGAGTTTCAGCTTCTCTCCAAATTGGTCAGACATCTGTCCCCTGTGTTTAGAAACCACACATACATATTTATTATGTAGATACTAATGGCAAACTTCCAGTTCAAGGAAGCACCATGTTTAAGTGCTTTAAGCAGGTGTTTCTTTATGATAAAACTTGACACACAACATAAATGGTGGGGATATCAGGAGGGACGGCAAGCTAGGAGGGTAAGCTGCTTTTGATCTGGGAAATTTTCTGTGTCTCTCAGTTAATTAAAACATAGATAGAGCAGCCAAAGGGGCACTCCCGTTGCTTGACACACAGGGTACAGGCTTGTTAGCTTCACGAATCTTTCTAGGAGTGATTGCTTGCGATGTAACCTTAAGTTATTTCCAGATATTAATTCTTCGGACCAGACGTTGAGCCTTTAAACCTAGAATGGCAGGTATTATTGCTAATCTTCACAGTAGCCCTAAGAGGTAAATATTGACATCATTTAAAGTTCCCCATGGCAAGAAACCGAAACCAACCCTGGTTAGTCTAATTGAAAAAGAATTTGTTAGGCTCACAGAACCACAGGAACAGCTAAACAGGCTTTGGGGAAGAACAAAAACCGAGGTAGTTTGAGGCACTCAGGAGCGGAAGCTAATGAATAGTTTGTCCAGGCAGCCTCCAGCAGTTTGGGGGCCCAGCTCTCATCCTGCAAAGGACGATGGTGGTGATGGTGGCGGGGTGTGTTTGCGGGGGAGGTCTGGCTGTTCTGGCCTGAGCGTGCTTGGAGTGGCACAGAGGGCAGTAGGCTTTACTCCACCCAAGGACACCAGGGATTCTTATTACTGAAAAAAGCAAGGAAGGGAGGCTACCAAGGCCAAGATCAAAGGTGTCTTCTCTAATATTCTTCTGTTTCTAAAAGGGAAAAAAGAGGTGCCCTATGTAGAGCAACATGCCAAGGCATGTGCCTGGGTGACAACTCTGAGATTTGAACCCACGTTGATCTGATACCCAAGCATCTGCTCTCCTCCTCCTCCCACCCTCTGCGAACTTCTCTCTGACCTACTGAGCAGCCTAAGGGCAGCACCCGCGTCCCAGAAGAGCCGCAGGCCTGTCTCTAAAGCCTCGGGATTCTTCTGGGGAAAGGTACGGTTTCAACAGAAATGAGTCAGCACCGCTGTGTCTGACCTTTCCACACGCACTTCTGCTTTCGGCTCAGTTTTTACTTCCTCTGCTCCACCCCCTCCCCCCTGTAGACCTGTTTTCCCATGTAAACGCGTTAGGAGGAATTGGTAAGTCAGCCAGGTTGGGAGCCAGTGCCATGGCTAGTAAGTAAAGGGTACTCAATAAATGCTTGTTCCGTTACCTTTGTGAAGTAAACTTTAATTAATCACTGTTCATATACTGATGTACTTTAATATTCTTATTCATTTAACATTTACTGAATACCTACCAGGGTCTGATCACATGGCATTCTCCTTCAAATCCAATGGTGCTTTCTACCACCTCTGAAGGCCTTGCTGCTCACAGTGCAGGCTGTGACCCAGCAGCAGCGTCACCCAGGAGGCTGTTAGAACCAGAGGATCTCAGTCCTCAGCCCGGGCCTCCTGAGTCAGAACCAGATCTCCAAGCAATCTGAATATACCCTCAAGTCCGAGAAGCTCTGATCTACTGGGTCAGGCTCCCACTACTTACCGTGGAATAAGATCTTGCTCCTGACTCTTTTACTTCCATTCCTGCCACTCCCCTCCTTGGGGTCTAAGCTGAAATTCCCCAGACACACAGAGTGTGCCCAGTCTCTGCCCTTTTCCTTTCCAGTCTCTGCCCTTTTCCTGAGCTGGTTTTCATTTTTTTTTTTTTTTTGGCCTGGGCCCTACTTCTCCTTTTTTGTCTTGCTAATGCCTATTCTTTGTTTAAGACATACATGCATGCTTTTGTTCTTCCATTTACTTATTCATTGATTCTCTGAGTAGTTTACTGAGTACGTATTATATGCCAAGCACTGTGCCTGGGCACCTTCTCGGACTGCCACTGGGATGCATGGCTCTCCTCTCTGCTGTCTAAAATCCCAGGCATAATGCTATCATTGATGTCTAATGCTCTGTTGACCTTTGCTGTTCATATTGGCCACAGCAGGCAAGGAGCCTGCCATAGTTCTCTTTGTCTCTCCCACACTGAGGGCCACTCTCGGTCCTCAGTAATGCTCAGGCAACATTTGGTAGGATTGAACTGTTGCTTTTCAAGGAACTCAGGCCTGGGCCAAGGCCGCAGCAGTTGATTTCTGATTATCCATCACTCGAAGCGAGCATGCTGTTTGCCTGCAGACCACACCCGAGCTCACAAGCCTTCTGCCTGGTGGGGGGTCAGGGGGGAGCACCGCTCTCTATTGCACCGAAAGGCCCTGCAAGGCCAGTGACTGTTGTGACATAATGCCACAGTCATGTTTACACCAAACAGATGGGAGCTGAGAATGTTACAGGCAGGAAGGACGTGGCCCCGGGACCTCAGCAGATCGCTGTGGGCAGCACAAACTGGCCCAGTGTCTGCGGTCTCTCTCTGCCCAGCCCCTCCCAGTCCATGACCTGAGCTGTGTGTCATCATCTGAATGACTCAGCAGAGCTAAGTTTTCCACAGGCTCCATACCCCACGGAGAGGCATGGCTGGGGGCAGCTCCAACGGTGGTGACCAGCAGGTGGGGGATGCCACCTTTGCTGGAGTAGGGGGTGGTCAGCAGAGGGCAATGAAAGCAAAGACTTTCTGTAAGGAGCGTTGAAGGGACTTCACATAAGTGCTAAGGAGTGAAAGGAATAAATTGTAAGTGAGAGGTGGCAGAACCTAGTTAAAACCCGTGGACCAGGGAGCCAGGCTGCCTGAGGGCAGGGCCCCAGCTCCGCCGGTCAGTGCTGCCTGGTCTCGGCAAACGTTCCATGTTCCCCACTGCCCTCTTCCCATCTGCACCGTGGGGATATAGTGGTACCTACCTTATGACAGTTAAACCACTTGTTATTCACGAAGCCCTGGATTAGTGCCCGCCGCACCACGGGCATTACATTGGTCAACAAACAGAAAATCCCCAACGGCTTCACAATAAAATTCAGCACCGAATTCTCTTTTAACGTCTGGGAGCCTTCCTACTGGTAAATGCTCTTGCCTACCTCACAGTATTTCCCTGGGTCGACAATAGGAATGTGTACATCTTTAAGACATTGAGCAAAGCTTAAAAAAATGAACAAAAGGGAAACAGCTGCTTTGTTTTTGAAAAGATTTGCCAAGCTCACATAGTTAAATGTAATGACTGGTAGTTTTAAACCCTGGAGAACGATGTAATTTGTGTCATCCCGCTACAAAGGATGACTCTGCAGCGAATGTTTCATTTTGGTTGCCTAAAAACCTAACTTGAACAAAAGGAGCAAAACAAACAGAAACACAGTCCTGGAAAAACTCTAATGAGGCTTTGGGGAGAGATTGTCTGGACCTGTCACGTCTTCACAGAGCAGGCTAAAAATAACACTGGCACCTGCAAAGTTATTTTTTGCACCCGATATTTTAATTTTTTAGGTAATATTTTGTGGAAGACTGCTTACAGTTCTGGGAAGCAGAGGCGGGCAGGGAGACCAATGCCTGAATGTCCTTGGTGTGATTCGGTCCCCCCAGTGTTCGGAGGGTGCTGAGTTCGAACAGGGCAAGGGACCACGTTCACACAACCGGTAAGTTACAGAGTCAGAATTCAGCTCGACAACTGGCCGGATCTAAACCCGGGGCCTGCTTCAGACCGGTCCATTCATTTTTGAGTGGAACAAGGATTTACATTTGGATCTCCTCCACAGAGTTGCCAGGAACCAAACGTTAAATGCTTGTGAAGTTCAGGTATATTTAATGTTTCGTTTTTTCTTCATGCAAGATAGAGATCTTGCTTTGCTAGAGCTTCTGCGTATGGGAAGTAATTGTGGGAAAGAATTTGATGACAATGACAAAGACGAAGTCAGGAGAAAGCAAGACCACAATCAACCGGTGAGCTCCTCCGGCTCTGGAAGCCCCAAGTTCCCCGCGTTAGCACAAGAAACCACAATGGCTTGACAAAAAATGGGTATTTTGTGATAAAATCTAGAAGAGACAGTGATAAGTAAGGCTGTTACCCACTCATAAAGGGGGGGTCGAAGGCTTGTTGTGGAGGAAAGCTGGGAGAGAGAAGATCCTGGAATGTAGGAAGGAGTAAGGAATCCTGCTGCTTTCCTCTCCAGGGCTTTCATCCCAAGGGTATGTGAGCAGAAAGAGGAGAGAGAGAGAGAGGGAGAGAATGAGAGAATAGATGGGTATAAGCGACTCATGCCAGCTACTAGCGAGTGGCAAAGGACTTCTTGTTGAATTGGGCAAATGCTCTTTGTGAAGAAGTTCCCTGTTACTACTCTGCTTTAGGTCAAGAAACCACTTAGTCCAGAGAAGGCAGGGGCCCATGTCATTTCTCCTCCTGACACCGAGTCAAGCAGTCCATGGAGTCTGCAAGGCAGTGGCATTGCACTCATCGTTGTGAGCCGTTGTTGAATGCAACAGCGCATGTGTGGGCGTGTTTAGAACGGGCCCCAGGGCATCGGTGAGAAAAGTCGCTGGACCCTCACTGTAGAGGCAGAGCTGGCATGTACTGGGGTCAGATGGTGCCGTTCTTTTCACAAATGTTACTTCAGCGCCACTCTGCTGGGGCCAGAAAGGCGCCTGGTACACTGAGGAGAGAAGTATTCTGAGTTCAGAAGCCCCGTGCTGGTCTCCACACGATCTCACGTGCTCTATGATGTTGGGCAACTATTGGGAGAAAGAGGCCAAGTACTATACTTGAAAATTCCTTTTTAACTGAAAAACCGCCATGCAATGTTTAAGTTTTATCCACAGATTGCCATGTATATGAGTACATGTTGACTGGACATTTTTTTCTTATTCAAATTCATCTTCCAATTACAATTCACATGTGTGTTATTAATGGCAGGTGTACAATATAGTGATTCGACATTTGTATGCCTTATGACCACCCCGAGAAATCTAGCGCCCACCTGGCACCACACGAAGTCATTGCAACGATTGGTTAGACTCCCGGTGCTGTGCTTTATGGCCAGACCCTCTCCAGACATCTGGGAAGACGAGGAGGAAGCTCCTGGCTACCTTAGATGTGCCTGCGGTAAATCCCACTGCGGCTGCGTTTGGGTAGTTGGCGTGAAGTCATCTGAGTTTGCTTCAATGCAAAGTCTCTTGAGGTTAAAAAAAAATTAGAAATATGTTTGTTGACTCTGCTGGAACGAAATCACACAATTACGCCGGTCAATGCCACCCTGCCTTCTCCTCTGTCCTAATCAATCCTCCCCCATTTCCACAGCAGCTGCTCTAATCTTGCTTTGCCTCCACCTGCCTTTCCTCCTCCTCTCACCCGCCCTCCCCAGGGGCCCGTGTCTTCTCCCTACTGAAAATGGAATCTGTCAGACCAATCTCCTTCTCAAATTCCAGACCTACAGACTGTCCTACCTCCATGCCATCCCTCTGCTCTTGGGATAAAAAGACAATAAGAATAAGTGTGCTTTCCCCAGTCTAGATTTCTGTATCCCATTCCAATCCCCCTTCCCCAAAGAACCTCGCTGTGTCGATCATGCCTTCTCTTACTTTGATCCGTAAACCTCCACTCTCCTTAACAGATTATTCCCATCAGCATCCGATCATTGAATATGGATCGTCTTCCGCTTTAAAGGACAGAAGACAAAATTGCCCCGGCGAGTGCAATTCCTTGCATCTGCCCCTTTAACGCTCGTCCCTTCTCCCAGCCAGACTTCGTGGAAGGGGTGTCACTGCTTCCCTGCCATCTTCACACCCTGCTGTGCTCTGCTAGGTGGCTCCTGTTTTCAACACTCCTCTGTCCTTGCTCTTGCTTGGGTCATGGACGCTCTTGCTGCCATTTCCTTACGATCTTTCAAGTCCTTATCTAACGTGATTCTCAGCAGCTTCTGACACATGCATCCACCTATTGAAACATCCCTTTTCCTTGTATTTTGTGACACGACACTCTTCTTGTTCGTCTCCCACTGCCCCAGCCACCCCCTCTCGACATCCTTTGAAAACTTCCGTCCCTCTGCCTGCCCCTCTTGCAGCCCTTTACACTCACTGTCCACTCCCAATGTTACCCACTCCCTCAGCCTCAGTTATGGTCTGAACGCTGTAACTCCGAGTCCTTGCACCTAGGGTCTGCTGTGGCTAGCTGCCTGGCGGACTGTACTCAACATACCACAGTCACCACCCTTTCCTCTAAATCTGCTTCCAAATACTTCCAGTGCTTTCCCATCACCCTCAGAACGAAACCCAGATTCCTCATGCTTTTCTAGAACCTTTAGGGCCTGTGTGCCCACCTCTCCAGGTAGGAGTGGGTCCAGCTCATGAGTGGGCCCACCTCTCGTGATCCTGATACTCCAGACTCTGGTCATGTTGATTAATTAGGGTGCCCCAAATACTATGCCTTTGCACAGGTAAGTTCTTCTATCGAGAACACTTTTCCACTGTTCTGTTGCTAAGTTGTCCTTTGCACAGGTAAGTTCTATGCCTTTGCACAGGTAAGTTCTTCTATCGAGAACACTTTTCCACTGTTCTGTTGCTAAGTTGTCCTCATCCCTTAGGTCTCATCTAAATCATTCTTCCAGGAGTCAAAAGCACGTTGAATTTCTCCCTAATAAATCACTTACTGTAACAAAATAATCATGTTAGGACCCTACTAGGAGTTACACACCAAGTGTTCCCTGGTTCTCCTTATCTCCCACCCCCACCCTCCCCTCCTGGAGTAGCTGAGCTTCCTTTGCACTTTTATGGCACTTACCCCGCTCTATTTAAATATTCTTTTGCATTGCATCTGCCTGTCCACTAGAGTATGTGCTGCTGGAATGGGACTGGGAGCCAGAAGCTCTCAGTAAATGTTTGTTGGAGAGACTGACCTGAACTGTAATTGGTTATGCTTTATAATGTTTCATCATTTATATGGCTACTTTTTTTTTTACTATAATTGACTTAGCCATTCTCTTATTTTTAGACATTTAGGGTTTTTGTTTACTATTATAAATAATGTTGGGATAAAAATCTTGGTGACTAAGCTTGTTTCTATGATTTCAGCTTATTTACACAGGTTTGAGTCTAAAAAGTAGAGCTCTTTGGCAAAAAAAAAAGTATAACAATTTGAGACTTCAACATGCATTATCCAGGTGGTTTTCAAAGTTATTGCATAATTAAAACTTACATTTGTGTAACCGTTTCGCAAATTGCGCTTCCCACCTTCAGGCAGCACACGTACACATCTGAAAACGCCAGCTCGTTGGGGGCATTGCAACGGCTGTCAGAGTTTAGCATCTTCCTTCACTAAGATTAGTGCCTGAGAGCAGGGGTTCGGCATCTTACAGGCCTTAAAAAGAAAGTGAAAGAGAAAATTGAGAAGGCTCTGGACAGACAGCGCAAGCTGCCAGGCAGACAGTTAGAAAGGGCCAAATACAGGGTCTGAGAATTTTTAAAATTTAAATCTTTGTTCTTCCCTCCTCAGTTATTTCAATAAGCAATATTGATTGTTAATAATGGGTGTTAAAGTTTATAGTGTAGTGTATTGATAAAGCAAAAAGACTACTTTTGATTCATTTCATTGTCGCTAGAAAGGCAAGGTATCGTGAACCAATTACAAAAGCCAATATCTGTTTGTTTGGTCGTTTCTTATGGGAGGAGTTAGTTCTTGTCACTTGTGATGATGTTAGAATGTTGAGAGACATAAGGAGTAATATCGATGTGGCGAAATACATCTGCCCCCCCCCTCCAAGTTTGGGACTATTGACTTGGATCTCTTTGTTCAGTTAGTATGTCTCTTGTGCTTAAAGATGCTGCTGATCCAACGCTACGTGTTTGCTTGGCCTTCTCCCTGCCAGGCCCCACAGACCCCTCGGCCATGGGTTTGGGGCTGCAGACTAAGTAACCCCACCAGAGATGCACCAGGTCATTAGGGCTGCCTGCTCTGGAGCCGCGTTTATATACTCTGTGATGGATTAGCCTGCCTTCTGCTCAGGTGTTTCAAGGAAGTTGCAACGCTTGAGCCAAGCAATACAAGATTCACTGGTCTCAACAGGGGTCATCTGGTGAGAGTCACAGAAAGCAACTGGGCCAAGCCTTTTATAGACTCTGTATGTCAGGGGTGTCAATCTCATTTCCACCAGGGGCCACATCAGCCTTGAGGCTGGATAAAACAAAATGGAGGGCTGGATTCGGCCCGGGGGCCTTGTGTTTGCCACCTGCGCTGTGGGGAGACAGAGTCCATTGGAAAGGATCCTAGATTCAGCTGACTGGTCATTACTATTAGCTCATATTTTTCAGGTGTTAAAATTGAAATTAGATTGCGCTTACTCTGTGTTACCAAAATTTCAGGCCTACTCTCTTATACTGAAAATGGATTCTTCTCAATAGAAGGGGAAGGGTATTCAGCATAACTGGGTTGACCTCAGTCCAATAACCACACAAAACAGAATTATACATATATATATATGTCATACACACACATATATATCACAGTAACAAATGAAGTTATATCCGTACTTTAAGTTGGCAGTACTCCTATCCCCCAATTCCTACGCTGAAGCTCTAACCCTGCAGTGTGATGGCCTTTGTGAGGAAATTAGGGATAAATCGGGTCATGAGGGTGGGACCCTCATGATGGAATTAGTGGACCTATGAGAAGGGGAAGAGAGAGAGATGTCTTGCTCTCTCCTCACACACACGCACATGAGTTGAGGGAAGGCAATATCAATATATAACGAGAAAATGGCCATCTGCAGCCCAAGGAGAGAAGTTCCACAGGAACTGAATCAATTGGCACCTTGATCTTGGACTTCCTAGTCTCCAAAACTGCGAGAAAATAAATTTCTGTTGTCGAAACTACCCAGTCAATGATATTTTGATATGATAGTTTGAAGCAATTAAGACAATCTCTGATATACAATGGTGGTAATGATGGGTAAACACCCAAAGTCCGTTGGGATTATTATGATCCTCACAATACCCTCTTCAGTGAGTGGGGAAACTGGAACTTGGAGGAATAAATACTGGGGTTCATAGAGGTTTGATGATTTGCCCGAAAGCAATAGGAAAAAGCAACGTTAAAGGCCTCTATTGCTAGTGCACTTCTCATAGGACACCTTATTTATTTATCTATTCATTCACTTATTTGATTGTTTAGAAAGAATGCATTTCTCTTCCACTTAAAAGCATCTTGTAAAATACTCCCGTTAGACAGAGGTTGCCTAGTTTGCCCCAGCCGCTTGCTGGATCTAGGAGCCAGAGCCCTGCCCAGACCCAATCACTGATCGTGAAATCTAAGGGTCATAAGGATGGTCCCCCTGGAAGCTTGATATAATGGGTCCTGATTTGGGGGAAAGCTCAGCTTTCCATAGATTTGAGATTACTGAATTAATCAGATTACACTTAATTATCAGATTACAGTGGGCAAAGAGCTTGCGGTCCATTTGTTTAATCCACTCTGGACACTGAAATCCTGAGTGTAATAAGCAGGTGGACTTCCAACTGCCTAATGCTGACACAGGGCACTCGGAGGAAGTTTCTAAACTCAGCCCTGCAGGAAAACATCAGGGTATTTTTTAAAGCATGGTTGGAGTGAGAATTGCTTTATGTAACTAGACACGTGCGCGCACGCGCGCACACACATACACACATGCGTGCAATATACACATATATAAACACATATCATTGAATGTTACTTACATAACACTTATATAAGAATAAATTTATGTAAGACTGCATTTATGTAAGAATGTTGGATTCTTACATAAACTTTCAGTTCTTACGAAGAATCTAAGGAGAAGCCTGAACCATTGTGTTTGGGGAAAGGTCTTCACTCCGGTGTGGCCTGGGACCCTGCCCCTTTGGTGTTGTCCGAGTTGCACTGGTTTTCTTCCAGGTGCCCTTAAATATAAAATAAAGCATTTTAGTTCATTAGGTTTTCATTGAAAAATCATTATTGAATTGACATACAACACGATGTCTTAGTTCATGCCGTTCTGCATTCGGATGATGGGACTTCCAAAATACTGTTACTCTTTGTAGATAATCTTCAGTCATAGCCCACGCAGAAGAAGACCCACGTCGAACACGGTCATCCTGGAGTCCTCACTGTCCTGCGTGCTCCGCGGAGTGCCGACACCTCCTTCCATGGCACAACCAGTCGTACTGTCTTCGGGATCGGCCTCCTGCACTGAGGCCCTGGGAAGGGGGCATTCAATTCCTTTTGGCGACAAGAGCCACTTCCTGCTTAGCATTGGAGCACATCTACAGCACACCATGACCAGTTCAGATGACCGGGGTGACCTTGGTAGACACCCCAAAGTTAGGAGGTACTATCTTCTACCACGGTTGTTGCCTGACACATGCAAATTCTCCGGGGCTGCTCATCCAGGAGACTTTTGTGTCATCAGATTCGTCATGCTGAAGTTTTTTCCTACAGGAGTTATGGCACTTAAGTAGATTCATTTTTTTTCCATAAAAAAAAAGTTGAGAATCTCTTGGTTCGTCAAACCAGCACTCGGTAAATCCTGTAACATTAGTAGATTAGAAATATGTTGTAAGGGACAAATGTAAAGAGAAAAAAGACAGTCACCCATGGGCACTCCTTTTTCAATGTAAGGGTAACGGCTATGTGGCTTCTTAAAAAAAAATGTCCTTAACTGATGGGCTGGTTTGGTCCAAAGGGAGCTGATACTCGCAGAGCAGAATCGATCTGTTTACAGTAGGTAGTCCACAGTTCCTTCCCACATTCCGCTCTGAGCAAATAGGGTCCTGTGGGAGGTGATAAGTAGCCTCGCTCAACTGCTCCCCAATGAAAGAAGTGCCTCGGCTGTTGTGTTATTGAAGTTACAGTTCAGCTCAAACGCTAAGCTGATCAGAACTTGACCCACATGCAGGACAACTTAACACTTTAACATTCCTCATAAGAGGTTTTTTTTTTTTAAAAATGATCTTCAGCTTGCTGTTAGCACTTTCTGCTTAAGTGGCAGGTGCACAGAAGTGGTCTGATGTTCAATCCATAGCCAACAATGCTTTTCAAATGGCATTTTGATAAAGTTGGGTATTCCACTTCTCCGTTGTGTAACAGCGACTGAAATGAGAACAGTATGTGCCCTTGACAATGCCAGTCACC
The DNA here is from genome assembly GCF_014824575.4 of Sturnira hondurensis. Taxonomy (NCBI): domain Eukaryota; kingdom Metazoa; phylum Chordata; class Mammalia; order Chiroptera; family Phyllostomidae; genus Sturnira; species Sturnira hondurensis. The sequence goes on along the minus strand of NW_028082350.1, from coordinate 12,412,065 downwards.
ACCTAAGCATTCGTAAGCATCGCCAATCATTTAACATCCCACTTCGTGGTCACACTTGGAAGGCTGCTGACTGGTTTGCCCGAGGTTGTGGTGGAGTCAGAAGGGAAATGCAGGGTCTTATTACCTGCTGCACCATTCCATTCACTAACATCCTTGATTTAATAAGATAATCACGTAGAAAGATGGCGTAATCAGGGAAGGGGAAGTAAATCAGTACATTCCAGATTCCTTCTTTTTAGTACAAAATAAAGGAAACCGGCATTAAATCTATCACATAATTATATATATATATATATATATATATATATATATATATATATAATCTGTTATATAAGTTGAAGCTCTTTCTACCGGAAGATGTCACAACTTCAAATAGCAACAATCCAACTGAGCACTTTGTCTAACCGAACCAAAATCCTTCTGTGTGTGATGCATTATGTTACACGATTAATCTATTCAACAAATATGTACCTAACACTTTATTTAAGCCAGGAACTGGGTGATGGCTGAGGTGGACCCTATTCTGCAATTCGTGGAGCTTAGTATGAGTCTGGTAACAAAGAACAAACAAAGAGAGGATTAAAATAAAGTTTAAGAACTATAGCAGGGGAAGTACAAGTTGTTATTATGAGGTATCTGAGAGGGCTTCCTGGAGGAAGGAACATTCAGGCCGAGACCTAAAGGATGAGAAGTCATCCAGACGGAGCAGGGTGTGGAAGGTGAATGTCTCAGGAGGAAGACCAGCAAGATCAGAGGCAGAGATCAGACAGAGCACGGTGGGTTTGCCGGCTGAGTGAATGCATGAGGGAGTGAATACTCAGGGATCAGACATTTCCGAACAGGCAAGAAGAAACATGTTTCATGAAACCTTCTGGTATTTTCTTGGAGTGTAACCTGAAGTGCTCCTCTGGATGGTGATTGCGTAGTCCTGTCTTCTACAGGGGAAACAGGAATTGGGGCTCTGAAGACAATTCTTAGGCAGGCAGATGAGGCCTTGTGACCTAACCCACTTGGGTCTGAATTTAAGGATTCTGGACATATCTAAGGATGCTTCTGGATGGTAGGTTACACATGACCTCTGTCAGTGGCCCTGCAGGAGGCCCTGATGAGGGCAGCCACTTACAAATGACCCTAAATTGTAAGCTCCTGTAACTTACACGGCGTATCATCTACCCGCATCTTCCTCTCTGTGTCTGCCTCATTCTCTCCCAGCGTGGAGCAAAGCCTAGTTTACATGTTCAGGGCCAGCTCGCAGCTGTGATAAGGGCATGGAGACTCTTGGTCTCTAGTGAACCAAGGACATTATCGGGGGGGGTGGGAATGTACTTGTTTGAGGCCAATGCTATTGTGGTAGGAAAAGCCATGGGGGTCAAGGAGAACCTCCAGGGAAAGGGTAACCCACTGAGGACACAGAGCAGGCTGCGGGTCCAGCTCTCTCACCATTTAGAGAGTTTATCACCAGAGTCAAAATTGGAGAATTGGAGTTTGGCTTTATCAAGGGCTTGCTTGACATCCTGACTGATGAGACTTTGAGGGAAAGGTCTTCGTGGCTGAGTGGGACTGGCAGTCACACACTCTGTGGCATGACAACTGAACGCGAAGTGAGAAGCCAATTTACTTGGTGAGGAGGTAAAATAGAGTAGTTAAAAGCCTGGGTTTCAAGGTCAAACAGATTGACCTTTACTCTCTGGCTCAATGGCTGTGTATTATGTGCTAAAGGGGAAAATAGTAGTATCTACTTAATAAAAAAATTTTTTTAGGCTATTTGGTTATAAGCATGTGTCCAAATGTCATGAAAATCTTGCAACAAGGAGAAAAAAATCCTCTTATAGGCTAAGGAAGATTCACTTTTCGTAAAGATGTTTCTCAGAAGCACATAGTAAGTAGATTACCCTTCTTGGTTGGATTACTCAAAGAAATGTAAGTCATTAGAAACAGTCATTCGGCTCTTGACTGATTAGTCAGCTGGGGATGAATTCCCAGAGCCAGACTTAATCGCATTAAAGCTAATCAACAAACTGTTTAAACATTTGATTGGTAAAATCCTAATTTCTTTTCGGAAGGAGGCCATAAATTACATCACACAGACCAGGTTCGGGACAATTTTTTTTCCTCTTACAACCTTGTAGGCATGTTGTGAAGACTAAATGAGATATTCTGGGGAAGATGCCTCAGTCCAGCATCCAGTTTTGTAGTTCATCGTTACACTGTTGTTTTAGGAAGATCTTCCTCCAGCACCCATTCCACTCTGAATGGGCTCTGATCGGTCTGGTTGGGAGCCCTGTCTACGAGTCAGCTGCTGATTCAACTGATTATTTGTTGGTTGCTGCAGAAAAAGACCCTGAGCACTGGGTCCTTTGTTAAATAGGGTGTCCTTAATATACTTTTTGACATTTTTGGATATTGCAAGGTTAATCTAAAGCCTATCTGAGGAGATAGAAAATTTAACGTAATAAAGAAATAGGAGTTGGGTAAAGACTGGTAACTAGAAAATGCAAGAGAGATGTCGGAAGAAGCGAGAGAGGCAAGGAGACTGCAGTGAGGCCTAAGGGCGCACGTACCCAGTGAAGAATAGCCTAGTCTGGGACGTAGCTCCTTCATTCTGAGTACACTGATGTCAGATACTGCGTTTAAAATTTTGGCCAGTCCTATGTTTTTCCTGGACAACAATCCCTTTCTGTTGCTACAAAACATCTGAAAAGCTGCCTCATTTGCCCCAAATTATGTGCTTGGCCCCAAAGAAGTCGCCCAATAGCATGCCAGACACTTTCTACTAGAAAGCAGTGGGCAGCAAGCCCGAAGCCAGGTCCCCTTTGGGGGTGGGTGCTGTGGGCTCCTGGGATATGCGCCCTGCGGCGCTGATACTGAACGAACCACAGTTCTCTGAGCTCCAATAGGGAAGACTTTTTTTTAAACTTCATTTTAATAAAAGGATTAAAAAAATAAAATGCAGCATTGAAGGAATAACTAAATAATACTGTGAAAGTTTCTAATCTTCCCATCACCCTCAATTATATTTCCTGGGGGAAAACAATGGATTTCCCTTCCAGTGTTTTTTGTACCTCTGCAAACATTTTTATCATCTATAACTCATGTATATTTTTGTACACAAATGGTAGTGTTTACATAACTTTTCTGCATGTTTGTTTGTTTGTTTCGGTGTTATGATACAAGGGTAGCATATCATCAGCACCCAATCTTGAAATGTATTTTTCTTTGTTTCAAGGGTCAACACAAGACCCTGCATCTTCATGCCTGCCTACCTTTCTTGATGGAATCTATGAGTGAAAACTGAACTTAGCTTGGCAGACAGCCAAACTCAACACAATGAAAACAAAAGCATGAGCTATGTGTTTATAAGTTCCTAGGGAGGGGGGTCAAGGTCGGGAGTTGAATGGTGAGTTGGCATTCAGAGGTAGGGAGGAGTAGTGGAGGGGAGAGAACTTTCTAGGAAAAGGAAGCAGTGGAAGCAAAGGCTGGGAAGCACATCGCAATGGCTCGGAATCTGGGACTGAAAATCAGGAGGGTTCCATAGCTTACATCCTTCTGAATGGAACTGCCAGAGTTTACTCTCAGCTACTCATTAACATTAACTAGGTGACCAAATGACACCCTCATCCCCTGGAAGGTTTGCTTAAGGTTTTGCTGAACATATTTAAATTTTCTTGATCAGTTTTCTCTATTTTCTCCTGGACTCTGTTTTCAGTGTGCATTGCCGTGAAGGAAGAGAGTTTGGGTAGAAAGTGGACTCAGGGAAAATCTGACTGGAGGAGTTTTTAATCTTTGCTAGCAACTCGGGAACCAATCTGGGAACAAATCTGTTAAGAAGCCTCCCAGAGGGAGATGTATGGGGGGTTGTAAGTGGAAGCGGGTTGCAATGCCTTTCTTTAATTCCCAAACAAGGACTGGGCATTCGCAGACCTAACCTCTATTCTATAGAAGGTTGCCTTGGGCTGAAAGCCCCTGGGAGGTTCTCCTTTAGGCTGGAAAATGCCCCTCACTTGTTGTGCTGCAACTAAATGATTTCCTGCTTCTCTTGTCTTTATGCTTAACTTTTGTTTCTTTTGATGTGATTGTGTTTGGGTCTCTACTTTTCTACACAGGGGCATCTCTTGTAAAGTAAGCCTGAATTTCATAAGACTACAGCTAGTCAACCATTTCTTTAATCTACAAAAATAGCAGTTTCTTATTGGTCACCTGAATATATTTAAGTATATTGTTTCTTGTCATTAAAATTGGGGTTCACAAGTACTTTGTCTCTTACTCATGTTTTCATTTTTATCTTTATGGTTAGGCAGAATGAATGTTTGTGAACCTCCGAACGTCTCACCTTTCTCCCATTGGACTGTTAGTTAGCTTGCTAGGTCAGCCCCCTCACCTTTTGCCTAGATTTTTTGAAATGTCTTTCTACCCAGCTTCCAGTCTGCTGAAAAGTTGGCCACTTTTTCTTGTTGGTGTTATCTTCCTATACAGCACAATTCTTGATGGCATGTCACTTTAAGACCGAGCACGGGAGGCTCTCGAAAAACAGTCCAGCTGCCTCTTTGCCCCTCTGGTGCCCTTCCGTAGCCTACGCCTCACATCTCGAGTAACTGGGTTCATTTTTGGCTACTGCCTTCCCTTGGGCGACAGAGCTTGCTTTGCCTTGTATTATTGTTGATTCCGTTGCAATCTTTTCTGCCCCCGGCTATGAGCTTATGTTGGGCAGAGAGAGTCCTCCTCAGACTGCGACACGTGCAGCATGGAGCATGGTGGTCACTGTACATGGCCGTGCAGACTGGGGACAGCTCGATCCTGATGTGGCCCTGCGTACAGACCAGGCCATGAACGGCTCCCCCAGGAGCACAGTGGCCTACAAGGTGGATTTGGACAAGTACTCACGGAATTCAGCTGAATCTCCGTTCAGATCCAGCCCTAAAGTGCTTCTGAAGCACTAAAATCTCCCACCTTCTCACCTGCTGTTCCATTCTGACCTGGAACGGAGTCAGACATTCATGGGGAATAGACGCTGACTGCAACATCTCCACTGGGTCAACCAGCTCCTGGATCCTAAAAAAAAATCTGTCAACAATCTCTCCCAGAGTCGAGGGTGGCCCCTGGCCTTAGGCATGTGGGAGAGGAACAAACTTCCCCCCACCTTCAAGATTCCCCTGACTAGTCTGATCACCACATAAACACGAGACAGATTTGCATGCGAAAATACAAACATAAAAGACACATACACGTAAGAACTCTGTATGTGTGAGAGAGTCAGAGACCCCAGGTGGAGGAGAGGCTCGGAGACAGAAAGGTACACAAGTCATTCTGAGCGAGGGATGCAGGGACCGCACCTTGCAGCCTTCGAAGGGTCATCACAAGGCAAGAAGAACAGACATTTAGTACCTAGAAGTTTGTTCTGCTCTAAAGATGGGTCAAAGGAAGTTATCGCTGATCATCTCTTCTTGGGAGAAAGGTTCCTGATTCAAATTCTAGGTAGTCAAAGGGAGGGGCAGAAGTTTCTCTTGAACCTGAAGCTGGTATTGCCTTTAGCTCAGAGTAATCGGCATACCACAGAAGCACGTCTTGGGGTGGCCCTTTCTGAACTCCCCCCACAGGCTCCCCAGAACAAAGAGCGTTCCCGCTGCCATCCTCAGAGGGGTCAACCGGTCTGTACCATTCTGCAGCTCACAGGACCTCCTGGGATGACAGTGTGAAAGCCGAGATTTTCTGCAGAGGATGTTTCGCTGGCTGATTCTGACGGCTGACAGAGCAGATATAAAGTCGTTGGTTCTATTTCCTGACTGGTCCTTTCATCCCTGCCTCCCCCCATCCCCCCAAAAAGGAAACACTCTAAAATGATCCCCCGGAGACTTCTAACTACAACTCTTTTCTGCGGGTGTTAGCCGCTTCACCAAGCCCCTATTTCCTTTTGTTGCTTTGCTTCACGTGTAACTAAGAAACACAATCTGGCCCAACTGTCAGTGTCTTTCAGAGTTTGGGGTTGGTGGGGGTGGGAGGGGCTTGCATTACATGGCCAGCCCCACGGATCGCTTGGAACTGGTGCCAAGAGAAAATGATGAGTCTGAGTGTAGAGAAGATTTAAAAATAATGGAGTCCAGTTGGATTTAGGAGATGCTTGTCATGTGCGAAGAGTAGTCCTGAACCGGGCAATAGCTGAAAGGGACTGAGCAAATCGGGAAACGGGCCACCATCGATCGAACCTTGTCTTGCGCTGCTATGAGGTATGGAATTAGGGAAATGTTCACAGTGGGCGGCCCAAGGACATTCGAAAGAGGGCAATGCGGAGAACGTAGTGATGGATTTTGGAGAGCACACTAACTGTAAAGTTTCCTGTGGGAAAAATAAGCAAATATTTAAACCATCAGAAAGAAAATGCCATGGGGAATTTCATCCCTTCTTAAACACAGTACGGCCTGGCACAAGTACAAGAAGAAGGCTGGAGTTATTATTGTTCCCATGCAGAGCAAATTTGGCCCAAATGACCCATTCAGGCAGGGTCACACGCACACTGTTTGACCGGTTGCAAACTTCCCCCATTTGCAACTGAGACCCCATTTGCAAACTTCCCCCATTTGCAACTGAGCCCCCTCTACCACCTTTCCTTGCTTTATTTTCCTCCATTGAACTCATTGTCTGACATGAGGTGTATTTTACTTACTGTGAACAAAAAATTTTGTCTCTCCCCCTCTGTCTTGCATGCACACACACCAGACTATACACAAGCGCAAGAATTTATTTTATCTTTGGTTCACTGTTACATATTCTGAACCAGAAAAATGCTTGTCACAGAATTGGCAGTTAATGAATATTAGTTGAATGAATGAATGAACAAATGAATGAATGAATGAATGCCTCAGAAGACAGAATTTTCTTTGAAGGAAGTAGTTTGACCTTTTTTCCCAACCTGTCTATCTGGAAGCTAGATCATTTAACTGCAGTGTGAATTCACTGTTTTTACAGCAAAGTTGAAGAAAGATCTGGCAAACGGCTCAGGGACAGTGTCCAGCATGTAGGTCAGAACCACAGAGATACCTTCTGGGCAATCCTGGGTTCGTCTTCATGGGACCAAATCAATGTTCCAGAGATACAGAGGAAACATAACTAGAGAATAGAGGTGGGATGAGAAACTCCACTCACTCCACGCAAAACTGTCAATGGCCCTTTTCCTTTTCTTCCACAAACAATTCAAATCAGAATTTTCAAATAAAGGAGGATGATAAGGAACAAAATCTGAAACAAAGCCAGTCAATAGAAAAATGCAATAACACTCTGTGATAGGTACATGTGTTATATCTCTTTAAAGGCAAGTTGCTCTGGAGAAGGTGCCGAGTCTAACTTTCCCATAAATGCATGCACATTCTGCCACAAGGAGAGGTAGTTCAGTCCTTCACTCAGCGAACATGCGCCCATTCTGTCCTCAGCCCTGTTCTGTGAATTTGGATGAAGCTATGAACGAGAGAGACATATTTGCTAAAAAGAAAATGTAGGTTCATCAAATATTCACTGGCCACTTGCAGCTCTTGAGCAGCATTTCTGACGGCTGAAGAATGCAGGTTATTCTGGGACTTTGCCTCCATGACCATAGCTGTCCACTCTGCCTGGTTATCCTTGGGTCCCAGTGCAGAAGGCTTTGTATTGTCTCCAGATGTTTCCTGCACATCACCTAGTGCGATACTCAGAGAAGAGAGTGACCCAGTGACTCCTAGCCACAGGCTGTTTTTATAACTTGAGACTGCATGGCTATCTTACCATCCTCAGCTTACAGCTATTTTGGCGTAGAGACCAAGGCTGCCTCATCATGGTGCTTTGTTCATGGGTCATGGTTCTGACACCTTCATTTCGCTACTGAATCTGCTTCTTACCTTCTGTTGCTGGTGTGGGCTCTACCTCAGACACAGTCTATAAATAGTCTAGTTGGCTCCCGGGTTGGATATTTTTTATTTCCTCCTCCACATCCACTCTCCCTCTTCTCCTACTGTCCTCTGCCCCCGAAGGCTGACTCGTGCGGACCGTATCAAAGACGTCTCCATCTCCCTGGCTTCCTTTTGGGTCTGGCCAAGGAGGATTCCTGGCCAGATATCTGAAGGAAGGAAGAGAGGGAGGATGGGGTGTTTATTCCTCTGATTCTTTTCCTGTAAGGTCACCTCAGGCTGGCTGTATCCCTTGGTTGAAGGGCATTGCTCTTGTCCAAACAACCAATTGCCTTGAGCCTTCTTCTAGATACCACAGCCACAACCTGTACTCATCCCCTCGGGTCTAGGGGCTGGCGCCACCACACAGCAGTGGCTCAGTCTCCTGCAAGATCCCTGTGCTTCCACACACCCCAGCCACACCTCTGTGTCTTAGTCACTTCGTGAATGAACCCTCTCTTGATTATGCTAATGCGGTGGTACCATCTGTCCCTGTGGGGGGCCTGAATGTTGCCACAGGTTTGGGCCCTTGGCTACATCAGTACTATGCCCTCTGGCAGAAAGCAGAAAGGCTGTAGAGAGACTTCTAGAAGCTTCTTGCAAAAGCTCCCTCCAAAGCCCTGGCTGGTGTAGCTCAGTGGATTGAGTGCGGGCCTGTGAACCACATGTTCGCGGTTCGATTCCCAGTCAGGGCACATGCCTGGGTTGCAGGCCAGTTCCCGGTTCCTGGTGGCGGAACCATGAGAGGCAACCATACATTGATATTTCTCTCCCTCTCTCCTTCCCTTCCCCTCTAAAGATAAATAAAATCTTTAAAAAAAAAAAAGCTCCCTCCAGCATCTCTAGTTGTTAAGCAATCTAAATGTTGAACTTCCCTGAACACAGTATTCTCCCTTTAAGATGAGCCTCAAGCTAGAAGTCATGCCAATCTGCAGGGTGTGACTCAAGGTAGCCTAGCCGGGGTCTGGGGCTGTGAGTATGACTGAGAACCAAGTAGTCCCAGGAGTCCTCCTCATGAGGCACAAGCCAGGAGCCTTACCAACTCAATGGCACTGAATCTTAGAGCCATGCGTGTTCCTCAAGCAGTTTTGTAGAGCCCAGTCACAGGAGAAGGCAAACCCTACAACAGTTTCCGGAAACAGCTTGCAGAGTTTCGATTCGCCGGAGCTTAACAGTAAGTACCCTTGGAAAAGGTGGCTCGTGTGGTGATTGAGGACAGAGTCTAGAGCCAGCTGTGCTCTACCCCAGTTCTGTGCGACATGACCTTCGGAGAACCCTGGTGACGTGACCTTCAGCAGAATGGCTTGACCGCTGTAGACCTCTGTTTCCTCATCTTCAAAATAGCAGCTTCTCCTCAGAGAGTCCCAATTATGATGGATGCAAAGAAGCCCACTCCAAGATATGTCATCTTTAAAAGGCCAAAGGTTAAAGAGAAAGAGAGACTCTTTTTTTTTTTAAAGATTTTATCTATTTCTCTTTAGAGGGGAAGGGAAGGAGAGAGGGAGAGAAACATCAATGTTTGGTCGCCTCTCATGCATCCCCCGCTGGGAACGGGCCTGCAGGGAACTGGCCTGCAACCCAGGCACGGGCCCTGACTGGGAATCAAACCGCTACCCTCTGGTTCCCAGGCCTGTGCTCAACCCACTGAGCCACACCACCCAGGGTGAAAGAGAAACTCTTAAAAGCAAGAGAAAAGAAGTTAGTTACGGAAAGTTGCTAGGTTGGGGGCGGGGGAGGGTGAACAGGTGAGGGGATTAAGAAGTATAAACGGGTAGTTTCAGAATAGCCACAGGGATGTAAAGTACAGAATCAGAAATGGAGTAGCCAAAGACCTTATATGCATGACCGGTGGACATGAACAACGGTGGGGGGATTGCCTGAGGCAGCGGAGGGGGATGAAGGGGGAAAAACCAGGACAAGTGTAACAGCATAATCAGTAACATCTCATTATAAAAATAAAAAATAGCAGCTTCTCTGAGAATTAAATTGCGTAGTATTTATAAAATATGTAGAACAGGGCCTGGTACCTAGTACGCACACTAGCCATTGGCTAAGCTGTCACTGCTGTGGAGGGAGAAACTCCCCTCACCCACTCCTGCGCCGGAATCTGCTTGCTTGCTACTGGAAGAACCAGCCCTCAGGCCAAACACACTTTTTAATAAATAGATATAGAGAGAGGCACATCATACAGCACAATGACCTGGTCTGCTTTGCAGAGATTTTTATACAGGGTCATAATTGTTTAACTCAACCCTCCGTGCTCATCCTCGCTGTGTGTCTTGCATCGTGCTACCTACGACAGAAGACAGCAGTGAACAAGAGGATCCCAGTCCCCACGCTCGTGAAAGTGCTCCAGAGAGACTCAGCTCTCACTGGGAGCTGGGTGTCTCCACAACTCCGTTTAATTTAAAATCAGGCCCCTTGAGAAAATTCGGCTGTAAGCTTGGCCCGCTCTCATGTCTGAGCACAGGGCAGCTAGCTGCAAATCGAGCTGTGACTTACTCAGACTTTTTCCCATCAAGACTCCTCCTGTTCTTTCCCTAGATTTCTCTGACGGGAGAGTAAACAGAATATCACAGGTCCTTAGCACCTCTTCTCTGACAGAGTTTTCTGGTAGCACAGATGGATTTTCAATTTAAAGTGCTTGGAATAAGTAGGAAAAGGCTTTTGACTATTTTTTCTACAATGAACACGGACTGTTTTTGTAGAGGAGACTAAAGATAGTTTTTTAACTTTAAAAACGTTTTCAGTTGCTGTGGCTGGCGTATTCTTCTTAAATTCTGGTGAAGCACATCACACCATAGATCAACACCGATCACAGTTGAATAATGCATCCAAGAGTAAGTGGGGATGTCCTTCAGTGTCCACACTTCTTTTTTAATGTTCAGTTGGGAACTGGGAACCCCAGGATGAAGGGCAGACTGTTGAAGGCTGCACCGCCATGGGGTACATGAGATGATCCCCAAGAAAGTTAAAGGTGCTAACAAAAATACTTTTGTTCTCATGTAAAACCATATGACCTGCAGAAAATGCCGTGAAAATTGCATGATACCCTATCTTGTCCCTTGCTTGGTTTCGGAACGCCTCGTAGCATGCGGAAGTCAATGCTTGCAATCTAACCCAACTGGATCCATTTTTCTTCCACCCTTGTTTGCTAGCAGAAGGGAAGTTATCACTTCTACCAAAAGGATCGGTGGTGGGTCACGCTCGATTCACCTGGATTTCCTGGACCACCCTTTTCTTCTTGTCCAAGTTCGGGAGTGAGAGACTTATTCCACTTAATCTTTATGTCCAACGATTCAAATATAGTGTCTTTGTATGCTGGCAATGCCAAACAAATGGTTGATAAATAAATAGGTAGATGGATGAATGGATGGACGGAGGAGGAATAAACAAAGGTGATAGAATTTGAGGTTAAGAAAAAGAGTTAAGGTAACTAAGAGAAAGGTTCCACTATTATGTGAAATACAGGGCAAAAGAAGGAATTTTCAGTACTGCAATGAGCTCAGGTGGGGACATGAAGCATTGTGGCTCTGGGGAACCTCCATGAATCTTGCACAGTTGTAAACTTCTGGGATTTAGTGTCCTTGTGGATAAAACTGAGGGCGTGAAAGAGGCGATCTTCACGTTGCCTTCAAGTTCTACGACTTTAAGTATAATGACAAAGAATGAAGGCCCAGGATTGAGCACCAGCCTGCGAACCGAAAGGTCACTGGTTTGGTTCCCCATCAGGGCACATGCCTGGGTTTCTGGCCAGTTCCCCAGTTGTGGGTGTGCAAGAGGCAACTGATTGGTTTCTCTTCTCTTTCTCTCTCCTTTCCCCATTCTCTGGAAATAAATAAATAAACAGTAACATATTTTTTTAAAAGAATGAAAAAGAGTAGAATTTACCAAGGTTTAATCATGGTTTTAAAATGTGGAAGTGCTTTGTCATCAGCCAGAAGGCAACTGGGTGTGGGATTTTCTAAGTGTTTAGTTTTGTGTTACCTTCTTCAGAGTAGTATGCACCATTTACATTGAAATTAAAGTGAATTCAAATTGATTTGCCTTTAGCAGATAGTTCTCAAGCCACTTGCCCAAAAGGGTACAAAACCTCAGTTGGACATTTTTCTTTTAATCTTTACAGCTGGTTTCCAAGAGAAGCTGAGAACGACTCCTAAGAAACCCTTCTACCAGGGCAAGCCACGTCAGTGGGTTGATTAATTAGCACCCACCTCTAATGGATAAACCAGAGGATCACTCGGATCTCTTTCAACCTGGCATTGTTTAGTTTAATAGTCTCCAACTTCTACCACTGAGCCAAGGTTTACATGGCTGAGCCCCACTGCTGTGCAAACTCTACAGGTCTTTCTGCCAAAACCCAGGGGTGTCTCCTTTCTTCCCCTACGCAATGAACTCACACAACCTTGGACCGAGACATACACCCCCGCACCAGCGGTCAATGTTTAACTCCTCCTCCGTCGACATTGTCCCTCTGCTCAGGGCCAAGAGTGAGATGATCAGTGCCAGATAGTACTGTGCTTTTTATATTGATTCTCCTTCCTAAAATTAATTTCTCTATAGACTTCTGAATATTTTATTTACCTTAAGTATTTTTATTTCTGGTGAATTCTCACTCCAGTGGCTTTTAACCTTTCCAAATACCTTAAAGACCATGGGTGTGCGTATGAAATAATGTTCTGCAAGGTTCAATTTACTGGCCTGGGCCCTGGAGATTCCTGAGTTTCAAAAGATCAATGTATACATTGACATCACAAACAACCAAAATAAAAATGCCACAGTATTTGATTTTTATTCACTTTTCAAGGCAACTGTCCAAAGCAGAGTCATTTCAACTATCTGAGTCCTCTGTGTCGACCCGTACCATCACTGGTCCCAGCAAAATCTGCCTTGATTTGTCTCTGGTCCAGTACAGGAGATTCCCAATGGGCTGTCATTTATCTTTTTCTTTTCAATAGCTATAAGTATGTCATTTGATGTCACCAACTCCTACTTAAAAAGTACACAGAAAGACATAACATGAAAATAACCAGGCTTTTATTTACTGTGTTATGCAAAGGCTGTTTAAAGTGGCAAGCTGGGGCACTGTAAAATCTTGAGCTAATGTTTGAATCTATAGATATTCACACACAATCTGTGGTTCACAATCTATAAGTATGGTCAGAGCAGTTTCAGATGAAGTGACTTTTGTGAAAAGATTTTAGTTATTTGGGAATATGTAAGCTGCCTTTGTATTTATGGTAATACAGGGGAATCAGAATATTCAATTTACCAGAAAACTCAATTTCTTACTATCCTGGATAGATGGAAGGGGTGGACTTGGGGAGGAAGAGGGTCTGGGGGAGGGAAAGCCTTGAAGAAACCAAATAAGCAAATTTAGCTTCAAACATAGCCTCTGGTCTGTTATTTCAATTTTAGACATTTATTTTTGCTCCCTTCATCCTAAACTTTGGCTTTTTTCTTTCTGTGCTGCTGTAAGAACGTGCTCTTACCTTGCAAAACCAACACCTAAATTCCATGTTGTTCTCTGTTTTTGTTTAAAATCTTGACCCCTAAATTCAGTTCTCTGGGGCAAAGCTTGGTTTTTCCGACTTTCGCCACAGGTGAAAAACAACTCTTAAAATTGTCCCCATTGCTTAGTTGAGATAACTGAGGTTTGAAGAAGTAAAACTATTTGGGCAAAGTCATAGAAGTTAGCAAGAGAATAAATTAGAATTTCCACAAAGATTAGAGTTGGTGTATGTTCCAGTCCCATGCTCGTTCTCTTCAAAGTTCCAACAAATCAGCACATATAGGTGCTCTCTAATTTTTATTGGATGGAGGGGTCTCCGGCAACAAGAATCCAAGTAACTGGACTGTCAGTTATTTTAGTGGAATTTCCTTTTGAAGAGAAAAATAAATTACAAGAATGGTAACTCTATGAACAGCAATTAAAACATAAGTGTATACACATACAATTTGAGAAACTATTCTGTCATTCCCCTAAAGCACATTACATGTAACATTCCACTTTTTAATCTTGTAAATATTATAGGACAATTAATATTTTCAGAGATAACCCCAGGACTTTTAAAAAACTCAAGTCAATGTCAAAAGACTAAACTTAATTAAACAATACTAATACTGGAAAATAGTTTTGTATACTTTATTTTTAAAAATGTTTACATTTTAAACTTTTTTCTTTAATATCTTCATTTACATTGGCCTAACTTTTCTCAGAAATAGTTATTTTAAATTACCTATATTTTCTCTTATAAAACAAGTAATTGCTTATTGTAGAACATTTAGAAAGTATAGAAAAACAAAGAAATTCCGGTCTAGAGATAATGTTATATTTTCTGTCATATACAGAAATAGATATCTACATGATTTTAACTTATAAAACTGAGATATATACAGTATATACATTCTTTATTCTGCTGTGAGCATTTCCCCATGTCATTTATAGTTTCTTATTTGCATAAATATACATAGCATAAAATATTCTCATGAGGGTAGAGCATATTTTACTTAATATTTCTGTGTTGCATATTTGAGTTGTTACATGTAACACAGCAATTATATTTGCCCTTATCCATTCTGCCCCCCAGACGAGATTCCTAGTAGTTATTACATCAAAGGTGGAAACATGTCTGAGGCTCTTTGGTAAATGTTAAATTATTCTACAGTAATTCTGTACCAGTTTTCCACTCCAGGGCCTACCTCACCACATCATTACCAGCAAAGGGTATTATTGTCCCTGTAAAAATTTATAAGGTGGTTTTATTGTCAATGATTTGCTTTTGCAGTTTTGGAAAATGACCTTCTTTTGATTCACAGAACATGTTTCCCTAAAGGTTCTGTTGCCTAATATAATAGCCAGAAATATGTGACAGATCTTATGTTGAGAGATAAAATAATCCCTTAATTCTAACCATGCTTTATAATATACGATTTTATAAGTGAAAGAATTTCCTTAGAAAAGTTTAACCACTTGTCCAGATAGCACAAGTAAGAGTTGGTGTAGTTTCAGCCAGGTCCAATTCTGAAACATACATAAATTTTGTTGTTTATTTTTCATTAGACACTTTAAGATCAGGCTCCGAAGACCCATCTCCCTGATATTTCTCTACATTGTTCAAATGTCTGGTCTCTTCCTTTCCAACCTTCCAGATGCACCGCGTAATCTTTTCATCCATTCTCTCAGAACTGGCGTTTTGACTATTGCTGCATTAAGGGAATACACTCAGTTCAAGAGAATTAACATCTTAATAGTACTGGATCCTTCAGCAATGTCAAGATGCTCCTTGGGTGCCTTATTTAGTTCTGTGGTTTCCTTCAACATAGCCTCTTTGCCTCTCTTGTTAAGGCATTGTTTTAAGAATGTGTTTGCTTTTTTCCATTTTTATCATAGTGAGTGGGATCTTCATTATATTTTAACCAAAGCAGTTGGCACTGATTTGTGCACATCTCGCTGTGTTTCTTCTTCATTATAATAGTTTACTGTTTGATTTCTTAAGGTTTCCAACCACCTTTTAAGAAACCTTAAGAAATCAAACAGTAAACTATTATAATGTGCAATATGTATGTGCAATATTTTTTCTTCATTCCTTATTTCTATTTTTTCTTATTTCATTAAATTGGGTGAAACGTCTCACACAGTGTTAAACATTGATGAGATGGTAAATATAAGGAACATTTTTTTGTCCTTTACTGTACTGAGATGATTTATGGTATTTTTACCTGTAAGTGAATGTGTGTGTTAAAACTGTGATAAAAAATAGGTCTCCCATCCAAGTACTAACCAGACCCGACCCTGCTTAGCTTCCAAGATCAGATGAGATTGGGCACATTCAGGGTGGTATGTCCATAGACCTCTGGTAGAAAATAGGAATGATGTGGTTAGTGGAAAAGCCATCTTGACTTTGCCAGTTTGTCAGTTTTTAGTTTTCAGTATTTTCATGGCAATTTAGTGGAGACACTTACAGGGACCCTCATATTTGCAGCTATTGAAGCTGAAGTGAACACATACATTTTAGAAAGATTTTCAGCAAATAGTACAATATTTTATTGCCTAATTAACTTTAAAATCCAACTGATTTCCCTAAGCATCTCAGTCCTCTGAGGTAAAATTATAATTGGCTTTTCCTAATTAGATTTATCTTGTACTCCATTATTTTCTAATATGCATGCTATTTCTACCTCCCACTAGAATGTATAGTTTTCTAGACCAAGACTGGACAACATCAAACTTGAAGCTAATGAGATAAAAGCTCTTGAGCTGAAAGTCCACTGTCCACCCCGCTCCAGTGCCCTGGCACCCACTGGTGCCCACTGTAGAATGGGAGACCTCAGTTTTGGCCCTTCTCATAGCCTGAGCTGTTGATAATGTCATGGTCAAGTCTAGCCACAGGACTACAAGGAAGTGGGATTTCCTGAGGGTGAAAATATGTATGAGCTTGTTTATGGATGGATAAATGGATAAAGAAAATGTGAGATTATGTACATATACATACACACATAATAATATATACACATATATATTATTATTCAGCCATAAAAGAACGAAATCTTGCCATTTCTGACAGTGTATATGGGTCTGGAGAGAATTACGCTTAGTGAATACATCAGACAGACAGAGACCAACACTGTATGATCTCGCTCATGTGCAGAATCAGAAACCAAAAATGTAAAACAAGGTGAGAGACGCAGAGAACAGGTTGGTGGTTGCCAGAGGCGGGATTGGCGGTGGAGGAAACAGGCGAAGGTGGTTAAAACGTACAAACTTCCAAAATAAATCAGCCCCAAGAATGCAACCACAGTTAATAGTACTCTGTTGCATATTTCAAAGTTGCCGAGAGAGTAGATCCTAAAAGTTTTCATCACAAGAAAACAGTTTGTTAACTACTCGTGGTTACAAATGTCAGACTTTTTGGTGGAGATCGCTTTGCATCACGTGCAAACATAGAATCTTTATATTGCACACCTAAAGCTAATATAATGTCAACTATGCATCTATTAAAAACATATGAGTTTAGAGTGGGGGAATCCATGTAATTTTACACTTGCCAAAATCCATAGAATGTACAAATACCAAAAGCAAACCCTAGTGTAAACTATGGACTTGGGGTGGTAATGACTTGTCAGCGAAGTTCATGGACTGTAACCAATGTGCCACCCTGGTGTGGGGGGTCAGCAGTGGCAGAGGCTGTGTATGTATGTGCTGGGCAGGAGGTATATGGGAACTCCCTGTACTTCTCATTTTTTTCTGTGAACCTAAAACTGCCCTAAAAATGGTCTGTTACATAAAACCGAACATGTATGTGATGTTATGTGTCATTCTATCTAAATAAGAGAAAGGAAAATACAAAAACCACATACACACCAATATATATAAGCTGAATGGCCCCCCAATGTTACCTCGATGTCATGCCCAGGGGTCCCATGGGCTCCGTTTCTGCTGTTGTTGAACGTCCAGCATCTTCCCACGGGGCATCTTCAGGGATACCGTGTGGGATGCTAAATTCAACAGGGCTAACGTCTTGGCTGCTCTGTGCACCCGAGTCTGTCCTCCTGTCCCTTTCTCCTTTTGTTTCTTCTTTTATTCCTGCACTTTCGACCCCCACCATTCTCCTTATGATGAGGCATCTGAGGAAGGTCCTTCTATAAAAATGACCTTGACCCCTAAACTCTAAGGTAGCTCGTGAGCATCCTTTTCTCATCCACTTCATTTTTTAAAGTTTACTTATCATTGATTGGCATTATCATTGTGCCTGAAATCTGAAAAATAACAAAAACCCACCTCTTTCTGTAATACTTTAAATAGAATATTTCAAAACCTGCCCCTTTGCTGGAAATCCACAAAATTATTCAATAAACACGGAGCATTAAAAAGAGTAAATGAGTGACCGGGATCACGAGACTAGCAGAACAGCCCCCGCACTGTAGTGGATGGGATCCTTTGTGCGTCATACAGCATGCTCCTTCGTGGGGATCCATGGCAACACCTGGAACAAACTTCCAGAACTATCTTTATCATAAGCACATTCGGAATCACATAGTCCTATTTCCCTGTCGACCCTGGCTGCCAGCACACTCAGAATCCAGTATGAAGAGGTCCGCTTTCAGAAATACGGTCCCTTTGGCCTGGGCTGTGAACAACGTTACCCCTGGTTTTCTTGTTTATTTTCTTGTTTTTCTATTTTCTATTCCTCTTGCACTTTTTCCTAGTCAATTTATGTGATATGCTTTTCTGCCAGCACCTAAGGTATTGAGAGGAGAAATAAACACTTCTTAACATGAGCTTTCAGTTCTCAGTGTGGGCGTCTCTGGCTTTGCGAATCTGTCCTGGCCGGTTTCACCCCACTTCCCCTGCCATTTGGTGCTCACCTGGGTCCGGTAAGGCACGGCTGCGACACCGATGCAGGCATTGGAGTAACTCACACATAATTAGGAATCACATTTTTCAGAAAAGGACCTCATGCAATGAGTTCCCATTGTAGGTGAACATGACTTGGGCATTTATTGTGTTATTACTGACACTATTATTATCTGTGCTATTTTTTCTTTTTCTGGCAGGTATATATATATATTAATTCTAACCAAAATTCAGCTGGAAGAAAACTTTCTCCTTCATAACATTGTACATGAATGAATCAGAATGGGTGCTATAGTCATCCTGTTTTGATTGTTTTTGTTTTAATTTGACTGTGAAAACATGGTGAGTAATGAATAAGTCTTTGATGATACTCAGCTGCATTTAATTTTTCCCCTCCTGTATCTGTTGTTAATGTTGAGTTAATTGCAGCATGTAATTTACCAGATGGCAACAGTAGGTGAGCCATATAATTTTTTATTCAGACCTGTAACAGTGTCTTGTGTATAACAGATGCATCACATTTGATAAATGAATGTGTGAATAAGGGAATGAATAAAGAATAAAACTAATCAGGCTAAAACTTAAACATGAGCTGTGTCTAGCAAGACTGTTTAAGGGAAAGGAATCCACTGTGGGCAACTCAGAATCCAGGTTAGAAAACACCTGTTCACAAGAAAACCTCCCCTGTCTGGTATGGCTCAGTGGATTGAGTGTCAGCCTGTGAACCAAAGGGTTGCCTGTTCGATTCCCAGTCAGGACACATGCCTGGGTTGTGGGCCAGGTCCCCAGTTGGGGGCATGTAAGAGGCAACTAATCAATGTTTCCCTCCTTCTCCTTCTTTCCTTCTCCTCACTCTGAAAATAAATAAATAAAATCTTAAAAAAAAAGAAAGCAAACCCAACTCTCCCTTAATACTGGCTGTGCCAATGCACATCTTTAGGCTCCTAAAATTCTTGGGAATACACATTATTAAAAGCTGAATCCCTAACGAGGTTCTCTGCTGAGATGGTTTACAGGATTCCAGGCACCTGAATTGTATCCTATGGGCCAACTGCCCTTTCTTACTCTCTGAAGATGATAAGAAAGGAGGTGAAGAAAAAAAAAACAATTACGAGGGAAGGGAGGCAATGACTCACACCCCAGTTCTATCTCATATGTGCAGGACTGGCTACCTACGAGGAGTCCAATGCATAAAATTGGACTTGTCCAAAATTATTAAGAATTAAAAATTTTTGGCAACAGCATTAAACCAAGCATAGGGTCCTTTTTAGGTGCAAGGCTATTTAGGACTATACAGGTTGCATGCCCATAAAACTAACCCTGCATGTGTATTTTTAATCTCTTAGAAGTACGAGCAAAGACAATGGAACAGGTATGATACAAGTGAGTTTTATTCTAATGTAGAGCCATTCCCCAGAACTTTCTGTGCTGATGGGAATGGATGGGCTGCACCTGCACTCAGTCAGCACACAGCCACTAACGACCCACAGCTCTGAGCGCTTAAAATTGGGCTAGTGTGACTTGAATAGTGCTCCTGAGGGATTATATTTTAACTTTATTTATTTTTAAATATATTCTATTGATTATGCTATTACAGTTGTCCCATTTTTCCCCTTTATTCCCCACCACCCTGTACCCCCCTCCCACCAGCATTCGCCTTCCTTGGTTCATGTCCATGGGTCACACATATAAGTTCTTCGGCTTCTACATTTCCTATACTGTTCCTAACCTCCCCCTGTGTATTTTGTACCTACCATCTATGCTTCTTATTCCTGTGCCTTTTCTCCCATTCTCTCCCTGTCCCCTCGCCACTGATAACCCTCCAGGTGATCTCCATTTCTGTGATTCTGTTCCTGTTCTAGTTGTGTGCTTAGCTTGTTTTTGTTTTTTTAAGGTTCAGTTGTTGATAGTTGTGAGTTTGTTGTCATTTCACTGTTCGTAGTTTTTGATCTTCTTCTTTTCCTTAGTCCCTTTAACATTTCGTATAATAAGGGCTTGGTGATGATGAACTGCTTTTGGTTGTTTGACTTCCAAACAGTTTGATTTTCTGGTAGTTCTGGTTATTTTTTGTTTTTAAATTTGTTGCCCTTCTTTTGGTTGTGCGATGAGGCACAGTGTATCTGCCCACGTCTCCATGTTGGCCGGAAGTCTGAACTTTATTTAATTTAGTTAACATAACTTAAAATAGGTACATTCAGATAGGGCTGCCATATTGAACAAAGAAGTTAAACAAATCAACCAACTTATAGACAATAGTTTCATATAGAAAGACTTTGTAACAATTTTATAACAATGAAATTTGTAACATTTTGTAACAGTGAAAAAACAATGCCTTTTATATTAATTGTTCTGAGCAACTGACAACAGCTAAGCTTGATGTTATCCCATTGGAAAGTTGCAGCATAACTTCTACACTCCTAAATAGCACAAGAAATTTCTTTAAGATACGGAACTGTGAAACTTGGAGGAGATCCCTGCCTCCAAAACTTGCTAAGGACAGAGTTACTATGGCAACAAAGAATCCATCCAAATGTGACTAAAAGTAAGTGGCTAGGATATCTTACATCATTTATTTCTAATATGTTGTACATTTGACTCTATTTTTCTAAGCCACAGATGTGCTGATATGTCTGGCAGTGTTTTTTTCAGGACTAAGGTTGACAAGTCATTGTCAGAAGAAGGAGAAGAGGACATCATCTTCTTGAGGCAACATTAGGAACTGTGCAGAAAGGATAACACAAGAAGAACAGATGTACCCTTTCACCATGAGTGGGTTGTAATCCCACCTGGGGGGATGAGGAGGCCAGCCGCTCTCTGAGGGTTTCCACCTATCAGTCTTGCATTTCCCCATTGGGTGCTCCTGCCAGCACTGCCCTTGACACACTCAGCCTCAAGTCCCAGGAAGCACTGGGACTGGCTCCCTATCAGGTTCTAGTATCCCAGCCAGCCCTGCCCCCGTGTCCTGGGCTTCTTTGTGCCTTCCCCACCCAGCCACGGCCAGGGCGCCGGGCATCTCGGGAGATTCCCAGAGAGGAGTTCTGACAGACACCCGGACAAACATTTACAATCACTGTTGTCCTGGCATCAGGCCAATGCCCAGACATCAATTTTGTTGTATGCGATAGCTGTGAAAAAAATGTCATTTAAAAACAATGACACTTTGGGGTGGTGAACACACAATATAATAGGCAGATGATGTATTATAGACTCGTATACCTAAAGCCTGTGTAAGGTTATTAACCAGCGTTACCCTAATACATTCAATTAAAAAATGAAAAGTGTTTATACAGTGAATACTAGTGGTGTGAGTGAAAAGAGTTTTTTGTTTGCCTGTTCTGTTTTGTTTTGTTTTAGCTGCAGATCATGTGTCCCTGAACGGTGAATGTAAACACAGGGGGTTGCTGAAGTGAGTTTATTTATGGCTAGAGAAAACAACCAGAGCAACCACCTGTTCATGAAAGAAATGCCCATCTAGGTAAACATTTCTCCATCTAAGGTAAGTAACATCATGACTAAGAAAATTAAGTTTTAACCCTGGCTGGTGTGGCTCAGTGGATTGAGCACCTCCCTGTGAACCAAAGGGTTGCCGGTTCAATTCCCAGTCAGGGCACATGCCTAGGTTGTGGGCCAGGTCCCCAGTGGGGCGTGTGCAAGAGGCAATCACACATTGATGTTTCACTCCCTCTCTTTCTCCTTCCCTTCCCCTCCCTGTAAAAATAAATAAAATCTTTCAAAAAAGAAAAAGAAACTTGTATGATTACAATAATTATTATACAATTACTCTATTCTAGGCATAAAGTCAAGTCAGCATACCTCTGGGGCGTTAGAGGTCAAGAACAACCCTGAAGTAAGGAAAGATTTCTTTAAAAGAATACAAAATAACTAATCATAAAAGAAAAGATTGGTACATTGACTTCATTAAAATTAAGGACTCCTATTTAGGAAAAGACTCCAACAAGGGTAGAAAAAGGCAAACTTCAGATTGGGATGGTATATTTACAAACACATAGCTAGAAAATATAAAGAAATCCTACCACTGGTCATAAAAAGGAATGGAACCTTACCATTTGTGACAGCATGGGTGGACTTAGAAGGTATCACGCTAAGCGAAACAAGCCAGACAAAGACAAATACCATATAATATCACTTATGCAGGAGTCTAAAGAACAGCATGACCAAAGAAAATAGAAATAGCATTATAGATACAGAGACCAAACTGATGGAAACCAGAGGGAAGGGAAGCTGGGGTACAGGGTAACAGAATAAGGAGGGGCTGAGAAATACAAATTCAGTCACAAAATAGGCGTAGGGGTGTAAGGTAGAGCGTAGGCGTTATAGTCAATGACATCTCAATAACTACCTCTGGTGCCAGGCAGGCACCTGAATTACCAGAGGGAAGATTTTATAACCAAACGGATCTCTATCCGCTGTGCTGTGCACCTGAAACTAGTACAAAAAAAGTGTTAAATGTTAACTGTAATCAAAAAATAAAATTAAAAAAGAATTCCTACCAGTATACAAGGAGAAGGCAAACAAGCCACTTAAACAATGGGTGAAAGACAGGCACTTCCCCAAAGAGGGTGACTGATGGCCAATAAGTGTACGGATGTCACTGCCCTTAGAGAAATACAGTGTGACGTGCACAGTGACAGACCACTGCACCCACCAGGATGACTAAAGCGAAACAACCCACAGCACCGGGGACGTGTGTGGGCGTGTGGAGCTGGTAGACGGGGTGAAGGGCTGCCTGGAGCTCCTCCAACAAGGTGGTTGCTCTCCCTGCTGCTGAGAGCGTTGACAGCTTCCAGCTCCAATCCTGCAGCAATTGTCTGGGCTGCATCTTATTCGAGGTCACAGTGATAGACGGGTGGAAGGCACAAAGGACTAGGAGCTTGGCCCTACGTGGAACGGTTCTGAGGGGCTGTTGTAACTCCCCACCCCAAGCCCAGGTGCTCAGCCCGCACACAGCTCCCCTTCTTTCTCTGTCCAGCCTTACTCCCTACAGCTCCTTTTTGCAGGAGGTGGTCCCAAGGGCACTGTGTCATAAACACCTGGAATACGAAGCTCCTGCTTCCCGGGGAGTCCGTGCTGTGACGTGGTACAACCGCCAAGTCTAGCACAGGGCTCATTACTGTGTAAATGGGTTCAACTGCTTGAGAAAATTGTCTATTGTATCTTAGCAATTCCATGCCTAGGAATTTACCTAGGAGAGATGAACACAGTGTCTGTCTGTCAAAAGTCATCGACAAGAGTGTTCAGAGCAGCTTTATTCATAATAAACCCAAAACGGAAACAGCTCAAATACCCGTCAATTATACATTGCATAAATAAATAAGTATGTGTATACACCAGAATACTATACAGAGATAAGGCAGAACAAACTGCTGCCATATCTAATAGACATAATGCGAAACAGAAGAATCTAGACACCAAAGAGAACATACTGTGTAATGTAATTTATATGAAGTTCACGAATTGGCAAAACTAGGCCATGGTGGTGGAGGTCAGAACCGTGTTCCCACTGGGGTGTGCAGACTGACTGAGAAGGAGAAGCATGAAGGAGTCTTCTGGGTGTCCGAACTGTTCTGCGTCTTGAGGTGGTTGGTGGTTACATATGTAAAATGTCATTGAAGTGCACCCTTAAGTTTTGGGCATCTTGCTATAGGTATGTTGTGAGTCAGTTAAACAAACAAACCTCAAACTAGTAAATTCTTTATTAAGCCATTGCAGATTAACTAGTGTGTGGACTAGATCTGGCTACGGTACTACAGCAATTTAGGGTCACGGTCCAGGGCCACGGTCCAGGAACAGCGAGGTGGGGGTGGGGTTGGTCACCGGTAGTCCTGCGCAGTTCTCTGACTAGCTCCTTCCTCTCTCTGCAGCAGAAAGAACCCGTCTTTTGGATTGGGTGGTCGGGTGGGGCCGGAGAGGCACACTCCAGGTTTCCTCCTTCTCAGGACAGCTCCAGGCAGTCAGATATCTACCACCAGGTCTTATCAGCTGCTCCTTTATTACCCAGGTTCTGGAGGAGAATATCTCTGGGAAGAAAGATAATCTCATTTCACGGGCCTGTTAAAATAATCCCTAAACCAGACCAGGTATTCGACAACAAGGTCAATCCAGGACATTGTCGATAAATCAATAGCCACCTGAGATTCAAGCTTCTTTGTTACTGATAATTATGAACCTACTTTACAACAAAAAAAGAGAAAGGAATCAGATTCTAAATATTTTTCAGATTCATTTATTAATGTGTCCTAACCTTGACCTGGAGAGGTTACAGATTGTAATGGCTCAGAAAGGCCTGTCTTTACCGTGACTCTTTCTCCTTTCTGTGCACTCGCCTCCTCTCTTAACCATTGAGCCCTCAGGACATTGAATCCCGATCAGTATCAACCTGTCTGAAGAACAAAGCCCCAGGACTGGGGACCCCAGAAACAGAGTTGGGCTCCAACTAAGGATGACATCTTGACTTCAGCTGTGCTTCAGCCCCAGGCCCGAGGGAGCAAAACGACCCCACTGACCACGCTGTCATGGAACCTGAAAGTAATTCCACGGCTGACATCAGCACCTGGTACACTGATCCACTGCTCCCCATGGTTAATTGTTTTTTCCCTCTATAATCCATCTCCTGGTTGCCATTGGAGAGCCAGAGTTTTTAGCACGGGCTCACCTGTGACTCTGGACTTGACACCATCCTCAACTAACAAGCCTCTACTTTCTTTGCCGCAACCTCGTTTGCATTTGATTGGGCTTTGATGCACGCAGGCGAACCCTTTGGTCTGATAACAAAATAACAAGTTAGTGAAACCAGAAAAGACACCGGAGTTTGGGCTGTCAGTTACTACCAAACCCAATAAGCAGAGACAGGGATTGAATCTTTATTCAAATGGCTGGCATTTTATTCAGATGGCCAGCTATCTGAGAAGATGGTGGGTTCATACCCTAATGGACCATTTTAAATTCCATTTTAAAATGCCCCTTTTTATGAGGAGAACAAAGTGTAGGTAAGTGTAGGTTTGGAATTCAGGGAAAAGTTAATTGGATTCAGCATTCTCGCCCTGGGCAGTGGTCTCAAGCTGTGCCCCAGGCGATGGTCTTCAGTGGTGTCCCACGGTGTTCTCACCCTGGGGCACAATGGCTCAGACATCATCTTGAGTTGCTTGCGGTCCTTCTGAGGCACAAAGGTGGAACTGCTCATGGTCTCCCGGAGTCAGGGTGGGTCATGCCTTCAGTTCCTGGAACAACAGCTTTTACCTGCATTGATTACGAGGTTTAAGAGCTACTATTTAAACTAAAATTTTCCAGCTCTTGAGTCCCCTATCACTCATATTCAGCCCTCCCATCACAATCCTCTGCAAATACCGGAATAACTTCCAGGGTCCACCGATGAAAGAACATTCTGTTGGAAGTTCGGTTTATTGTTTAATAAAGGCCAATTCATTTCCTTTGAGTCTGTACTGGTACAGCAGATGACTATTTGCGAAATTGTTTTGCTTTACTGAGGAAAAAAATTAACATGTGCTTATTTGATATTCAGTAATTAAATATAATCAGTTCCTGCCTAACGAGAACAGTCAGCACTGTAGTTGATGAGGATTTCCTGCATGTCTGTGGTGCACTGAGCACATTTTCTAACCTCGCTGGTGCAATGACAGTAGAGGAGACACTGAAATCAAGATAATGAAAAACAAAGAGTGTGCAGCGAAATCCTTAGACTGTAGATCATCATTCTCTGAGGGGTGAGACACTGTGGCATAAAATTTATAATAGTGTATGGTGGGCGGCCGTCTAAGAGGGTGCCTGATGGTCTCTGCCTTCTGGGGCTCACTCCTGTGTCCGCCGGGGGGCTGCGGAGAAGCCGACCGGCAGGATGCATTTATCCTTCCTTCCTTCCTTCCTTCCTTCCTTCCTTCCTTCCTTCCTTCCCTCCCTCCCTCCCTCCTTTCCTCCTTTTCTACCTGTCATCTGTCTAAAGATGAAAAGATCTGTTATAAGGAATTGGCTCACGTGCTTACGGAGACTGGCAAGTACCAAGACCTGCAGGGTGAGTCAGCAAGGGGGCCCCGGAAGAGCTGATCTTGCAGTGCCTGTCTGCGGCCCGAGGACCAAGAGAGCCAAGAGCATGTCGTTCCGGTTCAAGGCCGGCAGACTTGAGGTGCAGGAGGAGCCACTGTTTCTGTGTGAGTCTGAGTGCAGGGAAAAGCCGGTGCCCTTGTTTGGAGCCTGTTAGGCAGGCAGAGGTTACTCTTACTTGGAGGGTCAGCCTTTCTGTACCACTCAGGACTTCAGTGGATGGGTGGAGGCCCACCCACGTTAGGAAGGGGAATCTTATTTTACTTGATTGATTTAAATGTTCATCTCTCCCACAAACACTCACAGAAACACCCAGAATAACATTTGACCAAATATCTGGGTGCCCCGTGGCCCAGTCCAGTTGGCACATCAAATTACCCACGATGAGACTCCGGGATAGTCTACTCCTCTTGAGTGTGGGGCAGCACCTAGCTGGTGACTCGTTTTCACTCTGAAGACACCGCAAACATGGCGAAGTATTTCTGAGACTAAAATACAAGACTGTGACTTCGGTCCTGTGCCACGCCTCACTTGCTCAGTAGGATGAAGCCAGCGGCCACACTGTGAGCTGCTGTAGGGTGAGGGCCCTGGGGACAGCGTTGGCCCACAGTCGGCAAGAATGCAAGGCTCTCAGTCTAACAGCCCCACGGAAAGTGAATCCTGCCAACGATCACGGTGGCAGCTTGGAGTGCATCTGCCTCCGAGCCCAGCCGTCAGAGACTCCAGCCTGCGGGTGGCCTGGCTTCCTGACCCACAGAAAGTGTGAGATAGTACATGTTCCCTGCTTTCGGATACTAAGTTCTGGGGTCACTTGGTACACAGCAGTAGATAACGAATACAGGGTGTGTAACGAATGGAGAGGCAGTGAGGATGCAAACACAAAATCAATTGAGGGAAAAAGGCATTCACACTCTACGCATGAGAAAGGTGTTGGACTCTGGTGGAGGAAATGCTGTCTCCCCGCCTGCATTTGTCTTCCCCCTTTTCTCTCTCTCTTTCACTCTCAAGAGCAGGTCTGCTGTTGGAGGGGGAGGGGGTAAGCCCCCCCTTAGCCAGAGGGGCAGGCTGCTGCAGAGGCCCCCTCCAGAGCAGAGGCCAGGGTTTCTCCGCTCACTGCTCTTCTCCAGCAGGCAGTGAGCAGAGGCTGCAGGCAGGGCCCCCGCAGCGTCCAGGGCCTCGTGTGGCCTCCTCCCAGGCTCCCAGTAGAACCCAGCTGACAGACGGCCCAGACCAGGGGTGTTGAACTCACTCTCACCAGGGGCCACATCAGCCTCGAGGTTGCCTTCAAAGGGCCAGATGTAACTTTAGGACTATATAAATGAAACTACTCCTTAAGTAGGGGCAAGGAGCTCGGTGATGCTGCCGGGTAGAAACAAGGTGCCCGGCCGGATAAAACAAGGTGGGGAGGGCCAGATTCGGCCGGTGGGCCTCGTGTTTGCCACCTGTGGCCTAGACGCTGGATCGACCTCTCTTTTTCCCCTTTTATTCTTATCACCTGCACAGGTGCTCTGGCCTTTTTTCGCATCACAGTGGTGAGATTCAGTGTTCGGATTCAGCTCCAAGACACAAGGAGCCCCGGCCCTGGACCTGTTTCTTATATGAGGCTCCTCTACAACCGGAGTCCGGGGGCCCAGGCAGCGCACTAGCGTTCTCT
The DNA here is from genome assembly GCF_014824575.4 of Sturnira hondurensis. Classification (NCBI taxonomy): domain Eukaryota; kingdom Metazoa; phylum Chordata; class Mammalia; order Chiroptera; family Phyllostomidae; genus Sturnira; species Sturnira hondurensis. The sequence goes on along the minus strand of NW_028082350.1, from coordinate 12,384,068 downwards.
ACTGCATCTTTGAAGTGACAGTTCAGTAAGCCATTGGTGTTCCCTCACCCTGGGGTCTCAGAGGGGGTGTGTGTGTGTGTGTGTGTGCGCGCACACACAGGAGCTTTCACCTCCCTCAGGGATGGCCTGGGGAGGATCGACGATAAGGCTCCCGGATCCCTCGGTGTGTCAGCCAATGTTTTCTTCTTGGTACCCCAACTCACCCTTTCCCGACGTGGGCCGAGGTCAAGGACACAGGTGAGTCACAGTGCAATGGGGTGGGTCCTAGGGGTAGGGAGTGAGGTTCAGGCTGCCGTCTGCTGAGAAAAGACCCTCTCTTGTGAGTTGCCCTAGGATCAGAAATACAGACTGGCCAATACTGGTTTTAAGAAGAAAACACTCATCATTATTTTAGATTTGACATTTTTCTTGGTTTTATCTTTCCTTCTTCCTCTTCTTAATCTTTCTCGAAAAAGTTATCTCTGGGGGCCAAGGTTAAGTATGGATCTGAGGAATGTGGATAAAGACTACAGGCGCCCCCCGCCCCCCACCCCATGTCTCTCTGACTGGTGTCTCTTAGGTTCACAAACGACTCAGGCCCCCACCCCAACCCCTTAGCTGGACAGAGTCCCCTCAGCAGGGTTTGGAGGGCAAATATCCAACAGCAACATTCCCAAACTTTTGCTCCAGAGCACTCGAGCTCCTGTGTGCTGTATGAAGAAAGGGCCCTGGGGCAAGTTTTGGAAACAACATCGGAATTTCTCAGGACCTTTTCCAAGATGTGAGATGCATCATGTAGAATTTTCCAAACTTATTTGACTCCAGAATCCCATGGCATAAGACTTCAGAACACACTTGGGGGAAAACCTATGCAAAGAAATAAATCATGGCCATGTCCCTCTGGAAGCTAGACTCCCAGACCATACATAGGCCGAGGCTTTCTCACTTGCTTACCAGGGAGACAGGATGGAGGGCCAAATAAAGGGCAGCCCAGCCGCGTTGGTTCACACTCTTACTTGCTGTCTTACTCAGATTTCCTGATTGTCTTAGCAGAAATTCTCTTTTCCTCCCCCAAATAGTACACGATTTTTTGGTGTTAGGAGTTCCCTGCTAAACAGTGATTTATTTCTGTTGCTCTAAGCAGATGTGAATAACCCCTCATTGTGTAGGAGCATCTCAGAAAATGCTTTCCAATCCTGACATTTTAAACGAAAAATTGCACTAAAGCCCAAACATGTCTATTTGACTGCAGGCATGGACCTAGGATGCAGTCTTCAGCGTGGTGTCTGACAGATAGATCCCTCTGACCCCCTCAGCTTTGCTCTGTCCCCGGACTAGCTCAGTGCCCCCATCAGCCACCCTCCAGGAGCTAGCCCCCTGCAGATCCGGTTGTGAGCCCGAACTCTTCCTTAGGAAGTAGACCTGTCCGATAGCAGCGGCGCCCTGGAGCTCGGCGGTGTTGCCACCCACCCCCCACTCATTGTACAGATGCCTTGCATTCCCGGAATGGAAGGGCTCAGGCCGGTCCTACTGGCTTGGCAGAGAACTGAGCCAAAGAGCCGGCGGCGGCAGCCTCCGTGGGCTGTGCCCAGCACTTTGGCCCGGCCTGCGTTACCTGAGTTATTGGTATGCAAGATAAAAAAAGTGCAAAAGTAGGATGCACATGAGTTCTTCCTCACCAGCAGGCTCCTTCCTGCCTGCTTGAGGGGAAGGGGAAGGAAAGGATTCACTTCAGTCCACAGCACTAGCCCTGTCTCCTTGCTTTCCCCTCCCCACCCCCCAGGCAGATGCAAATGAGGTGAGCCTTTTGGGACACGCTGAGGTTGATGAGGTCAGGAGGGAGGAGCCCCTCGAGATGGAATGGGTGTGGTCATTAAAGAGACCCCTGCCTTTTCCCTTCTCAAGAAGTGAGGTGAGGAGAAGTCAGCAGTGTGCCATCTGGGGATGGGCCCTAACCAGACACCCGATCTGCCAGGGTCCTGATCACAGGTTTCTCAGCCTCCGGAAGGGCCAGAAGCGAATGTTTGTTGTATGACCCATCCAGTCTACGGTATTTTGTTACAGCAGCCAGAACAGACGAACATGTTTTTGATATCAGGGATTGCGCAGATGTGCCTATTTGTGTACTGCTGCACCGTGCCAGGGGCGGGAGTAACTCTCACTGAGTGACAGCTGAGTGAGCCTGCAATGAGTGGACATTTCACTTGAACAGTGAACAGTGGGGAAAAAGTGATTTGAAGTTAGAAGGCTGGGTCTGCTCCTTAACTCTGCACTTGACTAGCTGAGTGACCTTGGGTGAGTCTCTGTAGTACTTAAAGACAGCTTCTCATGAGTGACATGGAGTTATTTATCTTTCTACCTGTGTCTGTGTGTATCTGCATAGGAGGATGTTTAGAAGGATTTACAGACCTTAATGTGGTTGATTGGGGAATTGGATAGCTTTTCCCTTTGTTCTCTGTAGTTATCATTAATAACTTATTTTTTAAAGCGAAAATGTAAGTTTAATTCCAAATATTGTCATTGTAAAATTATAATTGTATGCTAAACAATGAAGTATTTAACTTCTGAGCTTTAGAAATGGGAGAATCTGATTAAAAAATTCCCCTAAATCATTTCTTCAGTTTCTTTTTTCCTAATTTGTTTGCACTTATAAAGGTCTTTGTATCTAATCTTTCAAGTAGATAATCTTCTATCTTCTTCTCCACTAGTAAGTCTTGGAGAAATCCTTAGTAACATGAGGAGTACTCTTCTAAGAAAATATCAAAAGAAATAACACATTACCTTACCTGGAAGAAAAGATCTTTTAAAAACCTTATATTTCAGCCTTGGCTTTCGTGGCTCAGTGGATTGAATGCCAGGCTGACATGCAAAGGGTTGCCAGTTTGATTCCCAGTCAGGGCATATGCCTGGGTTACGGGCAAGGTCTCTAGTAGGGGGTGAGTGAGAGGCAACTGCACATTGCTGTTTCTCTCCCTCTTTCTCCCTCCCTTCCCCTCTCCCTAAAAATAAATAAATAAAATCTTTATTTAAAAAACCCTTACATTTCAAAGAAAAAAAGAAAGAAGACTAAAAGTAGGGAAAAATTAGTTAATATTGAAAAATGTAAAACCAGTTCAAATCAGCCATTTAACAAATGAAGCGTCATGATGTTTCATTTAGTATTTCCATGGAAACACGGATGATAAAAGTAAGAAGCAAATAAGAGGTCAGCAACCTTTTTGGGGAGTTGGTAACAATTTGTTCTGCCTCACAGGTCCCAGAGGTCAGATGGGCTCCGAACTGGGGGGCACTTTATTCCTTCCGCCATTTGTAAGTCCATTTGTGGACCTCTGCCAGCCATGGAACTTGGGAGAACGCCCAAATACTGTTTTTTAGTCACGAAGAAATTCTCCCCATTGAAATTAGAATTTGATCAACGTAAATACTTTACAAATGCTTCAGATGGGAATCTAACCAGCAGATATTAGGAGCTGCTCTACTAACACATAGGCACTTTCCCCTAATTTAAATAGTTGAGTTTCTGTGTACAGTGCCTCTGTTATGTTCATTCAGATTATTCTTATATTCTAAAACAATGGGGCTTCTAAACTGGTGGAATGCTGCCAGGGGATTTCAACACAGTTCGAAGGCAACATACCCAAAAGGCATAGTTTAAATTGGCTCCGGGGATGAATGGGCTCCTTATCGGCGCAGCTGAAGCTGTATGTAATTAACAGCATCTGTCGTCATTCACAGGCCTCGTATGGGACGGGCAGGTCCCACAGCCCCTACAGAGCCGCAACCCCCCGCTCCTGGCACCTCACGCTACACAAGACCTGCACAGAAAGACAGCTCCCAGACAGCACTAGAAGAACAACGATACGTTTTAGTGATACCGGCAGGACCACAAATGCCAGTTAATGTTATCCAGAAAGATGCTGTTAACATTGGCATTGAGACTTCAAATTAGCCAGCTGGCATTTAAAAACATACAACACTTTATAAGTTTATATTTGTGATTACTGTTTTTAAATCTTTCCTGTGTTATTTTTCTTTATAAAGGGTATGAAAATGTTCTGCTCCCCTCCCTTTTTATTGGATGAAGCCTCAATTCTATTCAGCTTGGCTGTCGCTGTATGGAGAGTATTAAATTCATCTGGTGGCAATATCTAGTTGTTCTTGCATACATTAAAAACATTTCAATCGTGAACATGCACAAAACCAAATAAAATCCAGAGGACATTTCATTAAATAAATTTATTTGTTAAAATAATTTAACTCCAAATACAACTGTTGAATTTGCATTGAGTTATTACTACAATTCATGTTTTAATTGAAATGTCAAGGTTTAACAACTGACATTGTTACAAAACAATAAAGCGTTGTTCGATTTGAAATGGTCAGTTGTGTTAGAACTCAGCAATTAACTGTGAACTATAGTTTTCTCTGGGAACCCCCAAATCAATGACAAGTCTGTTTCCAAAACCCACCGCAGTCATTCCTGAAACCCTGATCAAGATTTAGTAGATGCACAAGGACACGTTAATTAAAAAAAGAAAAAGACCCCCGGCGGCTTTACTGTTTGATTGGCTAACAAGACAAGTAAAGCTTACCCAGTGCTAACGCAAGACTACTGAGCAGAACAAAAAACTAAAAAATGAAACAAACAAAACAGCAACAAACAGAACAAGCACTTTCCTATTCACACATGAACTGACGACATTAGCACTGGACGACTCTTGAAAACAAAGGGCGGACACCGAGGCAACATTTTTAATAAAGAAAAGCAAGTCTCAGTAGTTTTACCACAGAAGGGTGATGGCAACTGTCCTGATGAGAGTCAAGTTCAGTCCTGATGCTACAAACCCAGGGGCAAAGTCATCAAAGCACCTTTCAACAGTGTGAGAAAGACTGTATGTAATACTTTTGACCAGATGCTGGCTTGTTTTGTGCACGTTGAACAAAGTGAAAAGCATCAGTTCCCACCGCTATCACAGCTTAAAAGAACCCTAAAAAGTTGCAACATAAAAGAAAAAAAACAGACTTTAACAAATGCCACCTTCGTATAAAAATAAAACAAAACAAAAAACCTTATCCTAATAGCTAAAAAAAAAAGCGGGTCTTTGGATCAAACCATAATATTTTTAAGGCATGTTAGAAAAACTTCCACATATCTAGTTGCTAGTCTGATCAGGGAATAAAATAAACAGCGACACAAAGTCACTGGCTTTTCTCTGTAGCCGCTCTTATTTCATGTGCCAACAAATGTAATCTTCCGGTTTTTAAGCTTTTTATTAACATCTCAACAGACACACTCATTCACACTGAGTTCTATTCATACCAGGCAAAATACCAACAGTAGGAGTGCACGAGGGTTTCCCTGGGTCTGGGTGTCTTTGATGTCTTGTCACTAAATGTGTGGGAAACACTGATCAGGCGGCCCAGTGTTACTAGGAACATCTTTGCAGGAAACGCCCACCTTCAGTCTGACCAACGCGTCTAACTAAAACCCCGATTTTTAGACAATCTCTTCCACCTCACATCTTGCCATACTTTTCCTATTGTTAAACTTATTTTTCTCATCTGCATAGCAATCCATTATGTGAGACTAGAATTCTTTAACAGATGTTTGTAATATGTAATCTTAGTTGTCATAAATTGCTATTAAGTATGGCATTCTAAAAAACAGAATCATTCTGAGAAGTGAGAGCCTTCAAAACTCAGCCAACTCACTAACGGATATTTCTGTTTCAGGAGGTAAGTCACACCTCCTGAGCCTTTGATTTCTCTACGCGTTGAGTCAAATCAACTTGAACACAGTGAAATCTGTTTCAGTCAAACTGGTTAGAAGTTTTTGTTCTATAAACAAGGTGCTTCACAACTGGGCTTAAAAAAACATACACAGAAGAATGCAAATATTCACAATTCAAAGACTTCTCACCACCATGGCCTGGTTGTAACCACACACCTGTTTTCCCATCTGTGAGAAGTTACTACCCACCTTGAGGCCTAACACCAGTTTACGAAACACTTGGGGTGGGGGGGGGGAGTGGCTACCAATGACTTCAATGATGTATAACAAACAAATAATTTAAAACAAAAAGATGTTTTCGATGCACTATATTCTGCAACGCAGATTCTCAGTATAGGCAATTATTTCTGACTTGTGCCAAGTTCTTAGGAACAATACACACATGCACACACAAACACACACTATTCTCTCAGGTACACATGTAAGACCAGAAGCTACTTGCACAAAAGTGTGAAGCCAACAGCACGTGGGGCGGCATGTAGGCCACAGGCTCAGTGATATTGCAGTTCCGAAGGCCAAGTTTATCTCCAGAGAACGGGCTCAAGGTACTCTCTCTTTAGCACTTGGAACTCTGAAGTTAGTTAAAAACCCTTCTATGCTTGATTGTGAAACTTATGCATAGGTTCCTCCTGGGCCGTCAGTCATGCAAATGACAAATACTTTGCAGCTATGGAAACCGGAAATTTCAGAGCTTGAGCACCTTTTCAAAACAAAATATTCTCTAGCTTTATTTGCCACTTCAGTAATCAGGGCAAAATTGGTACAAGAAAAATCTTTATGTACTTCTCCAGGAAAATTAAAGATAAAAGATTTTTTTTTTGTCCCTTACCTTCCACTCTAATTTATGTTCTACTTTTAAGCCCAAATGATTTCACATGGTTATTCAATCTTTTTAAATGCCTGCAATAAAGCTCTGCTACAGCAAATTTGACTCTGAAAGCAGGTTAACCAAGAATCACACCGCAACCATAGCCCTTAAAGGCAAGAAGGGGTTTGCTGCTTTAACAAACGGAAAAATGCAACGTATTTGTTTGTACCATCCTGCGAGGTCTCTGCACACGGGGACTTGTGGGTGCGACATGGCTTCGTCTTCCTTACGTGGTGGCGCTAGCGAACCCACGACTACAACGCGTCTGGTCAGTACGGCTGGGCAAGCTCCGCCTCGCGGGCGCTTCCTTCCCGGCCAGCGATGTACTGACGACCACACCCGCTTGGTTAGCAGAGGGTGGGCTTGGGGTCTGAACTCGGATCGAACCCTAGCCAGGGCCTCCGTTTTCTGTGGCAAAGCAGGTAATTTTACACATTCTAAAGCCAGGCTGTATTTGTACACAACCTGTTTTGGCTTTTGCTCTACCGAGGATGGATGCAGGAGCCGGTTCTGTGTCACAAATTAGGGTAACATCTACAATTAGGCATCGGCAGGTCCGCTGTGGTCTTACTTGACGGAATACAGCGGTGAGAAGTGACATCTCAACTCCTGAAATTCAGTACTCTCGTAGGAAAATATTTCTCCTTTACTTATTTTTTTAAAGAAGATAAAATATTTTAATTGTAGTGGTCATAGGAATTCTTCTGGTTTCTCGCTCATGATTATTTTTAAATGTACACAAGAGTTGCTTCGGTCAGCTCGGTGACAAGGCCGTCAGTCACAGCATTCACAGGTGACGGCTCTGCAGATCTATCGGCTGCGCCTGGAAGTTGCAGGTGCGTCCAGGAGACTGAGGACAATGGCGAAAACTGTAGTTACGGAGCCCAAATGTTACCCGGGGACGTCAACGGACAATCAGCGCCGAGTCCTGGGTGAGGCTGCTGTTTCACTGCGACTCGGGCGCACAGCCTGCCGGCTCCGCGGTCCAGCAGACGGGTTGGTGCCGCCCGCACCGTGGGCGAATCCCGCCCGGGGAGCGTGTTTTGAGTGCTATTGGATGTTACACGCGGAACAGCACGGGTCATCTTTGTCGGGCTGCGCGGCATAGTTCATCTGCCTCACGATCTCCGCAAAGAGCTCGTCCACCATGGTTTTACTCTTGGCGGAGGTCTCCATGAAGGGGCAGCCCCACTCCTCGGCCAGGGCTCTGCCTTCGTTGGACGACACTTCCCTCTCACTCTCCAGGTCCACTTTGTTCCCGACCAAGATGACCGGCACCTTCTCATACCTGTGACAGAACGCACAAAACACACACACGTCCTGGAAGTTAGTACGGAGTTCAACAGGTAAAGGCGCCTTCTCTTTTCCACCGTATTTTACTACAGATATTCTCTGTGGTTGCATGAAAAACCACGTGCCCCACTGGCTTGCCTTCTACCTGGGGGCACTCAGAAGCTGCTCCCCTAATAGATCACAAGCGCGTTTTCCAAAACGAAGTTCTTAATTAATTACACATCCTTTAAGGCACGTTCTCCCTCCAGGGAGCACGCCCACACCTTTCTCCCCTCTCAGCTGAGCATCTGGGTCCCCACAAGACTTGTGACCAGGGGAGCAGGGGGCAGAGGCAGCTTGTCCCAGGTTGACCTCCTGAACTTGTCCCCAAGGCCCCTCGTCTCTAACCTTCCAGGGAGTCGAAGTGGCCCTACCCCACTCCTGTTGCTTCTTCTACCCGGGGCCCTTCCCTGTTCCATGCAATCGACTGTGTCCCCCTGGGCCTCTGGGCGGACAGATGGCGATGAGAGTGAAGCTGCATTACGGACCCTGCACGTCGGCCCCTTCACACACAGGCCGTCCTGGCCCACGGCACAGAGAAGCTTCGCCCGGAGCCGCCCTGCCAGGCACGTCAGGACGATGCCAGCTCCGAATCTGTTCTCCTTGCAAAGGTACAACCGCATTTCACTCTTTTCCTGAGAATAGGTATGAGCGTGATTGCGTTCTGTGTTAACACACAAAACTAGTCCTCTGAAGCGGCTCTGCTCAGTGCACTGAGTGAAACATCAGAAACGCCGGCCGGAGTGTCACTTAGCTGTGAATGTGGGGGGACTCTCGGTGAGGCAGCTTTGAAAATACCAATAGTTAAAAGAATCTGATGTGCTTATCCATCAACCTTCTGTTTTCTCTACTTTTTCTAACTGTCCCAATATGTGTTTATTTGTATGTGTGTGTGCGCATGTGTATTTTATTTTGGTTGTGTGTCTAAACTTGGCTGGTCATCAAAATGTCTTGATGATTTAAAAAAATATATACTGATCTCCAGGTCCTATTCCAGCTACTGAGGCTGAATTTGTGGGATCAGGACCCAAGACAAAAAAATGTATATCGACACCCAGAAGCACTACAGACCACCTGTGAAGTCCAGCAGGGTGGCCTTCAGGGTCCAGCAGGGTCTGTAGGGCTTCACTGGAATCGCCGGCCTAACCTACTGCTTTGTGACACCCACCAGATGGGTAGGGACCTGGCTCCTGGTTTTATACTGGCGAGCCCAGGATCGGTTCCTTCTTCCTTCCATTTATCCACCAAGGAGAAGTTGTAGACAGACCCTGAGACTGCTGGGGTCTTTAACTCCCATTTGAGGGTGTTGTGGTACGCCATCACAAGGCCATCCTTCGCACGAATTTTATCTTCCTGTTTGTCTTAGTCACTTTTTCGCAAGCAGCTTGAAATACAATTGTCTTTGAATTCAGAAATGAGAATCAGAAAGATTTTTATAGGTCCCTTTGTTCAATCCTCCACCCAATGTTAAAAACCTCACCTACCAGGAGTCTCAAGGCAACCTGTCCAAACTCTTGGTGTGTCCATGGCAACCTTCCCAAAGGGTCTGCGCATCTTTAGTGATACAGCGCTCACACTTGAGGCTGTGTGTTTGTCCCTTCTGCCAGTTCTGTTAAACGCTGGTGCTCAAGGGTTTACCCCATTCACTTCAGCTCACACCTAACAAGTGAGCCGAAATCTGACGTCTTGCCCTTTCTTCTAGGTGCTGGTGCTTTTACCCTTCAGAACACAGAAATCTTCTCTTTTCTCCAAAATGAGAACAAGAATTTCTTTCTTTTCTCCCTTTTCAAATTGAGTAAGTAATACTTAATAATTTTTTTAAAGTCTCTGGAAATAGGTAGAGATGAAAATAAAAAAAAAAAAACTTCTCACCTCCATCGGAATAATTACTGTAACTACTTTGGTGTATAACCCTTCAGACTATTTTATATACCTATCTATATAAACATAGACACTTTTACAAAAAGTACCATACCTATTTTATTTACTAGTTGCAACATTCATTTACTATCATGGAGCTTTCCATTTCAATATATGATATATACTATGTTAATGGATAAACAGTATTCCATTTTATAAACTCCAGGCTACAGCTCTACTGTGATATAATTACTACCCCCCCAATGCATATAAAGGGTGGCCATCCCCTCATTTTTTTCACTGACATAAACAACGATCTGACAAATTACACCTAGATGTGTGATTTTTGTCTCAAAGGTACGCATAGTATGTGTGTGTCTGACACACCCTTTGAACCGGAAGAATCTCGCTTCGAGGTCAGTCCGTCAGATTGCTGTGCGGGCACACACAGTCTCAATGGACACCCAGAAACGGATACTAAATCCATCAGTGCTTCAGACAAGAGTGCCCGTTTCCCTGCCCGTGGGGTCGATATTTTTAATTTTTCAACAGAGCGAGATGGCAGTTCTGTGGAAAAGGCCCTTTGCAGCTGGGAGCCAGGGGCCCTACCACAGTGTGCTGGCACGAGACAGCAACGCTTGTTGCAAGGGAAACATGAGTGAAATAGGGCTACCTCTGCTTCTAAAATGACTTGTTTGGAAGTGACTAAATATTTTATCTTAACGGGCATTTCTGGTCATTTAGCTGGAATAATGGAAGGAAATCACAATCTTTTGCTCTGACTTTCTCTTGGTTTCAGAAAACATATTGAAGAAGAACAGAGAGAAACTGTAAATATGATGTAAAAATGAAGTAAGGAGAGTAGTGATACTAAAAAAAAACATTCAAAGCTATCAGGATATTCCATTCCAATGTAAATAAAGATAATCTGCTTTCACAGAAGGTAAGAATGGACCTATAATCCGAAGAATGAATTCCTAACAGCATGACTGTGAGGGGACGACGGGTCCTGACTGCAATTTGGGCGATTAAAGGCTATTTGAATCAGTCACTGAGGGCACTGACTTCGGCAGTGCGCACACGGGCACTGGGACGATACAGAGAAGATCGGTGAGGGCCCTGTGCAAGGATGACATGCAAATTTGTGAGGCGTTCCATATTTTGAAGACCAGCTGGCTTCACAGAAATTTGCAGGCCAGAAGGATGGGCACAAAATACTCCAAGTGATAAAAAGCAAGGACCTAAAACCAAGATGACTCTACCCAGCAAAGCTATCCTTTAGAATGGAAGGACAGATAAAGCACTTTCCAAACATGAAAAAGCTATAGTTCATCACTACCAAACCAGTATTACAATAAATGTTAAAGGGTAAAAAGATAAATATTATGAATAATAAAATGGCAGTAACTACATGTCTATCAATAATCACTTTAAATGAAAATGGGTTACATGTGCCAGTCAAAAAAAGGATGGTAGCTTAAGAGATAACCAAACAAGACCTTACATGTGCTGTGCACAACAGACTCATTATAGATCAAAAGATACTCACAGAATAAAAGGGATGGAGAAAGACATTTCACACAAATGGAAACAGGCAAACAGACAAACAAAATCTGGGGTAGCAGTACTTATACCAGACTGAACAGACTTTAAAACCAAGTCTATAACAAGAGACAAAGCAGGACCCAACAAGTCCACTTCTGGGCACTTATCTGAAGGACCCCAAAACGCTAAATAGAAAAGACACATGCATCCATACGTTCGCTGCAGCATCATCTGCACGACACGGAAGCAGCCTAAGTGTCCAGCAGCAGATGAATGAGAAGTGGTGCATGTATACAACAGAATCAGCCGCAGAAGGGAATGAAATCTTGCCATCTGTGACAGTGTGGATGGAGCTAGACGGGTCTAGAGGGTATCGTGCTGACCGAGCTAAGTCAGACAGAGAAGACAAATGCCAGATGATTTTACTTATATGGAGAATATATTAAACAAACAAACAAATAAACAGACGAACAAACAAGCAGAACAGAGACACACTTAAAATACAGAGAACATCTTGACAGTTGCCAGACTGGGGGAGGGGGTTGGGGGACTAGGTGAAGGGGTGAAGGGATTAAGTACAGGTTGGTAGTAACAGAATAGTTGTGGGCATGTAATGTACAGCACAGGAAATATAGGCAATAATATTCTAATAACTATACATGGTAACAGATGGGTACTAGATTTATTGGGGTGATCACTTTGTAATTTATAGAAATGTCTAATTACATGGTGGTACACCTGAAACTAATATATTGTATATCAACTATAACTGAAAAATAAAAACTATTTAAAAAAAAGACTAGGAAACAAACCCACCAATTTCCCCTTTGGACATCACCCACTGTCTCTCTAACTTCTAAGCACTTCTTAACTGGACAAGCTGTCTTACTTTCCCATGAACCTGAGTTGGACCCAAGAGCTTGAACACTCAGTGAAGCAAGTACGAGAAAGACCCAGTGAAGATTAAAAAGAGTATTAACCCAGAAAGAAAGGAAATGGGAAAAGACTTTTTGAAACTGTGACCTAAAGTAATGCATTTTATATCATAATCAGGACACAGATAAAAATATTCATAAACTACTTTACCTTTATAACATGCAAGTTACTGATATAATATACTTTAACTTTTTTATTGTACTCTATTCTGCTCCTATCCATATTTTTCCATTCAAAAAAAAAAAAGTGACTGGTCACAACCCACTGAACTGATTTCATGGCTCAATCATGGGTCAAGATCTACCCTTTGAAAAACACGAGATCACAGACATCTGACCTGCTCGTGCAGACGGCGCCGTCTCCTTCCACAGTCTGTCTAGTGCAAATCACAGTGGACTCTGGTGCCAGGAAGTACCCAATGCCAAGTGTCTGGCTGTCCTGCCATGCCATCCACCCCTTCTTCCTGGCCACATGGGACTAAGTCCTACCCGTAAAATCTGAGTGGGGATGACTGGGGGATTCTGCTCTCCTTGGTTCAAAGAAAATTCCTTGCCCTAGACACCTGCCCCTTCCCCTTCTTTTCTAGAACCTGGAGTAAGTCACAACGACCTGACTGACCATGCCAAGGAGGATCATGACCTAGAGCAGGGTCAGCAAACTACTGTCCATGGGACAGATGTGGACACCACCTGTCTGCATCAATACGTTTCATGGGAACACACACACACACCACTGAGGCAGAAGACATTTGCAAAATAAACATCTGATAAAGGATTTTTATCCAAAATATACAAAGCCTTAAAACTCAACAGTAAGAAAACTTAACTTTCACTGGGCCAAAAACACACGTCCCCAAAAAGACACAAAGATGGTGAAAAAGCACGTGAAAAGATGCTCCACATCCTATGTCATCAGGAAACGCAAATCAGAACGAGACAGCACCTCACGCCGAGGAGACTGGCCGGTGCCCAGGACGAGGAGAGGACCTGAGCCCGGGAGGAGGTGGAGCAACTGGAACTCTTACCCGTCATCACAGCCCCTTGAAACAGTGTGATGGGTTTTTACAAAACTACACACACTCCTCCCACACAGTCCAGCCATCCTTGGTATTTGCCCACAAGAGTAAAAGCCTGCCCCCAGGTGTGTACAGCAGCTTTACTCATAACTGCTCAAGGAAGAGAGGGCTCCTATCCAGAATGTAAAAAGAATTCATGCAAACATAAAAAGAAGGCCATACAATGCTTTAATGGACAAAACACTTAAGTATTTAAAGATACCTAAACAGTCAATAAACAAACATATGAAAAGGTGCTTAAAATCATTATGCACCAGGGAAACAAAAACTAAGATCACAATTAGGCACCATTAGAAAGTTACTAGATCAGCTTGTTAGGAAAGCCTGACAATATCAACGTTGTCCAGGACGTGAAACATCTGAAGCTCTCACTGGGACCAGTGCTGGGGAAAACTGGGTGGCAGTGTTCACGCACGTCGAACACGTGCACTCGTGACCCGAGAATCTCACTGCTAGGTATACACTAAGAAAAATCATATGTAGGCACATGAGCAACAGATGTGCACTAGAACGTTCCTGGTAGCATTATACAGGACCGCCCCATCCAGAAACTGTCCAAGTGCCCGTCAACGGAACAATGAAACTGCAGTGCGTTCACACAGGGGACCACTGCCCCTCAGTGAACTGCCGCAGGGGAGAATCCCGCAGAGCCAGAAGCTGGACAGCGGGCACAGTCAGCTGTGCCGGTCTCTGCGTACGGAAATGTCAAGGATGGGACATGTGTGGCCTGCCGTGTTGCTCGAAATGTCTGTGCTGCGTCTCCACCTGGGATTTGGTTACGTTACTTGTATGCAACTCAATAAAAAAAACTGAAACAAAAAATCAATAAATAAGATAATTATTTAAAAGTTTTCCTCATTAATATAGGAAAAGTAAAATAACCTTCGAGACAAACTGAGTAAACATGAATATTGATTATGGGGCTGAAGTCACATAAAGTACATGATTAAGCCGATCAATTTTTACTCAGCTATGCACTATTAATCAATTTTAAATTTCTGTCCAAGTGCTATGTTTTTAGTTTAGACTCAAAACAGGCTAAAGACTAAAAGTATAATAAATGCTAATACTAAAGTATATGTTATTGGAAATAAAAGCAATAACAATTCCGAACATTTTCTTCATGATCAGATCTATAAATTGTATCCATCTGACCACAATCTGTTTCAGGCACATCAAGATAACACAGCACTTCAAATATCTTCATTAAAAAGGAAAAACATAATGATGAATATATTTCATCTGGCTTTTTAAAGTTAGAAATGGAGATTATCCACCCAAGTAATGTATTGATGGTGAGGGAGTGTTTGCAACTAGAAGCCTAAAACCTTGCCATTTAAGAACCAAATGCAAAAGCTGTCGAAATAAACCCATTGACTGTCTTATTTTTTTTAAGCAAAATATCCAAGATATCAGGATAGGCACAGAAAAAAGTTGTTGATCTATATATTTGATACTTGGAATGTGTAGCTAAATTTCAATCTGCGTTTTAATGTACATCCAGTCACCAAATCAAAATTATGTCATATTCCAATCTGTCAACAAAGTACGGTTCTTCTTACATAAGTTAAATGGCCGGAAACGTTCAAGCCTGAACACATCTGAAGAAAGCACGGGTTTCAGTCTGTTAAAGGAATGACACAGTTCATAGTAAAGTTCAGACGTAACTTTAGTGAGAGCTGAAATCTGAAACCTGTCTATTGAGAAATAAGTCTGCCTATTACACCTGAAAAGACTAAATCGAGCCAATTGTTCAAGAGTATAAAAAGTATTAGAATTATCTAAGTTTATATCTGAAAAACAATAAAAGATACCTCTTCTCAGCACAGTTTCATTTCAGAATTCTTAGCAGAAATGTTTATGAATAAAAATGCATATGTATTTGGTACATAGAGTGCCATTTCGAATGCTTTTTAAAAGATATCTTTGAATAGAGGAGATTTGAGGATGCATCAAAGCTATGAAGAACTAAGACTTTGTAGGGAATTTTTAAAATTATCAACAGAAGAGCACCTCTCCTGGGAAGTGTTTCTATCTTAACAGTAAGATCTTAAAATACTTATTTCCAAATCAGTAAGTATAAACAGCACTGAATAAAAGTTAAAAAAAAACTCACAAAAGAAAAACCTACCAGCTTTCTAGAAAGCAAGCTCAGGTTATCGGACCCATACAATTAACATTTCTTCTCCCCAACAATAAACAGCTCTGGGGAGGAAGACATCCATTATATATGACATGGACCTGGTTGGTTCAACTGGCGTAAGATTGACTGGCGATGTCTATTAAAAAGGTTTTTTCATTCGAACCAGGAGAAGTAACAGGTGACAGATGGAAAAAGCAAAACAAAACAAACACACAATAAAGGAGCCGGGAACTCGCATTACTATCCGGGAGGATGGTGCCCAGAGGCAGCCAATGGCCAACGCGGGGCTACAGACACTTTCCTAGGATTCGCCAACGCTGAAGCAGTTAGTTATAAGCCATCGCAGTGGGAGCAATGGAGAAAGGGCGGAAAGCAGACCATCTCCTCCAGTCACAGCAGCAAGGGGGCTGGGCTGAGAAGCTGTGACAACGGGCCCAGCACAGCCATGGCTACAGGAGGCGGGCAGAGCAAGGGTTCACTGGGTGCGAGAACCCCTGTGCCTGTACTTTCATCCCCACCACCCAACCCTGTTCCCTTCCAAAGTGACTCGTACCTGAGCTAGGCAGCCGTCCCCTACCTGGTCCTGCCTCCAGTGTCTCACGGCTCTGTTCTATCTACCTTACAGGTCACTGCACAACCTTAACACACTGCTTCACACAGTCCTCTCCCAACCTCCCTAATCCACTAGCTCGGAAAAACGTGGTGACTCTGAGGCTGCTAGATACAAAGTCTATCCCTATGTTCACAGTCAAGGCCAATCACAACTGAGTCACTGGCACCATCCAGATGCAATGCATTACCAGGGGGAGGGAACTGGATTTGGATTTAGAGGACCTAGGCATAAGCACCAGCTTTGTTTGAGCCCGTGAATACGTCATGTGACCTTTCTGAGATTCCTCATCTGTAAAACAACTATTAATGATACCTAGGTATTTTGTTAAGGAGGACAACAGGGATGACTTTACCCATAATAGGTAGCATCAGTAGAGGGCTTAGTCAGTGCCAGATACTACAATTTGCAGTTTCAAGTATTATGGACACTGTAAAAATACTACAGAAATGCTAATTACTCTTTTCTGAGGTCTCTCAGACCACCTGCTAGTAAGTAGTTCTAGAATCTTGATTGTGGTGACCGATCTGTGAGAGTACGAAGTTTTACTTAGCATCTCACTCATCTCCTTTCCTGGGCCCCATTCCTTGGCGAGGGTGGCCCAGTGTGACTGCTTGGCTGGAAGACCACTAACCCCTGTGGAAAAGATGTGAGAAGAACAAGTAGATGTGTATTCTCTCTAATCAGAGGCTGACCGCTTACCATCTTATTTAAACAAATAGTTTTCTTTATTCTATTTATCTTTTCACTCCAAACATTGCTAAGTCACTAGACATGAACCGTGGTGCTGAAGCCCTAGTAAGACACTGGGGGGGTAATTAAAAAAAAGAACTCCCCCAAAACTCAATAAAACTAGGAGTCCTTATATACAGTCTTGTTTCTGCCCTTGGGCTACCTTTGAGCCAGCCTGGCTACCTTTGAAGTTACACCTGGGAGCTCAGGACGGAATGGGCCACATATGTTTTCTATGCTGCTGCATCTCCAGGCCTGCAATCAGTTCTTCATACTTGCAGGCACACAAAAGGGAAAGAGTTAATGAAGTGATGATCTTCAAAGATGACAGTCTTTGCACATAGCCCATAGGAAAACGTCACAGAAACAATGCAAACATACCTATGGCCACCGGGCCAAAAAGCATTTTTGGATGCAAACATTGCATTTTTGGATGCAATGTTTTTTGTTTTTGTTTTTTAATCTTTATCATGCCTTGCATTAGATACTGAAATGCTGAAACTGGTTGGCAGCATAGGGCACCTCCAGAGATTTGGGAGAAAATGGTCAAAATTCAGAAGGTAATGACCTAAAGGGACCTTCATCCATGAATTCAACAAACATTTACTGAGTGCTTTTTATGTGCCAGGTGCTGGGTGTCAAAATAAAGCAGATTACCACCAAATACATGACAATATTTTTTAACATAAATCAGGTAATATATGTCAACTACTTTTACAAACAATATACACTGTGGGTAGAAAGGGGAGGTGGCAATGTGGATGATTAGTATGCACACACGCACACACACACACACACACATGAAGGCCTGTCTAGAAAAAGTCCAGCCACTGTTAATATACCGAAAATGGTTTGTGTGACAGGGATGTAACCTGCAGCCAAGGAGAGTAGACTGGAATGCACATGTGTGAACAATGATGACTTCACTGGTCAGTGGGGCCCATGGTAGGTGCTGTTGAGTGAGCACGTGCACTGTGTGGCCACTGCATTCAAAATGACTGAGCAAATAGAGCAATGAATCTACATCAGATTTTGTGTTAAGCGTGAACATTCCTCCATGGAAACTATTCAAATGATTCAGAAGGCAGCAGCTATGGGCAGCTAGTGATTGGCAGCTTCATCACCACAACATGCCCACTCATGTATGCATCACATCTTATGCAGAGTTTTTTGGTGAAACATCAAATCACCCAGGTGACTTAGCTCCCCTATAGCCCCGATTTGGTGCCCTGTGACTTCTGGCTTTTCCCAAAACTATAATCACCTTTGAAAGGGAAGAGATTTCAGACCACCAATGAGATTCAGGAAAATATGATGGGGCAGCTGATGGCGACTGGGAGAACTGTGTGAGGTCCCAAGGTGCCTACTTGAAAGGGGACTGAGGTGTCATTGTCCTATGTACAATGCTTCTTGCATCTTGTGTTATAAATGCCTCTATTTTTCATATCGCATGGCTGGATACCTTCTGGACAGACCTTGTGTAAGTATACATAGTAAGATTTTTCTCCCAAACCTAAACTTTAATATGTTATAGTCTTAATAAAATGTGATCCTCAAAGTGCAGTTAGTCATGTGTGGGCAGGAATAGTACAATGCCACAGGACAGAGAAATTGTGGGGGCAGATGGTAGGCACCTGCATCAATTTGCCGCCTTTTAAGAGTTAAGATACAGTCGTTCATTCACTCATCACTTGCTTTCAATAATTTTTAAAACATTTCATTTTTCCAGACAACTATTGCTGTGTAAAAAAATTACCCTACCGATTCCTCCCTGGGCACTAGCTAATGAATGCACTGTTTTCTCTCAATTTTCCATAAATCAGTTTACTTTTCTACTGCTTTCTAAAATAATTATTCTGCTCAAACCATTCTATCCCTAAATACAAATAGAAAATAAGATTTCATTTCCAAGGAGGATCAAATGATGACAGATAACAATAAATACAGGTACTCCTTCATTTTCTCCCACTATATCTATTGTCAAATGAAAATACTGTAAATCGGTCTACGGCTATACCACCCTGAACGTGCCCAATCTTGTCTGATCTCGGAAGCTAAGCAGGGTTGGGCCTGGTTAATACTTGGATGGGAAAATATTGTTAATCGAAAGTGCATTTCATGCACCTAACCTACTGAACATCACAGATTAGCCTAGGTGACCTCAAACGCACTCAGAACACTCCCACTGGCCCGCAGTCCGGGAGCATCGTCACACACAACACGCACACGGTGAGTACCGGCTGTTGGCCCTCACGACCGCATGGCTGATGGGCGGCGGCAGCTCACCGCTGTGCCTGGCATCACGGCAGAGTGGCGCATCATATATTTCTAGTCCGGAGGGAGATCAAAATTCAGAGTATGGGCTCTGTGGAATGAGTATGGCTTTTCCTCCATCATCAAGTCAAACAATCTTAAGTCAAACCATTGGAAGTCAGGGATTGTCTGTACCTGCTGTGAGCATTCGTCTCCTAGACAAATTTCTGAACTTCTGTAATGATGCAGAATGTCTGAAAAAATCCTTAGAAAAGGTGGCCTGGTAAAAAGCAAAGTCCTCGGTGGAAAAAAATTTGAAACTTAAGAAGTCAAATTACTTTTAAATATATCTCTCTCCCGGACTGGTGTGGCCCAGCAGGTTGGAGGTTGTCCTGAAAACCAGAAGGTCACTGGTTCGATTCCCCGTCAGGGCACAGGCCTGGGTTGCAGACCAGGCCCTCGGCCGGGGGTGTACAAGAGGTAGCCCATTGATGTTTCTCTCACACATTTGATGTTTCTCTCTCTCTCCTCCCCCTCTCTAAAAAATAAATAAAATCTTAAAAAAACATGTATCTGTCTCTATTCCACATATATAATTCCCACAGCTGAATGTACACGTGTTTCTAGTGTGTCGTGGCAGACAGCTCTGCACTCACTCTGCAGGGCGCCCAGGGCAATGCAACGAAAATGAAGCGGCTTCAACGGGGCATTTCATGTTGACGGGGACGATTTTATCCGGAGACAGATAAAACTCCTGGAACCAGTTTATCAAAACCTGTCAACACATTCCTGTAAATATATATCTATCCATACGGACTGTTAAAATGATCTTCATCCTGTGCAGTTTGGGGTATTTATAAAAAGGTCTATTATTCACCTTTCTGAAAAGAAAAAAGTCACTTAGCAAGTATTTAAAACTATATGCCTGACTGCTTTTTATAAAGTATTTTTTATATTTCAAATTTATGTATTAGAACAGCATCACCATTTTCTGTGAGTCACAAAACACGCTGTCCCCATGTAAAGCCAGCACGGGCTCTGGGGGAAGAGACAGACTCAGAGCACTGGGCCTGAGCTGTAAGTCTGGACACACAGTTCCAGCATTTCAGAGGCAGAGGGGAAAGCAAAGGGAGACATGGAAGTGAAATACTAAATTGGCTACACAGTTTATGTACATATGGTAAGGACTCTAATTCCTAAGGAAGGGCCAGGCAGCACACAATTGCATAAGGTCGGATAAATGCCTGCGTTTCATTCCTATTTCTGTCGAGTTTGGTGAAACACTATTATTGATATTTTGGGGTTACTATGTTAAGAAACACTTTACATTCACTACCTCACTATTTGTTACATTATACCCATATTACAGATGAGGAAATGGAGATAAAGATAATGTTAACTTGACCATCATTATATAAGTAATGTGTCCTGGAGCTCGGCTTTAGTGAGAGTAACATTTAACTGTGTTCAGAAGTAGGATTATATCAGTACGCACAATTAAATACTGAATTACAGCAATTATAATATTTATACTGTTTGTTACGTTCACTGGAAACCTAAGGATGGATTAATGCAGGACAAAATTCTCCATGCACAAATGGAGAAAAACACTCTAAGATTTCATTTATGGAGAGCTGTAAAGACACCTTCTAAAGAAAATACTAATATGGACTGAATTAGCAACATGACGTAGGATTTCCACATTTGAATTATTAATTTCTAAGGGGCTAGTCCTAGGAAAGCGTGAGAAATGAAGCTCCTGAATGTGTGAAGGAAAGGCTGACAGTGCTTCTTGGGTAATTTTACTAGTTGATTTTCAGATATCTGTACATGCACAACAGTCATAAAAAACTTCCTCAGAAGACACACTTTATGTGTGTTGTTTTTTCCAGTGACTAAATGTTACCTTTGTCACAGAGGCCGCACAGACTAATTCACGTTGGGAAGTATTTCATAGTCACAGCATTCATGCAGCATTGTCGAAAACAAAAAAAGCAGGAAGACAGGATAAGAGTTGTTTCAAAATACTAACGAGAAAGTTCCATTTATTTTTCTTAGAGTTAAATGTTTTAGGATAACAGTTTTCAAACTGTGTGTGATGAGGTTGATTTAGTGGCTCAAGGGGAGCATTTGAAAACAATGAAATACAATGGAAAGTCTACTGGCAATGGAAAAATACAATGAAGATGAAATAAAAAATGGAAAGTATAATAGAAGCAACACAGGAAGTGTAGCTACCATTTCACGAAACTTTGGCTTCAGTTACGCGTACTGATGCCTGGCTGCACTGTGTGGCCACGTGAAACGCAGTTCCTACTGAGGGCCATGATGAGAAGGGGAACGTCACTGCTGAGAGAATGCAAAAATGTAGACAGAAATGTGTCCTTTTACCAAATTTTTTTACAAATAACACTTAAAAAGAAAAAATTTTAAGTCCTGAAAGAAATTAAAGAAGACTCAAATAAATGGAAAGATAATTCTGTGCTTATGGATTAGAAGAATTAATGTAGTTAAAATGCCTACACAAAACAATCAATAGATTTGATGCAGTTCCCATCAAAATTCCAATGGCATTTTCATAGAAATAGAACAATCAATCCTAAAATTTGTATGAAACTACAAAAGACAGTGAATAGCGAAAGTTGTCTTGAGAAAAAAGAACAAAGCTGGAGACATCATGTGTTCTGATTTCAAACTATATTGCAAAGCTAGAATAATCAAAACAGTATATTGACATAAAAACAGATACACAGATCAATAGAACAAAATAAAGAACACGTAAGTAAGCCTATGAATATATAACCAAATTTTTTATGATAAAGGAGCCAAAAGATACAACGGGGAAAGAAGGGTCTCTTCAGTAAATGGTGCTGGGACAACTAGACAGCCACGTGCAAGACAATGAAACAGGACCACTCTTACACATGCACAGACATCAGCTCAAAGTGGGTGAGAGACTTGAATGCAAGACCTGAAACCAGAAAACTCCTAAAAGAAGATAGAGGGGTAAGCACCTTGACATCGGTCTTGATTTTTCAGATTTGACATCAAAGGCAAAGGCAACAAAAAGCAAAATTAAACAAGCGGAAGTACATCAAACCAAAACGCGTCTGTAAAGCAAAGGAAACCATCACCAAAAGGAAAAGGCAACGGGTGGCAGGGGAGACAACATTTGCAAATCACGAATCTGATAAGGGGTTAATATACAAACTATGCAAAAATACAAAACTCAGTAAGAACACAAACAGACAATACGATTAAAAATAGGCAGAGGATCTGAATATACCTTTTCTCATAGAAGACGTACAAATGGCCAACAGGTACTCAAAAAGGTGCTCAACATCAGTAATCATCAGGCAAATGCAAGTCAAGGTAACAATGAGAATTCACCTCACACCTGTCAAAATGGCTATTATCAGATAGACAAAAAATAACATGTGTTGGCAAGAATGTAAAGAAAAGGGAATCATTGGGCATTGTTTGTAGGAATGCAATTGTTGTAGCCACCATAGAAAACAGTACGGAGGTCCCACAAAAAATTAAAAATAGAACTACCACATGATCTAGTAATTCCCCTTCTGGGTTATTCATCCAAAGAAAACAAAAGCACTGTCTCAAAAAGACATCTTCAGCCCCAGGTTCAATGTGGGGTTATTTATAATAGTCAAGACATGGAAATAGCCTCAGCCTCCACTTATCTATAAATAGCTAAAAGAATAAGTAGTATATATACACAATGGAGTATTATTCAGCCATAAGAAAAAAGTAAGAAAACCCTGCCACGTGTGACACCATGGATGGACCTTGAAGGCAATATGCTACATGAGATAAGTCAGACAGAGAAAGACAAATACTGAGTGGTCTCACTTGTGCGTGGAATCTGAAACAACGAAACAGCACTGAGGAGACAGAGGAGGCTGGTGGTTGCCATAGGCCGGGTGGGTGGACGGGGGTTGGGAAGGGAGAGTGAGAAATGAGAGCTGTCGGGACGTGGTCCGAAAGTACACACTTCCAGTAAGGACTGGGGATAGAACACAAACCATGGTAACTACAGTTAACCACACGGAACTGTACATCTGAAAGCTGCTAAGACAGTAGACCATAAAAATTCTCATCACACACAAAATATTTTAACTATGTATGAAGATGGAGGTTAACTAAACTTACCTTGGTAATCATTTCTCAATATATACATACATAAAATCATTATGTTTTATGAGAAATAACACGTGGAAATGTTTTAAGTAAAGGGTTACAATATTACTCTTGGATAATTTTACTAAGTGAAAAACCTAGAGCCAATATAATGCTACATGCTATATTTCAATACCAATAAATGAATTTCAAAAATGTACAAAAATGGTAAGTCACTGTATTTCTCCTTAAAATATCAATCTTGGTATGTTTTCAAATCTCAAATGTATTAAACACAGCAAAATGAAAAATATTTAAAAACAGTAGAGAAAACAAAAACAAAACAAAAACAATCACCTATCCCATTTTCCCATTGATGACATCAGCATTTTGATTTAAAAAAATATGTAATTACAAGTGTATTTAATTTACACACTAGAGTCTATTTCAAGTAGCCTATTTGATAGTTTTCAGCCACGTGTGACAAGCACATTTCCAACATTAAGTAATAAGATGTGTCAAATTTCCAAAGACTTCTAATTGTTGCTTTGTTTCTGAGCTTCCCAAACCATAACTCAAAAATAATGCACTGATATTTGATTCAGACATCCAATAACCTTATTTTTTAACTCACATGCTTAAACAAAAAAAAAATCTCACTTCATAGCAGTGACCCTTAATTAAAACTGAAATTTATTAAAAATCAGGGTAATACATGTATATCAGAGTTTTCCCACAAGAATAAGCAGCAAAATAGTTGAGCTAATATATTAGGGCTGGTACTTTAAAAAAGGTTTCAATATTTTAGAAGTCTAAGGTTAAATTTGTTCAAATATTATGTTTAGTATATACCATGATAAAATCTTAGCAACTAGAAGTAAGCTATTTTTAGGAATTTTATAACCTTAAAATTTACCAAGTATATGTATATTTTACTTATGCATTTTACTAAAATGCAGATGTCTAAAATCACAGCATTATCACTATTGATATCAATCTACTAAAAGATTCAATTTGATTTCATAAAGCATGAAGGAATGTTTAAGAAACTTTCCTGTGAGGCTGAGAATGAGTTTTAATATAAAGAACCACAACTCTCAAAAGTAACAAAAAAAAAAGCAAATATACATGGTGTATTTCTGCACATCATTAACATTTCAGGATACAGTTCCTACAGAAATATTATCTGTAATTTTTATTTTATTTTTTAAGATTTTATTTATTTATTTTTAGAGGGGAAGGGAAGGAGAGAGGGAGAGAAATATCAATGTGTGGTTGCCTCTCATGCGTCCCCTGCTGGGAACTGGCCTGCAACCCAGGCATGTGTCCTGACTGGGAATCGAACCGAAATCATGTGGTTCCAAGGCCCGCACTCAATCCACTGAGCTACTCCAACCAGGGCTTAATTTTTACTTTTATAACTAATCTGTGTCCATCAGTTTGATCTCATTTGGAAGTCTATTCATACATACAAATATTTTCCCAAAATTTAAAGAACTTACAACTCTTTTTACATAATAGGTGAGAAAAATATGAGTACATACGAAAACACCAGGTTAAGAACAGGTGGAGAGAAATGGGTAACAGGGCAAAGCTGAAATAAAAGCAAAGGAAACCCTGGAGTAGAGTCACACACCTTCCCCAGAGACCTGGGTTCTGAAGACGATGGCGAAGAGAAAAATTACAGAAAGTTAAAGATCATCCTTAAAAAAAAACTCTTACATTAAGTATGGTACACATGTTTTTTAAGGAAAGATCATGGCTGAGAAATGGGAGAAATGTATAATTTATGCATTTCAGTGTGCCATATATAGTTTCACAGAAGAGAGCATATAGAAATTAATTTTCTCAAGTGTACTGATAAACTTTCCAGCTCTGCTGGCCCTTCCTCTGGTTGTATCCTCTAAAAACATTTTACCGATTCCTCGATCTCCTCCTTAATGTTTGTCAGTTAATGAACTACTCAACTTTTTCCTAAAGGAGAGCTAGCAAGTCAGTATTATCTATTGCCTAGTGGCCTGAACATTTCTCATCCAGTGGTCAGTCACACGGCCTTTCAAACCACTCAGCTGTTCTTGGCAGAGGACTCTTCAGTGGGTGGGGACAGTTGATATCTTCAGTGGGCGGGGACAGTTGATATCTTCAGTGGGTGGGGACAGTTGATATCTTCAGTGGGTGGGGACAGTCGATATCTCTTGCCTGTGTGCAGTGGAACAGCTGGCTGAGTACTGAAACTACTTTTGTACCCTCTCCATTAAAAAAATCATTGTAATGATTCCTCTGATTATAGATTTGATTGATATAATTACCAAACCTTAATGAGACAAGATTTGCAGATTACAGGCTGGCTCTTTAAGGTTCATATCCCACTTGACCTCTGTTCCTCATTGAACCACGTGGACAGAAGTACTCATAGAATGTTTAAGCTGGGGTGGGTTAGGCAGGGGCTTCCAACCAGTGGCCGGAGGGCTGCACACAGCCCAGGATGGCTATGCATGCGGCCCAACACAAAATCATAAATTTACGTAAAGCATTACTCTGGGCTATAAAAAGTGACTCACGGATATAGGGCTCTGTACCCTGGAGGACCAGATTTTTTTAAAAAAAATCTTTACCCCTGATACGCTTACCGATTTGAGAAAGGGTGGGAGGGAGAAAAACAGTGAATGGTCCATTGCCTCCTGTACACACCCTCCTGTAACCAGGGACCAATCCCACAAGGCAGGTGTGTGCCCTGACTGGAAAGCTAACCCACAACCTCGTGGGGTGCGGGACCACGCTCCACCGACTGAGCCACCTGGCCAGGGCTCAGAGGCCCAGATTCCGATTACAGTTTGGTTATTGGAAGTATCACACTGGCAAAGGAGGTGTCTGTGGAGAAAGGAATGGTGGCAAACTCCAGAAGGTCCACTTATTGAGGACGAACATCATTTGATGGGTTCCTGGTTTCGGCTCAGAGTACCCATCTGTTATAGGTCAGGATTTTGTGTAGCGGTGGGCACTCTGCCTCTATTTTTATATGGCTACTTATTGTGAATAGAAAAAGTGCAAACAATCATTTCTGTTGCCTGAAAGTATGATCACTTAAGTGATNCCGATTACAGTTTGGTTATTGGAAGTATCACACTGGCAAAGGAGGTGTCTGTGGAGAAAGGAATGGTGGCAAACTCCAGAAGGTCCACTTATTGAGGACGAACATCATTTGATGGGTTCCTGGTTTCGGCTCACAGTACCCATCTGTTATAGGTCAGGATTTTGTGTAGCGGTGGGCACTCTGCCTCTCTTTTTATATGGCTACTTATTGTGAATAGAAAAAGTGCAAACAATCATTTCTGTTGCCTGAAAGTATGATCACTTAAGTGATATAGAAATATTAATAAAAGAACAGCAACATTTACTTTGGGGAGTGCAGACCACCCTTTTTCAATCTTTCTCCCAATCTTAAAACGCCTTCCAACCTAGTACAACATATGAAGTCTCTGTATAGCTTACAAGTCTCAAGTTCTATCCTTGGCTATATTCATGTCTAATTTCTATTTCTGGCCGCATGTACTCATTTCTATCTCTCTATTCTCTACCCAACAAACTTCTCCTACTCTACAAATCTGAACCACATGGCTCATCCTGAGTCTTTAGATTCACACATAAATCGACGTTTCAGGCTTGACTCAAATATTCTTATTGTTATTTGGTGCATCTACCTGGATGAGTACCATCGCCAAAACCCCAAGTAATCTCCATCAGCTGCCCCTTCATAATTCTATTCATTCATTCTCAAAATGTCAAGGTTACTTTTGACCTTACCCTCTTCCTCTCCCATTCAGTTTATTTCATTCATTCTTAACAACATTATTTATGTCCCTTCTTTCCTTTCTGTTTCTACAGACACCATGCTAATTCAGAATCTTTACACTTTACACAGAAACTAGATTATCACAATATTTCACAACAATTCCTCTTAACTGTGGTGTACTGCAACTGAGCCACATATTGTAACACCACGTTATTATTATTTCTGTAACAATTAGGATCCTGGGCCTTGGCTATTAAGATCAAGTCCAAAGTCTTCAACTTTCTATCATTTAAGTTTACATTTTTAAGCCTATGTCCTCTCACACTTCTACATAAATTCCTAGTTTAGCTAATCTGGTCAATTTAAGAGCTAACAAGAATATTCTGTGCATTTCCCACCTCCTGACATTGTGCTCCTGATTTTTTAAGGTTCATACTGAACTTCACTTCTTCCCCTGTTGCCTTAACTAGGTAGAGGAACTCTCCTAGAACATTCGAGCTGAAGGAAGACTACCTACTCCATCTGCAAAATGAGCTTTAAAGAGTCATTTCCTTCATCTATAAAATGAAAATGTTTAGGAAAACTGACGTTAAAGGACAATAAAAATATTTTTCCTTCTGAACACTAGGTTTTTTCAATCTATTTTTCTTGATTGTTTCCTATGTACCAGTTGCTGGGCTAGCCTCAGGGAATTCAAGTTCAATGACCAACTGGGTGTAAATTATTACACAAGAAGTAAGCTTTCACGAGAGCTACAGGAGGGAAGTGTGGGTTGCAACTGAAGTCTGGAGCCCCTCTGGGTGAGAGAAGAGCCAGGCAAGAAGTTAATCTCAAGTGGGAAAATGGGAAGGAGTTAATTCAGTTGGGGAGGAGGAAGACTTCCTCCGGAGTAGAAAGTCTTTTAAGCAAGGGGAGTGAACTCTGCAAAAGGCAGAAGATTTCCACAGGTAGAAGGAAAGCCCAGAGATGGACACTTTGAAGAGACAAAAGGAGGTCTGGGTGTCGGAATCCTAGGGATGGGGAGTGTTGCAAGAGGATGCTGCGAAGGGGGTGGGGGTGGGGGTGGGGGTGGGGTTTGGGCAAGAGCACACTCTGCCTGCCCGGGAAAGGCATGTTGAAGATTCCTGGGCTTTACTCTAAGAACATGCCTTGTTCCAAGATACTTCAAGTGAGGACCATGGCTTACCCTGGTTGAAACAAGAAAAGCAATCATGAAACGGGAAAGAATTCTCGTTTTATTTCACTTGAGACATTTTCTGTAATCCTATCACTCTTCCTTGTGTGACCTCATCCAAAGTCAAGTTAAAAAAGAGAAAACGTATCAATTTATAAATATAGTAATTTTCAGTTGGTCCACTTGGTTTTGACAAAAGGCTGTCTATATATGGGTACATCTATGCACCTGAAAATATTTAAGGGAGTAGTGGCTTGTTTTATGTTTTTTTTTTTAAAAGTGAAACCTTCCATACAATAACAATTCAATGAAAAGCTCCATTTCACTGTTTGGTCATGCATTAGCGCTAAAGTTGCAATTAAACGTTCATTCTCCTGCCCATAAGGTCTTTTTTTTTAATTTACTGATTTTAGCCAGAGAGGAAGCGGGAGTGGGAAGAAAATGAACCACAATCTTGATGTATTGGAACAACACTCTCAACCAAGTCAGCCGCCCAGCCCCAGCCAGGGCCATTCGACTTCAATAAGGAAAAATATTTGACGAGACATCAACGAATCTTTTCAAGGATTACTTTAACCCTAATTGCTTTTTAGCCTCTTCTTGTCTACACTACGTAATGAATTTCAAAATGCAATCATGAATTTATTTCCTACAATATTACATTTATATTAAGAATAAAACTTAAAGGAGGTAGGGTGACAAGGTTATCATTCATAAAAAGAACAACTGGAATTTTGGCATTTCCTTGTTCAAGGTATTGTGATGGGCACCTTAAAATATATCTCATTTAATTCTAAGAAAGACTCTGAGGATGTACGTTATATTCTGTTTCACAGACCACGAACCTGAAGCTTAGAGATGCAAGCATTTCCCCAGACTACATTCACCTTGGACTTGTGTTGCCCAATATGGTGGCCAGCAGCCACACGTGGCGAGCACTTAAAATGTGGCTAGTCTAAAATATGGCCTGTGAGTGTTAAGCTATACACTGGATTTTGAAAATTGAGTATGAAAAAAGAAAGTAAAACACAACAATAATTTTTGAATATTGCTTACGTGTTGAATAATACTTTAGATATACTGGATTAAATAATTCCCAACATTAAGTGAGAATGGAGAAGTAGAAAGCTACCAGATTTCTACTTTAGGACAGCAGCAGAGGCCATAGAAATATCCATTTTATTCCAGTTTGAAATTTAATATAAGAAATAATATGCAAAATTTTAGTTTAGCTATTATAGTGTACAGTCAACGAGTTAATGGTGGGGGTGGGGGTGGGGGGTTGGTCTCAGGGAGAGGATTCCCCCTTTGATCTCATCCCTCCAGTCAAAAACCGACTGCTGGTAATGCATTTCTGAGCACCCCCTGAGTTCACAGGACTTGGTCCTTGGCTCTTTCTCAACGAAGAGACACAAACTGACTCGTGATGTGACTTTGTCTACACCTACAACTCTCTTTCTGTAAATGTCTTTCGATTTTGAGGAGAATTACGTGGGGGAAAATAAAGTGACACGCCAAAATTATCAGCAATTACTAATTATAAGAATTAATGTGCAATTAAACAGTAATTAGAAAATTTTGCTAAAACTTTGAACTAAGACATTATTATACTTCTAATGCTTGAAATAAGGAAAAAAACCACTAGGTCCATTTAGAGAAAACAAACATTTGAAGCTATTTAAATATGGCCATATTTCCAAAGTACACAGTTTAGAAAAGAGTTTATATAATGAAAGAGCTTGGCTGCATTAACTTTAGATAGCTACTTTAAAAAACCCCAAAGAAATTGGTTATATACTTAAGTTACAGCTTTGAAGAAACTTCTGTTTTGTTTCTCACAATGCCTTTTTTTCTTTCTTTTCCTGCGGGGGGGGGGCGGGTAAGCCAGCTAGATTTTTTAAAAAGTTAATATTCTTTCAGCCCCACCGAGCTGTTAATATGTCCTCAAGTAATTTGATAATGTCTTTAAAGTTTCGTCTTAACTGAAGAGCTCAATTTTAAAAATGCCTTGGCACCATTCACTTTTTCGAGCAAGGTCTCTTTCCCCTCGATTTGACATTTTTACTAGTACACTATATGTGCGAGCAGTTTTTGCTGTCAAATATTGCAAAAGTAGATTTCTTCTTGTTGTTCAGCCTGAAAATGTCTCCACTACACTTGTGATGGGAAGAGCTCCCCTCTTCCCATCACAAACCAGCTCACCCTTCCACCCCCTGCAAGTTTTAAACTTTGTTTCCTTTGGGGTTCTACACAAGCGCTACTAGTAATATCGAAGAGACAAAGAGCTGTGCTCTGGGTTCACGGGATGCCAAATCTGAGTTGTGAAACAAAGCATCAAATTTGAGATTCAAGATGATGATGATGATGATGGTGATGCTGCCAAAATGAAAAAATATTATAAAGCATAAGACCCCCAGAGACATCTCCCTAGACAGCTTCCCCTGCCCCGCGGGCCACCCCAGAGCACAGAGGAAGAGGGTGAGCTGTTCCGGGACGGCGGCTGCCCAGCTGCACAGCGAAGCCCCCCAGCCCGCGCCCCGAGCCCTCTCACCGCTTCACTCGGATGATCTGGTCCCGCATGGGCTTGATGTCCTGGAAGCTCTGCTGGTTGACGAGGCTGTAGACAAGGATGAAGCCCTGGCCGTTCTTGATGTACAGGTCCCGCATGGACGCGAACTGCTCAGTGCCCGCGGTGTCCAGGATCTCCAGCACCGACGGCGAGGAGTCCACCTCGATCTCCTTGCGGTAAAAGTCCTCGATGGTAGGGTCGTATTTCTCGATGAAGGTGCCGGTCACGAACTGCACAGTCAGGGCGGATTTGCCGACCCCGCCCGAGCCCAGCACCACCACTTTGTACTCGCGCATCGTCCCTCCGCGGCCGTCGCCGCCGCCACCGCCCGCGACATAGACCTACGCCCGCCGCGCTGCGTCCCCGGACCCTGCCCCGGCGGCCGACCCCGCCGCCTTATGCGGCCTCCCCCACCTCACAGCCTCTGCAGCCCCCGGGCGCTGGCGGAGGGAGCAGCGGGCATGAGCCAAGCTAAGAGGCAATGCGGCCCCGCTGGCGCGGGCAGGCACTCAGATCGAACAGTGAGTGGGAGCCGCCGGAGCCGCCCGAGCCGCGGGCCCGCAGTGCTGCCCGCCCTGCCCCGCCCCTCGCGCCTCCACGCCCAGCTCCCCGACTTGCCGCCGCTGCCGCCTCTCACCCCGGCGCCGGAGCGCGCGCCCGAGCTCGAGCTCCAGCCGCAGCGCTGCCGGGGGCGGGGCCGGCGGCCCGGGGCGGAGCCCCGGCGGCTCAGCCCCGCCCCTGCACCCCGTCGCCTAGGCGACCGGCAGCGCGCGCTCCCGGGAGGCTCTGCGCAGCCGGGTACCCTCCGCCCGCGTTTAGATAAACAACCACCTTGGCCACCCAACAGTACCCTCGCTCGCGCTCCAGGGCGAACTCTGGGGCCACTGTAATGAGCATGCGCAGTTCGTCCGCCGGAGACGGGAACCGCGTCAACCTGAGAATCCCACGCTCAGAATTTGGCGGAGACTAGACGCTAGAGGGATCAGGGCTGTCTGCAGTAATCGCTGAGAAGGGAAGTGAAAAGAGACGGACAAGTCCAAAAAGGAGGTCTTGCCGGACACCACCCATTTTGTCACCATTCCTGAGTTTTGATTTTCTCTTGTATAAATAGAACGCGAAGCTTTGTTTAAGGGGTCGAATATAAACACAACAAAATGAAGCTTTGTTTTAAGCATCAAGACATTGAGAGGTGACAGGTCTTTGCACCCCACTGCCCGAGGCGAAGGCCAAAGACTAGCAGCCGGGCCCACTCCAGGGGACGTCGCGGGGAGCCTCGCCACCTCCCCCCCAGCCCCGCCCTTCTTCAGTGCTCGACTGAAATGGGGTTCTTCCCACGCCCTGTCAGCTACAGGCGCTTGGAAAACCG
Organism: Sturnira hondurensis; assembly: GCF_014824575.4. Taxonomy (NCBI): domain Eukaryota; kingdom Metazoa; phylum Chordata; class Mammalia; order Chiroptera; family Phyllostomidae; genus Sturnira; species Sturnira hondurensis. The sequence goes on along the minus strand of NW_028082350.1, from coordinate 12,351,908 downwards.
GGAGAGCGGAGCCCCAAACCGCAGTAGAGTGCCCAGGGACACCTCATAGCAACAGACCGCTGGGATACCTAGTAGGAAGCTGGAATTCATTCCAGCCAACCAGTCCACGTCTCTGGACCCCATGATACCACTCACCACCAATAGAGAGTCGCTGCAGCACACGTGATGCCAACCCTTCAGCCAATGGGGAAAAAGTCTAGTCGTAGGCTCAGCCAAGCCACCTCCCACTCCCTGGCCAGGCTGGGCGTTTGCCCCTGTGCGTGCTCTGACAGCCAATCGTAGGTGAGCTGGTGAATGACGAAGGCTTGAGCTGAGCCAACCAGAACACGCAATTCCCTAGCCACCAACGGCAGGTAGCCTGGAGACACCGCCAGGGCTGGTGAGGTTCGGGAGGGGTCTGGGACTTAGGGGCTGTCGCTGCGCTCTCTTGTGGCAGAGGAATAAGACGTTTCAAGCGAGAGTGAAGAATTCCGCTTTTAACTTCGTGTCCGTGATATTCTGCCTAAATGATGGGCATGAAAATAGTGCTGAGGGAGGTGAACTGAATCGTGGGAAGAATCGAGGAAACAGGGACTTCTGTCTTTAGTGTGAGACATTTTCCGATGCTTAGGGAGACGTACTGCAGCAGTTGCACGGGTCCTCCGTGCGTACCTCCCAAAACATCGTTAACAACGCAATTTTAAAACCTACGTCCTGTGCCTTTGCAGCATTAAATCTTAGTTACAACGCACACTCTCCCACCCATAACGTCAAATTTAGGAGAAGATATATCTTCCAATACTTCTGGGTTATATTTTGTAGTAACCGGTTACTGAATTTACCTTCCTTAAACTATGTCCTTCTCGAACTAGTCTACGTTCATCCACTGCCAGCTCATATTTCTCGGGAATAATAAGTTTCTGTAGTTCTCATGTTTGATCATGGCACACCTACTCACTCTTCTTCCTCAGAAGGTCATTATAGAGGGGATTTTGGTCCGAGTTCCACGACAAACCAGGTGTTCTTTCCTCACATTCCTGTAAGTTACCAAACTACTTCAAAGCTGTACTCAGACTTGGAAGTGCTTTACAGCGCCGTGGCTCCATTATATTAAATGCAAATTTACATTCGCATTATCTTGCTATAGTGCAACGCACACCAAATTTTTGTTTGAAATAATGGAGGGCAAGTGCCCTGTCACAGTGTGTAGCAAAACAGAACCCAGTCATTATTTCTTGATTCCATGTCATCAGACTATGAGAGGTCGTATTTGAGCTGCCAGAATTAGCAGTAAAGGCAATTTGCAAGAGAACTAAGAATAAGGAATATTTTAAGATAATTGAAACTAAAAAGGATCTGATATCTCATTCTAAACTAGTAATGTGAATAAGCGAATTAAAATTAAAAGAGCTCACATAGATCTGAAAAGAAGTTTCACGTGTGGGCTTTTTGGGTAAACTTGTCTGCTTATTTTGTGGTTATTTTAGCTTAGTAACAGCTACGCTTCTTTCAGAAAAAGAGCCTGACTGTCTCTTTTAAGATTCAGATTGTGTATTGTTGTGGTAAGAATTTCTAGGCTTGTTGGGAGCCCACTGAGAGAGTCCAGAAGCATCAAACTTTTTCTCTGTTTAGTACCTGTGGAGCTGAAAAAACATTCACTTTACAAGGAATAAAGGTCCAGTGGCTTTTTTTTTTAAGTTTTAGAAATTTGCATTGGGATTCTGGGTCCAGAATGTAACCTTAGCAACTCATTTCATTTCCTACGTTCCTAGAAGTTGAGAAGCTCAGGATTGTAGTGCATCTGGTAGAAGTCGTCACACACACACACTCACAAATACTGAGTTGGCTCCCTAGACATTCCACTTAATGTAACAGAGAGTCAGAGAGTTGTAGCTGTTTCTCAGGTTGTTTTCCCTGACCTTTCACCAATGCCGACTTTCTTGATAGGAAGTGTAGAGACTGTAGGTCTTAGGATAGTTGCACCTCCCGTGTCTCATACTGACAGGCCTTGGTTTTCATTAGCAGTGCCGCCATGAAAGTAGATTTTTGATCTCTGAGAGGCAAAAGAAACATAAGGAACGGCGTGTTTTCTCATATTGATTTGAGGCTGTATGTGAAATGCTGGCTGAAGGATTATCAGAGGGTGTCAAACTCATTTCCAACCTGGGGCCACATCAGCGTCACAGTTGCCTTCAGGGGCCAAATGAAATTTCATCTCCTTAACAGTTAAGGAATTGTTGCACTTATATAGTCTTAAAATTACTGTGGCCCTTTGGAGGCAACTGTGAGGCTGATGTGGATCCTGGATTGGCTGCTCTAAAAATGGGTGTCAGGGTGTGTAGAATTTTCTGAAGTTTTCAGTGTGTCTGTCTCCTGATCCCTTCATCATTCCCAGTGGGAACTTTCTATTCTGACAGTGACTTTATAAATAAGAATGTCTCTCTCTCCATTCATTTGTTTATGAGGAAGACAAAGTAAAAATGAGGTAAAGTTAAATTACATTTTCTCCAAGAGCCGTAAACCTCTGTGATAGTGAAGGCTTGACACTGTTCAGTGACACCTCAGGGTCTCTCTAGCTTCTGAAATTCATGGCCGGGAGAAAAAAAGAAAGAGAAAAACTTCATTTCTCCTCTCCCCACAGAATCCGAGTATTGTCTCACTTATGCCCAGATACCCCTGACTATCACACTTGTGTTACCATGGAAACCCAGCTCCTTTTTTTTTTTTGCCTCTGTGAAAGATGGTGGGAAGGTGGAATGAAATACGCTGTGTTCTGTGATGTTCTGATGACAGCAAGAAGCAAGCATGCGAAGAGGTTAATATAAACAAGTTAGTAGAGGGTGTTTGTAATGTGGCCAGTGCTTCTGGGCTATGAAGATCTGATTCCTTTTGCTTCCTATTAAAGCCTATATATCTCTGATTAACCGTCAAGGGAAAGGACAAGTCAAGTACATTTAGCACCTATGAAATGCTGCCGGCAATTATAAAGAGAGCAGAAGACACTTTCTTGGTCTCTCAGGTTCCTAATATAGTTCAGAAACAGACATACATATGAAGAATGGAAAGGAAGGGACAAAATGATATGTTTCTCTTTAGAAACTGTGATATCTTGTCCTGACAGGTGTGGCTCAGTGGGTTGGGCATCCTCTGGCAAATTGAAAGGTTCCTGGTTCAATTCTCGATCAGGGCCTGGGTTGCAGACCAGGTTCCAGGTCGGGGGCATGCGAGAGGCAACTGATGGATGTTTCTCTCTCGCGTGGACGTTTCCATCCCTTTTTCCCCTCCCTTTCCTTCTCTCTAAAATGAACTAAATAAAATCTTTCAAAAAAGAAAATGGGGTATGTCTCTGCATGTTTGCAAAGAAAAAGAATTAGAATGTAGAAATTGACTAGGAAGAAATGTTTTGCTTGAGAAAGTAAGTATTTCAATATGTGGTTTTAAGCAGAAAATTTTTTCTGAAGGAAAAGAATGATGAAAATAATCAGGAGAAAAAAGTGCTGAAGAGCTTGAAGGTTCTGAAGTAAAGAGAACTTTAATGTGGTCCATGTAACATAACAGAAAAGTGCGCACAAAGTTGTTTGCATAACGAGCAGCTTCCCATTCTTTCTGCTGAAAAGAAAATGGGATGAGTCAGGATTGATCATTAATGGCAGTGCTTTCCCTCTGCTCACGGTGAGTCCAAAAGTAGGCACATGAGTCAGTTCTTGCCACTGGAACCAGAAGAAGGCTGCTGGGGCTGGGATTCTGACAAGATTGAGTAGATTTAAAAGATATGTATTTATTTTTTAGAGAGAGGGGAAAGAAGGAGAAAGCAAAGGAGAGAAATATCGATGCAAGAGAGAAACATTGATCAGTTGCCTCTTGTATGTGCCCAGTCCAGGTACCGAACCTGTAACCCAGGCGTGTGCCCTGACTGGGAATTGCACGGGGGACCTTTTGCTTTGCAGGATGACGTCTAACCAACTGAGCCACAGCAGTCAGGGCAAGAGTGAACAGATCTTTTTGACATCACTTCCCTTGCCATCTGCTCTGTACTTTGAAGTCTGAGAATGTGGTCACCATCTTTGGGCTATAACATTTTATGAGTGTGACTGAAAATTGACAAGCTTTGGATGGAGAAGGAGAGGGTGGGAAGAACGTAGGTCTTGGGTGACAACACTGAACTGTCAAACTGTTACTAGAAATGCCCACCTTCGTAACTAGTTTACTAAAGTCTTTTGGCTTAAGTCCATTGGTTTTAGTCCATTAGGTTTTCTGCATCTTGCAGTTAATTACCTCCCAACTGATGCAGGAAGTGTGAGGGAGTGGGGACAAAATGGTGTTTAAAAAACCAGCAAGCACTTGGGAGCAGTTTCATTCTACTAATCCCCTGAATGGTATTTCAAAGACATAATATTTACTCAGCACTTACTATGTATACAAGGGTCTGTCCAGAAAAAGTCCAGCCATTGTTAGTATAAGGAGAACTATTTGCACGACAATGGTGTAACCTGGCAGCCAAGGAGGGCGGACTGGAATGCACCTGTGTGAACAATGACGACTTCACTGTACTAGTCAGTGGGGGTGGTAGATGCCATTGAGTGAGCACGTGTACTGTGTGGTGGTCACATTCAAACGACTGAGCGAGCAGAGCAGTGAATCTGTGTCAGATTTTCCATTAAGCTTGAACAGTTTTCTGCAGAAACTATTTGGTTGATTCAGAAGGCTTTTTGGGACGATGCAATGAGTGCAGCACGATAAAAGTGTGGCACAGATGCTTCAAAGATGGTCAAGAATCTGTGGAAAGTGACCCACGTTCTGGAAGGCCTGCAACAGGCAGAACACCTGAGAGTGTGGAACATGTATGGACTGCCACCAGCAAAGACTGGTGACTGACAGCACGAGAACTAGAAGCTGATACGAGGAGTCTAAAAACTACCGTGTCTGAGATTTTCACACAGGATCCTGGCATGAAACATGTCGTGGCAAATTTCATTCTGCAGCTTCTGCCACCAGAGCAGAAGGAACATCATGTCGCAGTCGGGAGAACTGTGTGAGGTCCCAAGGTGCCGACTTTGAAGGGGACTGAGGCACCCATCACTGTCCTATGTACAATGTTTCTTGTAACTCGTATTCCTTCAATAAATGTCTCTCTCTTTCATAGTACCCGGACGGATACTTTCTGGACAGGCCGTGTATTATTCTAGGCTCCGAAGATCCACCCAAGTGCAACGAGATGAAAGTGCTTGCATTCCAAAAGGAGACAGAGACAGTTGTGAACAGAAGAGACAGGCATTAAGCAACTGATTACACATTTACATTACCTAATGGCTATAATTAATGCTAGTAAGAAGGAAAACTCAGAGATTACAGGGGTGTATAGCAAACTCTTCTAAGATATGTAACTAAATAACTGAACAGAAATTACAAGAACAAACACCAAGCACATGATAATATAATGTATTGTTTATAGAGGAACTACTGGAGGTCAAGTGACACCGGCGGCGGGGCGGGGCGGGGCGGGGGGGGGGGGGTGGTGGCGTAAGCGGCAGCGGATTTAGTCAAGCAAAGCTGTCCGAAGGAAATTAATGGGGAGCTCCGTTTCACAGGAAGTGGCCAAAGAACAGACAAGACGGGGCGGAAGGGAGCACCCAGATGAAGGGAAACGGGAGAACAAAGGGAGAGAGCAGGACTGAAGTCAGAGGAACGGAGGAATTGCCGAGGCACTTGGTGCATTAATTCCCTGCAGCACCGCCATCCTCAGGATCAGTATTGGGAAGAAATCAGAAGCCAGAAGTCTTCGAGCAAGACTATGCACGGAATAACAACATAGGGGAAAAATACAGAAGAAAAACCAGGAAGCATACATGGGTATATTTGAAATTAAGGCATTACTCAAAAGAATGAACAATTTATAGCGTGGGTGTCATGAAACAATGATAATTATGGACTTGCGGGCATCAAGGAGGGATTCAAACTTTCACAAATAGAAGTAGGAAGAAATAGGAGGAGCAACAAAAATGAGGACAATGTTTAGTTTTGCTTATATTTGCACGGTAGCTGTTACATGCATTATATAAAAATGAATGGAATTTGATTGAAAAGAAAAAATTCAATAGGCCAGTAATACATAAAGATAGTCTTTTTGGTAAATAGTGTAATTTAAGATGCTTTCCCTAGAACACCCTTTTAAACCTCGCCATAGACGAATCTTTTCAACAGAGCTCGCACCTGCTCACCCAGGCGAACCCTGCTGGAATTCTCGGAAGGAGCCTCGGCTCCGAGCCCCCGAGAAGGGCAACCTGTGAGGGCCCTGGGCCCTCGGGGGAGCAGTTCGCCAGGCCACCAGACCCCTCCAGGAGGCAGCTCGGGCGCCGGCTGCTGCTCGCTGGCGCCTTTCTCCTCTGGTTCCTTGGGGGCCAGAGTCCCAGCCCTGCTACGGTGCCTTCCTTCAGCCCCTGGCCTTGGGCTTTGCTCTCGCCCGGCCGCAGAGCCAGGCCACCCAGCTCCTGGCGTCGCACGCTGCCTGGAGAGGGCACAAAGACCGCAGCGTCCCCGTCCCCGGCGGGGGCTCTGAACCAAGAGGCTATAGTCTGTACGGCCAAGAGAAGAACCCAGGAATGCGCCAAGTCTTGCTCAGACGCGAGATCTGGTGCAGCTGCCGTTGTCCCCAGAAAATCTGTGGCAACCGACTCCCCGAAACCCAGGGATAATTGACGAACTGCTGGCAAATACAAGAAGGGGGCCTCACCCCAGGGACAGAAAAGCTATCAAGAAACAGAAGACACCGAGAAGCAGCAGAGGGCTACCAACGCCCCTCGTAGGAACTTAAGATTCTCCCCCCACCCCAATATTCCGAAGTCCAACAGACACTAGGGCAAAGCCTCGACCCCCCCCCCCCCCCGCCGCCCCGCCGCACTGAGCTGGCTCAGCCCCCTAGCCTGGTCACCATGGATACGTGCCTGGGGCGCCACCAACAGTTCCAGTTCCACATTCCAGATTGTGAGAGACAGTAGAACCGGCTCCACTGGGCTTTAGCCCGCGGGAGAGGAGAGCAAGAGACGCCGCGGCCACTCCCAGTGCCGACCCCGCCCGGGAGCGCCCCCAGCGCGATGGAGGGGAGCGCGCGGCAGTGGGAGCGGGGCTGCAGGTGGCCGGGGGAGGGCGAGCTCAGCGTGGTTGGAAAGGCTCTGCAGACGCAGGGGCCCCGGCCCATCGGCCTGCCCGGCTACAGAGGTGCCCTGGCGTGTTGCCTCCACCTCCAGAAAAAAACCACTTGCGGCGCCCAGGGGGCAGGGAGCAGCGCCGCTGGCCGCCGGAGTGCCGGGGCCGCACCGTCCAGGACCGCAGAGCCACCGGGGACTGCCGGACCATCCCTGACCGAGTTAACCGAGAGGCCGGGAGCACCGTCCACGACGGCAGTGGCGCTCAAGGGCCCTGAAGACAGAGGGGTGCTGCTCAAGTCCTCCCCGCCCGGGACCCGGCGGCGCGGTGACCCGCGGGCTGAGCCCAGAGCCCAGAAACCGCACACGCTGTCCTCACGCGGCAGCATTCCGCGGGAGCTGCAGGTCTCCGAAAACACCTCCTGGGCATCGGTCGCTCTCAGTGACCTGCGGGAGGACGGCCTGGACCCCGGCCGCAGATTTGTAGCGCACTCCAGTATTCCCTTTTCACCGTATCTGAGTTTGATAAGTAATTTTTTGAAACCGGAGAAGCCAACAAAGGCAGCCTTGCGGCTTATGGAAAAGACAGTGGAGGCGATGAAGTTGGACAAACAAGTAAAAGAAGCTCAAACCCAGCAAAGGATAGTATTGGAAGAAACCAGGCAGCTACTCCGTGAAAAGTTCCATGTCGAGGCTGACACTAAATTCATGCTGGATCACCTGACTAACAAAACCGAAGAGTACAGAAGGGAAATGAACAAGCTGTGGGATAAGTATGCACAGGAAAGTGGGGAAATCCAACAAAGGCGAGAAGAGTTAGCCTCCAAATACGCGAAGCAAACGTCAGAAGTTCGGAAACAGCTCTTGGAGAAGGAGAAGAAGGAATTTGATTTGAAGCGGCAGCTACGAGCCGTGAGAGACATTTCGCTAGTGAAGGAGAAACAGGACAGAGAAATACAGATGTTGCAGGAAGAGCTAAAGAAACCCCGCGGTGAGCTGAAGGCCAAGGCCTACGCAGACTACGTCCAGGAGAAAGCAGTGCTGGAGAAGCAGCTGAGCCAGCTAGACGCGGGCCTGTTGGGAAAGACAAAAAGAAAGGAGCCGAAAAGTGAAGCCCAGGCCTTGCAGGTGATGGTGGAGAGGCTTGCTGTGGAGTGTTGCCACGACCTCCACGCAGAGAACCAGCGCGTGCGGGAGGCTTTAATGCAGCAGGCCCGGCAGTGCCTGGAGGCGCAGGCCACCCACCGGCGCCTGCAGAGTCGGAAGCGGCAGCTGCAGCAGGAGCAGTGGTACACTGAGTGCTTAATCCGAGGGCGGCAACGACTGCGACAGGGCAACCCAGAGGCCCCCAGAACCCCTCCCCCAGGCACCAAATAAAGGATCGATCCGCAACAGTTCCTAAGCTGTCGCTGATGCAGTGAAGACCAGAACGAGTGTTCTTAGATGCCGCATAAGGAAGGCTTTTGGATCTCACTGCTGCTGTAAGATATCCACCACGGTGTGTTCATATGAAGGGTTAGGTGCTCCCCCCACCCCCAAGCTGTACTGCTGGGTATTTGTGTGACCAGCTTCCCTTAATTAGGTTTTTCTCTAATTGTCTCTTGTTAGTAAACAGGATGTTCCTCGAACCTCCAGATCACCTAACACCATTTGCCAAACACTCATACATGAAGACAGGTGGAGAAAACCACCTTGAGGAAGTGAAAGGAAAAAAAACAATGGTGTGACTTAGTTCATCTCGCTGAGTCAGGTTTCTTTACCGGAAAAGCACCGTTCCTTCTGAGCCAACTCAGAACACAAAGGCAGAGTGTTTTTAAGCTTTAAAAGAAAAGTTCCTGCCAGTGACCCGGTAGCCCCTTCTATTGTTTTCTCGCGAGTAAGAAGGTACTCTGGCCTAAGGGCAGGAACAATAAACGCCAGGCAGAACAAGCTTGTGCCCGGCGCAGCTCTTACAATCTTAGCTTTCAGTGAATGGAGAAGAGAAGGTGGGACATACATTGCATCAAGTCTTATGACAACGGTGTCTGTGAAGGACTATCACTAGGATTAGTGAGGCGGCTGGATGCCTCTGCTTGCTCCGTCTGCTTCCCGGCAGCATCCTAAATTCTAAGATGACAAGATTACTTCATGTTGAATATAGTCAGTACTTTAGTTTCAGGCATAAGTCACAGAGCACGTGTGTGCCCACAGTGAGCCTGAGTAGGCCCTGGGAATACATTGGATTTTGTGACCTACACTAATTTTTTTAATGATAAGTTTAATTACTTATACTGCACATGCTATAACACGACAATACCAGCCTTCACAGTGACTAGATTTTTAAATTTGCTTCAAATACTCTCTTATTTTCAAGCCATCATAAGAATTTTCCAAACTTCGGCGCTCTGTTTCTTATCTGAGCCCATGAATTTCTGTCTGGTTCTCACACTATTCCGTTCGCACTACTGGGGCACAATGGGGAAGATGGCAGTCACAGTGGAAGGCCACCCAGCTGTTCCTGGCAGACAGCTAGTTATTCTGTTAAGGAAAATCACTCCTCCTCCTCTCCATGGTTCTCTCCTTGGAGCTCAGCTTTCAGTTCGTACAGAACAGTATATCCTCTTTTATTGTGGTCCTAATTGATACTTCTCACACAGCTTCACAAAATATCAGCGTTTACTAATTTACCACATTCATAAGTGTATACAGTGGAATACTACTTGGCCTGAAAAAAAGCAGGAAATCTTGCCCTTTTGTGAAAGCATGGATGGACCTGGAGAGCAATATGCTAAGTGACGTAAGTCAGAGAAAGACAAGGACCATGTGATTTCACTCATATGATATGTGGAATCTAATTAATAAAATAAACAAACAGAACAAACAGATTTATAGATACAAAGAACAAACTGACAGCTGTCAGAGGGGAGAGGGGTTGTGAAGCTGGAGGACAATGGTGATGGAATTAAGCAGAAAACCAAACCAAAACCAAACTCATAGACCCAGACCACAGTGTGGCGAGTACCGGAAGGGAAGAGGGTGGGGGAGGTAGAGGAGGGTAAAGGGGGCATAAATGGTGATGGAAGGAGCCTTGGGGTGATAAACGCACAATACAATATACTGATGATGCATTATAGAACTTGAAACCTGTGTAATTTTATGAATGTATGCCAGCCCAATAAATTTGATTAAGAAATTAAGAACATTCAAATGGTGTATAGTTGAAACAGAGAAGTCTTGATGCTTAGTCACGTGCTGCCCCGGTGCATTGGCACAGATGGCGAGAACGACTCCAGTCCACAATGGGATGAGAGAAGCCAGGAGACGTTTCTGGGATACTACTTTTCCGGGATACTACGTTTCTGGGAGACGTTTCCTTTTTACTTTCCCTGGTGTACTGAGTAGCTGAACAAAGTTGTACTATCTTGTGATACAATACAGGTTGCCTTGACTCCATTCTGTTGGGGACTGGTCTCTGGTACTGGTAGTTTTTTTTTTTTAAATAAAGATTTGGGCTGTTTCCTGTGCACACTTTCATCATTTCTGATGAAAAGATCCTATACCATATGAACATTAAGAAATATTAACCTGTTGGCATAAGTAGATTACATGAATAACAATCAGCTCCCAGACTGAAACGGAGTAAGTCGGTTCTGCACTACTCACTGACAACGTGGTAGGAGGCAAATGGGCAATTTATGGTGTTTCGAGGGTATTATTATGGTGCTCAAAATAAGCAAGCCAAGTAAAACAATTGAGAAGGGAGACCAACCAGTAGGTTAGAGTACTGAGATTTCTATACTGAAATTACAGTTTCCAAGGACTTGATTCTGTGCATACACTAGGGTGGAGTTTGTTTTGAGCCTGGGCGTTTTTCTTTCTGGGTATGTGACGATGGGCAGGGGCGAGGCTGAGGCTCAGCAAGACATTTAACCATGGCTCAGTGAACCATCAATGCATGAGAACGTGAACAGAATCTTCTAGATGGTTCTGACATGCCCCCATGTTGGAAATCAATGCAAGAATATAATTCTGTATTTTCTGAAGTAAAATTATACTCTAAGTAATGCCCCCCCCCATTGCTACTGGGGATATTGAATAGCTACATTACCTATTCCAAACTGAGGACCTAGTTTAAATTTCACCTCCCCATGTGTCCCTTAAACTAGAGTTATTCTCTCCATATTCCTCCAGCAATCTATAGTTTTCTTATGTCTACTACTATTTGTCCTGTATTATATTTCTCTTATTTCCATCTGTCCTTTTAGCTAGTATATGGATTCATGGATGTTTGGGGCAAGGGAGAGAAGGGTGAAGAACATATAATTTTCCCCCCATATTTTTAATTTCTATAATGCTTTGGCTGGTCAATAGTATATATGCAATAAACATTGATGGAATTGGATTAAATATGAAATATTAAATGATTCTATGGTTTGGAACTATAATCAAGTTCCAAACTATCAAATTATTGTATTATCCTCTCTTTTTTAAAAATTTAATTCTTGTTCAAGTACAGTTTTCTGTCTTATATTCCCTGTATTATCCTGTCTTAAAATGTTATTCTTACTTTCATAGGGTTTAATATCAATGGTGTTTTACAACTTTTAACTTAAACTCTAAACTAGCTTCTGTTATAACAGTAAAACTTTTTAAGCAATATAACTCTTCAAAGGGTAGTAAGTAATTTAGGCTTAATTCACAAAAACCACAACTGGGCCACAACCTTTAAGCAATCATTTGTTAATCTTCCAACCAAATTCTAGTACTAATTACAAATAAACATCTCTGTATCTTACAAAATAGTAGAAAATATTGGAAATGTTTTTGGAAAATAGTGGGAAAAACTCACATTTTCTATCTTAATGATGTAAATTCTTTCTAAAATGTAACCACATCAAGCCAATTAAAAATAGCCAGTAAGACCAATTCTAATTAGGTGAAAAATAAACAAACAATTATAAAACAAATCACCAAGGCAAAGGGGTCTTAAAAGATATTTGTCATCAGGGATAAAAATATTAGAATAATTTGTAAAAACTTTAAAATAGCCTTTGATATAGCTTTGTCTGGGTCCCCTTAAAATTTCAGGAGCTTTCCTTCCTTTTTGGAAATCGAGGGCACCTGAGTAACAGTACTTGGATGAACTGCCTAATGAAATGTTTGTTATGCTTTTAATCTCTTTATTAAAGATATTCCTTTTTTTTTCTAGCCTAAAGTCTGGTGTAGAAAGGGTGGGAAACCTTAGAGCTGACGAGGGACACAAAACTTCCGCAGGGAGTCAGGCGAGAACAGCCAGATGACAGCAGGTAGGGTAGGGAATAATGAACGCTCTTTCCTCATCGTGAGTCCCCAGTAGGTGCCTCGGTTGGGGACTCTTGGCAGGACTCTCGTGAATGGCCAATCTGATCATCTGTACAGAAGTTTCCAGAGGCACAGCTGAGTGTGCTAAAGTGGCACCACTGCCCACTCAGGACGTGATGTTTCTGTGTGCCTGTAAGCCCGACTTATTTCCCAGTGTATGTGGAAAAATAGAAAACAGGGTTCCTTGGTACTAGAGAGATATCATAAAAATGCCCATGACCATTTTGTATCCATGTATAGGTTTTGGGGGGATGCTTGCTCAGGTCAAGCTTCTGAGGGCCCATATTCAGAGCATGGGACTTCTCTGGTCATAGCTCGTTGGCACACAATGTCTAGCTCATGGGTCAGTCAGAGTTGCTTCCTCCCAGAAGTTTAGACTTGGAATCCAGAAAGGTGGGCACTGAAATTAGGAAGTGATGGGAAGCTTCACTGGGGAGGCCTTCTGGGGGTTCTGGGGACAAATAGATCAGTTGAGAATGTCAATCTACAGAGAAACACCAAAGAATGAAGCGGACTCATAAAAAGAGGGAGGGCAGAGCGGCGACGGCCCCTTTAGTGCCCAAGAGCTTTCCCACCTACGCGGAGACCTAACAGCATTTTCTACCACTGCCCTGGGAGATGCCTCTCCCGTCACAACCTTACCCTACATTTTCCACCACTTTAAGTCAATGTCCGTAGGTTTCTATTATAATCAGAAAATATTCCTGACAAAGATAATAAGGTTATTGCGCTGGGATGCGTTCCCTTAAGCCTCCGCTAGGTTCACACTGGTAGTGGACAGTATTTTGCTACCAGTGTGTTGGCGTTAGTGCTATGTCATGGTCCAAGCATTTGGAGAGCCTAAATGCACATAACTTGTGACAGTGACTTTCGGAGCTGCGTCACGATGGTTGGTTAGAGTGTCCTGCTCTGTGCCCTGGAGGATACAGCGTGTTCCTTCTGCAGGAAGAGTAGTGTTGTCTCTCATGCATGCTATTGTCTGTGTTAGTAACAAAAGTAATGTAAAAGCTGCAGGTAATAGCCAGGCCATGCAGCAGGAGGCCAGGGATGCAGCTCCTCTCAGAGAGCCAAGCACAGAGCCAGGGGCCAGCCTGCCCTGAGTGAATAGTGCGGGAGGATTTGCATGATTCCTGCAGCCATTCATAAAGAGGGAGGTGTTTTGCACCTATTTACAATTTGTTGTTGCGTACTACAAAGTAGTATGTAATCAGCTGGTTCCCCTATAAGTCGTCACCTGGCTAACCCTGGAAACTGTCTAGCTTCCCCTGTGAATACAGGAAATTCCTTATTGTCCCATCTGCAGTGAAGCGACAACTTCTGGGTTGTAGCCTAGGTCACATTCATAACCTTGCCATCACCTTGAAAGTAGCTTTCTGTTTAACTTTGAAGCCAATTTGGAAATGAAATTCAGACCGCACACTTCATTTTCTAGATTTAGGCATTTTTAGGAGTGAAAAAGGGTGCTATTTGTAATAAAGCTAGGACACAAAGCATAATCTTGGGCTCCCGCAGGAGAACTGGGTGGTCATCACGCCACTCTCGGGCTTTGTATGCAGTTTCTGGTGACTTCTGTATTGAGAAGCCCACAGTGCTTGGCTTAAAAAAATTTTTTTATAAGACATTCTCATTGTATGCTCAGTTGAAACCAGACAAGAACTTGTACAGTATGGGAATAAATGGTGATTGTGGCTAGACAAATCACGTGGTGGAGAATGTCATTGTTGTACAATGCACACAGAGGCCACGTGTGTGGGTACAAGAAGGGATCCAGTATAAGGGACCATTCGATCCAATCTCCTAATTTCAATACAGTCCTGTTGGAACAAAGCTGCTAATTATCATCATCGTCGTCACCACCCAGCCAACACTGCTACACGGCAGACATAGTGTTCTTTGTGTTGTGTATGTCGTCTTCACAAGTGGCATGGTTTTCGAACAAATCAAATTCTTAGCTGCCACTTCGGAGACTTGCCCACAACCCCACACTAATCACTTGCTGTGTAAGCTGGGGAGGCTCTGGGGCACCAGGTTCCTCACTTCAAGGTTAAGCAGATTGTATTTTATGAGCCTAAATCCCTTTTAGCTTTTAACAGTCTATGATCAGTGATATATACAATATATAAATATCTATAGTATTAATATAATTATAAATAAATAAATAATAATATATATTTATATGCATACATAAATAAATTTTACTCTGGAGGTAGATGTTTTCATTATTTCGATTCAGGCCGCTCCTTAATACAAAATAGAGTCTGTGTATGTCCATGAAAGCATCTGAATGTGTTTTGTATATATAGATGTGGTGTGAAAGCAGCCTTCAGGATGTATTTATAAGGTGGCAACATGGTTTAGCATCAGGCATCTGGACTAGAATCCAGCCACTTATTTTCCCCATGAATTTATGAAAAATTACTTAATTATCCTGAGCCTGAATGCCTTCAACAGGAAGATGGGACCAAGGAGTGTAAAATGGGAACAGTTAGCTATGGGAATAATGAGCTGGTTTTAATGATATCGTGAGTATTGACTGATGTATACTGTGTTCAAGTATCCACTATATACCAGATTTATAGATGGGCTCCATCAACAAATGCAGCCTTTTCCTATGAGAATGGTAGTGTCATTGTGGAATATTTATATCATCAATGCGGGCTGCCAGTGGACTCCTCTATTCCCAATACCGACTTATACTGTTAGAGGCAGAGATTACATGAGATAAAACCAATGCATTATCTGAGTCAAACATACCTAGGCTCACATACCTTCTCTAATCTTCTGAATGCATGACCTTGGAAAGGTTACTGAGGCTCAGAGAGTCTTTGTTTTCTGATCTGCAAATAATGAATGAGTGAAGTATACAAATCACACGATCACTAGTCCTAGCTTAGTCAGTAATACGTGCTATCATGACTATTTTTCTCGCTAAGATATTATTGGGAAACAAATCAAGGTGTTCATTGAAAATGGGGAGCAGAGGTGTTTCCACAGCAACTTTGCATAGTACCTGTAGACGAATACAGAAGTGTCTGTAAGTGAAGGGTGGTGATGGAGACCACACATCCACAGACGCTTGGTCAGCACTGTGCTGTTCCCGCCGAAAAGGCAAAGAATCTCCTTCGTGGTCATTATTGAGTCATCTGTCATGGATGGCCACAATGTTAGGACTCCCACGAACCCTCAAAAGCTTCAGATTGACAATAGGGTTGCAGCTCTGTTTTCCCATATGGGACTCCTGACAGTGAAATCAAAAGCTTGGATTGATGAACTCTGCAAATAGCGCTAAGCCTGTTCCTCATCATTTTATAGTTGAAGTAGAACAGTTTGATTACTAACGAACCATTTTTGCCTGAGCCCTATGAGCTCCCCTTGTAAACATTATTTCGAGGGAACCCACCCCTATGATTTCTTGGTGAGAATTCTAGGGTATTTATGATCACAGTTAGAGGATCGTAACTGGGAAACCGAGGACAGACACCAGGGATGATGAGTCACCTGCTGTGTAGCAGAACCAGAAGTAAAAACTTGATTTTACCTGCATTGTCTTAATCCTCACTTTCAAAGAATGCAGGACTTAGGCGAGGGTCAGAAATACCGTTACTTAGTAAAGCTTCTGAGTCTTCTGGTGCCAAGAGACCCTTTGCTGGGGCCTTTTCCAACTGAGTCTAAATTGTGTTCGAGGAGAAGGATGTAGATTTTTTGCCAACTTCTAGTCCCCTGTTCATGGATTTGGCAGTTTCTTGAGTCTCTGGCTTTATCTTAACTCTCCGCCTGCCTGAGGTTGGAACTACGGTAACCGCCTCCCCTCCCCAGGGCCTGGGATTATATCGGGGTCTGACGGCCTGTGGATCAAGTCCTGTTTTCCACTCAGCTTCGAATTTCTTCTCTTTTTGTATCCAGTGACTCCTCATTCCATCTTCTAGTTTTGGTTTCAATATAATGATATTTATATGGTTTACCCAACATTTTGGATAGAAAAGTTTGGCATGGGACCAAGAGCCCATGGACTGAGTCTCCAGATTTGATTATAAATGAGGATTTGACTTTTCCTGATCTTCAAATTTCCAAGAATGCCACGTCTAATATTTGTCACAAACTGCATTGGCATGAGAAAACTAGAGCCAGGACCTAAGGTCTCATAGCCCATCCCAATATGGAAGGTTGTTTGGGAAAACAAAATAGTCTCCTACCCTTAAATATTTAATATCTGAAATGAAACGCATAGAGTCTGATGTCAGTGAGACAGCGCATTTTAAATTCCGGGGAGTGACTGGGATTACTTGTTGGACTGGAAACAGGCACACCAGGTGAGGGAGCATTTGTGGCATGTTCAAGGTCATGATGATGAAGTGTTCCCTTCTGAGTAGGAATGGGGTGATCACCCTGAGAAGTCACTCCGTCGTCAGTGCAACCTGCTTGGAATGGAGAGTCCTAGATAGAGATGCAAACCCTGGTAGCGTCAGGGTTCCTGCCACTGAGTCACACTGTTCTAGATAATTTTCCAGGTTCTTAAAGTCTTTAAGCTTTTATTTGGTTACCTTAATTACAGAACGTGGTACCTTAGCCGTGTCACTCAACAAAATGTACGTTGATGTCACAACCTTCTGTTTCTTTAAACACATGACTGCAGGGTTTTCCCAGTTCGGTTTGCCCTGCGGGTTTGCTCGGCTGGCTCTCTGGGGCTCCGTGAGGTGCCCGACAGCCTGCGCACTGTGACGCGGCCGGATGGCGCCTGGAACAAACGACCAACACTCTTTTCTTTTCTCTCATTGGCGTGTACAAAGTGTCAGAGTACACTGTACATAAATACACACCGGAAGGTGGTTGAAGTGGGGGAGTATATGCCTATGTCAGCCACATCAGCTTCCAGGCATTTTAGGGGCCCAGCGGCCCCAGTAATTGTATCCAAAATCGAAATGCTTCCTGGGGAGAAGGTGCCCCCCCAGAACCCCTCGAATTCTGGTACTTTTAATGGAGAACCCCAACCGAGGAAATCCTGTCATTCAAACTGTCATCCCTGGTAAAGGTTAGTTAACTTTTAGGGCTGTGTGAAGAATGAAGTTTGACACAGGGCAGGACCCCAGGCGCATGAACAACAGGGTGGAGAGTGAGGTACAGGCTGGAGCGTGAATCTCATTCGTGCCCCTCTGTGTGGCCCTGGACCAATAACGGAACTCTTCTTTTGTATAAAACGGACATAATGAAAATCATCATAAAGATTCTCCTAAAGATGGAAAAAAAAAGTTGCTCACGGCTCCCATTATAAACACCACCCCCCTGCACTTTTGGAAAACAGGAACATCTTGAGAATATTTCAGAAAAATCTAGTCTTGACCTTGTAGACCCTCAAGGGGAACTTCACAGGCCAGTGCAGCATTCGATGCAGAGCAGCCCCCGCCCCCATCTCCAGCGCTTGCGGAGCTGCGGAGGGCCTGGAGGGACTCGTCTTTGCATCCTTGGGGCCCCACAGATCCACACGCCCAGCCACAGATCCGGTCCTTGGTGGTTTAGCGCTCCAGCCACTCCCTCGAACCCCAGGCCTGAAGGTCCCAGTGGCAGGGCCAGTCGGCAGGGTTCCTCAGTAAAAGCCCTGAAAAGCCAGCTCTTATTTCTACATTTCCCTGGGAGGATATCCGGATTATCTCGGCTTCTGCAAATATAATTAAATCATGAAACCGCCCTTTGAAATGGATTTTTTAATCCCTATCTTGCAAGTTATGAAACCTGAAGGGTTAAGTGATTATGTTAAGCTTACCAGTGTAAGCATGGGAAATATAAACAAAATTCAAGACTTACTTCGTATTTTACGCAGTGGGTTCTATTTCCTGGCACCAGAAGAATTTAATGCCCATACCCTTTATGCTTGTTTTTCTTCCCACCCCCATGCCTAGTTATCCGAGGGACTTTAATTTCCTAAGTCACAAGGCGGCAGGTAGACTTTAGAAAAGTGAAGAAAACCATAAGCATAGAGTTCACTTCTTGAGGAGTCTGGATATTCAATTAGGAAAGACTCTAGATAAGGACAGATAAAGAATTTCCCTGGAGTATACACCAGTTTCAATTAGGCAGTGGTTCGTTAACATGCATTTATAGGCCATCCCAGGTCAAGAGCTAATGAAATTCATCATTTATTTCCCCACTATAAAAGGATAACCACACAACTTCATTCTTGGGTATCTTAGTTATTTGCATGAATTATTTATCTTGTGTCTGGAAATTTAATATGTGCCATAGAGCTGCAAATTACACAATCCATCTTAGGTTTTGTAGTTGGCTGTCTAAAAGGGTAATCAATCTCAGCTATTAGTTTTATTTATTAAACCCAACTTAAGAAGGAGAGGTTTGGCCCCATTTTACATTATGCTAAAAACCTAGAATAGTTGGTCCAAGATGTTGGATGCAGTGAAAGCGAAAAGAAAACCAATTCAAGTGAAAGGTGAATTAATAAATACTCTGGCAGTCCTGCATGTCAGCATTGAGGGAGGAGATTAATGTGTGGCTTCTGCCAAGGCAGAAATCAGAACACACTGGCCAGTCGGTAAAATCACTGGATGACAGACATAATGTCTTCAAAGGTCATTCTGAGTCAGCGAAACGAACTTTGGAAATTTTAAAAAGTGAACTTTCAGGTGTGCATATCAGCTTTCTCTTCCCTGATAACTTTAAAAAATAATGTTAGTCTCTATCCCAGGATCCTCAAGCAAAAGCTATCGGAATGTCCTGTTGGTTTAGTCAGTAAGTCCAATGACAGAGTGCCTAGAAAAACTGATAATGAAATCCCTAGTTGGTTTTTGTATGGCTGCCTTTAATGTGTAAGGAAAAGTGCAGGATAAAGTAGGGGAAGATTTAGACCGTGACCATACATCTGAGCTCGGGCATCGGGAGGAGAAAGGAGGTTGAGTCTCCCTCTCCAAAACAAACAAACAAACCAACAAACAAACAAACATCAAAAAACTGAATTCAGAATTTCAAGACACACTCAGGTGTTCACATCTTGTTTTCTCACTACTTCATATTATAACTTGCGTTTATCACCCAACTTCTTAGAATGGGTTGCACCTTCAAGCTTTCTGAACTGCTAAATGACTCACAGTTATTAAATAGAACGTTACGTGGAACCCCAGGAACCTGGCCACCAACCAGGACTGCAGATGGAGACAGGAGGGTGTATTGTAGTCACAAGGGTTGGCTATTAAGGCTGTTTCGTCCTCAATGTTTGTAAACCTCTTTTTTCAGGCAGCAAGGCCTTTGTGTGTACGGCTTCGCTCTGCCTAGAACATTCTCTTTCTTCATCCTTCCTATTGAACTCCTATCCAACCTTGAACTCTCAGGGTAGAGTCCTTTCCAGAGAAACTTTGTCAGTTCTCCAGGCTAACTCAGGTTCCTTTGTGGTAGAGGACCATGTACTTTTCACAAGACCTTTTCCTAGCAGTAACATTTACATTCATCATGATATTATGTTGTTGGTCTCTGTCCCTACTAAGGGAAAGTAAGCTCCGTGAGGTCAGGGGCAAAACTGCTATTTCTCGTCATTCTGCCTCTAGTTCTTAGCATAGTGCTTGGAGCATAGCACGAACTAGATTAATGTTTATTGAATAAATGACTGAAAAGCAGGAACAATTTTTCTTTTGAATTCCTGAGAAAGGGGATGTGAAACATAATTCCTGTGCTTTTAAAACCATTGTGGGATCAGTGTCATCATGAGCAATTCGAAGGGACACGTTCTTCACAGTTCTTTAGCTCAAGGGTGACCGTGTAAGTGAAATGAAGAGCAACTTCAGGAGAAGGCTGTGTGGGTGGTTGGGACCCGATGAGGGAAGATATTTGGGTGGTTGATTCATTACTGTGGAGCAAATAGATTATAGCTTTAGAATTAAGAATAATTATCTATCCTTTGGTTAGGAGAAGAAAGGGAGAGAAAATGGAGATGGAACCACAGGGCACCTTGGCTACTTATGAACATGTCATTCTCGCTCTTTCTGTCATTGTAACATCTGACCTTCTAAGACATTTTATTGCTCTAATGCAACAGGAGAGATTAGCAACTCGACTATTCTTTTCGGTGGGGATTAAAAAATGGAACTTCCTTTTGCTGCATGACCCCAACCACCTCCCTCCCCCACCCCTTTGTGGCTTTATTTCCTCCTTCCGCTGTCAGGGAAGGTGTCACCTGTGGACATCCACTTCACAACTGCAAAGGAAGTTCAAGATTCAGTTCCTTTTCAGCTTGCTGCTTGGCTTAGTGACAAAAAACCCCAGCTATTGTTTTAAAGATAAATATAAAAGCTGAGTAGTAAAAATAAGATCAGGGCGAGCAGCTCTCTGAAGTTCTTTTTCATCTCATCTTCAATTAATTCAATACGTGTTTGTCACATCTCTTTGATAGGGAAGGCATCATGACATGTGTTAGCTAGCATAAACAAGATTCACAGTCCAATGAGAGAAGCAAAGCTGTAGCTAGACATTTAAGGCAGAAAGTATTACAAGGAGAGTACAAAGAAAATACTATGGGAACACAGGGGAAGGAGAGATTAATTTCAGTGTAGGGATTTTGAAAGACTCTATGGAGGATTTGGACCTTGAAGATGTATATTTAATAGTGGTGAAAACTACCACCAGCTTAAAAAGAAAGAAGAGGGTCTTCTAGGCAGAAGGAACAAGGGAAACCTAGAAAAGAAGGTAGAAAAAAACCACAGTGAATGTTCTTAAAAATACGATAGTTCTGTGGAGCTGGGGTTCCCAATGTTTGGCAATTTAACGAGAAATCAGATTATAAATGTAGGTTGAATCTGTAGAATAAACCTTGAATGCTATACAAAACAGCTGGACTTATTTTGTAGATTGGGTCTGTCCAGGAAAAGCTTTAGTAAGTTTAGTTTAACATGGTTTGGTTAAGATAGCTGGGATTCTATTCTTGTGAGATACTGAGAGATACGCAAGGGGTGTAGCCCAGTTTCTAGTGTCCATTTTTGTCTAGTGTCCACTTTGTCCACTTTGGCCTGTTGCTTTTTAGGAGTTTTGGGCTTTAATTTGCTTGGGAAGGGGGTACATGGGCTTTGGTGGGTGGAAGGGACAGTAAATAACTCAGGTTAAGCTCAGGATGCATCACAATGTATCATTTGCAACAAGAGGTGGGCTCCCTGGTGTCCTGGTCAGTGATGTCTGGGTCCTCGAGCCCCCAGGACGGGGATGGGGGAGGAACAATGCCTCTCTCTGCTGCCTTACAGGCGGCGTGTGCTCTTTCTCAAGACTCAAAGTGTGACTCAGTGTCGCCTGTGCATTTCAATATGCAATTTATCTCCATAGATTTTATTGGAATTTCCTCCCATAGTCTGGCAACAGGATGCCTGGTAGTCTGTTTTCAGTCCTTCTCTTTTCCCCCTGTCACATATATTTAAGTATAAAGTCGGGAAAGGCTGTATCTTAGGCTGCATCTTAGGCTGCTATCCACAAGTATCTTAGACCAAATATAAGCATGTGATATTTGGGAGTTTCCTTTTGGTATTTTGTGGTTCAACAATAAGAGAAATAAGAAGCAGATATGATGTATTTGTTTTCTGTGATTGTGTACAAAAATTTGTCAAGACCAAAGGCAGGGAAGTGGAGGTCGGAAGACCACCTAGGCCACTGCTGTGGCATGGGGGACTCAGGGCCAGAACGCAGCTTGTCCTAGTGGAGATGAAGAGTGGATGGACAGGAGATTTGCCGAAGGGGCGGAGCATATAGAAGTTACCGTGGATAGGCTGGGTGAGCTGAAAGAAAGGCCAAATTTGCATATTATCCAGGTTTCTGCCTTCAGTGACTGAGCAGATAGATGGAAGTGCCACTTACAAAGATGGGGAATGTGAAAGTAAACGAAGATTTTTAAGAGACCAATCGTGCATTTGTTTTGGGTATGTTGAGGTTGAAGTGCCTGTGAAGTTTTGGGGTGCATATGTAAGGAGTGGGAGGGAAACTAAGGGGATCAGAGATCAGGAGATATATATGACCCAGAATAATGGTCATTAATATACTACTTTTTCATACCAAGGAATTAAACATAATTTCCCAAGGGCAAACACATAAAATATGAAGATAAGAGGGTTAAAGTCAGAAGCTTTAAGACCATAATTTGTGGCCTGAGCGGAAGAGGAGGAGAGCCCAAAAACCAGAAGGAAAGGCTCTGGGCACAGAGCGGGGACATCTGCAGACTGGGGAAGCTAGGGAGGGGAAAGGAGAGTTTCTGTTTAGGAATGGCTGATGGAGCTGGATTCTGAACTACCTATCTTCTATCTAGACCCATGGAAATGGGGGCTGAGATGGAGATTCTACTAAATACCTACCAGATTTCTAAGGGGTGCTTTCTGCCTGCCAGGAAGGAACGCCACAAACGTAGTGAGCAGAAGCTGACATATTAGCAGTGGTGTTTATCCCAAGGAAGTGAACTCATTTCCTAAGGGTAAGCCTGGAGAATATGAATATGAGAAGGTCAAAGATGTCACAAGCCACCCATTCGGCTTCCAGAACAGGAAACATACCCAAGGAATCAGGGTTAGCAAGCCTACTTGGTGCTGAGACCAGTGCAGCATCCCCTTATCTAGGAGGAGCCAGAACCCAATAAAGGGACGATCTTGCTGGAGGCCCTGAACAACCCACTCATTGGCATCGTGAGGAAGCTTGGATGCTGGGAAGAAAAAGAATCTCCTGAATGTAAAATAACACAGAGATGGCCCCAGAAGGAGTGGACAGGCTCAGAGGAAAAAACGCAAAACGTTGAGGAGACTTGAGGGTAAGGGAACAACACTCTAAAGCAAAGTGATGTAATCTCTCGGAGACTTTGAAATAAATGCTTAAACTGCCCAAAGGGGTAAAAGAAGGAACAGGGTTCCTACTTCAAGAGCCGGACATTCTGGAGGAAAAAGAGTGTGCAGGCTTGACAAAAAAAGAAGCAGACATTTTAAGCAATGAAGACATTGTCATGAAAATAAAGATCAGTAGCTAGATTAAACAATAGATGGAGGCAGATGAAGAGAAAATGAGTGAATTGTCAAATATACCTGATGAAACCACAGAGAATGCAAAATAGAGAAAGAAAGAGATGGGAAATATGAAAAAAGATAAAGAGACATGAAGGATAAAACAAGGAGCTTCGATATACAGGTAATAGAGGTTCCAGAGGAGGAATTCAAGAGCAGGGTGGAGAAGCAGTATTCAAAAGAATTATTTAAAATGTTTAGAGTTAAACAGAATAGAACCTGAAGTTTGAAAAGGTACATAGACACCAAGCAAGAGAAGTACAACAAATCTGCATCTGGAAACACCATATTAACATTCTAGACCATCAAAGATAAAGAGGAAAAAATATAAAGCTACAAGAAATAAGACAGTTGTATAAAGGAACAAATGAAATTGACAGTTGACTTCTGAGGTGTGATCTCTGTGACCACAGAAGACGATGGAGTATCTTCAAAATACTTGGGGGCCACTACATTGCTTATCCAATTCCATGTTATTCGAGAACAGGTAAATATTTGTATATGTTTCCAGGGAGATTACTACCCACCAACTCTTCTGGCAGGAACTGCTAAGGAGTTCATTTCCACTGAAAAAGAAAAACTAAGCCCAGATGGAGGGAATACGAAGCTCACACATATATAGAAAATTGATTTATGTCTAAGTGGGCCTTGCAGACCAATGGGAAAAAGATGTACAGCTCAGTAAGTGGTGAGAGGCGCTCCGTTCTTCTCAAGAGGGAAACAAAATGAAATTGGGTCTCGGCCACTGTGTATGGAAAAATCAATTCTCAGTGGAATAATTTGAAAGGAAAAATGATTACAGAAGGAAATATAAGAAGGTATCTTTATGGCTGTAGGGTAAGGAGGAATTTATTAAACCATAAAGAAAAGGCTTGATAGATTTGACTGGTATTAAAGATGAAAAAAATCGCCACTCCCCAAACAAAGATTGGTATATAGGACAATTTTCAGAAATCTCAAGTGGCCGGAAAGGGGGTTAACTATAAGAAAGGGGTGTAACTGGACTAGGGAGGGGAGAAATGCAAGTCAGAACGCAACCGGGGAGCAGACTGGCAAAAAAATGTACCGTGACAATATCCAAAGCTGTGGGGGACTTGGCATAGAAAAATGGAGATGACTAATGTTCCATTACAGTAGTAAATGAATATTTATAGTGTTCACTAACTCAGGACATAAATTGTAGGATATTTTTACAGTGGAATGCTATATAGCAGTGGAAATGAGTTAACATAAACTATGTATATGTATGCATGCATAATTCTCACATATGATGAATGAATAAAGCAAGTTGCAGAAGAATACATTCTCTGTGATATCATTTGCATAAACTTGGAATATTCAAAACAATATTACATGTGGTTTAAGGGTATGTACATGATAAAATGATGGAGATGCATGAGAACGTTATTTAGTTCAAATTTAGGAGGGTCATGTGATCTAGGAGGGTTCACCAGGGTTTGCCTGTGTGGTAAACATGTTATTTATTAAGCTGGGAGACAGCGGATGGCCATTTGTTGTTTTAGTCTATATACTTTTTTAAATGTCTTCAATATTGCAGAACCCTTTTTTAAAATGAAAGGAGTAAATCAGAGATAAAGGAACAGAGTTGGCAAGTGGGGACCACCCCTTCCACCCTTTTGTTTTTAACTGGAAAAGGGCAGAAGCACAGAGAATGTATTCAGTTTCCTGACACCAAGTGATATGGAGGAATTCGAAAGTCTGGGCAGTTTTGTAGGTGCATTGAAATGTGAAACTGCTTGTGGGAGGCAGAATTGTGAGGTCGATCCCTTCAACTCTGTGAAGCCGTTTTTATGATTCACACGGTACCAGGTACAGGGTCTGAATCGTTATGTCCACAGGTTGGAATTAGGTTGAACTGAATCATTGAGAAGCAAAGACCTCTGAATGATTTTTCTTTAGATTCTTTTCTATTCTCTAAGGTAGCTTTTTGAGAAGAATTAATAGTATACATGGTACAAAGATGAGAAAAATGGAAAATACTGAATTTCTGAAAATATTTAGGGGGAACATTCCGCCAAAGAAGCTGAAATTTGGTGACCTGAAGATCTTTTAAAACCTACAGTCCAAATGTAGTTGGTTTGTGATGAAATTCCTTTGCTTACTGTTTTCAAATCCAAACACTTAACTAGGTACCTTTACCTGTTTTATTGTATTTATTCACAGGAGAACTTTTAAAAATGAAGGAACTCCCCATCAACACCCATTTCTCTCGGGCGATTTAAAACTAAATCAGTCATTTTCTGAGTAAGGAACAAGGTGTTCTGTACTAACAGAAAGCCCGGCTCGGAACACAGGTTTTGCCGAATGGTTCTGCCAAAGACCTTTATTTGAAAGGCAGGATTTTATTTCACAGGAAATGTGAATTGGAGAGCATTTCACTAGTAATTAGCTTTTAAAATAGCAGCGAGTTTATTTTCTTCATTTATTCTTGGAAGCCGGACGTGAAATTGGAGGGTGTTTTTCAGACTTGCGCGGCACTGTTAGGGACATGCTGTACTTTAGCTAAGGAACTTAGAGAGACACCAAACATCGTTTCAGGTAGTACTGGCAGAATAGTCTCGAGGAGACTGTAAATCCAGAAGATAAGTAAGATAAGGACCATCTGCACAGGTGCTGCCCCGACTTGGGCCATCCCCCACCCCCTTACGCTTTCATTCCCATCTCTGGTGACACTTGAAAAGAACTGGTAATCACAGTAGCACTCACTAAATGTTCCATCTTACTGTCCCCAGTTAGAGATGGTAACACTGAGGCACAGGGAGGTTCTGGGACTTGCAAAGTCCCACAGTTCATAAGTGGCCAGAGTCAAGCTTTAGACCCAGGCAATCTGACCTCAAGGCTCTTTGCTTCATGGCCATGCTGTATTATTTCCCTAAACCAGGCACTAAATCAGGGCATTGGTGCGAGTCACTGACGTAGGCGGATTTTATCACAGTTTCTATTATCACTGTGGGCTGCTGTGGTTGCTGGTAGGTCAGGGCTTAGCTCGTTACCCCCAGCCCTTTACCATACACCTACAACGCCAAATAGCTTTCTAAAAGAATGGTACCAATTTAACTCCCAATACTATGGTATGAGAATACTTCTTGTTCTATGTTCAGTTTTTTTGCTGATGTGATAGGTGTGAAATGATAGCTTATTGTGGTTTTAAATTTCACTTCCCTGATTATTAATGCAGCAGAGAATTTTTCTCAGGTTTTGGGGCCATTTGTAATATTTCCTTTTCTATGAAATGTCTATTCCTGTCTTTTGCCCATTTTTACATTGGGTTGTTTTTCTTTTTTCATATAGATTTGTAGGAGTCCTTTCCATATTCCAGATAATAATTTTTTACCTCTTATATGTGTATCAAATATCATCTCTTAGTTTGCATCTTGTCACTGATCCTCTTAATATATTGAATTCTTAATTTTAAAGGAGTTAAATTTATCAATCTTTTTCCATTATGATTTTGAGCTTTTGTAAAATGTTTAAGGTTTCTTGACCTACCCCCCCCAAGATGGTAAAAATATTCTTATATATTATCTTCTCAAAAATTTATAGTTTTGGTCTTTTACATGTAAGCCCTTATAAATTTAATCAGAATTGATCGCTTTCATGTGTGGTGGGAGATAGCGATCCAATTCACTTTTTTAAAAAAGATTTTATTTATTTATCTTTAGAGGGGAAGGGAAGGAGAGAGGGAGAGAAATATCAATGTATTGTTGCCTTTGGTGTGTCCTCTGCCAGGAGCTGGCCTGCAACCCAGGCATGTGCCCTGACTGGGAATCGAACCACGATCGTCTGGTTTGCAGGCCCGCACTCAATCCACTGAGCTACGCCAGCCATGGCCAATTCACTTTTTAAAAACTGGATAGCCAAATGTCCAGGTACCATTTATTGCATGATTTCCCTGTTTCCAGAGATTTTCTGTGTTTCTTTCTAACTCTGTCATGCATCAAGTTTTCTTATAAATTGGACTGTTTCTGGTCTTCTACATTTTATTCCATTGGTGTACCTTGTCTCAGACTATATCACTTAGTTACTTACACTTAGACTATACACTTAGTTACTACAGACTATACACTTGTCTCAGACTATACACTTAGTTACTACAATTTTATTAGTTCTGATGTTGACGGGGAAATACTTTACAATATTCTCTTTTGGGTGTGTTGTGGGGTTGTTAGTCCTTTGCTTTTCATGTACATTTTGGAACAGTTTGTCAGGTACCGGAAACAATTTTGAGTGCACTGCATGAAAGCTATTGATTGATGTGGGAAGAAGTGACATCTTAGTTATGTTGTTTTATTTCCCTTTGTGTACATGGGATATGTTTATTAAGGTTTTTCAAAAAAGTTGAATTTTTTTCTCAAAAAGGCGTTGTGTGTCTTTTGTTAAATCACTTCCTGGGCACTTTATACTTTGGTTGTTATCATCTCTGGTATCTTGTTTAAAGGCTAATTTTTTAAAAAATTATTTTAAAAATTTAATTATTGTTCAAGTACAGTTTTCTGTCTTTTACTCCCATCCCAGCCCGCCCCCCGATAATGGCTAGTTTTTTAACTGCTGTTGAGTGTAATTATACAGTTTGTATCTGTCATGTGGCAGAGACAACCTTGTTTTTCATTAAAGATGTTTCCCGTCTTCCCGTACCTATATATTTCTTTTTGGTATTCACACCAATTAGGTGCGGCCAAGTGACTGACCTCTGGCAGATGGAATGAGGGTGATGTACCTCGTCAAGACCCTCTATACAGCCCCCCAACCCCATTCCCTGTAAGTTACTGGATGTTGATGCCAGGAAGACTCTGGAAGCCGCATATTGAATAGGGTGCCGTCTCTCTCAGCTGCCGGCCCAAGTGACTGGGTGGAGTGGAGCCCCGTACATCTCACCGGTTCCCCTGAAATTAGCTTTACATGATGAGAAACACGTTTCAATTTTGTTAATGCCATGAGATGTATCTATTACAATAAACAAGATTATCTTAATTAAAGCGCATTAATTCTAATTTCAGCAACTAGATAAGCATATTTATTAATCTAAGTACTTACCTGTTGATTCAGTGTTTTCTGCATAAAATCACATCATTTGAAAATAATGAGCTTTGTTTGTTTTCTTTTTTTATTTTTTTAGCTTTTTTTATTTCTTTTTCTTGTATTACAGTAATAGCTAAGACCTACTGTAATAGCTAAGACTCTAGCTAAAAGAGTTACAGTCATTTGCAAATTGCCTTGCTCCTGAGAGTAAAGGCTGTTCTGCTAACATTGCACCATTAATTGCTACGTCTAGTGTAATGTTGAGTATGTCTTGTGTCAGGGTATTGAAATTGTTTCCCATCATGAATTTGTCAAAAGATTTTAAAATCATAAATGGATATCTTATTTACTGATAGAGTTGCATCTTTGGGATCATATTTTTCTCCATTAAACTGATAATATGCTGAAATATCTCCTTTCATGGATGACATTCCCCATAATCTTAGGGGGTTTTTTTGTTGTCCTTTCTTGATTTTATCACTTTAGTAGTAACGTGACTTAGGGCTTACTTCTGTTTTCCTACCACCTAAAATAATTTGTATGAAATTGGATTCTCTGTTCCTTGACCATTTGGTACAAATTACTTACAAAATTGGCTGTGCCTGTGTGTGTGTGTGTGTACATAAGTGATTGGTTTTAACCTTGAGCCAATTAGTTTGACTGATTAGTAGAATCTACTTTTGTTTTGTATTTCTTTTTTTTTTTAAGATTTTATTTATTTATCTTTAGAGCGGAAAGGAAGGAGAGAAGGAGAGAAATATCAATGTATGGTTGCCTCTTGTGAGTCCCCTGCTGGGAANTATTACAGTAATAGCTAAGGCCTACTGTAATAGCTAAGACTCTAGCTAAAAGAGTTACAGTCATTTGCAAATTGCCTTGCTCCTGAGAGTAAAGGCTGTTCTGCTAACATTGCACCATTAATTGCTACGTCTAGTGTAATGTTGAGTATGTCTTGTGTCAGGGTATTGAAGTTGTTTCCCATCATGAATTTGTCAAAAGATTTTAAAATCATAAATGGATATCTTATTTACTGATAGAGTTGCATCTTTGGGATCATATTTTTCTCCATTAAACTGATAATATGCTGAAATATCTCCTTTCATGGATGACATTCCCCATAATCTTAGGGGTTTTTTTTTGTTGTCCTTTCTTGATTTTATCACTTTAGTAGTAACGTGACTTAGGGCTTACTTCTGTTTCCTACCACCTAAAATAATTTGTATGAAATTGGATTCTCTGTTCCTTGAGCATTTGGTACAAATTACTTACAAAATTGGCTGTGCCTGTGTGTGTGTGTGTGTACATAAGTGATTGGTTTTAACCTTGAGCCAGTTAGTTTGACTGATTAGTAGAATCTACTTTTGTTTTATGTTTCTTTTTTAAAAAATTTAAAAAATTTCCACTACAGTTGACATTCAATATTTTATTAGTTTTAGCTGTGCTGCATGGTGGTTAGACCTTTGTATAACTTACAAAGTGATTTCCCCCATAAGTCAGCTCCCACCTGAATTATGCATAGGTACCACAATATTGCTGACTATATTCCCTCAGCTGGCCTATACGTACCCATAATGTTTTTGTACTTTCGGAGCAGTTTTTGTAACATGCTTTCTTGAGATTGTGCTGGCATCTGCTGTGCAGGATATCCCTTTTCTATTCTTTTCATCTGCACTGTATCTTTAGTTATGTCATTCCACATTCATTAGCTTTTTTATTTATACCTTCTTTGTTGGCTTGATTCGTCTTGTCAAAACTTTGTTGAATTATTTCCAGTAACCGCATTTCACTTTCTGAATTCTCTACATACTTTCTAATTTATGGAAAAGTTCTGTAGCATTTATTATTCTCTTTGTACTTTTATTGAGACCTACACTGCTTCATTTCTACCTTAATTTGGAGGTTGATTCATTAATTTTGAGCCTTTCTTTTTTAATGTAAACGCTGAAGGTTATGCATTGTCCTGTATCATTTTATTTGTATCTTTGAAATTATATATACTTCATTATGGTTCAGTTCAATATTTTCCAAATTTCATTATGCTTTCATTCAGAAGTCTTAAAATTAGTAGACAGGTGGGGTTTCTAGTTATTTTACCATTAATTTCTAACAATTACATTTTTTTATGAGAAAAAAATGTGACTGGGCGTGAAGTGTTTATAATTTGTTATTGAGATCTGCATTAACGGCCTGGCCCAGAGTGAGTTTTTGTTAGTGTTTCCTTTGAGCAAGAAAATAATGCCTGTTAACCTTTGAATTCTGTGTTCATTAGGTCAAGTATGTTGATTGTGTTCTTTTTTTTGTTGTGGATTTTGTTCTTGAAATATTTCAGATATTTCCTCAGGTACTTGATCTTTCTTGATAGTTACTAAGCAGACATTTTAAATTTCCTACTATGGTAAGAATGTCTCAGGGTTCTGTCATTTTTTGGTTATATTCATTTTCTTGCTCATGTCTATTGCATTTATGTTATTATGTGCCTACCAGTATTGAATTGATTTTCCTGGTGCGAGGCTATTTGATCATAGAAAGTGGCCTTAAAAATGTCATAGTATCACTCTTGACTTTAAAATTGCTATGTTATTTGATGTTAATGTAACTATGACAGCTTTTTTATGGTAAGTTTTCCTAATTTATCCTCTTTCATGCTTTGACTTTTTAGCTTTCTGTGAATTTATATTTTAGATATGTTTATTGTAAACATTATATACCTAGATTTCAAAAAATCCACTCTGGAAATAACATATTAGAGAGTTCAATCTATTTATATTTATTGTCATGAATGATATTTGCACTTCTTTGCACTCTCTTATCTTTATGATTTCTGTGTATTTTATTTTATGTTTTTCAGCTTCTCTCCTTTTATATTTCTCTTCCCTCCTTCTTTTGGATTATTTTTTTATTTTTTTTCCCAGGTGTGAGTTATGGTTCCTTGTAGTAGTGAGCTTACAGCAGTGTCTTTCAGTTTGGGGGCTTGTGAAATCAACTCTGTGGGTACTGACCTAGACTTAAAAAATCATATCGAAGGGAATAGTAAATGTCTAATTATGGAAAATACTGTTTTCATTATATACATATCATATATATATGATATATATATCTTGTGTATATATATATATATACACAAGATAAGACTTATTATTACTATTAATAAATTCACTATTACTATTAGTAATTACTATTACTATTACTACTATTGCCTCTTTTAGCCTACTGGTTGTAATTTTAATCATTCAAACATACCCAAATAGCAGCTCCTTATAAATCTTTATTAGAACCTGAAGAAGAAGGGAAAAAAGGGTGTATTTTTCAAAATAACCTCTGATGTACAAAAGGTTTTCAAGATATCTTCTTATATTGTGACCAAGTAAAAAAAGTTAATAGAAGTTAAACAATGAAACACATACCTATATGTAGGCCCTGTGTGGCCCAATCTGAAGTCAGGCCAGTGTCTACGCTCATAGGCCCGCCCTGCCAGGGACACAAGAGCCAATGGGAAGGGACAGTCCCTGCTGTGCGGTGACACAGAATGGCAAGTCGAACACGCAGCAGCAGCTGGTCTTTGTTCTCAGTTTTGATACTTTGCTCATCACGGACGTTTTCCTGTTAGTTTTGATTTTTAAAATACCGCGTTAACACTATTCTTGATCTTAATTCCTGGGTTTTTTGGTGCCTGAGGCAGGTGAGTGAACCTCGACCTCTTCCTGCGGTCAGTGTGGGCCTCTGGTGGCCCCGCCCCGCCCACTCTCTGCCTGCGCGGAGTCCAGCCTTGCTTGCCGTCTCCAGTGCCACGTGGAGACTCCAGGGTTCCAGAGTCGAGCACAGGCCGCCAGGCAGAAGGGAGATTTGGTGCTAGTTCCTGGGAAAGTATGCCTCTTTTTTATTCGGCTTCCGTGGGTTGCTTACTTTCCTGATAGCTCCACAGTGCATTTAAAGAGATGTTTTTAAATATCTTATCCAGCTGTCTTTGTTATTTTCCTCCAGAGACTCATTCATCGCATTTGTTCTATTGTGCCCCCAGAAGTGGAAGCCTGGAAGGTTCATTACCGCGGGATGCAGAAAGATGAGTTGTCTGCTGAGCTCCGCCGGTGTCTGAGTCAAGCGGACTATTCCAGTTCACCTTTCCAGGGGCAGCGCCCGGGGGGGGGGGGGGGGGGGGGGGGCTGTTTCCATGGGGAAATGAAACATAGAAAGAAACTTCTTTCCAATGGCAAATATTTGAGAGTTTGATTTGTTTTCCAAAGACCGCCAATGCCTTTGTATTCCAGGCACAGTCCTAACAGTTTTGTGAATGTTAACTCACTGAATTCTCACCACCTANGGTGCTAGTTCCTGGGAAAGTATGCCTCTTTTTTATTCGGCTTCCGTGGGTTGCTTACTTTCCTGATAGCTCCACAGTGCATTTAAAGAGATGTTTTTAAATATCTTATCCAGCTGTCTTTGTTATTTTCCTCCAGAGACTCATTCATCGCATTTGTTCTATTGTGCCCCCAGAAGTGGAAGCCTGGAAGGTTCATTACCGCGGGAATGCAGAAAGATGAGTTGTCTGCTGAGCTCCGCCGGTGTCTGAGCCAAGCGGACTATTCCAGTTCACCTTTCCAGGGGCAGCGCCTGGGGAGGGGGGGGGGGGCTGTTTCCATGGGGAAATGAAACATATAAAGAAACTTCTTTCCAATGGCAAACATTTGAGAGTTTGATTTGTTTTCCAAAGGCCGCCAATGCCTTTATATTCCAGGCACAGTCCTAACAGTTTTGTGAATGTTAACTCTCTGAATTCTCACCACCTAGGTTAGCGGGCACTGTTATTCTCAGCCCTGTTTTACAGAAAAGGGCCACAGGCCTAGAAGTTCACTCCCTTGTCTATGGCCACATGGAAAGCGGGGAGCCAGGAGTTGAACACAGCTGGCTTGGCTGCCAGTGCCACAGTCTAACCACCATGCTACACTGTCCTTTACTGGTGCAGAATGAAGTGTGGTTGCTGTCGGGCCAGACCAGTGAGCGGCCAAGGGCCCCGCGGTTTCCCATCTTCTGCAGTGGCTCCTGTGGGCAGAATATGTGCAAGTTACAGCCTGGGTCCCAGCTTGTCATCAGTTCATGCACTAAGTATGTTAATTGATCTCTGTAAAGATTTTTACCAGAGCAAAGCCACTCAATATGTGGTTTTCACTCAAAACATATTGATGACCCTTGGAGGAGTTGGAATAATCTCCACATTGATTACTTGTATGTTTTCTTAATTACTCCTTGCTGTCTTAATGGAGGCTTTTATCAATACTGCACATAAACTGCATCAATTCCCAAGAGGAACTCACTTCAACTCGCAAATACTATGTATGAATGATAAGAAGAAGCTCTCCAGTTACCTTCAAAATGATGCTGATGCATCGATACGGCTACATGCTGGAGTTTTAGACTCCTTGTACTCTGCAGCCAAATCTGGCCCCACGGTTGCATTTACCAAACACATTTACTTAATGCATTTTGTTTTAACCTTATATGAGGACACTTGACCTTCATGAGAACCAATACGATCATTTTTTTTTTTTTTAGTTTCTCTTCAAAGAAGTATTGACTTAGGGCTCAGGAACATAAAAGGCTAAGAAAAGATTCGAACGAAGTAAAACATGACTCGTTAGTGCCTTTTAGAAATAAAAACCCCATTTTCCCTTTCAAGTACGTGAAAACTTGTCATTTTTGCAATCTAAAATAGAAAATACCATAGATTTATTTTTCTTCTTCTATTCTCCTTTTTCCTGTATGACTAATTTAGTACTCTCACAGGCAAGACACTGTGATAGGCAAATCATTTTGTCAAAAAGAATCAAATTGTGACTTTAAATATATTTCTTGCATCGGTTTGGAAGGAAATCAAATGCTTGAATAATGAGCTAGTAAGTGACTGATGTGCCTCTCTGTTGCAGTTTGGATTCCCTGGAACGCAGGCTCTGAGGTGCAGAGTCCCAGCCCAGTGGAAGGGAAGGAGGAATCGCTGGGCAGGTGGAGAAGTTGCGCTGGGATGCAGTGTCAGCGACACTGCAACGAGGAGCTAGGGAGGGCCCTTCGGAGTCGCCTTCCGTGGGGCAAAACTGTGGGCCTTGACACTTCTCCGTCAACCAACAGGACAAGGGTGTGCTGGGTGAGAGAGTGTGACCTTGGACAAGGTCAGTCTGACTCTCCTTGGTCAGTGGGATTACAGAAGAACACTGACAGCTGAGGACCCACCACTGTAGTGCCCCAGACTCCAGGGGACAAGTTCTTCATTCGGTAGGACAGCACATTGCATTGGCCACTGTTACATCATTGTTTTTTGAGTGTGCCTGTCTTATAAATGGGGGTGTGCCCTTCTGTTTTTGCCTGCTTCTCATTCTTTCAAGCATAGACTCCCTTTCCATTCTAATCAAAGACTACTTTATCTTCATTCTTGTTGCTCCTCATGCTTCTTGCTTTGCCAAATACTGACTTTACTACTCCTTTGGGTCCATCTCAAGAAACTCCTTCTCCTGGAGAGCACTCAGTGACATCTCCAGCCCTCACTAACCTCCCAGGGCACTCGCTGATAGTTTAATAATTGGGAATTTATCATGAAACACTTCCATACATATATTTGTTCTCATCCGTATGATTTTTCTTTCTCTAGCTAGATGGTAACTAGACCGTGATGATTTCAGATTGTTTACCGCCTAAGGAGAATGGACACCCTGTGCTCTTCCTGTTTTGGAGCATTTTGTAGGACAAAAATATTTGTTCAATGAGCGGATCTCTAGTCTGTTTAGTTCCTTAGCCAAGAATGTAGCATGGGTGGAGGCAAAGGTTTTGAGAAACTATTTGAATTTCCTAGTTTTATATTTTCCTTTATGTCTGTCCTTCTGACACCACAATTTTATTAGTTGTTCCTTGAACAAATACTTATGGAACCCTTACAATGTTCTGAGACATTATTCACTGCAGCGGTGCTGAGCCAGACAAGGGGCCATCGCAGAGCGTACACTCGGCTGAGAGAACAGATACTGCAGATGGAATCCAGTGAGCAACGGAACTACGCAGTGTGACAGGAGTCATGAAGGCGATAAACACAGTGGTGGGGTGGCATCGTCTAGGATGGTGTGCTGTTTTCTTTGGAAGAGAATGATCCTGCCATGCCCAGAGGGAGAGGACGAGCACTGAAGGCAAATGGGAGAGGAATTCAGGAGGCAGTGCGGACTCTGTGTATCTGAGCAAAAAAAAAAAAGAGGTCCAAGGGTTTGGACGGCAGTTGGCACAGTGGAATGTGATATGAGGTGAGGCTGGTGATGCTGTTAGCCAGGGTAGAGAGTATGGGTTTTATCATAAAAGCAGTGGAAAGCCAGTGAATATTGGAATTTGTTTTGTCCTGCTTTTCACAATAGGGGGCAGAGGCAGAAGCAAATGAAGTTTGTACTTTAGGACTTCTCGCTTCCACAAGTCCTTTCTAGGACGTGGGCAGAGCAGTGTGTCCACAGGTAAACACTGCAGTCGATGAAGACTGCTGCCCCTCTCCACCCTGACTTCACTGCTGTCATGCTCCCTCTTGCGAGTGACGTCAGAGAGGCTGTGGTTACTTTTGGCATCTGGTTCTGAAATCAGTGGAGTGGGAATACTTTCAGCTTGGGCTTTGTGAAAGATGATTCTATGACCGTTTCTGTGGTCATGTCTGTGTACGGTTCCACCTTTGCTGGCCATCTTGGAATAAGCACCCGCTCACATGGTGCAGTGCCGTGGAAGTGCAGGGCAGGAGGTTTGCTGTGCAGAGTGCATCCTCCAACACCTGGCCCTAGGAAGGAGCAGGCAGTAGAAGGGAGAAAGATTTGAATGATATGTGGTGGAAGCTGGCCTGTTGGAAATTCTAGACTTCAGATGCATGAAAGTCTAAGCAGAGAATCTGGTCTTTATTGATGCTTATCTGTCAGGATGATTGTAAATGCTCAAATATATTTCTTCTTTTTATATTGGAATAATGTAAAATAGAACTTATTGAAATTCTTACATTTAAAGAGCACAAACCTGTAATAGGCTGTGTGTGTGTGTGTATGTGTATGAAGCTACATGTTAAATTATTGATACAAAAACATTGATACTAAAAAGGTTTTTAACCAGCTATGCTAGAAGATTGAATTACCTTTCTGTTCCCTATATAGAAAATTATATTATGAAAATTTTATCATATGAGGATGTAATCAAAAGGATATAGTCAAAAATTTAAACAAAACATAGAAGTGTGTCAAATGGTTAAATTATAAAAATTGCATGTTGTTTTTCTGTATAGTTATTTTCATATTTAATTCCATATTTATTTTTTGGATTACTTTTTGTTGAGACCTCTCCCCCAAATTTCATAACCTTTAGACAAAGCCTAAAGTGGCCCCAGCTCTGATTGGGATGGTGGGGTTGAGATGTGATTTCAATCTTATGAAGAATGAATCTAAAAGGACAAGAGTAAAATCACAGAGACCACAGTTTGTATCCCATCAATCACAATGTTTTTGAGTTTAGTTTTTGAAGAGGGATAGCAAAATGGTCACGCGTTGGCATTGGTCTCCTTCCTTCACTGCTTTCTGGAGCGCACAGAGCCTGTAAAGGGGGGCTGGCCCCGGTTGCCCAGTGCCACTCCTTAGACTCTCTGTGTGTGTGCATCGCCTAAGGGTCTGTTAACGGGCAGACAGACACTGTTTAAGCAGGTCTGGGCGGGGGGCAGGCTTCTGTATTTTTAACAAGTCTCCTGGTGTCCTTGCAGCAGGTCGTTTGGGGCAGTGATGTAGTAAAGCACCGTGGATCTAGGGTCACACTGCCTAGGCTCCAGTGCCCATGGCATTGCCAACTTTCTGACTTTGGTTAAGTTATCTACCCAATCTTTTCAGTCCTCATTTTTCTCATCTATAAATGGGGATGCTAACCAGTGTTATATGGGGATGCTAATAACATCATAAAGTGTTCTTGTAAAGACTAAATGGGATGATTCATTCTCAGAGGTTATCACAGTGTAAGGACACCAAATGTTAGAAATCCCTGTTCTTTTTTGCACTTCCAACATTTAACCTTCCTAGCCAAGCTTGACTAAGACTTCTTGTGAATGATTATTAAAGTTTGTCATTTAATAGACATTTAATTGTAGAAGGTAAGATAAAGCCTGTCTCTGCAGTATGGTCTAAGTAAAATCAATGCAGTTAATAAAAACAATATAAACAATGAAATATATATAGAAATCAAAATTACCAAGTAAAGTACTTCCGGTCAAGATGGAGACAAAGGTAGATACCCTTCACTTCCTCATGCAACCAAAAGGAGGACAACAATAAATTTAAAAACAAAAACCAACTGGAACTGATAGAAAATTGAATTGTATGGAAGTCTGACAACCAAGGAGTTAAAGAAGAAACATTCATCCGGACCAGTAGGAGGGGTGGAGATGGGCAGCCAGGCAGAGAGGACTCATGGGAAAGTGGTGGCTGGAGGAACAGGTGGTCCCACATCTGCCTGCAGATAAATCAGGAGGAACAACTGGGGAGCAAGACAGACTGCACGATGCAGGGTTCCAGCTCAGGGAAATAAAGCCTCTAAGACTCTGACTGAAAAAAACCTGTGGGGGTTGAGGCAGTGGGAGAAACTCCCATCCTCACAGAAGAGTTAGTTGAGAAGACCCACAGGGTCCTAAAATGTACACAAACCACCCACCTGGGAATCAGCACCAGAAGGGCCCAATTAGCTTGTAGGTAATGGGGGAAGTGACTGAAAGCAGGCAAAGAGCAGAGCCACTGGCACTGTTCCCTCTCAGACCCTCCCCCACATACAGCACCACAACAAAGCAAAGTGGGTTGCCCTGCTCTGGAGAACACCTAAGGCTCCGCCCCTTACTATGTAATAGGTGTTCTGAAACAAACAAACAAAAAAAAAACCAACAAAAACCCACAAAAAATATGGCCTAAATGGAAGAACAGATAAAAGTTCCAGAAAAATACAACTAAGTGAGGAAGAGATAGTTAATCTATTAGATGCACAGTTCAAAATACTGGTGATCAGGATGCTCACAGAATTGGTTGAGTATGGTCGTAAAATAGAGGAAAAGGTAAAGGCTATGAAAAGTGAAACAAAGGAAAATGTACAGGGAACCAACAGTGATGGGAAGGAAACTGAAATCAAATCAATAGTTTGGAGCGGAATGAAGAAAAAAACATTCAACCAGAATAGAATGAAGAAACAAGAATTCAAAAAAATGAGGAGAGGCTTAGGAATTCCCGGGACGACTTTAAATGTTCCAACATCTGAAGCACAGAGGTGCCAGAAGGAGAAGAGGAAGAACAAGAAATGGAAAACTTATTTGAACAAATAATGAAAGAAAATTTCCCCAATCTGGCCAAGAAAATAGACTTCCAGGAAGTCTCGGAAGCTCAGAGAGTCCCAAAGAAATTGGACCCAAAGAGGAACACACAAGGTACATCATCATTACATTACCCAAGATTGAAGATAAGGAGAGACTCTTAAAAGCAGCAAGAGAAAAGGAGACAGTTACCTACAAAGGAGTTCCCACAAGGCTATGAGCTGATTTCTTAAAAGAAAGTTTACAGGCAAGAAGAGCTGGAAAGAAGTACTCAAAATCATGAAAAGCAAGGACCTACATCCAAGATTATTCTCTCCAGCAAAGCTATCATTTAGAATGGAAGGGAAGATAAAGTGCTCCCCAGATAAGGTCAAGTTAAAGAAGTTCATCATCACCAAGCCCTTATTGTATGAAGCGTTAAAGGGACTTAAGAAAGTCTAAGAAAAAGAAGATCAAAAATATGAACAGTAAAATGACAACAAACTCACAACTATCAACAACAAAACCTAAAAAAAAAAAACCAACCAAAAATGAACTAGGACAAACAACTAGGACAGTAGCAGAATCACAGAAATGGAGATCACATGGAGGGTTATCAGAGGGGAAAGGGAGGGTGGAATGGGGGACAATATACAAGGAATAAGTAGCATGAATGGTAAGTATAAAATGGAGACCAATCAAGAACGTGATGGTTTGCTAATTAAATCAGAGGTTGTTGCATCTAGAAGTTAGAGCTCTTGTAGTACAACTTCTTTATTTCACAAACAAAAACAAAACAAAACAAATAAAAGAGGACCAAGTCATGAAGAGGCAATAGAAACCCTCTCATTAAAAATTGGAGACCTCTACACCCTGGCTGGTGTAGCTCAGTGGATTGAGCACGGGCCTGTGAACCAGAGGATCGTGGTTTGATTCCCAGTCAGGGCACATGCCTGGGTTGCAGGCCAGTTCCCAGCAGGGGACGCATGAGAGGCAACCATACATTGATATTTCTTTCCCTTTCTCCTTCCCTTCCCCTCTAAAGATAAATAAATAAAAATTTAAAAAAATTGAGCCCTATAGAAACCAGTCTTCATTTAGGCTGCGATTACTGGCTATGGGTTGAATCGTGTTCCTTTGTGAATGAGATCTTATTTTAGGAACTCAGCTCCTAACCTCTGGGTGACGGTGGAGTGCAGACACTGATCTCCCCTTTCTGCAGAACCAAAACATCCCTAACTTTCTGTTCATGGGTGATAATGTGTTTAGTTGGCTCTCTATATAGATATGTACACGAGTGTTTGATATATATTTATTCTGGAGTGTATTTGTTGGTTTTGTATGTATCTAATCAATTTGCTGAGACATAGTTAGAACTCATGAGCCAGATTTTCCTAAGCTGTTGGGCTATTTTTTAAAAATCCTCAACCAAGGATATTTATTGATGAGAGAGAATCAATATTCAGAGGCTCCAGTAGCCTCCTTCACCAACTCAATCCCTTCTGGTTTTTGCAGCCAGAGGTTATGGAAACTTCTCTTCCTGGCACTGGAATCCTGGGCTGGGGGGTCTGGTGTGGGGCTGGGGCCCTTCACTCCTCAGGGCGGGGAGACCTCCACAGCTGGACATCCCTCCTGATTTTTATCTGCCACAGGTGGGAAGTGGGACCATCCTGTTGCATTTCTCTGCCTCTCCTACCAGTCTCCATGTGGCTTCTCCTCTAAATCCCTAGTCATAGGACTTGCATTCAGCTAGGTTTCAGGTGGTTCTAAATGATGGTTGCTCTGTGGTTTAGTTGTAATTCTGATGTGGTTTGGGAGGATGTGAGTATTGCATTTACCTCACTGCCATCTTGACCGGAAGTCTCCCTAAGTTTCACTTCTGATTGTGGTGTTGTTCCATAAAAACTCAGTTTACTGATGAAGAAACTACACTTCATGAAACCAGGTGTGAAAAATTTTCAGTACAGCCTGTCTTAGATTTTTAACTACTTATTCTTCAAAGTTGGCAGCTTGAACTGAACTATTAATAGAGGATGTTTTCTTGTGAGGAGCAACTGACAGGACCCCTTGTCTTCTGCATTACAGTAAAAATATTGCTTTTAAATATCCACAAATGTGCAAAAGTATTTTTAACCTTGGAAATCCCTGATGACATAGCTTAAACATATGAGTGCCTTTATTTCTGTGTTTGGATAGGCCTGCTCTGTTGAACGTTTGTGTTTCCTACCCTCATTCAGGATACCATAACCACCCAGAAGGCCCAAAGCTGTAAACCTGCCACACGGAGAAAACCTTCTCTCCCCCACGGAGGAGGCGGCTCCGGCCAGTCCTTGCAGGACCAGGAGTGGTCTTACCCAAAAGCTACCACTACCTTTCTTGAGAAGTGCCACTGACCTCACAGGGCTGAGGAAGGAAGTCCGGGAAGGCACACTCTCTCTGCTGAACCCCTGCCCTCAGGTGTGACGCTCAGCTCTCGCTGTTTCCTTGGTTCACCTGTCTTGGGTGTGCACACAGAGCAGGACTCAGCATTCTGGCTCCTTCTGCAGCCTCAGGTCCAAGCCGTATTGTCTCATCAGGCTCTTACTGGAAGCCTGTCTTGTGGATTACTGGGCACTT
Source organism: Sturnira hondurensis (assembly GCF_014824575.4). NCBI lineage: Eukaryota > Metazoa > Chordata > Mammalia > Chiroptera > Phyllostomidae > Sturnira > Sturnira hondurensis. Next base: position 12,310,467 of record NW_028082350.1, on the reverse strand, counting down.
TCTTGACTGCTAATGAAGCTTGTGTTTCGTTCCCAACTTGGTTATTGTTGTTCACAGCTCTTTGTTCAGGTAGAATCCTGAAGAAGAGGGCTGGGTGGTGGGATTCATTTCTACTTTTGATTTCAAAGGATGCTAAGAATGCTTCTAAAATGATCCTTTTCCATTGTTTTTCTCACTGTTAAAAAGCCACTAACAAAAGCAGAAACTGCCGACCTCCCGTTGGTCACCAGCGCTTGCGCCCCTTTGCAGTAGTGACCAAATGTTGTCTTTGTGAAAATAAAAACCATTTCTGTTTGGCTGGTGATGCATCTGCCTCAACACAAAAAGGAGGAAGACTAGAAATCCTTTTAAATGCTTCTTTTATTTCATTGGTTGTACATTGGGTGAGTGAACTGAATATTACAACCAAAACATATAATTGATACAAATTAGACTCCTGTTTACACTGTAAGGTAATGAATGAGGGAATTCTTTAAGTGTTAAAGAAAGGTTTAGTAGAAATGTTACCAGTGGTATGGCTGAAAGAATATTTCGGTGAAGTGCTAGTATACTGGAAAAACCGAGAGTGAAATGTAGTTCCCATAGAAGTGACGAGTTCATCTCTTAACTGTAGTGTTTGTTGAATTGTTAGCTTCATGTCTTGGATATTGGTGATTTTGTTTTTGTAATTAAACAAAGCATTTAAGATTTATTCATCATAGTCAGACTTCTGAATATAAACAAACTTTTGGCAAATAATATTTATACAGAAAAATAGTTTTAGATCCTCTCAAATCCCAGAATTATTCTATAAAATTACATTATAAATAAATAAAAAGCAAAATCTGTTGTACATATATTTGTACATCTATGCATTTGCCTTGCCTCCTCCTTATCGTAAATGGCATATTTATGACTCTTTGCATATTATAATCACAATTCTGGAAAATGGATATCGTAGTAAAAATACAGTCCTCTCTATTTGCTTGGGGATACAGCTGATGTTTTTGAATGTCCATTATTAAAGGGCTGAAAATAGTGTGTGCTAATAATTTTTAACATCAAAATCATGAGACAAAAGAAAAAATAAAGACAATGTTACAACAATTAGTCTACAAAAATATTTCAGTGATTTGCATAATTTACCCTTTAGTAATGTATACTATGCATTCAATGAGTTTAAGTGAATTAACAAAGACAAAAAGAAAAAAAAGAACATAAGTTTGAATGTTTTAGGCAAGTTGTAGCATAACTACATTGTTATAATTGAGAAAATTACAAACATCAATAATACATAAAGATGAAACTACCAAAAAATACAAGTTAGATACAATACTTTCCCACAAATTAAAACAAATGTAACGATACAAGCGCTATGTAAGATTACACTTAGAATGTGATTTATTTTGATGGAGTTATCAAATCTATGATATAAGATAGTCATTAGACTTTGACTAACATTAATTAAAGTGGTGAATTTCTTTCTTCTAAAAAATGATATGGTTGGTGCATATAATTTTCAGAACAGGCGGTGATGCCAAAATTTAAAATATTTTACATTCAATCTCAAAAGTCAAAATACTTCAATCACTAATATGTTCACAAAGAAAATGGATGGTTTAAACAATTACACGTAATATTCATTTATAACAGTTGTTTTGATTTTTTAACAATAATTTAAAAACTATGTAGGTACTGTATAGGCTATGTGCAACATATAAAATGTGAAATATGAAATATTTGGTACGATAGTGCTTAAAATAAACTTTAAAACAAACTTTCTGAACAAAATTTAATTGTATCGCCATTACCTTGAAGATCAACCAAGTATTTAAAAAAGTAAACAACATTAAAATATGTTTCATCCATATATAGTATATATATGTATGTGTATATATAATATGTATGTACTTGTATTAAAGTTTTTTATACTTTTGAGACATAAAATATGCTTTAAGGTGAAAGAATTAAAAGAACTATTTTTTCCATGCTGTAGTCAGTTACAACCGTTTAATCCAACTTTTTGAAATGCAAAACAGTGATGGATTTTTTATAAAGTGAGACTATCTACTTTTTTGTTGACATAGTAATTTAGATTAAAGTCACAGTCAGATTTTCAGTGACTAAACTCAAACTTACTTAAATTAGAATATTATACAGATCTCCTCGCCTACAGCTTCCTCGTTCAACTAGGGTTCTAGTTCAGAAGGGGTCATTCGGTGACAGGCCAACGGATGGTGAGTTTGAAAGACTAATCCCTCAGATTAGGCTATTGGCATGGGCCGCGCGCTCTTGTCAAGCTGGATGAAGTCTGGCAAAATCTAGGCACTTCTACAAAGTCTCTCTTATAAAACAACTTTAAAAATATACTCGTAAAATAATACCTTCAAGACTTTGTTTGGTGGGGTATGAAGCTCATACCGTGCAAAGTTTTTTTTTTTTTTTCCATCTAGTTAGCGTTATTCTAGAATCACGTGATTCAAGACGGCATCTCCAGGCAAACCGAATACCGCGCTTGGATGCGTCCCCCAGTCCTTGTGCTTGCATTTCCATTCAGATTTTAGACCTGCAGGGCAGGTGTCAGTTTTTTACTTCACTTCTCGTCTTTGCTGCAGCATTCATGTCAAGAAGTGAAACATACCCTTTGATCCAGTGGGAAAATGAAAGGACAGTAATTGGAGCTGGACTTGAACCTGCCCCTGGGAATAGGTGTTTATAACCTAATGCTATTTGTTTATTGCTAACTTTGAAATATTCAGAGTCGGAATTGGTTGGGCTTTCTGCATGAGCTATAGTTATGGAGATAAGACAATATTCCTAGGACAGAAACTATGTTGAGAAACCCTTTAAAAGTAAACTTTATCCTTTATGTCTTTAAACATCACAGCTGGTCTCAGGTAGTTAACTATCTTAGGTTGGAATATACTAAGCATACCATATTTAATACTCATATATGATATAGCAGCGCTAGCTTCTTAGAGTTGTGGTCTGTCCAGAAGAACTAAATCTGTATTTAGCATGCAGTTTGTGGCAATTCTATTGAGGAGGAAACAGGGTAGTATGTACAGTAGCAATGTTTCGTTATTCTCAATGCGGATTCTTGGCATTCCATTCCACTTCTGCTGATTACTTCAGAATTATCTGTTAAAGGAAAAGATATGCGTGATTTTAGATAACCTCCTGTGAGGCAAAAGTCACGAGTTTAACTTCTACCCTTTGAACACAGACATTTGAAAATAGGCATGTTCTTCAACTGTTCATACTTCTGATGCAATTACAATTTCGCACACTCCCCACCCTTCACGCTGAACAGAGGCAGACTTAATGAGCACCTGGGCCGTGCGGCCACTGGGAAGAAGGATGTTTCCAATGCACAGTGTTTGCTGTAAAACCGCGGCAGCGTGTCTGTGGACGTGCAGTGCTTGTAGGACCCAATTCCCTTTTTTCGTCTTCGCTTCATGTTTCTTTTTCATGTGTCTCATTACCCTCTAACGTATATTTGCTAAGGCGACCAAGGAGTCTAGTGAGGGAATTCGTTTGTATGGGAGAAGTTATTTGTAAACTTTAAATATAAATATTTAAGAATGTACAATACAATGTATTGTTTATTTATTAAGTTAACATTTGTAATTCAAAGATGTGTTCCCATCACGAGTAATTTTGTTCCCAAGAGATAACAAGTTTCAAATTCAGGGAATGTTTACATGTCCCATAGTAAAGAGAAAAAGGAAAATATTCTAATAAAGCTGTTAAAATATTCTTAATGATCCAAAAGCACAGCTAAAGCTAAACTATTAAGTGCAAACTGTGGCCTCTGGAGTTTGACCCCCCAAGTTCATTCCCAGCTCCACACCTTTGCAGAGGGCAAGGAGCTCGCCCCACGTGACCCAGTCCATCAGTGTTGAGCCTAAAAGCTAAGCTTTCAACACATTCTAACCAAAATATTTATTCTTTGTGCAATGCTCTGACCAAACTCTGTACGATAAATAAATAAAATGTTTGCTTATTCAACAGTCAAGCGTCTTTGTTTAGGAAATAACCAGCAAAAATGCTTTATGGACAAGGTCAGCTAATATTTCTGCACAGCGGGACCCACTTGCTAAGAAAAGCCTCATTTCTCCAAGTATAATTTGGTGTCCTGTCATGTTAGAATTCATACATCTGGATACTTTCCCTTTCAGTGGGAGCTCCTGCCGTTTATATAAAACAGTTTCAGTGTAAACACCCCAACACTTCCTTTCATGAAATAAATGAGTACCCTTTATTTTATTGGAATATAGAGATGTGTGAGAAATTGATAAAAGTAGAACTTATTTATACTAAATATTTATACTAAATTCAATTAGTATAAATATTTATACTAAATTCTTTGTTTTAAAAAAATTCTAGGAATTTAAAATTAATGGAGAAAATAGCATTCCTTGTCTTATATAATGAAAGACAAATAAAAATAGTGATATGAGTGATACTATCTGTGTCACAGTATTTTTGAATAGACATTACAAATAGCTAATATTCCAGTTCTTTAGATGGCTACATTACAACGTCATTATTAGACTTAGATATCTTCTTATTAAATAAGAGTCATTCTATTTCATCCCCGAGGTTCAGTGATGCCTGTAAGGTTTCCAAACAAGAATGCGCTTCCAGGTAGCAAATCATGTCATCTTTCTTCCTTCTTTCTTTTTACTTTAGCAAGAATCTCTCTAAAATATATAGGGAAAAAAAGTCTGTAGTCCCTTAAATAGGTATATCATAACACAGACTATATTCACTTTTTGCTTATTAACTGAAACTAAAATTCCATAGAGAATGAAATTTCTAACCATCTGGGAAAAACCAGTAGCCATAGAGAGCCCAGCAATGAGCAAATTTATCTTAAAAATATTAGTGTATCTATACACTAATAGTGCATATATATACACACACACATATATATACACACACACACAATAGTGTCTAGTATGTATATATTAGTGCATCTATACATTTATAGACATGTATGGTCCCCCCAGTTTAACTGAACTGTACATCAGCTTTGAAGTTGGCTAAAAGCATTAGCGGATCACCCAGACTGCTTCCCCCTCAGCCCCAGCCCGCACAGGCTCCGTTTATTATATGGGTAAAGATGTAAATAAACATCACTGCTGGTACTACTGAACTCTCAGCTGTTACTACCACCTCTCCTCTCGGCCAGAAAATGCTAACCATACCCTGGTGTATGTCTTCCACTATCTTGTGGGCTATGTGTGTGGTACATAAAAAAATGAATCGTGCTCCCAGAAGCTGTGAGCTTCAAGAAGTCCAAGAGGTTTGATTTTAGAAGGCAGGAAAAGTTTGAGTATTTAATTATTTTTGGTGGTAGCACTTTTCTTGAAAATATCATTTGGTTATTAATTTTTTCCCCGAGAAATGCAGCTTGCTGGTACAGTCTGAATGGGGTATACTCTGGGGTGAAGCATATTCTGGAAATACAGACAGGAGTCCTGGTGCGGAACTGTTACCAGCTGAGTGACTCTGATCTCCCTACTGCCCATTCGGTGGCTGCTTCTGGTACTAGCAGACACAGGGCGCTGCAGGCACTGAGGCCCACGGGAAGAGGGGGACAGTCCCCAGCTGGAAGTGTAGCTCTGGAAGGAAGAGTCAAGTGTGGGTGTTGAGGGGGAGGGTGTGGAGAAGCCGTTCTGAGGGAAAGAGAGGTCATCTGCCTAGTTTTTAATATGGCTTTTATTTAGTCAGGGTATCTTTTTAAATCACACCAAAGAAACATAATGTGAAGTAAGCTGAGCAGGTATATTTTGTGTGTTTCCTGTTGCTCCTCCTCCTCAATTTTCTTCCAATACTAGGTTTCTATGGACATAAAAAATATATTCTTCACATAGAAAAAACTTCAGTTTCCACTGCAATTTTAATGGTCAGGGGGAGCAACAGTTTCTGAAGGTGCCTGAATATTTCAATACTGATACAAAAGATAATTGATTCCTAAAAGGACAGGTTTATAAATGGCTCAGGAGCATGGGCCATGAGTCTGACATTGACAAGCTCTAATCCTGAGCTTGTCCGTCAAAAAAAAAAGGTTAATTAAACCACAGTTCACTAGAGTGACCTTGTTAGCCCAGCTGCCCCAGCATCCCCCCGCCCAGCCCTGTACTCGCAGAAGTTGAGGCCGATATTCAAAGTCCTTTCCTCCACCTGCAGGCGCTGCAGCCCATGTTTTCTAGGGAGGGGCAACTAAAAACTTGTTTGGGGTCTGCCAGACTATGTACACGTCAGAGCAATAGCCACCACCCAGGGCGCACTAAGAGTCCCCTCTCTTACGCATCATTAATGTCACTTTTAACTGCAATAGACTGATTCTCCAGGAGGCGCTGAGAAACTGTTACCAGAGCCTCAAGAGCTAGGCCGATGTTGCAGCCATAATTCCCAGAGTAGGAAATGAGAGTACAAGCAGCTTTACTCAGCTTCTGTGATCTGAAAGTGCTCGCACAAGCCAGCATGAGCTTAGAGAGGTTAGCTCACTCTGCACACCTGCATGGGAGTCCCCTCCAGGGCACAGTGACAAGTCTGCGATGGGACCAGGGGATCACTGACTCCAAAGAACATGTCTGTGCCTCTCAGGGTGCTCAGACCTCCCCTGGGAGCTTGGGGACCAAGAAAATGGTAGGCAATGGGGTGGGGCTTAGAGCAAAGGAGCTTGGGGTGGGACTAACTGCCCGGAGGAGCAAGGTGGGTGACTGGTTGGGCTGCTAGGCCCCTGCACAGGGCGTCCTCCCCTGGGTGGCTACCCCAGGCCTCCTCCCTCAGCCTGCTGCTTGTGTTGATTTCTGCCCATCTATCTCCCAGACAGACTAGCCCCTAGGATAACTATTATTTTGTAAAACCGAAGCGTGACAAAGAAGGGAGTTAGAGTACTGAAGAGGATGAGCCAATCAAACGTGGTAAATCAAAGCCTTGACCGGAAAGCGTTGTTTCCAATCCCCTTTCCACGAAGAGGAGAGCACAGGGTGATGAGAGAGCTGGTGCCCACAAAACCGGGGATTCTGTTTAAACCAAAGCCTCCCTGGATCCCCACTGTAAGTGCCTGCACACATCGTGAGTGGCCCCCCTGGCTGTAACGGGAGTGTCTGTGATGCCAAAATATCAGCCGGCTGTCGTGAAGTCCACTCGTCCAGGAGCATCTCCTCCAGGCGGCTGGAGCTAGGGCTCTGATGATTCTGCTCAATGCACATGCTTACACCGCTCCCCTGCGGCCCAAGGCACGCTCAGTCTCCTATTTATTTACTGAAGACAAAGCACAAACGGCCCCAGAGAGCATCGAATGGGTTGTTCCCCATCAAATGTGTTGAGCAGCCGCTCAACGACCCCTGCGCCCTCCGCGAAGTGCCCGCCGCGGACGCCCCGTGCAACGGCAGTGAAGCTTGTTAGACGAAGACCGGGCGAGGAGCTGCCTAGACATTGCGCGTCTGGGCCCAGGCAGGAAAGGTACATACGTGAGCGGGTCAGGCACAGAGTGCGGCGGGGGAGGGCCTGTGTCCAGGAAGAGTGGCGTAGCAGGGTCTCAGCTCCAGCCCCTTGCTACCTGCAGACACCTGGGCTCTCCGTGGCTTGGCCTTTTCATTCACACAGACAAACAAACAAACTGGAAATTCAGCAGTGAATGCATACTATAGAAAACAACTCTGTTTTGAGTCGAAGGCAGCTATGCGCTGCTGGTCTCTGGCCTTTTTGAGTCTTACTTTCTTGGAGGGGACATCCCCTCAGCCTGGGTCACTAGCTTCTGGAGCCAGGCAGCGGCCAAGGCTGCAGGTGACCTTCAGGGAGGTGGCAGTCACCCCTGCGGGCAGGATCAGGAGAGCCAGGTGATGGGAAGTTCATTCTGCCACGTTTAGGTATCTGGCTTTCACCCAGAGGGGTAGGGCACTTGACCAAGAGTTTACTCTGTAACTAAGAAGAAAATACTGTTTGCCCCTTGACTGGTTCACCAGGAATGAAACTGGCCTGTCACCTGTCTCTTCCAAGCTGATGGTGAATCTAGGCCGAGCCACCCACGTGCCTTTGCCCTTGGTGGGCACTTGAAAGGAAAACTGCCCCGCATGGGAAATGCTCTTGGTTGGCAGCCCAATTGTGTGCAGAGGCTGGACCGTGGAAGTGGGTGGAGCACAGCAGCGGCGGGCACTCAGCAGGTGAACTAACGGCTCTCAGGTGCAAAAGGAGACAGATCAACACAGACTTTCCTCGGTGCTTCAGAGGGGCCGACGTGCGTACTGTCTGAGGTTCCAGCCTGTGGCTGATCTCCAGGAACGGAACGTATGAATAATTTTGGAGGTTGGGAGCTTCTAGGTGACATCTAGAAATACAGTGACACCTGTAACCTTGCTCATTGCCAAGATGCAGGGACATCAACTGGGTGACCTTTTAAAATGTTAGCGTGGTATCAAATTCAGCAAGAACCTTTACTGCTTGGCTTCACTGACAGGAGCAAACATTTCAGTGAAAAGATCAACTGTCCCTACAGATGCAAACCACAACGTGGTTAGAAAAGGAGGATCATGGATGTTTTAGTTCAATCCTCCTGGAAAAAGCTATCCAACGATGTCTCTGTAATGTTGAGTTTGAAGAAGTAAATAAGATATACCTTGCAAAATGCTTGCATAGCCCTGCTGAAGTCTGAAGGAATCACTAGTGTGGTCACTCAACCAGGCAATTCCATGCAGGGCTGCGGCAGTCACTAGGTTCACAGCCAGACTGCGTTTCATAAGCACAGGACAGTGTCCCGTTGACCTTTATATGTCTAGTGTTCAGGGTAGGGCCGGGCACGTGGGAAGCACTTAGTGACTACTGGTTGCACAAATGCCTGAATAAACAAGGAGTTACTGAGGCTGTAACGGCACAATGTTGGCATGAACAGAAGACCAATGGACTCACAAGAGAGGCACCGGAGGCAGGAAAAGAGCCCTTTCGACAACATCCATACAAACATCCCCCCAATTCCTCCACCTGTTATGTACAGATACAAGGAAAAGTCTTCTGGGCGGGAGGCAGGATCGCTCACAGAGGACGGGAACGTGGCAGATAAACAAAAAAGTCCACTTGGAGGAAACTTCTAGCCTTGGTTGATTTCTTAGAAATCTTTTTTCAGGGTGACAAGGTCCTGTTCCCTCAGGAAACAGTTAAAGAAAGGAAGTTTCACTGTCTTTATAAACAAAATGTATGACTGATTTAAAAATAGAAAACAATGGAATGCCTTAAAATATGGCCCAGCTAAGGAAGTTTGTCTGTGGCGCGCTGTCCCAGTATCTTTTCATTTCTTCCGTTTCCTTATTCTGTCACCGTGTGCCTCTTCGCTGCCCTCCACTGCCCTCCGCTGGTGCTCCTCCCTCCTTCAGTCCCTGTTCTGTGTCCTCGCCACCCTTCCCAGGTACTCCGCAGCTTCGCCACGGGGACCATGACTGTCAGAAAGGTCCCGATTTTGTCCAACAGGCAAAACCTGTGAGGTGTTTTGATTGCAGCGAATGGTCCAAGGGCAGAGGGAGGTTTGTACATTTTGGGCTGCAAAGTAAATCTGTACTTAGTCATAGTACCGGTTACTAAGGTCAAATGCCAATGTCTTTGGTTTCTGGATACATATAGTTATCAGAGCGATTCTACTGATATGTGTTGATGAATGAACAATTTCAAGAACTTTGGCCAGTTTCAAGACTATTCACAAACTTTAACTGTATCAAAAATTCAAAGATAACTAGTGGTATATATGAGCATTTTGAAAAAGGCTCATATTTATTATTTGGGGGATATTGTTTGATGGATGGTAGTGGCTTATGCCATATTTGATTTGTTTTTGAAAGGGATTTTTACTTAGGTAGAAAGGACATAAAATTATTAAATGACAATCAGTTCTGCCCTTGAGAAGAGCAACCTCAGGTTGGTGGGAACGCCCTCCACCTGCAGGCAGCCTACAGAGTAACAGGTCACGGTTACTGTTCCACCTTCTGCCATTGCTGGAAGGTGTCTAGTCAAAGCTCCAATTCCTGTTTTAAATGCCGTATAGGTCTGTCGGGGACTCATTTCTGTCTAATATTTTCCACTCTGTGATCTCTAAACACAATGAACACTTCAGACAGACTTTCTAACATATAAAAATGATCATTTACAATATTAATCACTGATTTTGTGTGTGGAAGGCAATATAGTGGCCTCACTGAAGATTACTGACCAGGGTCCACATTGACATCACCTGAACAAAATACTTATCTAGGAATCCTTGATTTGAACGGCATCTCGCTCCTCCCATGAGTCCATTCCATGGGTGGACACAGCTAGACTCTGAGTATTTTAATGAGGCTTTGATCGTGACCCCAATTCTCTACCACAGTCCCAGCTCCTCTCAGTGCCACTCTCCCGAGAGGACTCTGAGGCCCGCTGCTGTTGCTTTCCTGGTGACATGGGGATCTAGTCCCCAGACCCTCCAAACACCTGTGCATTATCCAAGGGTGAGGTTTTCGCTTACAGGACATAAATGAGGAAGAAGACAAAGGTGTACGAGAGGAGACTTTTTCCTGATGCTATGGGGGTGTTTAAAATGAAAACATGTTCAGGAGACTTGTGAGGCTGTTCAGGAGGAGAGGAGCCGTGGAGGCCACGTTTGGGCCACAGTGGCCAGAGGTCAAAACAAAACAGAGCCCTAGACTGGAAGGGCCACGTGACAGCCAGGAAGGAAGAAGCAGGCAGGTGGAGCCGTGGCAGCCGAGGGAAAGGGGGAGGAGGGCGGAATGAACGCGGCGGGCGGCCGTCCACAAGCGGGCCCCAGCTTTTACTCACTTATCCATCCCCTGACATTTTTGCCTTCACGCTCTCATGGGCACCCCACCAACCTTCCCCAGTGAACATTCCAATCATGGAACTCACCACGTTGTAATGGCCTAGTCTGCGCGCAGGTGGTGAGGGGGAAGGTCTTTCTTGTCACACGGCTGCCTGGGGCTTGAGGTACACACATGCTTTTGGTGTCTTGAATCTCAAGGACACAGAAACACCTGTGAACATGGCCTTTGGCCAGGACCATGCTGTTGGCACGGCGTTACCTCTGAGCAATGCCACGAGTTACACTATTGCAGACAGTCTAGACACCCAACTACCAAAGTCCATCACTGTCTCTAAGGGGAAATTACAAGTCCCAAACCAAGTGACAAAGGGAATTTTGAACAAACACTTTTTAAATTAGGGACTGTCTGCATATGAAAGAAGGTTATAGTCTTCTACTAAATCAAGAAACAATATGTAATATTGGGGCCACGTTATTTAAAAATATTCTAAGACATAATAGTAGATACAAAATATTTCTCTAAAATATTATCTTTAGAATATGTACAGTGAGGTGATTTATAGAAAGATTTATAGTGAGCAAAGCTACCTGGGATTCATCAGGCTGCCCACATCTGAGGCTCTTTCATGGAAGGAGACCTTTAGATTCGGAGGTACAACCTAAGAAAAACTCTTTCTTATGCTTTAAAAAAAAAAACGGTGCATGCAGCAACTGAAAAGAACTTTCTAAAGCATTCATTTATAGCTGCTCTTTTCAATGTGTGGTTTTGCCCCTAGTAATAAACTGAAGATTCAGGTCAAGAAAAGCCCCAGAAAAGAGATCCTGTTGGAGCCAACAATAAGTCCCCAGGGCAGCTCAACGCCCTGCCTTTGTGGCCACTGCTATTACGTTAGACTTAGAATCCCGGGCACATTTTGGCTCCGGGGTTCATTTTTAACAGCGGGGCAGAATGTATAATCCAGCCTTAAAAGCCAAAGAATTGGCTTTTGAGACACTAAAGGCAGAAAAGCAAAGTGTGAAGATGCAGTAAAAAGAATGGTAAGATTAATATTATGTACAGGACATGAAGTATGTCTGCTAATCACCTAGCGCGTTTCTCAGACTGGTGGGATGGCAGTGCTACCAACATTTCCAGTGAAATTTGTTGTTCTGTTTTGAGTTCTTGGCCTCTTCTTGTATGTGTATCAGAGAGAGAGAGAGATTAACAAAACCACTGACTTGTGTGCAAGGGACAAATCAAAAAGGATTCTGGAGTAAAATTTGTAGAGGCTTCTCTGTGCCACCGACCTCCTGCTTTGTGACCCCGCGGAGCCTTAGTTTTTCACTCTGCAGTGTGGTGGGCAATTAAACCAGGTTGCCATCTGTCCTTAATAACTCCCCAGAAAGCGCCAAAATATCTGGGTGTGATAGATAGTGAAATGGAAACCAGAGGAAGAAAACACATAAAGGATGAGAGCTTCCACATTCTCTTTTACTTCTTTATTATGAACTGCCCTCCCTGGGGCTCAGTGGTCAGGCCCTTCCAGCATCTCCAGTTTTTGAGAGGGTCCGTATTATATGATGATTATTGGGTTGGCCAAAAAGTCAGTTAATTTTTTTCCATAAAATAAAAGACAGTGTTCATTTTCACCAATAGCTTTATGGATGTGGGTATTTTGCGCATGTTGGGTATCTCCCGCTATTGACTTCTACTGGGTAGAAGTCAGCATCTTCCAATGCCTGAGACAGCCTCGCAGCAAAAAATTATTTGGCCAAAATGTCAGTACACCAAGAAACTTCGCAAACAACTTTCGACACATTTGATCAGTCATAGCACCTTCTCCATACGCTGCACGAATCTTTTTTTCATTTTAGTTACATTTTTGCCTTGAAATAATAAGGCACAATACACCAAAAATGTTGTGTCTTCTTCCATCTTTGATATTAAAATGGCTGCACAAAAATTCACCAATTTTGGTAAGTTTTTTTTTAATGCATGCTGATGTTGACAGCTGTCACAATACAATCTTACAAAATTGTTTTGAATTAAGTTAAAGACAACTAAGCACTAGAGCCATCATATGGAAAAACAATGAACGTTTTGGCCAACCCAATACTTTGTAATTATTTGCATGTAGGTTTGTTGCTGTCCCCCTGACTATGTAAAACCTATGAGAGCTGGGACTGTTCTGTTCAATACTGTGTTCCCAGAACTGTGAATGTACAGGACACTGGATTCCCAGTAAACATCTGCTCAGAAAGGCGCAGTCCCAGGCCTTAGCTCACCTTGGGGGCGGGCACTTACTGCCTGGGGCACCGCCTCTTACCTANCGCTAAAAGCCAAATCAAGTGCTTCCCCTCCCCCCCCCAAAGCCTCAGCTGGCTCTGTCAACCCTAAAAAAAAAAAAAGGTGTGACGATGCGTCACCACTGAGGAGACAGTGGACGTGGGTGTGGTGTGGCACCTCAACCTCTCCCCTGCCTCTAACAGACACCGTTCACTGAGGGAGAGCCTGCGTCTGCACTCAGCGACCTGCTTCGTGAAAATGGAATGCTTACAGGAGAACATGGAAGCAATTAAGAATTTTTAATGTGAAAAGAATAGTTTTATACTGTGGAGTTGATAAAACAACTTAACTACAGCGAGACAGCCTTCTTTGCAATCTCAATCCTCTTTTTGGAGGCAAAATAGGCATAGCATAAAATTTGCCATTTTAACCATTTTTAAGTGAACAGTTCACTCCCACGGTTGCACAACCATTACCACTCTCCATTTGCAGAACTTCCCATCATTCCAATCTGTAACTCCATAACCACTAAACAGTGACTTTCCATTCCCCTTTCTTGCCAATAGCTAATTCCTTCTCCCCGCCCACCCCCCTTCTCCTGCCTTTCTTTGCATCCTTCCCGGGTTTTGGCTTCTGAATGGGACCCCTGGCTCTTCCTGTGTGCTCACCTGAATTGCCGTTGAATTCCTTAGCATGCTCTATAGTTTAGCTCTACGGTTTCACTCACAGCTAAACAAACTCTCTAGTTGCTCCTTGCACAGAGAGCTGCCTGGTCCAGGCTGCGCAACGCAACACATTCATTCTCAACTAGCGATGTTTCATTAACCTGAGCTTAATAGGTAAGGCTCTGTGGAAAGAGTGGGAAAAAATAGTCCCTCAATTTTTAAGTTATTGTTGTTTAAGAAATGAAAGTTTTGGATGAGAGGACTCCTCTCTTGGTGGACTCTTTTCTGCCTGAAGTCATTGGACAGTTTACTCCCCAAGGACGGTGCCCTCGTCCACTGCCCTCCCTAGCTCTTGTTTCCTGGACTGAAACTTTAATTTCGCTGTTGGTCTCATCAACCAACAATATTTTCAGACTGTTTCTGATATTACATTCAGATGTTAAAGGTTCTATTAGAACTTTCTTCTTCAATTGTTAAAACTTCTACAATTTGTAGTTACGACTCAGTAGTTAGAAGTTTTTAAGGAAACCATATAAAGAGATTAGTCCCAACCCTGCACTAGACATAATAATCTCTGATTCAAATATGTGGATGCATAAGAGCATAGGATTTGGAACCAGACAAATCTTACTTCTCACACTGTGTAGCCACGTCCTACTTTTTTGATCTTAAGTAAATTACGTTTTCAGATTTTCTCTCCTCTGGAAAATGGGTAAGACACTTCACAGTGTTTTGCTGAGTACTGAATGAAAGAATGTATATGAAGTCTCTGATGGGTAATAGCAGTTTTTGATGGGTGTTGGTTTCCTTTCCTTAGTCTATTTAAGATTCACAATCTTAAATAAAATTTGGTTTCAACTTCTATTTAAATAGGTATTCAACTAGTAATAGTGTACATTTAAATATCATACAATCTGGATGGAACTCCATCTATGTTGGCAATAAACTTGATTTTTGATTAGACAAAGATTTTTTAAAATGTCAAGTACATTGACTTCTGTTTCTGTATATGTATATCCTGATCTGTCACCAACAGCTTAATACAGGCAGAATTTCTCTATTTATTTATGAAAGTCCCAACTGCTATTCATATTAATCATTTCAAACTACGATCTTTTATATAAAAACATTACCAGCCAGTAGCATATGATGGTCAATGTCAAGGAGGAGACGGATAACATCTCCTGAGAGGCGGGACACCCCATTCTTTAAAACTGGACCCAATTCAAAGCCAGCTTCTGGGCCTAACAGATGTGGTACCATGGGTAAATGATTCTCGGTGTTCCTCATCTGCATCACAGGAATTACACACTGTCCCTAACTCATGAGTTGCTGTGACTGGATAATGCAGTTAACGAAAGCCTGGTGGGAGCAAGCACGTGATGCTACTGTTACCATATGGTAATATTTCATCGCACCTATTTCAATTTCCTAGGCTAAGCCACCAAACATGAATGTTCTGACAAGGGGTAGCAATTAGTAATAACCCTTGGGTCACTGTGCTTCGAGCAAACCACTCTTTATGGACACTCTGCACACCCAGTCTTGTTTAATAAACAACCACGCTTCCATTTTTAAGCCTTCACCTCTTTTCACATAGCAGAAAGAATGAGGGAACTTATGAGTTGAATTTTTTTTTAAAAAAAGCAACTCTTAAACACCTTTTTCCAAGGCAAAGGAACACAAGGGGGGTTTCTTCTCATCCTTTACACACTCCTTAGATTTCCCTATTTTAGCTTTCCTTGCTCAAGGCCACCACTATATGTTGCAGGAGTCAGGGAAGAGCAAAGAAAAGAAGATGGATAACTGGAATTGATTTAAGCAATTCCTTTTCTCCTAAATCCTCATAACTAAAGTGGTTCTCTGGCCCTTTCAAATATTTCAGTATAACAATGACAAATATTGAAGGAATGACTAATGGAAGGACCATAAAATCATTACTGGAAAAAGTATTTGGAGAACAAGAAGAAATCAAGTTTAGCATCCCGGGGTCTCTTTTTGATTCTTCAAAAATCTTTCTAAATTCTGAGGAGGAAACAAGCGATCGATTGTTCAGAAAAATGGACAGTTGCATATTCATGATGAATTGTGGTTAGACGGTGGAAGGAAGACTAAGCATGCCATTAGGAGATGAGTCTTTACCTCTTATTCACTTGTACGTCACCTTGAGAGAATCATTTAACCATTCCAGGCCCTTCTTCTCATTGTAAAATGAAAGGTTAGGAGCTTGGGAGAAAGTTCTCAATGTGGTTTTGCCACTTAATAGATGATCTCGGGCAAGTTCCTCAGCTCCTCGAAATTGCAGTTTTCTCATCTACACGTATATGCTGGGGATACGAACAGTCCCTTACAGAGCTGTTTTGGATTTTAGCAAGATAGCTCATGTAATAGGCTCAGCACAATGTCCTGGGCAAGTGCTTACACAGAAGAGCTCTCGAGTTACCTCTAGATTCCTATAGCACTCTGGGCCCCGTGGATGGCCCTTTAAGGCCCTTGCTCAGGAAGGCCGTGCGGAGCAAGGGGAAGAGCCCTACGCTGGGCAGCACACAGATCATTGGGGCTAGTCTTGGTTCTCTTACTGTGTATGCGATTTGCGTAAGCAACCTTGCTGATCTGGGCTCCTGTCCCAATTTAGAACGTAACCTGCACCGTCATTTTCCTTTGTGTGGGTGTGTCTGTTATTGTCGAAATGCGGCACGAATGTGGTAAATTTGCCCTAGGACTTATGTGCTTCACAACTTTGTTGTAGTTGATTCGGGTCTTGGGTCACACCAACAAGGCCTGATATAATTGTGACTATGGGGAATTGGGTGACATTTCACAATGACTAGCTTAACGATGCTCCTTCCAGAAATGCGTTTGTGGTGCAGAGGGAAGAGGGCCTGTATTTGATTACGGGAAGCTCACCAACAGGAACTCTGTGATCTTTGAAAACTCTAGAGCAAGTGGAGTGATCGTAAGGACGAGGTAATTGGATCACCTAAAGTAAAACAGACCCAAACTCTAGCCTATTTTACCTACTGCTGGAGGATGATGGATTCTAAATGCTAAAAAAGCTATAGCTTTTTTCATAAACCAGTGTCAGAAGATACCAGTCAACCAACTGTCCTCCACAGTCAGATAAAAGTGAAGCTGTGTCGACATGAACCACCCTTTTTCTGTAGGTCACCGGGAGACCTGCCTTGCAGACGGCTGATGTGGCGGGGGAGGAGCCAGTGAAATCCAGAGACACCCAGAGCCTGGAGAAGAGCCACTGCGAGAGCTACGGATCCGAACGCCTCCCTGAATCTCCCCGATTCTCAGTCGTTCATCCTTCCCTTGTTTCTCTTTTCTCTCCCAGTTTCAACACTCATCAATGAAGTGGCTTCCTCACCAGTTACTTTGCACAGAGTCAGTACACCCCAGTTTCTGGTTCCCCACTCACTTCCCGCGGATCAGTGTTTCTAAGCCTCTCATTTAACATTTCTGTCCTGCTCTCGTCCTGCCATTCAAGGCTCTCCATAACCTCATCTCTCCTCGCCTCCTCCACTGGATTTTCCAGTGCTGCCCCCATGCATCCTCCCCTTCACCCTCCCACTCACTGCAGTGTGGCCTGGAACATGTCACGTCGCCCATGGGAGCTGGAGTGCCCCTTCTTTACAGCTGATGTATTAATAGCTGTCCCATCAGCCTCTGTTGTGGGAACGTCTGAGACGGATCCTGCTGCTCCTGCCTGAACCTCACATGCTATTGGGGAACAGTGGGCTAAGTGAGAAGCATCACCTTCAGGGTCAGATAGGCTTGAAGTCAAGTGCAGGCTTGACTATGGATTCGAGCTGTGGCCAAATCTGAGTCTTGATTTGGTCATGTGTACAAGATGAAGAACAGGACCCACCTGATGGGGTTACATGTGAGCATGTCAAGCGTAATGCTGTGCGTTTATAACCTCAGCGCCCCTTTTCCCTTCCCCTAACCCCAGGTTCACCCCTTAACTTTCCCACACTACTCAGGAACAACCTCACCTGTTCATTGCCTGTCTAATTCCTTCATACCCGTCAAGACTTACCCCCCAACGTCAGGCACAAGGCCCTGCTGTGGGCCTTACTTCCCAGGTAGTAATGTTTGAGCACGTGCTTATTGCATTGTGCAACATTACCGAATTTCTTCACTCTCTTTGACTAGACAGGGGACTCCTAGGTATCTTTAGCACCTCCCCTCACTGGTGACTTCTGGAATGATCAGCGGACTCAGGCCTCAGAAGCCACTGCTCAGAGGGAACGCACAGGAGGGGCTGAGAGGCCGGACCGAATGCCACTTTGTCTTTGACACGTGGCGGCTGTCCTACTGGGTGCGGTGGGAGGGACAGCCAGGTTAGCTCACGGGGAAGCAGCACAGCTCTCTCATCTACATCACTCACTCGGGAAGACCGGCAGCTCCCCAAACACGCAAAGTGCGAGGAGGCGGGCGGTTGTGGCAGCGCGGGGGGAGGTAAACGCCCTCTGTTCGGGCAACTTTTATCGAAATGAGACCCCTTTCGCCTTTCAGCTCTTGGCAGTGGGTCTGAACTCCTGCCTTGCAGCTGGTCTTTCCTTACAAGGTGAGAGCTGGAAATAAACACACATGTAGAATGAACTGTGTATGCCTTCTGCTCAAAAGAGGAGCCCTCAAATTGGAAAAACGGAGCACGATGTTATCATCGTAACAAAAGTCAAAATACTGTGGGGAACATGACTTTTCAGTCTAAAAAGATTCCCCCAAAGTCCATCAAAATGGGAAAGAGGATGGGATTTGACGTGTACGAAGTAGGACAATCCGCCAGGAGGTCAAGTGCTACAGAGGAACCCTTGACCTCTTGTCTTCCACCGCAGAGAACTGGAACCGATCGCAGGTCTTCGGGTGCCATACACAAAAGTATTCCACCCCAGTTTCTCACCCCGGGGTGTACATTATTCACGGGAAATGAAAATGTACCGGATTCTGACACTTATATAACTCAGCCTTTCTTAGAGGAAGTCTGCAAATACATTTATTCATTAAACCTCTTGGTAGTCCTGCAAGGCAAGGCAGCGACTTGCCTCTATGTGGCTCTTGCAGAATCCAGTCCACCTAGACAGAGGAGCCCGCCCACCTCCCTTCCCAAACCAGTGTGACCGCACTAGCAAGCCGGGACTCCAATGGCCTAGCTGCCTTGTGCCCTGGAATTTAGACTAAAATTGCCAGAAGCTTTAACTAATAGCATAGACTGCATGGAGCTACTGTAATTTTTACAGTTTTGTTTTGTTTTTTTACTTGGACAGGTACAGCGGGCTCCAGTCTCCTCCTCTCTTTCTCCCTGACCTCCCCCTTCTACCCACGCACACTCACTCCCTGTGACCTCCGTCCACAAAATGTTCCACGTGGCACTGCTGCCTCACCGAAGCCAGGAGGCCCATCACTGAAGTGGGACCCCGCCCACCGTGAGACTGTCAGCAGACAGCTACAGGCCGCTGAACAACAGTCTCCGTGCCACGCAGAGATGGGTGTCTCAGTCTGAGTCCCGTTCTGAAGGGTCTGATTCTGCCACCTGCCACCTCCGTCTTTCGGAGCATAACACACCTGGGGCCCAGCTGCTGTCTATAATCTGCCCCCTGGAACCAGCAAACCGCAAGAAAGGAGTCTCCTCACAGTCGGACCATCCCTGGAAGCCAGCCGCTCTCCTGTGGGTCTCAGGAGAGGTACCCGACAGGACTCACGGAGCCTGGTTTTCCTGCGAAGGCACTGGCTCTGAGCGGTCAAGTGGCGGGGAATGTTAAACGCTGCCTACGCTCATCTGAATATAGTCCCAGCAGATGGCCTTGAATAATAGACGTTTCACACAACTCTTCGAGATGAGCGTTTGAGTTAAACCTGACCTTGCCTTTCTAGATATCTTGGTTGGTATAGGACAACTTATAAATCTAAGACTCTGTATACAAATGGCTTCGAAGTTGTATTCACATTTATATGTGAGGATAAGTAGAATTTCATGATTTGCTTTTCTCTTTCCTCTTTAGTAATTTGCAGCAGGCCAGCCAAAATACAATATATACATCTAGTTACATGTACTTATTTCACATTTCTGATAAGATATCATCAAAACTGATTATCTATATCAGGTAGCATGTCTGGGAAGTCAGATTTTCTTACTTATCAAATATTCCAGTAAATAAAGGATTGTGTGCATATGATATATTAATAACAAATTTTCAGCCCTAGCCAGGTGGGTCAGTTGGTTCGAATGTCATCCTGTGCACCAAAAGGTTGTGGGTTTGATCCCCAGTCAGGACACGTACAGGTGCTATTTCTCTCTCACATCAATTTTTTCCTCTCTTTCTCTCCTTCCCTCTCCCTCAAAACCAATAAACATGTCCTCTGGTGATTAGAAAAGACCCAATAATTTTTCAATAAGCTCTTCCTAAGGCCAACTTTCTCCTGAATGAATTTAATCTTTGGGAGAGGGTTCAGAAGATGTGACTTTGAGGTCATAACTTTAAAGATGAATTACCCCTTTTTGAAAATGCGACGGTTGCTTAATGTATGGCTGGAACTATAGTTTGATGTCACCAGTTTTAAAGGTAGTGAGGGTACTGAGGGAATGCTGCATAAAAAATATAAAATCCTAACATCCAACAAGTAAGAATTTTCTTCATCACAGGGACTCTTGACCCAGAATGAATGAGACAGTTGCACTCACTGCCCACACAGCTCTCACTGCGGAAACAGGGGTGATGTGTATTTACACCAAATCTGAAGGGACTCTCTCTCTGTCTTTGAGCTTCTGTGGCTCTGCAGGTGTATTTAGGGAGGAAGTGGGAAGCTGCACCCTTGGAGCAAGCCCCCCTCCCCCCCCCCCCGGAGGCATGTGACTACCACCCAACCGCTGTTCTTGGAGGCATTCACTTCAGATCCTACACAGGTGACTTCCTGCGGTGAACCTTCCACGTCCACCCGGATTTCTTTGTCTGCCATGAGGCATTGTTTGGGCCTGTTTTGCCACAGTATGAAATAGCTATGTTTCTCTTTGGCTAAAAGTAACGCCCCCGATGTCACTGCAAGGGCAGGGACAAGCAGGCCACTTGCCGGCTGCCACTGTCCCAGTTTAGGCTGTGGGTCAAACGTCCCGCCAGTGGCCTCAGCAGACTCTCCCACCTGGAACACAGCTGCTCACTCTTTCTAGACTTTTGTCTTGTTTGAAAACTCCCCAGGGGACAAACAAGGGCCGCAGTCCCCTCACGTGGCATTTAAGACCCTGCACAATCTGCACCAAGCCGTGGTTGTGGCCACTCCTGCCAACAGAAGCTCAGACCAACCTATTGCTAGTTCGTCTCCGCTAAACTTCATACTTTCCCACCTTCGTACATTTGCGCTTGTCATTCTTTCTCTCTAGTGCTGATGCTTTAAGGAATGTGCAGATAAAGTCCTTGGCAAATTCAGCAGAGGGAGAAAAGTACGTCATTCTGCGGGGGGTCAGGGAAAGACCCAGAGTATAAAGTGTATTTTAATTGGGCCTTTGAGGATGTGATTAGGTAAACTGAATAATCTCTGTGCATAAATGAAAAAAAGACTAGGACTTAAAATATATTTACTTAGAAATTATTCTCCCCTTTAGAAATAGAATGCAGTTTTGAAATAAAAAATACTAAAGCAATGATAGCATTACTGTAATAATTCACGTTGTAGGGATTCAAATCTGCACTCTCATCTTATTCAATAAAATTTCTCATAGTATGAAAAACTACTAGGTAATCCAGACACTAAGCTGTTTCCTGTGACCTCCTTTAGTGTGCGCTCTGCAACGAAATTTGTTTCCAAACCGGCATCTATAGACACATCCATTCTGACCATCTGTGAGAAGGCTTACACTGGCTGATTTATAAGGCATTCTCATTTTCAATTCTGATTTTGCTCGTTACCAAGCTCTTTGTGCAATGACTGGCAGAAGCTAGAAGTCTAGGACAGCAGTTCACAAAATAGACCCATGAACTTGGTTTCACGGAGATAAATGACTAATCCTGTTTTACTTTGTATATATTGGACTTTTTACTTAACTTACTTGCATAGAAATTAGTCACAATTTTCAGTCTACTCACTGGCTATAGTGTTACACAGGCTATGATCACGTGGTTATATATGATAATGAACATGTGTCTGCTATAGGGTGTGTAAACAGGACCTGGCTATTCCAGAACCAACCTGCAGCTGTGTGCACATTCAGTTCATCTCCCTGCTTAGGATTCATCTCTGTTTGAGCTGCATTAGCAAGAGAGTTTGCTGCTTTTGGGTCTCATTCAAAAGAGAGTTACGTCTGTGGAAGAAGTGATTTTTGTGCATTTGTAATTATAGAGAAAGGCAGTGTGGTGGTTAAGGTCAAGGCCTCTGGACTCAAACCGCCAGGGATTAAATTCCAGCAAGACCATTTGTTGGCTGTTTCTCTTTGCCTAAGGCAGTAAAACTGTTTCAGTTTTACCGTGTATAAAATGGGGATGATGATAACCATACTTAAAAGACTGTTGTAAGAACTGAGTGTATCTATGCATACGAAGCATGTATGCTCTCTCATATAACAGAAAATACATATGCCATGTAATATGTAATATATGGGAGAGAAAACATTTAGAAGAGCATCTGGTACATAAGCAGTTTGTAAATAATAATCATATTAGATATAATTTATATAAGAAAGGCCCAAAGACCTTAACTGAAAGAGGAAATAGTTGTTTGGAAATGTGTTTATTGTCTTTTTGTTTACACATCCACTCCCAGAGCTAAATAACCAAAAAAGTATTTTATATCTCCCACAAGTATTTGGGTTTTGTTTCCACGTAATTTAAAACTTTCACAGCTGACATTCTGATTAAGCTCCGAGGATCCAGTTGACGGATCTGTTGCCTGTTGGTCTCGGCTCAGTGGGGGGTTACCACGTAAAGAAAGACTGAGTTGGGAGATCTGTCTTGGGATGTGTTGGTCTATTTTCTTCCTTCTGTGAATGGCTTGTATCTAATTACAGATACCTATGAGATTTGAACTATTGGAACTGACAGCCTGAATGGATCAAATGAACTTGGAAAGTGTCAAAATCCTCCACACTCTGCGTCAAAGACAGCTCTCCCAGGGGAGCAAAAGCAGGCAGGACGCCTGTCATTGACTGACCTCTGAACTCCTTGGTCTACCTTGATGATCTCTTACTCCTGTCCCGTGTAACAACAGCCAAGGAAATCGGGTTCTGGAGTCTTAGAGCTGGGAGGGGTTTCCAGGAGTCTATTCTGGTCTTCCTCTCACGGAGGAGGAAACTGAGATTCATGACATTCAGATGACAGAATTCACATGAATACAGTTCCCCTAGGGCTTAAGGGGTGAGATCTTGAGCGGATGAGCTTGTCATTTGACATTCACCCACAGTCTCCCAGCTCTGGATTCACTGGCACTGAAAAGACTTTCCAAGATCTTCGGTAGCTGCCTGGCACTTAGAACTTGTTGAACGTACACAGAGGATATCACACCTGAGCGTTTATGTGAACTTCTAGTTCTGATTCTGTGGTTTTCCTGTGTGAGCAAATCTTCATCAAGAGCTGCTAAAGGTTTTCCCGTCAAAGTGCAATCCAGGAACTGCCCCAGTCAACACCTAGAAACCCAGAATCTCAGATTCTCGAATCTACCGTCAAGTGTTCTTTTACTTATACTGCTTTGGATTTCACTGAAGTTAAACTTGTTAGTTTCTCCACCAATTACACTCTGCCATAAGATGATACATTTTAGCTTCTGAGTAGTTCGTATTTTCTACTCCTGCCTCACCACACACATATATAAACATGTATGTAGATAAGTTCTGTCTACCAAAGGAACAAAAAAATCACTTGGCTGGAAATATACTTATGATACACGATTAAGTATTTATCATAATAAAATAATGTTTCCTAAAATAACGCATGATCGAGTATTTATCATAATAAACTCATTTTCCCTAAAACTCATACTTATTTCTTTAACTTGACTTCCTTTGCATTCCTAGAAAAGATCTCTCTGTATCAGAAGTACTTAACCTGCCATATAATATAGGCAAAATTCCACTGCGACCGGTACCACTCCATTATACTCCAAACTTGTTTTCTTATGAAGGGACTAAATTCTGTTAAAAACTGCAAAAACAAGGCAGGACTAACATACAAAAGAAACAGATACCCGGTTTTCCGATTAGGAGTGAGCAAGTGAAAAGGGGTGCTCTGAACCGAATAATGGAAGGGCGCACTCTCTCCTTTCCTTCTCCCATCCCACCATTAAAAAAAATTCCCCCTAAGAAACTTATCTGCTGCTCTTTGTGAGCTCTGTTTTGAAGCTGAGTTCGTCCAGAGGTAAGTCAGCATTTGTGAGGACGGAAGTAAAGACAGGGAGGGCTGAGAACCGTTTGCATCCGCCTGGGAGCCCAGGGGCCTCAGCTCCGCCCCTCATTCTCTCCCGCACATCACCATCCGGAGGACTCAGAGAGGGGTGTCCTGGGGTTTCATTTTTATTCCCTCACTCAAGAGCCTTCACACCTATCTTCTTAGTGACAACCCGTAACACTGGAATTGTTACTCACTTGAGCATGGAAAAGAGTGTGAATAAGCTCCCCCCCACCTTCAGAAAGCAGTTAGTTTCACATCCGACAGGTGCACCCTGACACAAGTGTTTCCAGTTGTTCTCATTAGCTGGGACCTCCCCTCCAGACTGTTCCTAGATCTCTTTTAGTCTTTTGTCAGGACCTTGATGTTATCTAAAACAAACAAGCAAACACACACACACACACACACAAACAAAAAAGATCCCCAAACTAGGCTAAAAACAAAACCAAAATCGCTCTTCTCCGCAGGGCGGGCATGCACGGTACTGTGTTTTTCTAGGCCAGGGGAGAATTACTGCTGACTCATCCTCATCTCCAAACCGGGGAGCACACCTTTGCAAATTGGTGGCTGGGGTTAGGATTAAAGTCCACCTGCGACCACAGAGTGGCAACTAGCCCACCGTCCCCCTTGGAGGAACAGTACATCCACGGTCTTATTGGCACATGCATTAAACCAGCAGAGTTAAACATCCCTAAACATTACATCCAGCCTTTGGGAACTCAGTGCCTAGGTATTCTTCTTCCGGTACGATTTGGCTCTCCCGCCAGAATCGGAACAGATGGCAGAGTGGGATCCAAGTGGGTTTGGGAGCATGCCCAACCAAGGTGGAATGTTAACATGACTCACTCAGACCTCAAATTTGGTGCTAAGGAAAAAGGGGAGACTCTGCTAAGAGGAGAACACATATTTTTTTTTCCTCCACAACACATGGATAGGGTCTGAATGAACTCAAACGAAATTAGCCAGTTTTTAAACTCCCGCAGGAGAGCTTTTGTGATTTCTCTGTGGCAATTCACAAACCACTGGATACCCAACGCTGTGCTAAAAGGAATGTAAGCCTGTCAGGTTAATTACACAATATTAGGTACAAAAACAAACAGTGCAACACAAAACATAGCTACATCATTATTTGCAGTAAATGTTAACTCTAAATAAGTGCAACCTGTCCACAAATGCTTGCTATAAACTAATTAAAAAAAATAAAATTTGATGGATAAACATGAAAAAAAAATTCTCACCGAGAATTTTTTTTTTTTTTAAATATCAGCACTCATTTAGAGTTTGGGATTTGTGAAAGAAAGCTTTAAAAGGAGCAAACCTGATTGGCTGTGGCTGTTGCTGCGAAGGGGACACTTGTTGCAGGAGTTGTTGCTGCAGAGACAGTGGCTGACGTAGCGCTGTGCATCATGGGTACTTTCAGGAGGGGAACCATGGGAGCAATGAACAGGAGGGTGTAGCATTATGGTAATAGAAGTGGTATTTTGGCATGGTGAATATCAGAGCGGCAAGCCATCATGGGTTAAACCAGCAGATGGCATGCAATCACAATGCAAAGCAAGGAAGCATGGGAGAGAAATAAAAAAGGGAAAATAGCTTATTACAAGTACAATTAAAGGAAGTTTTAAAACATAATCAGTGATTCCCAGAAAGGCCAAAGCAGATGACTTTGGTTGATGTATTTACAAACATTTCACTTCCAGCAACAGATCATTCCCAATTCACAGTCTATAGTGCCTGGAGTAACGGTCATTTCTAAAACCGTGAAGTGCTATGTCCAGTTAAGCAAGAGTACATCATATTCACTGTGAGTCACACTTCTAACATTTCAGAGCTTCAATNATATCAGAGCGGCAAGCCATCATGGGTTAAACCAGCAGATGGCATGCAATCACAATGCAAAGCAAGGAAGCATGGGAGAGAAATAAAAAAGGGAAAATAGCTTATTACAAGTACAATTAAAGGAAGTTTTAAAACATAATCAGTGATTCCCAGAAAGGCCAAAGCAGATGACTTTGGTTGATGTATTTACAAACATTTCACTTCCAGCAATAGATCATTCCCAATTCACAGTCTATAGTGCCTGGAGTAACGGTCATTTCTAAAACCGTGAAGTGCTGTGTCCAGTTAAGCAAGAGTACATCATATTCACTGTGAGTCACGCTTCTAACATTTCAGAGCTTCAATACGGGGGCATAATTTAGGATAGGATTTTTTCTTCTGAATTTATTGTGGTTAAGTCGAGGTTTTTTTGTTTTTTTTTTTGTCAATTTGGGGTTGCTTGTCTGAACTGACATTCCTGGGGATGGTGGTTTATTTGAGTCCATCATTGTGGACTGAAAATCATAGCCTTGATGTAAATTCTAGCACAGTTACGGTGAAATAGCCAGATAAATTTTGCCAATGCTTTTCTTTACTCTGAATGGAGCTAATTCGTATGTCCTAAAGACAGGCTTTCGTACCAAGGCATAAGGACCTGTGGGGCTAACTACACGCTGGCCGAGGTTAGTACCTAAGGGGATGCTGCAGAACAAGTAATCATTGCAAATAAATCAATGCAAAATTAAAAAGAATGATAAGCGAGGCAGGTCAGATATTTGTTTTCAAAATACATCCATTTATAATTTTTCAAAA
The DNA here is from genome assembly GCF_014824575.4 of Sturnira hondurensis. Taxonomy (NCBI): domain Eukaryota; kingdom Metazoa; phylum Chordata; class Mammalia; order Chiroptera; family Phyllostomidae; genus Sturnira; species Sturnira hondurensis. The sequence continues at coordinate 12,283,731 of NW_028082350.1, read as the reverse complement.
ATAAATACTTCTGGGAAACTCTGATAATTCTAACACACAGCAAAGAGGAGATAAAGGCACACCACTATGAAACTTTAAAAACATTGACTGATGAAATTAGCCTGCCTCTCTGATAAAGTAAGCTCTTTTTCTTCTGCTAAAACATTATCGACTCTAAAGAGAAACCAAATACAGATAACTTAAAAAAAGCAGACTCGTGCCTGTGGTTTTATGTTTCGTAGCGGCTGTTCTAGCACCCTGGTTGTCCTAGCCATGCTAAAATGGTCATTTTCTTAAATATACAAGTCCATGGAACAAACCTCTATGTTAGCCCTAAAGCCAAATAAGCCTTCCGATCTACCATTTCCTGGAGCATTTCTACCATCTCTGAACTAAATTTCAAGCAAGTGAAGGTACCGTACATAATATATAAGACAAATAAAAAAAAAAGGTTGAAACCTACCAATACTGGTAGCGGGTGTCATGCACAAAACTGACCCTGCAGGTCATGCAATGGCAGGTGGGAAAAAAGTGAACAAAGGGAAAGAAACAGGTTAGCGGTTTAGAGTTAACATTCAAGGTGAGATTGAAGCACAACCAGAAATAAGGAGGGTTAGTTAACACAGTCTTTGAGGGTCATTCCCAGTTTCAGTCCTGGCACGAGTAGGTCTGACTTATTTCAGGCCAATATCATTCAAAAGTCACTCCTCGGACTGCTTTTCCAGTTTCTATTTAGACACAGGGGCGTGATCCTAGTAAGCGTGACCTGTGCTCATGCAGCAGGGTCCTCCCTCGAAGACCTCAAGGTACTTTCCAGACATTATCAAGTTAATCCTCCAAGGTAGGAAGTGGGTATTTTACAGATGAAAAATCTGAGGCGTGGTAATTGCTCCAAGGTCATGTGTGCGGTGCGTCAAGGGTAAGGCTAGAAATAGAGTTCTATTCCTAAATCCAGGTCAGGTTTTGTGTTCGCCGAATTACACCAACCTCATTGCATTGCAGCTTGCTTGTTTGGTGATAAAAGGTTTTGTGTTGATAGCAATATGATAGCGAAAACAGTAATTAAGACTCTGGATCCTCCAAAGCAGGTGGATTCTACAATACTGCTGGAAAGCCCTGCAATGCAGGAAGACGGAGGTTCCAGGGACAGAATGACCTGGATGCATCTGTGATCTACTTGCTGCTCCCAGACGCATCACAAGGAAGGAGTGATCCCCAGCAGTAAAATCTAGACACTGTGGAGGGAAAACAGCCCAGAACTGAGGCTGGCCGAGGACCAGGGTTGGGGTTGTTGTCACAGCTTGCTATGAGGTGATCCCTGAGGGGGACCTTGGGCAAAATCCCTAGGAAATCTGAAGCTGATGTCTAAGCAGGTAAGTGGCAGGAGGCGAGGGAGGATTTTAGCCCTTCCTGTGGGTGGTCTTATTACTGTCCTCAAATCAGAAAATTCTGACTGTAAGTACTAATCTATATTGTGGAGGGCTGAAAAAAACTATTTAAAATGCTCTCTACTTTTGGTTCAGTTCCTGAGGATGAAAAAGTAATGTAAAGGTGTAGATAACTGAAGATCGGGCGTCAGGTAGGGGCACCCACTTAGGCTTCAGAACTGCCGTCTGAGATACCAGATGGAGAATCTGGAATCTGGCGCTCTCCAGTCTCTCTGCTGGACGGTTCACGCCGGAGGGAGACTTGTTGCCGGATCTACATTTTGATCAGGCGAACATTAACCAGTCAGGAGAAGGGGCTCTTTCACGAGGCTACTGCTGGATTGTTTAGCAAACATGCTAATGTATCCAACTTGGAACATACACAGCAACACCTCCAAATCCTGTTCGTGACGCCCTAATTTTCTCCAGCCCTATCCTTCGAATCTTCTTCACCATCCGACTTCCTGGAAGTTACCTACACATACATTTTCATTTCCTGGCCCCCACTTATTCTTCCATCCTCTCCAATTTGGCTTTCATTGTTGCCTCTCCATTCAACGTGCGAATGTCACCAAAAAAAACCTCACACTTCTGCAACCAGTAGGGGGAGCCCTTGCACCTGCACCTTGGTTCCTGAGTTTCAGTAACCAAGCACTGGGCCACGCCCTCCCTAGGAAACTACTCTTTCCTCCCATTTTCTCCTAACACACACAGTTCTTTTCTTAGGACTCCGTTCTGGTTACCTTTTCCACCTTTCACTCTGTACCTTTCCCTGGTGTGTCATTCATCAGTCTGCCCAGGATGTACATAGTATCTATGAGTTCAAGGCTACCAGAGTTATGCAGCCTGCCCAGTTCTTTCCTTCGAGCGCCAGCGCCTTCCGTCTACCTGTTCATCAGGCCTTTCCATCTGGCTGCCAGACTAGGGTCCTGAATATTGCATGTCCCAAAGGTGGTCTTTCCCACAGAGTGTTTCTCTGCCTTGGAGGATGCTGAGCGGGTGTTGATTGAATGTGCGTGTGCCTTCTCTGCTGTGCCCTTTGGGAGAGCAGGGATTATGTACGTCTGTCCCGGACTCCGGGACACAGAGTAGGTGACCAGCTGGTTGAACAAATGTTCTCAGCCATTAGTGAAAACGTCTTGAAAGCCATTTGTTCCTGAAACTGACTGAAGTACCCAGTCTGTGAATGACTTCATTTCAAAGTCAACCACAGCTGGATTTGAAGTCATCCCTTTAAAAATTACATGTTATTCTTTTGCATCCCCGTATAGAGGGACTTCCTTGGAGGGCTTTCCTGTGCCGTGAATGCGAATGTCGCTGGGTTGCAAAGCATCAACAGCAGCTCCTGCAGCCATTCTGGACGAGGACTGGACCTGTCCCACTGGCTGCCATTCAGGAAGTGGCTGAAATGCTCCCTGTGTTAGTTTGATGGGCCCTGGTCTGCATGTGGCCTAAACATGACATGAATAGTGCCAACACATAGCTTTTGTAATGCATAGTTGTCCGACCTAATGCCAGGTTCTGGATCTGATCTTGCTTTCAAGCCCCATCTCTGACTTTTCATCCCACTCCGATCTCCCCACCTCTGTCCCCCAGGGCTATACGTACTCTATAGCTACCACGGACAACTTGACATTCCTCAATATCCTCTTCCCAACCCATGCTGTTCCCCTACCAGGGACGCTTTTCCCTCATTGGCAAAATCTTCCTTACAAAGTGCTAAGCAAAGTTCTCCTCCTATGGGGAGTCTTTCTTTCTCCATATTGACCAGTCACTGCACATGCCGATGGCTGAATACACTGCCTGTTTCTCCTCCCCGTTCAAATAGCTTCGCTCTTCCCTAGCGTAGCCCTTCACGCTATGCCTTATATTTGGTTTTCGCCTAATTCTGAACTCCTCTGTATTCCCTTTGCTGGCTCTGGAACCCAGAGCACACTACAGGTTCGAGAACTGTTTGTCCAATTGAACAGAATACATAAATTTTGTTATGGTTTTATATAAATACAGTTTCCACTAAATACTGACATCTTTCATGAAGACGTATGATAACCTTAGGTAACATTATAGTTTCTGATCACTAGACCATATTGGTGCTGTACTTTCCCCCATCCCACTCATTCCAAATTTCTAATATAATAACCTAAATCGAGGAGGGAGTCAGTGGGCCACCTTTGTTTTTACTGGCTGAAGCAGCTCACTAAGGCGCTAATTCTTATCGACAAAGCCTTCTCAAATGGTTTCTGCTTCAGTTGCACAAATTATTTCAACTCCAGAGTCTGTGGCTCAGCATTAGCTGGATAATTCCATTAATTATATATCCCTCATGGCAACATAGACATAGCCTCAGTTTTTCCATCTGCAAAATGCAAATAATTGTGCCTGCCACTGGCAGAACTATTTTGAAGAATAATGTGAGAATGGCTACAAGAACGGTTACAGTAACTCGGAATCAGCCTGTCAGAGAGATGCCAGGACCTACCAGGCCGCTACTTTTGTAAGTGTGTGTGGTTTTTGCTGTTTTCCTAACATAGCAAAGAAAAAGTGTAACTACTAGGTTAAAATAATCTCTATCAAAAAAGGGAAAAATAAAGAACACTCCCACCCACTGCAAAGACGCTAGAGCATCAACCAGGATGATAATCATTTAGCGGGACAACAATCCCATAGTTTGCGTAATATTTTATGTTAATATCTCTACAGCCCGAAGGCAGAATTTCCAAAGTCCAAATTCACGTCGTGTCAATGGGAGACTTTCAGTAGCACATCAAAAACTTCGCTCTGAAAGACCTGTCCATAAAGGGTAACCTCTGGAAGGACATAAAATGCTCTTTGTTTCATATTTATGGCAATTGTTGAAGTATTTATAGAAAAGTCAAAATCTGTCAGTTTAAAAATAATGGGTCCACCATCTCCTAAGTTCCAAAAAAAAAAGTTTTGAACACCATCACTTAATTTGCCGAGGTTTAAAACAACAAGGATTAACGATGAATGATTATTGTCATTATCATTTTATATTAGGCTGAAAATGTGATTGGTGAGAAAGAAAACTTGAAATAACCACTCGAGCCAAGATAAACACTGAAATTTATGTTACAGATTTAAGTGGGGGAAAGAGTGTGCCAGTTTCCTTTAATGACATTGTCATCTTTCATCCTTCGGGAGAAACATGTGAAAACTTTGATGTACCGTTTCAGCACATGAGGTCCACATGTATGTTCACTGTAGTATTCATAGCATGTTATAGCAGGAAACACTTGTGGCTCACATAATTAAGTGAGCTGCCACCCACTTTTTGGGCTCCCAAAGCCCACTCAGTTGTGCGTTGCTGGACACACTGGAGCAGTTCTTAAATAATCCAGCAGAGGGCGGAAGTGCACAACCATAAAGCAGCGAGTACAGCGAATTGGCCCTCAACACAGTGTGGTTCATCAACAATAATCAAGTTGTTGTATAAGGGATGATGTTCGTCCTTGCCTTGGAAGCCTTGAAGTGGTTTCCAGGTGAACTGTTTTAAAATGAGGATTCTTTCAGTGACTTAACAGCTCCATCACTATTGGATTGAAGTGTCCAACATGAGTTCAAGGCCTTCAGTCTCTTGCACGGCTTAGCTCTAGGATTTCACAGACAACCCCGGGGAAATGGAAGCGACATTGTCACCCAGTCTTCCGAAACAGACTTGTCCCTGTATGTCTTTCTCCTCGGTATAACCTTCCCTAATTTTTTCTCTCTAAATTATCTGGTGATGAGGTCTAGAAAATAAGGCACTTGGATAAATCACACTCGGCCTTGAGGTAAGCTTACCTTCTAGTCCTTATTTTACAAACAAGGTGCATCAAATGGGTTACCTGTACCAATGCCGCTGCACTACAACTGCCCTGAAACGTCACTAATTAAGGTCGTCACAGGGCAGAAATGAAGCCCTACTAAGTGCGGAGTTGGAGGCTACTAGAGGTCTATGAGTGTTTTGAAGAGTAGGGCAGAACTAACATAAGAAAACTAAGTGCTAAGAACCATTTTACTTGTAATTTATAGTTTTCACTATAATATATATTGCTAACAGGTTAATAATGCATTCCAAATATAGATTTTATTCAAAGAATACCATAAAGATATTTGTTTAATTCCCTCCTATGTTAACCCTTGATATGCTATGAGATTTTAAAACATGGATAATAAAACCCAAAAACCCAAACCCTGGGGTTTAGGATCAACAGGCCCTTTTTGATCAAAATATTATTCATCTGTATTTACCTTTAAGTTACTATCAGGGGGAAATTTAGACTCTGAAACTGAGAGCCCAATAGATAGTCTTCTCACTAAGGTCTACGTCACTCTCTGGTTCTTTCTTTCTTTCCTTTTTCTTGACACTCTAGAAAATATTATGAGACTATTATCCTTGCTTCATCACAGACTAAAAGGTGAAAACCACAGTCAATTTCTGGTGACCTCTTGTGCTTGTATGTGGTGGATGTGAGTCTGAGGTCCGGGACCTGGGCAAGGAACGGAGGAGGGCAGACACGTCTTGTACTTTCGTTTCTTCACTTTGATCGGACGTTTTATGAAAAGCTTTAAGGGAGGACTCCGTGGGCCCCACAGAGGGAGGGAGGACCAGGAGCGCCGTGCCCTTCGTATTGGACTGGTCTGAGGACAACTAGGTTTCAAGTATTTTCTCATTAGCTGTGCCAACTTGGGAAGTCACTTCACATTTGGGGTTCGGGGGGGCCTCAGTTTTCTCATCTGTAAAACAATCAACTGGATGAGGAGATCACTAAGAATCTTTAAGATTCTTTAAACTTCAAGATTCTGTGATTAATAGAATTCATCTTTTAGTGGAATGATAGAGTTAATGCACCTTAGCATCTAATATTATCAGGCATTGGCTTAGAAACCAAGGAAAAGTGCTCTGTATACGTGTAAACTTAGTGGAAGTTGAGAAGAATGGTGAGAGAGATAGAATGGATGTAAAAATATGAGTAGAGGGTTGCTTTAATTTGAATAGCCTCATTTTTTTTTTAGTGCTCTGAATAGGAATAGAAAAGAAAAGGTTAGTATTTACAGGAATTGCATTTTTTAGGTCATTCAGGGTTAATGACAAATTTCGATTGTCATACATAAAAGGTCTTATTTACATAAACAATCGTACACAGTGTCTGTCAACCCAAGAAACTAAAAGGCCTAAAGTGCTTCTCCTGGGTTTAATCTGTCACTTCACTGGATAACACATTTGGCTTTAGAATCCCCTAACAAGTCTTTAGCTATCATTGCAAGCCAAGGGAAATACATCTAGCTAGCTAGGACAATGATGAGTTTCGGGTTTTATTTATTGTACCTTTCAAAGCGAACTAGATGCCACCAAACAGCTTAAAGGAATGAGAAGAAAGCACATGACCGGAAGGGCACATGGACACAGGACTCGGAACGGTCAGGGCCGTACCTGTGGGGATGAAGGCCGTGTGCTGCTGCAGCTGCGCGCTGGTCAGAGCCTGCTGGTAGTGCAAGACGCTGGGGCTGAAGACGGCGCTGGCACCATTGCTCTTTTCCAGTGCTTGTCTCTTTGGTAAAGGGGGGAGAGCACCAGGTGGGAAGGCCTGGAGGTGAAGAAGTGGATAAGGTGTGTGTAACTCCATGCAGCTCCGTCTTCAGTGTCCAAGAGATCATTAATTTTTGCAACAGTCTTTTTAAAAAAATGACAGCTAAGGAGACGCCCCTGCCATGCACCTGAACTTAAACAGCGGCAATGTTGAGTGAGGGCGAATTTGTTATTGAGAGCGGAAGCATGATTTCTGTCACCCAAACAGTAGCATCTCAACTAAGGAAAAGAAAAACTATCAAGCAACAACAACAACAAAAAAAATGGCTTCAGCTTTTAAAATGAGTTACACTAATCTACCGAGGGAAAGAAGCATTTGTGTTATTATTAATACCTAGCCTTTTCTTTAACGAAATGACAATTTCTTGAATTTAAATGTTAATAAAAATTATAATGAGCATTTTCTGAGCCAAGTATTTTAAATTTGCTTCACTCTTTTGGAAAAGGTATTAAAATTTGTTAGGATTAATTTATTTTACATATTACATATGAAAATGGGATGGCTAAACACCTTATTGAATTTTTTCATTACTTAATCATAATGATATTTGGCAACCAGCATTTTACAAGTAATACAAATCTCTGATGGGTCTCTGAAAAGCTACATGCAAAGCGAAAGGTGAAAGGTCAAAGTACCAGGTCTACAGATGCTTCGAGAGGTCGCTTCATTGCTTTGGCAGTCGACTGAGTCTTTTAATAACAGGCAGCGAGCACATGATGGCAGTGGGCCAATGGGATTCAAGCGAATTAACATACAGGTAAACAGCAAGCAGAGGTGCATCATGGGAACGGCATTGCATTGTGGATAGGTGAGAAGGAAAAAAATATTCTGAATGCAATATACAACGTACAAAACACTAGGCATGCACAACAACAAAAATGTTCTCTAAAGAAATGAATATTACACCTTAAATTAGTATTGAAGCAAAAATGCATCTACTATACCTTAGTTAAAAGCATATAAGAGAGTAAAATATAGATGTTTGAAATTCAGGAAAGTTAATCAAAACAGCAGCTTGCATACACACCATAAGCATTTTTTATATTGCTTCAGAAAAAAATGCAAAACTTTTAAGGGCCGTAGAATTGGAGAACTTCTGATAAGTTAGTTTTCAAATATAAAATAGTCAATGTGCTGAGTACGTACGTAAGATCCAAGTTAAAAAATATAATATCTCAAATTGTATTAATTTTTAACAAAGATCTATAGCCTAACAAAATGAAGTGGCGAACTGAGACAAAAAAATTCAGGCAAAAAATATTCAAACGCAAGATTATTTAGGCCAAACGATTTGGGTTTGGGTCTTCATTTTTTGTCTGAATCATGTGGGGAATTGTCTCAGTTCTTCTCTTCACTCTGCCAGCTTGGCTTTGCAATGTGGAGTAAGGCCCCAAACTCAGCCGGGTTTGAATTGGAAGAGGGAAGTTCTCACATTTTCCACTTTTATTCCATTACACTGTTTCTAATCACTAACTTATCATCCATTCTAAGTTTTCCACTACATTTGAAATTAGAATTCAATTTATGTCAAACAACTTACCGGATCATGCTAATAAAATACCCTTTAAAAAGGTATTTAGTGTCCTCGGATATCAAAATATCTCATATTTAATAATCTTATTTGTACTTTTAGCTACAATCAGTGACCAACCCAGTAAATGAGACATGGAACTCTTGGCTAGAACAAGTCCAGTAACTAAAAATAAGAACAGCCGAAAAATGGCAAAGTACTGCTTGAAATTATAGAAATAAAATAATATCTTTAACTTATAACCATACTTTTGGGCAGATAGTTTCATTTAGACAGCTGAAATAATAACAAATATTGATTGATTGAGACCACAATGAAAAATTTTCCTATCCCTGGATAATCATAAGAAATCTAAAAATTCTATGATGAAAATTCTGTGAAAATAAAGAAATTTGAAAGAATAGCTCCAATGCAAATAAAAAAATGAAATACCCCTTTTTTACATTTAGCACAATAAGTAAATCCCTAAGGTTTGTAGAATAAATACAAATGTTACATTCTAAAGTTCTTCATTAGGACCATGGCATATGAGATAAAATGGAATAGTCCTAAGCCCTCAAAATGGGAAACAGTGAATGATATTTTCCTTGGACAATAATGGGGTGTCGATCCTCATTTGATGATTCAGGATCGGAAGTGTAGAAATGATGGGAAATCACTCCATAGAAGAGCAGTGGTCGGCAGGGCGTGAGGGCTTGAGAGGAAGTGGAAAGGACTGGACGCTGAGAAGAGAGGAGAGTGGCCAGTGGAGACCATCAAATCTTACGAAATCACGGTTTCACAAGTAGAATCGTGAACATGGTTATAAGCCAACAAGCTCCACAGTAAGAAAGCTTCTCTATACTAGATATCCTTTCCTTGGGTATCAGTGCTCCGTCACGTAACTCCCACGACGCCCTCTCTGTTTAACATCTTTCATTCCCATGCAGTTTTGCATTGCTAAGTAATGCCTTTTCTTTAGCTTGAATTGGTCAGTGCCAACTGTGTACGGCACACGGCCTGCTCTCAGAGCCTGAGAACATGAACTGGACGATTAGAGTCCAAATCATGTGGACCTCGATTCTCCCCTTCTCGGGTTCGGTCCTCAGGAGCCCCAGAACACATCCCCTCCTGGGGTGATCTTTTCTGATGTGCTAACCAGAAGAGCCGCTGTGTCTGCAAAGGCCGACGTTTGTGGACAAGATTCTGACTTAACAAAGGGGCATTTGATGACGTCTCCACGTAGGGAAGGAAATAGGAAATAGTTCTCCTTAGGATAGTCACCTGGAAGGTTAATGTTTTCTTTTTCTTCTGAGCTGAGTGTTCTGAAACTGAGTTTTCGTAGAAGTCATTATAATCTAGGAACGTAAAGACACTCGGCGCTCTGACCAGGCTGGACAATGAAGCACCTCCTCTACCTTCCACGTCCAGGTTACCTTTACTACGCACCAGTATCTCGTCTTTTGAAAGAAACCCTGGGATCTGGGAGGAGCAAGCACGCATGTTACCACCTTACATACCTCATACTCTGAGGCACGTGAGTAGACGGTGTTAAGAAATCTGCATGGATGAGTAATCATGTTACAAGTCGGTGCCGTAGTCCACAGATGCTCTGATTGCGAGGGTGTAGGTGACTGATGGTATTTAGTTACATTGCCAGATCTTCAGGCTTAGAACACACTAGAGAGATCAGCAAATCCAGTGCCTCCTGGGGGCTTCCTTAGGCATTTGTGCCTAGAAAGAAGTTCTCTTTAGTTGAGCTTCTATTCTGTGCATTCATTCTTGCTGGCTTTACCAATATATGTGTGTATTTTATCCTCTGCCTTCTCTGGGCCTCCTCCAGCTCGTGTACAAGCAGCCAAGTTCTTCTTCTTTCTGGGTCAAGGATCCGCCCAGCTCTGGGCTGAGGCAACGGACTAAGGGCCCGTGCCAGGCATGACAGGCAAAGACCAAAGCTGAGGAGTCAGGACACCCTGGCAGCAATCATCAGAGCCGCCTCTGTAATGCGGAATGAAAGGACGTGAGCAGGCAGGACGGAAGTCAGAGCTCTTGTTCACGCGTCACAGAACGGGGTCTCCTCGCGGAGCCCCACTGTTGTGTGTGGGAAGAAAGACGGCTTGCTCGAAGATCGGACACCCTGTGGGGGACGGGCACCGAAGAGCAGCTCTGTCTGCCTTATTTTCACATTTTAAAAATTCTGGTGAAGTTGATGCTCATGTGTTTAAGAGGTATTCTAAAAAAAAAAAGCTCTAATGGAAATAAATGTCTCTTTTCCTGGAATCAAAGCTTTAAATTCATCTTCAGGGTCCAATTAATGAAAAGATGGGGTTTACGGTAATAAAAATTGCACTGCCGAGATTCTGTGTGTTCAGATATGAAACTCGGGTGAATGGAACATCGATATCTCCTGACGGCAATCATTCCTCCATTTGCTCTTTCAAATAAGGAAATAAAATAATAGGTTTTTTTTTTTTTTTTTTTTCAGTGCGCTGAGTAATCTGGCTTCTAGAGTAAGAACACTCCGGCTTTACCCAGTGCACCTAGGCGGGTTTCCAATGAGCCTCTCGCGCCACTGCAGAGACAAGACAGGCTCAGTAACTGGCATGTCACTGTTGGGAAGAAGCTGGTTTTTGTTCTAAACCGATGTTCCTTTGGGGTGTCTTTGATGATGCTGCCAGAGTCCCTGCCACGTTGGAATCCCAAATTTGGGCACAGGGTAGCAATCCAGGAAACTGCGGTAAGTAAACATACGGTCACTCACAGCAGTAACCTGCAAGCAGCTTGATGAGTGATGTGAGAACAAGCAGAAAGCCGCCCGGGAGAGTACGGTCGTGATTTAAAGATCACAGGCTGGAGAGTGGCCTGCTTGGGTGAATAGCGTTTCTTCTCTTACCCGCTTCAACCCAGACCGTCCACTCTTTACAGAGTGGGCGTCACTGTTCAGAGACGTAAGGTGTGCAACGCCATAGTCAGCGCGGCACGGGCAAACTGATCTTAGAGAACAGGCCTGCTATGCCGAGAGAAACAGGAAAGGGAAAACCGGGTGTCTACTGGTTTTCCGGTTTTTGGAGCCAGGCACCCCTGAGCCCTATGTCATCCCCATGCTCTTTGGAGGACGCTACGTGGTCTAGCACAGTCCAACTCCTTCATTTAAGCCACTGAAGTTGGTTTTTTGTCCCTGGCACCTGGAGTCCTAGCGATGGGGATATCCTTGACACCCAGTGATGATTAAATGTGTTCTTTGTGCCAGCCATCAACAGCCTAGCTAGCACACATCGGAGCTGGCTCCGAGAATCATTACGATGAAAGAAATTCGCTTCTCATCGGACGAGATCTTCACCCAGTGGATGGTAAGATGGAGTCCATACTGGCGGAGTGAATGGAAGGCCTCATCGACTCTCTACAGGAATTTCGTTTTCCCAGCATTCAGCAATCAATTTACTGTCATCTCTTCTCGACACCCCCATTCCCAGCTAGAACTGGTTTTGAAAACCCCTCTCGGACTCGAACAACAACAGCAAAAAGACGCGGGAGAGTTTCTCGGTGTTGTGCTCTCTTACACTGGCTGCACACATCCGCAGGTATAGAGAAGTCCACGCACTCTGAAAAATCACCGTGTTGTCCTGTGACGTCGGGAGGAAAAGGACAGGAGGAGACAGCACCGAGTGGACAGGGGTTCTGAGAAGGAACAGCGAGTGATGAGGGACTCAGTCCTCAAGATCCTTGGAAAAGGCCTCTGTCACCACACATGCCACGCTGAGTGGCGGTCACGCAGGGCAGGCTCTGTGCCTTCAGCCCTGCACCCCTGTTGCTGGTCATGGGGCCAGTCCCTCATAAACATTGGCAGAAAGAATGTTGAACAGCCTGGACTTATTTGTATAACGACTACCCTTGCATTTTGGTCAGTTAATGTTGTCTGAGGTGGCAGTCGATAGTTAGAACAGTGTGCTGTAAACTCTACCCTTTCGTCTCGAAAGGGTTCTCTGTCTCTCCCAAGGGAGGCCTGGTCACTGAGTCGTCCACACCCCACTGGACCCCATTATACATTTCCATCCTGTACACCTAAACTGATTTATTCTACCCAGCAACGCGGCAGGTGTCATCAAATGTTGAAAGCACTGCGCCTTCCATATATTCACATAGACTGCTGATAAGCCAGAGGTCTCGTATTATCATGAATTACTAGAAACTTCTAAAACCTAGTGCAGGGGTTCTCCAACTTGGCCACACGTTGGAAGCGGCTTCTAAAACAAGGCCACTGCCCAGGCCACATCCAAACCAGGTAAGTAAACAACTCTGGCAGAAGGGACTCGTGTCTGAACCTTTCAAGATGCCTTCAGATAATTTCAAAATACAGCTGAGTTTGAGGATCAGTGTTCTCTCTCGGCAAGTGCTTCTCAAAGGTGAAGTGGTACAAGACACCTGGGATTAATTTAAAACTTGAACTCTGGTCCCAAAGGTCTGCGGTAGGGCCTGGGAGCCTGGAGCTACAACAGGCCCTGCGGGGCAGTGAGGAGCCTGCTGCTGGTCTCTAAGGGGCAGTACAGGGGCCCAAGTTCTGGAGCCTGCGTTACAGGGCATGCTTTTTTTTTTTTAAGCATCACTCAGTACAGCTCCATCTTCATGTCTCATGACTTGATATTCTGCATGCAATTTCTTATAGGGAAGAGTCCCTCGCTGACAAGTCCTACTAACTTGTCTCACCTGCCCTGGGAAGGGCTGCCGTCCTTTGCTCAGTTGCGGGGCTGAAGCTCCCTTAAACTGGGGAGCCCACCTTCCCGTCTGTGACCAGGCCCCTGAGCCCGGCGCTGAGGAAGAGCCCAAGCGCCTCAGGGTCACCCTGGACTTGGGGAGGGCGCTGGCCCCTCGCCTTCGCTTCCCTGCGCCCCAGGGATTTACTTATTGTGCTGAAGAGGGGAGGGAGGGGGAAACGAAACAAAACAAAACAAAACGGGGAAAACAACCACAGAACTTAGGCAGCGGAGCAGCAGGAAGAGCAGCCTTCCCTATTTCCCAACCGTTTCGGAGAGCGCTTAGGTCCGCGGGGCGCGCCTCCCGGGCTTGCGCAGAAGGAAGGGGAGGGCGGGAGCGCCCCACTTACCATGACCGTGGCCGCCGCCGCGGCTGCCTGGGCGGCCACTGCGGCTTGGTTGGCTTGGTGCTGCGCAGCTTTGATTTTGGCCTGCAAGTGTGCAGGAGGGTGAAAATATTTGCATTTCTCCCTCATGCAACGCCCCTTTATGTAATCCATACAAACAGTTACGGTGTTGTCGTTCGTGTCGATCATCGTGCTGTCCGCGGGGTGTGCAAAGCGGCAGTCGGTCTCTCCGCGGGCACAGTTTCCTCGCTGGAACTCCCTGCAGACCTGGGACACACGGGGGACAAGAGCAGACAATGCAGAAGAGGGCCTGGCGGCCGCCTAAGCGCCACCTCAGCAGGGTGGTGTTTCCATTGTCATTTTAATTTCAATTAATTCTTTTTCTTTCTCTTTTTTCATGGTGGCCTGGGTGCCATTTACAACAAACACTTGATTATCCAGAACTCAAGTTGCCAGAATTCCTAATAAACACTGTTCTGAGTTTTGCATCGCCCTCTTTTCTGGGTTGAGACTTGATATTGAGAAAAATAAGGCAAAATCTGCAGTTTAGCTAAAACAACAAAGAAAAATGAACGGGGAGGGCTTCCATTGTCTGTGGGGCAGATATACGTTTTATATATAATAATGTGCGGCTTATATCTAAGCCCATGTATAGAAATAAATAATTTGGATGTTTGCATATATATGCAAACAGTCTCCTACTCGGACATTTCCGGGGTGCTCTAGGGTTTTTGCAGGGAGGGGTAATTTCACCATAGCGTAGGCTACCAGGTCCTAGTGGTACAACTCCAAAAAGAACCAGGGGAAGTGACAAGCTTGTCCCTCCTCCCTGAGGGTGGGAAAGGGGTTGGGGTTGATATGAACACTCCTGTTCCCCCCTAGGTCTCCCCTGCTCTGCAAACATAACTTACACTTATAATCATAAATCAGAAGAACTACAATATCCAGGACACCAAGGCTTTTCATCGAAGCGTTGATAGCAAAGAAAAAAACCCATATTTAAGAAAGATAAAAAGAGAAATATGGGAAGAGATAAAGGAAAAGAAATACATGAAGGGAAGTAGAATACAGTTTGAAGTGTTGGTGAGTTGTTGTTATTTATTTTTTTTTTTAGTTCCTTAACCCTGAATTCTCAAGTAACTAGAATGCTTCATGCTCTGAAAATTCTGGTGAATCAAGAGTTTATTGTACAAAGAAAGTCTGCATTAGAATTTGAAGAATATTCTTAATTTTGCCCTGGATATTGGTAAGAAGAACTAACACGAACGACACAGATGCATAAAACTTGTATTTGTAAATATCATTAGCAGGGAAGAATTACTAGGGAAATTTTACGTCATTTTCTTTTTAGGTTCCAATCACAAAGTGGCTATATGAGTATTTCAACGGTGGTTCACACCTAGGTCATTGGTGGTGTTTGTTATACGAAGGTTCACTGGCATGACATTCAACCTCGTGAAAGTCAGACATACTTGGGAGATAGTTTCACTGCCCGGTGGCCAAGCAGGTTTGAAGAGTAAACAGATAGATCACAGAATTGTCAATTGTTTCTTCCTACTCTGAATATTAGCCAACACTCCATCCTTAGTTCATGAAATGGACAAGATAAAAATGACTAAGATGTTCCCACAGACTCTGAGTCAGCCTCCTTCTGGAAACAGAAGGACTTAAGTCCGAGACTGCCTCAGAGGTGCAGATCTGCCTCCAGCAAGCGTTTGCTGGGGGTCTCTGCGTGTGGCCAACCTCACTGTTGGTTTGAAACAAACTGAGAGCCGCTCTGCTTAAGCCATCGTGAATCATTTTTTTCATATACCTTTGTCCACCAGCCCTGTTGGGAAGGACAGTTTATTCCCGACTCAGCTGATTTAATTGGCTTTCAAAACCGCACAGTCACTGAACCTAAATCTCCATGGGACCAGCAGGTGGAGCCCAACACGCTTTTCTGGTCCCTAGCAAGGTCTGTTCGACATTCACAGGGAGATGCTACGTCAAACCAGTAGCGATTAGAATTTATAGTCCTTTCATTTTGCGATCCGTGTACTGTGGATAGAAACTGATATTGGGCAGCAACATTGTATGGCCCTCAAGATATACTGGGTCACTATTTAGACAAATGCACAGGTGAAAGAACATTCTCAAAGGATTCAACACAAACCTCAGTGCACATCCTAGCCACACATGTATCATCTAACAACTTTACTTGGCAGTCGTGTTAAAGGAGCTCTTTGACAGATCTATTAAAATCTGTACACACCCATGCCAAATGCTCTGTTAAATACCATGGGGCACAGTAGTTACGATAAGTGGATGAATTCTCTTTTCTGATGAAAGAGAAATTCTACCGAGTAAAGTATAGACAGGTTGGCTCGACTCATGACCTAAGAATTATATTTTCTACATATATGTGCTTGTTTTCTTGACTTTTACGGCCTACTTAAATTTAAGTGAAAGAAATAGTCTCAAATGACAAATTTTCCCAACGTCCAATGCCCCCTTGTTAACAAACAACCAGGGCTGATATCTGGGACACTGTAGTGCAGATGTAACAGTTCTTAAAATACTGAAATACGATCATACCAATTGGTCAATAGTCATATCATACTTTACTCCCACCCTCGTTGCCGAGTGCCCCCCATTGCCCTGGCTTCTGGGCTTCTGACTTGCCCTTTCTGTGACCCATCCAGAGTCCAGCCAAGGTTAATCCCTAGCACAGCCAAATGCCTTCAAGAGACATAGCTGTGGCTTCTGTAGTTATTGATTCAATGATCCATTGATTGTTAGTATTTTGCCCCTGAACAGTTGATTTTTTTATCAAACATATTCTTTTCCCACAGACTAATTTCCTTTATACTCGGACTTGAGTTCAAACTGAAGAGTCACGAATGCATGGCTTTTAGATGAACGTGTGTGTGATATCTTACAGGCCTCCACTTCCATAGATGTCCACTTCTACTACCCGTGCGTTTCAAACCACAAGTAAAATCGAAGTACCTCCAGCTTGTCAGTCCTGAGAAGTTTCTGAGTTGTGGTTGAGCCTGGGACAGTGACGGGTGGGCTTCCAGGAACAATAACAGGTGTGGTGGGCAGGATTTCCGTGGGGACTAACCCGACTCCAGGGGTGACCGGTGCTAAGTAAGGAGCAAAGCTAATCGCCGTGTTTGTCCCTATTGCCGGACCTACAGGAAAAGTGGGCTGTCGAAGAAAGACAACACAGGATTAAGACATCTTTAGAATAAAACCTAAAACAATTGCTGGCAAATATCATTTGAGCAAAACTAATTGATCATATACAAGACTGTGTTAGCTGCGCCAATTGATTCTGAAATATGAAAGTTCATTAAACTTCCCTGATTGTTTTGCTTAATGAAAATCGAGTCCACATAGATCCTCTCTTCCCCAAACCATCCAAAACTATGAGAGATCACCACAGAAACCGAATTACAGGGAACAGGTTAAATTTTATTTCTGTGAAAGTGTCCTTGAGCTAATAATATTTGCTCTAATTGCTCATGATTCCAAACTAGTAAATGTGTAACACTAATGTAGTAAAGCCTATGAAATACTGGTTCATAATCTTTGACTCCTCCTACATGTTTCTCAAAGGCAGCGGAATTAAAAAAAAACACCTCGATTATTGCTTGACCAAGTTTACACATGGTCACAAAGTGCATATTACTTTGGGAATGTATTTTTCTCAGACTCACCGGTATGTTTCCATATTCACTAGCATGTATATTTCCAAAATTCATCTGCAGCTTTAAGTGCCGATATGCTAATTCTTCCTCTAGCTCAAGTAGGTATGTCTTGAACTAACCTTCCCTTCTTGAAAGACTGAATGGAAAAGCTTGAGTTTTCAACTGGTTGTTCAAACTTGGTTTGGTTTCCTGGGTCGCAGAACCAGAGCAGCCGTGATAAAGGCCTAGAGTAGCTATTAAACTTCTCTACCGCCATCCTTCTTGTCCAGGGACAAGAAGAAATACGCTAGGGGTTTGATGGGATGATTATTTTTTCAAGCTCCACCTAAAGATGCTTTTCAGAGAGGAAATGATGTCCATTGACGAGAACAACAAACTTTGTTTCACTTTAAAAAAAAAACCAATGTTGAACATTGAAGATGCTAGATCAAGATTTTCCTTAGATTAAATTTCACACGGAATTGGACCTGAATAGTTTTTCTTGGTTGGTGTGTTTATTTTTTTCATTATTGGGTGACTTTTAACCTTCTTATTTTCCAGTGTGTGCAATGATGAGTTAATGCAATTTTCTACTGTAGAACTGGGCTGTTAGCCTGTCATGCCTCTTCTCGATTTATATGTTTGTGGGTAACATTCTGTCTGTCTATTTTCAAGGCTCTGTATGAGGTGTTGAACATATGGGAAAAATAACAATCTTTGTTTATTAAACAAAATTTTTGTTGACAGCAATAACCGAAAAATATCTCTTACACGTGATCGTGTTAGAAAACAGCGATGTATTGAGAGTTTGTGCAGGGAGCTCTTGGGGAGAGGCTGGAAGCCTCGCCTGACGTGGCTGGGGGCTGAACGAGGGGATTCTAGTGGTGGGAGAGGCTGCCGCGGCCCAGCACCCTGACAGGCGGCTCTTGGGTTTTTGTGGGTCAGACACAAAAGTCACTTTGGAAGAAAGTTGCAACATGAGAAATAGCTGGCAGGGTTTTTTCCTTCCTTGACTTTCTACAAAACTTTGTATGTGTATGTTTTCCATTTTCAACCCATTTGAGTCGTAATTATAGAAAGTTGTGGTTTTCAGGAACTATGGCTTTTATAATTTAGTGCCATTGAAACAAAGCCAAGTGATTTAGATAGTAGAAGGACTGTTATACAATGTTAGGACTTAAAAACATCAGTTCTGAAAGGTCATAAATCACAACAGATCAGTGATGCAAAGAACCAGCTACATCAGAAATACCTTGGGGGGCAATTTCACTAGCAGAGATACCACAAGTTCTGACTCAAGAGGTTGACGTTTGCATTAAAAACATTTACTACATGACCTGATGTGTGGCCCAGTTTGGGGGCCATTGTCACAGATAAGGAGGGAAAAGAAGTATTAAAAAAGACTTGTACTAAATGTGTGATTTAACCCAAAGACTATTGATCAAAGCAAACATTGAGAGGAAAGAGCCCCCACCCAGACCCCTCCATTTCTGACTTTCTATAGAAGCCGATTCCCAGCCCTGTCTCCCGGGCATCACGGAAGCCAGGGTCAGTTTGGCGGCCCAGGTCCTGGGGGTGCCCTGACTGTCGATGGGGGAGCAGAACCTCCAAACTCATTTCCTCAAACCTCTGTGGACATCCACAAATCTACTGTAATGAGCTGAATTCTGCTTTCCCAAATATGTTGCCCACTTATCTAATTTAATGATCTGAAATGGGTGTCTCAGTTTGTTTATTGGTGATAGCTGGAACACAGTGCATCGGGCGTGCGATCGAGAAGTCAAAACACAGGTTTGGGACCAAGAGAGACCCTAATTCAAATCCAAAACTCTGCCCGTTATTACTTTTTATCCTGGGTAGGAAATGAACCGCTCTGAGCTTTAGTTTCCTCACCTGCAGGAGGGAAGCAAAACCACTTAGCTTAAGAGTCAGGCTGAACCAGGTGTTCGCTCCCTCCCACTATCCATGGCCAAAACTCAGTACATAGAAGCTAGCATCAGCAGTGTAAAGATTAGTATTAATAAAGTTTTCCCCTAAAATTATCCATGGATTCTATAACAGGAATGTAATTGGCATAGTGAAAACAATAATAGAGGCATAAAATAGGATTAAATATTGCAAATAGCTTTTCTTTTTCGAAATATGGGCTGGGGAGTTACATTTTGTCTTTCACGTGGAACTGAAAGTGAAAAGTTCATAGGCTGTATAAAGGTAGATTCTGTTCATATTTTCTTTATTTTTTATATAGAGTATTTTTGGTTGGTGTTGATTAGTAAAGAAAGTGCTATTATGGTAATTTTCAGAGATGGGTGCTATAGTATTATTAATTATTATTAGTGGTGACAGTAATATCTTACATCTGTGAAAGTTTGGGCTGTTGTAAAGCATTCTCTTGCACAGTGTCTTCTTCAATCCTGTCACTATCCACAGGAAGCCAGTGTGGCAACGAGAACGGCGCAGTCTCACAGGTGAAAGCAATTTAGTGCAGAGACTAACAGGATTACCCAAGGTCATTACAGCCCAGGCAGCATCAGGGCAAGGTACCCAGGATGCCTGGCTCCCAGGCTGTGGCTATTTCTATTCTTCTGCACTCACTCGATTTCGTTAGTAATTTCTTAAAACAGAAGAAAGGAAAAAAAAAACACCAGCTGTCTTTATGTTTTTGGAGAGAAAAGGGGAGTGATGGCGGGGAGCTATGTCCCACCACCATGCAGGGCCTCCTCCCTGCGAGAGAGATAGGGCATTTGCCTCCAGAAAGTGGCTCTCAGACCCCGGATTCAAATGACCCTTCTGGAGGGAGGCTCTGGGCTGACAGCCTATCCTGGTGTCTGAATTCGGTTCTTAGCTGGCGGCTGAGAACGGAGAGGGCAGCACCAGCTAAATGATTCTGCTCCTCAAAGCACACCCGCTGGAGCCTGGGAGAGTTGGCCCGTGGTTTCTTCCGAAGGGCCGTTGCCAGGCTGTCTGAGAGGAGATCCATTCGGTCCTTGTCATCTCGCAGCACTAACGGCAGCTGGGGAGGCCAGAGGACAAGAGCCACAGAAAGTCTTCTAGAAGAAAATAGCTTCTGAAGTGCTGGTCTCGCTGTTTTCTTCCCTCCGTACTTCCCTCCACGCTCCTGTGTTTCTCTGCTCAGAACTGTCCACTCTTTTTTCTCAGTGCATTACGTCAGTATATCCAAGTTCAAAGATTTAACACACACACACACACACACACACACACGCCCACGTGTTCTTTGATATTTTGTAGTGAGTGGCAAGGAAGGGGTGGTACTGAGCAGTCACAACTAAGTGGCTTGGGATATTAATGGCTCTAAAATTTCATCAATTAGCTTTTTAAAAGTAGAGCGTGAGAGTTCATGTGTTTAGAAAGCTTTCACTTCAAAGGGTAGGTATTTGGCACTCAAACTGAAGGGCTTAGAGCATGGCATCTCTCATGCTTCCTCCCTTTACTCCCAGGAACATCGCAGGAGGGCAGAGCACTCAATGCAAGACCTTGTTCCAAGGACCACATTCTATAGGCTCTTAAACCACTATGCTACTAACGGCCACCCATCTGCTTCTTTATATTGAGTGAGAAAATGAAGGTTGTGTGTGTGGTGGCTGGGAGAGCAGTGTGCTGGGAAGGAAAAGAAAAATTACTGTTACGTCCTACCAGAAAGGGGGAGAGAAAAAGAGCTAGGAGGAACAAAGTGAACGGGAATTTTCAAATATAGTGAATTTGAGAGAGAATAGTTATGACAGGAAAGAATGATTTGCATTTTATTACTGATATAGGCATGGTGCCAAAACACTGTGTGTACATTTATGGAACTTCAGCTCTTAACGGGCAAGAAAAACAAAATCACAATTCATTTCGAAGGCTAAGTAGAGGTGAGGAGGCCTCACTGACAGTGATGGCGACTGGCAGTAAATCATGGGGATAGATCTGGAGTCCTAAGGATGAGATGAAGTTAACATCTGAAGGGTAACAGGATAACTTCCAGCAAGAGCAACGGCCATGAGGCGAGCAAGAGCTTTGTGTGGTCACAGAACTGAAGGTTTGGTTTGGTCTGAGTGGGTACAGGAACAGTGGGCCGCGATGAGCTGCGGGGCTGGGTGAGGACCAGATCACAGACAATGTTACAGATCATAGTCAAGGTTACATGTTTGGGCTTTGTCTCCAGTGAACTGGGAAAGTGTCGAAAGATTTTACCTAAGGGAATGCTATGATTGCTCTATGCAGGATATGTTGGAATAAAGCAAGAGGGAAACTGAGAGATTAGAAAGGAAATCCTCATAAAGTATTTGCATAAACAGATGGATGGGAGCTCAGACAAGGGTGCTGGGAGGTAGAGCAGTAGATGGCCTTGAAGGCAGACACATCAGGACTTACTGATGAGCTGGACGTGAGGAAGTATATGTGACAGAGTCTGCTTGGTTGTGGTCTGAAACTGCTGGTCGCGTTTACTGAGGTGGGAATGTAGTGGAATAAATAATTTGGCCTTTAACAAGTCGAGTTCCTGTGAGAATTTTCAATAAGGGTGAGTCCAGTAGGAAGTTGGATATAGGAGCCCGAGGCTCAGAGGAGAAGTTGGGCTGGAAACATACGTGTGGGACTGTTCTTAGCCTCTAGATGGTGGACAACCATGGGAGTGGATGAGACCCGGAAGAAGAAGGTAGGTGGGAGAGACGTCGACTGCTGGGGACCTCAAGGTATAGCAGCCTCAACGTATAGCAGCCTCAATGTATGGCAGAGAAACATAATAGAGACAGGAGAGGAAGGAGTGATCGGAGAGGAAGGCGTGCTCCATAGAGGAGAGTTGATTACCCCTGTTGAATATTGCTAAGGGGTCAAACGAATACAATGAAGGTGAAAGCGACCATCAGTTAAGAGATATGAAGGTCATTGGTGAGAGATTTCAGGGTGGATGGGCGAAAAAAGGAGAGGAAAATTATAGAGACATTTAACTTAGAAGAAATCCTAAAAATGGAATGGTACTTGCTCACTGTATGTTTACCACGTTATTTGTTTTGAGCAATTTCGACGCGTATTAGTTTCTTGTAGCTGATCTAACAAATTACCATAAAACTTGGTGGCTTCAGACAACACGTATCTATCCTTGTCTAGTTTTGGAAGCCATAAATCCAAAATCAGCTCAATGGGGTGAAAATCAAGGTGTTGGCAAGAACACACTCACTCTGGAGGCTGTGGAGGAGAATGCTTTCCTGGTGTCTTCCACCTGCTGGTGGTGGCTGGCTCTCTTAGGTTTGAGGACACGTGGCTCCAGTTACAGTCTCTAGGGACTCACTGCCTTTCTCTTCTTCCAGATGTGTCAACTCTTTGTTCTTTTCTCGTAAGGTTGTGATTGCGTTTATTTCTACTTTGATTGGTTGATTTATTTTTGACCCGGGAAATACTGGCTATTTTATTATGAATGGTACCAAGCAGAATAACGGGAAGCTAAGGCTCAAAAGCCCGGACTCTCGCTCCAATGGCTTGTAGGTAATAGATTCTACAGGGCAAAGTCATAAGACATCACGGGTTAGGGTTTTGGGGCTATGCTGCGGAGCGGATTGCTTGGAGGTGAGGTTAGGGTCACGAATGGTTTCTGCAGGTCTTGAGGACAGCCCTGAGATCTGTTCTGGTCACCTCTGCTCCATTTCATGGGGAAGCAGCCAGGGGGTGGTTCCACCTTAGAGCTCAGGAAATGAGACATCACTTCAGTCAAGATGTTATCTTTAGCCCGGATCCTGTGACCTTTAGTCAGGTCCAGGCTACCGTGTTCTGCTGCTTCGGGGCTGCTGATTCTCTGGGGGAAGAGCTAGGTCTGGGAGGGATACGGACACAGAGGGAGCTGACTGCATTTCATCCAAGGGGATTTCCGCATCTCTAGACGCCTAACTTAATCACACCTGTAAAGAGGCTGTTTCCTTTAAAGGTGACATTTACAGGTGCCAGGGCCTCTTCAGGGCCACTATGTGGCCTATCACACTGGGCTAAGTCACAAGTTATTTCCCAAGACTCTGAAATTACTTGTTTATGGAGTTGATAATTAAGTTTACCATACTTTTAATTCTAATACTTCTTGTAATATTTAAGCCTCTACAAAAATATTTAAATGTAATGTGCCTTTTTCATAATCATGATGATTAACTTCTAATGAATATTTTAGGTAATACAGAACTTTCACAGAAAGTTCAACTCATCGTTAACAACAGGGATGGAATTTTCTTCATTCACATCGCCATCACTGATATCAGGGTTAATCC
This sequence comes from Sturnira hondurensis, assembly GCF_014824575.4. Classification (NCBI taxonomy): domain Eukaryota; kingdom Metazoa; phylum Chordata; class Mammalia; order Chiroptera; family Phyllostomidae; genus Sturnira; species Sturnira hondurensis. The sequence goes on along the minus strand of NW_028082350.1, from coordinate 12,260,201 downwards.
TTACGTATTCTAAATAAATACGAAGTGAATGATTAAGGCGAGTGAGATATACAGGGTCTGGCCCACATAATGCCCCCATTTTTAATCACAAAATCTTTTACTACAAAATCATAAGCATGTCATTCTATAACATAATGATATCACACTCAAGGACACCACGTGACATTTCAGGCGAAACATTCACATTAAAACTATAAGTTACGACACCCACATTGTTCCCCTCCTGACCACACTCACAGGGGCCTTCCCTCTGCAGTGCTCTGTGGAGCACAGCGCTGCTGTGCTGACTTTGGTGGCTTTAAGTTTATTCCCGTAGACATTATCTAATGCCATATAACTCAATCACGTTAGCACCTAGGTCATTTAATAAACTAATTTCTCCGTGCATCAGTGAAGAGAACCACAACTTACATGTGTATGGTTTTAAGTAGATCTACTTAAATGCCTGTCTTTGGTGTCAGATGGACAACATTTGGTGTTAGAAGGACAGTACAACTCTCCTTGTGTTGTCCTTAAATTTAGGTTAACTGCCGCTCATCCTCCTCACTTATTTGGGGGCCTCATCCAAAATCCTAACGCCCTGGGCTTGAATCCTGTTTTGCCCTTTCCATGAACCTGTCTGTCCCCTAAAGACTGTCACACCTGGTTTCCCTTGGAGCCACCTGCACCTGGCACTTCTTACAAATCTGGGCAGAGCCGGCTTCTGGCTACTTTGCGCCACCATTCTTGACCTTGAGATGAAGCAGCTTTACCTGTATTTGGGTGTGGATAATGCTCACTTTTTTGCCCAGTTTTTGTGGGAATAATAAGGATGCACACCATGTAGGGGTAGTACCTGAAATACCACGTATCTGTTCTTGTTTTGTAATTATTTGTTACATAAAATTTCTTGTACCACAATGTATTAAAAAATAAGTGTTAAAATTCCTTTATAATACAAACAACAAGTATAATGTGAATGAATAGAAATGGAATTAAAAATAAAACACAAACGATTGTTTTTCCTGAAAGCTTGGGCCAAAAGTGTGGGTGTGCATGATACACGGGGAAATATGGCACTCACCACTTCCCCGCCTCTCTCCCCTGTTCTGGTGCCGTGCCAGCCTGCCCTCTCCGTCTCCTCTCGTAGATGCACAATAAGGAAATTGAACTCCTGGGTAGCTATCCCTTGTAATTTAGCGGCTTTCAATAACGTAGAATTTTCATACAATCAAGGCTGATTTTTAAACAATAGCCTTTTGTGTATGTGCTCTTTTCCAAAAAGCAAATTTCACTCACTTCACTAGCTTTGTTTTTTAAAAAAAATTAGCTTGTTTTGGACAAATAATTCACAAATAGAAAAGCAATCCGCTAAAGCCAAATGCACTGCTTGTCTCCAGGGTCTCACGCCTAAAACAATCTCCAGTCCTTTAAGGAAGGACTTTGAAATACTGTGAAATCAGGGAGGAAGTATCACACAATTTAACACATTTAATCTCGCGGTCCCTGCCCCAGCCGCCTCAGCCCAAGCAGGCCTGCGAGAGCCTGTGACGATAAGGCAATCTGCTCTGGGGCTGGCTGTCGGGGTCCAGGCCGGCAGACTGGTCTGAAAGGCCCGGTCCCAGTCCCAGCTCCAGCGTCCACTCGCTGCATGCCACCGGCCAAATCATTCCACTTCTCTGATTCCTCCCTCTCCTCATTCTTAAAATGATGCCATTGAACTACATAATCTGTCAGCTGCCTTGCTTCGAAAAAAAAGTCTCAGGCATCAAACCCTCTCATTAACAAAGACCTTCACTTCTTCCTCTGAATGAACCTGTAGAACGGTCACCATTTGAAGGTCGTGCAAATGTAGCGCCTCCTGGTGAGGAGGAGCAGGAGGGACACCCATCTCCCAGATATTGGTTAGACACTGTTTTCGCCTAGTGTCTCCACACACACTTTTCCATTTGACTAATTTTAAAACCCTTATTTTCAGCCTCTCTTTAGCTTCGAAGCCATTTGCTTTAGTTGTAGCCAGAGACAAAGTCGAGGGAGGCCCTCTTAGGACAGTGTGGCGCTGCCCGCACCAACATTTGCATCACTGAGCCCGTCCTGAGATGTGACGTACTCACCACTGGATGGAGCGGGGTTCCTGGAAACATAAACTGCATCTGCTGGGCGAGCATTGCTGCTGCAGTCTTTTGCTGGATCAAATTGTTCCTCCCATTAATTTCTAGTTGCGTTTTTAAGTGGGTAGGAGGGTGAAGATACTTGCAGTTCTCTCGTGAACAACGGCCCTGTAAAATGAACAGGGTGGTTTGCGGTGTTATCAGTAGCCTTCAACTCTATCATCACAATCACTCTATACACGCAAAGGCAGGGACCCCATGTGTGTGTGCGTGCATGCACACACGTGTTGGAACGCAGAACAGAACTGAAACCTACAAGGAGTGAACCAGGCATGAACTACCAGCTTTGCCCAAAGCTGCTGAGTAGAGGAATTTCCTGAGACTGGTTGTTGCTGCTTTCGACGGAGTGTGTCTCTGACAGTGGACTGTGAAGACACGTGACTGCTTAGAGTACAGACAGACCTCCCTCCGAGGCAGCGTGGAGGGCCATCGGAGGGGTGAGTCTATTGTGACTTCTCAACAGGAGGCCTTGACCCCACTCCGCCTTGGTCTGTGCATGCTAGGGTGACGAGGAAGCAGAACCGACAAGAAGAGCCTCTCGAAATGTGTGTTTCAGATTGGCTGAACACATCCCTCGTTCCAATTACTGAAGAAGAGGCAATGGTAGTGCAGGAGTGGACTCTTACTCATAGATGCATCAGGGGAGTTTCCAGACATAAATTCGGATAATCACTCACAACAGATTGGTTTGGTGCACAAAAACCACTACCCCACGTCCTCGCCCCACCCCCACGACAGTTGTATCAAGTGTAATGTCATGACGCGACATAGTGAAGAATGTTTATGGCAAAAGTCACATTTGGACATTAAAGTTGGCAAAGCAAAAAAGAAATATGTGGCACATGTGCATAAAACCAGTCTTGAAGAGTTTTGCAAATTCTAGTGTTTACACTGAAGTCCCAAGTTTTCAAACCACCAAATGAGAGAATCATGTTGATGCGTGAATTCTGCAATTTCTGGGGAAAGACTTGCTCACTGTGTTTACCAGCATGAGTATTACCATTCCCTAAAGAATTAGTCTGTTTGCAACCAAGAAAGAGAGAATATGGGTTTGTTTACCAGATATAAAAATAATTTTAAAAAGCAAGCTGGGTGGATCTGGGGATACAAATTTGTTTATAGCCACCCTAATTCTAAACATCTGGAGTTCCCGCTCTGCTTCCCACTCATGTGAGCGGCGCTCTGGGCAGCGTGGGCTCCCTCTGGACTGAGAATCCCCCTGAGAAGGGCAGGCGCCTCCCAGGCTCAGTCCAGGTGGTCTGTGCTCATCAGCCGACCTTGCCCGAGGGCTCCGCTGTCAGGCATTAGAGACTGTGTCACCCTCTGCCGGGAGGACACAGAGGCGGGTACTGGGCACCCCAGAAGGAACTGGCTCTGTTCCTGCTAATGCACTTCCGTAACAACGGGCAAAGCCAGCGTGTCTCCTTGGTCTCAAGTGTAAGTTGTGATGTTTCATTCGGCCTTCTGTGGTCCAGAGTTGGAAGGTCTGTTGTAAAGACACAGGTCAAGTGGAACCATCATTAAAGATAGTCTCTACCTCAGAGCAGTCCAGGAATCTTTCTCTTTCCATCTACTTTGCTCTGCTAAGTTTGGGGTAAAGTTTTTATCCTACCGGTACTTTGCTCCCTGTTTCGTGACACCCCAGGGTCCCTCTAGCCCTACCAACTTGCTTCGGACATCTCTTCTCTCACCTCCCTTTCTGCCCTCCCTCATAAATGCTTTCGTCTCTCAGTTTGCTAAAGTCAAACCTCCAAGAAAGTGTTCAGTACCTGCTCCTCCAGCACAGGCGTGTGACCCGTTTTTGAATTGACTGTCTTTGCGTCGGGTACACGAATACATACATGTGATGGGAGATGGCCATGGCATACAAGGCGGGGCTAGGGAGAATTAGACACCGTGACATTCCTTGTACAGAGGCTAAACCACCCCAGGCTTCTCTGCGATGACTTCCATCCAAACTCTCCTTAGTCACAACCCCTCCCCTTGGAAGCTGACCCTGGAGAGGCTCACGTACTCAAGGTCCGCTCATAGGCCATTGGGCACAAAGGTAGAGGTGGCCTGAAGGGAGGACCTGGGAAAGCAGAGCCGCTAGAACAGAGACGGACTTTGTGAAACACCCATGCCTCTACCAGTTTGGGTATTCAGCTTTGCTCATTCCGAGAACTGTCTGTTGGACCCCTCGACTCCTAGCATTAAGGCTTTGTGGCTGTGTGTGAAGATGTAGCCAGACAAAATAGGGGTTTCTTGTAAATGCTATTATCTCCGGAAACAACTGGGCCTCTTAAGGAACTGCACAAACTGTTTTCAGCCAACAGAACATCATTTACGATATCAAATTAGTAATTTATCGGTGGATTTGTTTTTTTTTCCCCATGAGAATTAATGTAATTTCCCAGTGTTCTTACTTACACACCTGGGGTTAGGTATATTATCGATTGCCCACGTACCAGACAACTTAGACGTGGCTATCTCATTTTCTCCTGAAAGTAGCTGTGATGATCCTTATTTTGCAAAATGGGCTCAGAAAGACGAAGGAGCTTTGCTGAGATCATACAAATGGTAAATGATGGAGCTCGATTCTAAATCCAGGTTTCCTCGACTCACATCACTACACCACGTTGTTTATTAGCAATAGTTAAAGTCCCAGGGGATGAGAATCTAGCATGATTCTCCATAATATAATAGAAGGCATGACGCAATCTAAAATACAAAAGATATATATGAGGATTTGGGAATGAAAAAAGGTCACCTGCCTGGGTCTATTCATTGGTAGGAAGATAGAGAGGAGTGGTTAAATCCACAGGCTCACAGAGGCAGCTGTCTGGGAACATCACTTTGGCTCTGCCCATTTCTAAATCTGAGCGTATTCCCTGGATTTCTTGTGCCTCAGTTTTTTTCATCTGCACAATGCAAATCATCACTGTTTTTCCCGCTGAGGTCTGCTGTGGGATTGCATGAGTTAATACATGCACCAGGTTTGGAAAAAATGCTTGGCAAATAGTAGGCACAAAGTAAGTAAGTAAGTTGTTAATATTACCAAAGAAAGAAGAATATGTGTATGTGACATTTTGGTTACAGTAAGGGCACGATGACAAGTTCAGCTGTATTTTGATCGGCTTTTCGATTCCTTTATAAAGTAAACTTTCACTTCAAAACATGATACAAACTACTTAGTTATACTTATCTAAGTATCTTATATTGAACATCCTTTTCAACTCTACAGGGTGTTTCTGTAAGTGCCCAAATTTAAAGAGACAGCCTTGAACCCTAGTCCAATGCAGTATTAATATTTTGAAGTGTGCCGCACGACGGTGTCTGAGCATATTAACCCCAGCACTGGGAAGCTCTAGGCAGTGGAATTTCAGTGAGGGATCTGATAGGATTCTCAGCTGCTAAAAGAAAAGCTACTGTCAGGATATAACAAGCTATCTAACACAGTAAACAATTTGTAAGGGAGTTTCTGCGAAGGTGTGAGATTTGCCAGGATGCACAGCATCCCACAGAAACTGTTGATTATCAAAGCAGGTTGTCATAACTGCATGGGAGAGGGCAGCGCACGGCAATGTACAGCATCTTTGTACATCACGGTGAGACGAAACACGAGTGTCAAGAATAGTGCCTCCCGATTTCAGTCTAAGACGGAAAGATAAAAATGTCTTGGAAACATCTTTCTGTGGCTGCTCGGGTTGTTTTCTGTTTCATTTGAACACTTCCTCCCTTGTAGCTCTTGGTCGAACACTGTTTCCAGAGAGATAAGAGCGGTGTGAAGTCCAGCCCTTAGAGAAGGGGACAGGCACCACTTCTGTGGGAGGGAGAGGGGCGGGCCACTCCAGCCTCCTTGTGCAGAGTCCTGCGGAACTGGGAGGTAAGAGCAGGGAGGTGTGGGGAGGATGGGGAAGCCCAGGGAAGTGGGCTCACCCCTGCCACTCCGGAGTCATATGGGCCAGGCTGACCCTTAGGTTACCCCAGGTGGGACACACCGGGTGTGGAGAGAGCAAGTGGTTTCCATCACACTCGCCACTGTTCTCAGTGTACAGTACTTCCAGGCAAGGGTCTTATTCATGCATTCCATCAACCAATAGTTATTGAAGTCCTACTATGTGCCAGGCATTGTGTTAAGTGCCAGTTAACCAAAGGTGAGCAAACAGAAGAGGCGCTGCCTCCCATCCTGCAGCCTGCAGTTCGGCAGTCCAGCGGCGAAGACAGATGTTGGCCGAACAATGACAGAAACGTGCATGCTTACAAACATGCTCTGGAGGAGAGTGCTGGGAGGGAGCGCAGGGAGAGGGTCTGAACCGAGATTTAGTGAGTCAAGGAAAGGCTCTGTAGAGGTGATGTTTAAACAGAGACCAGACAGCTGAGAATGAATTTGGCAAAGTAGTACGTGGCAGCAGGTGTGTGTGTGTGTGTGTGTGTGTGTGTGTGTGTGTGTGTAGGGGGAGAATAGGGAATGAGAACAAGATGAAGAGAATGTACCATCTGGGGACTTTCTCAGTGTTTCTCAAGGATGGCGGACAGAGAAGGTGTTGGAGGGAATGATACGGGATGAAACAGAGCGGCGTGGACTGGAGCTGGATGCCGAACAACTTTGAGAGTGAAGTCAAAAGTTACGGGTTTGATTGCCATTGTACGTTTCTAAGCAGGAGACTATCAAGAACAGGTTTGTTTTATGCCACAGGTAAAATTGTACCCTGATCATTAGATTTTACATCTCTAATTTTATTATAGTTTGTTTTTTTTTCTTATTTAAAAAAATCACATAATTCGGAGTTTAGATAGTATTGGTGCTATTTATTCTGGATGGTTAGAAACAGGTGACAATTTAAAGCTGAATTAAGTTTATTAAAATAAGCAGCCGTGGAAAGTTCTAGTACAGAGTACCCATGTTGATTCTTAACATGGTGAAGAAAGATGCTAAATGGCTGTAACACGTACTTGGCAGAACAACAGATCAGAGCTCTCAGAATTACACGGCCATTATACAGTGCAGGACAGAATAAATGCAGCTTCGGCTGAGAAAAGATTTCAGGATCGAGCCGGTGTGTGAGACACAGAAAGCATAATTGGAACATGAGATTTTCTAATTGCTTCTTTTAAAACAATAATTTTTGGAATCTTTTCCTAGTACGCTCCTAACTGAAAAAGTCAATTAAAATACGGGAGGAAAAGAGAAAACATTAATTAGGAGATGGTTAAAGGGGTTAACAATAGGAGTTTTTGCTCACAGGAACAGCCAATAGACAACTCTGTCCCATTTGTTTTCTGTGGGAAAAAGCAGCAGATTGCATCTGATCTACGATTGGAACTGTCAACAGGCCTCTGCTGTACGCATTGCTTGGGAATAGTCTTGGCGTGGGCCACGCCATCGATCAGCAGACTCTGAGAAGGCCCTTGTGGGAGGTAAGAGTTCCTGCTGAGAACCAGGGTCACGGCCGGGCCCACTGAACTCTGCCTCTTTTGGTCGGGTCTCGTCCACCTCCTGGTCTCCGCACACGATGGTGGTTTCCAGCGCTCTCGCTGCCGCTGACGGTCCAGGGAAGGTAGTCCGTGTTTCGGAAGTGGTCTGCAGGGACACTGAGTGTAGGGGCCAGTTCTGCGCCCTGAGTGGGCCAGGGAGAAGCCATGAAGAACCTCTCCGGTTCCCTAACATTCCACAGGTGTGACGCCAACTGGGTGACACACTGATGTCATGGCAGATGCCCTCGTCCTGGAGTTCCATTCCGGAAACTCAGCTGCCTTGGAACCTCTCCTAGGGAAGCTGTTTATAATCTCATGGGAAAAGGGCCCAAGCTCTGGCCCTGGGCTGCTTGGCCCCAAATCCAGCTCTGGCGGGGGTGCCTGGGGCCTCCAGCTGCCCTGTTTGTAAGGGGAAGATAACAGTAGTTCCTACCTCATAGACTTTGGGTAAGGACTGAGGGTTAACCCACAGAAAGTGCTGGAACAGTCCCTGGCCCTCCTCCTCCTCTTCAGTACTATAATTGTCCCCACCTCCTCTGCATGGTGGAGAAAAAGACACGGTATGAAAAACAACCCCCTAAAGCCAGTCCAGTTGCTCCTAGCACTGTGCTGCCCTCTGGCCTCTTCGCTGAGGTCTGGGCCCCTCGCTCGCCCTCACCGTCGGCGCCAGCAACTGCGTTTCTCCCTTCAGAAGAGCCTCAGATGTGCGTTTCTTTGATATCTTTCCTGCTGACACTCGCCAGGGCTGATGAACATGGCCTGACTCACCTCGACTTTAAAGCAGCTACAGATTATAGTGGGGAAAGCCTGGAACCCTGGCGGCGGCTTCATTCCAAAGGGGTCATGTGAACTTCTACAAATAATTTATGAGAGGCAGTGCCTCAATTTTCTCATCTGTCAAAGGGGGTCATTATATTCCCACATCTCCACACCTTTTGATGGTTGTGAGAGCCCAAGAGACAGCGGAAGTTGCTCTGAAGCAAAAAAAAAAAGCCAACAATTTGCTCTACCTGGTCTAGCAAAGCTGTCCAACCTTTTGGCATCTCTGCTCCACACTGGGAGAAGAATTGTCTTGGGCCACACATAAATACATTGCACTGTGTAATCACATAAGATTTTTGTGATTATACTTATAATCTTACACTGTTTTCAGTAAATTTATGATTTTGTGTTGAGTGGCATTCACAGCCATCCTGGGATGGCTGAGGGAGAGGGACCCTTTGTGGTGCTCACTTAAATGCAGTTGGACAATGTTTGTTCCCCTTTCTCTCCTCCGGCAAATTTTATGGAGCCCATCCCATGGACCAAGCCCTGCGATATTAAACAGGCAATTCAAACAGAGAGTAATCAATGCAGCGACGGGGATTTGGGTTGCTGTACGGACACACTGTGGGGTGAGGGGTGACTCCAGAGGAAGGGACAGTTCAAGTTTACCCAGCAACTTTCATTAGATTACCTAGTTGGGTGCATGCAGAGGGCAGTGGGTAGGAGTGAGAGTTAGCACTTTGGAGAAGGAAGCCAAGCCAGGCTGATTCACAACCACCCTGTGGAGGTTAAATTCCTGACACCCTCTAGGCCTTCTAATGCAGTGCTGGGAATCACACTTGGGAATAAACACTGAGTAAATGTTGGCCTCTTTTTTTATGACGGTCAGTTGTTAGTAATTCCAGAAGCTGCTCTTTTTCTAAGTAAGTGAGGTTTACCCGAAGACACAAAAGGCTACTATGCGTCTTCGGTTATTGCAGAGTTTTCTTCGGTCTGATCTAAAAACCAGGTGGCGAACCACCTACCCTCATGCAGGGCTTCCCGGAATTCGGACAGGAGCAGATAATCCATCTTAAAGTCTGACATTTAGTGGCTGTGTTCCTAGACAGCTGTGCTATTTGTCAAAACAATGGAAACACTTCTGTCCCCATTTTAAAACAGCCAGTGTCCCAAGTCTGTCAAGCCTCAGTGTTTTCCCTACTTCTCTGGTCACTGTAACCCTTCCCCCCAAATCTGACCTCCCGGATCCCAGGAACCAAAGGGTTCGGTTTGGGATAGCAGGGGATTACTACACCACCCCCGCCACACCAGCTCTGGTGCATTCCATGGGCTGCTGCCCACCTGAGAGGTATTTGTATGAAAACATTTTGCATATCACATCTGATTACAAATATGATGATGACAAATCCAGAGTACTCTGGTTGTTGGTGTCAAGTTGGGAAGGCTTCCAGGAGGAGGTAGGCGAAGGGGTTGGTGATAGAGGATTGGAGCATGGGGAAGAGGTGGGCAGGAAGGAGAGGGAGATTGGGAAAACTACCAGGAAAACAAGGACTATTGGGTGAAGAAGCAACTGGAAGAAGAAGGAAAACTAGAGTATCTTTTGAAAAGTGCATTCATTTTTAGTAATGTAAGAAAAGAACAATCTTTTCAGGCTGGTTTGACCACTTGGTGGCTTGGGACTGACCTGTAAACTGAGCTGCAGCAGGAGGGAGCTGCACTTTGTTCAGGAACAAACAGCCCAGGCAGGGGTGGGGGTTGTGGGGAGAGCAGGTGTAGGGCACGGCACCTTGCACCACGCCTGGGGATTTGTGCACTGCCTGGGGGAGGGTCAGCCGAGCATCATCGCGTGGAGGGGGTGTGGGGCTTAACCACGTGTCTCTCCTGGGGGCAGGAGCTACATGCCTGCCCTCCTTTAGTCAACGCACATTTTTGGAGCAGATGCTCTGGGCCAGAAGCTGGGATGGAATTGCACACAGGGCACTGAGACGAGATCCTACCCTCCCTAAAAATAACTAAGACCTAGACTAGGGCACCTGTCCTGTGCTAGGCAGTTCCTAAGTGCTTTTCGTAGATCATAGTGCAGTATGACCTGCAGTACAAGATCTTACCAGAGGTACTGTGAATATTCTCATTTAATGGGAGAAAAAGAGAGACACCGAGAGGGAAAGCAGCTTCCCAGAGCTGCACAGGCAGTGAGTGGCGAGGCTGGGTGTCCAACGCAGGCAGAACTGCTGCAGAGCCTGTGCCCGGCCCCCTGCAGCCCAGTCATCATGAAGCTTGAAATCTAGTGGGACGCTGGCATCACACCTTGAAAAGCATTCTTTACATACAGTATCCTATTACAGCTGCACAACATTCTTGTGACATGTTATCCCAATTTAAAGGTAAGGAAAATGAAGCCCCGAGGGATATGAAGGTACTTCCCCCGAGGCCGTGATGTCCAAGCCAACCCAGGCTATAGGATGCTTCCCCATCACTGAAAAGGGTGCTCTCGACGCTGCCCCTAGTGGTCAGTGGGAGAAGCTGTGGGGAACAGACTTTCATCCTGGCGTGTGAAAGAAGGGGGGGGCCTTGTGTGCCATCGAATGTTAGGGAGGGAGTTGTGTCTTTCTGGAAAGATGTGTTGATGTCTTCAGCCCCAGTTCCTTTGAATGTGGCCTTATTTGGAAATAGGATGATGGCAGAGGTCACTAAGTGAAGATGCTACTTCAGTGTGACTGGCGTCCTTATGAAAAGGAGAAATTCAGACACACGGACAGACATGCACAGAGGCAAGATGGTGTGAAGAGACACAGAGAAAAGATGGCCATGTCTAAGCCCAGGAACACCTGCGGCGGCCAGAGCCCGGGACGGGTCCTTCCGAAGGCCATCCAAGGGAACAGGGCCCCACTGACGCCTTGATTTCAGACTTCTGGCTCCCAGACTGTGCGAGGGTAGACTTCTGTTGTTCCAAGTTAGTAGAAAAACTTGTAGTGCTTGTTATAGCAGCCCTCGGAAACTAATACAGTCACCCACAGAAGTGCTAGATAATGTGTTTTCCTCCCGCGGCTCCCCCCAATGGATTGGAGGCTACGTGAGCAAAGCACTAGGCTATCTTCTCACACAAAGATTTGGTTCTGTGAACACATGTTTGAATTTTTTCATGAACTCAGCTAATGAGCTCCCTCAGTCTGATAAAAAATAAACTATAACGACTCCTAAATCCTTAGCAAGTACAAAGATTTTCTACAAATGAAATGAGTCAGCTTAAATTCTATCAGATTTTTCACAGGGAAGATTTAATGGGAGAGATTTATTTTAGCAAAAGACAAAATGGTTCACTAAAGAACTCATTAGTAATGCAGAAAGGCCTACTGAGTCTCTGAAGATCCATTTTCAAAGAGAAATGTTGGGATAATTTTTATATCCTGATTACAGAGAAAAAGTTGATAAAAATCGTTCTTGGTGTTAACATTGCATGGTGCAGGGCAGGAATCATTTAGTCAAGCATTAGGGAAGGAAGTCAAAGGAAATGTGTAAATTTGGCGCCCAGTTTGAAGTTGCTTTTACAAAGGTCAATAGGCCTTTCTTCGGCCTTGCTCATGAAGCCACCTTCATGGGCAGTGACGCGTCAAGGACAAGGGTAGAGAAGAGGGGACAGAGAAGAGGCCTGAGGCCGGGCTGCCCATAACTCCACCCTTCCCACTACCTCACCTAGTCATTCTTTTCCTGGACAAGTTCTGAACCTGGCTGATCCAGACTCAGTACGTCCGGTTTTGATGCAGGTGGCCACTCTGACCCAAGCTCCAAACTTCTGCCTTTGTCTTGACCTTGTTCACCCACTGGGTATCTCAGCTGTTATGCTCTAGGGCACCACAGAGCTTGTTGTTTACCTCCAAGTTCAGGGTCTGAGATTCTGCCATCCTCTAGGCCTCTTCCCAGATCACAGCTCTGCTCGGCTTCTACATCCGGAAGAGCTTGCCCACTGGACCGTGTTGCCCCTGGGACAGCTGCTGCCCACCCACAGCCTCACCAGGGACCATCTTCCTGGATTTGCCCCCACTGCCACCCACTCTCAGTGGACACCCCACTGATCACGCTCAGGCCTCCTATGGTTGAACATTTCTCCAGCATGAACCTTGGAGAGAGAGATGGAGATAGCCCTCTTAGGCTCGGTGTCTCTTGGGTCTAGTTTTCAGAAGTAACTCCGGCCTCTGGGATCCCTTCTAGTCAGATTCAGCCAAACACTGAGATGTGACATTACTCCATCTGCCTCTTAGGACCTCCCCATGAACTGTGGAAGAAGTATTTTCCCTCGGCAACCACCAAATATTCCCCATTCATCGCCACTGGTTGGATAGTTAAGCTCCTGACAGCTAGTCAAATTTACTTGTAAATTGAATTGATCCATGACTATATACTCCACTATTTTTTAAAAGAGAGAATTACATATATAGTAATAATACTTAGTAATATTTATTGGGACCATAAATATTGATACTATTATTATTGACTCCTTCTCAGTATATAGGTGCTAGGAATGATGCTGAGTGTTTTGCATGCATCATCTCACCACCAATACCTCCATTGGCTACATGGGAGAACTGATACCTGGGAGATTAACAACCTTGTTCCAGGTCATGTAAGTAGCAAGAGGCAGAGCCAGGATTTCAACCCAGGCAATGTGACCCTTAAGCCACTGCTTTTAATCATTGTGCTTCTTTCACATGATCAAATAACTATAAAAATGTCATTTATTAAATGCTGTGATGTGCCAAGCATGGTGCTATGTGCTTTATGAGAACGATCACATTGGTGTTCATTATAAGCCTCTAGGGTAGGTCTTATTTTTATCCAATATGGAAACCGGGGCTCAGACAGGTTAAGTAACTTGCCCAAGGTCACACAACTTGTCAGGGGAAGATCCAGGATCTCATTTACTCAGCCTGGTTCAGCCAAAACTGCCACACTTGGAGAACATAAATTATTGACGGCTACCATATGTCTGGTACTACGCTAGGCCCCAATGGGTACAACAATGAAAAATAAATTGCATCTAGCTTTGAGAAACCCAGATACATAGATCTGCAATGTATATGCAAATGGCTGGAAGAGAGGAAAGAAACCGCAGTAATAAGTAATATTTAAGTCAAGTGTAATATTAGCCAGAAGATCCATGTAAAGTTCCATAAATCATACAGTTTTATGAATCCAATTAAAGTGACTGAGTCCATTTTATACATACGGCGGAATGTTAATACATCAAACTAATAATTGATGGGAACAATCAAAGTAGGCCACTCCCAGCTCCTCTCCAGGTATCAGAGCAGAAGCAGGCACTGTGAACAGCCCCTGAAACTCCCCTGTAAGCTTTCAAATCTGTACACGAGGCCCCGGGATTTCAGGGGCCTAAACGAGTTACACATCTACCAAACTAGAGCTTCCGAGTGATGCAGATGCCTGCGGGCCGTGTGTCTGTGCTTTGCCCTTTGAAGAGCCTTAAAGCTTCATTTTGCTCAGGAAGAGCAGGGTGGGGGTCGGGAACCCTCTTCCCCCCTTAGACCACCCCAGTGGGAAACACCTGCCTGTCCTAGGCCTGTCACCGTCTGCCACGCCATGGGACTCACTGGGAGGGCACGCAGGGTTGAGCTGTCTTGGCGGAACAGTGTTTTGTTCACTCTTATCGACTCAGTTTCAGCCATTGGCTCTGGGACCCGTAAGAACGACAGGGCTGGGCGAAGCAAGCAGCCCCTGTCTCCGGAGCACCGGGTCTTAGGCCTGGGGCTTCCTCTCACGCAGCCCCAGGTCTCCTGAGTGGAGTCATCCCGGATACACAGTCACTCTGCGTGGGGCACCTTCCCTCACTTGTCATTCCCGCTGCCCCTGTCAGGACTGTGCAAGCCACAGGTGTGGCCTGAGGCTGACAACAGACCCCTCATTGGACTCCCTGCCCGCAGCACGCTGCCCTTCATTCACTCAACGGACATTTGTTGCATATCCATTATGTGCCAGGTACATGGGATACATGTTCTAGGAACATGGGTTATATCGGTAACACAATTCACAAGTACCCTGCCGTCATGGAGCTTAGCTTCTGGTTAGAGCAGACAGGCAGTAAGCATATGAATTAGTTCAAGGGCAGAATACGCCAAGTTCTCTGGGGAAGAAGGAGTGCGATAAGTGGACTGGGGGGCACTGTAGGCAGGGTCCCCCGTTCCTGACAAGCTAACTTTGGAGCAGAGGTTTGAAGCAGGTGGAGAGGTAGGCATGGCCTGCCTCTGGAAGAAGCATGTTCTAGGTGGAGAGAACAACCGGTACCAACACCCCAAGGAGGAAGGATGCCTGGCATATCTCAGGCCAGCGGACCTGGGCACCTTGAGCCAGGGCAGAGCGGAAAAGGAGGTCAGAGAAGTAACAGGCTTGATCACGCAGGGCTGTGTAGGCCATTGTAAGGATGACTTTTTTACTCGAAAGGAAATGGGGACTCTGAGCACACAAGCGACATTTTAGGAGACTTGCTCTGGCTGCTCCATTGAGAACAGAGAGCGGGACCAGAGTGGACGTGGGGAGACGAGTTATGCTGGGGCAGTAGTCAGGGGAGGGGCTATGGCGGCTCAGACTGGGTCGATGGCAGTGGAGATGGTGAGAAGAAGCAGGTTCTGGTGATGTTTTGAGGGTAGACACGCAGGAGCCCTGACGCACTGGATACAAGGGATAAGAGAGGTCAGTCAAGGAGGACAGGGAGCTTTGGGAAGGCAGAACCGACATCCACGCAGGGGCAGAAGGCATGGTTCACGCAGGTCTGGGGGAAATGGCAGGAGGTGTGTTTTGAACACATTGAGTGTGAAGTGCCTACAACATGTCGGGGTAGAGGTGCCAAGTAGGTCACTGAGTATGGGAATCTCGAGTTCAAGAAAGAGGTGTGGCCTGGAGATGCATGTTTGGAAGGCCCACTCATGGGAAAGGCATCGGCAGCCATGAAGAAACCGTTCTAGTTATGGCCCTGAGTGCACCCCTCTCCCTCCCAGAAGCTCCATTCCTTCCTGGATTGTGTCCAGAGTTCTTACCCGTGAGCAAGGCCACCCATGGTATCAGACAGTGAGCTTCCTTCCTTTTTAGTCTCACCCCACTGTTCTCCTCTCCTCAGCCTGGATTCCCATCCAGCTGGAGTGGGGAACCCGAGGCCTGATGCCTTCCATCCTCCTCCTCTAGGACTCCATTCCAGCTGGCTCCACCCATGCCGCCGTCTTCTTCCCCAATTCAAATTGTCCAAATGCCCCTTCCCTGCCAAAGCCCAGTGTAACAGACCTTCCTCCACATGAATCATTCTCCAACCGATCCCCATCCACCCCTGAAAAAGCATTTTTGCCACCCGGGCTTTCTCTAGCAATCTGCACCCCTCGGTGATGCATGAAACCTAATGCCTGCTCTTATCACAGGGGCTGTCAGGACTCAGTCTCAGTTTTACTGCGAATTGCTCCTCACTAGATGCTCTCTCATTCGCCTCGAATGGCCAATAGCGTAGAGCACCGTGCCTGGTCGAGAGCGTATATGCTGTCAATGTTTGCTTAACAAACGAATCTTTGAGGACAGGGAGTTTGCAAGGCAAGGCCCTGTGAACCTTGCAGGAGGAGATCTGGGCAGTGAACAAATACACCTGGAAGGCGGTTTCCCCTGCTCGAGAGCCGATTTCTTCCCCCTAAATGATCCCTAAATAGTACAAATACATAGCGGAATCTAATAAAAGTGTGTGAAGTAGGCTTTTGAAAAAAAATCCTATGAGGACAAAAAAAAAAAAAACCCCACAGGAAATTTCTGTAAGGACAAAAAGACAAGAAAATTGTAAGGAATTTTAAAATAGTCTCAGTGTGGCCCTCGCTGGGTGGCTCAGCTGTTTGGAGCAACGTCCTGCTATGCTAAGGTTGAGGGTTCGATCCCCGGTCAGGACACATACAAGAAACAACCATTGAATTCATTAGTAAGAGGAACAACAAACTGATGTCTCTCTTTCTCTCTCTCTCAAATCAATGAAAAGATTAAAAAAATTTAAACTAGTCTCAATGTGTTCCCTAAGACAAACATTCCAACAAACGTGTGAATTCCTACTTTTGTGAATATTGCAAACAACTACAAATTAACACAAATGATTTACACATATGAAAAGTATTTTTATGTTTCTGAGGGCTTGCTCCACACCAGACATCTTACCTGCATTGACCCTGATCCTTACAACCTGGGATTTTGCATCCTTGTCTTTCTTTTACACACAGGGCGCACTGAGAGAAGTAACTCACCCACGATGGTCACAGAGCCGGTGGCTGGGTGAGTCAGGATTCTAACTTAGCTCTCTGGAAAGCCAAGGGCGTTATTCCTTGCCCTGTTCCCTGGCCTTCCTCCCTCCCCCCACTCGGAAGCCCTCTACACGCTCTGTGGCTGTTGATCTCAGTGTCCCAGCTGCTGACTGTCTCAACAGAGGAAAGATAAAGTGACAAAGTGCTTCCAGTAGTGCTGTCCTTGAGCAGAACCCACTTCCGTTTCCAGTCATTATTCACTCAGTGCACGTTATGAACAAGATCCTCCTCTGCGGCAGCTGGTGCTGTCAGCACGAAGACAGACTCTCGAACAAAATGGGCAAAAGTCCCTCCCCTCAGAGAGCTTACATTTTAAGTGGGGAAGACAGACCTGCAACAAGATCTGTAAGTAAAATACATAGTGGGCACGAATATGTTAAGCACCAGGGAGAAAAATCCACCAAACAGTGATAGGAAGTGTGTGGGTGGGGACCTTATAATTTTTGTTAAGGGCACCAAAGGAGATCTTGGTGAGAAGGTGGCAGGAAAACCGCCTGGTTAGAGGAGACAGGACGTGCCAAGGTCCTGAGGCAGGAGTGTATAGGGAGTATGCTAGAATAGCAATCAGGGCAGCGCAGCTGGAGCAGCGTGAGCCAGGGCGAGAGCTGTAACTAAGATGGAAGATGTGAGGACAGTGAGGTGACCAGAGGATGGAGAATCTTCCGGGTCATCAGAAGGACTTAGGCTTTTACTTTGATTGAGATGCAAAATCAATGGAGGGTTAATGCACAGAACGGTTTTGCCCAGAGGTTTCTGTGTTCTTCACGTATTTTTGAAATGTATTAGCAACTTTAATAAATTATGAGAAAGTGCATTATGTCAGACTCCCCATCACGAAATATTGCTGATCTCATACACATCTCCATTTAGCACTGCCCTTGTGAGCAGGGGCAGGCCAGAGGCTGGGAGAGCAAGAACAGCTTAAATTCAATACGCCCAGATGCAGGGGGGTCGGGGGGATACCATATCTCTAGCACACCAGCCCCTGGACCTTTCCCCCTGCTCTCCTTCTAGAGAGAAGATGGGTGCCCCCCCCCCCATCCCCCAGCTCAGCCCTGAAACCCAAGCAGCTGGGAAAGGACCGGGCTGCCTCTGGGACCACCTCCCGGAGCTGCACTACAAGGGGAAAGCCATCTACCAAAGGCTGTTTAAACAAGGGCTGCAGATGCTTCTCAGAGAACGGCGACAGCAGAAGGAAAGATCTTTACGACAGAAAACTCCTGGCCTGACTCCCGCCACCCAATTTACACCTTACGCTACCAAGTAATCTTCAAATCTCATTTCCCCTAGTTTCACCCCTCTGCTCAATAAGACTATTTTTTTCTATGCGAAGAGCCTCCCACCATGAGAACACTGACCAATGAGACTGCCAGTGTCTCCTGCTTTGCCCTCCATGAAAAGGCAGGACTTAATGTGTGTGTGTGTGTGTGTGTGTGTGTGCTGGTAGGGCGCTGGTGTGCATCTGGGTGTGTGGGAATGAAGGAAAGCAAGAAAAAGCCTTGGAAATTTGCCTCGGAATAACCAAACTGAAGCCCCAGTTTCTAGTTTCGGGATTTAAAATGAACACATTGGACTTAGGTTTAGCCTGGCAAATGGGAGGATGCTAAGAGCCATCGAACTTTAGGACTTAGGGTGTACCACTGGTACACGGAAATCGTACCTCCATTTTCAAGTTCGTGATCCTAAGGCACTGGGGCATTTAGTTCTTTTTGGCACATATACATGAAATTCCTTCTAAGAATTTTCTGGAACTTCTTTGACTCGGAACTGATCAGCGTGCCAACCTCCACAGAGCACTCCTGCTCCAGAAGAGGGAGTTTTTGCCGGGGCGCATGGGGGGGTGTGCCACCGAAATGCTGCTTGTAGACTGAACACACGCTGCCTTGCAAATACGGGCACTACAGTCTCCAGAGTCATCAGTGCTGCTGTCCGATAAAATTCAGATCCAAGTGCACGATGGTTCATTGAATTCACAGTCACCTGCGTAGGGTGTGTTTTCAATCAACAGGTAATAAAAAAGTAATGAGTGATGAAGGGTCTCAAAGGAAAATTTTCAATGTTTAAAAGGGATTTTCCTTTTTCAAAAACCTATACGTCGTAAATGAGAAATGATACTCGCATGTTTATGTCCCGGGCTACTGACATTTCTGTGTCAAACTCCCGGCTGTTGTTCCAACAGACTACGGGTCAGTGAGGCTGCTGGGGAGGGGAGCATTAGGAGGGTGTCCTGGTGTCTGAGCCTCACATTATAGAGCCCTTTCTTGGGGATATTTCCTACCCTTTCTGAAGTAATTTGTTTAACACTTTGCTCGGGTGAAAGAAAAGAGTAGACACGAGAAAAAAAGGGAAATTAGGAAAAAACTAGAATAGAAAGCTGGAGAGGGAAAAGGGCCATGAGCCGAAGACGAACTGATTTCTATTTGTCATCAGAGGCAGCTGAGTTTGATCCGATGCTTTTCCTGAGCCCCTTGAAATGATGCCCCTCCCCCACTGCGTTCTATCAGTGTGACATATTACACTGACCGATTCTCGGGTGTGCGGAAGTGCTTTGTCAGAGGCTGGACCGCCTTGTGACAGGTGCACCCATGTCTTTCTCCTCTGAACCAACTTTTTGAAGTTATTCTCTAGTCTGGCTCATTTCTAGAGTGGTCTCACACAGCATGGGCATTTAAAAATTAAAAAAAACTTTTCGATGTTGCAACACAACACTGGGAGTTGGTTCCCAGTCATCAGTTTCATTTGAATTCATACCAGGGTTAGAAGCTCTTTTCCTTCAAAAAAATAACAAGATTGAGAATGGCGCAGGGAGGAATCGTCCGTAATGAACAATGGTGCAGGATACACGCCAGCAGGAATATTGGTGCCTGGGAGCTGACTAGGAGGGATTTAACCAAGGTGTGCAGGCCCGGGAAGGCACTGCGGGCAGAGGACATATGGCCCCTAATCCATCACTGACCCCTGAACAGCATGTCATCACATTTTTAAATTTGCAGGCTTTAGCATCAAATTACCCAGAAGCAGACAAGGAGGGCTTCTGCATGGCCACCAACAGCCACATGTTAAAAAAATTTTCTAACAAACAAAAATCTTTTCAAGCTTTCCCCCAGTAACACAATGTCAGTTTGCCGTTTGAGCCTTTCTGAAATCACTTTCTTCTCTTTTAGCTAAAAAACACAATCCTATAAAACATAGCTGGAAAGTAAAACTGGAGAATGTGAGTTGACCTGTTCTTTTAAATTCAGTTGTAAATGATTCACCAATTTGGGAATATTTGGGGGTCACTCTTAAGAGTACAACCCTATTGCAATTATTACTACGTTTGAGGACTCCCTTTGGTGCTTTCCATATTTTATACAGTTAAAGTCTTGGAAAACAAATAATTTTATCTCCCCATTATTTCTATTGAGCTTATTATCACCTGGTCCCCTCAGCAGCTGCGGAGTCCGGTTTCCAATGTTTGCATTTCGCCCCCCTGAATGGATGTACCACGTGGAAGTTAACTATTGCTCCCACCCTAGTGCTTTCTACTTTTGCACTTTCATAAAAAATTTTGTGACAAGCATTTTCACAAGTGCCCTCCTCCCACCCATTTTTATTTCCTCAGTTTAAGTGGAATTATTGGATTAAGGAGCACGGATTTTTGCCGGGCTTTTAAGGTACCTTGAATCGGCATGTTCTTAAGTGTAACCTTACCTGAGCACTCAGCCTATTGAGATGTTTTTCTCAAGAACTAATCATATTACCTTGATTTTTATCAGACAATAAGCACGTGTATTTCTTTCTGCCTTAACTGCCAGGAAACTTAGAGCTAAAGTTCAAATCCAGTAATAAGTTCATCTCAGGTGACCTGTGGTATGTTTCTAGTTTCCTTCCCATCGATTTTCCACTTTGTTGTTCTTTGTTGAAGACCAGATGCTGAGGTTTGACAGTTTCCCCCAAATTTCTTGTAGAAACAGGTGGATTATAAAATAAAGCTCACTCCCGTGCACACACAAGCACACATACCAATGTACTATTTATTGCATGTAACATAAAACTTCATCTAATTAGCATCATAAAATCCAAATTCTTGGATCTGGAAGCTATAAGATGATCTAGCGCTATCCCTTCCTTTTACAACAGAGACTCTAGACTAGAGAGAGAAACGGCCTTGTCTGAAATCACAGAACTATTTGGCATTAGAACCAAGCCTAATCAGTGCCCAGGCCTTTGTTCACCCAATCCAAACCCTGAACAAAGCATGAGGAGCTGATGACTTGCTTTACCTGACACCTTGAAATGTCTGCTGGGGACTCAGTGACGCAGCATCTGTCTTCCCCGTCACCACCTTCCTCGGCGAGGCGTGTGCAGTTCACTCCTGGAGCACAGGTTCGGTCCACTTCACTCCTTCTCAAACGCTAGTGCTCTGTTGGTTTGCGAGGGCGGCCTTCACAGAGTACCCCAGGCTGGCAGACTAAATCGACAGAAATGTACTGCCTCACAGCTCTGGAGACTAAAAATCCAAAATCGAGGTACCGGAAGGGCCACACTGCCTCTGAAGGCTCTGGGGGAGCATCTGCTCCAGGCCTTTCTCCTTGGCCACCTCCTCCCTCTGTCTCGTGGCATCGTCTTCCCTCTCTGTGTATTTCTGCCCCCAGGTGTCCCCTTCTAACAAGAATACTGGTCACATGGATTAGGGCCCACCCTACAGACCTTGCTTTGACCTGCTCACCTCTGTGAGGACCCCATCTCCAAATAAAGACATGCTTTGGAATTCAATATGTGAATTTGGAGGGGATGGCAATTCAACATCTAACAGTGGCCAAGGTCATTTCTCCAAGTTTTCATCTCCCTGTTCAAAATCTTTCATTGTCTTGAGTTACCAAATTGAGTCCGAATTCCTCCCTGTGGTGCTGAAGCTGTCCCACAACCCCGCTGTAATGGATCCTTGCTGTTTCCTTGCCCTCCATGCCCCCATCTCTCCACACTGCGGTCCAGCTGCATTACTTTCGGATTCCAAACATCCCACACTTTCCCGGCTCCAAGCACACGCTCATGTGGCTCTTTCTGCCTAGAGCACCCTCTTCCTCCACATCGGTAGCCCATCTCCAGTGTCTCCTCTGCCACTTCCTACTTTCACCCAGACGTGTCTCCTCTACAAGGCTTTGTTTTGGTACCTTGCTGGCAGTTAAGGACTCTGGTCGCTGTGTCACAAGCACCCGTGTACCTTCCTGCATCTTCCTTAAGAGTCAGGACTCACCCACCCTTGCCCATCTCTCAGGGCCGTTTCTTTTCCAGCTCCCCTCTAAGTGATTGCTGGCACCTTTTATGAACACACAGAAGCTAAAAGAGGTATCTCTTGTAAAATCAATAAGAACACATCAGGGTCATCTAAGAGAGCTCTTGTCATAACGTCACAGGGACTAAGCATGATGTGTGTTAATCATGGAATAAGTAAAATAAGGGTTGGCTGTAACATTGAAAGAAAATAAGGGTTGGCTGTAATATGTGCGATTGTTGGTGTGTGGGCATGTGTTGAATGGGAGCTAATTACTTTTACTAGGAAATTCCCTTTGTCCTCACCATTTTCCCCTCCCCGCAGAAAATTCCATGAAGTTCATTTCTAAAGAAAAGTAAATATCCAGATGGCCAGAGGAATGACCTTTCTCTAACAGAGGGGATGAATTTGCTATCCGGCCAAATGTTTGAAATTCTTCCACCAGCGTGCATAATGGAAAAAGATGTGTTAATTACCCTTAAGTGACAGCTGGTAGGACGGAAACAACTCGGAGAGGAATATTGATCTGGAGTCATTGTTCGTGGTTGGACTGTGGTGGTAAAAGGTAAAGCCCAGGACAGGATATTTGAATGAGCAGGTCATGTGCAGATTCTGTATGAACTGCAGCCCGTGGGCCTTATGGCCACCAGCCAATGCCTGTCAGGCAACAAAAGTACCAGTGTAGCTCTTTGCGTGATATTTCGATGAGTGACAGATGGAAAAATCCCAAAGATGTAATCCCTATTTTTATTGTATTTCTGTGGCTCAAAATGGGTGGCAGACAAAGAGAAAGACGATTCTGGAAAGGGAAGCTGAGATTCTCCTTGTCAACCCCCACAGTGGCAAAGGGACAGCACCCACATTGTCGACTGTTATTTAAGGGACTCTTGTGAGTGTGCAGCCCCTGACTCAGCACTGTGGACTTCTCGACGACGAAGCAGGAAACACGACCCTTGCCCCCAGAGAGTCTCTGTCTTGGCATTGGGTGGAAAATAATTCTCTCAAGTCTTTTCAGATCCAAGACTGTATGATTCCATGATCAAGAAAGAGAACTATTTTATCTCTAAACAGCAAACATGCCATGAATATTCTTTTGTCTAAGAGTGATTCATATGCCCTGACTAATGTCATTTGCCATGTTGTTGGGATTTCATAACACAAACCTGCACAAGAGAGCTTTTGGATTTATTTTTCCCTTCCCTGTTGCTGACTAAATATTTTTTCTTTCCCCCGGAGTCATGTGAAATACGGGATTACTCGGCTCTTCTAAAATCGAATATAACGGGGCATGTCAGCTTCCGGAGTAACCAATTTGTCGTTCACTCGTACACTTCTGGAAGAACTATGTGGTTTTGGTTTAGTCTGGGGAAAATACGTTCAGGTCTTTTTTCCTTAAAATGTGTAAAATGTGTAAGACTTGGAGAAAGTGGCATGACCTGGTGAGAAAACAAGAGCGCCCAGCATCACCAAATACTGCCGAGAGGTTGAGTGAAAGGAAGAATTGCAAAACTGACCACTGAATACGGCATTTAAGTAGCTCTGGGGGTCCCACGCAGGACAGTTTCGGTGGACTGTTGGGAGCAAAAATCACACTGCAGTGCAGTGAACAAGGGCTGGGAAGGGGTGACAGACAATTTCTCTATTTCTCCACCAAGCTCTGGGCAGGAGATGGAGGGGGTGTGCACAGGCTAGCCGTGGAAGCTGCCCAGCCGGGGCGCTAACAACATCAGCACTCCTCCATGCTTGGAGCACAGACAGTCCCCCTGGGATTCTGTTTTGTTTTGTTTGCTCTTAGCCACAGCGCGCGCGCGCGCGCGTGTGTGTGTGTGTGTGTGTGTGTGTGTGAATGCAGTTGTTCCATTCGTTCCTATTTCCTGTGCCTTCCTCCACCTCCTTTCCTGTTCAGACTCTCTTAGAAATGCTTGTGATGGGCTGGGTAACTTGCTGTCGAATGTCTTACACTCTTCACAAGAAACCTACCTTAAGAATCTGACCAAAAAATATAACAAGTCTGCACACATATGATTTGAGATTTTGAAGGAATGATTTAGGCTTTTAAGCCATTTACTAAAATTATATCAACCTAATATTATCTGATCATGAGGGACTGATCAATTTTCTGATTTGCTTATCTGCCCTCTAGGATTTCACTGGTATTTCCCTATAGTAGACTGGAATTAGTTAAGAAGAAATTCTGTTGTAGTAATTTCTTAATTATGCATAGGGGTAGTAAAACTATAATTTGAGAATAATAGTAATTCATCTAAAAACACACTTTAACCATTAGTTTTCAACTCAACAGAAGAATTTAACCAGAACTCCTGATAGGAAGTCAAGGAAGGAAGCGAACTGGAATCTTGCCTCTTAAAAATGCCTGCAAGGTAATAATGAGCAGTTACTTGCTTAAGGGGGGGGGGGCTGGCAATTAAAGGAGAAAGAATTTGGGAAGACAGCCCAAGGGAATATAGAAGTGTGGTTTTCAACTTTTTTTTTTAAGTAGCAGGCTTCCAATGCAACCTGATGTAAAAAAACCCCAATATTTAGAACAAATATAAAGCAGGAAAGTCAAATAAGTTTCTCTAAGCAGTGCTGGGATCCCTCCCACTGTTCTCTCCTTGGGGACCATCCTGGAGGTCACAACATAGAGCTTAGGACTTCCATTCTGTATAGTAGTGCATTCACTTGTAAGCATTTGATATATTTTAAAGATTTTATTATTTTATTTTTAGAGAGGGGAAGGGAGAAATAAAGAGAGGGAGGAAAACATCTGTGAGTGGTTGCCTCTTGTGCTCTCCCTAAGGGGACTGGGCTTGCAACCCAGGCATGTGCCCTGACTGGGAATAGAACTGGCAACCCTTTGGTCTACAGGCCGGTACTCAACCCACTGAGCCACACCAACCAAGGCTATTAATAAGCATTTAATAGTTTGCAAAGCATTGTCATTTTCTTCATATCATTGGATGTTTATGAAAATTCTATGAGCTGGGCAGACTAGATATTGGCATTATTATTGCTATTTCACAAATAACTTGCTTAAGGTCAGCTAGCTGATCAATAGGACCCGAAGGCAGGTTTTCAGAAATCTTATATTTTGATCTACTATAAAATCCTTCACTTCTCACATCATTGCATTCCTGGCCCAGGCCAGGTGTATTAGAGAATTTGGACAGCATACCAAAGGATAATAACAAACATCATTAAGTTCAAAAACAAAAAGTAAAAAAAAAGTCTATTATTAACATTTTGACCTATGTAAAGTGGTACATAACTTTTTAACATTACTTTTTAACTCATAGTTGGTCTAGTCAACGATCCAATAAGCCCCTTCCTACTTAACCCCACTAGGTCGATCCTGACAAAGTTTAGGAGGATGAAATACGCCACAAAGCTACCCTCCCCAAATAACATAAGCAGTGTTTTCCAAATGTGACTTTCCATCAGCACTAGTCAGAGAACTTTTTCTGAATGCACGTCCCTGACCCCTCAATTGAAAATAGAATCCGCGGGCCTGATGGAAGCCATTCTTCAGGTGTGGCGCTGGGTTTGCGAACACACGTCAATCACACAGCGGAGAAGACCTCCCCGGTTCCTTCCGGAGGGTGGGATACATGTTTGGGGAGAGAACATTTCAGCACCCTTTTCAAGGTGCTGTCCCATGACTTTCTCTGGCTTCCACGGTGTCTCTGGGCCCCACAAGGGGCAACCCCTCTGGCCAACCCCCGGCGCCCACCTCTTCTTGTTTTCCCCTGAGCTGCTGCAGCCTCATCATGGCAGCCGCCCAGACTGGCTCTGCCAACTCCAGTCTCCAGAGACTCAAGAGATTCCTGCCAGAATAGACTTCTGACACCTTACCCTCGAGACACTGGTTGTCGCCATGCCTGCTCACATGTGTTTCTCCCTGAAAACATCCCTATTTCTGGGAATGATACTATGGTCCCTCCCCTGGCCTCGGCCCAAGCCAGAAGCCATGTTTGAAGCCGTGTGATGGAGGGCAGGGGACACCAAACTGGCAGTCACACGGGCCCCAGCTTTCACCGGCTCTGCCTGCATGTGGGAGCTGCAGATTGAGTTCAAACCTCTGACTCTGCCTCTGCAACCACGGGATGTGCAGATCTTTTCCCAAAGTTATTGTGGAGATGGACGACATACCCACTGATAGGCAGGGCCATCACCAGGTGTCCCCTCCCCTCTCTTCCCCATTTTCCGTTTTCCTCTCAGTCCGCAGCCTTTGCTGTAGAAGCCGTCCCTCTCCCTCCCTCTTCTGTTCCTGGAGCCAACTGAGGCCAGCTCCTAGCCACATCCAGGCTCCACACCAGCCTCTGGAAGTTGCTCTGTCTTCGCTCCAGTGATATATTTGCTCTTGTGGTGCTGGGATCGAAATGACCAACATTACACTCAGCTCCGCCACACACCAGCCACAGGAAGAACAGTTGCCACATCCACAAAATGGGCCCAACCTCATAGGGCTGATTAAGTGAAAGAATGCTTTCAGGGCACTGCACTGGGCATATATTAATATGCTGTAATAGTAATAAGACAGTCTATTTACCTTGCAGTTAGTCTTCATGCTATTACCAGATGACGCCTGGCTTGAGGAACTCTAGGTCTTTCCTCACCTGATCACACTGCCTCAGGAGGCATGCGAGACCCACCACGTGGCAGTAGGCTGTCCACGGCACCGACACTCCTGCCCTAGCTTTTCAGTGGACTGGGATTCTTTCCTCCCATTTGACAGATGAGAGTGAAGTGCTTCGAGAGGAGAGCACTTGAAAGAGCATTTGGAAATTGTCTATGGCTGGGGTCAGAGAAGGAAAGAAGGGGAAACAGCCCAGGAAAGGGACTGCACAGTCTTCCACGGTGAGAGGGACTTCCCGGGGAAGGAGAAGAGAAGATGGCCGCAGTCCCAGGGCCAAAGAGCTGAGCTGTCTCCAAGGCTGAGGCTGTGCTGCAGGGATCTGGAGAGGTTTGAGGGCACGGTCTCTAAGGGAACACGCAACAGAGTCGCCTCCTGAGGACCCGAGGCAGGGTCCCAGCAGAAGGAATCTCAGGGGAGTAGGTAGAGGTGACTGCTCTCACGCCCTCCTAGGTCTGGGACAGGGAGAGCCACCTGCTCTTGTTTCTAGTGAGTGACTGTGAGCGCCCTGGAACCAGACACGACCTGTCACCGTGTGCTGTTGATGAGCTCATATAGGCGGGGGTTGTTTTCTGCTGAGAAACCCCTTTTCTACGCTGGTTAAATTGGTAAATTAGGCCAGTGGAGCTGGAGCGACTCAGAGCTTTTCTACCCCCACGGCTGGGGGAGAGCTCACTGCCAAGTGCAGCAGGATACAGCACTTCCTACAAGTAACTCGATTCTCGTGTACAGGAGCACGCTCGGATGCCGGGGTGACCTCAACCCCAGTGAATCCGCAGCGACACTCTGCCGCTCAACCTGCTCTCCTCCGGGCACCTCAACAGACCAGACACGTGTTCGTTCTGTCCCGTGGCCCTGCTTTCTCTCCTGCCTGAAACGCTCTGAGGCACCGTGAGTAACTGGAAACCAGATAGGGCCAGATCTACCCAGAAAACAAACCGGTCGGGACACCGATTCCACTGCTTCCACCTACCAGCCCTGGGAATCATTCACATTCGCTCTCTCTGCCTCAGTTTCCTTACCTGTAAAACCAGGATGTGTTGTAAGGGTAGGTGGAGTAATGAATGCAAATATAGCAAGCAATAAATAAGTGTTCACTCTAATCTCTCCACACAAGCTAAGGCTTTCACATCTACACAGATGTCACACATGCCCAGGGGCCCACTTCCTGTCTCATTTCATTGAGGAAGCTTCACTTAGACCCCCTTTCCTAGTGATCATTTACCATTCTGAAGTTCTTCTTATTTTTATGGCTTTGCCACTAACTTGGGCACATCAACTGCCACTGTCACTTATTAATTCAGACACTGATGTCTTGTTTGGCCAGTGACACGGGCCTTTCTGCAGAAAAGGTGGCATCAGGGAAAAGCCTGTCCTGTCCCTCCAACTTCCTCCTGTACGTAGCGTGGTTGGAAATGCTCCCTGTGAGTTACATGGGGCATGCGGCAATCCCAGGGCCAGGATAAAGGCGGGTGGCAGGCAACCTGCCTTTTTAAATAAAATTGCAATCCACAGGTGAGGAGCATCAGACTTTTGAAGCATTTCAATGGGGGTTAGCATGGAAGGAGAGTGGGGTAAAGATACTGGAGGGGGAGAGGAACATGAAGAGAGAAGTACTGCAACAGGTCGGTTAAGGGGGTGGTCAGGCGGGCTGTGTGGACCGATCACCCACTGAGCATCAGACAAGAGATGAAACAACCGACCTCATCACCAGCTCAGAGGCGGCATAACCTCCCCTACTCACACTAAAAACCTTGAAAAACACCGATAAAGTAAAGATTTCCTTTGATGTGCTGCCCATCCTCATGTTAGAGCAACACTCCATGTTCCCCTCTGCTTTCTATTGGTGTTTATGTTTTTTGAACAGTGGAGGAGACAGCTAGCTGTCCGCCAAGATGTCTTCCCTTTTACTTCCACCACACTCATCTGGGTGTGTGGTCATGTGGCCAAGGGCGGCATTTTCAAGCCTCTTTGGCAGACGTGTAGCCAAGTTTTCACCGACAGATTGTGCGTAGAAGTGCTGTGTCCAAGTTGGGACCCTCGAGAGAGTTGAGGGAGCACGTCCCATATTACTCCCTTTCCCTGAAGGCTGCATGGAACTTGGATGTGGCAGTGAGCCAGCCTGGACCACGTAGATGCTAAGACTCTAAGGCTTAAAGAATTGCAGAGGCATAATATGGAGGGAAACTCAGCATCTATTTGCTGTATTATATATGTATATGTATATATATATGTGTGTATATAAATATGTAAACATACACACATATAATATATACTATGATATATTACGTAAACATTATGATATGATGTATTATAACATGTGGTATTATAATATAATATAATATAATATAATATATAATATAGTACATACATAATAGGTATGTTATATATATATCTGTAGAAATATATCTCTTGAAATGTATTTTAAACACAAATAGATAATAATGTATAAAGTATGGCAACTAACTTTTTTATTCATGGTACTAAATAGTACCATGTTTCGGAGATTTTTCCCCAGTCAGATGTAATCGCACTTAAAATGGACCGCATAAAGATAGACAGATAGAGTAGCAATTCCAACTCATTTTTGAAATGTCACATGAACTTCATAGTATCAATGATCCATAGTTTATTTAACCAATCCCCCCACCTTACCTTATTACCAGATCACCTCGTTGATTAGTGTTGTAATTGTTTTTGTTTTTAACTATTATTAATATACTATGTGCTGTTGTGTTCCCATTCAGTATTTCTCTAGTATGAATACCTAAAATTGGAATTGCTGAGCTGACTACTATGAACACTTAAGGATATAATTTACATGTCCAAATCGTCCTCCAGAAAGTCGGAGCCAATCTGTAGTTCTAACCCACGAGAGCGCCTAACTTCCTACCTCACTGTCAGTATTAGCAACCTTTAACTTTTTCCTGCAAGTGGAAAAAATAGAGAGAAAAGATTATTACAGAAAGACTCAGAAGAATCTAGAACCTGAAAGATGAAAGTGCCTGGAATCTAGTAGGGCAAGCTGCCAAAAGCATCAATAACTACACTTGGCGAAATTCTGAGTCACCTGGACTATTCTGAAGGTGGTAACAACTGTCACTCTCTATCCTGTCATTCCTAAAGCTTCATCACCTTTCTTTAGCCTCTCTCCCGGATCCGCCAGGCTCACTACAAGGTGCCTGCTTCATTGCGTTCTTATACCTCGAGACTGCACTCTGCCCCTCATGCTAGGTTATCCTAATGACCTTCCTCAATTACGAGGACGAGCCATAATGCACCAGGGAGTGTACGTTTGTCTTTACCTTTTAATAACGGAAATAAATTCCGACGAGGAGACTCAAATACCTCGTCCCAGCAGCGGAAGCCCCACCGCAGCTGAGACGAACAGGCAACCCACTCTGCCTGTGTGTTCCCGGCGTGCTTTTGCAGCACGAGCTGGAAGTATGAAATTTCCATCTCTCCCCACCGCCCACCTCCCCCCCTCCCCAGTTCTTTTTTAGGAAATCTGAGCGTCACTGCTATAATAGGTACATACTAAATATAGTTGACCCTTAAACAACATGAGTGTGAACTGCACAGGCCCACTCACTCATACATGAATTTTTTTCAATAAATACTGTAAATGTATTTTTTCTTATTTCCTTAAGAGCATTTTCTTTTCTCTACTTTACTACATTGTGAGAATACAATATATAATACATATACCATACAAAATATGTGTTTATCAACTCTTTAAGTTATTCGTAAGGCTTCCAGTTGATAGTAGGCTGTTAATTAAATTTGGGGGGAATCAGAAGTTATACGTGGTCTTTCACTGTGCTGGGGGTTGGCACCTGTAACCTCTGTGATATTCAGGAGCCAACTGGATTCACCAATATATGCTAATGAACTGAGCCTTTAAGTAAAACTATATTGGTGAACTACAGACAGAGAAGGATCTTTGAACAAGCTTGGGATAATTAGAGAATGACCATGGAGAAGGAAAGGCCAGACTGGTGTGGTGTGGAGGGGAGAAGAGCATAGTTTGACTTGGGATCAAGTCCCGGATCCACCCAGTTTGGGTGTGATTTTGCGTAGAAAAACGGAATCGTACTAAGTCTCAGTTTCCTTGTCTTTTAAAAAAGGCATTGTATTACGTGCTTACCACATGCCAACCTTCAGTCTAAGTGCGGGGTATATAGGAAAAGGCAGAATGATGTTTCTGTTCTCAAGGCACTTATATCCCAGGGGTTGGGGGAAGAGGGACAGACATCAAGCAAATAGAGATTTGATTGATTCATTTACTCCACAAGAAGCTACTGAGCTCACACTTGGTGACAGAGAATGTTCCAGGACTTGTTTTAAAAATCTGCTTCAGAAGTAGTATAAAGGACACATGGACAATAACAATGAGGGGTAGAGATGAGAGGGAGGGCTGGGAGAGTGGGCTGGGATGGGGTAAAGGGCAGAAAACTGTACTTGAACAACGATTAAAATAAAAAACAAATAAAAACACTGTGTAACTTAAAAAAAGGAATCTGCCTTCAAGGATTGTTTTAAGAATCACATATTACATCCTGCAAACGGCTGGAACAGTCAGCGATATAGAGGTGGTGCTCAGTATTTGTTTTATTTATCTCGTCTCCTTCTTTCAGGAAACAGTTTGTTAATTCATTTAACAATGTATGTCTAAATGCATGTATAAATTTATTGCTGCGCTTTCTGCAGTTTGGCGTTTTCCCTTTGCACCTTGCCGTGGGTGGTTCTCTTCTCTTCCGAATGGTGAGCACAGCCGATGCTATAACTCTGTCTGCAATTGTGTGCAGACTTCTTGGAATTGTCACCCTGGGGAGGACGGTGACTGTTCAGACTCCTTTTTCCACCTGCAGCCTTCTCCAGTCGGCAGCAGGCCCTTGAAACAGTGTCTTATTTTCTTACATTTTATTGCTGTGTAATGGTTTGATGGATGGGCCTCCCGGGGCCCACTCTTTAAGCAGATATTGATCCAATAGGGAGACATGGAAGATGGAGAGACTTAGGAAACTGGGCAAAAGGAGAGAGATGGGGTGACTGAGAAAATCAGCGGCCTGATGGAATTAGAGAAGGAAGATCCAGAGATGGCATGTTCTGCCTTCTTACCCATCACTGCCTTTCGGTGGTGCTCCCAGCCTGCACCACCGACTGGGAGGGACCGCTCCCAGTCTGCATTGGCTACCCGGCAATGTGCTTCCCAAGTGCATACCCAAGTCCCATGCCCTAGGGCATACAGGTGTCCTTCCGCTGCTTATCACACTGTGAGACAGTGGCCTAATTCTGATCTCTGATGGCCCTCCCTCACCACACCTTCAGCAACTTGAAGGCAGGTGCGCTGTCTTCACTGCTGGACCCTCTGCCAAACAGAGGTCTGGGAGTATGTTGGATCTCAATAAATACAGTTATGAATGAATTTATGGCAGAGAGAGAGGAAGAAAGTAAAAAAGGTAAAGGGGTGGAAGCCTAGAGGTCAGGGCCAGGTACAAAATGAATTGCCAGAAGGAATGTAAAATAACTTTGACCTTCAAGCAGGAACTCCCCTTCGACAATGTTAGACAGACAGAAACGCCAGATGGAAACTCAGAGAAAGTCAGGGCCACAGAGGACACCCTGCAGTGGGATGCCCTTTCTCATCAGAGGAAATGAGACTGGACTCTGGCTCTCTGCAAGCCACTTATTTATCTAGCTTATCTTTAACCATGAAAATGGGCCCACTGTTCAAATGGCAATGAGTCAGGTTCACCATGCCTGCCTGTAAAGCCTTTTTAGCTCCATGAGGTCAGACTTGCAGTTTGGGCCCAAAGATCTAGAAATCTTCTGTGAACCTAGCCTTCCTCATTTTCTAGTACGTATATTGAAATATTCAAGTAGGACTTTGAATGTATAATAGTCATCTCAACTAATAATAGCTTTTTTTCTTTTCAGTAACTTTTGCAACTAACTACACATTTAAATAATAAAGAAAAATTGATGGCATTATCTTTACTATCCTATTAAACCACACTTCTATTAATGATGATTCATTGAAGTGCCAAGAATAGATACACTAAAAACTTCTTGCGCATATTAATGTGCTAAGCATCCTACCACACTTAGCTCCTGATGTAATTTTGAGTTTCCTCTGGGGCGGGGGGAAACAGTGCCTCCAGATTCTTTTTATAAAAAGCAGCTTGAAAAGCTTTCAGACACTCAAAGATATGAATCTTGTTCTATTCCCTTTTGTATATCTGATTTAAAGGTTAATAAGTAATTAGGAAGAACACTTGTCCAAAAATTACCAATTAATATGCCATCGTTTTCATTAAAAATGCTCTTAATTATATGGCTGTACAAATGTCTTGGACTGGCTAATAAAAAGTTACCTAGAGCAATTCTAAATCTTTCAGGGAAAGAGAAAAATTAATCAAAATCAATCACTTTAGAAAATTAGGATTTGAAAGATCAAACCAAGGAGGGGAAATGAGTATCCCATTATCTAGTGTGTATAGAATCTGACAGGGCTCCGTGGCTTGTTTTATGTGCTGAGTCATTATTACTAGGAAAACACAATAAGATATCTTGGCAGATGTTTAAGGGGGAAGTTTGACAAATAACTCTTCTTTGCTTCTTACAATGTAAAGCAGCTCTTTATAAACGAAATCAAACTTTTAGCCTATCCAGATATATTTTGTCTGTTTCGTAGGAGACTGAACAGAAAGTTACGATGACAATGTGTTACATCTTTAAACTTTGCTCTATACCTTACATGGTCTTATTAGTCACTTACTAAAAATCCACAGAATTCCAAAGATGAAGAGTGCGTGACTAAACTTGTACCTTCAGTCTAAGAACTCGACTAGATTTCACTTCATCTCATAGCTGTACAGGTCTCCAAACTATTCTGTTTTCACTCTCTTCTCCCACCCCTCCTGCATGGACCTCACATCTGTTTCTTTTGTGTGCACTGTGGCAAAGTTGCGCAGCTGGCCAGTGTTTGATCAAGATTAGCACTGCGCAAGTTGCAGCTCAGCACCCTCTTGCTTTGTAACAAACTATAATGGGAATACTTATCATCAATGAAATGAACCAACTGTGGTGTTTGTACAATCAACTCAGACAACAAACTAGTGATTTTCCATTGCGTCATGGATGTTTACTGGTTGCTAGGCAACACAATGTTCCAACACTAACACCAGGGAAAATTTCTCTTGCTAGGCTAAGATTGGCCGTTTCAGTAATTAGTTTTGCATGGAATTGTCTCTTAGTGTATTTGGCATAGAAAGCACCTTTTGAAGGACACAGTGCAAATCCCAGGTTTGCATTATTTGAGCAGCTCCTGAGATGGGAACTCTTACCCTCCAGGCATGTTTATATATTTCTTCTTATATTGAACAAATATCTGTTTATAGACCTCATGCATTGGCCCCATTCATTACACAGAGCAAATTTACCTCCTCTTCACCATGCTAATTCTGAATATTTGGAGATGGTAATCATGTCTTCTCCAAATCTTTCTTCCTCCAGAGCGAACATAGCCAACTTATTCATTCACTTATTCATTCCCATGATGTCCCCATAGTATTTTAAGGGGACAATAACTGGGATTGGGCTGTGTTGTTTTATAGTTTACAGTTGAGGCTAGTGACTTCTAGGTGGTTGTATTGCTGGATATTGCAATTAAAACTGACACAGAAATAAGGAGTCAAATGGTGTGGGACAGGTGCCTGATCATTTTTTTTACTGACTTAGAAAAACTGTCCTGACTTAGAAACAACATAGTTTTTGTGCCTTATTGGAAAGCTGGAAGACAAATGGAAACGTTAAGTAAAATTTTTCAGGGATGCCTGCTTGTGATTTTATGCTGCATAAGAACAAGCATTCTCAGAGCGTGTGATGAGATTATTTAAAGTAATATTTTCTAAATATACCGATTCCTGGGATCCACACCCAGACTTATGGAACAGGTGTCTTTAGAGTCCTCAAGGGAAGAGCATTTGGAAGCCGCGAAGACGGGGCACACGACATGAAGACCCTTCGTTTCCTTGCGTCGAGTTCTATCCCGCCTATAAAGCTCCCTTACATGGTAGCCAATGATTATCTCTGTTTTTAAAACCAGCCTCTTCCACTGATAATCAGTCTCAAATATTTTAGTACTTAATTGTTCATTTTGCATGGCTTTGTATCTTTTACTTATTTTGTAAAATCCCTCAGAGCAAGACTGAATCTTACGTTTCTATGTCTCTCCATGGAATATGGCACAATGTTGAACAGAGCCATGAAATGATTAGTGAGAGGTTGTGGAAGAAGTTAGAGCTGACCAGGAGACAGACATGGGGGTCCAGCTGGGAAAGTTTAAGACTGGGGAGCTTAAAGAAGCTTTGCTTTGGGAAGAAGTTTCCGCTTTGTGTTTGTGGCCTGCCAGCAGTGTCAGTGATAGAGTTCACGGCCAATGCTCGGTTTCTCCTATCCCGTCAAACTCGATCTTTACAAATGTGGCCAGTAGGTTATTAGTTCCTGCCTTTCTAGCCCTTTTGGAGCACAAGAGTTCAATAAATTCTATCTCTTTTGGTGCAATTCTATCATCTGACAACATCTTGAGGGCGGATCCTGTAGGGTCCTGACCAAAGTCCCAAAGTAGGAATGAAGGGGTCCCTTGAATAGTTAGATAGAATTTTTTACTATCAAAGACACAGGCTGTTTCAAAGTTAATTTGAATTAAACATCAAATTCAAAAAATGATGCCTACATGAGATAAAAGTAAATAATACAGTTCAAGTAGAAAAAGAATAGCTTTGGCTGGCTAGCTCAGTTAGGCAGAGCATCGTCCCGAAACGCCAAGGTTGTGGCATATACAAGAATCAACCGAAGAATGCATAAACAAGTGGAATGACAGCGTGATGCCTCTCTCTCTCTCTCTGCCTTTCAAATCAACTGAAAATCAAAGAATAATAAAAGATATGTTTGGAAAGCATGAAGAAAAACAGCTGGGCTGATATATTAAAAAATAATGAACTTGGACCAAAGGCTAATCGAATATTGATGCAAAGTAAAAGCATAAAATAGCCCTGAAAGTCATGAAACATCAGCATGGAATAAGAGCATCAGCCTACAAAAAACAGAAGTTGTTTGAAATTCAAGAAATTACATGAGTCGTATTAAAGTTTCATGCATTACTGTAACTGGTAGGTCAAAGAGACAAAAATAAATAATTAAGGACATAAAGTACATGCATTATTCAGTGTTTGAATAAATATCTATGCATTGATACTGCTTTGTCCTTAAGAACAGGAAACACATCTTCTCAAGCACGTGTACCATTTATAAACATGGGCCATAAAATATTTCAGTGCATTTCTAAAGTAAAAATTGCACAATTTCATTATTTTAATAATAAAATATTACTAGAAACTAATATCTAAATGTTAAAAAATCCCCAACTACTTGGATATTTAGAAATAGTCAGATAAACAACAACTGAGTTAAGCAAACTGGAAAGTAACAAATGTGAGAACATTATTGAGCAGCAAATTCATGATGCAGCCAAAGCTGTTTTGTGCAGTAGAGTCGCAGCCCTAAGTGCTTAAAGAAAAGAATTAAAGAAAGAGAACTAAACAGCATATATAGGAATTTAAAAAAAAGGACACAAGAAATCAAGGGAAGCTAGAGAGAAAGAAAACAATAAAGATAGAAATAAAAAAATTTAAAAAAGATAATGAGATAAAAGAAATCTATCTTTTATAGAATTGATAGCTAAGCAAATCAGTTCTACAAGCAAATGTTCTTCAAATGAAATACACCAATCTCTGGCAAATCTGGTAAATCTGATCAAAGAAAAATGAGAAGAAATAGAAAAATTATAAAGCTTTTAAATAAATATGTAAGCACATTTATTAAAATTAGAAGATTGAAGCATATAACAGAATCAAATGAGTTAGTTTGAGTGATTAAATTAAAAACTTTGGTGAAGTAAGTAATTAACTGAGAGGAATGTAAATCCAGATGAACTTCATGAGAAGAAAACCTATAAACAGATAAAAAAGAACTTGTACCACTCGCTTATCAAGAAGTTATTTTAACTTCAATTAGAGATTTTAGAAATTGGGGGGACATGCAGCTCTCGGAGAGATGGATTTGGTTACCATCGGTTCTCGGTGAAATTTTCTACAGTGTAATTAAAGAAGTAGGTAAGAATAATTTAGGTTTTTAAATTTATGATTGAGATTAGAAGTAAAAAATACCTCTGAGAAACCAATTAGCCAATAGCACTTTCTGTATAAAATGTCTGAGTGAAGGAGACTTGACCTGGGGTGGTGAACACACAATACAGTCGACAGAGGTTGTGTTATATAGAATGGTACGCCTGAGGCCTGTGTCATTTTATTAACCAATGTCACCCCAATGAATGCAATAAGAAAGTAAAAAAATAAAATAAAGTAAGATATCTAAGAAACATTTCGTGAGATTCAAGCCACTCTCAAGACTTGACTAAGAAAAATGCAAAAGTAATGGGAGTGTCAGTTGCACAAGACACATTTGGAAGGGTTTTCTATAGTAGCAGCCTGATGTTAGGTGGCTGAACATCTGTCTATCTGCTCCAACAATAAACCAGGTTCTCCCTGGAGCCCTGCTGTGCACTCAGTTCCTGAGCAACCACACAGATGCTAACCTTAGAGAGCATTAAGAACAAACATTAAGAACGAAATAACCAGCAGGGCACCCAGGACCAGGAGGAACAGTCAGGAGGCAAGGCTAAGTCCCCCCTTCAAAACATCAGTTCTAGGTACCATAAGGGTAAGGAACAAATGGGGCCAGGATGCATATTAATTGGTTCTTTTACCAACCTGTCACTATGCACCTTTCCTAATAATTCTGCCTCCAAAATAGAATTTAATAAGTCTCCACACTCCTTTCTCTTTCTGTCTCCACCACTCCAGGGATATGGACCAGGCAGTAATATAGAGCACGAAAAGCTCCCGAACTCAGCTCCTGACCCAGCCTCCTCTGCAACTAACTCCCACTCAGGCCGCGTCTTCCCATCCTCAGCTCTTTCCTCCAAGCAACTCCATGGAGCAAGCATCCCAGCCACCCTTCTGCTTAAATCCTTCCCTGTTGGGTTGTTTTCTTCGTAAGGACCTTTTTAATTTACCTTGTAGCACTTCTCACAGCTTGAAAATAACTAATTTTTTAGGGTGGGGGCGCTGTTTCTACCCATTTGTGTTCTGTCACTCCCATTAGAATGCAAATCCCATGAGGTCAAAAAAACTATCTGCTTTTATGGCAAGCTCTATCGACAGGGCACAGGCCCAATGCCTGCTGCTTTGCGGGCGCTCAGTACCCCGTGAAGGCATAGCGGCCCTGGTAAGGTGTGATTATTGGATTAGTTTGTTTTCTTGTTGTTTCCTTCCTTTTGAGATTCAGGGAAGTCAAGTTCTGGTGTCTTGTTTAGGCACTTAGTGGTGGTTCGGTGACTATCTGTAGGATAAATAAATGAACAAAGAGATTGAACTTCTCTAGGAAATGACATTTCTTTCTCCTCAGCTGTATTACCACTCAGAACATCTGGATCTACTAGGATTCTTCATTAAGAATTCTGCTACCCCAGTATTCTCCAGATACAACCGCTCTCGCTAACAACTGAGTGCCCAACGGGAATGCAGGAGAAGCAATGCGAATTGAGTTTCTCAAATGAGGCTGCTGCTGATTAATTTCAGGTCGTGAGCATCTGGGTCAGTGCTTAGTTTCATGACAGGTGTGGAAATGATATCTTTAGTGTCATTGTTAATGATTCTACTAAGGGCTGGGAGCACTTGAAATACTCTTCTGAGTGAGACTGGAGATGTGGACCAGATGGGCATTTTGAAAAAGCTTACACGTACTGTCTTCTGCTTTTCAACAAGTTTCTATGTTAATGCTGATTACTACTAGACCTTGTATCCATATCACTTATTCAGTCAAAAATTGTAAGCAATAAATTTTTAAGAATATGAAATGCTCAGGTAAGATGAAATATAAATGAAACACAAACATACCCGAAGGTGAATTTGGTCATTTTGTTTGGTTTTAACAAGGTTATAGCATCTGAGGCTTTTTCCTTTTCTCTTTCTCCTGGCGATGTCTCATCTGCTACAGGCCTTAGGTAATTCATTAAGGGTAAGACTTCAGTCATAAGAAAATAGCCTCATCAGTATGATTCCCAAAATGCTGATTGGTTAGACACAATGGAGAGGTAAGGTTGACCATGAATTAAAGTGTCAACATCCATTTCACTTCCTGAAATCCAAAGGGGGGTGTTTGACGGTGGAGGGGTGTTTGGATTTATTCTCCAACTATCAGTTTTATTCTTCTTGGCCATGACCATGCTGAGAAAGTAATACACTCTAGACTGTAATCTTCAAGTAGAGGAAATTGAACCAAACCAAGTGGAAAGAATATGCTATTTAGTATAGCAGGTCAGTCCCTGGGAAATTGTAAAGCAGGTGAGGTTTGTCGATGGTTAAGCTATCCCAGAATAGCCCTGGTTTTCCCGGTCAGGGGTGAGTGAGTCCCTTGCTGTGGCTTGGGGACTTGCTCCTGTACACTGGAATGACCATGTCCTAGGTCCCAAAGTCCCTGGTTGGTCTCTTCCTTCCCCATCCACCAACACTTAAAATTAGCTTAGTCCAGAGATGTTCAACCTTAGTAAAATTCTGCCCTACACCAAAACATATATTACTTTTTTGATCTGACAAAAAGTAGGTATAATTTTGATTCATTCCCACTGGACAGCTATTGTTGTGTTGGCTGTTGTCAGTTTTTAAAATCTGACAGTCCAAGGGAAAAGAGGCCAGTGCCCCTGACTGCATAGTTAGGTGTTGCATGCTTTGCAAATTCTTGTGCCGCGCTGGTTAAAGATCACCGGCTTACTCAGTGGATCAAGCTGTTGTCATTTGCTAAAGGGAAAGACTTGAGGGACTCAGGTAACATGTGGACTCAACCGAGACGTTCCAATGACAAATCCTTTTTTCCTTGTGTGACTCAGAGCAGTAAGTCTGATGGGGGGGATTTTGGGCCAAACGATATGGAGAGGTAGGGCCCTATCTTTGAATTTTATGGAGCAATAATATTTCTGAGAGCAATGGAAAACTGCCATACGGTTCCCACTTTTTCTTTCACTGAGTAAGAACATTAAGGAAAAAAACAACAAAAAAGACTCATCTATAAAGACAATCATTTTAGAAAAGAAAGGAATATTATGATAATTTTAAAAAGTAAGAAGAAACAATCTTGGAACAAAGAGCAGTCTGTAAATTTAAAGAATTTACCTTCATAAAAAGAAGTGCTTCATGCAATTTCAGTTATGCAAGATGGTAAGTTCTAGAAATCTTCTCCAACACAGAGCCTCTCATTACCAATAGTGTATTGTGCACTTAGAAAGTTGTTAAGAGGGTAGCTGTCCTGTGAAGTGCCCTTACTACAATAATAAAAAAAATAAGACAAAAGTATAAAGGGATTTCGGTGTCCTTAGTCTACAACAGATTAGTGAAAATGTTGTCCCGCATGAGGGTCAGTCTACCGTCGGCCCTGGGGCTGCTGAGTTGCCCACAGGGGCCCGACAAGCCACTCCATCCATTTCAACTGTTCTTTGACACCTGTGGGCAAGTCTCCATGTGACCTGCCTATCACGGCAGTCAAAATCGAAATGACCCAGGACCACCTTTGGGGACAGAAACCAAAGAGCTTATTTGTACAAAGCCATTAACTCCGATTGTTTTCTGCCTATAAATTAATTTTAAAGATTGAGCAAGACATAACCAGAAAAGTGATTTGAATTTTGTTGGAGCCGTGATATATAAAAGTGTAGGATTTGAGGCTTTTTTTATGCACTTACAAATATGACTGAGCTCCCGGCGGCTGCCAGGTACATGGACAGAACAGTGAGATTCCTACCTTATAGCCTTACCTTCTAGCAGTGGGGACAGGCAAGGAAGACACTTGTAGACAGAAAATGTCCCTTAGGGATAAGTTCTGAGGGTGCTTCTGGATAGATATGTAACATTTCAGCAAAGTCCTGACTAAAGTAAAGAACTGAGTCCTCTCCAGTTATCTGGGGGAAGAGCATTCTAGGCAGAGAGAACAGTCCTTGCAAAGGCCCAGAGGAGCAAAAAGGCCCACGTGAAGGGAGACTGTGGTGAGGGGAAGCACAGTCAACCCATGGGGCCAGAAATGCTGCAGGTCACACGGGGACGTCAGTGACATGAGCATCTGCTGGAAAATTTTGAGCAAGAGAATGACATGACATTAATGAGTCACTTTGTCCTCTGGGGTGGGGAGTGGCAAAAGTGGGAGCTACTCTAGGCTATTCTAGTGGTCCATATGAGGCACAGTGGTGGTTTAAGGCAGGTGGTCATGGAAGTAGTGCTGAGAAGTGCGTGGATCTGGGATATCTTTTGAAGATGGAGAGAATGGGACTTGCTGATGGATTGGATATGGTTATAGTTGTAAGAGGAGATGCAAGGTGGGTTCCAAAATGTTTTATTTGATCAACTGAATGCATTGCACCATCTCTTGAGAATATACACAATGGGAACAATATCTTGGAGGAGGACTCAAGGACTTACTAGTGGACATGTTAAAGTTGAGATGTCACTTGAACATCCGAGCACAGGCGTGAGGCAGGCCATTGAATACATGAGTCTAGAGTTCAGGGGAGAAATCAGGAATAGACATAGACATTAAGAAATATTCAGCATGTAGAAAATGTTTATGGCCATTGGATTGGATGAGGCCATCCGTTTAGGAAGTCCAGTTTTCTGGGAGATGGTCCAGAAAGTACAAAGCTTTTGGGGCAAGAACATGTTTGATGAATTGTAAGAAGAGTAAGGTGTCCACTGTGGATGTGAGGAAATGTAGAGAAGAAGTTCAAGGACAAGCCTGGAGAGACATCAGCATGTAGAGGCCAAGAGGAGGAGGGAGATTTGGGAAGCAGTTGCCAATGAGGTAAAGGGAAAACCAGAGAGCGAACCACTAAAACGATGTAAATAAAGGCTCTCGAGGATGAGTAAGAGCAGAGTAAATCCACTCTGCTCCCAGTCATCTCTCCTGACGGAAGACGCTGTATATGCTGTTCTATTCCCAGTGAAGGCTTGTCACATGATCGATATTTGCTTATTTCAGGTTAAATGTGGCAGTCTGCAGGCTGAATCCATCCCAGAGATACGTTTTGTTTGAACTTCAGGGTTTAAAAATGTTTTAATTGGTTGCCAAGACTTAGAAATTGGGAAACTTCCAAACCACAACGAGATATCACCTCACACCCGTTAGAACAGCTACTGTCAAGAAGACGAGAAATAATGTGTCGGAAATGATGTGGGGGAAAGGGAAGCCTTCCCAAATCCTGTCCCTTCTGTCGGTAGGGCTGGACACACGTACAGCCAGGAGGAGAAACGGTATGGAGGCTTTCCAGAAAGTTCAGACAAGAATAATCAAGTGATCCAGCTATTCCACGTCTGGGTATTTATCTGAAGAATATGAAAAAGCACTAATTAGAAATGCTAGCTGCACTCTTATTTTATTGCAGCCTTATATACAGCAGCCAAGATATGAGAACAACCTAAGTGTCCATCAGCAGATGAACAGATGAAGAAAATCTGGTGCATATATACAATGGAATACTACTTGGCCATAAAAAGGAGAAATATTGCCATTTTCAACAACATGGATGGACCTTGTGGGGATTATGGTCAGTGAAGTAAGACAGAAAAAGACAACCACCGTATGGTGTCACTCATACATGGAAAGAATGCAAAACAAAAAAGAAACAAACAAATAACACAAAACAAAAATGAACTCATCCATACAGACCATGAACTGGGGACTGTCAGAGGGGGAGGGGAGGCAGAGAGGGGAGAGAGATGGGTAAAGGAGGCCGCGGGTATGGTGACGATGGTAGCTGGGGGGTTGGTGGTGGGCACACCGTAGCGCACGTGGGTACTGAACAATAATGTTGTACGCCTGAAACTCAGGTGAGGCTACTGACCAATGTGACCTCACTTAAGTGAGTAAGCAACTTAATGAAAATTAAGTGAAAAATAAAAAGACATCGAGAAACTTCACACCGAAATCTGTCTCCCTGCTTTTTTTGAAAAGATCCCAGTATTCTCACGAGGCAGGAAACAGCTGCCTGTGGCCCAGGTGGCAGCTGCCGCCCTTTGCAGGTTATGTGCAGTTCTGTTCAGTGTTTGCAGCCTCCAGTGAGCCCTGAGTCGTGCCAACAGTAAGTGCTGAGTCACTCATTCATATGACTTGCTGATTCCTGCAGATCTGGAGCTTGTACCTCCTGTTTGTGAAAGAGGGAATGAGGGAATAAAGGAACAAACAAACGAAGGAATGGAGCCCGTCGAGATGAAGTGATCTAACATTTAACGTGCAGGAACGCCAGGGATTGGATATAGATTCTCAGCTTTTCATCTTCGTTTTTCCTGGTTGTTATTCTTTGAAAAACATCCTTGTGGGTACATCCAGGGAACAGCACAGAGGAGGGATGGCTGGAGCGGACTGGCTGAGGGTGCAGGGGTAGGTCTGAAGTCAGGTGGCCAAGGATGGGAAGCCGATCTCCCAGCCTGTCGAGAGCTTTTGGAAGGACTGTTAAGAGCTTTACTGTGGGTGAGATGGGAACAGGCCGGGGTGGGGGAGGCCCTGACTGGGGGATGGGCATCTTCTGATGTAGGCAGGAAAAGGATCACACTGTCTTTGGATGAGTTTTTCCTGGGAAGGGTCATGTAAGGTCCAAACAATGTCCCCAAGTACTCTAAGGTGTTTCTTTTTGAGGGGCAAAAATTAGCAACATACTTTAAAAAAATTTTTTTAGCCAATGTTTTAACTAAAAAAATGTTTTCTTTTTTTAAGCCAAATTCAAATTCAGATGTTGAAGCAAATATATTAAATACTTGGTTAAAGTGATAAATGCCAAAACTTTTAGTCTTATGAGTGTTAAAACTAATTTCTTTATTCCTCTCTGGCTGTTTTAATTTGCAAAGCAGCAACAACAACAACA
Organism: Sturnira hondurensis; assembly: GCF_014824575.4. Classification (NCBI taxonomy): domain Eukaryota; kingdom Metazoa; phylum Chordata; class Mammalia; order Chiroptera; family Phyllostomidae; genus Sturnira; species Sturnira hondurensis. Next base: position 12,216,583 of record NW_028082350.1, on the reverse strand, counting down.
AAACAAACCCACATTCATTTCTATCAGTTACAGGAGGAAGAACCTGAAAAGAAAAACCTAAGTGTGGGGGCAACTGTTTTATGGACATAAACATATGGAGGTGGGAGGTCAAGGTCTTTGCTACAGAGAATGTTTGCTGATCATGAAGCAAGTTGTAGTTTGTGAAGTTCACCTAACTGTGGAACGCAGTGTTCCAGAATATTCTGGCCACCCAGAAAAGACATACCATTCTTTATAATAATAGTGGAACTTAAAAAAAAATCACATTTTTTTGCATGCTCCATAATTTCATATAAAATGCAACAAGGTAAGAGAGTTGTGAATAAGTTACAAATATCACTGCAAGAACTCTGCTATATTTTCTGAAACATCTTTTATAAAAGCGCTTATAGATGTATAACTCCCTTTTCAAAGACCCCAGCAAACCTCTCTTTCAAGCACCCACAAATTGGGTTAGTATGTATTTATGGAAGATGACTCCTCTATACACATAACCCATAACAACAAAAAGCAAAGAAAGGAATAACTCAGCCTCATAAAGGATGTATCTCAATATTGATAGACCAACATAAATTCCTTTCACCTGTTTTTATGAATAAAAATACCTCACAATTTTTGCAGATAACACCTTGTATAAATAACTACAAAAATGAGGTCTTCCTCCACAGGACTGCTTTGAACGTGGTGACTAATCTGTGTCCCTGAGGTGCAATCACTCACGCAGTTGATGGCTGAGTCTGGACACGATACGAGTTGGATGCCTCAGGAGCGAGGCACCTCTTGCCTGTGAAGCCAGTCACCCAAATCAAGGCCTCTACAGTCACACCTCACTGTGAAAGGGAAGAAATAACATGGCCAGTCCCTACCACGGCCAACCCCGTGCTGAGCATCTGGCATATCTCAGGCCAGTTCGCCTGGGAAGTGATCTTACGAAGTAGGAGTTATTATATCCCTTTTAGAGGAGAGGAGACCAAAGTCAAGGAGGCGGAATGCTGTGTCCCGGCCAAGGTGTGTTCAAGCCCTGGCATGTCTAACTTCAAAGTGCCCGCCCTTCTCCTTCCTGAGGGCTTGTTCCACTGGGCAACACTGTCTTCTTTTAATACAGTTCAGGAGATACAATTAAATAGCTTAATTATTATCATTGCCACCCCCTTCTTCTAGCTGCAGTTTTTGAGGGAGTTTTTTACTTATCAGCCCCCGTTGAAAAGCTTGTCATCCCTGCAACCACCTTGGACACCCTGGACACAGTGCCGACCTGAGTCAACCTCACAGGTGACACCCTCATTTTACCGCCGAGACAGCAGTGACAAAGAGTGATAAATGACCCACCCGAGGCTGGGAAGTGCTTGGGCAGGTATTTAGATTCCGGCCTGTCTTACGTGTGTGCCTGTGGGCTCTTTTCACATTCTTTATAGTTTAATAACTTAAAAAATACAGAGCACACATTTCAAATTAAATAAGCTGAGACCTTACAATTTTAAAATGGAGCTGATGACTTCAGGCAATGTATAAGTATGCTTTGACACCTAAAAGTGGTTCTAATACACACTTCTAAAAATAAAGTTTTAAAGCTCTTATTCATTGGAATAGTGCTCACATCCCCATGGTTTGGCTTCTGGTTTTACAGGAAACGTAATTGGTCTCACTTTCTGTCGTGGGGGTTGGACTCTGCCAACAACTGTGGTCCCGGAGAAGCCACAGTAAGGTCGTGAGTTCTAAGGATCAGTGTCCTGTTGACATGCAAAAAATACGCAGCCTTTGTAAGTCAGGTCTCCTTCTCTAAGTAGTCTAAAAAAATTAAAAGTTTTAAGAGACTAGCTATAATGTTTATTTAATATTTCATATCCAAACAGAGAAGGCTTGGATGAATTAAATGAAGGAATTGGGGATGCCCTGAAAAATGAATTTCTCATCTTTGATCTGTTTTGGTATTTGGATGTTCTTAAAATCAAACTTTTATTTTATTTTTTTAAGATCTAACTTTTAATCTACACTGCTTTTTATAGTGGATGCTTTGATCGGTAATAATTGCAAAAGCAAATACATACTTACTTTACTTTTTTGACTATAAAAGCAAAATAAAAAGTAATACAAAAATTATTTATACCATTATAGTTTATGTGAATTATAATTTATTGCTCTATTCATTTCTGTGTAGACAAAATGATTCACAATTTTAAAGTTTAACTAATATTTTTTAATGATAAAAATGGAATAAAATAGGGTAGTTAGTGAGGGGAATAGGACATCTGTTTTTAAAAGTTTCAAACTTTAAAAGACTTCTGTTGGAATATCAATGTATTCTTCTGTCGTTAGTGTGTAGACAAATTTTCCCCTTTAAGGTATACTTAAACATATGATTTGACGTCTTATATTTCAATTTTGATTTACACATCTTATAAGACATAATTTTTTACTTTAGGATAAAATTTTTTCATCCAGAACTTACCCAGTCCCTTCAGTACCCAAGAACAAGCTAAGGTCACTCTTTTGTAAACTCATAGTGCAGGAATTTTCCAAATCATGTATCAAGGATATGAATCAACATTTTTTGTTATTGTTTGGTATGCTTATTTTAATAAACTTTTGCAGATATAAATGTTAAACTCTCATTAAGCTATATATCTTACTTATCTCCATGGGAAACAATACCATGGTAATGTTAGGACAGTCCTAGACAATCTGGGATTCATATAATCATAATTTTAGGGAAAAATAAACCACGAAGAATTATGGGCTAAGTCTCCCCATTTCCTTCCATTACATTTTTGACTATGACTCTCCCATTTCTTCAAGTCCTATTTCTCCACCCTACTTGGTATACAACTGAGGTGCCACAGCCTCCGAAACCATTTTTTTGGAAACCGTCAGCTGGAAGCCCACTCTTTGTTCTATTGACTCCCAGAGAAGTCATCTCTCCGGTCCCTCCTTGGAGCATGTGCCCCTTTCTGTCCTGCCTTTTTTGCTTCTGTACCTGCTGTATTTTCCCTCCCAGACAGGGAGCTCACCAAGGGTGCCATCTTGCATCCCACTCTATCTTCTGTGATGTGTTACGTGCTAACTTTCGCATAGTAGGTTCTCAAGGAGTACTGAAGGTGTACTTAACCATTGTTAGCTACGCCACATCGTCGAGGGAATGAAAAACCCATTCCAATGTATTTTTTTAGGAAGCCCTGGGCCAGGAAAGAAAGCCACAAGAGTAGAAAATGCTTCGAGAGGTGAATCAGATAATTGGCACACAAAAATGACACATTCAATTCCTTCACCTTTATAAAACCTCGAGAGGATCAAATGTTAATAAAATATTCACCTTTAGTTTTCACAAGCCAGACTTTGATTTAAAACTCTTGGCTACGTGAGTCTCAAGCTAGACCCGATATGACAGCCTCATGTATTTTTAATTTCAACAGGGATCTGTCAAACATTTATATATGCCCGATAAGAACAAAATTAAGTGAAAATTTCTCGGTGGTCACCACAAAGAAGAAAACAGAATCCAGAACCAGTTGTTAAACTTCTGTGAAAGTACAAGGAAAAACATTTGCTTCGGAAGTCCAAGGTGGCATAGACATGACATGTAAAACGCTTTCTCTTACCTTCAGTGAATCAAAGCAGGCAATGACTCTCCCGTTTTCAACCTGGCAGCTTTTTGGGGGGTGAGCAAATTTGCATTCCTCATCAGAGCGAGAGCAGGTTCCTCTTTGGAACTGTCTGCAGACCTCTAACGTCAGCCATTTGGTATCTCTGACTGGGGCGACATTCAAAGCCATGATGATAAAGTACTTCGGATCCTGTTAGCTCCCGTCAAATGATGAAATCAATGCAAGTTCCGAGGACCCAGGACTATTGTGGTGAAAAACCCCACATGTAAGTCTGAAGGTATGTGAGAAACTGCTCAATGAAGTCCAATCCAAGAAACAGAGCAAGAAGAGGATTTACTGGCAGGCAGTCACTCATCCATCCGTGTGCCCCACTTGAAGACCGTGGGCCGAAATAAGAGCACGCTCAGTGTCATCTCTGGCTGTAAATGTCCGAGTCTCCTGACCGTTTTGCAGACACCACTGTTTTTTAACAGAGTGGCTTCAATATCATGACATTCCTTGGGAGAATAGGTATAGTTCTGAAGCTTAGTACAGCTATTGACGAGGATGGAAAATAAAGCCACTTCGATGTTCAGATCTTGGCAGGATTTCTTTCTCCTTCCACGTTTTTAAGCTCCAAAATCAGTCAACTGAGGTATCTTCATCCACGCCTAAGGTCAGGGTAATTTGACACAAAAACAAGACTTGAAAACACAACAAGAACTCCCGGGCTGCAGTTTCCAGCAAAGTGACTTCACACAGGCACTTTTAAATCATGAACCTGCAAAACACCGATAAAATATCAACTTACACCCAAACTCAATGAAATCAACACTTTAACAAATTCTTTAGCTTTTATCAAGAATTTGCAAAAATGCACTTGAGACCTTTGAGCTTTGAGGATAGTGATGCATGAAAAAAAAGTGGGGGGAGAGATGAGAAAAAAAAAAGCAACTGCAACTGTATTGCAGAAATGAGCCAGGCAGCTGTCCAAAAGTTGGGAATGGCTCAAAGAGATGAGTGTGGCAGACACAATAATTAGGCATTCTGAATCTATTCAATCTAATGTGCTCAATCGCCAAAATAGTGTAATAGAAATGTAGCTTCCAATTAATTTCACATTTGGGCCATTGATTTTATTGTTGAAAATGCTATAAACAATTATTTGGGATGTGTCTTTTCTAGATAATAAGGATATTGTCCTTCCGGATGAAGAGTAGGCTCCTTATTCTTTATATCTTTTTTAGTTTACAGAGATTTGAACTTAGAGATGAATAGGTAGAGATTTCTTGATATTTAGTCTCATATCTCTTACACTTTCCTGTCTACTATTATTACTTCCTTAATGTTCGTGTCCCCCTCCATGATGTAAGCACTCAGGGAATAAGGATGGTTTGTGATTTTCAATTCTGTATCCCTAAGGCCTTAGGTTATGGCTACTCGGTCCTCAGAAAATATTTATTGACGGACCTGACTGATGATTGACTCCCTGACTGAATGAATGCAAGTTAGTTAGTTTTAGGTTCAGTTTAGACTTTAATAGAGTTACCATCTAAAAATGCCCTATTTGGCGGAATGCTGGAACTAACTATTTACAACAAAAATATAATTAGTAAGTTCAGATTTCTAAAACCAGCATATTTCATTTCTTTTACTATTTTCAAGGGTTGTGAAATTATTCAAAACCGTAACCATTTAACATTATTGGGTCAAGCACGAATAAAGGACTAACTAGCAGCAGTGGATCCTTTTCATAAACTGTATATGCCACATGCAACCTTAAAAACCTGCTTAGCCTTGATATCTTTTTAAAAAAATTATAACTAAGAACTTAATGGAGACTGGAAGTAGATTATTTAAGATCAGCACATTCCAAATAAGTTCAGAAAACACTAAGTCTTAAGTGGTTTGCAAGTGCTCCCTGAAAAAGTAGGTCCCCCACTCAATTAAGTTTAGTTAGCTCCGGGTAAATCAACCTGAATGGGCTTCCGTGCAGCATGGCTCCCCCCACCCCCTGGCCCTGACTGAGTTTCTAATAGGGGAAGAGAAGCAATGGGTCTCTCAGGCTTTTCTGGTTATGAAACATGTATCTGGCAGGACATCTCTTGGGACAAGTAGGAAGTGCTACTTCACCCCCATGCTTTTCTGACTTCTTAGTAGATGCGTTTGAATGAGTTTTAATTGGCTGTGCATTTAAGGACACTGGAAACCTTGAAAGCTATGACACATAGCTAACTGCAATTGTAAAATATTTGAGGGGACAGGCAGGCTCCTGCTTGCCTGGTAGGCAGCGTTGTGTTCCCAGCAGCTAACATCAACCAGCTTAACTCGGGGCGTTTAAGACAATGAGTTTAATAACCAAATGTACTCTGGGTCAGGTTTCACAGACCAGCCTGAACCTGCACCCTCATTACTTCAACCTCCACTGCCACCTCCCGTGGAAGACAGAGGATGAGGGAAGCCAGGGACAAGGAAATATTTCTGCCTGTGTATTCAGTGGGGGTGAGGCACTAAGAACAAGGAGATTTAAAAAGCTGGCTTGGACACACCAAATTTATATTTGAAAAATATGTATAGAGCCCCCCTGAATTCCATGGACTGAGGCCCAGGGGAGTTACAGGACAAGAAGGACACAGGAGATTCTCATTCTTGAAGCCTACAACATTGTCTTCTAGGAGGCTTTGCGTGTAGGAGCAGAAACAGGCAAACGTGTTGATACATGGACAGCATATGAACACTCAAGTGCTCCTGAAACAGGGGCAACACCCTCAGCCCAGCCCCGTGAATACAGTACACGTTTGCTTATGCTTTTAGATAGCAAGACAACTTTTCTCTTGGGGGAAAACAGAGTACCATTTCTAGTCACTGTGGAAATCCAACCAGAATTTAGATGACCAAACTCTATCAAGGTGAACTTGCTTTTATAGGCAGAAGAGCCAAGCTTTCTCAGGGCCAGAGTCCTGTGCATGTCAAAGATGTTCCAGAAGGCCAGGGAGGGGCCTCACACACTGCACCTCAGTCAATTGCTCCCTTCACCTCCCAGAAACCCACTCTTTCTCCCAGATGGTGGTCTGTTTCCTAAAAGTGGCAGAGCTTCTGTTATCAAAGACACCACTGAAGGAAATGGGCCATGATGGGTGAGGATGGAGAAGAACAACTTCTAACAAGGTCATCCAAGGACGAGATCAAACCACTCAAACACATAAACCAAAAGACATGCTGACTCTACCAGACTGCGAGGTCACAGGGTGGAGCATTGTACATTTCGGTTTTACTCTCCAAACAGAAGTCACATGTGGACATTGAGCCCCTGAAATGTAGCCAGTGCCACAGAGGAACTAAATTTAAGAACAGTGTGTATTCTTAAGGAATGTAAGTTTAACTTGAAATGGATCCTGAGTCACTGGAAAACTTTTGAGTGTTCTTGGACTGACTTGAGTACATGAATCTACTTTTCAGTTGTAAATTTTATGAAATCCAAATAAAAATCAAGTATTTCCAATCCAAGTCGAGAGGCGTATAAAATCAATGTGCATTTCACACTTCGAAGTGTGAAATACACAGTAATTTCAAAGACTTAGTATGAAAAGAAGACCGCAAAAACATCTCATTAATATTATTTTATAATTACTACATGGTGAATCGATAGTCTTTTTTAACACACTGGAATAAATATTATTAATATTAAAGTTAAACTTTCTTCCTTTTAGCACCTCAGAATTCAGAATTATCTGTGTACCTCATGTCGTATTTCCGTTGATGGCTCTATCTTAGTGGCTTTTGCATTTCTTCTTCTGGCCAACACAGAATTCTCTGGAATGGTGGACAGAACCCGGACCTAAGATCCAGCATGTCTAGCCCGCATTTTGCCTGGCACCCTTCACCTGACCTTGGGTAAGTCCATTTCTCTGGGATCCAGTTTCTTCGTTTGTAAAGTAGATTGGCAGCCACCTACTTTACAAGGTGGCTGCCATGAAGGACAGATTGTAGAGGGAACACAACAAGTACTTGGTAACAGTACAGCGACATCCCAATGCAAGGGGATGAAGGGAGGGGTTGCTGTATACACATCTATTGAAAAAATCCACCTGAAGACTTCCTCTCTCTCTGCAATAGTTCTATGCCAGTGACCAGGGTTGTGCCTGGGGTGGGTCTGCTCCAGCCATCGATGCTGAAACCGGGGCAGCGCCTCCGAGCAAAAAGAGCTGACTCATCGGGAGCATCCTTCACTCCTCAGACTGTCTAGTTCGCGGCTGAAGGGAACCCGCAGAGAACGTTCTCCAAGTACAAAACCAACAGTGTTACTACAAAGGCCTGAACCCGCTCTGTTTCTCCAGCGTCTACTAACCCAGAAATGAATGAAGTCCTTTTAGGGCCCAGGCTGTCACCCCCGGTGTGATGTGTCGCCTGAATACGCTGGTGGCATTGGCGGAGAGCCTTCTCGGGTTGAGGGCTTCACGGGAACGCTCTGGGTGAGCGGGGAAGAGTGGGTAGCGTGTTCTAGTTCATCTGCCCAGAGGAGCCCCCATTAAAATATCTCTCTATGGAGGGGGCGCTTTTTTCTAATTTCCAAAAAGGCCCCATGTATGTCGGCACTGGCCTTGATTCTACGCAAGGCACCGTCTACTTGTTCTAGAAGTTTCTGGACTGTACTGAGAAACAGGGTCTCTTCTTACTCACAGTATTTTCTATTTTTTTTCTAAGTTTCTCCCAATGTGTGGTTTTCATTTTCTCACTTTTTTTTTTTTTCGACTCGTGCTTCAGTTTTATTGCCAACAGCCCAGTAATCCCACTCCAAAGAGCTCCGTGCAGTGGAGAACCTGGGCAACATGTTGAAGCGGCTGTTCCCAGACGTTTCTCCGGCCTGGTTTCTTCATCCGCACTGCCTCTCCTTGACCTCTTCGGGCATTCAGCAGCCTCCTGTGGGCTCCCCCTGCTGCCTCGCTAAGCCCCTCACAGAGGGAGTCCTTCTCTTTGCCTCGAATGGTCAGCTGGGTCCCACTTCACCCTGAAGTGGTGTTCTTGCCTGACCTCCTTCCTCTGCCTTGGACGGCCATGCTGCGGGACACTGTCTGGGAATTACTTTTAAGTAAATATCAACCTTTTCTAATTCACAAGAGCTCTAAGTATTGATTTTCAAATCTCCCGAGTTTGGTGTAGTGGCTAGTTCATAGAATACGCCCAACAAATGATTGCCACAGGAACTCCCGGCCCTCCCCCAACGAGCATGTGCGTTTCAATAGGGACCAAATTCCAATCTAACGAAACCAGGCTTCAGATTGGGGATTTCACTAGTATCCTGTAGGAAAATTCCAGCAGGTGTGACTGGCTCACCCTGTTGCTCCCAAGTAGGTTGGAGGTAGGGATAAGGAGCTTTCGCAGGGAAAAATAATGGGAACTTCAAGACCCAGAATCCTTAGCCCAGCAATTCTCCAGGTGTGGTCCCTGGGTCAGCCAGCAGCAGCAGCAGTAGCCCAGGGAGCTTGTTAGAAGTGCAGATTCTCAGGTCTCAGCTCCAGGGACTGAATCAGAAACCCTGGGGGTGGGGCCCAGCGATCTGTGTTAACGAGCTCTCCAGGGCGGACTCTGCAGCCAGCTCGAGGTGGAGAACCGCTGCAGTAAGCATTGCTTGCCACCTTTCTGCAAGCCAGGCATCCCGCTGGTCACTGAAGGAACAGAGATGTCTGTCCTGATTTGATCACGCTGTCTCGGGTTCACAGATTCTCACAGAAACAATTATAGGAAGGCTGGCTGGGGGCTTCCCCCAGTGGCTATGTGTCTGATCAACAAAAACAAACAAAACGAAACAAAATAAAACAAAACAAACCCAAACTAGACTAAACAGAAAACACCTGAGACATTTGTCCCAGAAAAAGCCTCCTTCTATGAGAATTGAAAAATAGGCTAACTCATAATCTGTAGACGGTATTCAGGCCGTGGGTGGGGGTGGATGGCACTTTGTTTAAAGGACCTTCGTCCAAGGGAGGACTGTCTTAGGGGCCTGGTGGTCCTCAGTCCCTCTCTGCTGGAGGTCTTTACAGAGGGGCTGTTTTGTAGCACCCCCCCCCCCAGACAACTCCAGCTCTAACCAATGTCAGGGTTCACCGTGTGACTCATCTTCAAAGGAAAGGCAAACCTGAAGTTCAAGGATGCAGAAACAAGGTTCTTGTTGTAGTTCCTGAAATATCAAAGGACCCACCATTTGACTTCACAAAATAATTAATCCCAAGCTATCTTTAGAGTCTTTACTAACATGACATTTCATTTTTCCAAATATATTCAAAACTCATCTTGGTGAGTTTTAGATTTGGTGTTAGATTTTTTCAGGAATCTCTGACTTTGATGGCACAAAAGAATCTGCTGCCCGCGGTCTTTTACAGCCGCCTTGTGATATGACGCGGTGAGTTCATGGCCTGTCATTCTACAACCGAGGAGGCCAGCTCCTGGCCTCCTACACGCCTCAGACAAGCCTGGGCTGCGGACCCCAGGTGTCCTCGCCTTGCCAGTGCTTTGTAGTGAGTTTGTACAGTTCTGAAGGAAAAGCATCAATCATGTCCCATCTTGAGACCGAGATTGTTCAAAATTTAAGACTGCCTTAAGGAAAAACGGTTCTGCCGCACACGGCCACCTCCAGTTTACTTTCGGTCATCTACGGTATTCCAGCTGTCTGCCAGGCCTCGGCCTCCTAGGGAGCTGATTAAAGGATCCTTGCAAAACAAACTGATTTCTGAGTCAGACAGTCGAGGGCTCATTATCCATTAAGTAATTTATGGGATGCCTTTAATTTTATTTTGCATAAATCTAATTATAACCAAGAAGCTATGTCTCCCTGAGTTTCCTCTTTCTCATTCTGAGAATTGTTGCGTTTCCTAGCTTTGATTTTTTAAAATTCTTAAAATACAGTTCTTCAAAACTGATCTTTCCTTCCTGTGAGTGGTTTCATGTTTGAGCCTCTCACCTCTATTTCTGGAGCTTATATGAAAATAGCTCTCAATGTGCTCTTTCCCTGGATCAATGAACGACGCGGCCACATCCTGAGCCTATCAGATGCAGACGCCTGGGCTGGACGGGCACCCGCAGGAGGTGCGGCTGGAGCACTGGGCTGAGAGCCATGTCACCTCCAGGAGTGGGTGCAATCCTGCCCTGTAATCACAGCCACTGGGAAGAGGTCTCTCAGGGGTCTTACCCCCAGGGAGGCCTGATGGACTAATAAAAATACAGAATCGAGACGGGTCCCACTGTGAAAGAAATCAAGAACTTCACTTTTTGATAGAAAAACCAATAAAGGGAGCAGCAAAAGTGATGGTCCTTAAAGAGATTTTTTTCTCTAAACACCTTTAAATGGGTTTCTTTTTAGCTTTATTGAACATGTAAATGAAATACTGTTTTGAAACATCCGAAGGGTGTAGGGATAAGAACCAAGTTTTCTGCCCTGATTCTAGTTGCTCCCCTCCCCTGAATAGCTGTGCAGTGTTCATGTAAGCTCTCTGAGCTTCGGTTTCTGTCTGTGTGGAACGGACAGGGTTAAAAGTTCCTAAGCCATAAATATATACATTGCAGCCAAAATATATTTAGGACTATGTTACAAGTACTCTCTGCATGCTCTCCAACCCTCGCCGACCTTCGGTGAGGCATCCTTACATCTATCACCTGTGTGCAGGTCCACCCCCCCACAAGACGGGTGGAAATAACTTCTACTCACAGCAAGTCCGAAAGTTCCAAATTTCTGTAAAGTAAAGCAAGCGTCAGAAGAAGAAGGCAGAAGGGTCCTTTCCGTGAAGGACACATCACGAAGTCTTTCCTCAAGCGTTAGACAAACCTTTGACACTTGCTCTTTTGAGACGGATCCCAAACCCACGTTCGTGCTAAGCCAGGTTACAAGCAGGGGTCAATGACAATGCCTTCCTTCTGCAGGCCCTTTGCTCTTGCGGCCAGATTTTCAAATACATTTCCACACGGAGAAGAAAACACACGTGGGAACCCTAGGTCACAGTGTGAGTCTGATAAATTCAGGACAACAGTAATAAAAGGAAGAACTCCCAGCTAATTCTTGTCCTCGTATCTTGTCTCTTAAAGTACAAGTAGCAAATTCCCGAAGTCAGGGCTCATGTTAACACATGGACTTCTTCAGTCCACTTGCTTCGCCGTTTCCAGGAATGAGCAGAGAAAGAAGCCCCATCTTCAATGAGAAGAGGAGAAATTTCTAAATGTACTCCCCAAACTGCAGCCAGCTACAATATATTCAAACACATATTTGTATTCAAATTATGTTTTCCTGCCGCATCTGTGTTTTCTATCTAAACCTTTATAATTCTGTTAGGAGCCATTCTTATTAGAATAAAAGCAGTTGTAATAGATGCCATTTAAGACTGACGGCACTTGCTGGTTTCCCGGACGCCCAGGACCCCACAGCTGCAGCCACAGAGAGCGGTCATGGAGTGGCAGGCTGCAGGCTGCAGGCTGCAGGCCGGCCCTGCAGCCCAGAGACGTCTTTGTCAGAACGTGCACTGCCCCCACCNACCCCCCCCCCCCCCCCCCCCCCCCCCCCCCCCCCCCCCCCCCCCCGGCTCTGCTGCACAGGCTGCTTTGCCTCTGAGCTTTTCCCTTGTCTCTCTCTTCCATTGCCGCCAGCCAAACACTTCATCTGCCTGGACACCTTCCTGCTAATGCTTCTCTGGACTTTCATAGCCTAACTTTTATGACAACCAATCTAGACAACATGCACACATTTCTTTAAAAATTCGATCTATTGCCATACCCAAAATATAACTAAGATATCAAAGGAAGCAACTTTTCATCAAAATAAATAATGTATTTTAAAATGTCAACATTCAGGCACATGTATAGAAGACAGAATGGGGTGGTTGAATAGTCACACCTGGGTGTGTGTGTAGCTTATTTTGAATATGACAGACACAAACGCAGACTGACAGGTATGACAAGGGGTATGACTTTTCAAAATGCCAAACCGTTTTTTTTCTTCTTCTTTTTTTTATTTAACTCTTGTTCAAGTACAGTTTTCTTTCTTGTATTCCCAGCCCTGCCCCACCCCAGTGCTCCCCACCTCTTTCCCATCTCCACCCCCCGACCTTAGTTACTGTCCATGTGTCCTTTATACTTGTTCATGTGAGCCCTTCCCCTTTTCCCCTGTGATTCTCTCCCCTCTCCCCTCTGGTCCCTGTCAGCACATTCTGTATTTCAGTGTCTTTGGTTACATTTTGCTTGCTTGTTTGTTTTGTTGTTTAGATTCCTGTTAACGGTGAAATCATATGGTATTTGTCTTTCACCGCCTGGCTTATTTCGCTCAGCATAATGCTTTCCAGTTCCATCCATGATGTTGCAAAGGGTAGGAGCTCCTTCTTCCTTTCTGCAGCATAGAATTCCATTGTGTAAATGTACCATAGTTTTTTGATCCAGTCATTGACTGATGGGCATCTAGGTTGCTTCCAACTCTTGGCTATCGTAAATTGTGCTGCTATGAACATCGGGGTGCATAGGTTCTTTTGGATTGGTGTTTCAGGGTTCTTAGGATATACTCCTAACAGTGGAATTGCTGGGTCAAAAGGCATGTCCATTTTTAGTTTTCTTAGAAAATTCCATACTGCTTTCCATAGTGGTTGTACCAGTCTGCAATCCCACCAACAGTGAACTAGGGTCCCCTTTCCCCCACAACCTCTCCAACACTTGTTGTTTGTTTCTTTGTTTATGGTAGCCATTCTGACTGGTGTTAAGTGGTATTTCATTGTGGTTTTGATTTGCATCTCTCTGATAGCTAGTGATATCGAGCATCTTTTCATGTGTCTCTGGATCCTCTGTATGTCCTCCTTGGCGAAGTGCCAAACCGTTTCTGTGAAGGGTCCTGACACGTGAAAGAACACTTTGCCTCCATTTACACGGTTGTGGTATTTGTGCAAATTTGAGTTCTATTAAGACTGTCCAAAAAATGCAAAATAAATGTAAAAATTCACTTTGTGCAAACATGCAACGCAGAGTTGAGGTCTTGACCCACACCATGATGAACAGGTTTGTTTGTGTGCTTGTCTGTTTTTATCTACGAGAACACGCAGCAGGATGCTCCGAAGTCATGGGACACCAGCGGCTCTTCTTAACATGCAGGGAGCCATATTCATTGCACAATAGCAAAATCCTTTACTCCTGCCTGTTGCCACATTCCAGAGATGCTTTCTAGTCATTTGAGAAGTGTGTGTGGGGGGAATGCTTGCTTAAATTTCCAAAGTTCTCATTAAGGGATGATATTTCCCCATTGGTAATACTGCTAGAGGGTCTTAGGCTACAGGAGTCTGACTTAAGTCGATGGTATAAAATACGAGGATCACTAGTGCAGGAGATGTTGGGGAGCACCAGAGAGATTTAGACAGGACCCCCACTGGTGAAAGCTCTCTTCGGTGGCATCCTCAAGGACGCACTAGAATTAGAAGAGCTCCCAGGTAATGAAATTGGTTAGAAATTATAGCAATGGTCTAGGTGAAGAGGAATAATCCGGGCTGAAAATTACATTGCAGCGGTGGGAAGAAGGCAACCCCTGATCTTTGGTGAACAGATAAACTGGTTAAAAATAAATAATCTCTGGGGACTGGGAATAGGGAGAGCAGGGAAGAGAGTAGTCAGAGAGACATCAAAGTTCGGATCCTGGGAGGGCTGGAGGACACGGTTGCTCTGTCCAGGAGGAAGGGCGTCACGAAGTGGAGCCCAGTGGAGGTGCGGCACAGAGTTGTGGTCAGGGACACACTGCTAAAACCTCAGAACGCTAAAGTGAGTGGGAGAGAAAGAGACGTGCGTTAAGATTTTATATCTATAGCTACATCTGTGTATATATCTGGGAGAAAAGAAGAGAAAGACTTGAACAGGGTCACGGACAGTACATTCAGTTATGCAGAGGTGATAGAAAAGAAGAGGAGCAAGTGAAACAGGGGAAAAAAAGGGCAGACCTTTAAAGACCCTCTGACTATCGCAGCATTAAGGGCGCCGGGAGAGCTCAGAGTTCCACGATGGAGGGAGTGGACAGAAAAGCCCACGGCCACAGGGAGACCAGTGGCATGTGGACAATGAGTAGGGGTTGGACGTCATAATCAGGACGGCACTGCTGACTTTCCGGGTGGCAGTTTCTGTAGCCCATCGTGGGGTGGGGTGAGGGAAGGGGGCCTGGAGCTCCTGGGGTGCTGCCGGGTGCTCCTAGAGCAGCAAGGAGGGTTGTGACCTTGCTGCACCTGTGTCCGACAAGTGCGGATTACCTGCGCATTCTGGAGAAGGCACCCTTGCGGATGTGAGGTTTGTGCACAGAATTGGATGGATGTAGTAAGCAAAGCACCTAGGAGAGTAGGAGAGCACTTGCTTCCCCCATCACACTTCCTGTCTCTCTTTTTGAAGGGAGAGAAACACAGGGGATGTTTGGGGACATGGCAGGGTGGTGGCGGGTGCGCCGGTGAGCTGGAACTGACCGAAGGAAAGGAAGAGAGGGGTAAGACCACTGACCTTTCTCCTTACTCACTGGGCCTTGGTGAGAAATAAAATGCTCATTCCTCAGACATGGGGCCGAAAGAAGGTGGGATGTGAGGGAGACAGCCTGATTTTCAGGAGGGGAGCAGGAATCTGAAATGGGGCAGCTTTCGACCTGTGGCCCCTGCTAACTCGGCCAGATAAGATGTCCCACCTGCCAAGGCAGGCAGGGATGGGGCTGGGGACTGACAGAGGACTCCCCACACCGAGGACAGCCGTTTGTAGCAGCAGAAGAAGAGAATGAGAGCTAAAACTAGGGAACGTCCAGTGGTCCAGGAGGCACCACCTCAGGGAGGCTCATGACGCTATTCTGGAAGGAGCAGCCATGGGTCCTTGCTGTCCCCATGTACCCTTCACAGGCTGAGGACAGAGGCAGGGAAACGCTGCTGCCAATTTCAAAGGTCAAGGCCTTAAAGACGGGTCAACTTAAAGTAACAAGGAGGCCCTGGCCAGTGTGCCTCAGTGGGCTGGGCGTCCTCCTGCAAAGTGAAAGGTCGCCAGTTTGATTCCCAGACAGGGCACGCGCCTGGGTTGCAGGTTCCATCCTGGGTTGGGGCACGTGTGGGAGGCAACCAATCGATGTTTCTCTCTTACATCAATGTTCTCTTTCTCTTTCTCCCTCCCTTCCTCTCTCTCTAAAAACAAATAAATAAAATTAAAAAAATAAAGTAACCAGGAGGTCTGAGTTATAGCAAGAGTACATGTGAAGGTGATTGGAAATGAGGAGGCGAGGGAAAGAGCTCTTCCTCTCTCCTTGTGGGAAGGCTATCTGTTAGCCTACAATTGTTCCTCAGTGTATCATCAAGCGTCGTAATGTGCGTAGTGGCAGGCGCACACGACCTCAGAAGTGAGCCTGGCTAGTATCCCCGGCCAAGAGGGGCTGGGTCATTCGTGGGCTCAGCGCGTAATAATCATGTGTGCTCTGCAAATGAATGTTGAGCCAGTGGCCTCCCTTAGATTAAAGTGAGCAGCCAAATGGAAGGTATCACATGTGCACACGTCTCGGTGAGCAGGGAAAGGCAGGTGCTGGAGGAAGTGGGAGTGCAGAGCCGTCGGACAGATTCCCGGGATGACAGGACTAACCTGTGTTTAGCATCATTCATGGCAAGATGAGCCCCGGGTTCTAGTTTAGAGCAAACACTGACTGAGAACCAGTGACATCACGTTTTGAGGTGAAAGGTGATAAAGACAAGAGCGATCAGAGTTTGTGCCCGGTGGCCAGCCTGCGTGTGGATGGGGACTGTGGAGCAGGAGGAAAGGGCCAGGCCACGAGAGCCCACTGGGCTGCTGGTGCCCCGCCCTTGCCTCCAGTTCCCTGGCTTCCAACCCACTAGACACTGATGCTGCCCAAGTTGGAACCCTTCCTCTGTCTCGGTCACCTGTCCCTTCCTCATCCCTCATGCCTTCTCTTTGGTCGCCTATATCTAACTAACCCTCTAGGAATTCCGTTGGCTCTACATTTGTAATAGATCTGGAATCCAGCCCCGTCTCATTGCCTATGACGCTGCCACCTGCACTCAACCACTGTGATCTTATCGAGGGTAGGGCCACAGCCCCGGAACCCGTCTCTCCTGCGCCTTCCCTCGCCCCCTGCAGTCTGTCCCAACACGTGACACTGAGAACCTCTGGAAATGTAATCCGATCCTGTCTCTTCTCTGCCCAGGTACATCCAATGGCCCCAGCTCCCATGTGGGACGGCCGGGAGTCTCACCCTGAACCGCCCTGACTCCAGGATGGGCCCCCCACCTTTCCTGACCTTTTCCTTGTTCACTTCCCGTTAGCCACTCTTGCCTTCGTCTGGTTCTGCCGCAGCTGAGCGTGCCCTGGCCGCAGGGCTCTGACCTGACTTCCCCTCTACTCCGAATACGCTTTTCCCTGACGGTCTCGGGCTCAGACGAAAGCCTGTGGGGAGGCCTTTCCTGATGTAATACTGCACCGGTCCTACCTCCTCACTCTGGCCCACCCCGCTTTATTTCCCTACGAAATCTTTATCATTACTCGACACCCACAAACTTATTTACTTATCATTTTCTCCTCCAACCACAATGTAATGCCTGTGATGGCAAGGTCCGTACCTCTGACACCCAGCGCAACACCAAAATTTCAGGACACGGCAAACACTCAAGAAATATGTGCTCAATGAGTAAAGGAATAAATGAGCAAATAAATGAATAAATGTGCTACACAGCTTGGAGTTTCGGCCTGCCTTCATGGTTTGCTTTGTTCCACCCTCATGATCTGCTGCGAGCTATCTCTCAGCCATCGCTGTTCTTGCTGCTATCTTGGTTTTCGGGGGCTTTGATCTCTTAGCTTTAGAATAAAGGGGGGCACAACAGTGTCTAAGGCCACTTCTGCCCTTACATTTCTGTGACTGTGGTGATTGGAAAGGCTGGTTGGAGGAGAAGTGTATTTTTAGGAACCCTTCTGGAAATCTTATCAGCTCGGCTGGGTTTGGCCTAGATTTGTCGGCAGGCCGTGTGCGCTATGGGATCCGACAGAAGCATGTCTGTACGGGGGGTGGAGGGGGGGCACCTGGGGGGCCCCCTGTGTTCCTGTTCCCAAGTCTAGAACCGAAGGGGCATCCGGGTGGGTGGAGCGCCAGCAGCGTTCTGCACTTGGCATCTGGGGAAGGTGTTGACTACTCAAGTCCCAGGCTGGGACAAGGACCGGATCTGGGGTCTTGGTACCCCAGAGGGTTCATCCTTTTTCTTTACATTTTCCTTCCTACTAGAACAGTGCCTAGAAGCTGCTGTTCTCCCAGAGCTCACCAGCAACCCACCCCACCCCCCACCCCGCGCCGAAGCCCCGTCTCCATGGCGTGGTGGGGGAGCAGCTGTGGTCCCTGGGCCTGGAACTTTCTGAATACCGAGGGAGTCGGCAGAGCAGGGTGCCGAAAGTGGGTGTGAGTGTCTTCCTCGGTGAGCCTGAGCTGCAAGAGGCCCCACCCCTGGCCCTGGTGTGCTCTGGCAGGGACGGACACACACACCTTCACCACGGCTTACTGCTCGGAGGTGACCTATGTCTGCAAGGAGCAGGTCTTCTGCCACCACGGTCCCCCAGGCAGTGGCAGAACACCATTATGCGAGCAGGGAGCCAGGTATGGGGCANCTGCTGTTCTCCCAGAGCTCACCAGCAACCCACCCCACCCCCCACCCCGCGCCGAAGCCCCGTCTCCATGGCGTGGTGGGGGAGCAGCTGTGGTCCCTGGGCCTGGAACTTTCTGAATACCGAGGGAGTCGGCAGAGCAGGGTGCCGAAAGTGGGTGTGAGTGTCTTCCTCAGTGAGCCTGAGCTGCAAGAGGCCCCACCCCTGGCCCTGGTGTGCTCTGGCAGGGACGGACACACACACCTTCACCACGGCTTACTGCGCGGAGGTGACCTATGTCTGCAAGGAGCAGGTCTTCTGCCACCACGGTCCCCCAGGCAGTGGCTGTGGCTCGGTCCCTTCCTTCTTACGGTTTGTGATCAGCTGTTGGCTCTCCCCCAGAGAGGTTCTGCTGGGAAGACCCTCGCCCCCTAACTTGGCAGAACACCATTATGCGAGCAGGGAGCCAGGTATGGGGCACCGGGAGTGGATGTTCCCAAGGTTCAGAAGACCCCAGAGGACGCAGAAGGCTACTTGTTTGTTCGAATGCTGCCAGAGGGACCCCCGCAGGGGCAGACATGCAGTCCTGTAGAGGTGATGGTACTTCCTTCATCCTTAACAAGATAAAGGCCTCCCTGCAGACCACCCTCCGGTTCCAGCAGAACGGGAGGACCCAGACATGCGGGGTCAAGGAGAGGACAGCACATCACCACAAGGTTTTTACTTAGTTGTCATTTCAGTCACCCTAGAAGTTAAAAAAAAAATCCATTTCCTGCCATACTTTTCAAATCACCGTGGACCAGGAACCAGTCCAGGCCGGAGTACAAAGCAGGCTACAGAAGCGAGCCTGAGTCCACGGCCCCTCTTATCTCTCAGGAAACGGAGCTAACTGCGAAGGCTGGAACCGACAACAAGTGTTTATTGGACTTGAAGCCCAGAGCTCTGAGTAACAAAATAGGATAAACCTGGCAACAGAGTGTACATTCTATAAAAATGTAAGGCACTGATCCCTGGGTTATTAGGTAACAGGGTTGCTAATTGCTGGATGCAGGTACCTCCCTGCCCGACGTCGTAAATAAGTCACGCTGGCCCCACACTCGCTCCTTCCCTCATACCCAGAACAGCTTCTTTTGTTGCCTTGCTGCCCAGACAGGGCTTTCCTCGGGGGCCAATCGCCACGCCGGCTCTGCCTCCCCGCTGCCACCAGTTGTCATTATTTCTAAGCAACATTACCCTGTGCGGTGTTGCCATGGCAACAGCGGGTCACCAGTGGGAGGAGTGCAACAGGGAAACTGGGGGGAGGAAAAGGAACAGTCAGGGGCTGAGCTGCTCCTGGTCACGAGCAATTTCCGAGGGGGCAGATGCGCTTCTTCCCATTTTGTGGAAGGGGAAACTGAGGAACAGGCCAGGGCACTCTCCGGTTCCTGGGAAGGGAGGTGACAATCACACCCTACCCAGGGGGCTGTGCCCCCTTGTTGACGAGAAGTTGAATCATTTCAACCAGCGTCCAATTCGAGACAAACGAACAAACAACAGAGAGGGTGGGGGGCTTTGGCATTATGCGCAGGAACTGAGAAATCTTCAGGCAGCTGCTGAACGCATTACCCACTGCTCTCTTCTCAACTACACAATTCTTACTTCAATGTAAGTAGTTTTGCTTTTCTGGGAACTTCACTCCGTTCCTT
Source organism: Sturnira hondurensis (assembly GCF_014824575.4). NCBI lineage: Eukaryota > Metazoa > Chordata > Mammalia > Chiroptera > Phyllostomidae > Sturnira > Sturnira hondurensis. Next base: position 12,196,716 of record NW_028082350.1, on the reverse strand, counting down.
ATTTCTTCCCTACCAATTGCGTTTCTTCCAGACACATATCCATTTTCCTTTAAGTGTTTTTTAAGAGGCACACTGCTGAGTCGGAAAATTAATAACCTGGCATACCCTGTGATCCCACCCCCACAACACGCTCTCAAGTTACTTGTTCATTGTTTTCCCTAATGATTTGATCACCTGCGTTCCCATGTGCGTACTCCAGCTGCTCTTCTAAGGCAGCTTCTTCCTCAGACTGCTCTGACCTCCTTCTCTGAGAGAACCAATGGCTTTGAACCAAACCAAATTTGACAAGATAAAATGAGAGAGGAAAAAAGGTAGGGTCTGGGGAACACCTTTTCTGGAATGCGAACTGTTACACGGCTCCCGGCTTACCCTCTTAGCTGAGTCCAGTAACCAAAAACATTTTTTTTGTCCTTAACACTAGGTATGAAAAAGCAATGTGATCACATGGTAATACTTCTGCACCTACAATATTATTCTGAGAATGCAATCTCTTTTTAACGAGGGACAGAATGCAAAATAATTGTTATGATTACAATACAACCCTATGTACAGATAGATGTAAATGGTGTTTTATTTATCGGAATGTATCTTCTCGGGAGTGACCAAAATGACTTTCTCATGGTTTTAACAAAAGCGTGCCTTCAGATGAGAAATGGATCCCACGCCACTAAGTCAAGAGCGTAACTCCTAGACGCACACGCGCTTCATCGAGCCACGTGACCGGAAACTCCCAGAGTTTCACCTACACCGGGCTGTCACCAACACGGCTGATATACTGTCTATGAAGGACTCGGGAAGACTCACGGAAGAACACTAATGTAAAGCACTCCATTCCCGGGGTCCTTACCGGGTCACTGCAGAAGTCTGCCACATCGATGGTGGACATTTTGCTCAAGGCCACTCTGGGAACCTCCGCTGCACCTGGCGGAGATGATCCTGTCTGCATCACTTTTCCCAATCAGCATGACTCAGCAGCAGCAAATATCCATTAAGCCTGGCTGTGAGTTTCCCACTGTTCTAGTCGCTACAACCAATTCCCCGCCAACTCTGCTGGCAGGCACTCTGAGGTTTCCTCCAGCTTCTCCAATGGTGGTTGTAATATTTTCTAAGAAAACCGATAATACAGATGCATGACCCCAAGCCAGTGTTTTACGGGCTCCCTGTCATCTCTCTTTGGTGATGCTTTAGGCTTCCCCAGAGGTCCCCTCCAGGAAGAGAAGCGCTTGGCTTCGAGAGTGAGAGAGAAGATGGATGGCTTGCACATGCTGGATTTTTATTTAGGGGTACCTTATGGGTACTTTGTAGGTAATTGGCTCAGCTCTTCTCATCCTCCATAAAAACACACTTAATTCGTTACATTCCAGACAGTTTCTAGAAGGAAAGGGCAACTAGCATTTCTTTTCTAAAGTGTAAAGGCGTAAAAAGTAAAGGCCGTCTGAAATGCACTTGACTGCTCATTGGGAGCAGCCGAATTGCGGACTTGCCGGGCAACGGGTCAGGCTGGGAGTGGGAAGAGCTGAGTGCCAGTGTTTGCATGGTCACAGGCTAGTCGGGAGATTTGGGGACAGCCACAGTCCCTCTCCAGGCCTCAGTTTACCCAACGCACTGGACGGAGCACTGGTTGTCAGACACAGGTGTGAGTGACTACATGCCAAAAGTAAACACAGTGCAGCTTCAGGAAGCCTCAATGTTACTTTAAAAATTGCTGGGATGAAAGAGCAAGACAAATCGCTGCAAGGGCGAGTAATTTTATTTTATTTTTTATTTTAAAGTTAGCGTACATAATGGAGTAGAAGGCAAGATTTAGAAGACTCCAGATAAACAAAGAGACCGCTGTCAGCTCTGAGCCTCGGGAGATGTCCTCTCTCCGCTGCTATCAGGATGCCTCAGTGGAAAGAAAAACTTGAAAAACACTGAGCCGTAGGGTCCCCTGGGCCCTTGGACATGCCAAGAGTCGTACTTTTTGCCTAGTGTGAGACGGATCTTTAGGGACATACCCATGGTCCATCGGGGTTCGCTCTGTTACCTTGCAGCAGAAAGACAATGTTGATTGAAGCTCGAGATTTTATCAGAATCACTAACCTTCCTCAGAAAAGACCATGGTGCTTCTGCAGACCATTCAGATGTCCAAAATCATCACGGGGGTATGCTCTGCATTCAAGATCTCTTTTGGGACTGGAAAATCTCATAGACCGATTTATTTACCACAGTATCTGGGACAGCCAAGAGCGTCTGACTGGTTCTCGTGGCCACTGAGAAGCAGCATCCCTCTGTGTCTGGTTGGGTCTGCTCAAACTTGACGGGAGCCCAACCGGCTTTATGGAAGCCATCAAATCAACTGTTTGTCTTGGGAATGTACACTATGACTGAGGATAACGCAGTAATGGGAATACAGGTTTGGATGGAAGGTCACCTTATATCCCTACAATCATAAGACTCAAATGTAGAAGAAGGAAAACTGGGTTTAAGATCCAGAGAAGTTAAAGTGCAAATTAAAATCAAATGTTTAGACTGGAAAAAAATTTTTAAAAGACGCAAATGCTTTTCACAGGGCATTTTAAAGGTAAGATAGAGTCAGAGTGGCAGAGTAAGTCGATACCATTGGTTTTTGTTTTAATTTAAACTTTGACAACAAAACTTTTTATGAGCTCCTCCTAGAAGACCGCTGCATGCCTTCCTTTTCATTATAATGTAACAAAATCCCCCATTATGTTTCAAAACTGAAATTAATACATATTTTTAGATTTTTAGGTATTAATTACAGTTCATGGTTCAAGGAGAAATCATAAACGTTAATAAATTTGAAAGTTCTAGTGTTATATTTTAATCTTAACATATAAATGATTCTCATTCAGCAACATTTATCAGGTAAAATTTTATATGCTTGAAAATTGTTAATGGGAAACCGCCTAAGAAAAATCTGGCACATTTTTCTACAATGTAAATTTCCAAAGAACACTGCTATAGGATACTTTTGATAATTAGTATTATAATATATGTGGTGTTAGTCTATAAAGAAAATTTTTGTGTATCACTATTTTATTGAGAGGATTAGATGATGATTTTTTTAATGATGCGAAAACTAATAAACTTGAAACACATTCAATTTCCCTGCATTCATCTGTATAGCTGCCAACTTTCTTTAAGGGAGAAACTACCATCAGAATACAAGAAACTGAAGAGGTGGGCAGAGAAGGCCTTTGGTAATGAATGAACGGGAGCCACCGGGGGTATTTGTTTTCATTCATGCGTCCCAAATGTGTCTATTTCACAAGATCAAGTTTTAACTCCCAAGCATATAATTAGAAAGGAATAAGGACTTAATAAGTATATAACTTTTCATTTTATATTACTTAATCAAGCTATGAGTGTATTTGGGTGCATGAACAGAACTATGCATCCTTAATAAGTCTGGGCTGAGAAGCTATAGGGTTGGGACTAGACTTCACATTTCCTTCCCTGAAGCACAGGGTTCAATAATATGTGTTGAGTAGATAAATAGATGGACAGACAGGTGGGCAGGACAGAGTAAAAAGAAAAAAAAATAGATGGTTCTTTTTATGTTAAGTTTATATATCAAAGTCATACTTTCAATGAAGCAGGAAACTTATGTAAAATCAGCCTAAATTTTGTTTTTAATATCATAAAACTCTTATTTATGAGATGCTCAAGTGTCTTAGATTTTCGTTAGCAAGATGAAGAAACCACCGTTGGTTGCTATAAATACTTTAAAATTCCCCGGGGAAACACATTCGTAGCAGGATATAAAATATAGAGAAACCACCGTCGCTAGTCATTTATTTCTGAAAATTTTCAGGCAATCAGCTGTTCAAAATTTTCAGAAAGTCAAAAATGGTGCAGCCAATCCATTAATATGTAACATAAATCTATGGCATAACTATTGGAAAAGAGGAGAAAAATGTTATCATTATCATCAGATGATACGATTATGTTCCCAGAAAATTCAAGAGAATTAAATTTATTTCTCACAAGAAAAAAGTGAGTTCTGTTAAGCTGCCAGAAATTAGATAACTAATTCAAGTTAAATGGAACCCATAGCTTTCTTGTTCTCTAGCAAGAATCAGGGAAAGATATAATGGAAAAATGTATCATTCATAATAGCTACGTAAAACATAAAACAACTGGGAATACTACTGACTGAAAATGTATTCAGACAGACCTAGCAATTAACAGATTTTACCTGGAGATAGAAAGTAATATTTGAATGAAATGGAGAGATATTTCTACATTAGCATTCTTATCATTAAAAATATTATTTCTTATTATATGAATTCTTACTAAATTAATTCATAGATTCAACATAATTTTAATAAAGGCTCAAATGACTGTTTTTGTTGTTTGGAGGAGGTTGTTATGAGTATGGGAAAGAACTTAAAAATGATTTTGAAATTTATTTGTGAAGAAATAGATGAGGACAAAATATAAATTTCTGGAAAAGAATTGCAACATATGGAACTGGCCTCAGTAGATAAATACATACACCATGAACTTAGAACAATTAAAATGGTTTGTTTCTGCTGAAGGAAGAGACAGGTAAATCGATGGAACTGACTAAAAATATTTTGAAAGAGATACCAGAATACCTAATAAGTTAGGCTCCCAGCTGTAAAGTACTACAATAAAGAAAGGATGCCGTATTCAATATGTATTGTTTAGAATAATTAGAAAACTAGAGGATAAATTAATTTACAAACCCAAGTTTCATTATTCCCTCAAATAAATTCCTTACTGATTTGATTAAAAAGATAATCCACAAAGGGCAAAAAAAATATATGATGATGAGCCTTTCATTGATAACAGGCATGCAAATCTACCTAAGAATTTAAAAAATTCAAATGAAGAACAAAAAGGTCAATTATTTTTCATGGCTTCAATATGTGTGAACTTCAAACTTCTGACTTCTTGGAAAAAGCCAACTTAAGAGCAAGAAGCTATCTAACTGCCCCCACCCCTGCCCCAAATCCTCAGTGATATAACTAAAGATGGATTTTAAAAAATACGGAAAAAGGAAGTTTTCAGCAGTGTTAGAAACAAGGAAAATGTACCAGTTTTGAAGTCTCAGGGCTACTACAAGTTATACTGAAAAGAGCCAATTTTGTCCAGTAGCTGGATTACACTGAAAGCCAACAATTCAGTGGTTCGTTTCCCTTGCGTATGGCAAATAGCAACAGCAAGGTGGCTTTGCTGAGTGGTGACCTTGGCATCCAGGCCAGGTAAAGGAAACGCTGGGTAGAGGCGGATAATCTCTATGACAAGGAACTGAGCAGAGATGGCACTTCCCGCTGCGCGCCCCATGGTCTGAACCCACTCTTCACCACGATGACGCTGCTGCACCCTTGGGCTCTGTCGATTTTACACCAAAGAACCTTCTGCTTAATATCTGAAGAGAGTTCTATTGATAGGCAGCAAGTGGAGAGCTATACAAAGATTTCTCCGCCTTGTCTGGGATGAAAAGGAACCAAACCCGGACAGACCTCTTTGCACTCACAACAAGTGAATGAATGAACGAAAACCTAACAACAAATGATGAGCTACAAAGATCCACTATGAGACCCATGGAAAAGATTCCGCAAATTAACAAGGGGGTCAAGATGGAGAGCTAGAGGTTAGTCATTTAAAAAATGAAGAAATGTTGCGACCACATCTCGCTTTGTGTTTTCAACAAGTTCATCCTTTCTCTGTGAACTTGTGAAACAGAAAAGATGAGAAGAGACTATAGACTGAACAGAAAAGGGACTGAGGACAGCCAGAAATAAAAGATGCAGTCAGTTGACATAGAAAGGAATGCGAAGAAGCCAACACTGCAACAGAATTAAGATCTGAATTTTACACAGTAAAGCACTCGTAGTGCATCAGACGGAATCAGTGAGATGGAGCATATACTTGAGACATATTTACACAATACAGAGCGGGGTGTTGTTACACTCATTCGCACCCGGGGCCACATCAGCCTTGCGGTTGCCTCCAAAGGGCCGAATATAATTCTAGGACTGAATAAATGGAACTACTCCTTAACTGTTAAGGAGTTGAAATGACATTTTTCTCTCTACTATAGACAGAAAAAGGAAAAGAGGCTGAAATGATCAGAGAGCTACAGACAGATATGGAGGTCAGGAAACAAAGACCGGACAACCTGAGGATCGCCAGTGCCCTTGGACACCCTGGGGAAAACCAACGGGAAACTCTGGGAACCAACAGCCTAGTGATGGCCACGACAAAGGGAGATTTCTGAAATCTGCATTGTGCTGTGTGTAATAGGTGTCCACATTTTTGGCCAGAATTTTAAGGGGAAAAACATTTCGTTTTAATTTTTTAATTCAATTATTTATTTATTTATGTTTAGAAACAAAACCGATTATCGTATTTCAGGGTATTGTTTTTGATAGACCCTGATGTCATTATTGCTTTCTAGAGTTATACTTTTCACACTAAGCATACATAAAAGAATTAAAAACATTTATATAGACACAGAATTAGTACTACCCATGTATAATGCACATTCTTACTTTTCCCTCAAAAATTTGGGCACAAAAGTACGCATTGTACATGACAAAATACAGTATTTAGATCCTCTGCCCCCAAAAGAGTTGACTGCAGATGAATTGACTGGCTTCTGATTTTTCTTTTGAACTAGAAAACACTGATGATAGAAAAATGGCTATAGGATTTTGAGGCAAAACCTTATTACTCCAAATAATGTACTCAATCATAATACACTTCCTACATGAAAATGAAAAATATTCTCAAATATGCAAGAGAACTAAAAATGTAGCAGTTCCCCAGAATCCTACTTTGAGGAATATATACTAAAGGAAAAGGGCAGACTTGGGATTAAGTGTCTATGTATCAGGATATTAATCACAGCATAATTTATAAGGCTAAACAATTAGAACCAATGTTAACAGAAAACACTGAAATAAATGATAGTATTTGCACAGTGCTGAAAATTAGGCAGCTCTCTAAAACCATGCTTTCTAACGATGTCATACATCAGCTCCAAAGGCTTACCACGTGGTATCAAATATTTTAATTTTTTTTCTTCAGGAAGCAAATATTTTACCCTCAGCAATTAAAATAAAACAAAAACATTCTGAGACAAAAATTCTAAAAATGCCCCCTGGGCTTTTATGCACGTAAACCATGTTTTGCCTCCAATGACATTGAACAATAGGTCAAATGTTATGAAGAGCTAGGGACAATCATTTCTAAAATGCGGATACACTTTCCAGACTGAGCATCCTAAAGCACAAGAAAGTAGCCAGATGGGAAGGTCACATTATTGTGCTCAGTCTGGACACACTTTTGTTACTGCAGACTTTGCTCAGTGAGATAATATTATAAGCATGTTGTGTATGTATCACAGCCTGTTGTCCACGTTGCTCAGCAGAAATTATAATGATAAACAATGTCGCTGAAAATAAGTTACCAGGTACCATACGGTTTGTCCCCATTCAAACGCACAGTGAGTGGGTGGTGGTAAGGGGCTGGACAACTTTTTAAAAAAGAGATGACATAAAATAATGAGCAGAGTGATGATGGCTTGCAAGCTGTACAATAGCTTTCTAATAATAGTACAATTTGCACAACACTTTTTATAGAACAGCATAAAATGTTAAATTATAAGTACTTATTATTACTTCTAATAATAAAGCATGAGTAATATAAAATTAACCACCGAGGCCCCAAGTGAGCCTGTTTTAACATTACATGTTAGGGTATGGCTCTACCTTCTCCTCACCTCCTTTGACTTCATAGGATTTTAGAATAAAAAGGGGATTCTAAGAGAAGAAAGTTACCCCAAATCTTCTAATTCTTAACGGCAATACTGAACATAGAATTTCCTTTTGTATTTTAAATGGGTAAGATACTGTGCTGTGGGGTGGTGGTCCCTTTGGGGACTCATAGCCTGTGTCTTTAGAACAGCCGGCTAAGGGCTGAGGTCTGGGAGGAAGCCTGAACCGGAGACCCATTATCAGAGACCCATTAACACTGTTTCCCACTCCACCGACTCAGCTGGTTAACCACCTGCAAGACAGAGCCTCGACCATGACGGTGAACTATGAAAAGTACACTGCTATGCAAAGAATAAATAATTGCATGTGAAATCCAGGAGGAACAAACATGGGAAGGAGTATTTGCCAGGGACTATCACTTCCAGCACAACACAGAAACACTACACGAGAGACTGTCTGAGGATCAGCTATTTTTAGCTCAGAAACTGCAGGGAAGGATCGCCACCTACACTTTGATCTGCACTAGGTGTTGTCCAGGTTGGGTCCACCCGCGTTTTCGGGTAAAAACCACAGGTAGAGTATTTGGTCTGCCGATTTGATGTACTGTTTACCATATGAGCTGCTTATAATAGGAACTGTTTAAAATAAAAACGGTGCCACTGAAACAAAACGTGATTAAAACACAGAGTCGGTGCCACAGTTAATCAACCAACCATTCTGCTTGTGTTTTGTTTCTGTTTTTTTTTTTTTTTTTTAGCTCTCTGACCAAAGAGCGAACTAAAGAAAACATCCTGGGCCCTAAACACTTTTCATAGAAGCAACACCTGCCTCAACAACAATGACACTTCGCTCTGAATCCACAGAGCCGTGTCCCAGATTGTGTCATTAACGTCATCCATCAGACAGGAGAGACAGAGGGGAGAGCAATGGCGCCTTCCCTGAGAGCTCTGGAAGGACCAGAGGAATGTTCTAGAAGTAAAAGCTAGTGGTTTCCTGTCTCAGACCTTAGAATATATCTCTACTCCCACTCCTTCAAAAAGAATCAAAAGACATTCAGAATTTTAAAAATCAAAGCGGCACTCAGCTTGTTTTTTGAGGATTTTTATATTACTCTAATAGAGCCAGGATCCAGGTGCCTTTCTTCCAAATAGTCTCGCACATAAAGAAACCAATAAAGCAATAGTGCAGTTTAGAGATGGAGGAGGGAGAGAGAGGGAGAGAAACACGGATGACAGAGAGAAACGTGGACTGGTTGCCTCTGGTACATGCAACGACCCAGGATTGAACCCTCACTGCAAATATATGCCCAGACCAGGAACCGAACCCCCAGCCTTTTGGTGTGCAGAACGATGCTCCAACCAACTGAGCCATGCTGGCCAGGGCAATGAATCATTTTTTTAAAGAAACATGGCAGATAATCTTAGCACCCTCTTTATGCCTTAATTAAAAAATTTTAATACAATGATTACCGTTAATATTATCAGCTGCATTTACAAAGAATGCAGGACACAGTGATTAAAGTGCTCCAAGGATGCACTGTGTCATTAAATTTCGGAGGTAGACAATGGGTACGCAAAGGACTGGTTGGGAGGCTGTCAGCCGGCACAGCGAGGAAGGAGTTCAATGCCCAGCTCCCTTATTTAGGCTACTCAACCTCTTCTTTCCAAGGTTACCAGTATGAGTCTCATTCTGACCCCATAAGTGATTCCGATTCACGATCTCCCCCCCCCCCCCGCTATATACAGAGCGCAATACGTATACTAAGAATATCGACTGGCTTTGCGATGACGCCTCTGTAACCAGTACATGAAGCGGCTCTCTGTGTCCTTCAGCGGGAAGGACACACACATCCAGTCTGGGGGTACAATAGCTCTCTTTTCCTGTGCAGGGTCAAAAATTCAGCAAGAGAAATTCATAAAAAGCCTTCTCAGAGGGAGGAAAAAAAGTCTCTCTCTACTGCCAACCCTACTGCCCCCCACCCCCCAAAAGATAGAGATGGGGAATTTTAGAAACAGGACTTTATTCAGAGCACTTAACTAAAAGCAGACTTCCTCGGGATTAGAACTGCAATTCACACACTATATAAAATGTCAAGACAATACTCTGGTTTCTTACACACACTGCTGACTTTATTGTGTACATTACGGTCTTTATCCTCCTATAAAAAATGTCCCCTTTCTAGGTTTAGATAATGTTCTAACATAAAGAGTAGGCACTCATGTTTCTTTTTGAAATAAAAAGGCAACGTGGTTTGCGATAAATATTTGAAGTTCAATAAATATCCATATATATGAAGGGAGAAAGACTGAGAAAGAGAGGAGGGGAGGGGAGGGGAGAGAAATAATAGTAGCCGACATTGACCGAGGGCTCTGAAAATGTTAAAATTCTGGAATTCTTATTAGTCAACACACAGAGCATCACTGTAAAGTCCCGTTCAACAGTTATGGTGAGTGGTATGTGTTTGGAGTTGGAACGCCAAACAGAAATTTCAGCCAGCTTGAGGGACTCCATACCAAACCAGACTTTCAAAACCTCACTTTTCTCATCTATAAAATGGGACCATACTTTATATATTTCAGGGCAGCCGGGAGCATTAAATTTGCAAAAAAATTAGCATTTTGAAAGTACTTGTCAGGGTGCCTAGAACAGAGAGGGCACTTTAAAATAGCGCCTTCCCTCTGTCCTCACTATGATGTGCTTTCTAAGGCAGAAATGAAGGAAAACTGTGCTGCTCTGTGGGCCTTGCCCTGAATTTCAGATTATTATTTTTTTTGTTAGTGGAGAGAAATAAGTACTTGTTCACATTCTTTTGAAAACTGCCATAAGAAGGACCACACGTCCAAGTAAAACAAAAGATCACGATTCCATTTCCAAGGGCTTCTTCCTGTGGCCCAGCCTCCCATGCTGACCCCTCACCTTGTACTCAGGGGAAAAGAGAGTGGTAGGGTCCTTTTCTGCCTCAATCTGAGGAACACGAAAATGCATTTCCCACAGCTACATTTAGAAACTTGACTTTCTTCCTTAGGGGTGTTAAGTGCCTTGAGAGAGTTCAGTGGCTTCTGAACAGACAGACAGACCCTTCAGTGGCTGAATTTTGGAGACACCTTGAAACTGCGTGTCCGGCATCACAGGCACGGCTATATCCCCTTCCAGAGATGGCTGAGAAGGGTCTCACGTTCGCAATGCTTCGGAAAGTCCTGTGTCAAGGACAGCAAATGGATGTCACCGAGGTCCCCTCTGCTCACCTTGCCTGTCTGGGACAGGCATGAATATCGGACCCCAGTGCTCTGCCCCTGTGCATGTGGACTGGGCTTTCAAAAATTTCTCCAAACAAGTGCGCAGGTGGGCAGCCACCACCCACCAATCTGAGTCCCTTCTGAACTGAACCCCCCGCCCCGCCCCCAGGCTAAAGGTTACCTTTGAACTGCTTATGAGAAAAGGGGGCCGAGGGGCATGCTTGCTGAATAAATTAGCCGTCTTAACCTATTTCTACAGGGAATATTTACCCTACTTAGGAGACCAAACTTCTCAGGCATATCATTCCCATTCATTTAGACATAAATACCTGTAATACTCCTCATAAATCATTCTTATCTCTTCATTAATAAGAACTTCTTAAGAGCCATTATGAGATAAAATACTCTTGGCCCGTTTCAACTGCTGCATGTCGTTATAATTAATAAAAGTGTACATCTTTATGAATAGTCTATGAATCAGGATCTTCCATGATTAGACTGAAATGAAGTTTCAGTATGTTCCAAGTTCGCTTTCTATGGTCATGGATACGTGTAAGTCTGCCCGGCACAAACCCGAGGTGTCTTCCACCCAGAGAAGCCTCTGTTTTTATGGGAGGTAGAAAGATGTGCCCAGAACTGACTTCTTCACAAGCACCGTGGAACAAACGTCTGATTCTTTGACCGGGGTGCAGCAGTGGAAAAACAAACAGGCCATTGTATGTGTGGCGAAGAATGATTGCAAAGTCAATGACGAACGAGGCACATTATCAGCTGGTCTACATTGGAAAACAAGAGCACAAAAGCGCTGTTAATACATGAAAGAGCCAACGGTGCGTGGTCCGCAGTGAACTTCAGGGGCTGTGGCATCGTCCTGAATATACGTGGACTGGTCTCTAAGCGTTTCCTTATTTTTCCTACCAGATGACGTGCCCCCCCGATAGCTATCCGGAATCGTGATGTATTTAGCAGCATTACTGACACTGGTCTTCCTCAGTTGGCTGCTTTAAAAATTACAGAATGTGTTTATTCAGGACAGCTGAGAAAAAAAGTCCCGATGCTTGAAACGTAAGTGACTTCAATTCACCGCAAATATCCTCCCTCGGTGAGGGGGGGTTCCTTGGGGCCAGGGGTAATATTCGAAGTAATCTAAACATGACCGAAGGATCACACCGGAGTTTTACAAGCACTGCGATGACCTAATACTGGGAATTAGCCTTTAAACTGAGAGGAATTTCGAAACCACCATTACCCAGTGTCATGTGAGATGAATTGTTTTTGCATTTCGTCATTTCCAGCCAGCGGGGAGGGCCAAAATGTTCACCGTGTGGCCGGAGAAGAAAGGCGCAGTTCTTTCTCTTGGGTTCCCCCCCTTCCACCGACCCCCCCCCCCATGCCGTAGGAAACAGAGGTGTAGGGAGAACAAGCAGGAATCTGCGGAGAAGGTTCCTGCTACCCTTTCGCCTGCACTTCAGGTGACTTGCAACAGAACAAGACCTGATGCTGGAGGGTAATAATCCCCCTAAATAGCCAGCCATGGCCACACTGAGTAAAATAGTCATATTTCTTTGCATCCACATTATACTATTTGTTTGCAGATTAACTCTTAATTCATGTGTTTTCTCCCTGGAAGGGGAGGGAAGAAAGAAGGAAAAAATCTATCTAACTGCCTATTAGTTTTAGTTTATAGATGAGATGATAAGCCTCAACAGCCACTAATTAGAAGGAGTGGGCTAATTAGAGGGGAGTGTGACACCCTTCCCTTCTTCCTTTCTTTGCTGTCATTTGGTGCATCCTCCAAGGCCCAGTTCAAAAGTCCCGTCTTAGAAAGCCATTGCCAATCCTGTCCCCTACTCACACTGCCCCAGAGAGCCACTGTCCCCCTCCCTGACCCCCATGTTCTCCTGCACTTCAGTCCTTTGTCCTTGAAATGACCTCGTTGCTGTTGTGTTTGGCTAAGAACATGAGCTGGCTGAGCCCAGGTACAGGGATGACCCACCTTTCTAGACCACCACCCAGCGCAGCACCTGGGTGCTCACCTAGGGTCCTTAAGAAAACGTAAAACTTAATTTCCCATCCTCCAGAATGAATTGAAAATCTATCGACCTAAGCTGCAGCGGAACTTGATGTGCTCAAAGGAGCCTAGTCTCGGGATCAGCTTGCTTTCTTCTGTCTCCTGTCCGCGCCTGCCACTGGCGAATGCTGGGGGAAGGTGAAGGAGGGGACCCTGGGGCTGTAACACTCTGACCTTGTGCCAAACCTCTGGGGTCCAGGCTGACGAAGATAAGAGCACATCCCCCAGCGGGGGGTGGGGCAGGGCGGTGGGGCGTGGGAGCCCAGCCTGGGCTGTGAGCATGCAGCCTTCCTTAGTCTTCCTTCACCAGCACCACTTTCAGAGGGTGACGTCAGTGGAAAATGACTCCATAACACACACCACTGACAGTAAGTAGCATCCCCACAGATCAAGCGTAACTGCACTCAAACTGTCAATCAAGTAACACAAAGGAGAAAAGGAATAGCAAGTGCTGCCCGTTTCCTGCTTCTTGAACATCTCTCAGGTGCCCTCACGGTCCCTCCCCGGGGGTCTCCAGGGGCCAGGGAAATTCCTGTTTCTTGTGTTTGCTGGCATGGATGTTTCTCTTCCAGACCCTCTAAAATCGCTGGGGACTGGGAACACCAAGCACGGTTCCTTGTTTCCCTGGGGGCCCAGGACAAGCACGTACCTTGCAAGATCAAAAGCTTGTGTTCGGGATTACATTTTGGAGAGAAGAGGGCAGGTAGCAAGACAGCCGATGGTGCTGTATACTACTGCTGTCTAGTGGATCAAGGGTCCTTATGCCAAGAAGCACCCTGAGGAGCTGGCAAGGACCCTGCAGAAAGGGGGCCCGATGGGCCCTGGAAAATGAATGAGCTTTGCCCACACAAAGACCAGAGTATCTGAACCAAGGGTCCGCTCCCCAGTTTTTCTTAGATCCAAACACTCCGACGCACACGGAAGAACATAAGGAACTGCCTTTCGTTCCCAAGGGCACGTGTTGCAGCCCAAGTTTCTGGAAGTCTAGGAAAGTGGGTAGTTTCACTAAAATCCTCCCAGTTTCACTGCAGCCAACCTAGGGGTGAGGAAGATATGTCCTCCGGGCTATGGGCCCACAGACCCGGCCTTTCCTCGTAGCTTCAGGAGGCACTGGAAGGGTCCCCAATCAGGCTGCTTCCTTCCTCGGGAACCCCATGTGTGCACACAATAAGGGCTCATTTCCTCCCATTGGCTTTTGTTTGACTGGCTTCCTTTGATAAGGGGCTGCCTTCCGCTCCCATTTGCAACTATCTAAATGCAGGCATCCTCCTCCACTCAGAGTTCACTCTCCTGGAGTCAGGCCCAACTGGCCCATTCCCTCCTGCCTTAAATTAAGCATTACGTTTCTGGGGTTCCTAAACCACAAAGGGTTAGTGTCAGGGTTCTTCGTTGGCTTTTGCAGGGTGCATCTGTATCTGTGTGTATGTGTGTGTGTGAGAGAGAGAGAGAGAGATGTGTATGCACCTGGGTATCTTATGCACCTCAGTGCAATTGCTGACTACCAGACAACTGTTTTTGCTGCCTTTAAATAGCATCAATGTACTCGGGCACACAGTTGGATTTTAATCAGTACTCTCTGAATGCCGGGAACGAAGCTTTTGAAAGTGGTTCACTATGGATTTGAAGATTTACAAGTACACTTTGACTTGGAAACATTTGGAAATCTGTCTTGACTAGGAGTTGACCCCAAGGCTTCTCTGTCCCAGGGTATCATAAAATTCTCTTTGCGCTATCTTTATTTTTGATTTTCCCCCCACGTTTCCGTCTTCCCTTCTCCCCGTGTGCTGATCAAACAGGCTCCGTACCACACTTCTTTCCTCTGGTGTGTGTGTGACCCAAATCTCGTGACCTGGGGCACCAGCAAGCGCCTAACTCGTGAAAATACCTCTGCTGTTGACGGGCTCTCAGTGGGGAAAAAAGGACAAAAGGACACAGGACACCGAGACTTCCAACACAGACAACTGGGTCACTACAGCCAGGAAGGAAGGAGCACGTGGTCACAGGAAACACCTTGGAGCAATGCTTGTTTATTTGTTCCCTGAGCCACAAAGGGCCAAGCTTTCTTCAGGGAGCAGAGGGCCAGGATGGACTGGCAGATGTCAGAGTGTTTTGGGCCCCAGAGGAAATGCATCCACTCATTCACTCATCCATTCATTCACTCGTTCCTAGAAGTTTAAGCTCAGAAGTTTGGGCCCCATGTGAGCCAGTTACCATATGCTTGAATGACCTAAAAACGGCCTGAGTGGGGCCGGAGTCAATTCCTTCTGTGCCAAAACAGCTCAAGCCACAGCGGAGCTGGGTCAAGTGCGCCATTTTCACACGTGCACTGTGTGAGACTTCCCAAATGTCACCCGGACTTCCTGTTTTCAATAGCAACTGTCTTCCTTTAGTCTGGGGTAACATGCTCCAGTGTTTCACATAATCCCTCCCAAAGGTAAGTATTCCCAAGAGTCTGACATGCAATTGTTTTGTAGACTATAAAATCTTTTTGTTTTGTTGCAAAATAGTAATTTTTATGAGCAATAACAAAACTTTAAGAAATTGCAGAAATAGTCATGTTGAAGTCCATACTCTTTCTAGACTTGTTTAGAGGGTTTGTAGCGTTAGTTTGGGACAATTCCCCAGTAAACCCATGTTCAGCCAGACAAATACATCCAAATATTATGTACTCAGTGTTTATTTTGTGCAGTATAGAAAATATACTTTCTTTACAGAGGCGGTCTCATTTAATCCTAGTCATTACCCAGAGAAGTGGGTATTAATACCCTCATTTTAGAGACAAGAAAACTGAGATTCACACACTGTTGAAGAGTTGTCTGAAGTCGCACATCTTTAGAGCTGGGATCTGAACGCAGGGTCTGAATTGCCCATAATCCCCCCCGCCAGGAGGCCTGTCCCTCATTTGCACCCCATTCACGCTGTGCTTCTGCAATAAATGTAGGTTCTAGGGTCCCTGCCCCAGACACCCCAAGTCAGAATCTCAGGGGCTGAGGCCTGAGAAGGTGTCATTTACCTTTTAAACAACTTTCCCAAGAGTCTGCGCAGCTGACAAAACTAGTGTTCGCAGGAACGAGAAAGGGCTTTTGAAATGGGTCTGGGGGAAAAAAAACACACCACTTCTTTCTCCTCCTGGGGTTGGAAGTTGAGTGGGGGACAGAATGTAATACAGAAATATGACCTTGTCCCAGTGGCTATAAAAGCTCATTCTGGCCTTGATTGTGGGCAGGCTTGGTGTTGTTTTTTTTTTTACTTAGTTTTCAAGTGGCCCTCAAAGGCAAATAAATAGGTCAATCCATTTTGCGAGCTGTGCTGTACATTTTGTGCAGCCGAACACCGCCGAAAGTGTCTGTCCTACAGCAATTAAGTAACTCAAGCGCCTTTAAAAAGTTAGAACATTCCAGATTACTCTCCGGCTTAGGCATCTTGCCCTTCGCCTCTCTCTGCCCCTCGCCTTTATCAGCCAAGCTTCTCCTCTGCAGGTTACATGTAAAAAGGGGCCATGGCTGAAGGCGTTGGGGCGAAACTGGCCTCTCCTCAGTTCGAAAGGACAACATTGCAGACACGTGTACAGTCTCTGGGAGGGGGGCGCATTCTCTCTTCATCTGTAATAGAAACTTCTGGGTGTATTTGGGTGGATGATGGACTACGGATTTTCGTAAGTATGGCTCAGAGCGAATGGTCATCTACAGAAATGCGAGTCTGAACAAGACATTTCAATCATCTGATTGCATTTCACAAACAGTTATTAAGCACCTACTACTTACCAGACACTGGCTCAAGTATAAAGCGCATGGGGGTCATGACAATGAGGAAATGAACAGTATTCCACCTGTGACATCTCTACTGGCAGATACTGTTACTTAGGAGAAGCTAGGAGGCACGTGTTTGCTGAGCCCAGTGAGGGTGAGGGAAAAACTAGGGGAAATGTGAAAGTACCAAGAGAAAGTCACAGGTAACCCGGGTGAAGCACCTTAGGAGGAAGCACCAGTCCTTGTATTTCAGTAAAGCAGGAAGTGATAGGATGCTCATTACCATTCGGGAGGGGGGCGGTGATGCAGTGCGCTGGCCGCCTCCTCCTGCGGTTACTTTGAATAAAACAGGGTCTGATTCAGGACAAAGTCCTGAAGGAGCCTTTAAATATCAACTTACACCTTCTTCGGGTTTATCTAATGTTTCTCACCTTCCCTGTTACAGCAACACCAGCCCTATTTTTCTACACATTTTCAGAAACCATTCACCCTGGTCATCTCAGCCTATCCAACCCTCCGCAGCCTCCTCAGGCTTGACGCCGTCCTCAGTGCGGCCAGCCCAGCCCGCCTCCCTTCGAACTTCCACCGCCTTATCTCTGCCTGCTTCCTCTCTGCCCACCTCCATCTCTCCTTGGATTGCTCTGAATATTCCTCACCCCCTGAATGTTTTCCCTTCCCACTCTCCTGGTGTTTTGCCATTCCACTCCCCGGTCACTGTTCTCCAAAAGTGTCTCCCAGAGGTCAGGGCTGCCGTCGGAACCTCCACAAGTCATGGACCAGGCTCAGCCCTCACCTTCACTGAGCTCTCTGGCTTTATTTCCCTTTCCCACCTGGCTTTTGGAAGCCCTCACAGAGGAGTCCAACCTGCGGCCCTCGGGCCACATGCAGCCCAGGACGGCTGTGAATGTGGCCCAACACAAAATCGTAAATTTACTTCAAACACGATGAGGTTTTTTTATAATTATGCATTGCAATGTATCTAACGTGTGGCCCGAGACAACTCTTCTTCTTCAGTGTGGCCCAGAGATGCCAAAATCCCTGCACCTAATCCACGTCCAGATGCCATCACCGATCGGTATTATTTCTAGGAAACAGTGAATAGCATGATCCCTTCTCATATCTAAAGGTATCGGGAGATGTGCCGGGGCCCACACACCTGTCCCCAGGAACACCTGCCACTCTGACGGGCCTTTCCCTTTGGTTTGCTGTGTCAGAGCAAGCAGGAAACCCGCTCCAGGGTAAGATTCCCCAAGGCGGTGCCATCAACCGTCTTCCAGATCACTTACTTCCTGCACTACCTCAACTGCTTTACGATCTCACACACCAGCCCACTGTGGGCGAACCCAAATACACATCTCGCTGTACACTGGGCAGAAGTCTAGGCCTACAGTTCTGTGAAGACTTTCCAGACATTCAAGCTCGTCAGGGCCACAGCCAATTTCATTACCTTCTCCCATCCTCCTGTCTGTTTCTGTTACCGAAGTTCACGGTCCCCAGGTTGTCTTCAATTCCCTCCCTCTCCCTTGGCTTCAACAGCACTGTCCATGCCCTTAGGAAGTTGCTCCTGCATCATCACATCAACTTCTGCTGGATTCTCACTGCCACTGGACCAGCTCAACGTGCCCGTGACTTCCTGGGTGCCTGCATTTCTTATCTCCCTAAAGCAGCGTCTCGGCCCATCAATCATCTGCTCTGCCTCAATCATCTGCCACATTGGGTGGCACTCTGCTGCTCTGGAATCAAGTTGTAAATCTATAGTTTGGCATCCAGGGTCCTCTACCATTGAGCCTGTACCATACATTTTAGCTGTGCCCCCACGAGTATTCCCTAGGCTCTGCCCCATGCACCAGAGAAAACGGCATGGGTGCATTGCCATGTTACTCTTCCTTCAGGGGCCATCTCAGAGGATGCCTCCTCCAGGAAGCCTTCCTTGCCTCACCTAGACAGAAGTAATCTACTGTCAGGGTACCTTATAACTCTCTTGTGGCATGGATTACCTTCACCACGGTGGTTTGTTTACACTAAATATCTATTTGTTATACTAAAGCATAAATTCCAGGAGAGGAAAGGAAATGAGGAAAATTTAAGACACACTAAGGAATGACCTTTCACAAGGTATTCCTTTTTTTCTGCAAGATTTTCTGCCACCAAGAAAACTTCACTAAGTAGAACACCCTTGCCCTGGCAGAGCAGGGAAAGGTGCCCAGCGATTGATTAATCCCTTCCAACGACATGGGGGCTTTCACTGTGTGGGGGGCACTGCCGGCACATCGTTTCACGAAGTCATGGCAAGAGTCCTTAGACATACCGTCTAGACTTGTATCGGCCAGAAGTTCAAAGTCCTGGGTGATTTGGTAACTTCGGTTCTTCCTAACTAGGGGACCCAGGATTCAAATCCGAGTCAATGACCTGCAAGCTTTGGATTCTTGTCATCCTTAACCACCCTCATTTATTTTTTGAGACCTGCACCCCCTTGACCGAAACTCTAGCACGAACCTCGGGTTATAGAGCAGGAAGGGGCAAAAGGTACCACCGTCCGCGCCCCCCAGATTGTCCCTTCCTTCCACGAGTCTTGATTGCCAAACAGGATGAGAAAAACACGAAACAAAACAACCCTAAACCCTGTAATCAGAACTTTCGTGTGGTTATAAAGCATGAAAACGTGGAGAGTAAAGGAGATGCTTCATACACCGTGACCAAGTAGCATCGCTATTATCATCAGCATCGTTATCATTATTAGTTAACAGCAGTGCTTTCCTTTCTTCTCCAGTTTGAACTGGAAGCATCAGCTTCCCATTGGCCCAGGAGTAGGATGTCATGGTGTGTCACTGTTCTCCGCCTTGCGGGACTGGAGCCCAGGACTTAGGAGAGAAACAGACAAGGGTGGGGAAGGCGTGAATGAGAACAGAGGAAGGCTAACAGGAGAAACTTCCAACTGGGTTTCCCTTTATCTGACAACAAACAGTGCTAGGTAGCCAGCTATACTTGACAAACTTCCTTACAGACAGAAAAGCAAACGTATCCTAAGTGTCCACCTCACTGGAGCTTTACGCTGTGAATTCACCTGTGTAACCCACACCCGGACTGAGAAATAACCTGTTACCAGGCCCCTGGAGACTTCCGCAGAGCTGGGGGGGACCCTGTTTCTGTCCTGACCCTCCTTTCTCCAAAGGATGACCCCTCCCCCTAACTAGCTGCCACCATTAACTAGCTGGCCACATTGGAAACCCACCCTCGGACTGTTCTGGCCGAGGAAAGCGTGTGTGCTTCTAGAAGCCTCTTCTGGCAGCGAGCGCCATTTCAAAGCAGAGGGGGGGAAGAGTGTGTGTGAGGGGGAGTCATTTCATGTGTAGGAGAAAAGTGTTTCTAATTTCCAATCCTGAAAGTGTGCGGGGAAGAAGGAAGATGGGAAGGAGGGAAGTAAGTCTGTGAGTCCAGTCTGGATCAGCTTCCCCCATTAGGAGCTGGCCAGGGTCCAGCGCCATGCCATTTTGACAAGGGAAGGGAACAGAGTCACCTCCTCTACCTGCCTCAGCTGGGCCAGAGTAGGCGGCCTCCTCTGACCAGAGCCTCCAAACACGTGGATGGGGTGATGGTTATTATTTCACAGCACCGTGTGCACTGGAAGCCTGATATGGTATTGAACATATGGTTTTGATTTTTTCGTTTTCTGTTTTTAAGCGGCGAGCAAGACGAAGAGTGTCACGAGCTAACTCCAGGGTTTGCTGGGCTCTGCCAGACTGTAACTGGAAACGAACTCCCATGCCGCGGCCTCTCCTGCCACAGCAGCTTGGGAGGGGGGGGGGCCCTGGGGGGCCGCAAAGGGGCACAGACTGAAATGCAACTGAGCTGACAGCTCTGAGAGGGGCTCCGCCGCATGGCTGGCTGGACAAAGCAAAGGGCCTTCTCCGTGCTTCTCCGCGACTTCCTGCACTAAATCATCGAGGTAGAAGGAAGAGATTGGAACATGAAATCCAGACTCACAGATATGGAACGGTGCCCTCCACACACGACCTGTATCAGGACGAGGGGACTAACGCGAACTCTGGCGCCCCAGATGTTTTCGACGGCAATGCCCTCCAACTTCCCATCTTAGGTTACTGACCACCAGCGCTCCCCAAATAACCACCCCTCCCCATTCCTTTTTCTGATCAATCATTGAGTGCGGTCCAGGATCAACAGCATCAAATTTTACCCTGAGCATTAACAAAAAATCACACTTCCTAGTGGCCAGCTAGAAAATTTGTAGTTTTAATTAGAAAGGCAAATTTTCAGGATGTCGAGGAATGTTGGCTGGGGCTTATAGGATGTTAGTAAAACTAGTAGTGAAGGGCGGGGGAGGCAGAGTTGGGCCTGGGCATCTTCAGGTTAAATATCAACCTGGGAATTTTCCTAAGAAAACCTGGAGGGCTGGTCTCGGGTCAAGTGTGCAAGCCTTTGGACAGGATTTCTCTGGCTTTCTCAAGAGTAAACTCTGGCCAGCTGGTCAGGAAATGGTTCCCCGGCCTTTCCTCACCCTTCCTTTGTTTGCTCAGGGTGTCCCTGAGTGGGCCCAGGAGGGGCTGAGGGAGCAAGTCCTCCCAGCTTCTCCCTCTCGGAGGAAGGAGGGCAGGTTAGCACAGCCTGCTGTTGACGGGAGCTGGGATTAATGAGTTCCTTCGGTGACCTTGGTAGACACTGAGGGCGGAGTGTGTCTCTAAGCTGCTGAGGTCTGTGCTGAGAGCCACGGAGACACTCCCAGGATGCAGAGAGACACCTCAGATAGCAAGGTTTTGTTGAGCCCCAAACCCAAACCAAACCAAACCAAACCGAAGATGTGTAATTTCCTTCTAAACACTGTCTTGGTGTGGCCTTTGAGTCGTGTGAAGATCACCTATTTATCCATCATTTATCTACCTGCCTATCTACCTTATCTATCTATATCTGTATAGAAGCTAATCTATATTTATAGCTATCTACCTGTGTGCACATGCAAATCTAAATTTCCACCTTTATTTGTATATATGAGGATTAATCCATATCTATAATCATCCATACCTAAATCTAAATCGGTGTCTAGCTATGTCTGTATACATTAACTTATAGCTATAGCTTTCTCTGTGTGTGTGTGTGTGTGTGTGTGTGTTTGTATGTACCTAGCGATCACCCCATGCTGTTTGGAGGGAAGAGTGTTTTCCGAGTCAACGCCCAAAATCTTGCCAAAAGCGTCCAGAGGTGCCCAGAGCCTATGGTTGGGAGTGAAGGCAATTTCAAAGCGTCCCACACAGTTGGGGGAGAGCTCTGTCTCCCCACCTCGCCTGCACCAGTCAGCCTCCCCCTGCCCTTCCCCACTGCGCTCAGGTCTAACAGAGCTGAGGGAAAAGGAAGAGGCCCACCCTTTTCTCCAACACAGCTAGTTCAAGGTTCAAGTATAATAGTGATGTGGGTCAACAAGGTGACCAAACCGCCAAACACCTCAGAATGTTAGGTTGCATAGTACGACGAGCGTTACATCCTGATTAAGGAAGGTGCCGTCCACCCCCTCAGAGGAGGCGTGATTGCTACCTTCAGACAGGGGAGGGGTTCACCTGCCGGGGAGGCATTTGACTTGCTGAGAGTCACTCTGCAGGCCTGACTGAGGGCTGAGGAGGGATGGTCACGGGGAGTCACATTTCATTTCCTCACAAGGAAGGATTTTGGTTTAAGTGCCCTGGGTCACAACTGTCTGGCCAACAGAGGAGGTCAAGCAGTGGTCAGGCCTGCTTGCCGCGGCTCCAGTGGAAGGCGGACGTGGGCTTATGCTAGACGAGCCCTCGGATGCCCTCCAACTTGGGACTCCCTTCTGATTTTCCTCGGATGTTTGTGGTTGTTGTTGGTTGGTGGATGTCGCAAAGGAGGGGCGGTCAGACTCCTGTGTCCTGTGACAAGTTCCTTGGCTGGCTCTGCTGTGTCCCCTCATAACTCAGCGCCCTGCGGACACCTGAGCACCCAGAGCAACAGAGAAGGGATGGGAGTGGCAGGGGAGTGGCGGGGAAGGAAAGAGTTAAAAAGACCTACGCTCTCTGCAGGTCCCAGCAGCCCCAGAGGCAGCTAGTCCCTTTGATCCTGCCTCTTAATTGCAGCCTAGTTGCACCAGGGAACTTTAAAGGAAAGAAACAGAAAAACTCTAGAGATAGGGTTTGTTTTGTTTCCTGAGGGGATGCTCTTTGTGGGGCTGCCAGGAAGCCTGATTCTTCGGGTTCGAATGGTGGGCTTCCTTAGGGGGCAGATGAATAGTCCTTTCCATCAGCTAGCAGGCAGGTGTGGATGGAACCCCAAAACACCAGGTATCTCTGTGTGCCCTTCAGTAGGGATGCCAGGTACAGCCCTGGCAGAGAGAACAGAACCTGGGAACAGAGACCCTGGCTTAGTGCAGGAGCCGCGGGGCAAGGGAGAAAGGGGGGCAAGGGAGAAAGGGAGGCTGCAGCGGGAGGGTACGGCAGATGCAGGTCAGAGGGCGAACCCATGCCCTTGGTCCATGCCCTTGGTGCGCATCAGGTGACTTGTGACCTGTGGGGTGGGGAGACCAGCACCCAGCACTGCACCTGGGGAGGGATGCTGACGGAGGAGACAAGGGATTTCTAAGAATTCTCACAGAGGGCGGCAGAGCCCCAGCACCTCAGATGTCTCCTTTGCATACAGGACTCCCCGCTGACAATGAGCGCCTGCAGATGTCAGCTGTTCCAGGTCTGCATAAGGTACTTTCAACAGCGAGGTCTTTCGGCTCCTTCCAGGGCACGCGAAGGGGATCCGCGGGGAAGGAACGGGCCACGCAGCCCGGGAGGCCATGATGCCCCAGCCGTCGCTGGCGCGTTACCAAGGCCCTTTGTGAGGAGGAACTCCCAGCTGACACTGAACTTGTGCCTGCACTGTATGCCAGGCATTGCTCGTCTGTGTTCCATTTAACTGTTCGGCGAATTCTGCCAACGGGGCGTGCGAACGCAGGGAAGGGTTTGCTAACACAAATCCCTTTTTCGCTGCAGCCCCTGAGCAAGCGGGATTGGAAAAGGTCTTCGAATTTAGAGACCCCCGACTGGGGTTTCGCCCCTTGCTCTGGGGCTTGTTCCTGTGTGATCTTGGCAAGTAACTCAGCCTCCCCAGACTTTATTTTCTTCGTAAAAAAGTTTAACTCAGTTGATGTATATAAAGCTCTCAGCAGAGGGCCTGGCATCTAGTAGACACTCAATAAACCCAATAAACACTTGTTCCCTTTCATTCCTGAAAGGCTACTGGTAAATTAAAAAGGCATCAAAATACCAGCCATCTGTGGGTGGACTCCGTGGGCATCTGGGCAGGGAAGACTTCCTCTCAATCAGTTTAGTGAGACTGCTCTCGGGGCCTCATCTAAGGCATAGAGAAGAAAGAAGCACTCGAGGGCAGGAAGACAGATGGACACGAAACAAGATGGAAGACATGATAATGGCTTTTTTCACGTGGCAAGACGCTACAAGTAGCGTTTTTATACAAGTGCAATTTTAATTGCATACAACATTTCCTCCACACACTTCATGCTGTTTGGAGGGACGGAGGGGAGGATGGCCATTTCCTCCATCTTAAGAGAAACATGAGTTTGGCCAAGTTCCCTGGACTGAGGCACTGAGGGTGTCGACCGCAACAGGCACGTCAGACTTCCAGCCTTCAGTTCTGATCACCGTCTCCAGAAAAAAATCAAGGGCTGATTTTGAACACATGCATTTCCTTCTTAAAAAAATATCCATGAAACAGACAGGTAAACAGACATACTACATACTAGACAGGAAGCCAGTCTCCCAAGGAATTGGTGAGAATCTGCATCCACAGACAAGACAGCGGTGGCAGGCACGGGGACACACCCACAAACCAGCTGTTTGCGGCCACAGGCTGCTGGAAACTGCTGGAGTCTCTCCCTCCCTTTGCACCCTGGACCACAGCAGCCTTGGTGCCAGGCTCCTGGGGTAAGTGAACTCAGGCTCAGCTCCACTGCGGGACTAAGCAGCTACAGCGCTGAGAAGGTCGGTCCTGGCCTTCAGCCCCGCAGAGCACTCCTTTAACATTATCTCAAACCTGGTGGGCTGCAGCCATCTGCTGCGTTTACACATGCATATGCTGCCCTCTGCGTTTACTTGTTCTGGGGCCCCGTGGGCTAGCCACACCTTCATTATCTGGGAGCATGTTCGAAATCTCTGCCCTCCTCCAGACCTGCTGAATCGGAGTCCACATTTTTTAATTAGATCCCCCACCTGATTTGCTAGGCACATGAGGGTGAGAAGTGTTGCTCGGGTCTAGTCGCTGTAGGTGTTCTGGCAGGAGGGCATCAACCATTTGCAGACTCTGCGTACCTTCTCGGTTTTTTTTTTTTTTTTTGGAATAGCCCTTAAGGCTGAGTTCAATTGAGACTTGCTAGATCCAGAAATAAACAAGCGCTCAGGTCTGTGAGAACAGGATGGCCAGTGTCCAGTCATGTCCCCAGTCAATCTGGGATCACTGCCCTAACCAATAACACTCAAAAATCTATATTTTGAAATATAGCTGCAGAAATCTTGATAACCATGGTTTCTATACGTTTCTTTTTTTTAATTTAGTGATTTTAGAGAGGAAGAGAGAGAGAGTATTGATTTGTTGTTCCACTTATTTATGCATTTATTGGTTGATACTTCTATGTGCCCTGACCTGGGATTGAACCCACCACCTTGGCTTATTGGGACAATGATCTAAATAACTGAGCCACCTGGCCAGGGCCTAACCATTGTTTTCAAATTCTCTCTTTTGGTTATTAGTGAAGATTTATTGTTTAAAAAGTCAACCATACAGCCCTGGGCAGTGTGGCGTGGTCAGTTGGAGCATCCTCGATACACCAAGAGGTCGCAGGTTCACTCAGCGGTCAGGGCACGTGCCTGGGTTGCGGGTTGGGTCCTCAATCAGGGCTTGCTCAAGAAACAACCGATCAATGTTTCTCTCTGACATAGACATTTTTCTCTTCTCTCTTCCTCCCTTCCCTTCCCCTCTAAAATCAATAGGCATGTCCTTGGGTGAGGATAGATAGATAGGTAGATAGATAAATAAATAAATAAATAAAAGAAGTCAACTATAAATAAGAAAGATACAGCTTCACAGTTCTTATCCATCCAACCTTCTGTGTCTCTAACCAATAGAGAGATGGTGCTTAACAGCCTGGGTCGCTCACTTTCAGGTCGAGAGTTTTGCTCCTGCGTGGGTAGTTGCTGTCCCGAGTCTTCACTAGCTCCTATTCTCCTCTGGGTCTCAGCTGTCTTCCCCGAGGCTCACCCTTAATCACCTTCCTGTCTCCATCTATGCTGCCCACTAACAGGAAGTACTGCACATCCATGGCTTCGACACAGGTGTGTCTCAGTCCCCACGTGCAGCCTGGTGTCCAAGCTGTTCTCTGTCCCCACACTGTCCAATGTCTATGGGACACCCTGCTCGGATGAGCCCACTGTTAGCTAAGAACACCATGACCAAAACTCAAGACTCATCTTCTCCCTCTTTTCCCTGACTCCATTCCCACTGACTGGTCTCCTTTTCTATCATCTCCCCCCATTTTTGTTAGGGTCCCATTTTTGTTTCTCCTGCTGGAAACTCCAGTGTCGTTTGACTCTGCTGAGCTTTCACCAGCTTCTATTATTTTCCCTTTGAGACAGACTACCCTTCTTCCCCATCCTCATGTTCTAATCGGACTCCTTCCCGCCATATACCTGTAAAATTTCCAAAGTGTAACGGCCAGTGGCCCCTCTCGTTAAAAACTTTCTAACCTCTAACCTTATCTTATAAGTCTTATCTCACTCCTCAGGAGGCATTAGGTGTGATGTTGCAGGTGGTGGCCGCCACCCCCTCCGCACGGCTCTCCCAGTCTTCCACAGTCTGACCTCCCCCACTCCGTCCAACCCTATTTCCTGCTGCTGCCCGGCATGGGATCCCCATTCTCCAAAGTCAAGTTCCACACTGGCCCCTACATCACATTGCACTGCTGCTCCTCCTTGAGATGAACTTCATTTCTCGAATGTTGACTGCTGTGCTTGCCACACTTTTTTGATCATGTGCAGGAAAAATTACTTCTGAGCAGGAATAGCCATTATCAGGCTCTTTACTTATTTATCAATGTTATTCTTGCATAACAATACTAATATGTTACATACGTCATCAAACATACAAGAAAATTGACATTTAAAAAGGATGAGCTAAATAATATATAAGATGTAAGTTCAACTATTTCTTTTCCTTACACAGAGGATGATCTTGCCTTCGGCTTGGGGTGGAGACAGCCCATGTCAGAAACACTGACCTCTACATAAAATAGACCCATTTGGAAGCACAGGAAGTACCTCTTCCTCCGTGGGGCCTTATCTGCTACCCCATCCAACCCAGAGCTCTACCTTCCTGAACCCCCAGAGCATTTAAAATTACAAGTAGCAAGCCACTGATACAATATATGCTTCACCAATACTCTCTAGTTGATTAATTGAAGCTTGCATCTAAGATGCCAGAAATTTATAGATTTTAAAGATAGTCCAATATCTTAATTAAAAACATTACTGTCTTCCCCAGAATTGCTTGGGTTGGGCTCCTCTCCCCACTGCAACATTCACTGCAAGAAAGTTCCAAGTCAGACTGCAGTGTAATTTGACTTAAAAGCAGTTTTGAGGACCAGCTTTTCCACTTTTTGGCTAGTGATATTTTTAACACATTGTTTAATCTCGCTGAAATTGTCTTTATTTAATGTATCAAATGGGGGCAAAAAGAGGGTCTTGTGACCATTAAAAAAGATGACAAACATAAAAACTAAAGTGACATATGATGTAAGACAATCTGTTCTTATTACACCCAGTATTTCTGTATTGTAAACTGCACGAAGTACCTCTGAGATTTCCAAAGCAGTCCACCTCCTACCCCCTCCTGCAGCGTTTCTTTCTTCCTGCAAGTGAATTATTTTTTGTTTTCTCCATTTCATTGGCTCAGCTGATGACAGAGTGTCATGTCTCTGTGGAACTCAGACGCATAACTGGGCCTGCATTTACAATCTGGTTCTGCAAGTATCAGCTGTGAGATCGGGGTGGGCTACAGAACCTCTCGGAATTCTCTTTTCTTATTGGCCGGCACTGACTGTGTGGGGATAACCTTAACTCCACGGGGTTCTTCGAAGGTTCGTATTACATGAGCTATGTGTGTAAAGCACTCGGTTTACAGCACATGCCACTCAAATGTTCATTTCCCCTGGTACCCTCACCCCCTTCAGCAGGCTTAGGAGAATTTAGAGGGGCGCTCTAATGAACAAATAGAATACTTTGCATTTTAGTTCCATTGTTGCCTTTAATTTTTTCCCAAACCTGCAGGCCATTTACAACCATTAAGGCATTTTATTTTCTAGAAGCACCTTCCTGCCATCCATAGCTAAGCTCACCTTGCGACTGTCTGGCTGGGTTGGGGTGTGAAGCCAGCATAGGTTTTGGCCCCCGATGTCTTCTCGGCGGTCAGAGCTGAGAAAGTGAAACCAACCAACCTCTCTCTTCTTGCTCTGCCTCCGTGTCCAGGCTGCCTACTATACTAGTTATAAATGGACCTGTTGTCTGAGAAAGCAATTGGGTAGGTTGCTGTTTCAGTCCCCCGTCAGGACACGTACGGCAGGCAACCGATCGATGTTTCTCTCTCATATTGATGTCTCCCTCTCCCTCTCTTCTCTGATCAATAAAACATATCCTCAGGTAAGGATTAAAGAAATAGAAAGCATTTGGGGACAGGAGATGGTGACACGCGTTTGTGGGGGACATTTGTAAATTTTTCATGATCTTCAAGTTTAAAGTCAATTCATTAGCGGAGGGAAAAAAGAAGAAAGTTTGAAAAGCCAATTTATAATTTCTCTCCTCGAAGGCCAGAGCGCTCTGATTTCAGGCCCCTGTTTGTTTGTTTTTGTTTGTTTTGTTTTTTAGCCTCTGTTTGAACTGTTAATTGAGATAGTGTCTGTGAAAGCCCTTTGGGAAGAGTAAGGAACTATACATATGTTAATTATCCTTCTGAGGACACTTGTGTGGTGACCTATTCTTATCTTGTTTGTAAGTATCTCGTTCCCCAGCGATTGTGGGTTGCGAACTACTTAGGACCAGGGACCTGGGCCATTTTCCTTGTTTCCTGCCTTCTCCCTTTGTCCACCCCCAAGTCTTCTACAGCAACCGGCTCGTCCAAAATGCTCAAAAGCCTTTAGCGGCCCGTCTGTCTGCCAAGAGCCAGAGCTGAGAAGAACCCCTTCACCTCCCTCCCCCCACCCCCAGCTCTCCCCAAACCAGGTCCCTCCCCTTGCAACTTGCCTACACCCGGAAGCTTCACACTAATTTTGATGTTAGAATAAACGAAACAAAGCAAAAATTTTGGGTTGAAAGGGGGGCATCGATGTTTACAAGTAGCTCTGCTTTTAAGAAAATAAAGAGGGCGGGGGGAGGGGGGAGTTTAATCCTCCAGACTCAGGAGTCAGGTGTTCTCGCTGGGAGGGGAAGGTGAGCTAATTTGTATCAGGGCCTTCTGAGGCACGCCTGGGCTCCAAAGTGTGGGAGAGGGTCTAGGACTTCCTTTGTTGACGGGGGGTTAAGGCTTTTGGGGCCATGTGCCCACACTTCCCAACTGACTACCTTGGGGCTGAATCTCAGCTTGTTGAGAGAAGGGGACTGCTCTCGGCAGCCTCGTATTTTGGATTTTGGGGAGGGGACATCAACCTCACATATTTATTGCTCATCTTACATCTTTATGTGATATTTAAACAGCATTTATGCTGAGAAATATAATGGAGGTGAAGAAAGTACGTGTAGGCATTTAAAACTCAAAATTCCTTCTGTTCTCCCCCAAACACCAAAACTGTCTCAAGCCTACAATTACTGTCTGATCGTTATCAACATTAAATGAACATTAATCAGTAAAGTTATTATTAAAGTCTTTGAAACTTACAGTTTTTCATCATTTCTTTCTGCCCTTTATTTTGCGCGCGCACACACACACACACACACACACACACAGTCAGGTAGTGGGTGATTGACTTGTTCTAACCAAATAGCAAAGCCAGACAACCCAAGAGGTGTTTAATAAACACTTGTTGACTGATGGATGGAACACACCGACCGAGGCCTTCCCAGACAATGTACCCCTTGTCAGAGCACCAAGGAGAATCACCAAGGAGAACCACCTTCATTACCAAGAGCTTCTGCCATGTTGAGGAAAGCAGGACAGCTGAAAACTCGTCCATCAGCTCTCGGACTCAGGTTCACAAGAGAAACCTTGGGACCTTGCCCTTCGAATGTATTTTCCCTCTCGGCCTCTTGCTGCAGAGGTGGGACCCGCCTCAGCCAAACGGTGCTGAGCAGTAGGTGGCACCGGCCGGGTGCAGACCAGCCATGCCACTGCCGTGATGCCGCCCACGGGCCCCTTACTGTGGAGATCCCCACAGCTGCAGCCAAGTTTGTACACATTGAAAACCAAACACACAATGAAAAACAACCGGGCGGAGTAAAAAGCAGGGAAACAGTGTGGTGACGGGTCCACAGAGCCCACCTAAGTCTTCCTGCCTCTTCCTTCACAGAGAAAGCAAAGCGTGAGACACCAAGTTTTCTGCACCCCACCCCCCAGCATCGAACAGCTATGCCCACCAGGTTCAGAGGACCATTCTGGAAAGAATACATTTCCTTCTCTTTGCGGCCACTTCCTCACTTTCACTTGCTGGGCCTTCGGGTTGCACCTCACGTAAATTTTGGGAAATGAACTAGGTGACCTTTTATTCCTTCCTGCTCTACCCCTGGCATTCCACGTTCACACTTGGCCTTCCTCTGGACCTACAGCTTTCCCTTGACTTTGCTACTTGCTGTGGCTGGTGATTACACCTACCTACTTCCCATAATGCCCATCGCCTCCACCGCCAGCCTGTATTTTAGAGTTGCCAGGTGTCTCTGTCTGACCAGACAGTAGTAACTGTTTCTGACCCTGACTGCTCCCAGGTGTACTTGTGTACCTGGAGACCTCGAAGGGCCACAAACTAGGTTTTCAACAACTCACGAACCCAGCGGTTGTACTGACCTTTTCATTAATCAGAATCCTTTACCCCTCGCAATGTTACAAACTCACTTCCATGTTCATAATATGTTTTGTCATTTTGCGACATGTAAACAAATCAGTATGCCTTCCTTCCCATCTCCTCTTGTCATCAGTAGAAAAGGGAAGGGAGAAAAGAAGAGGAAAGGCATGCGAGATCGAGCCTCGTCATTCTATCATAAGGGATTTTCCGAAGCTCAATATCCAAATCCTCTTCTCCCAATTCTTGCTTGGAGTCTGGAGTGCCTGATCTTGAATTTCTGTGGCGCTCCCCGAGCGTGGGACTGGCTGGGAGCCATGTGATATTGATTTGTTTTCACCATAGCAACAGCAAATTACAACAACTAGCAGAGAGAAGGCAGGCTGTTAACCAGGAAAGCTGCATAACCGGTATATTTTGCAAGCACATTTTTCTCCTTTCCTCTTATTTTCTCTCTTCTTCACTCTGCTTTCACAAATTCAATGCAAAAGTCAAAGCCAAAAAATAGCACAAAACGCTCTGGGTCGCTCCAAGGCCAGTGTCGGCAACGGTCTGGTTCGCAGAGCTTCTGGTGTATTGCGTTAGACGGATGGAGAAAACGCAAACAGCAAAGCTCTGGTTTCCTTGGAAATGTTATCTGTTGATCTAAGGATAAATATCCCTCGAAAATTTACATGAGCACAAAGTAGAGGGAAGGGTTTTGTATACACGTCTATGTGTTTTAATACCCTGAGACATTTGCCAACAGCTTCATTAATACGAGTTTTTATCCCTTTGTACTTTAAATAGCTCATTGTGTGCCAAGAGAAAAACAACTTTTTTTGGAGGCGAGGTACAAAGTCAAGGCCTCTCAGAATGCTAGAATTATGAGGCCAAGTTTAGCAAGTACCATTCAATTCTATTAAGAGATAGAAAAATAGAGGGGCGCTTGGTCAAGGCTGCAAGAGCGGTGCCGGAGAGGAGGCAAATTAGAACCGGGAACTCCTGAGAACTCCAGTCTGTTCCAGTGGAAACGTTTCATCAGAGGGCTCCGCATCACACACCAGCCTTCCCCTGAGGTCTCCGGCCCAGCCTGACACCTGTGACCCGGGATTAACGGCCTGCAGTAGCACACTGCCCTTCCTTCGGCCCCTTCTGCCCTAGGATGTGGTGGTCTTTGTATAAAAGCGGCTGTCCCCACCATCACAACCAGCCTTGAGTTTGCTGGCAGAACCTGGCTCCTACGTGGTGGCCCTGGTGGGGAGTGGGATTGGGGCCACGGGGACTGTCCACCCAGGTGGCAGTGCTGGGCTGCACTGACAGGGAGCTGGGCTGTGCTCCCCTCCCCACTGCCTTTGGCCCATGCAGCCGGAAGCCTGAAGAGAACCTGCTCTGACCTGCCCGAGACCAGGCAGGTAGGGGGAGATGTCCTATTTCTGCGGGAGATTGGGTTCAGGGTTTAGAAAGCACGGGCTAAAACATGAAGACATAACTCAAACCCTGCCAAGGGAGAGTTAGAACGTTCCTGGCCAGGACATAAAGAAACACTCTCCACCAGCCGGAATAAAAGAACACACAGCAGAAATAGTTGGGAGATGACGTCAGAAGTTCTGGGCTAGTGTCCTGCACTTCTCCTTGAAAGTAAAAACAGTGGGTCTAGAAGAATCTACGTGGCATTGCTCTTATTTGAACGAGTGCTTCTACTCTCTCTCACAAGACAGGCAGGGTAACCGAAGAAACTTCATCTTATGGAAAGATTATAAGAATGTCCTCCTCTTTTTGTTATTTTATTATCTCCCCAAATGCATATACTACTCAGTTGAGATCTCTCTCCAGTTAACCTTTGTCTTTTAAAAGGACAGTCGTGTTTCTTGAAGAACACTCCCGGCCGTGGTGGGCAGGCTAGTCAGATTTTTTTTCTCCGCTTCAATGCTTGCTAACTATTCTAAAAATGTTACACATTTATTGTAAACACATGCTTCCGAGGCCTAACAAAAAAGCACAGTCTCCTCATGCCTGGCAGAGATTTTAAACGGAGAAAGGGCAGAGAGAATTCTTTAACAAATATATCCTTCCCTCCTCTCAGGCCAGTGTGCATGATAAATAAATCTTCTCCATCAGTGCTCGGGACGGCTTCTCGGCCAGAAAGTTGATATGGCTCAGCATAGCGAAAACACAGCTTTAAAAGCTAGCCTGCCCTCATTAAATTATTCTGCTGGCTGTGTGTTCTCATTAAAAATACATAAAGACCAGATAATTGCAGTAAGCATTATTAACCCAGCTTTACTTTTGAATATAATGGTTCCACTTTCAAGCCGGAAACAAAGGCTCAGAGACGCCAGGAAAAAGAAATGTAAACATTGAACTACAGTATCGAAAACTTGTCAGAAAGCTACCTCTTGCTGGCTTGTTAAAAA
The DNA here is from genome assembly GCF_014824575.4 of Sturnira hondurensis. Classification (NCBI taxonomy): domain Eukaryota; kingdom Metazoa; phylum Chordata; class Mammalia; order Chiroptera; family Phyllostomidae; genus Sturnira; species Sturnira hondurensis. The sequence goes on along the minus strand of NW_028082350.1, from coordinate 12,163,451 downwards.
CGTGCTTTTGAAACTGCATCAAAGCCATGGCATGATAGGGTTAGGTAGGTCCTTCATTCCTAATGCCTAAACATTCAATCGATGATTATTTACCATGAAGTTTTTTTTTTCTTAATTACAAGTCTGTTTTCACATAATAGGATCCATGTAAACTTTATTTATTCAGGAGCTAACTATGGCAGTATGAACATTTCCTATCACAACAGCAAACTAATCAGAGGGCTCCGAAGAACGCAATTTGTTTTTGTCAAAGCATAAATGGATCTAGTCTTGGAATAAAAACTCGTTTAATGCCACACTCCCAAACGGGCGGCATAGATTCGAGCAAGCTTTGCCGTTTCTTTTGCTCAAATCCAAATGTTACGTAAAAGTCCAGGATCCCCCGCAAATATCACATTTGAATTAGTGGCATCCAGTTCCCCTGGCTTCCCCAAGCAACACGCATGGAATGCAGCACACTGCAGTAAACTCTTTAAACATTCAAAAAAGAAGAAGAAGACGAAGAAGAAGGGGTGGGTGTGGGGGGGGGGATTCTCCTACCTTGTTTAGCTCTGCCTCTCCTTCCCGTTTACAGTAATCCCAGGAACATCTGGCAGAATCAAGCGGCCCAGGCTTCTCCCCTGCATCGTGAGGAAGAAATTTCCATGTAAATAGTTCTCGTTCCCTGCTTATTGTACTCTGCGAGCCGCCTGCCTTGGCTGGAAATTTTTGCCTTCAGATGATGAAGCAAAGACAGTCTAAACTCTGTTGCTGTAAGCTGCAGCCCTCCCTTCCGACAAACCCCTCCCAGCCCTGGGCGGCCAATCCCCAGCCAGTTCGTCAGCCCTACTCGTCGGAAACTGGCCCTAATAGGATGACTGACACAGCAACACAGCACTTGCAGTGTGTGAAAACAGTGCATCCATGCTGATGAAAGAGGAATTTCCCTCTCAGAAGAAAGCAATCAGAGCACCAAGACAGAGTGGTACATAATTGGCAGAGCAGAGAGAGGGGTAGCTTGAGAAAACACCCCTGAAGACGGCCAGCCCAAAGCCTGGGGCTGCCCTGGGATTACTTTTGCAAAGGCAAAACTGTGCAGATTCCAAAGAAATCCAGGTTGTGCCTGCCACTGACAAAAGCCTCTGTTTTCAGAAGGGAAAACGATTCCTCGTCTGCCGTGAAAATGAATACCTTACAAAACACTTCCATGTGATTTCCATTAGTGAGCAAGAGCGTGTGAGCCCAAGTGCGTGTTCAAAGTCAAAACACACTTAGACCTGCACACACAGTTTTCCTGTATAACATCTCTTACTGCAGTGGCTAATTACTCTAGCCCCTGTATCTTTCATCTAAGTTTTCAGACCTCTGGGGACTTCAAATAGGCAATTCTGAACGACGAAACTGATATCTGCACACTACCCTTTTGTGCTCTCGGGGGGCACTCTGGGACGATCAGGTAAGCTTTAGCCTAATCCTGGTACCTTCGGTATCATTTGACAAACCCGGAGCATTGGCCCATATTGGCATTAATGAAGCTGTGATTACGGGAAGGTGTTTACCACTGACCACACACGGCACGTGATCCAAGGGGCACTCTCAGGTGCCACTCCACAAAGAACATTCTAGAAGTGCTGAAGTTCCCTGAGATAAAGCAGGAAAGAGAAATGGAAAGATTAGGAAGGGTTATTTTTTTTCCACGTCAACTGTACTCATGCTTTGGCGGGGAGAAACCATATGGCATTTGGAAAGTATAAAAAGCATACATTTTCCTTCCACTAAACACAGCATTTTGAATTTAAAAAAAATTGTGTCATGATTACATGACTAGACCAAGACAAGAACAAAGCCTCATTCATCGGAAAGTTTGAACCTAATGCACTACTGTTTATAAGCAACTGTTTGGTGCATCTGTAATGAAGTTAGAGCTGGGGGTGGGGGGTGGAATGCAAGGGTTTCTTTTGATTTTGCCAATTCCATTTTAACAACTCAGTGTTTCCTATGATTAGGCTATTTCCTCAATAGAATACTATGCTTTATTCCACTTGAATCTTATAATCTTTATTATCCCAATGTAAACCCATCATATATCATACCTTGCAGGCTTTCCTCCCCACCCGGATTTAAACGATCTCTCTGGCCCACCATGACCCTGCATGTCAGTGAATGGTCGCAGCTTTGTCCCCAATCTCCCTGATTCTGACTTTGACACTAGCGTTCTCTTCATTTTATTCCTAAAGTCGTAGTCATCTGTAATTCATTGTACTATGTAGTTCCATCCAATGAGAGGAAGTTTCGTTGAATTTTCCTCCCACTGCTCCAGAATGCTTACCTCTGACCTGCATAATAAAATGCTAATGACTTGGCGTCTGGGACTCAAGCTCCCCCGTTGCCAGACAGGTTTTCCTGTCATGTAGAGTCATGTTCCTTCCGTACTCAAATTCTTCTCTTTATAAAATCTAAATTACAGACGTTCAAGATTCTTCATAATCTGGCCCCTCCCTTTCTACTCAGCTTCTTCCACACTCTCCCCCCCCCCCAGAACTTTCTGACGGAGTCATGCCTATTCCTCCAGTCCCTGGTTCTTCCAGTCCATCCCAGACCGGCCTCCGGAGAGCTTCACTTAACAAAATATCACCCAACCTGTAGATCTCAGCCTGCATCCCTTTCTTCTGGTGTGGCTTCCCTGTTGGCAATGTCTTCCCTGAGGTTCTTCTCCTCTGAAAGCGTTCTTAACGGCTCACTTCACCAGACTCTTAGAGTCCAAATGATGATCTTCCTATCTCAAAAGGTCAAGTTTGTGCAGTACATTCAGATAATATACTAAAACAGGTAATATACATGAAACATCTATGCAGTGGCTGGCCATGATAAATGATCACTAGGTGATGGCTATTGTTCAGTGCATTTAGCCAAATGCCATGCACAAACTTGCTGATTTTATGATTCCTATCTCAAGAATTGGTATCCTATCCATCTAATTGCACAAGCCCAAAACTTGGCAATCATTCTTGACCCTCCCTCTGAAACCACCATAGGGAATCTATCATCAAAGCCTGTCCAGGTTAGCACCTAAATATTTAACAATGTTTTACTTTGCTCCAATTCTACCAGTACAGCTTTGTCTAAGCTACCGGGGTCTTCCACCATGACTACTGAAATAGATTCTTCTTTGGTCTCCTGTGTATTTATCCCTGACCCCTTTAATGCCTTTTCTATATGTCAATCAGAATAAATATTCAAAAGTAGAATTCCGATTATTCCACAATCCTTTGGTTAAAACCTTGGCTATGTACTGAATTTTGTCTCTGAAAATTCATATGTCAAAGCCGCTGAGCCCCAGCCTGCTGATATTTGGAGATGGGGACTTTGGGACACAATTAGGTCATGAGGGTGGGGCCCCCTGAGGGGATTAGTGCCCTTATAAGAAAAGGCATCAGGTAGAGAAATGTTTCTTTCTCTTTTAATCAAGTGAGGACACAGCAAGGAGGCAGGCATCTACAAGTCAGGAAGACAGCCTTTGCCAGAACCCAGCCACGGTAGCCTGCTGATTGAAGACTTCTAGCCTCCAGAACTGTGAGCAAATACATTTCTGCTGTTGAATACACTGGCATTTCATTAAGACAGCTTGACTGAGTAAGCTAACCTTTAAACATGTTTGGGTTGCTCTTTTTAGGAAAGAGATAAAAGTTTTCAATATGGCCTTTTGGGTGCTATCCTACCCAGCCCCTGCCTACCTTGGTAGCTTCATCAGCGGCCATTTCTTTGGGGGACTCTTCCCTGACCCCCCAAGACAAATTCAAGAGAAAACCTGTTGTTTCTTCCCACAGCCCTTTGCACTCTGGAGCAGTGCTTCTCAAATTGAATGTGCATGCAACTCTCCCAGGGATCTTGTTAAAATGCAAATTCTATCTCAGTAGTCCTTGGGTGGATACTGAGATTCTGCTTCACTAACAAGCTCCCAGGCGATGCCACCACTGCTGGTCTGTGGACTACTCTTTGGTAGCACGATTTTGTAAATGTTGTTTACTTTAGAGCTCTTTTCGCAGGGCATGGCCATTCATTCCTTTGGTTAGTTACTTAAGATCTACCTCCTCAATCAGACTGTCAGCGTCAGAAGTCACTGTTGTCTCTCCAGGATTTAAACTGGCTGCACCTGGCACATGAGAGGAGATGCTCATTAATAAATGTGTGCCGAATTAATGAATTGATCAATACAACACACAGCAGATCCAAGCTGGACTTTGTTTTTTTTCTCTCTTCTTCCTCCTCCCTCTTCCCTTTCCTCTCCCCTCCCTCTCCTTCTGTTTCTCTTTCTTTCTGTATTTCAACACTGAAGTCTTGAAACTATGAAAACAAAGTTAATGTTTATTGAAGTTATACTAAATAGGAAGAGAATGGTTGAGAGACAAGACATAGAACAAATGTCAAGAAGAGGACAAACTATGTCAAAGTAAAGGATGCGGCCAAAAGAATTTGTAAAAATAAAGCCAAACCAAACCAAAACAAAAAAAACCCCTTCAAAACAACAACAACTTTTGTTTTGTCCAATATAAGTAAGTTGTCAATTATCTTGTATCAGAGGGTAAATTCAAGGTCTGTAACTTCATCCTTTTCTTTTGGCCTCTAGGCTTAATTTTTAACTGAAATGTACCAAAGATAACTCACCTCATCCCAAACTAAAATTGTTTTTTATTCCATTAAGTAACATTTCTCTTGTGTTTCCCAGTTCTGTGAATGGAAACTATCATCTTTGATGGCCACCTCCCTCTCACCACCAACATTCAAATCCTCCCAAGTTTTACAGATTCCTACGTCTCAAACCCATCTAATTCTCCCCGTCTTCACTGCTGTGTCTCCCTTTTCCCCACAACTCTGTCTCACTTCTCGGCCTTCAGTCTTGCCCCCAACTTCTCACTCTATCCACTACACTGCAGCCAAACTGCTCTATTAAAAATACAAATCTGCCCTGGCTGGCGTAGCTCAGTGGACTGAGCGCGGGCCTGCGAACCAGAGTATCGCGGTTCGATTCCCAGTCAGGGCACATGCCTGGGTTGCAGGCCAGTTCCCAGCAGGGGACGCATGAGAGGCAACCATACGTTGATATTTCTCTCCCTCTCTCCTTCCCTTCCCCTCTAAAGAAAAATAAATAAAATCTTTAAAAAGAAAATACGAATCTTACAATGCCATTATCTGTGTACAATGTCATGCCATTATCTTCAGGATAAATCCCTTGACTAATTCTCCAGTGTATTTCCTCACTCCTCCTCTTGAACTCACTTCCATGCCATTTCACCTCTAGTATTAAAACTAACTTTAATCTCACCCCTTGCAGAACGTCTCCTCTGGCCACCATGACTTCCCTGACGCCTTGACCTCTTACTCATCATGGAAACGATCACATTCTACTGTAAATATGTCTTACTTGTTCCTTTAGGTACTTCACTCGTCTCTGTGGGAGAAGTGACCATGTCTTTCTTGCTCATCAGCTTATTCCTGGTACCTAGCACTTCCAGTAATATAACAGCAGATGCTTACTAAATAGTTGTTGAATGGTTAAATGGGTAAACTTGAAAATAGTAACAAAGTGGCAAAGACAAATGCAGGGCTCCAGCAAAAGAAAAAAAAAGACAGTTAAGCCATAGACAATGGATTTTATAGACCCACACACAGGCGAGCATTCACACACGGACTATGGAAGGGAGAGGAGAAATAATATAAAAGCCAGAAGGCACAATGCAGTTATGAGATCATCTCCTTTATTGGATATACCAAAGTTGACAAGTTCATAGGCAAGAGGCAAATTAATCTCTGATGATGTTTAAAATGGAGGTGATTTGCATAGAAACGAAGTTTTCCTTCAAGTGGAAAATGGTAGGTATCCCAGAATAGATAGAAGTGTTGACTTTCCAGAAGAGAGGGCTAGAGAGAAAGAGAGAATGAGACAGAAAGACAAGCTGCAGGTGGCCATGGCTGGTGCCAGCTCAGTATTAGGGTGCGTTTCTCTCTTGATACAACATTTCTAGCCTACAGTTACTCACTTAGTCCTTTATCGTACACTCTTTTCTACTTTTCCCTGGTTGTTTTGTGTTTAAACCCTACTGAAAGTCTGTTGAAGGCAGAGACCCTGCATCCAAGCCTTTTTGAATCCATAGTGCCTGGCATGGAGAGGTGCTGAATGAATTTGGGTTGATGGATGATGATGATGATGATGATGATGATGATGATGATTATTTAGGATTCTTGAGAAAATTTGCATCCTGTAAAAGAAACTGGAAATTTTTTAAAAATGTGTGGTTATTGAAAATGCAGCAGGGAATAATAGAAAATGGGTTTTATAATTGCCAGAGAAAACGTTTAGCGTTTTCAATTGAATTTGTCACAAGAAAGGTCAACTAGTTTTCGAATTTTCTCCATAGGACCAGAGATGGAAGACTCTGGGGAAAATGAAGAGCAACATTTCTGGGTTACGGAAAACGGAGTGAAATGAATTGCATAAAGCATGTGAATGAAGTAGCGTCTGAGAAACCGCTCCCATGGAACGTGGCACGTGGGAGCTCGTGGGATGTTCCCTGCCACTGTGGCGACACTAGTCGCCACCAACCACCAACCACATCCCCACTGCGAGGTCCCAGAATTCTAGTGAGATTTCACGGAGGAGTGATTATCACCAGGTCAACACAGTGAGAATGGACCAAAATACAGATTTTCACACTTTCTTGGTTTGTGGTACTTGGTCTGATGCTCAGTATTTTTTCCCCACTATGCTCTTAGGCTCTTAGGCCACAAGAAATAATTGTTCTATTTCTTAAATAATTATGTTCTGATAAGTTAGTATTTATGCTTTAACAACTTAGTCACTGTTTGAAAAGCTAATATAAAACGTTTGAAAGAAGAAAACAGTATTTTTATCTCATTCCAGATAAGCCCAGTTAGTTATTAATGGATTGTGAGTGCATGTTGGGCGCGGCACGCACTTCTCACAGCTGGGACTCAGACTGGACCCAGCACTCTCATTTCCTGCTCCCACTGATTCTTGGGAAGTACTTGCTTTTCATCTTAGCAACTGCTGAAAGTCCAGCTTTGCAAAGGTAAATAGTAGTATCGAAAGGGACGTCTTGTGATTCTAATTCTGAAATTGAATTACCTCAAATTAGGAGTTTGCACAGTGTCTGACAAACGTTGAACATTGCTGCGTGTCCCCTGGAAATAGAAAATGTCCAGTGGAAACCCCGTGAATTCCCAGAAGTTGCCCGGGATGACTCACAGCACAGTTTGGGAACGAAGGCCCTAAAGCAAGGGTCCACCGGGTTGGTCAGCCTCAGTGACCTCAGTCCCATTGTCCTTTCTTGTGTAACAGTTGTCATCAGGCCTCCTGCCCTGAGGCCAGAAGGCATTTGAAACTCCAGAGAAATCATGTGAGGCACGCCCAGCCCTGAAACTGAAGTCACATGAAAAGAAGAATCTGAGATATGGGTGAACTTTATGATCCCTAAGAATATCAGATATTTAGCAGAATATCAGGCCAAAGAGAGAAGAGTGTGAAGAGATAAAGAAGGTAGTCCGGGCTGCCTGCAGTTCACGGGAGGGGAACGGCCAGTGGCCATTTCCCTATCAAAATGGTGAATTCTGAAAATGGGTGCGAAGGGGAAGGAAGGCGTCTTTTCCCATCATTCCTCTCACTGAGACCCCACATACCCTTTGCTGCTCATCCCCTCTGTTCTCATAGGGCTGTTTGGAGAGGACCACACTCACCTCATTATTTCCATGTTTGTTATAATTTGACCCTTTTACCTCTAACAAAGGATGAGCGTCCTGTCTCCATCTGCTCACATTAGCACTTATGACAGAGAAGTAAACGCTCCAAACCCGAAACGCCCAAGGTAGCTGGCATGCTCTGCCTCCTGTCGGGTTACTTGAAGGACTTTTCCATCTATTACCTCCTGCCCATCTTCTGAATGAGAAGCCAAACTGGATAGGGGTCCAGTAGCAACGGGATGGAAGGAGACTCATTCACCTTGCTCTGCTTGCCCTTTCTTTTCTGTGGTGGCCACAGCCCGGCCCACAATCTACCTGAGGATCTTTGCTCATCATCTGTTGTGTCCTCTGGGATGGGAGCATCCCGTGGTCAGGCAGCTCTTTCTGTCTTGCTCCTGGTATATTCCAAGGGCCTGTTACAGGACCTGACACATGGGGCTGATGGTAAATATCTGTTAGACCAATGAGTGGGAAGACAAACGTGATACAGGATGGAGAGGAAACTGGGACACAAGAGCAAGCATCAGAGCCGGGGTGGCGGTTCCTAAGGGGCTTCCAAGGGCCATTAGAGCCACATGTGTGAAAAGCAGGAAAGAGTCAAAACCACCGGCTAAGAGTGCAACATTGGTGCCACCTGATGGTATGTCCATGAGCAGCCCAGGTCCCTAGAAGGGTCTTTCATGGAATGGGAATGGCTGCTTTTTCCAGAGGTTCAGAAGTGGGTGGCTTTGAGCAAAAGGCGGATCTCGGTGAGATCCTGGGGGAGCCTCTGTGATGGGGAGTACGTGAGCTCATTGCCTGGAAAAGACACTGTCATCTCCGAGGAAAGCATGAACTGGCCGTGGGAGGGAAAATATGGCCAGTGCTTATGGTAAGTGCAGCTATGGTGACAAGCGTGCATTGAAACAGCAACCGCAGCTGGGCTGGATTTACACAATAGAAGCCTCCTCAATATAAACACTTTTCGATGCTCTCATGCCCACCTTCATCTCTCTTTGTTTCTCCCGGGATTGCCACCCCGCCTAGGTCCACTTTGTCACTCATCTGATTAGAATGTATCTGTGCTTGCTGTACATTGGTCTCAGTTCAGGCATGGAAAGTATAACGATCAGTGAGATGCCCACCTGACCCGGAGGAGCTTGGAGAGTTACACAGTGAGCCCCAAAGTGAGATCTACGGACCCTGGTCTCAAAATGTTCTTGAGGAAAAAGAGCCACAGAAAAGTAAGTTCAGGAAATGTTGGAACAACCAAGTAAACATGGGCTTCCACCAAAGGACATCTTAGATCTTTTATTCTGGGAATGTGCTTTGTGAATATCCAAAAAAAGTACATACTTTGCTATGTTGGAGAATTTATGCTACCCTAGACCTTTTCATTTAAAAACATCTAATTAGTACGGTGTTCTAGGGGATGCATTTGGGGAAATATTGGCCCAGATAAATCTGTTCCTTTCCTTCCCTTCCTGCTGTTTGGACTATGTTCCTATCTGCTTACCTCATTCAACTTGTATCTGATGCTTTATCTTCCTTCCCACTTTATGAAGGTCTTCCACTTTGCCAAAACTTCTGAGTCATCTACCCTGTTTCAATGCCACTTTTGCTCATTTCTGGGAACCACAGGTACCTGGAGGTCCTGGTGACTCCAGGGTCTCGGCTGGACCAGGCCTCCCCTGCCTGCCTTCTCAGTCAAATCGGGGCGACCCCTGGCCCAGGTCGTTCTGACCAGCAGAGCACCCCTGGTGGCTGCATAGAGACCTGCGGGCATTACTAGCCTTCCAAACCTTAACTCTGTCTAAATTCTAATACGGCCCAATGCGAGCACCAATGTCTCAAAATAATGCGTGACTCCTCCCTTTCCTGTAGCACATGCCACTCACAATAACGGCTCCTTGGGAGTTCCCATAGTTCTAGGGGTGAAGTGGGGAGATGCTTTGTTTCTTCCAGGCTTACATAGCAATGACTATGTGTCGAGTACGGCACAGAAACACATGTTCTTACTATCCCAATCTTACAGACAAGGACGTCACCTGAGTGACTAAGGAACCTTTCTGGGGTCTCAAACTAGCCCCTGGGGGAGCTCCTCTGCCCCAGCAGGCTGGTCAGAGAGTCCCTGTTCTTTAACCACTACACCCCAATGGCTCAACATATAACAGAAAGATGGATGAATAAATTAGGAGGTGTTCAGTGCAACGGGAAAAAGAAAGGTGGGACACAGTAAGGGGGCTAGGACGACCCGAGGTGAAATTGGGAGGGGTCCCTGTGCCTACACTGAGTACGCAGCACAGGGCTCCTTGAGAAAGGAGGTGTTGAGCAGAGATTTGCAGAGAGGGGGATGTTTGTCACGGGACCCCCAGAGACACATGTCCCAAGCACAGCATGCAAACCTCAGGGAGCACTCTGGAAGGTGTCCACGGGGGAGGGACTTCTGTGTCCAGCTGCACTGGCCTCCAGTTTGTCCCCGAGTCCCACCCTTTGTTTCTTTATTAGTATTCCTTGGTGCCGCCCTATTCTCCCCATAGTAATGGCATAATCCATTATTCAGTCAACAGCCATAAAAAGAATGCTTCAGTCTCAAAACCCAGCACTCCCCTTGCTGCCTTCCCTCTGCCAACAATCATAAGGTGACAGATTTTTCTTTTTGTGTCTACACGTTTCCCTATCTCCCTTCGCACTAAATTCAAAATACTCCTCTTTTCAGGTTGACTCATCCTACTATCTCCTCCTGATATCCAGTTAGATCTCAGGATATATTCTTGATACATTAAAATTTCAGACTTATATAAAACGCTCTGAGTTTTCTTCCAAGAACGTGTGTTATGTTTTATAATAAAACTTAAATCTTTATTTTAAAAATAATTTGTGCAAAGAGAAAGCATCTGGCTTTGTTTTATCTGCTACAGAAAACAGCTCATGTCATAGATATATGGCTTCCCCGAAATGGGCAATTATTTAGCCTTCCATCCGGGTTAGAGAGAGAAGCAGGCTCACCTTAGCAACAGCACTCTGACGCTGATGTCATCACCTTGCATCATGTTGCTCCCATGCCACTGTGTTCTTTCTCTAAAATCTGAAACCTTTATAGACCTCTGCATTTAAAAGGCTTTAAAAAAGGAAAGAAAGAACTATATTTAAATATTCACTGAGTCATTATAATCTCGAACTTTGTTAGCAAGTCTCTCTTCCCCAGCAAGACAAAATGAGAATTGTTTTTTTCCACGTATTCCAGTTCTTGCCAGAATTTTGCCCTACCCTTGGGTCTCCCAGGCTGGTGCCCAGAAGCCCCCTCTCTGAGCCCTGAACCCTTCGGAGGATCACTGGCCTCTTCAACAAGTCTGACCACTCACACATGCCATTATTTTATTTAGCAAAGCAGGTCAGCCCTGGGGCGATTACCAGAGATTATGATCAGGCATCCTGGGGCTGGAAGAAATCCTTACTATTTATCTAGAGTCTAGTCCCTTATTCCAAGGCCACCAAAAAAAAAAAAAACCACAAAAAAAAACAGGCGGGCGCACAATGCTTGTCTTTTATTAAAGACAGAAAAGATTTTAACCCTCTGGAAGTTTGTGGCTCCTCAGAATTTCAGCGAGGATTTTCACGCAGTGTCAGATCATGCTTCCAAAGTCCCGTTCCCTCCCAACCCCTGCGCCCAGCCCGTGGCCCCTCCCCTGGTCTCTTCCAGACCCTGAGAGCTGAACCCCGGTGGCCAGAAATCCTTCCTGCACCAGAAACGGGGCTCAGTCGCCTCCCCTTGAAAGTGTAAATGCTGACTTGGGGCTTGCATAACAGTTAAAAATTCAAGTTATATTGACTGATAGCAATAAAGATTGGTATATGCTGACAGGAAGAATTTGCTATCGATGAATAGAAAGCAATCCACATACACATGGTGAGAGCTGGCTCTCAATTTTCAGAACCGCAAGCTGAGCCCCTGATCAAAGGCGCCCTTCACGAGCTTCCAGGCACATGAGCTGTCGTGTTCCAAAAGGAACTTTAAAAGTTCTTAATTTGCTGGATCCCTGACTAAGCAGCACAGATGATATTTTTAATCTATTTTAATCTTAAAGTTATTTTTAACATAATTAAGCATTTATAACTCTGCCTTATTATATACTTTGAGTTACATAACATCACTGAGCTAATAATTTGGACCACACTTTTCAAAATTCTCAGTTTTCAAGGTTTCTCATTTAACTACAATGAGGAAATCGCCTTTTGGTTGGAAATCAATGTCTTGTAAAGAATTTTTTAAATATGGAAAACAGCCAAACAAGAGGTTCCCAAACTTCCAGGAAAATGTAAATATTACCAAATGGGCAATTAGAGCACATTTTTCATGCTGAATCAACTACTAAGTAGTTATTGCCCCAATTGCACCAACTGACACCCAAATACAAATTCTAGCATTGTTCCCGGAGGAGATGAGAGGGTCGTCTAATTTGTCTTTGTGTCTTCAACATCGGAAAGATCCCTACTGAGCATTCACGGCACACTCTCTTTTGAAAAGCACTTTACAGTAATTTGTCAGTCCACACTCATCGTCTGGGAGGCCCCTTTGTTTTCATTGTACAAGTGGAGGGGCTGAGGCACCGAAGGGTGAAGACTTCATCCCAGGGCTCTGAAGAACCTAGAGGCCGAGGTGAGTGACGGACCCGGATTCTCTGTAAACTTTAGGCGCCTCGGTGGCACAAATATTCAGTCTAATCTTGAAAGCTGAGCAAGGATTCATATTCAATTGGCACGTTTTAGCAGAGAGTCGGCAAGGGGCGTGGTGCTGGGTTTTCCTGTTCACACGGAGGAAAATAACAAGGGAAGAGGTTGTCTTAGGAACATGGAAATTCAGAGGATGCCCTAAAATGTTATACGGAAAATAGAGAAGTTTCATTAAGAAATTCATAACTACCCAAATGGTATCTTTAAGGTACTTTCAACATTTACTTCCTGTGTGATTTTAGCTGCTTGGGTGGGCTGTTTGATTTTTTGGGGGAGTGGGGGGGAGCCTCTCCATTTAAGAGCTCTGCTTCATGGACAAACCAGCTACAGCCTAACACAACAAAATAAGACTCTGCAAGACCACAATTAGGTGAGCTTACTTAGCCACTGAGGTTAACGTCCGGGCCTCTCTGCAGGACCAGGGAGGTTGTGAGTGGCAAATCTCCAGGGCATTATTCAGGCCATAGTCACCATTCTCGAAACATGTGCATCCTTAGGTTATGCTGTACCGAACCTGTTCAACCAGGCATGTCTCCCCAGTTAACAGCCTCAGATTACGATTGGGGTGGGCATATATGAAGAGGAGCTGGTCACAGGTTTACTCCTTTTAGATAATCGTTGTGTTTCTCCTCTGTCTCTTGCCTAGTCTTACACAAGTCTTGTCATTATTTCCTTAAATCTTTCTCAAGCCCCTGACCCATATACATCATGGACAACTGAGACTTCTCCACACCGCCACTGACAGCCCAAGGACTAGTACCAACGGTCTCTATTCCAGGAGACTGAGGAGATAAACCCAGGGACCGGCTTTTCCTTCTCGAGTTCTAGGAACAATCTAGTTCTGCTGCACGATCTGGGCCAGGCGGCAGCTTCCTCTAAAGGCTCCAGTTCCAGCTCTCAAAGGGGTCAGAGGTGTGGGGCTGGTCCCAACACCCGCTCCGCCTGCGGCAGAAACAACCCCGAGCATTGAGTCCTACCAGTGCCACTGGTGCCCCAGACACTCCCCATTCTTTTCCTGCCGAATGACGAGTCCTGCAAGATGATCTGGGGGAATTTTTTAGAAGTTCCCTTGTACATGTGTTTAGGAAACTCGGTTTGCTACCTTGTTCACTTGGAGACTCACAGACTGTATTATCAGAGTCCTACAAAAGATAAATCTGTTTAATTTTCTTTAGCCCTCACTCTGATTTGTTTTTGGTAATTCCTATTCATACCAAAAATGCACTTCAGAAAATGCAAATCCACAGAAAAACCAGTTCTACAAACAACACTTCTCTACGTGATTTAAGAGTCGCCCCCGACCTCTCTCCCTCCTTGGTTGGCTAGTTTGTAGCATCCACAAGGTCAAGCACAACCTTGGCCAAGCACTACTTTTCCCGAGCATTTCCAAGGTTTTCATTGTATAAGGAGTTGGGTTTCTCAATGGCCTGCTTGGCAACAGAGGTGACCTGAGGAAAAGGGGCCTCTGAGGGGTGACACAGAGAACTCGGGGAGGTAGGCTTGCCACCTGGCCTTGTTTTCTGAAATCTACCTTACGTTTTGGCAAGCTGAGACTTGGGTATGCTAACTAACTTGCTTTAGTTCACACTACCAGTTTGGTGCACGGATTTAGCCTGAACCCATGTCGCTAACTCCAAATTCCATACTCATTTCATTGTTTTTGGTACAATGTACACTATTATTTCAATTGTTGCTTCAAAAGGCATCATGGGATAGTGGCTGAGTGTAGGCTTCAACCAGTTCTCAGGTTCAAGTCCCATCTCTCCCACTGATCAGCATGTATGTGAATTTGCCTGGTGTCCACGTGCCTAGCATTCTCTGTCTCTGTAATGGGAACTAGTAATTGCATAAGATTGTTCAAAGGATTAAAGGTGTTGGTGTTCAGAAAATATTTTGAACACTTCCTGTCAACATTCAAATAAATACTCAATAGATGTTGCCAGTTGTTTTCATTATTACTATTCATAGCTTAATCCTCACAGTTTACAAATTCCGCAGCCAAGGCCTAGTTATCGCCTGTCAGACACTAGTGGAATCAAACGTAAAACATAACCCCCTTCCCTTCCTCTCTGTGAAACTGGAGGCAAAGGAGGACATCTCAACATGCGAAAAATCACATTCTTATCAAGCAGACTGTGTGATATCCCCAGTCACCATGTGGCGAGTGAAGAGGGACAGAACTGAACGTGGACGTGCTCCAACGCTCAGTATTGTATGAATCACAATTCAGACCGAGGGCTGAGCTTTGCCGGGTCAAATGCTTTCTTGCTGATTCATGACTGTGAGGCTGGCTGATAGAGAGTCGTTCAGCTGATAAGGGATGTTTACTGAGAGCTAAAACCCTGCCCTAACTACTCATTGGCTTTTGTATTGATTGATCTAATAGCCCTAGTCTATAATTTCAAAAATAACTCAGTGTCTGGTTTTTTTCATCACTGTGGAAAGGCTGTTAATACTAAAGGTGGACTGAGCACTTTTCATGGGTTAGGAACAAAGAAAATAATTGGAAGCTGTTTTCCAGTGTTTCCAATATTTCTTCCTTTTTTGTTGTCCTTTGTCTTTCGCTTGATTACATTTAGAATTAAAATGTAACATTGGCAAGTGCACTTAATACATCAATATATTTTGATGCCACATTACTGAAGCCGAGAGATAAATTTTGTGTTCTATTCGGGTCAGCTATGCAAATCAACCACATTAATGAGCTTTATTAAATCATCTTAGTAAGGGCTCCTCTGTCTTAACTATTTACTTAAATCCACATCCCACAAAAAACAGCTGTCACCTCCTGACAAATCTCATTCTGCGTGAGAGTTTTCTACTTATAAAAGGAAAAACGATATGCCGTGATCCAACCAAAATGTCAGATTTAGAGTCTTTTAAAAGGGTGCTCTGTTACAAAACGTGGGACTTACATAATCTAACCTACTGTTAAGAAGGAACACTGGTGACGGGGAGAGTTGGAGGGAAACGCTGTGCTGTTCTCACTGCTGTACATGCAGAACATCCCGCTGAGGAAAGCACGTACGTGTGTTATGGACAACAGGGCTGACTTGGGGACCGCGCACGGGCAAGTCTGGGGGAAACAGCCTGGCTCGGGCTGAGCTCCAATCCCCTTCTGCTCCTTCAGAAGGAAGGATTTCCTACGTCAGCTGATAAATCATTCAACCACTACATAGATTTTAAAAATTATTCATCTTTCCTAAGTGTATTTTTTTGCTTCCTTATATAGTAAATTGAAGCAGTTTATGTAAATAAATGCTTCAGCTTATTGATAGTTTAAGAGGGTGAGTTGTTTCTATGTACTTAGATGGCTTATGTTGAATGTGTTGTGTAAACTATTAAAAATGGACACTTTATCACTTCAGATAAGCCTTTTTTCTAAGGCGTGCAATAACTAATCAAGGCCCTCAATTCAAGCTCCGGGACCCCATACCACACTGCAGCCCTCCCGGCCCCCATGTGTCCCTCATGAGAAAGTGGGGCTTACTGAACTGAAGAGCTGGTGTCACGTCGTGGGCTGTGGAGGAAGCCCAGTTATCCCAGAAAGGGGCCATTCATCACTGCTGTGAGTGTCTGGGGCAAATCAGATCCTGAGGCTGATAGCTGGGACTCAGAAGACAGATCCCATAGGTAAGCAGGAGGGGAACAGGCCTTTGCCAGTAAAGAATGAAGGAGCAACGCTTTGTAATGACAAGTTCTACATTTCTTTCAGTATTTATTTTCCCTGGTCATTCATTCATGATCATTTATTCCACTAAACAGATATTTATCTAAAACTGACTGTGCCAGGCACTGGGGATCTATTAAAGAAGAAAATAAATACAAATCCATGTCTTCATGGGGTAGGGATAGATTCATATTCCAAACCTTTACATAGTGTGTGAAAAGGAGACAAATGCCATGCAGAACAGTAAATCAGAGAAATGGGGTAGCACATGAAGGTTCAGGAGGTGGTTTACAGTATTAATCGGCTGTCAGGGGAGACTGAACCTAGGAGGCTGTATTTGTCAAACGCTAAAGAAGCAAGGCATAGAGGTGCTCGGGAGATCTATTTTGAGGGGGAGGGAAAACAAGTACAAAGACCTTGAAATGAGGGCGTGCGTAAAGCTGGGATGCACTGGGGTAGTGATGTAAGCGGTAGGAGGACATGTCAGACTGGTTAAAATGTGGGGGTGGGGTGACAGTTTGTGGTGCTCCAGACAGGGTATGCACTTGCATAACATTCTAAAGACTCTGGACTCTATTCATAGGGCTCTTGATCTGTTTTGCACTTACCAGTGTATATGTGAATTAACAATACCAGGTTTTCGTTTCCATGTCTATACACTTAACAGTGTTGAAAATGGGCAAAATATTACTGACACCCGAAAAGTCTTCTGCAGAAACAGTGGGTTTTGATCTTTTTATTGAATAATGTGCTGGTTCCTTAGTTCTGGTTAAAGGTGTCTATTCTTTCCTATCCTTTCCCCATATCCAGTAGAACCCTTGCAGACATGTCCTTCTGGTCGACCCATTGTTCTAACCATGGACTTCTCCATAAAGAAAGACCAAAAGATCAGTGGTGGAAGGAGAACTGAGGGAGAAAGACAAGCACAGAAGGAAAAGAATAGCCAAAGGGCATCAATATTGAACAATTCCTTTGGCAATGAATAAAACCTGCTGGCTGAGACAGCCAGAACAACGTCCAGCCCTGGCCAAAGCTGCCTAGAGTGCCTATTTCTCTGCTGAGTGTAGGGTATCAGTTGGCTTTCATTTTGTTAGGTTCATCTTTATAATCAAGACGCTTTATTTCTTTTACTTCCTGCATTCTGCAACCTAACCTTTCAATGTCCTTGCTGTTTCTTATGTAAAAACTTGGTTTTTTTTTAGTTTATTTTTACATGACAAATAGGATTTTTTTCTTTTGCACCATGAAAAGTCTGAATTTTAAACAGATTCTTGGACTGTGGGCTCATATCCCTCAGCTTGTTCAGCTTCAGTACCTGCCTCATCCCCAGTAGTTTTTTCAGAACTGCTACCTTCCTCATGGACCTCCATGAGTTCTCCCAGTTCAGCTGGGGCTTCTTCAGCAGTGTGACCTTTCTAAGAGACACCGTGGGGCAGATAAACAGATTGGCAGGCCTTGTCTATGTCTTTTCCGACGTGACCTGGAATGAGTTTATTGCGCGCTTCTTTCAAGTCATTTATCTGCACCTCTCAGGTCATGATTTCCACTGTCTTCCGGATTTGGTGGACCTGTTGGTGCTGAGCAAACAGGTCTTCTGAATCTGACTGTTGCATCTCTTAGTAAAACCAACACAACAGACAAAGCAAATGACCGTTGGTAATCTTGACATCAATGTGAGCTTCAGTCATGGTCTCCATTTTTTGACTATGAAGCACATTTTGTCACGGGTAAGATCCATTCCAGGGAAGTAAGTCAAGTAGTTTTTGTCCTGAACATCCTCAGCAGTTCGTTTGAATTTTCTAAAAGCAACTTCCTCATTCTGCGGATCAGCGAGGCTCCCTTCAAAAGCACGACCCTGAGACCCTCAGATGCGATTCTGAGTTCTCGTGACTGGTGTTTTTCCGTGTTTCCTGTATTGAACGTCACTGGCACTTTCACATCATATCAACCTTCCTTAGAAAATGGGTCAACCACTTTCTTCTTGGCTCCCTTGCCACTGCCTTTTGTAAAGCACCTGTTCTTGCCATGATGCTGCTCAGAGAGCCCAAAGGTGTCACTTGAAGACTTTAGTGAGCACTAAAGTGTCTCAAACCCCAGGATAATGCTATTCATGTCTTTTATTTAACATGTATATTTTAACCATTATGATAGGCAGGGAGCAGACCAGAGAGCCATGGAGCTGAGGTATGTATCTTCAGTAACAATAATAAAACATTAGGTAAACTCTGAGTAATTACGAGAGTGCTAGGAGTGGTTGTTTTGAGGGTTACACATGTGTGATCTCATTGAATTTTACAACCCTAGGAAGAAGCTACTTCACACCCATTCTGCAGATGGAGGGCTCTGGAAGGGAAACCTCCTTCATTTTTGACTCCAGAGCTCATGCTCATCACCTGAATGTTCTAGTGGCAGCAATGTTTTTCAAAGTTGACCTTCTGTTACGAAGAAAATTCAAACACTAACAGAAGTAGAGGTAAGAACATAATACGCACTTATGCATGAATCCCTCAGTTTCAATAACTACCAAATAAGACTAGTCTTTTTCTCCCCACGCTATTTCATTTTGAAGCAATTCAAGACATCAGATCATTTTATTTATAAAAATCTCAGGTTGTGTTCCTAAAAGAGAATTTTAAAAATATAACCATTTTCTCATCTAAAAATATTAATAATAATTCATCAAAAACCTTAAGTATGCAGTCTCAAGCTGCGATTTAATGACAAGGCCATAAGCTTATAGGTGTAACATAATTTCGTTCAAATGAAGAAATAAATCTACCAACCTACTAATCCTATCATTCGTATTCCAGCATTAACACTTAAATGGGGCTTGATCAAATGAGACTATTTTATATGCAAGTTGCTCAGGCCATGTGTTTCTCCAAGTGGCATAGTAGAAAGCAATAGGATTTAGAAAATCTAGGTTCAAGTTTTCGCTTCTATGTGTAAGTATATTACTTATATTCTCAGGGCCTCTGTTTCCTGGAATAAAATGAGGGGCTTGAACTATCAGTGAGTTACAACTCAGAATTCTTAAATTCTAGACTATTCTGATACTTATTATATATGCAGTCCCCAAAAGATTTGATTTTACATATAATATTTGCTCAATGAACAAATCTTTCTAACTGGAAAAGTGGAATTATTGGTGTTATAAAAAGGAATGATCATAGATAAATGACTTTACATAGCTGCTTCCTTTCTGACACAGTGCATTGATCTATTTATCCTATCCATCCACCTACCCACTACCTGTCCACCAATCCATCTCTCCATCCATCAATTCATGTGCCCACCTATGTATCAAGCAAGACATAATCTAAAAGTAGTTTTTGTACAATATGTACTTGAAAAGAAACTATTCTTGTTCACAGAACACAATATAGTCAAGCATGTGAATTACAACATTGCAAGTGTGATTGCTTTGTTATGTAATATGAAGGAAAAAGAAAGAATTGCAAACTCAGATGAGAATCAGACGGGGGCGGGGAGGGGAGGCTTCTGTGTTTCTAAAGATAAGAGGGTCTTTGAAGTTCTACTTTCCTTTTTATGGGCAAGTGACTCTGACCCCCAGCCTCATTTTACCAAGAAAATGAGGAATAGATCGTTAAAAGCTTATCACTCAAGGGCTTAAAGGAAGAAGTGGAAGCACTGTTGTGTTTTTTCTCCTTTTAGGTCATTAGCTTAATGAGCAAGAGAGAGGAAATCATTTCAGTGAGAGAGGAGAGTCTGAAGTCGAAATAGGGACAGAGAACAAGGACGGATGATGAATAATGAACTTTCATAAACAAAAGCAAAATTTAAAAGAACGTAAGTGAGAGCATAGTACTACTGCAGGACCTTGGGCAGAACATCAGGCAGCCGTAGATTTTCTGAGTAGCCATTCCGCTTTCTTCCCTAAAGCATATGCAACCCGTCTCCTCCAGGAATAGAGAGAGTGTGTTTCCTCAGCCTCCAGTAATTCAATAAGTCCAAAGTCTAAAGTCAATAAGTTCAAAATGCTCCACAGTTGTTTCATTCATCTCAGTGCTGTTTGTAGGTGCTAGACGTTCAAATAAAATATTCAAATGCCAGTAATATTTGAGGGATTAAGTAAATTGCAAATTTTAAAGAGGTAGGGCCCAAATATATTTAAAAATGTTTGCAGTCAAGATCATGAGCACCATAATCCAAAAGAAGTTTTTGTTGTCTGGTGTTTATTAATATTCTATACAGAAATTACTTACAAAATGCAAATATTATGAGTAGAAATTCTTATAACTGTGGTGTGTCAACTTAGCTAAGCAGGAGCTGTGTTTCCCCAGATTCCTTTCCTTATACGGTTCTGGGTTAGTGCCGGTCACAAGAGACATTTGATGTGAGACGTGGAAATGCAGCAACAGCCACATTTCCTTCCAGAGCTGAAGGTCAGTGCCAGGCTGCAGGCGCGGTGGCAGATCGTGGCTGATCTACTAGCCGGCCTGGCTGGTGTGGAGCGGCTCCCCAACTCATCCTTTCTCCAGCTCCCCCAGATCTGTCCCTTCAGCTTTTCCAGGCGTAGAGCAGGGACACGTGCACCCTGGGGCTGAAAGACACCAGCTTCTCCACAATCCCTTGCCCCCCATCCATGGTATGGGGGTTATAGGTGGTGAGAGACAGATGCAAGCTCCAATCTGTCCCACAGGCTCCAGTTGATATCTTGGGGCTCCAGTTCATCAGTGTGGGCTCCCCTTTGTCCTGGTTCTCAACCACACCCAGCTTCCCTTTCCGTTTGCCCGTCTGGCTGATCCCCAAACTCCACACTTCAGGCTCAGCCTTAGGCGCAGAACCAGCCGCCTGCAGAGATTGTGCCGTCAGCTACTACACTTGCACACAGGTCTAACCCTACCGTGGATCTCTTATGTTTTCTTGTACACAGCAATTCTGCTTCTTGATCAAACCTTGACTGAGGCGACAACACGACGAAGCCAGAAAACAATAGAAAACTAAAAGTCATTCAGTACTTGAAGTAAAAAATACCCACCAAAGTTTATGTAAAAACTTCCCAATTGGCAAGCAATTTGAATAATAAATACAAAATTGTGTCTAATCTTTTTTGATGCATCAAGATATTCATTAATCCACATTCTGTTTATTAAGACTGAAAGAGCAAAAATCAAATAATTCCAAATGATTAAATAATCCCAATAACTATTATTTAATAATTAAATAATTTAATAAAAATATATCAATTCTTAAAATTAAATAACAATTCTAGATTAAATAATTTAATTAAGCATCAAATGATTCTAATTTAAAAATTAAATAATTCATTAAATAATGGTCGAATATTTATTTGACCACGAAATAATTATTTGACTATTAGACAACTCACAGGAAGATAAATCTGTCACTTAATAAAGTCAAACATCATAGATTTCTGAGCGTTGTGTGGTTTTACTTTGCCAACTATAAATACATTCTCAAAATTAAAAAAAAGCAGAATCTAGGAGAAGTCTCCAAAAACAACATGTGAAGAGTTTAGCAAATCATTGCATGCTCTTGTATGGCTCCCCGATCTCTGCCTCCGTATGATCATCTCCATAATCCCATTCCGCACCCCAAATCCACATCCAAATGTCTGCTAGATGTGTTCTGTTGAATATTCCATTGGAATCTCAGCCCCAAATTCAACTTTTCTGTCTTTGAAATTCATTTCTTTCCTGGCCTTCCTTGAAGCTCTGGTGAAGGCGTTGAACCTACGTTGCCACATCAGCAGTGGCCAGGCATGACTTCCATTCCAAAGAGACGACTGGGACAGAGGAGGCACTATTTCAAGTTCACTTCCAGCTGTGGTTGCAGTTGGATACTTTTGGCTTTCCAGGGCAGCCAGCACAGATGTGCTGGCTTCCCTTGACTATTTCTAGGCTATAAATTGTGGTGCCTGCTCCCCGAGGCGACAGTGGGGTCTTTGCAGTATGCCTTGTGCACTGTTCTGGCTAAATAGTCTCCAAGCCTGATTCTTTGGACATTCCAAAGATTTTGTGAGCTAGGTAGGCAGGATTAAATGCATAATCCAATTAGGACAGATTCGCTTCTGTACTTACAATTCAGAAACCTGGCTGGTACAGACATGGACGGGCAAAACGTCAGAGTCCTCCTCAATTCTAACTAAGCCGTTGCAAGATGTAAGTCTTTTCACATCTGCCGGCACAAGGCCTTCAGAATTTGTCCTTTTTGTCTTTTCCCAATCTCACTGTGGAATAAGGCTCTGAAAATAGCTAATAGCCTGCTTCCCATGTATCAGCATAGTCTAAACTTTTAGAGGTATTAACTCATTCAATCTTCATATCAATTCTGTTGATGTAGACGCCATTACTGCCTCCAGGAAGCTGTGGAGGAGACTGAGGTCTTAGAGAGATTAAGGAACTCTCTAGAACGTTGCAGAGCTGGAAGCCAGGTTTGTCTCATTCTAAAGTCCATCCTGCGGTAGTAACGTGAACACAGAGATCTCAATCTGTCCTTTGCATGGACTAGAATCAGTTTATTCCAACCACATCATCTTGGCCATGCCCAGATGCCACACCCTCAAGACTCCATGGTGCCTTTGGGATAAAGTTCACATTTGTGCTGCCATCCAAGGTCCTCAATGGTCTGGTCGTAACCACCTCCTCTTTCTCTTTCTCTTCTGTTCCCTGGGTGCCCCCCACATTCAGGAAGATCAGCCCATTCCACTTTTCAGAGGCGACAGCCTGTGCCTCCCTGACTCTTCTGTGTGCTTTCCCCGGTCTCAGCATCTAGGACACCACCTTTAGGTCTTGTTTGTCTAAAAAACTAGAGCAGCTGTGCATGGAGGCGTGCTTCTTGCTCCAGGCCGCAGCTAAACACGACATGTATTAACCTGTTCAGTCTCACATGAACCCTGGGAAACAGGCATTACTCACATTTCCAGTAAAGAAAATGGAGGGTCAGAAAAGGGAAGTGCCAAAGGTCACCTAACCTGTAAGTGGCGAGGTATGGATTTGAAGGCCGGTGCATCTGACAGGAAGCCTGAGCTTTCAACCACTGTGCTATCAGCCTGCCATTCCATCAAAAAAGTGGAACTGTCTGGTCCTCTAGCCAGAGGTTCATCAGTGCTGTCTATCAGCACACACACATAGCTCTTGTCTCATAGGTCTGTATAGCAATTATACATTTGACATTCAGCAGTGGTCATTGGTGCATGGGTGTATTCATTCACTCATTCAACAAATATTTACTATGAACTTATTTGGGATACAGCAGGCAGGGAGCATGATAGGCAAAATCCTTGTCCCCATGGAGTTCACATTTTAGTGGGAGACATCAAATCAAAGAGTCCATACACAACATGTGAGGTGGCGAGAGCTGCCACAGAGAAAAATAAGATTGATGATCGTTATCAAGAGGAGAGGGTGGCTCTGTCAGTAGGATGGGGAGGGAGAGGTTTTCCTACAAGGTGACACTTGAATAAAGACGTGAAAGAAGAAGGGAGCCAGCCAGTAGAGCTCTGGGGGACAAGTACTGCAGAGGGAATAGCAGCACACGCAAAGGCATGAAAGGAAAGAGGGTCAGCGTGTTCTTGGAACAACAAGGGGACCGGTTTGACCAGGACAGGGGAGCAAGATGGAGGATGAACGCAGAGAAGGCCGGAGAAGCAGCAAGGGCAAATTATGGTGGACCTTCTGCAAGCAATCTGTAAGGTCTTTTGCCTTTACACTGAGTCACATGGGAAGCCACTGGCAGGTTTGAGCAGAGAAGGGACATGATCTGGCCCACTTTTAGGACTGATAATGGGGGCCCAGGGTGGGACAAGAGAGGTGAATTAGGAAGCTGTTGATTGTTGCAGTAGGCAAGAGGCTATGGTGGCTTGGGTCAGGATGGAAAGTCTGTATATCTTTTGAAAATAGAACCAAAGGGTCTTTCTGAAGGATTATTGTGAAACAGGATAGAAAAAGAGAAGCTCAGGAGATCTCCAAGGCCTCTGGCCTGAGTACCTGGAAGGAGGGGGTTGTCATTTACTGAGAAAGGGCAGACTCTGGAAGACACAGATGAGTGAAGGGAAGTCAAAGGTTGGGCTAGACATAAGACTCAATCTGAGATGCCTATTAGACACTGAGGGGAAGGCAGCTGAACGGGAGTCTGAGGTTCAGTGTAGAGGGTGGGCCAGGAGATACGATTTGGGAAGTCATATTTATACTAAAATCTTCCTGACGGCAGGACCAGTACCTGCTTAGCCTTAGTATGTGGCATAGAAACGGGCTCAATACATAACCACAGTGGGGAAAAATACAAAACTAAAGATAGAAATCAGGCAAATGTTTGCATTAACAACCTTAACTAGTTTAATTAGATACCAATTACCCATTAATCCAAATACCCATTAATATCATTCTCTACAGAAATATTACATTACTGAAATCGAAATTAGGAAATTGTAAATTCTTCAAATAAAGTAGTGGTGCATTTGTAGATCAAAGAACACAAACATATCGTTCATGCTATATTTTTCAGGAGTTAAATTCAGGAAAGCTTTGCGAATGAGCACAACTGGCTGAAAAAAATTTGCTAATTAAAAAAATGCCTGAACAACTGAAATATTACCTCTAGGGCAAATGAAAATAAAACCGATTATAGCAGAAAATGTTTGCGAGATTATCAATATCATTCCAGGAAAATGAATAAACATAAAGCTGAGTTTGACACACTATGGAATAAACGTAGAAACTCAGTAACTAGAAATACAAAAAACTGGCGTCCTAACTAAGGAAGGGTGATGGATAATTCCACTTATAAAAATACGAACATATTGCACAGATGATGAATTCATTCTTCAAGTGTCTTCTGACTTGGTAAATGTGTAGAATATAAGGCAGAACGTGCATGCAGAGAACAGTAATGTTTAATGAAGGTAGGAGTACAATATCGAGACAATTTATCTACATAAAAAATAAAGTGTATTTGTTACTGAAGCTGGGGAAAATCCTTTCGCTAATTTTACAGATGGGAGAGTTAATGGGGGGGGGCGGCGTGGGTTGTATCTGACCTCCCCAGTACAGTAGCAGGCTGGAGAGGTTCTGTGGCTCTTTTTAATTTGCGGTATCACGGAAAGCAATTTCCTGGCATTCCACAATCTAGCTCTGAGGGCAAAGTAATTGGTGACCCTTGGTCTAAGTAAACAATCTGAATAACAAAGATCACAAAACAGACATTAAAGGGAGCTTCAGTTCAAATTGCGAGTTTCTAGGTTGCTGGTTCTCAACGACCAATCTTCAGAAACATGGCGACAAAGAATATCTTGGAAACGGGGATGGCTCGGAAGAAAGTGCGTGTGTGTGTGGGGGGGGCGGACATGGTAATTAGAATTGTGGGATTTAGCTAGTTGTTTAGTTGCCTTTGTCTCTACCTCCCGCTCGCCTTTCTGTGCCCTGGGGTTGATTCTCTATGGACTGAATCACCAGGACGCCCAGGGGAAGGAATTTCCTTTCCTCGTTTTAAGTGGCATTTCTGGAAAGGACTGCAGCCCCACATAACTCCAGCTTGTGTCACAGGCCCTGACCCTGTGGTCCCAGCAACACTTCCTCTCCCCCCTCCCCTTCATACCCGAACGGGATCAGGGCTTCCCCCTGGTGCTCATCTCCTATATGTTGCTTTTTTGGAACCACTTAAATTGGATTCTGCTTCCCTGAAGGACACAAGCGGGCTAAGTAATTCTTCAGTGACAACCACAGAATGAAAGAATATATCCTTAAACTTCCCAGAACACCTTCTATGGTACTTCAAACGTGGTGTGATTTTAATATTTCTGTCCAGAAATCGGTGAATTATAGAGTCTGTGCAAAGCTGTTTGCTCCCTGTGGCCACCGGGTCCACCTCCCTGTCAACAGGGTCATTTCTCAACCCAGTCTTTGAGGTTTTCTACCGTGCCCAGCGGGTACTGGAGGGACAGACTGTCAGCCTCATAGGACACAAACAGGTGGTTGATGTTCACTATTGTTTCACAGAACTGACGTAGTACACAGCGAGGGAAAGATTAAGGTCACAATTATTTGAAAACTAGTGTTCTCTAGGCTGAAACAAATGCAGCCACTTAGACACATATGTCTTGCTCCGAGCATGTCCTCGGAGTTGGTCCTCCCCTTACCTTTGACTGTCCAGTGGAATCAACATGTAGAATAGTGTTTACTGCACCATTAGAGGGAAAACGCGCTGCTGAAGATGAGGCTCTCACAACTAGAAGAGATCACTTTCAAGTCACGTGTCAATTGGTCACACCAACAATGCCCAGGCTCACCAAGAATTAACCCTTCGTGAAATGCACCTAGAACCTTTTAAACCCACTTATCGTGTCTAAATACCTGATACCAGGTATAATTATGCTATTATATGTAATTTTAGGACTATGGCTTCCATCACGCTAATTCACTGTACATGCCATATTGAATTTCTAGTTTGAAGTTATCAACATACTAACTAATAAATGAGTAGTCAAATACAGTTATTCTAAGAACCATCCAGAGAAGAATATTCATTCATTCATTCATTCATTTGAAAAAAATTTCTGAGCACCAATTATGTGCTATGTAAGGTGTTAGATTCTGATGCCACAGTGCCAAATAGTATGTCCTTGAGGCACACACAGTCCAAAGGAGAGCAGGACTGGGGAGAGACAAATTGTTCCAAAGAGGCCCCATGCACAGTGGAATAAATAGGAGGGGGAATCTTCGGGCTGAGCTGGGGGATGGTTGAAATCATCGAGGAGGTAAGGCCTGAGCTCTCTGGAGGATGAGAACACAGGCAAAACTGTCCAGGGGGCAGGCCTAGCCTGAGGGAGGGTGTTCCGAGTAGAAGTCTCCCGTGGCTCGCCTCAGCGGCCGTGCTGAGCGAACAGAGAGATGGCTAGGAGGAGGGTGGGCAGGCAGTGCCCTGTGTGCTGTGCAATCTGTGGAGACCACTGAAGTCTGTAGTTGACTTAATGCATCTGGTCATTTAATAAGGATGTAAGGGACTGACCTCCACATGGGATACTAGGCTAGGCATTGGGGATACAAAGGCAAGGGTCCCTAAGCTTATGGGACTTAGATTCTAGGGGAGGTGTGGTAGGTGACTATTGAAAGAAAAACAATTTTACTGAGTAAAGCAGTACAAATTATTATAACTGGTACAACCGAAATTGGTGCTGGTATTGAGAATGGGGGGGCACAGGGATGGCCTTTGGGGGTTTGTTCAGAGATGACCGCTCTAAGGAGTTGCTGTGGAAGAAAAGGCCCCGAAGCTGAGCAAGGCACAGTCACTCTCAGATCAGGGTGAGGAATGTTCCAGGCAGAAGAACGCTTCGGAAGGCTGTTCCAGGTAATATGCTCTGGGATTGGCGGGGGGCTAGATCTACTCCAGAAATTAAAAGCCCAGTGGGGCAGGAGCATAGCAAGAGAGAGGAGAGTGAAGCAAGATGATGCTGGAGAGGCTATGAGGGGTCAGATCAGGAGAGACTGTGGCTTCCAGGGCAAATGTTTTGAAGTTCATTGAAGATGTTCTAGAAGGCATTTAAAGGCAATGAGAAGTGAGGTGACATGACATGACCCTGACTACTAGGCAGAGAATGGACTTCAGATAGGCAGGAATGGAAGCAGGAAGGCCAAGCACGTGGCAGTTGTCCAGGAAGGAAGTCATGGTGGCTGGGACTTGTATGGTTGCCAGAGAAGTAGCATGAGGTGGGTATCCTTTGGAGGTGGCACTGTCCTGTCTCCTTTCAACACTGCTCTCAGATTTAGGGGATTCATTACAGATGATTTCTAGCTTTATGGTCTGGTCAGCCCTATCAGTGATGAAGCTAGTTATTGAAGACAGTGGTGGGTGGGGTGGGACAGGAGACCTTGTACCTTTACTCGTGACTTGGTGGATTTAGTAAGCTTTGTGGGGCATGTGGGAAGGGGGTCAGGGAGGGATACTTCTAGATACGAGAAGATTTCACATCCCAAGGTTCAGAAGGTGGCCAGAACACACTGGGGAAATGACTACAATAGGGACAAGTGCTGGTGAGAAATGAGGGACGCTTGGCGAAAGCACCAGAAGGGTGGAACAGAGGAGGAATAACTGCAAGACACTGAGAAGGTACGGCTTGCTCATGAAATGGAGAAACAGGTGAGCCTGGTAGGATGTCCAGAAGGAGAGAGAGATGCTCAGCAGGTGTGAGTAGACGGGTGCCCGGGGTGGTGAAGTGTCCTGGATGTGGCCTTTGGAGAGGTGCCTATAGGTTTGGCAACTATGTCCTCGGAGACCCTGGCAAGAGCAGCTGAAAGGGGATGAGCAGAGTGAACGGTTGGTGAGGAAATGGCAAGCTGCTCGTGTTAAAGCAAGTACGGACTGAGTGTTAAAATACACATCAATGAGCCAGTGGTCAGGGAGCCCTTGGAAAGAAGGGGGGTTGATTGATGGAGAAAGGCCTGAGAAGACAAAGAACTTAATACAATAATATCCGTCATAGATAGAATCTACCTAGTAATTCCAGTCACTTTACCTTGATTATCCCATTTAATCCCTGCAAGAACCCAAGAGGTATTTTAGAAACTATAATTATCTACATTCTACTGATAAAATAGTTGTGATTTAAGTATTTTGCCCAAGTTTCCCGAGCCAAAAAAGCAGTAACACCAAGGATGCAAACGGTTCAGCTGCAGAACCTGCCACTAAACCCCATGCTCCGCTCCCCACTTGGTCAGCTTCTATCCTAGTAGAAGCCAGCAAGTCCATGTGCCCCCAAAACATGTCTTTCAGTGTCCTGACTTGCCACATCTCGCCCTCAGTTAACCTTAGGTCCCTCAGGGTGTGACCACCAAGCTGGCAGAACCAAACCCAGAGGTCTGAGTGCATCTTTCCCCAGGGCTGGTTTGCGTAGGGAAGAAAGTACTTTGGAGAACGCGCCCATTCTCCGAACAGTGTAGCTGCTGGGACCTTCTCACGCGATGCGCCTCCTCTTCTCCCTCTGCCCTCATCCTGACAAGCTGCATCTGGTCCAGTTCTCCACGCCGGGTTCCTGCCTGCAACCTTCTCTCAAAGTTCTTCCTGCCCTCTGTGTAACCACAGAGCTAAAAACACATCAGGACTCTTCGTACTTGGGTGGGAAATGGGCAAAGCTTGGAAAAGAGTTGTCACATGAAAATATTCACTGAGCCCCGCTTGATTAAATTGTCTTGAGACCAAAGCCCAGAATGGTTCTAGCTTTTCCCCTTCATCTGCTGGTTTCCTTGGCCTGGTTCAGCGTTCATGTGAAGCTGCTGATTGATACTGAGCATCTGTACTCACTTTGATTTCACTTCCTCTTTATCTTAACTCACTCCCTTATTGGGATAACAGCTGACCTACTTGTTTGGGGGTGAAAGGCAATACTATCCCTTAGTACAGTGTTTTTCAAAGCGAGGCCCACAGGTTCCTGGGCTGGCCATAGATTAGTGGGATTAGAATCTCTGCGGGTAGAGTCATTCTAATCACTGGGTAATTCCTGCCTCTGCTACATAAAGTCTCTTCCTGGCTGCTTCTCCAGATCCTGGTTTCCTGGTTGCCAAACCCTAGACAGGAAATAGGTGCTTACTTGGGCACCTAGGAGCCTGTTTGGATTCAACAACTCGGGCATCCTTGTTCACATCGAGGGGCCCGATTCCCTCTGCTCTCTAACTGGCCTAACTCTTCAAATATTAATCATTTTGATCCAACTCTGGTATTATTAGCCCAGCCTTCAATTTCAAATTATCTAGTTTCCCTTCTAAGTCCAATTGCTTGTACTTCACACCTGCCAGGTGGGCCATATTTTGATCTTAGAACTTGCTAGTGATGGTTCGGATGCAGCCCAGAACCGTATTCATCCTAAAAGCAAAAATAACACTGGAAAGACAGGGGTGAGTTCAGATCAAAGCAGAATTAAATAACTGATACATTTTTGTGAAAGCATGAACAGTGAAGATTGTTCTCCTTCCCCCCCCCCCAAATAAATATCCTTTAATGTCACGTCTGCCTCAATTTCTGAAGATGTCAGTTTCTCATACTGTTTACTTCCGTTTGAAGATTTGAATGTTAAGCTGGAAAAGGCCAAGCAGGCTGCCATAGAAACAAGGCTGACCACCCTGCGGCCAGGTTATTTCTGTTGCTTTGAACTCTTTTAAAGACTGACTGTTTTATATGTCTACAGCAGGAGATAAAAATTAGGGAATGCATCATAGTCACTCCCTGACCTATAAACACCTAAATTATGAATGTCCTATATATAGGACAGTCCTGTCCTGAGCCCCGAAGCGTAGGTGGAACATTTTTTTGCTTTCCTGTGAAAGGCTACGGCAGCTTCGGGGGGGTGGGGGAGATCCCTCTCATCCTGTGCGGAGCGCCCAGTGCAGCTGCGGAGGAAGTGCCCTTCCGCAGGGGGGGTGGGTGGGTGGGGGTGGCATCTGCTGCAACGACTCTGAACTTGGACATGTGCACTCGAAGCATCCTGAGTGACCATTCAGAAGTTCATTTTCTCCTAAGAATGGTGAATGGATAAGCGTGCCAGCCCACCAAATTTCTTTTACTCCAGAAGAATGATTACTCTTCCTTCTTTGTCCGCTCTGTGATGAAACAGGCCTTGGGGGGGCTGGCCTGGTGTGCAAACCATGTCGCTCTGTGGGACCTGAGTTATAAATCGCAAACAACCAACTTGTAAGTGAACTTGGGGAACACAGGCCACGCACACTGAAAAATGTCCTTGGGGAGGGGTCGGGCGACCACCCCTTTATCAGAGCTTGTCATTACTTTTTTTTTTTTTTACACAATAGCGTGATTTCATTATAGGCATTGGTTTTCAATTTTGTTTTACTTATTTTTAATGAACGTCCTTATCTCTCATGAAAGCTTTAAGTGTGGATATCCATAATCAAAGCAACAGGAGCTATTTTAGGTGACAGGTAAGTTACGATAAAAGATTACACCAGTGTGGGATTTAGGAATGTGTGACCCGTTCTCTCTGGGCCCGGGAGGGGGGCATGCCAGGAGCAGAAGTGGTCCAGGGGTAGCGTAAGTCAGCCTTAGGCTTCAGACCCTGTCGGGCTGGCCTCCGAAGAAGGGCAGTCGGAGCCGATGATAACCATTCCGCATGGCGGCAATGAGCCCTTCGGCACTCGCGACCTGCTTTTGGGACAACATTGGTCCCGGAGAAGGCAGACGGCTTGCCCCAGTCCCACAGGTGTATATGGACAAACGTGAAGACCCTTTGCCTCTCAGCCCACTGTTTTCTTTTTTTTTTCTTCAATTTTTTAATTTAATTATTTTTCAAGTATAGTTTTCTGTCTATTACTCCCATCCCATCCCACCCCCCATCCTCCTCCCTCCCTCCCATTTCCACCCTTCTCAGTTGTTGTCCATGTATCCTTTATATAGGTTCCTCTAAATCCCTCCCTTATTTCCCCTGAAATTCCCTCCCCTCTCCCCTCTGGTCACTGTCAGCCTGTTCTCTATTTCAGTGTCTTTGGTTATATTTTGCTTGCTTGTTTGCTTTGTTGTTTAGCTTCCTGTTAGAGGTGAGATCATATGGTATTTGTCCTTCAACACCTGGCTTATTTCACTCAGCATAATGCTTTCCAGTTCCATCCATGTTGTTGCAAAAGGTAGGAGCTCCTTCTTTCTTTCTGCAGCATAAAATTCCATTGTGTATATGTACCATAGTTTTTTGATCCATTCATTTACTGACGGGCACCTAGGTTGCTTCCAACTCTTGGCTATTGTAAATTGTGCTGCTATGAACATTGGGGTGCATAGGTTCTTTGGGATTGGTGTTTTAGGGTTCTTAGGATACAATCCCAGCAGTGGAATTGCTGGGTCAAAAGGCAAGTCCAATTTTAGTTTTCTGAGAAAATTCCATACTGTTTTCCATAATGGTTGTGCCAGTCTGCAATCCCACCAACATTAGCCCACTGTTTTCTACTCCACTGCAGCTTTGTTTTGGAGTAAATATCTGATCCAAATAAACATGACTTTTCAAGGCTTATCTTGAGTAATTTTGGGAAATCAGCTTTACCTGTCTATTCTCATTTTCTTCATTGTTTTTTTTTTTAAACCACATTCTGTCTTCCTTCCTCTATTGTTACAGGGCAGTGATTTTCAACCTTTTTCGTCTCATGGCACACATAAACCAATCACTAAAATTCCATGGCACACCAAAAAAAATGATACTTTTTTAGTGATCTGACAAAAAATTAGGCATAATTTTGTTTCATTCGCACCAGACAGCTATTGCTATATTGGCTGTTGTAATTTTTTTAAATTTGACAATCTAAGGGAGAAGGGGTCAGTGTCCCTGACTAAACAGTCAGGTGTTGCACGCTTTAAAAATGTCTTTGGCTGCAAGTCTCTGTTCCAAAGAACGAACGAAATGCCATATGTGACCCACTGAACAAACTGTGAAACGCCGTCCAAAGGAAATGAAGGATAATTGTGTTGGTCTCCGTTTTTCTATCACTGCTGATAATTATTTCTTTTATAACATTCACTTACACGGGACAAGGGGACTGGAAAATTTATTCAGAACGCTGTCAGCATCAGCGTGGCCACGGGTGGGTTTCAGGAAGGGCTGAGCTTTAGCTCCCGTCACCTACTGTGGACAGGTGGGTTCGCTTTCTGTCGTGCTACCAGAGCACCTGGAGACCAAGCAAGGGATCTGCTGCGGCAGGTGGCCGGAGCCCCAGGCCACCTTCCACACCGCTGACAGGCTCGGTTCGAACTCCTTTGCCCAGCACAGACTAAGTGATAAAATGCATATCAGCTTGGGCTACCTGGTATTTCTTCCCTCATCTCTGTAATCAAACATGATTGAAGGAGCCCAAGGTGGCAGGTGGCCCACACAGCATCGCCAGCTGCACATGCTGTGCACGTGGTTTCAAAGTCAACATCAATAACCATTTGCTGAAATTGGTTAAAAGTCCTTACCAGTCCCTTTAAGTTATGATCATATTAATTTTATGTGTGTGTACTGTGGGCTGTGTGGATGTGTTGCTAGATGGCCCAGGAGGACTAGAATAAGTATGCATGTATTCTTGCACACATGCATGTATGTATCTGTGTGCACACACATACACAGACACAATCTGTACCTATGTTGCATGCATGTGCACGCACATGCATATGCACACACATGTATGCGCCCGTGTGTGTGTGTGTTATATGTGTCCTTTCTCACAGAAGCAATAAATAATTTTGGTTTTTCTCCTAACAAAATATTCAGCTTCATCTTAACAAAGCCCAAATGTACTATTTCCACCTAGAACTAACTTCCTTCCTTCCCTCTCCCCTACCATTGGCATTTGCTGAGTTGCACCATGCACCAAGCACTTGTAAACAAAGCTAGGAAGCAAGCCTCCTACTCTAGCAGTGAGACTCAAAAAACTAAACTGACCCCTCAAATGCAGCAGATGGGGCTTTGGTAGGGTCAGTACGAGGAGCACGGAGCCTGTCTCTCACTTGTGGTGACGGACATGGCTTCCCAGGTCAAGGATACGCCGGCACTAGCAGATGGAGGTAGAGGAGCCCCAGAGCGAAAGATAAATGTGCGTGGGCAGTGGAGTAGAAGCCGGAGAGGGCACGGCCCTTTCGGAAGTCTCAGCTGGTGTTGGCTGAGAGTAAAGAAGACGGTGAGGTCAGGGGCGAGGGCCGGACAGTGAGAGACAAGCCAGAAGAGACTGACAGGCATTGGGTACTGGAGAACAGTGGGTATCACACTAAGGAGCTTAGAATGAACCCTCAAGGAGGCTCTGGCCTGTAGCCCAAAGGGAATCAGGGTGAGTTTAGTGAGAAATCAGGCTTTAAAGATGTGTATCATCCCTGGCTCTGTTTTCTTTTCCTTTCAAAAATTTTTTGACTTGATTTTCACTTGTATCCGTGTTCTGGGGAAATTACACGTGTGTCAGCTGCATACAGGTGTTTGGCGTTCTTAGCCGGTTGCTTTCGGAAAGATGCGAGAAGCTGTAGATCAAGGTATGAGAAGGCACTGGCGTATTTAGATGTGTGTGTGTGACAGGCGTAGATCTCCCCTCTAAACCAGTGCGGGAGAAGAGGCAAGTGTGTGTCCCCAGCAACATCCACCACTTTGGGCTGAGGGGTATGATTATGGCCCTGGGCCGGAGACGATGATAATTCATGATATTTGTGCCCAGATGTAGTTATCCTTGAGCACCCTCACAGGCACTCCCAGGGTGTTATTTGGGGAAGCCCCCTGCAGGGCGGCTTGCACATGGATTCCCAGCTCCCCTCTGCCAGGAAAGAGCCAGGGTCTGGAGAGGGGATGGAATTCCCCCGTTTCTCTGGTGATGGCTTCTGCAGAGCCCTTTGTCAGTGCAAGTGCCTCCTCAGGACCCTCTCACCTCTTGTAGCGTCATTTTAAGGATGATGACTCTGCGGGTGAATTTGGGGAAAACAGTCCCCTGCCACCAAAAGCAGCCTTGCTCTAAGCACGAATCTGTCAGTGGTGGCGATAAGAAAGCAAACTGTGCCCCAGCAGATTTTTCTAGTAAATCAAGAGCTCTATCAATTCTCCACGGGTTTGGGACTAACGTTTCAGTCCTCAGTACATTTAAGGAAAGATATTGTATCAGTTTCATTTTATTTTTTTTAGCTGCACACTGCATAGTTTGAGGGCTCCCATCGGTAGAAGGAAAGACAGGTTTGGCTTCCTAATTGCATTAGGGAGTATCATGCCAGGCACTGGGGCTCTGGTTCCTGATGTTTGCTGCCGCAGCACAAACAGAATTGCTTCTCCTAGTTTTGAACCTTTTTAGCTTCTCTGTTTCACTTTTCTCCCTCTGGCACAGACAGAAGTCTTTGAGTTACTTGCTCCTTAGACAAAATCCTAGAAGAATATGAATCAAACATAAACAGAGATTAAAGTTTAGTGGTGGGATTAAGATGGTATTTACTTTATACCTCTTAGTTTATACTCATCTTCATTTCTTTGTAATGAGAATATATATTTTTATAAACAGAAAAACCAATAAGGTTTGGTCTCATTTAGGAAAAGGAAAATTACATTCTCTCTAATCTACACTCCACAAAGCACACGGTTTGAACATCTCGTATCGCCTGTATTTCTCAGTTCTCAGCAGTCGTCTGTTAGGAAAAATCAGATGGGGTCTTTAATGACCTCATCTTCCGTGGGACAAAATGCCCAGGACAGAGAAGCCTTTGAAGATTGACTTCTTACTATTCTGACAGAGGCTGAAAATAAGTCCGCGGAAGTCAATGAGTCCACGCAAAAGTAAGTCACTGAGTGATCATTTGGGGAGTCCCTGGGTTCCAATTTCAATGTACCTGCATCACCTTAACCTGGGAGCCCTGTTGTTTTGATCATGGGAGGTGGCGAGCGTGGAGCGACATGCCTTCCTTTTCTGTGTATGATCAAATGTCATCACTTGTCAATCAAATGTCTATGATTCACAGTCATCACTTTTTTTTTTAGATTTTATTTATTTATCTTTAGAGGGGAAGGGAAGGAGAGAGGGAGATAAACATCAATGTATGGTTGCCTTTCATGCGTCCCCTGCTGAGAGTTGGCCTTCAGGGAACTGGCCTGCAACCCAGGCATGTGCCCTGACTGGGAATTGAACTGCGATCATCTGAGTCGCAGGCCCGAGCTCAATCCAGTGAGCTACACCAGCCAGGGCCACAGTCATCACTTTTAATGCTGTCATCAGGGTAACCTGAAAACAAGAATGACCTCTTTCTAGAACATAAAAAATAAAACGATGGCTTGCTGTGACTTCCTGAAGAATCGAAACGTAGCCACAGTGAGAGAGGAAAGAGCCTACTGTTAGACTGGTAAAGGCCCAACACAGGTTTCTAGTTAGTAAGGGGAACAGCATCGTGTATCTAAGAGCTTGTGCTTTGAATATGGCTGGATATTCATTCTGGCTTGTTTTATTGACTGACAAACCCATTTTCCTACCATATTTAGGTATATGTTAGTAGTATATGTAAGTTTTATTAATAGCTGCTGATAGCTAAATTGGATTAAAATAATAGCTAAAGTCTATTACAATCATTGTCCTTGATGACTGGGTGAACGATTCATCAAGAACTATGAATCAAAGTAAGCCCAGTAAACAAGGTAAACGACGGAGCGGTTCTGCATAGCGAGGCGTGAGCACGGCGTGCACCCCACGGGAAGGTGGAGGGATCTATAATGACTCTGCTGTTGGAGGAGCAGATGACTGGGTGTTGACTGGGTAACCCCGTTACCAGGGTTGTGAATATGATAGAAGAGGCAAGATTGGGAGACTCTGTTAACTCAGTTTCGGACACCTTGAGTTTATGCATCGACGGGCCAGTCCAGGTCGACGTGTCCAATGTGTTATACGTGTCTAGAATTCTGGGCCATTCTGGGATACTGATAAATCGCCCATGGCTTGTGGGTCTGGAAATCCTTGTCCGATCTCTTCTTCTAGACAAGTGCTGAGCTCAGAGCGCTGTTTCTGGCCTAGCATTCCAAAAGGCCAGATATCAATGAGACAAACGCTAAGTCCCCAAGAGGGAGAATCCAGGCAAAAGTTAACATGGTTTACTAATCCAAATCCAAAGTGGCTGGGAACAGAAGAGAAAAAAACAACAGCAAGACATTGAGCAAAACTGGCAACAAGAGGAGAAGCAGCGAAAGGACAGGCAGGAGGCAGCGTTGGGAAAGATCCTGCAGAACTAGAGCAAAGCCACAGTGGTTCTGGAGGAAGCTTCTAGAGTTTGGCCTTTTGGGGGGTGGAAAGGGGTTGTGTTAGTTTTCTGGGATTGCTATATCATATTATCATAAATGTAATGGCTTAAAACCACCAAATTCGCCACCTTGCCGTTCTGGAGGTCGGAAGCCCGGAACGGGTTCGGGGCACTATGGCCAGGGTGTGGGCAGGTCCCGTGTTTCTCCTGGAGGTTCGAAGGGGAAACCCCTTGCCGTCCCAGCTTCTGTAGGCTGCACACACCCTTGGCTTATGGTCCCTCCTGTCTTCAAAGTGCATCGCTCCAACCTTTGCTTTCAAGGCCAAAATACTTCTCTCATCCCTCACTTCCCTCTTACAAGGACCCTTGTGATGGCACGGAGCCCAGTGCAGATTGTCCCGATCTCAAGGTCATATACTCACATCTACAAATCCCTGTCACACGAGGTGACACAGTCCCGGGTTCCAAGGATTAGATTACATCTTTGGGGGAATAATGATGCAGTCTCCTTGAGCAATGCAGAGGGAGTCTGGAAAAACCTGATTCCTACTCAGAGGCATTTCAGATTCACAAAATCTTTCTTCTATAAAATGAAGTTATTATTTACTCCGTGAACAAAATTCATGTCAACTGCAGATTATATCCTTGGTACCTAGCTCCCATCTTGGAAATTTTTTTAAGATTAATTCAGGATATCATGGATATGAATTTTGTTCTTTATTACGGATATCAAATATCATCCATTACGTTATGAATTCAATTGAATCCTATACAACAATTCAAAGCAAGAAAAATATGCAGGAACACACAAAAATAATTGAGATAACATGTGAAATGTGAAAATAGACCAAAAGGAACTATCTCAAGTGAATAATTGTTTCATTAGAAAAATGGGAATATAAATCACACTTTGGTCCTTTTCTCTAATTCTCACTCTGTAATTTAAAAAAAATAATTTAAAAGTTTTTTTAAAAAGTCACATGCCAAAGAAGCCCTAAGTATCTGACTCCGGGAGATAACAGAGGAGTGTGGAGAGGAGGTGCAGGGGTGGGAATGGAGGCGGTGCAGAATTTGGGAGGATGGTCAGTGACCAGGAGCAGTCTCAGGGGTGAGGTGGGAACGTGGGCGGGGCACAGAGAAATCGCGCGGTCGGCCACCACAGGCACAGCAGGTGGAGATCACTGGGGGTGCAGGGGAGATGAGGGCAAACCAGCATGGCCACTGGAGAGCAGGAGAGCAAGTAAAGTGGGGTTTTTTGTTTGGGGGGGTTGTTTAAAGAGAAGAGCGGTGATGCTCCGTTCTCTCCAAAGCAGCGGGCGGAGCTGTGCAACAAGAGCTAGGCTGTGTCGAATACGGACTTTCCACTTCCCCGAGATGACCCTCTTCCTGTCTCACAGGAGCGAGAAGCAGTGCCGGGCAGTGGTGCGGCCATGAGGTCAGTCTTTCCTCTCCATAACCGTGGGAAAGGCTCTTCCATTAGAGAAGCCCGAGTTTCCTCATTTCTAACATGCACACTTGGATCAGATGGTCTCTAATGATCATTTAAGCTGAACTATTTTATATCCGTCTCTAAATCTCTAGCTCCGTGTAAAAATCGCCTTAGTTCCATCTTCTTATCAGAATGCTTAGTACAAACACAAGGGTGAAGAAAAGAGCCTGGAGATTTGGTTTCGTATCCCATTGTCTGATTCCTACGTGGGCCAAATAATTAGCTCACTCACCTGGAAGCACTTTTATGCAAGCAATTCAGTCACTGGAAAAAAATCGGTAATGTTCAGAGGAGGTAGGACCATCCCTCCCTCAGTCCTGTCATCTGAAGGTAAGTAAACACCACCCACCTCAGCAAGGATCAGAAACTACCATTAAGATTCCAATCTCTTTTCTTTCATGTCCTTAAAAAAAAATCAGCATTAAGAGAAAAGCTAAAGGGGAAGTGTGAAGGCGTGCAGTGAAGGATGCATATTTTATCTTCCAGGTAAAGCAGGCCAAGGTTTTTTTCTCGGGTTTACCCACCTGGGGGCATGAGATTGACAGACAGCAGGTGTTTGCTACTGTGTATTCAGGAGAAACACAATGGGTATTTGGGCAGAGAGGGCATCCCATGGGGCATTTGGCAGAGTAGGATGGCCGATGAGGGAGGGGTCGGATAAAGGGAGAGAGAGGAGATCAGTGGGGTGATGTGAGGGTATTTGCCAAAATGTTTCTCGCAAATAGAAAATTCTAGTCTCACACAAATAAAGGGAAGGAATTTTATGGGTGCACTGGAAATAGAATTTAAGAATCTTAAATTCTGTGTGAGCACGAACAGAGGTAACTAGAGTTCAAGAAATAGCTGCTAAATTTTGAGTAATTACTCAGAGAGAGAGAGAGAGAGAGAGAGAGGGAGAGTTTGCTGCAATTTCTAGTAAACACTGTGAGAAAAGGAGGGAGTAGTTGGGACAAACAGACTCGCCGAGACGTCACTGGTCCTGAACCAACACAGCAGAAGACAAAAACCAAATCCGGGATATACACCCACATCCACATCGAACCATTTCCAATTTCCGTGGGAAAGACGCTGGAGTTGATAGGACAGCCGTGCTCTCTAACACCTGGTTGAGCTATAACTGCATTCACGCTCGCCTTAACCATGCAGTAACGGCATGGTGAACTGTACGCACTTTCACTGTACAGTGGTACACAGTCAGGTATTTAAATTGACATTATGAAAATCTTGAGTTAATCATTCTCTGAAGATGCAAATAGACCTATCTACACTTGGTGGAACGCTTGTCCATTTTTTGTTTGGCGAGCATGACAAGATGAAATGCACAATGGAAGGACACAACTCCCCAGAACAAATTTGAAGGTGTTGTGCAACAACAACAACAGAAAAGGAGAAGACACACGCCCGACAGAGGCAACTAGGTGGCCTATAACCCACCCCATCTAAGGCCCCACGCTAACACCAGCTAACTCTCCTGACACATCAAAGGGCACTAAGGTCCTCTCTTAAAGGAACAGAACCCAAAGTCTCGCCAGTGACTCCATCCATTTCCAGGCCTAGGTCATCTGGGGATCCCCACTCCTCTTGTTCAGTTGTGCCCCATTGATTTCACCCAGAGTCTCCCACCT
Organism: Sturnira hondurensis; assembly: GCF_014824575.4. Taxonomy (NCBI): domain Eukaryota; kingdom Metazoa; phylum Chordata; class Mammalia; order Chiroptera; family Phyllostomidae; genus Sturnira; species Sturnira hondurensis. Next base: position 12,123,532 of record NW_028082350.1, on the reverse strand, counting down.
CTGAGCTACGTGACATACTTGTCACTCACGGGTACTGTCTAAGGCGAGGCAGACTCGGAGAGGAAAGAGAAGAGAACTTAGGCAAAATATCCAACATATGCATAGCAAAGAAGGAAAAATGAGTAATAATGATAATTACTATTTTAGTAACTTGTCACTGGGCAGTGACTGATCATTCATGACTTCCTTTTCCACCCTGTACTTCAGTTTCTCTTTGACTGGAGTCCCTGGCCGTACAGATATTTCTGGGTGGGTCTCTCTGTTTGGGTTGATGAGTCATCCCATGGACGTTATAAGGGCTACCACAAGGTATCTACAGGATTCCCTGGTTCTATTTATCGCTCTTCCACTTTTGTGTGGCAGCACCCTGTTGTTTCTTGACAGTCAGGGGGAAACACACTCTCTTAAAGGTTAACCCTTCTGTTGTTTGTTTGTCGAGTGGCATGACGGGACAACCAGGCCACAAAGAAGCAGCTACGCCTTTGGAACTGTGCTGTGGCTCCTGATAGAAGCTTAGCTCCACTGGGTGCTAACACCTCTCCACCAGCACACCTCAGAGTTACAGGAGCAAGAAACAAGAGCTTTTGTGGGTATCTCATCGGACATAACCACGAGCTCTGTCACCTTCATAGTGGCTGCGTACACTTTTTATTGAGGTCAGGACAAAGAACATCAAGGTACCAGTGTGCAGAGTGCGAAGACCAGGAGAAGCACCCCTTACAGAGCAGCTACTTAACACAACTTCATACGCCGTATATTGCACCTCACCAAACTCACGGTTAGAATTCCTCCATAAAATCTGCGGAACAAAGTCCCAAGATGCCAGGTTTCGGAAACAATTTCTCATTTCTATAAATGTTCAAAAAGGACAATTTCTTTAGGGGTAAAAATACCTGTAACTTTTGGGTTTCAACAGTACCGTAAATTCCATTATTTCCCTTGATGCATTGATTATATGTCCCCATCTTTCTGAGTTTGAGTCTCTCAAATTAGATGAAAACAGCATCTCTTTTAAAAGACCTCATTCATTTAAAAAAATCACCTATGCAATAAATTTTTTGAGTTGTGTCTCTGTACCTGTGGTAGGCAGCAGGATGGTCCCCCCGACTCATCCACATCCTAATTCAATGTATTATCTTACATGACAGAAGGGATTTTGCTGATGTGATTAAGTTAAGAATCTTGAGGTGATGTATTATCCTGGATTATCCATGTGGGTTCAGCCTAACCACAAGGGTTCTTATAAGTGGGAGGCCAGAGGGTGACGGTAGTAGCAGGAGAAATGACAATAGAAGCAGAGGTCAGAGGGAGAGAGACCGGGGGTTGGGGAAGAGAGAAAAACAGTGATAGAGGCAAGGATGGAGGCAGACAGACAGACACACACAGGCAGAAGCAGAGGTTTAAAGGTGCTACCCTGCTGCCTTTCAGGACCGAGGAAGGAGCCACAAGCCAAGGAATGCAGAACGCAGGTGGCCTCTGAAAGGAGGGCAGAGGGAAGAACCAATTCTCCTTAAAAGCCAGAGTCTCCACTTCAGTCAACACCTCGATTTGAGCCACGTGAAACCTATTTTGGACTTCTGACCTCTAGAACTGACATATACTACATCTTAGTTGTTTTAAACCACTAAGAGATTGTGACAATTTGTTATAGCAGTGACAGGAAATGGGTACACTTGGGACTACACCAATTTTATCTACCAACTCAGGCGATTCTTCTATGATCCATAACAGCATATCCAGCTGACTTCTTAAAAATCTTCACTTAGTGGTTTCAAACACATCTCAAGTTCGAACATTTATCATCTTCTTTCCCCAACTCGGTCGCCCTGCAGTCTTCTTTATCTTTGACTGCTACCATCAGCTACTCAACTGTTCAAGCCAGAAACCTGGGGGTCACCTTTGATGTCTTTCCCTCACCACCCCTAACCAGGTCACTATGGAGTCTTGTTCATTTTGCCTCCTAAATCTCCCTCTGCTTCATCTCAACCATCCTCACCCAAATCCGATTACTGTTATCTTTCATCGGCACCACTGTTGACTGGTTTTCTCTCCTCCACATCTTATACATCCTCTGCATTCATCCAAGCTCATTTTTTAAAAATGAAAATCTGAGCACATCTATTCCATACTCCAAACGGTTCAATGGTTTCCTACTGGTCTTAAAGACCAAAGTCCTCAGGCTGAATAAAAGACCTCGGGTCTTGTGGCGCCAGCCCACCTTTCCAGCCTCATCTTCAGTCACGATTTCCTTTGAGGGCCCTTCTCTAGCCCCTCGAGATTTCCTCTTCTGTCCCTCTGATGTGTCACACCCCTCCCTTCAGCAGGACTGATAGGCACGCTTTTTGTTCGCATGAGCAGGAAGTGAGTTCTCAGGCCCAGAGAACATTCTCAGGAGATTGGGGGATGGGTTGAGGGCAGAAGAGAGGGCAAAAGGCCCAGAGATTCAGGGCCCATTCAAGGGAACCTGACGACCTCCTCTTGGCTGAGGGAAAGTGGGGAAGCCAGACAGGCTGGGACTGAAGACCAAGGAAGCAAGAAGAAGACAGCCTGCTGGAGGGCCAGCCCCAGACCCCAGTCCAGAAAGGAGCCTGGGAAATGACTTGGCCACGCAGACACCCCGGCTGAGGGAGCTTCTCTGAGCACAGTTGCCTGTCAAATAGAAAAAAAAGGCAGAAGCTTTGGAGAGACGAGGAGATGAAGAGTGACCAGAGGGGCACAGAGAATAGGAGAGAGTGTGGTGGGTTGGCCCAAAGGGGAGTCGGCTAACACTGTCAAATAAGAAAGAATTTGTGGGGCTGAACCACAAAGAGGTCGGTAAAAATGGCAGGGGCACCTTTCAGACCCTGCACCCTCCCTTGTACCCTCCCCCCCACCCCCCGCCAGCCCTGCTCACTGCTCTGAGTGTGTGCAGGCTCCCAGGGACCCAGGGGCGCTGCGTGAGGCCAGACCTCCGAACAAGGTGTGCTCCCTGCCTGAGAGGCTCCAGAGCAGCCCCAGACACCTAGCCCCCTACCGTTCCCACCCTACGGACCCTATGGGAACAGGCTGACTGAGGAGGGGAGGATTTCCGACCTTTCCCTGTCCCCACCATGTCTGTGTCCTAGGCCATGGCCCACTGCACCTTNCGAGGTCGGTAAAAATGGCAGGGGCACCTTTCAGACCCTGCACCCTCCCTTGTACCCTCCCCCCCCCCCCCACCGCCGCCAGCCCCGCTCACTGCTCTGAGTGTGTGCAGGCTCCCAGGGACCCAGGGGCGCTGGGTGAGGCCAGACCTCCGAACAAGGTGTGCTCCCTGCCTGAGAGGCTCCAGAGCAGCCCCAGACACCTAGCCCCCTACCGTTCCCACCCTACGGACCCTACGGGAACAGGCTGACTGAGGAGGGGAGGATTTCCGACCTTTCCCTGTCCCCACCATGTCTGTGTCCTAGGCCATGGCCCACTGCACCTTCCCAACCCCCGCCTCCCTTGCTGAGCCTGGGGCTGGCCCCACAAAGGTCCTATTTGTGAGCTACAGGAGAGTTCTTCCAGCTCTCACATTTAGCCATCAACTGTGTTTATGGCCCTCAGTTTATTATCATTGCTGCTCCAGCAGATTCCAGGGACTAACTGTGCTCCACGTTCCAGTTAGAGTTGAATCCTCCTTGCCAGCCAGGTGGTGAAGGAGCTAGTCTTCAAACCCCACCTTAGCACTTTCTCGGGCCACTTCAGCACCCCTTTGTCAGGCCCCCTGAGGAGAAGACCCCGAGACGGCATTAGATGTGTAAGCCATTTCCTGGGGGAGACGCCTATGAAGAAGAGAGAGGAGGGGCCGGCGTATGTAAGCCCACTCAGACCACAGTACAGTCTGGCACGTGAGAGAGGAGAGGGAGGGGAAGTGTGGTTGGGGAGGCCCTGGACTGCGGTGCGGTTTGAGAAGGCCTTGGCCAGGCTTTCAGACATCTCTGAGCAAAGGCTGCCCATTGGAACCGTCTCCCGTTGGGCTGGTACCCCTGAGATGTTCATTCCCGGGCTGCATGCAGCCCGGAGACAGGTAGCCTCCGTGGGACTGTTTCCTGCTGGGCGTTCTCTTGAAGGAGGCATTTCCACAGTGGCCACAGGTAGTCACTTTCTCAGCAGAAAAGTTCTATTGTCTCCTCTCTAGGGATCCCAGGCAGGTCGCCAGTAACTCGTGAGCAGAGTAGAAGGGTCTGAGGACACCGTCACCAGTGTGTAGGTTTCCACGGAGTCTCTGTGTTTTCAGGGGACTGACTCCCACCTCTCTCCACTGGTCGTAGTGTTTCTGAGTCTGAAGATTCTTCGCTATAGTCTGGCCAGGAAACCGACCTAATGTTGAGCTAAGGGAGGGTGGTGAATTGGCTGCAAAGTGTGAGGGCGAGATTTAGGACTCTACTCCTTATATAACCAGTCTGGCTTTTACACTTGACAAACCCACCTTCCGAGGTACCTAATGTCTCCAAGCCCTCAATTTGTGTTCATGTTGCAGCACAAATCAATATGCTTCTGGTTAGCATTTCCCTATGACACAGCTCTCGGCTATGTTTCCTTTGCTAAGTCAATGGCTATTTATCCACCCTGTTTGCATCTTCCCAACTTGGTTGACATTTCCCCTCCACTGTACACTTCTACCCTGTTCTTCTTTGTCCTAAGGAGCCTGTACCATTCGTGTTCCTTTACGCTTACGAGTTTGGAGGAGGAAGGACAGGTAAAGGATACACCTAACCTGCCTTTTTAAACCTGAAGCTCCAAGGGTGGAGCACATTTCATTCGTGATGGGAAGCCTCAGTCAGTGGAGAACACAGGAGATAAGGGACGTAATTGACAGGATGAGGTCTTTTTGGAAGGAAGAGGGAATGGGATCTAGAGACGACGCGATAAACCTTCACCGGGAGAAGGGCCAGCTCTGCCTGGTGACCAGGAGAAAGGCAGCAAGAATTGGGTGCACAGAGCGACAGACTCGTGGCTGTGGAGTTGGGACTTGAAGCCATCCTCTCCCGCATGGCCTGCCGTTTGTCGTAAGCACGTCTCCGGTCACCCCCGGGCCCACCCACCCGCGTCATTCCAGAAGCAGTTCATATTGACGATGACAACTCCGCTCTGAGAGAAGCCTCCACTTGGTGCGTGTTTTACACAGAATGGAGAAAATGATATAAAAAGACGCATTTATTACAGGCACTGCCCACAAAGCCCCACATGTACAACACCATGTAGCATTCAGCCTTTGCCTTTACAATATTTAAAACTGGTGAAATTGAATGCTTTTCCTTTATGTTTTCATTGACATTATATAGATGTCTCTATTATCCCTCCTTTTCCCACCCCCTCCCTGGCCCTCTGGCCATCACCACACTGCTGTCTGCATCTGTGGGTTGTGAATATATGTCCTTGGGCTCATCCTTCCACCTTCTTTCATCCGGTCCCCCCTCCCCCCTCCCCTCTGATGGCTGTCAGTCTGTCCCGTGCATCCATGCCTGTTACTATTTTGTTCACTAATTCTACATATGATATAAAAAGCCTATTTTAACATAATGTGTTAAACTTTTCTGGTAGAGGAATTTAGAGGGTGCCATAGAAATAGAGGAGGACCCCCCAATCAACCTGGGAGTTAGGCAAGATTCCTGGAGAAACAGGGGTCTCCGCTGAGTGTTAGGTATTTTTCCAAGTTAGCCAGGCAACGGTGGGGGGGGGGGGCAGACATTCCGGAAATAGGTGACAGAATAGCTTGCCTGTGGTGGTGACAAACAGCTGGCTACATGAGGTGAACTGTGAGGCTGACGACACAAGTGGGAGGTAGGGGCGTGGTCTCGAAGGAGGCTGCAAAGAGCAAGGTCTCGTTTGTAGAGACCTGTGGTGCTCTTTCAAGGAATTCAAGAAGACTGACATGGCCCGATTGGGACCATAGAATCACCAAATGCGCCTCACAGACTACAGAGAGGGCAAGGCAGATTGGCAGACCTGCAGGTGGCACAGAGGGCTTGGACCAGGTGGGTGAGAGCAGCAATTGAGAAGCATAAAGGGCAGCAACTGCACCCAGAGACAAGGCTGGAATCGTTACCCACCAATAACCGTCCGTGCATTACAGCGTTCACCCTCCTTCCTGCACGGCACAACCGCTCCCAGCTCGGCGGTCACTCCGCACGTTCGAGACAACCATCACCCACGCAGCCTGGCTCAGTGCTTGCCACAGAGCTTAGTCCTTTCCCGTTCCTCCCTCCCTGTCTTTAAGTGACTTCCAGTTTTCCCTACTGTCTTTTCTTTCCTAGTTATGTTTAGGGTAACTGAAACGACACGTAAACACTCTCAGTGGGTCTTCCAGCTTTGGATCTGTGTGTCCCACAGCCCACCCACCCATTGTTGCACTACTTGGACAAGTACACACACACAGAACACAGACACACAAACACACAGCATACCTCCCTTTCCTCCCTCCCTTTTCTACCACATTCTCCATCTCCCATTACTCTTATCCTTCACTTGCTGAGCCAAGGATCCCAGAGAGCTTTGAGGAGACCCAGAAATTCAAGACATGTCAAAGGTTTTTATGAAATGTATGTATTCAGTCAACTTATTTTTTTTGCATGCTTACTCTACGACATCAAAAGAGAAAACCCCTGGCCCTCCAGCTTTGGAAGAGCTTGTCGGGGGTCAGATGGCCTCTCCTTACACGTTGACCACTCAATCCTTTGGAGGCTATGTCTTCTGGCTCTTCACTGATGGCAGTGAGGTAATTAAGTGAGGTGTCATTTTATTTTGCCAATGGAATAGTAGGATGATTTCTCAGTGTTACTCTAGGAGCAACTGACAACAAGTTCTCATTTAATCATGCTGCCTTTACGTATGTAAGCTTCCCTGGTGCCTGAAGGTCAAGAGCTCTTAAGCCAAGTCTGGTGGAAAACTTTCTGCCTCTTCTAGGAGTAGATGTAGATCCAAGAACTGTCTTCCTCCAGTGGGACAAGACCTGTCACAAAGAGCTTGGATTTATAGGTGCTCGTCTGCAGCAGAAATCGTTTCACCTTTTGAGGTAACCTTTACAGAATCATAAAATCAATCAGTTTTATTTGACATCCAAGTCAGAGCTCTGCCCTAAATAGCTTGCTAGAGCTTTTCACGGAGAATGAAACAGAGGAGAGGAATGTCCCCGCAGCTTGGTGGAAAAGGACTTGGGACAAGAGCAGGACTACTTTGAGTCCACCCAGTTGACTGTGTGTTGGGCAGCGCCCTGAGCACTCCGTGCCTGAGGTTGCTGTCTGGGACCCTGGAGGTCCCAGGAATACACTCTTTGGCCTCATCCTGGAGAGGACCAAAGGAGATGGAGACGGAGGCTGACACTGAGCTATGGACAGGCTGAGTGAGTCTCCTTCCTCCTCTGGTTTGGTGTCTACAGGAATCTGTGCAAACTGTCTGGAGGGAAAGAGAGGCCCTTTCTAGACATATTCTCTGTAGACAGATGGCCTGTATTGGGCTTTGTAAGTTTCAGACTCTAGATGATTCATATGGTGGTGACTTCAAGAAAGGGGTGTGGACTATGCAAATTGTGTGTGTGCAGTGCATGTCTTGTATCGTACTGTTGGTACACATGAGTGAATTTAGGTAATTTCAAAGAAAATGTTGCAGTTCCGGTGGCTTTGCAAAATTATCTTTAAGGGTATTGGTTATGCTGAGAAGGCAACAGAACAGGGGTGATTAGCAAGGCTTCTGTGAATAGCCTGTCTGGTTTCAAATCCAACTCTTTGGCTTAAAAGCTGTGTGAGGTTTTGCAAAACTCATAACGACTCTGTGCTTCAGTTTCCTCATTGTAATAATGGCATCTACCTTATTGGTGACTATTAAATGAGATGATATATGAGCATTAATGGTGTCTGACTTATGATGAGTGCTAAGTGTTAATGTATTAATTATTATTGTAATTAGGTGGGCACACTTGACCTGTGGAGAAAATCCTTCCAGCACCTCCATGGCAGAACCTTGGGCAAGCTACTTACTCATTCAGGGAATAACAATGCCCCATAATTGTTACTGGGAGTTTTAAATGACATAACACATGTAAAGAACCTAGCCTAATGGCTGGTTCATAGTTGGTATGCAGTAAATGTGAGTGATAATTATTAGTATCATTCACACACACACCCACACACTCAATATTATCATAAACCTGATGTAACTCTTAGCTGCCCAAGTGCTAGAAGCACTTGGACTTCAGGATCAACTCAGGCAAATAAGGAAATTGATGTCCTAATCACAGAATGGTGTCCCTCATAACAGAGGTCAGGGTGACGCCGTGTGTGGTGTTAGAATGACCAGAACAGCCACTGTTAAGATTATGAGAACTCCAGCCTTGGAGCTGGTGTCCCCTGGTGAATGGCTGCAACGTGGTAGCATCATGGAGAAATAAGCTCCTGGAACACCACTCAGGTGACGTGCAGTAAAATAGGAAAGCTCGTTCCATGTGAACGAGCTCGTTCCAAGCTCGTTCCAAGCTCGTTCCAAGCTCGTTCCTGTGCCACTTTTTATTACCATAAGGTTTCTGGGTGGCTGTAAGGTTTCAACCTTGGGTAAATACCAAGGAGAGTGATGGTAAGAGTGTACTTAGTATTATAACCAAACCGTCACCCACAGTGTCTGTGCCACTTTTTATTACCATAAGTCATGTGCAAGAGTCCCTATTGCTCCACATTCTCATCAGCGCGTGGTTTCGCCAGGGCTCTGGATTGTGGCCATTCTGATAGGTGTGTCGTTGTATCTCACCGTTGTCTTCATCGACATTTCCCTTACGACACATTACGCAGAGCATCTTTTCATATGCTTGTTTCCCATCCCTCTCTCTTCTCTGGTGAAAGGTCAGCTGAAGCTCTTAGGTCATTTTTAAATTGGGTTGCTTGTTTTCTTATATTTGAGCTTCAAGCATTTCTTTGCATATTTTGGGTGATAGTCCTTTATCAGATATGTCTTTTGCAAATACTTTCTCCCTCTCCTTTGCTTGTCTGCTCATTGCCTTGACAGTCTTTCTCAGAGAAGTTTTTTTTTTCAGTATTAATGAAGCCCAACCATCAATGATTTCTTTCATGGGTTGTGTCTCTGGGCTTGTATCTAAAAAGGCATCACCACACTCAGGCCACCCAGATTTTCTCCTATGTTATTTTGTAGGAGTATTACCGCTTTGCACTGTACATTTGGGTCTGTGATCCGTTTGAGTTAGTTTTTATGAAGGGTATAACGTTTGTGTTTGGCGTGTGTATGTCCAACTCTTCCAGCATCATTGGCTGAGACGATCTTTGCTCCATTACACTGTTATCTGTTCTTTTTCAAAGATCAGTTGACTGTGTTTATAGGCATCTATTTCCGGGGTCTCTATTCTCTTCCATATATATTTTTGCCAATACCTTACTGTCTTGTTTATTGATTGTGCTATCACAGTTGTCCCAATTCCCCCCCTCTCTTCCCCTTCATCCAGTACCCCCAACTCCTTCTGGCAATCCCCCCTCCTTTGCTCATGTCCATGGGTCATGAGTGTAAGTTCTTCGACAACTCTATTTCCTGTACTTGCTCGTCACATCCCCCTGTCTATTCTGCAACTGCAAGTTTGTACTTCACTTTCCCCCAGGCCTCCCTCCTCTGGCCTCCCTCCCAATGTCCTCCATAGCTGTGAATCTGTTTTTGTTCTGCCTGTTTGCTTAGTTTGTTTTTTAGATTCAGTTGTTGATAGTTACATATTTACTGTCATTTTAATGTTTTTAAAAAATTTATCTTTAGAGGGGAAGGGAAGGAGAGAGAGAGAGAAATATCAATGTAGGGTTGCCTTTAGTGTGTCCCCTGCTGGGAACTGGCCTGCAACCCAGGCATGTGCCCTGACTGGGAATTGAACCGCGGTTGTTTGTTTCGAAGGCCCATGCTCAATCCACTGAGCTACACCAGCCAGGGCCATTTTAATGTTTTGATCTCCTTTTTCTTAAATAATTCCCTTTAACATGTCATATAATAATGATGAATTCCTTTAGTTTTACCTTGTCTGGGAAGCACTTTATCAGGCCTTCCATTGTAAATGATAGCTTTGCTGGATAGAGCCCTGTCTTGGTTATTGCAGCTTCGTAGTAAGTTCTGAAGTCATGCAGCGTTCGCCCCCCAACTCTGTCCTTCTCCTTCAGTATTACCTTGGTTGCTTTGGATTTTTTGCCTCTTCATACAAACTTTAGAATCAGTTTGTCAATATTCACAAAATAACCTGCTGAGATTTTGATGGGATTGCATTGAATTCATAGATCAAATTCCAGGGAACTGACATCTTCACAGTACTGAGCCTTCCTACCTATAAATGTGAATTATCTCACAAGTTACTTAGTTCGTCTTTGATTTTATCTAGTGAGTTTTGTAATTCTCTTCATATAAACTTTCACATGTTTTGTTAGATTTATAGCTAAGTATTTCATTTTGGGGGGCTAATTTAAATGGCGTTGTGTTTTTAGGTTCAAATTTCACTTGTTCATTACTGGTCCATAGGAAAGTAATTGACCTTTATATATTAACTTTGTTTTTTTGCTACCTTGCTACAATCACTCATTAGTTCCAAGAGTTTGTTTCTATCAGTTCTTTCAGGTTTTCTACATAGACAATCACGTCACCTGTGAGCAGGGACAGTCTCTAGTCTTCCTTCCCAATCAGTATACCTTTTATTTCTTTTTCTGGTATTACTGTATCACTAGAACTCCCTGTACGGTGTTGAACAGGAGTGGTGAGAGGTGCACATTGTTGCCTTGTAACTTATTTTAGTGGGAAAGCTCCTAGTTTCTCATCTTCCGTATGATGTTAGCTATAGGTTTCTTTGTAGCTATTCCTTCTCAAGTTGAAAAAGGTTCCTCTCTATTCCTAGTTTACTGGGAGAATTTTTTTAAATCATCATTTTTTTAAGCATCTCTGGTTTACCAGAGATTGTTGCATTACTTTGTACCTAATTGTTGCGTTACTTTGTTTGTGACTGACTGCTTGGGATTATTAATGAAAGGAAATAACAGCACCTGAGAAAATTGCCCTCTCTATTTCATTTGGTAAAGTAGTGTCCAATAAGAACTACAGGAGCATAGTTGTCAGGTAAGAATTATCTGAAGTTATTAAGCATTCAACAATCTGACCTAGGTCCATTTATGGTCAAAAGTCACTGGTCACTGAAATGGCCATAGAAAGGGATGTTACATAGAGGGCAGCTCGGGTGCAGCCTGCACAAGCCTGAGAGGAATCCAGAAATGAGAGGTCATGTGGCTGAGGGCAGAGAAAATACACTTTGCCCTCAAAGGGCACAGCTTCACATCTGGGCTGCAGCATTTTCTGCCCTTTGTGTTTGGGGACAGATCCTTTAATGTGTCTGAGATTCAATAACCTCCTTTGTGACAGAGAGAGAATAGAAAAAAGCTTCCCAAGAGGCTGCTGGGAGATCAAATAAGACAATGCCCAGAAAAGCACTTTGTAAATTGCTTAAGTGCCATAGAAACGTTATTTAGTTTATTGTTTCTGTAAAGCACGACTGAGTACTCCTCGAGAGAACACTCCACCACATTCTGTTCTAAATAAACGCTGATAGGAAATCGGGACTCCGAGCTGTTTTATGTTGGGATGGTACCTGAGGTCCTTCATTAGGGTAATTCAATTTATCCAACGTGTACAACACGCCTACTATGTGCCAGGCACGATTTAGGCACTTGAGGAGGCATCAGAAAATAAAACAAAAAAAACCCCTGTGCCTTCCTTTCTAGCAGGGGCACAGGATGATAAATAAAGTTAAAAATTATATAAATATGAGAAGATGGCAAGTCCAGTGGGGAAGTAACGTAGGGAAGGGAGGTGCAGAGACGGGGAGTGCTAGAATATTTCCAGTCTCTGTTGTTCCCATTGTGTTTGTTGTTTTTTCCTTCATTTTTCATTTGCTGACAATTCTGGGGCGCCACAAGGGAAATACAAGTTAATTTGGGGATTGTGTCTGATGAGTGCTGAAGCTGACTTTTTTTAAAACTTCTGGAACACTTCTCATTTTTTAAATGAAAGCATATGTCAACACAAGTTTGGGAGTTTCTCTCTTTTTCTCTCTGTCACGATGTATGCTAATGTGACGAGAAATTAGTGGGCCTACAATTTGACAAATATGGGACAAATAAGCCACTTTCTGAGACATCACAGAATGCACTCATTCCCCCAAACCTCGTTTCCTATTTTCAAAAAGGTCTCTACTCACTGGGACATCCAGAACTCTGGAAGGATAGAAAAACATTACTTCTAAGCCCATGTCTATGATCCATATAGAATGAAGCCTTTTATTAAATAGCCAGTTTTGTGATTAAATATAAAATTCAGCTGTAACCTGTCTAAATAAGTTAAAGAAGCTAGCTTATAAAAACATAAAATATAATGCATGAGTCCAGTTTGAGATTAATGCTACTTTTTTATAATAATGCAATACAGATTTTTATAAATGAAAGGTAATTTATTCCCAATGGAGTTCTTGAGTATGGGTTTTTGTTTGTCTGTTTTTGCTTTATTCCCTTTACCTTTTAGATTTCCCTGTAAGAATGCCTACTTTCTGGTTCTCATGTCTCAAATCCACCCTTTGAAAAAAATAACTGATCAATAATGGGAACCCTGTGAGGCAGGTAGGTGGATGTAGCAGCAAAAGGCGCTCAGACAAGGAGTCAATCTACTTTAAATAAAGGTACACATCTGTTCTCTTCGATTTATTTTGTTACTTTGGCTATTGCTGCAATTCCTGTGATTTCAGATGGAATGATTCTTTGCTATTTTATTCTATGAATTGCTCTCTTTGAGAAAGGCAGGTATTTGAATATTAATTTATTTAGCGTATCCAATACTATTAAAATATATTAATAATATTTCAATGTTAATTTATTCATTAACCAAACAAATATTATCGGGAACCTACTCTGTGTTGGGTAAAACTGAAGGCATTCTTGTATCTCTGCTTTCTAACTTTGTAACTGGTAGCCATGCCCAAGACGGAGAATTTGGGTAGAGCAACACCTTGAGGGCACCTCATGGTTCAGGTGGTTGGGGAACCCCATGCCCTGCCTGTGGCAATTGGGATTACCCAGAAGGAGAAAAAGAACTGAGGCAGCACGTGGGTGTCCAGTGCTTTATCTACCTGATTGGACCACACCTGAAACTAAGGTGGAGATGAAAGGCACCCACTACAGTAAGAACACGAGCATGTTAATCGGCTCTCTAAATGAAGGGTTTCTGAAGTCATATGATTCATGGGCTGTCTGGTAATTTATTTCATTAGGGAGGAAACATCCTAACCAATACATCTCCTAAGTTAGACAATCACCATGTCTGCCCCTGATATGAATATGTCTGTAACAAACACGAACCACTGTTCCCATACTCCAAAGGGACTCACGCAGTCCTGGCCCCTGTCTCCTTAGATGCTAACAAACTGCTCCTTCGTGTTTGTTTGCAGAGCAGGTATCCCCTGTGATGAGAAAGGGTTTCTAGTTGCTTGTTACTTTGTCAAGCTACTTGTCTAGGTACTTGTTACTAGTGATAAGCCGTAGCCATGGGGAGAGGGGCAAGTACGGTTCCAATACCAGCGGAAGTCCACCCCAAGCAGTAGATTACAGGTCCCCAGCTGGGGGACAAGACTTCAAGGCTGTTGACGCCTGAAGGAACCAAATATCTAATTCACTATACATGTGAATTATATGAAGAGAAAAATAATATTAGACATGGTGGTATATTTTTAAAGGCCATGTCTCTTTTCAATAAGCGTAAATATGCGCATGACATGGTGTTTTAAGTTCCAGATTCTGATAAACAGCATCCCTCCCGGGAATGCATCCTGGTGCTGGCGAGCTGCTGGCACCTGGATATGTATGTTGTCTGTGTCCCCATGGGTGGAGTTGTCACTCTTTGCTTTTAAAACTTTGTATTATTAAAATATTAAAATTTTTTCTAGGAACACATCTATGTTTCAATTTTAAATATGCTTTTCAAACTACTCAGGCTCCCAAACCTTCCATCTGAAATTCAGATTCACTCTCTCTCTTCTTCTGAATAATTAATTCAGAACCAAAGGACTTACAAAAGACGTTGGAAAAAATGATGTCAGGAAGATTTTTTTTTTTTTGAAAAAAAAAGTAGCTCATTTTGGGTCAGTGCTTTAGATAATAGAGTTTAACTGTGGCACAGATAGAGAAGAAATGTAATAGTAACGCCCCAATTAAATTAAGGTGACATTTCTCCTTTTTAAGGGATTATGATAAAAACATTCATTTCTCCTCTCCCCCAGGCTCTGTGTTGGCCTGGCCCCTGAGAGTGTGTTTTGGAAATGGAGCTAGTTATTCTTTCCTGGGTGTGGCAGGTAATGAGAACTGCCAGATTCTGCCCCCGGCCCAGGGGGCTCAGACCAAACAGAGGGGACCTGGTCCCTGAAGGCACCCCTGGGGGGTGGACAGGAGAACTGGGGCTCCCTGGAACTAAGAAGCACTCTTCCCTTTGGCATATTTAGAAACAGGGGAGATTCATGACCTGCTTTTTAATTGTGAAAAGTTGTCTCAATGTGGCTCTCTGTAAAAGAAGGAGAGTCTAAAAATTAATGTAATGCTGTAAAAAAAATCCCCATTATGCTACCGCATAATAGGAGTATTCGCAGTGTTATTTCCACCCCTCCCTTTGGACTGTGGCTCTACCTCGCCCAGACTTGCAAGCAAGTATCCAAATTCTGTTTCCTCTTGCACGAACCTGGTCAATTGCTCGTTCTGTGTTTATCAAGCACCTCTGTGTGCCAGGCACTGTGCTGAGTGTCAATTAAGGTTGGCACTGGAGAATCGCCAGTTAGTTTTACAGACAGGCATGTACACCCTAACCACCCGGCTGTGACTAGGGCCCCAGTAAAGTGCTGTGTTCCAGTTGGGGAAGCACCCGCAAACTGCCAACTACTAGGATCACTTGAGAACGGTCATTGTATGCAGTTCCTCCGGTTGTCATAACAACCACCACAAACCAAGTGGCTTAAAACAGTGGCAATTTATTCTCTCACGGTTCTGTAGGCTGGAAGTCCAAGATCAAGGTATCAGACGCAGGAGCACGCTCTTTCTGAAGGCTCGAGGGCAGACTCTGTTCCATCCCTTTCTCTCAGCGTCTGGTGTGGTCGGTGGTCCTCAGCGTTCCTGGGGTTGTAGGTGCATCTCCCTCAGCTCTGCCTCCGTGGTCACATGGCCGTCTTCCTTCTGCACACCTGTGTCTTCCCAAAGATTCTTTTGAGTGTCTGTTTGTGTCTCCTCCTATGATACAGATGCCAGACATGTTGGGTCAGGTGCCCACTCTGCTCCACTACGCCCTCCTCTTAACTAATTACGTCTGCGACGACCCTGTTTCCAGATGAGATCTCATTCCTCTATACTGCAGGTTAGGGCTTGGTAGTCAGTCAGTTCCTTTATGGAGAGGGTGAAAATGGGTCTGGGTCCTGACAGAGGAGTGGGAATTTTCAAGGAAGAAGAAATGTTGTGTGTGTGTGTGTGTGTGTGTGTGTGTGTGTGAGGGATGATAGACATTCTAGGCAAAGGCAGCACCACCAGCAGGAATAATATGACAGTTATGACATATTTATGACATATAGCATCAGATGAGTCCAGAGCGCCCCCTCAGACCTGGGCAGGAATGACGGGGCACTGGGACCCACACTTCTGAACCACTGCACCACTGAGCATTTTCCCCCTCCATCCGAAAGAAGTTTATTTTTGCAAACGGTCGACCCGTTGAGCACATACAAATTACCTGAGTAGGATGCAGGAAGCCACTTGAACCCACAGGCCAGTGGGAAGTGGTGGCTGTTGAGTGTGTGTGTGTGTGTGTGTGTGTGAGGGGAGGAGACCATCAGGGCTACTGCCCGTGGGAACCAGAGGAGGAAGGGGGGCTTCGATTTAAAGTTGGTCACACAAATCACTCAGGTGGCTGTTTAGGCAAACAGGTTCCTCTTGTAACCATAGTACTTTACCCCTGCCCAAGGGGTGAAGTTCAGAGAGGTCTTGAGAACCACCTGATTTGGAGCCCCGAGCTGGCAGCGTGAGGTGTGGAGAAGGAGCACCTGCCTGGAGGCGCCCCACCCTGCAGCGCCGCAGGTCGGAAGCCCCCTTCCGGGGTTGGCGAGTCTTCCACCACCGAGGAGTCCTGAGCCTGCAGATGCGCACCTGCCCCTCTCAGGCGCCCACGTGACAGGCTGCCTCCGGGCAGACGCAGCTCCCCCAGTCACCAGGGACGCCCTCTGTAATGTACCAGCGTCAATGTTTTGCCTGGTTCCCCCTTTCTCCTCTTGTCTCCGCTCCCAAATGTTACAGGCCAAGGTGAAAAAGGAAAGGTGGTCCAGGTCGTGAAAGGTGCGGGCTGGCGCTTGCCCTCCTGTGACGCGGACGCGCTTTGTGCCGCTGTTTTGTTCTGCCCTCACACCACGAGGCACAGAGAGCGCTCCTTGTGGTGGTGGTGCTGTCCCTGTGGTGGTGGCTGGAGGTGGAAGACCCCAAATCTGGCGAGTCTGCAGCTGCAGGTGGGAAGAGACGGGACTCTATTCTGGGGCATCCCTTCCTCTGCCCTAGACCATGCAATACCCCCAGTAGGAAGCTCGGCCTTCTCACGACCTCTGTTGCTCGCCACCTTTCCCTAAATGCAAATGCCCTGACCCTCCAATCTCGCCCACCCAATCTAAAGTCTTCTCTGGCCACCCAGACCTCAGCTAGGTATTAAAAATACAACTTTTTTATGTCACACCTTAAAAACAGAGTACTAAGTCTGCACGGGTTTACACGCCTGCGAACAACACACAAAGACGAGGACATTCACTCCATGCAGTCCGTGCCAGCGAGGGGAGGCGGAGCTGCGCAATGTGCTTTTCCTTCCTCAATGGCGGGCCTGACTGTCTGCCTAGGACAGAGCAAGACCAGCGAGGAGCCCGAGATACTCGCCTGTTGCAGGGTTTTAGCACCGCCCTTGACAGTTTCATAATTCTCCGAAGCCGCAAGCGGCAGAGACCGCAGCCGTAAGACAAAGAAACCTGTGTGCACGGATGTGCCTGTTAAAAGTAACAGGATTAAGTGGGAAAGCCACTCAGCCTCCACACTGGAGGCTGTCTTCGCTAGCATCCACACGGGAGCCACTGCTGACGCACTGAACACTCTCACCCAACCGAGGCTGGAGCCCAGTGCACAGTCCGCTTGCTGCTCCCCAGCCCTGCTTTTTATTCTGGGATTTGGTTTGATGTGACAGATCTCGGCTACAGGCACCCCCCAGACCCCGCATCCCTCCGTTAAAATATAGAGCTTTTATCCTTTAAACAATTACTCATTATATTGAAAACTGGATCCCAAACACCATGCAAATGTGTCTACCAATTACAACTGATTTTGACAGCTCGGGGCAGCTGAAGACGTGGCAAGCACTCTGATAGGTTGCTGTCAGCTGCTGATAGGTTCCCAGTTCTACCAGGAATGTTTGTACGTATCAGTATAATGAGTGTACGCTATTCCATGATGGACACGTATGAAACACTTTTAAGGTGATCCTTAAGCTTACTTGTTCATTCATAAAAATATTACATTTATAATGTTAATTATAATGAAAACTCATAATTGTTTGTATAAGCTTTGCCCTAACCTATTGGAATCCAGATGTCACTTAAGTAAAAGTAGTAAAGGTCACAATGGTCGATGAGTATTCCAACACGCTCTAGGAATTTCAGGCCTGAAAAGGCAACCCTGCCCGGGACCCACCCCGCCGCTATCTTCACCCCTGTGGTGAGGTACCACTTAGTGCAGGTGAGGACTATAATGAAGCAGTGAGAGCTGAGCCAAGAACGCAAAAGTCTCCATAGAGGTGGATGGGCAGAGGAACATACTGGGTTCGTAAAAACCAGAGTGTGAAGCCCAGCGGGATCTTCCTTTCATTGCCAATGCCTTTGGAGTTCATTGGCGTTGGCTTGGGTGAGAGACATCATTCTAACCACTGCTCCTCCAAGGTGACTGCATCCGAATCACCCGGGGATTTTGTCAAAAAGAAGGTGGCTGGCTGGAGAGTCCCTGTTTCTGAAACCTCCCAGGTGGTGCTGATGCTGTTAGCCACAGACCACCATGGGAGTAATAAGGACCAACACACACGCCCAGCAAATCATGGAACATCCTATCTTCAATCTCAGACACAACTTTGCATGACATTCCCCATCTCCATTGAAAAATTAAGTGTGAAATGCCTCTTTTCACGTTAGCCTAAATTATGATGTCAGGGGGGAAATAGGTTTTAAAACAGGTTTGAAAAGTAGCTTTAAAAGAAACAAACGATGGTTGAGCAAAATCGAATAAATCCCTCTGCATAGGCCGTAAGGCCGATCGCTGGCTGCACCCACGCTAATAAGAGGGAGTTTGGAAAGCAGAGATTTCCCAGTCTCCATTCCAAGGTCATTGAAAGCCAGTGTCGATAAATAGAGTGAACTTAGCTCTAAGGAGGGGAGAAGCAGCCACCTGGGCCGTGGAGAGAGATGTAATGCTGCAAGCAGGTGGATGCTGGCCAGCCAGGGGTGCTTGGCTCACCGACGCCCCTCTGATGGTGCCCTGGGGCAAGCGGGAAGGCACATCCACACTCAGAGAATAAATGGGGGCTGAGGACCAGCTTCAGTGGATTGTTATTGCCTCGTAAATTACGTTCCATAAATACAATGGTCCAAACACTGCCTCGAGTTACTCACCTACAAAGCCAAGGGAGTTAGTGCGGGAATCCAAAACAGAATTGATGGGTCCAATATTTTTCATTTTCAAAAGATGCCTTTATATCGGCATATCCCTTCGGAGCGTGTTTATGGGCTCACCTGCCCAATTTTGTCTGTCTCTCTGCCTGGGCACAGGTGCCTCCCAGTCAAGCCACCCAAGTTAGTGCGACCTCATTTCCCACACTGATTTCAGAGAGTTATTAAGTGCGAGCTAAATGCAATGAGAAAACAAAGAAATGTCTGCTCTTGATTTTTAGTATGCAGAAGTCATCCTGTCTAGGAGGGCCTGCATTTTTTCTCACCTTGAGGGACTACATGTATTCTTCGGTGAAAGCAATCTGAGATTTATTGGTGGGGAGTGGGCTAGAAGGCTGTGGTTCTTCTCGCCGTTTGCAGTGAGTATGGACGTAGCCAGCTCAGCAAGGTGAGCTCCATGTGGTTTGGAATTTTTCCTTACAAGGCAGCTTAAATCACAACTGACGCCAGAGACAGCTGTTTAATTCCAGAGGGCTCTTTCACTTCAGAGTTGATGTTATAACCGAGATCTGTCCCTCAGCAGCGACACTGCCCTTTAGACATTAAAAGAATAACTTCCTTCCCAGCAAATACAGTGACTTTAGATTTATATATATATGAATATATACATATTCTTATTTATATGTATTCACATATTTATATATCATATATATCCTGATTCATACACATATATGATTGGTAAAGAGAACAACCTGGAATGAGAGCACAGAAAATGTGTTTCTAACTCAAATAAAAATAGCTAAAAACTATCCCGAAGTACATGTGTGTCATTAGCCCCACGGTTCTCTGAAATCTAAACCAAGGAAACAGAGAGCTCTAAAAATGAGCTCTTTAAAAAAAGTGTCCCCCTCGGGAGTCTAGGCTCATCTCAAAATTGTATTTATGGAAGCTGAAAGAGCTGAAATAACTATGACTGTATAGAAGCCATAGAAACAGATGTGTCCAAAGATTTCTTTTTTTGGAATCAACACAACGTAATTACACCATCTCTAATGTGTGGACCCTCTGCTCTTGGAACCCACTGGCTTAATAAGCCAAGGTGAAGTTCAGATGCATCATCTCATCCATCTACCCATCTGCTCATCCATTCATCTGCTCATCCATCCATCCCTCCACCCACCCTTCCACCATTGACTTATTTGAGAAACATCTACATAGCGCCAGTCACGTGCCAAATACTCTGTTAGAAATTACGGATAAAAGCAGAATAAGACACCTTCTCTTGAATGTTGCCTTCCTTGCTACTTCCAGACAGATTTAATCACTCCCTCTTCAGCACTGCTAATGCTAATCCATATGCTTGAAAACTCAACCGGGTGAAAAATACGGTGAATATCCTCTTGTGAAAGCTAAAAGCCTCATCCAAGGTTCTTGTGAGAACTAGAAGGTCCATCTACAGTCTAATTTTTCACACTTTCAGTTTTTTTTTTTAATGACAGTGGGCTTGCCCATTCCACTACCAAATTTCCCCAGTTTCTAGGCATATCAGACACAAGCACTAAATGAGGGAAGGGAGGAAGGCCTTTGATTCCTGAGCCTACTGCACAGGCCAGCACACAGTATTCGTCCTCCAGGAGTTTTTACTGCGTGAAACCGAATTCACAGAGTCAGCATCTAGTGAATGGGGCCGACGTGGCCATTGATCATCAGCGTCTGGTTAAACCCCTCCGACAGAGAAGTGTGTCAAACGCTGTCACAGCACACAGGAGAAATCCACAGGCAAAACTGACCTGGAAGCCAGAACATGGGCAAGGTTTCTACATGCGTATTAGGACATCTCATGGTGAGGTGGTCACGGTCAAGTTGTTGGCCGCTCTGCTGCCACCCCGTTACCTGTGGGCACCCGACCTCCTGGGTTGGCTGTAATGCCTTATGGTGTGTCCCTCCCAGGAACACATACTACCCTTTGTTCCAATCACAGAACAGACAGGTATTCACAAATAGCTCTAGTTCTATGAAAGGGTTTCTGTTTTCTCCAAGGAGAATCATTTTCTTTCTTGTTTTATGTTTTACGTTCTTAATCAAAGTTACATCTTGGTGTTTTGGTATGATGCTCTAACCAACTGAGCTTCCAGGCCAGGGCCAAAGTTATATCTTTATAGTATTAAAAAGATTTTCCCCCCACATGGCTCATTAAAATAATCCTTGTAATCTCCTCACTTGTCTCCCAAGTAGTTTAAATTTTAACTATTTTTATTGATTATATTTACACTTCTCCAAATGATTTGTTCTAGTGTTTCTGTCACTTTTTTTAGTTATCTGTAGAAACTAGAATTAATGTTTTTAGTCCTTCCCCTCGCAGCATGGGCGCACACACACACACACATACACACACACACACACACACACACACACACACACATTCCCCTCCCCATATTCTTCCTACGCAATCATATCACAATGTTGGTTTGGATCAATATATGGCCTTTTACATTGCTGTGAGGTTGGAGGACGCTATTGGAAGCTGAGCCATGTAGTGTGAACTGTTATTAAATTTCCTTTCCTGTACTAAAGTCTCCAGCGTGAGGAGTGAGTTCCTTTTCTCGTCCCTCAGTACATGGAATTGCTTTGCTTTCTATTTACCTATTACTAATTCATCCCCAAACTCTTCAGCACAAATACAGATTACCTTCCCACAGCCACACATGTTCAGTACACAATTGAGTCTTCTTTTCCGAGACATCCCTCCAAAGCCCTCTGCCTTCCTGCTCCAGCTTGGAGTCAATGTGCTTTCGATGGACCGTGAAGATGGCCTCCTGGGGTCTCTCTTCATGGTCACCCTGTGAGAGCCCCTCGGCGACCCTTCGAGTTTGGTTACTTGTTTCCAGGACCCAGTATCTTCTCCACTGACCCACTGCCTTGTTTCAGAGGATTTTCTCCTCCAGTAGCTTTCTGCAAAAAGGTGCAAGAAAGAAAGATTTTTGGACCTGGAGTGTCTGACAATGTTCTCATTTCCCCCCCTCACTTCATTGATGGTGTGGCCGGGTACAGAATGTCAGACTGGAAGCCACATCCCTCTCCGAATCTGGAAGGCGTGCATCGATCACGTATCTCCACTTTCTAGTATGGCATAGGAAGTCCAAGTTCATTCTGAATCTTGATCATTGGTTTTCACTTCCCGAAAGCCTTATGAAATTTTTGTCTCTAGTGTCCTGAAATTTAACAAGGATGCGCGTGGGCTTGGGCCTTTTCTATCCATTTTGCTCACTCTTGGTAATCCCGTTAAGGCGGCAACTCATGCAGTACTTTATTCTGGAAATTTTGTTTGTAGCATTACTTGGGTAATTTTCTCTCTTGTTTTTCTTTATGAAACTCCTATTGTTTGATTTTGGATCTCTTGGATTACCAATCTATTGAAACACATTTTTCTCTCCTTGTGCGTTTATTTGCCTTTTCACCTTTCTAGGTTTCCTGAACTTGTCATCTCCCAAGTCATCAATTGAGATTTTTCTGCTTTCCTGTCATACTTTTTTAATTGTTAAGATTCCATTCTGCTTTCTGAATGTTTCTTTATTAAAAAAATTCCCTTTCCTAGCTCCTGAATATAATTTCTGAAGTGCTCTTCTCTCCGCACTGTCTTTTGTAAAATTCCAAATTCTTTTACTTTTCCCTCTGTGTGTGTGTTTTCCCTCTGACGTTCAGGTTGGCCTGTGTCCTAAAATAACTGGACCTACTTGGATATCTGCTTACCTGTGAGCGGGTCTGTAATGTGCCAGTGGAAGCTCTTTGTAGGGGGGCCTGTTGTCAGGTGGCACGCATTCCAGAGCAGTCTGGTTGGTACTTTCAGAGGGGCACTGATGATATCAGAGTTTCCGGGTACCCCTTAACCACCAGTCAGATTCTCCAAGGGAAGCCTTCCAACCTACTGCCTATACAGTGCTGGTACCATCCTGGCTGTGGGAATATAGGCATGACACAGAGAAGGGGGTGAAAGTGGAGGTTACCCCGCGGTTGTGTGTATAATATTCCACTTAATTTCTCTAACATTGGCATTCAGGTGGTGCTGGATCCAGCTCATCCCAGTTTGAAAAAAAAAAGCTGATTAAGTGCCTCTCTCCCCAACTCCATGATCAGAGTTTCGTTGTTAGTTTGGAATTTGTAGTCAATCGGCAATGACTACAAACCGTCTTCCCCTCCCCTAGCGCGAGCTGATCATTAACATAACTGGGGCTCCGTGGAGCATCCTACGTCAAAGTCCAGCTGTGACTGGTCCTTCCCCACGCCAGAGCTGCTCAAAAAAATACCCTTGCTGTTTCCTGCCAGGATTGGGAAGGGGGACATGCTTGGGGGACTGTGCAGAGAGGGAGGAGGAGAGGGAATCTGCTGCCTAACTGCCTCTTAGACGTTCAGATGGCTCCCCTATTCCTGCCCTCTCTTCACCCTCACTTTGAAAGGCACCTGGCCGTCACCCCTAGTTTTCTGAAGCACCATCGGGTTGCTTCTTGTCTTTACCTGCTGCTGCCTTAGGTCTCAGCTTTGCAGGACCTGATAAGTCAGTCAGTGGCTGCCCATCCATCTACTTTTTCCTACCTGCAAACTTAGGCTTCTCTTATCTCTTCTTTGTTGAGGGCTTATACCTGTTTTTTCTTAACCCTTTATAGTCCTTTTAGCGTTTTGAAGGAGCAATGTAAATATGAGCTCAATTTGCCTTTTTTAAAAAACTGGAGAGTTGAACTGAAGCGTTTATGCTGTGTGAGATGCAGGCCATGAGTCTGAACGGTTCAGAAACACTATTCCTACCCTGGGCCCACCCAGAAACGCTTCTCAGGCCTGGGCAGTCCCACAGCCAAGGGGGCCTTCCTTGGGCTGTAGTTAGTAGTCTGAAGGTCAGGGTGCCTTGGGGACAGGGTCAGAATCACATTCAGTGAGAAGGGACTTACCAGTGTTTGTTAAGTATCTGATGCGATTCAGGGCTTGGCCAACTGACACAAACTTGGTAACTCTGACTCCCTGAAAACTCCCTCTTACTGGCCTTTGTGAAAACATACATATTTTCCCTTGGAAAAGTTTCCAAGTATCAGGGCAACCTGAAAGCACCCTGTGGATTTGAGGCATTACCTGTCAGTCTATAAACTGGTTAAAACTTAGTTGGCAATTGAGAAATAACAAATCTCGCGCCTGTTCCACGAAACCTCAGGATCCACACCATTCATCCTGTTCAGTTCCGTTTTTCAGCTCCGAGAGGTAAGGCGGCATCTCAGCATGAGTAACTCCGAAGAATAAAGGGCTTTTCTGGGCAGATCACTTAACCCAGATGTCTGCTGGGCAGGGAAAATGCCTTGCGGACTCCTTTCATTCTGTGCCCAGTGGACCCACAGTGGTAAGTGTAGGATGGCTGATTATTGTGGATTAGAAAAGTTTTCCACTTTTGGTCACAAAATTGGCAATGATTTCCAGACAAAACCACTCCTGTCACTACAGGCCACCAAGCAGTGCCAAGGTCCCATTGTAACCACGCCGTAGATTGCTGGCCCAGACTCTCAGGAGACCTTGTTCACGGTGCACCGGTGTGTGATATGGTGGGCCATTTCAGGCTGGTCTTTTCAACACACTTCCTGAGTTCACTTTTGCTGAATCAGGAGGGAAAGACATCCATCCCTTTAACGGTCAGTGATTCTGTGAACCCTGAGGTGGGGGTGGTGGGGAGACACTTACTAGGAAGGGGCCCTGGTGGATACCTAGGCTGAAATTTTAAAAACAGAGCCTAGCATCTCTATGTTTCCATGTTTCTACATAGGGGACTTTTCTGCAAATGGCGCTTCACAGAGAAGCCCGTGCTGAGCTGAACTATGGGCCTCTGAACTGAACTACCTGCCTGCATTGAACTGAGCCACTTTTATAAAGGAGTTCCTGGAATCCTATTTCAACCAATAGGACCGAGGCTTTCCCCAGCCAATTGGAGCTGTGCAGTTCTGACCAACCAGAGGCACCTCTGTTCTGGGCAGTGCTTTTTGGACTAATCAAACTGAAAGGATTTGGAGTCCTCATTTGCATGAAGATGGACCAATCAGGGACCAGGACTCTTACCCTTATAAGCCAGGTCCCCTCTGGCTCAGAGTGTGCAGTTTTCATTTTCACAGAAGGCTGCAGACTGTGTCTCCCTGGCTGCGCTGGAACATTGACAGTGTCCATCCAGAGCAGAGGGGAGCTCTCCAGTGCAGCGCCAAGCGACTGGCTCAGAGCAGAGCAGGCCCTCAAGGAGTCAGGCAGAGCTGCCCAGCCGGGGAGGGCCCTGGCCCTGGAAGAGCAGCGTGGCCCCAGAGCCGATCTGCGGCCATGCTGTTTTCACAGCTGTGCAGTGTCACGGTTGAGCTGTTCCACAGATGTTGCTGTTTTCACAGCCATTCTGTGTCACAACTGAGCTGCTTTGCACCGAGTAAAGTCTCTTTCTTCACTGCACCCCAAACTGGCCATTCCTGTTGGCACTGAACGGACATGGACAACCACCCACTGACAGTTTCACCTAGAAGAAGCGACGCCATAGCGGGACAGGAGAGTAAGCTGTCCACTGTCGAAGCCCATCAGGTTCTAGCCATTTGTCTTTGGGCAACCGACCTTCCCTAAACCTTATTCTATAAAATAAAGTAATAACTACCTAGGGAAGCTGCTGGAAGAAGTAGGTGAAGAAGCAGATAGTTCGGAGGCTGGCTTATAATATTCTTAAGTGAGTCATTATGAGCTGCTCCTGTGGGTAGCTTGTCTGTCCCCAGTCAGCTTGGGACCATACCATGATGGCCACCTTTGAAGGTATGGATCAAGGCGCAGTGTCTGTTCTCTGCGGGCCTGCCAGGTTGCTCCCCGAGAATGCAGAGAATGACTTAGGGAACCCGAGGAAGACGCAGAGTAGACATTAAATATTTACCAAGCACCCAGAGCAGACATGAAAGCAGATGGGTTTATCTGCAGGAACATTTCACTTAACCTAAGGCATTGAACATCCATCTGAAAGAGGCACGTGTCTTAATTTAATCACCAAATGAGAAGGTACCTTAGGAAGCACAATATTACATTCTCTTAATGCCTGCCAGGGCTGAGTCTGGCCCTATCACTTTCCCTCCCCTCCGTTTTGCACCCACACAGTTCACTGGCAAAGCCCTGAATCTCCAGGATAAACAACAGTGACAGTGTTTCTTGGCTGGAGCACAGGCACGTTTCATCAAATCCATGCACCCAGCAAACACACTGTGTGGAAAGTTCCCAAGTTCAAAGCTGGGTTTGAGCCTGTGCTCCTTCCTCTCTAGGCATTTCTCATTTGTTCCGAGTGGTGAAACTTCTTACGTATGTGTGTGTACCAGCATGTGTGTGCTAGTGCATATGACTGCATGTGGATCCACACGGAGCGTGGCTGACCCTAATTAGCCCACTTTCCCCTTTAATGATTGCAACGACTCCTACAGAAAATCACTTTGGGTTCCATCCCATTCTATAGGATTATAGGTATAAGGCATCTTTGCATAAGAATCTTAAGATTTTCTTTAGAAGATGTCATGCAATAAAGTGACATGGATCCATATAAGGCACAGCCTGTTTGTGTGATCATGGATTATTATTTTTTACTCTCTTTTTTAAAAAATAGACTTGACTTTAGAACTGTTTTAGGTTCACAGCAAAATTCAGCCAAAGGCACAGAGATTTCCCTTACCCCCTGGCCCCACACATGCACAGGCGCCCCAATAGCAACATCCATGATCGGAGTGGCACGCTTGTTCGGACGGATGAGCCCACTGGTGATAACACACCACAGTATCACCCCAATCTGTAGCTGACCTCAGCATTCACTCTTCGTGTTGTGTGTTCTGTAGACTTTGACAAATGTATAATAGGAGTCCATGGATTATCCTAATAGTCCTGGGGGCCTTACTGAATTGAAATAGTAGGACAGGAAGATGGAGATTTTTTCTTTTCGGATTCCACCAGCACAACTGTCTCCAGCTCCGAAACACAGAGCTTCCTCTGTCCTCAGCGCATTTTCCAATGATACAACAAGGCTCCAACTTAAAAAAAATTTCTTTGCAGAATTCTCAAAAGGCCATTGTCAATAAATCAAGAACAGAGCCTGAATTGTTATTCTTTGTCCTGTAACCAGTTCTTCAGCGTCCCTGTTTTTCAACCGTGCCGACTCCAATGCTCTCCAAGGTCCAGCTCACGCACTGGTGATTTGGGCTGAAAGGAGCCTTGACCCTGACTACTCACTGTCACCTCTTACTTTTTTTCTAGTTCCCTCCTGTCACTGCCGGAGCCAGGGGGTCCTCGGCATTCCTTGTCTCCTTCTTCTGTTACTGCTCACACCACGTGTCTTTGGTCACTGACCCTCAACTCTGGGGCGGCACAGTCACCTCCCCGCTCACTCTCAGGCACCTCTCTTCTCCTCAAACCATGAACTTCTTCAAGTGGATGCTGATTTAATGTTCTTTCTTTCCTCTTTAGATATTAAGAGCAGAGAAAGCTCTAGCTTTTATTGGCTCCATTATATTTTACTGTGTGAAACATCTAAGCTATA
The DNA here is from genome assembly GCF_014824575.4 of Sturnira hondurensis. NCBI lineage: Eukaryota > Metazoa > Chordata > Mammalia > Chiroptera > Phyllostomidae > Sturnira > Sturnira hondurensis. Next base: position 12,096,254 of record NW_028082350.1, on the reverse strand, counting down.
ATCGACGTGAGAAATGGACTATTTCATTTGTAAGCCAAAGAACCAGGTACATATGAGCATTTCTTTTTTTAGTTAGTGAGGAGAAAAATCATTCTAGATTGTCCATGTGGAACCATTCCCAGCCACTGGTGGGCTATTACTTTACACACAGCCAAAGTTACAGAGCTGGGCAGAGAGGCATGATTATGGAGATAGAGTTGGGGACAACCGCCAACATGAACATGCATTATATAAACACAGCTCAAATTACCTTCATACAGTCTGAATTTAGAAATCTCACCAATCCACAGATGAAAAACATTCCTGCAAGTCTTTAAATCTGGGGTAACAAAAGTGAGTAGAGTGTATTTGGTGGTAGAAGTACCGGTATGCCCTGTTCATGCTTTGTGCAACTCACCTACCTTACTAGCAACCAACAGGGCAGGAGAACTGACCCTAGCAGTTCAAACTCGCAGACGCTATTTTCGTGTCCGCTCCTGTTTGTAACCGGTGTAACTTTCCTTTTCCAGTGCTACAATCTAGTGTCTGACGCTTTCCTCACGATGTTGCTGCCTTCTACCTCACTCCTACCCAATCACCCAGAGCGAATAGTGGTCTGCTGTGGCCCACAGCACAACAGGACCTCCGAGTCCTCCCGCCAACCCAGGAGTTGCCGTTTCAACTGAGAGATGTCCAGTATAGCTTTCCCTGAGAAAAAGCTAGCCAAAGCAGAAGTAGGCTGTAAGACTTTGTTTACGCCTCACTCACCTCATCCCCAGAAGTTAATGACCACTGTGACTATTGGGTGACTGGCTATGGTCCCCTGGGAACCAAAAATATCCTGAACATCCTTGGAAACTGTTCCTGCCTTTGAGCTGGAGGGAAGAATCTCCATGCATTTTAGGGAAAATGCTAGAATGTGGCTTTGGGTCATGAATAGGGAATAGGCTTTCTGTAAAGTCTGAGCTTGAGGCTACTGCCTGTTTCCGTCATCTTCAAAACAGAAGGGGTCTTTCCTCCATAAGTCCCTCTCTGTAGGTCTGTCATTTCCTATTGTCCATCCTGAAGGCCTCCTGATCAGGTGAGATCCCTGGCCAACAGCAGTGGTCCATAAATAAACCACATCTTAAAGCTGAAAGCCTCATTTTATTGTGAATGAATAGCTCATTTCCTCCACGATGCTTGGATGGAACTGGAACTGTAGTTAGAAGGCTTTGTTTCTTTTAAAAACAGAACACTTCCTTTCAATAAAATCTTATGTAAGGCCTGTGATACTCACCACAGAAAAATGCAATTACTCTGGTGGAAACCTAATAGATCGATTGCTGGTTGCACCTTGCCCCTCTGAGAGCCCCGTGGGCGAGCTAGGGCACCTGTGGGCGTGGTGGGAAGAACTCAGAGCCTGACGAGCTCTTGTCAGGTCGCCTTCCCTTCCGCAACAGCATCTGTTTCCATTCTAAAGCTGAACGGTCCAGTTACAAGCACCATCCCATGGCCATGTGTTTCCATTTGCTTCCATGTAAAAATAATGTTGGTTTTAATACACAAGTTGAGGCATATTGAAGATCTTAGTTAATAATGATTTATGAAATAAAGGAAAATACACAATTAGTATCAAGGCCCATACACTTACTTTATATGGTGAGTTAACATTCCAGATATTCCGGGCAAGCACAGCCAAGGTTTTGTTGTTTTTTTTGTGTGGTTTTTTTTTTGTCATTTTCCTCTTTCTCTGTCTTCTCACTCTTCTCTGTTCTTTCTCTTCTTTTACATTCCCTTTGCTCCCTCGTTTTCTCTGTATCTTCTTTGATCTCCTATCTCTCTTCAACTTTAATTCTTCATTTTATTTCTTAATGTATTTGTGGTTGGCACCTTCTCAGCCTCAGTCTGTTTCTTCAGTATGTGTCAGGCCAACCAGGTTAGAATGCAATAACAAACATCCCCCCGTCTCAGACACTTAAAGCAAAGAAGTTTATTTCTCCAATACTGTGCATGTCCATTGCAGCTTGGCAGGGCAGTCCGCTCGCTGTGCACACCCAAGGGTCCAGGCTGACGGAGCAGCCGTCTCCTTAATCCTTACCAGAGCCAAGAGAAAATGAGGGGCAGCAGACGGGGTCTGTCCAGAAAGTATACAGCCATGCAATAGCCATGTAACATGAAAAATGAAAACACTTATTGATGAGGATACAAGATAGAAGAAATGCTATGTAGAAGACTCAGTCCCCTTCAAACTAGGCACCTTGGGATCTCACACAGTACGCCCAGCACCGTTCAAAACACTGCAGAATCCTTTGTTGGAATTGCCACCAACTGCCCCATCGTATTTTCTTGCATCCCATTCATAGTCTGAAAACTCTTTCTTTTCAAAGGTGATTCTAGTTTTGAGAAAAAGCAGAAGCAGCCCATACATGTTCAACACTCTCAGATGTTCTGCTTGTTGCAGGCTTTCCAGGATGTGAATCACTTTCAACAGATTCTCAACCATCTTTGAGGTGTCTGCGCCACACTCTTATTTGTGTTGAACTCATTGCATCGCCCCCCAAAGCCTTCTGAATCATCAGAATAGTTTCTGTGGAGGAATGTGCAAGCTTAATGCAACATTTGATGCAGATCTGCTGCTGTACTTGCACCATCACTTTGAATGTGACAGCCACACAGTGTACATGCTCACTGAATGGTGTCTACCGCCCCCACTGACTAGTACAGTGAAGTCCTCATTGTCCACACACGCACATTCCAGTCCTCTGACCTTGGCTGCCAGGTTACATCAATGTCATGCAAACCATTCTCATTGTTATCAACAATGGTTGGACTTTTTCTAGACAGACCTCATACATGGTGTCTGAAAACTTTCAGTTAAACATGAAATACAGATCACCTTCCTCATATTTCATTGTCAAAGCCAGTTACACAGACATGCTTTGACTGGGTGGGAAAAGTGGCCCTGTCCTGTGCCTGTGAGGTCAGAGAGCCCAACAATATGGACATGCCACTGTCATTCTGCAAACTCCACAGTTTTGTTTGAGAATCCTCCCAGTCCTCTGCTTCTAGAATTCTCTCCGTCCAGCTCTCTCTCTCCCTGATTCTCCTTACTGGTTTTGGTTTGAGATCCATCCTAATTTCTTCCTCATCCTTAGCCCTTCAGGTGAGGGTAGCACCAAGGATAGTCCCAGGATTGATTATCCCTTAGAGGCAGAGAGAGGAGTGTCCCGGCTTTTAACGCAAAATTCCCAGTGTAACAGGATGGTCACCCTCTCAGCAGGGAAGAAGGCGGAAGGAAGGCAGCAGGACGCTGCAGCTGCTTGGGCCCCGCCCTCACTGAGAGAAGCGGCTGGAAACACTGGTCTTTCGCAGAGGTCAGTGCCAGAGCTGCGTTGACGAAGGCTCACTTGGACCACATCCCCCTGTCTCCGTTCCGGCTCCATGCGGATGGTCCCTGAAGCCCTCTTCCTCCATAACCATCTCTCAGCTGCCCCCAGGAAAGTCAGGGTAAAACCATTCTCACTCTACTTTATAAATATACTAGTAAAGAAGCAAAGCCAAAATATAAGGGAGGGGTTACTTAGTACCAACTAGAGGAAGAATGAATTGTATGGAATAGCTGTGTTGTAAAATTATGGGGAGATAATTAGGGTAAAGCCAAACTTTAGCTATTAATAAAACATTACCTAGAAGTTGAAGAAAAGTAAGTAGAGTTTGGGGTTTTTTGTTTGTTTGTTTGTTTGTATAGATGTCATTCATTCCATCCGCTTAGTTAGTTAGAACTAGGGACCAGTACACCAGAAGCCAGTGTGTGTATTACACATGCTCCTATTCCCCAACCTGCTGAAGATTCATGTCAAGTTTTGCACTTAAACTTTCTTTCTGAGGAGCATTAAAAGGCACACGGCCACTGAGGAAGTTGTGAGGTGCTGACAGCAGAAAAATCCTCCAACAAATTTACTGTGCTACCTGGCATGTGCAGACTCAAATCAGCTGAAGGCCCTGCGGGACGATCGCATACAGGTTGGTCTAATATTCTTTGTAGATTTGCATGCAAATCAGTGCTGCCACGAGATGATAAAAGACACTAGGAAATCTTCTCAAAAGGATCCCTCAGTGCTCACTATGTCAACGAAATTTTACGACTAGAGAATTATTTTTTGGGGCACAAAGTTTTTCTGTTTTTTTTTAGTTTTCAGGAGAACCAATAAGAAGGCAATTAGTGGGGAGGTGGAAAGCCGGTTTTTAAACCGTTTTGACTAACAATACATCGCAAAGTTGATTGACAGCGTGAGTCTACAGCAGGTAGCTACATGGAAAGCGATAGGTCTTGGTCCTAAGAGGAGGTATGGGTGCTTCTCAGGAAACCAGAAAAAACAAAGACAAAAATTGAGCACCTTTTCATTTTGGGGAGGAGCAGCTCTGAATTTTCTGAAGGCAAGCAAAATTTCCTGTGATACAGGAACACAACCAAGCTGCATGCTGGTTCTATTCCTTGAGCCACCAGATTACTTACCCCAGGTTTCCCCTTGGGGTGAGTAAATGTGTTATGATTTGCTGGGGAATGATCCTTCAAAAAGTTGGTTCCAAGATGCAGAACAGGAGGTCAGGCTAGGAGGAGATGCTCCCTGGAAGTCCAGGGCACAGAGTTCTGCAGGTGCGGACTCTTGTGTGACCCAGGCTGAGCAGGCCATGGACTAGGTCAAGGCCATGGGGGATAGGGTGGGCTTTGTTTACTCTAGGTTTTGAGGAACTCAGACCTGAGAACAGCTGAGTTTTCATAACAGTTCCAAACACTTTCAAATTCTTGGCTGGAGTGTGAACAGTTATTAAGGGGCTGAAGACAAGGCACCTGCATTCAGTGTTTGACGGTTCTGTTGACAACGAAGAAATCCAAAGGTGAATGTATTCCTCTAATAAGCCCAGCCGAGCTCCACTCTTTGTAGGAAATGTCATAAATACTATTGATTAATAAATTTAAAAACATAGAATTATGAATATCTAACTTTTAGCAAACTTTCTCATTAAATCAGCCACTTTCTAATGTTTTGTATATAATTAACAATAAACAGTACAGTAAGAAACTGCACTGATTCCTATTAAATAAAAAAGCTAATAAATGAATATCCCTTGGGCTTCTAGCTGTTTTGTGTTGCGTTCTTTCGCCTACCCCCACATCAACATTTTCCCTAGAGAAGTTGCTACTTAATTTTTAAAATTTATGTCTGGTAAATTAACTTTCTCTCTGGCTCAGTGCTTTGGGTGAAAAATATTGGCCATGTCATCTTTTAGGGAACGAAACAGTCAGAGATAGATGCACAAAACCCAAAAAGAAAATGGGGCCAAGCTCTGGGGTCACCTCTGTAGGCTGCCCGTGACTCCTTGGTCCCCCCACCTGCCTTCAGAACAAACAGCCCCCAGCCACATAGTAGCTGACAACTCCAGTTGTGCGTGGGCGCGACTCTTGTCACACAGACTGTGAGTCATTCTGTGTTCCTAGGGGGTTTACACCAACAGCTTAACATACTCACTGCTTTCCCTGACTGCCCCTGCCCCCCAAACTCAGGACTTTGAACTATATTCAACGATCCATTACACATAAGGGAGAAGTGACATGGTGTGTGTGAATTGTAGTGGGCACAGATGTTGCAAACAAATTGTAGGCATAATATATTTATTAACACATTTCAAGACAGGAGGAAAAAAATACACGTGCTATTTTTAAATGAAGAACATCCAGCATAGAAAGCAATTGAAAGAATTCTAACATGTATTATTGCTTCTAAATAACTACTACTGCCTTACGGGAACTGACACACGGGCTTGGAGGCATTTTTCTGCACTTATAAAGGTAGTTTAAAATTGATTTGCGTTTCAGATTTTTAAAAAATCACTAAACATACATCATACCACCAGATCCGTCCTATTAAACGCCATCCCAGACACGAGCTCACGAGACGCTGCAGCTAGAGCATCTCAATGTCAGATGTGGGACAGGTACAAAGGAGCATTTTGATCACAACTCGGGGTCAAAATGGTTACCTTTGGGTTCTTTTCCTATAATGGTCTTTTTCAGAGAGCTTAGGGTATATTTGCTTGTTCTAAGTAAAGCGTATTATTTTTCATAAGAGAAACTACTGAGTTTTTATTATCTAAAGACGGTAAACTATAACCAATATATTAGAAGCAAATCTATTCTCTTTATAAAAGGCAAGGCGAAAACATTTCTAGACGTTATTTTTATCAGAATTTCCCAAAGACAGAGAGAGAATGAGTTGGGCACAGGGACTGCTGCTTGGGAGCCAAACCAAAAAGAAAAATCTTAAGAGAGATAAACATTATGTCATGTTTCTGAAACTTCCTGATCATCCTTAAAGTCGACCATCTGTCCTTGATAAAGGAACTCACTGGATGCGACCCCGAGGAATGGAACTCGCTGTAAAATTTCTGAAACACTGAATGTGTACCTCAGTACTCCAGCTTTGGAGCAAATCTGCTACCCAGATGTAAATTTAGAAGCGTCGGAGCCCTTGGCTCCCTGAAGGAAGAATTTCAATTTAGAAACCCCATTACAGGCTCTACCCAATAAGAAAAGAATGCTCCAAAGCTAAATGACCCCAAACAAGCCTCTCCAACGCGACACAAGGGAAATGAATGGAGAATCGGGCAGTAGGGGAAGGTGAGTTCCAGCGGCTCCCGCCACCGAGAGGAAAATACTGCCATCGCGGAAAAAATGAAACTCGCCCACATGACCCAAATGCTAAACATCTGGTCACGTGGTCCGGCTTGGAAGAACAATTCACCTTTTGCCAAGCATCTTCCTAAGTGTCACTTAGTACACGAACGATTTCATACTTGACATCCACCAAAGGCATGGGGGCCTCTGCCTGCGTTCACCGCCTCTCCACCAAGAGGCAGATGGGACGAGGGGAAGAAAGTCGTCGAACAGAGAACCGAGGCATAAATCACCATCAAACCCTTACACAGAGCGACAACGGGAGGAGTCATAAAAATTCAACACGAAAAGCTTCAAGGAAGGATGGGTGAAACCAGGGAAGACGTTGGCAAGGGGTGCTGACTTGGACAAATTAAGTGGGGGAAGAGCAAAACAACAGATTTCTTGTGACCCTGAGGAGCCAGGGGCCAGGTGGGGCCTCAGCATGAGCACGCAGAGGAAGGTAACAGCCCCAGGTGAAAAGGGGCCCGAGGAGCACACACTGGAAGGGCAGGGTGGGAACAGCGTCTTCCCTCCTGATGGAGGAGCTGCCTCCCATTTCTCGAGGGGCTGCCCGTGGGTATCTAATGCGCAGGCAGCTCACACCCCAAAACCTGCCCCAGGAAGGCCTATGTAGCTCTGGGGCTGTGGGCATCCTCAGCCCCTCAGACAAGCTCCCCTCTGTGTGCTTCTTAGGCTGGACCACGCCACTCTGGAAGGTTCTTCTCTCTCCTCGGCCCTCTCAGTGCACGCGAACAGAGAGGTCTGGGCATCAGAAAGACTCCCCAAAATGAACCTGACACATCCACACTACGCTTCATGGCCATTGTGCACGTGGCCATTACCTGATACATTGGCCTTATAAATCTCTACATTGTTTCCCCACCGCCGAACCAAGGTGGTCGTTTTCCGTTTCATTAGACTTAGCATAGTCACCATAGTATAGTATGATGAACACGACATGCCCATCACCAAGAATAAACAATTACTAGCATTTGCCACGTGTAGTTTACTCTCTTCTTGATGCAGAATTTTAGGCATCATGACATTTTACTGCTGAAGACTTCAGCAGCCTCTCTAAAAACTGAGGACCTTGTCCTACGTAATCACCATCCCAGTACTGTACCTACCAAGACAGTAATAACCTTCATTGCACGTCGTCCTTGTTTCATATTCAAATTTCTCCTGTTGTTCCCCAAATGTGTTTCATGACTCATCGAGTCAAAGCCGGATCCAACCAAAGTCCACCAATTGTGTGTGCTGGTTACACATCCTGATTTTCTTTGACTCTAGCAGAGCACCCCCACCCCCCACATCTCCCACCTCCTCATCTTTATTGTCCCGTTAGTGACCAGCAAAAGAGACTGGCAGGGGTCTGTGGGGTGCCCTGCCTCCTGACACTGTCTGAGTACTTGCTCCTTGAGTCATTTACCTTGGTTCCTAATCCCTAAATTTCCTATACTTCGGAAGTTAAATAAAACCCAGCTGAGACATTTTTTGGCAAAATGACTTCACTGATGAAGTCAGTGCTTCCGAGCAAACCAAAGAGGGACCCACATGTCAGCCTACTTTTCCTGATGTGATGGTGCATCGCTAGGTTAAGGTGTGGTAATCCGAGCTCCATAGCTCTGGCAAACCCCACTCCTCAACACCTGTGAGCCTTTCTGGTGCTCGTACCCTTCCCTTTCTTGGACCTGACCCATTGGGCTAGACCAGTTATTTTCAACTGGTGTACCACAAGAATTTTTAAAATGCCCTACCTGACTATTTAGCCAGGGGCACCGACTTCTCTTCCTTTAGATTGTCAAATAAAAAATGATAACAGCCAATACAACAATAGCTGTCCAATGTGAATGAATCAAAATTATACCTTTTTGTCAGATGGGCAAAGAAAATATTTCTCTGTGTGTCTGCCACACAATTTCAGTAATTAGTTTATATGTGTCATGAGATGAACAAGGTTGAAAATTGCTGGGCTCCACCATGAGTCTGTGATTCCCCATTTCCTGTCCCTGCCACCTGACTGGCAAGAATAAGTGACAGCTGCAAGTACACACACTTCCAGCACCTCACGTGCCAAGACACAGTTATATTTAAAAATAAACTTCCAGCCAAGATGGAGGCATAGGTAGATACACTGTGCCTCCTCCCACAAGCAAAGGAAGGACAACAACAAATTTAAAAACAAAAAACAACCAGAACTGCCAGAAAATCAAACTGCATGGAAGTCCGACAACCAAGGAGTTAAAGAAGAAACACTCACCCAGACCAGCAGTGGGGGCGGAGACTGGCAGCCAGGTGGAGAGGACTCGCGGTGAGGTGAGGCAGTGGCTGGAGGACTGGGCGGTCCCACATCCGCGTGCGATAAACCGGGAGGAACAACTGGGGAATGAGACAGACCTGTAACTCAGGGTCCCAGTGCAGGGAAATAAAGCCTCAAAGCCTCTGTGGGGGTTGTGGCAGCAGGAGAAACTCCCAGCCTCACAAGAGAGTTCATTGGAGAGACCCACCAGGATCCTAGAATGTACACAAACCACCCACCAAAAATCAGCACCAGAAGGGCTCAATTTGCTCGTGAGAAGTGGGAGAAGTGGCTGAAAGCCGGCAGAGAGTAGAGCAAGCGGCACTGCTCTCTCCTCCACATACAGCGTCACAAGGCAGTGACCTGGGCTGCCCCATCCTGGTGAACCCGAGGCTCTGCCCCTTACTACGTAACAGGCACCACAAGACAAAAAAACATGGCCCAAATGAAAGAGCAGATCAAAGCTCCAGAAAAAATACAACTATGCAACAAAGATATAGCCAACCTATCAGATGCACAGTTCAAAACACTGGTCATCAGGATGCTCACAGAATTGGGTGAGTATGATCGCAAAATAGAGCAAAAAGTGAAGGCTATGAAAAGTGAAATAAAGGAAAATGTACAGGAACCAACAGTGTGATGGGAGGGAAATGGACTCAGATCAATGGGTTGGACCAGAGGGAAGAAATAAACATTCAACCAGAACAGAATGAAGAAGCAAAAATTCAAAAAAATGAGGAGCAGCTTAGGAACCTCCAGGACAACTTTAGACATCCCAACAACCATATCATAGGGGTTCCAGAAGGACAAGAGGAAGAGTGAGAAATTGAAAACTTATTTGAAAGCATAATGAAGGAGAACATCCCCAGTCTGGAAAAGGAAATAGACTTCCAGGAAGTCCAGGAAGCTCAGAGTCCCAAAGAAGTTGGACTCAAGGAAGCACACACAAGGGCACATCATAATTACATTACCCAAGATTAAAGATTAGGAGAGAATCTTAAAAGCAGCAAGAGAAAAGGAGAGAGTTACCTACAAAGGTGTTCCCATAAGACTGTCAACTGATTTCTCAAAAAAAACCCCAAAACCAAAAACAAACCCCCAAATCCTTGCAGGCAAGAAGGGGCTGGAAAGGAGTATTTGAAGTCATGAAAGGCAAGGACTTACATCTAAGATTATTCTATCCAGCAAAGCTATAATTTAGAATGGAAGGGCAGATAAAGTGCTTACCAGATAAGGTCAAGTTAAAGCCCTTACTATATGAAATGTTAAAGGGACTTATCTAAGAAAAAAAGAAGATAAAAAATATGAATGGTAAAATGACAACAAATTCACAGCTATCAGTAATTGAACCCAAAAAACAAAAACAAAAACAAACTAAGCAAATAACTAGGACAGGAACAGAATCACAGAAATGGAGATCACATGGAGGGTTATCACTATGGGGGTAGGAGGAATGGGGGAAAAGGTACGGGAAATAAGGAGCGTAAATGGTAGATGGAAAATAGACAGGGGGAGGTTAAGAATGGTATGGGACATGGAGAAACCAAAGAACTTATATGCATGACCCATGAACATGAACTAAGGGTGGGATGTGGTGGGTGGGTGTATGAAGGGTGGAGGAGAATAAAGGGGGGGGGACTGGGACAGCTGTAATAGCATAATCAATAAAATATATTTAAAAACAAACTAACTAATATCAGATAATCTTTAGTTCAATGAGAGGATGGAGGGCAGTAAGCAATTAAGAGAACACAAAAGAGTGGAAATTGTATGTGACATGAAAAGATGAAGAGACAAATAAAAATAGAGATTTGGGGAGATTTTTTCTTTAAACTCCTAGAGTGGTATGGCATGATGCCTGAGGGTTTTGACTCGAAAATCTGGAGACTGGGATTTACCCTCCAGCTCTCTTACTGTCTGGCTGTGTGCTCTTAGGTGCCTAATTTAACATCAACTAAGTCATCAGTCACTATGATAATAAGAGTACTTCCTAGTAGGTTTTCTGGGCAAATCAGTGTGAGAAGAATGCTTGGCACAGGGTCAGGCACATGGTAAGAGATCAGTCCATCAGGCTGCCATTATCGCTAAATCTTGTAGTGAGTTAAGAAGCCATTTGCTTGTCCTTTACTTTTTTTAACTGATTTTTTTTTTTTTAAGAGAGAGAGGGGTGGGGAGAGAGAGGAAAACATTGATTAGTTGTTGCATTTATTTACTGTAATCATTGGTTGTTTCTTGTATGTGCCCTGACCAGAGACTGAAACCACAACCTTGGCATACTGGGATGACACTATAACCAACTGAGCTACCTGGCCAGGGCAATTTGTCCTTTATTTTTCTACCAAACTCTCACAAGGGACTCCTTGAGAAAGTCAGGGTGAAGGATAGCCATCAGAAGCTGGAACACTGGTCTAAAAGTCCCCAGACCCGACCTGACCCCAGGATGAGCCAGAGGTGGGTGGGGAGAGGCGCTGAAATGAAAACTCTTTCCCATCAGTGCCACGGGGCTGGGGTCTTCTCAGATGCAGACTTCCCTTGGGCTCGTCTTTACTGTGTGCCCATACAGTTGGTGGGATGCAGGGGGCACGGAGCTCTCTGATCACCCCCAAGTTCCAAAGAGCAGGTTGAAGCACCCTACGGTTTAATGGGCGACTTATGACCCGAACTGACAGCTGTGGACGGAGGAATCAGCCAGGACAACATCACCAAATGCCGAGGAGAAAGGCCGCACATCCACCATGGACTGCTCAGTGGACGACCCACCGCACGCTGGAAAACCTTCCCTTCCCTCCGAAGCCTTTGATTTCTCCTCGCTACAACGGGCTCAGCAAGTGCCCCCTCAAACAGGAAGTACCGTGGGCCTTTGGGGCTTTCCTGACGTGGTATTTCATTTCAACAACCAAGGCCCACTGCCGTCTGTAAAAGAGACAACCAGTGCGTTCTACCCCTTGCAACTTGGCTGTGACAGGAATTCACGGGGAAGGCTTCCCATCTCATCGAGCTCCCCACAACAGGGGGCAGAGAAAGCCCTGTATTGCTCTAAAGGCTCAGGTTCAAGCAAAGCAGCCCAGATAAACATTTTACACTTTGGCTTTAGGATAACTTTCCCAAGTTCCATTTTTAACTTGCAGGGCAGCAGAATCTTGTCGGGATGGCTAATCAGCTTCAGCCGGACCAGGCCCTGTAGAGTTTAGGCAGAAGAGGAAGCACTGAACTCCGCCGACATCCATCAGGCCCTATTCTTTCCTGACCTTAGTGACGGAGGGACCCCACCCCAAACTTGAGAAGACACTCCTATCGTGGGCCCTTTCTCCATCTCTCTGACAAGCACGAGGAGCCTCTGAGGGGACAGGGATGAGCTTGGGGGAGAAGGCACACTGTGGGTGACCAGCCTCTCTCTGCCGTCCCTGCCCCACCCACAGCATCACGAGCAGCCATACACCTTCCCTCTCATCGAACCAGTGCCGTCTGGGCACCTCTTCCGAGGCGGCCCCCATTTCCACTACAGGAGAAAACAGAGAAGAACCCATAAATGGGAACCCTATGCCCTCTCATCAGGAATGCTAATGGCTGTCTACACCAAAAGGGCTTTTCATAATGGAATTGTTGAGGGCAAGGGGAACTAGCCAGAACATAGCTGTAAGGAAGCAAAAGGTGTTTTACTAACTAACGCAAAGAGGCTCCGGGACACGCCCGAAGAGCAGGATGTGTTCCAGGATGTGGTTTAAGAGCAAAGGTTAGTCAGGCAGATAGCCATCTGGACAGTCACTAGGGAGGGAAATTTTGCCCCTGTGCACGAGCTCAACTGACCAATCAGGTAAAGGAGCACGACGAGCCAGTGCACGAGTTAACTCACCAATAATCAGTGACCCCATTGTGCCCCTGAGCCAAAGGCTCACCGCCACATCTGCTTCTGTATCCAGCTTGCTTGCGCGCCTCCATAAAACCCTAAGCCTGTAAGCGTTGGACGCGACTCTCATTTGCAGCCCTTGCGGGCACCGCGTCTCCGGACACTTTGGAGAGTTCGCCCCTGCGCAGGTTAAACTTGGCCAATAAAGTAACATCTTTGGAACCCCAAAAGTCTCCGACATTTGTTCTCACGGTTGGTGAATGCAACAGAATCACTGTGAGGGGAGCCTTGTGGATCTTTAAGAACAATCACTATCTCCGCTGGTCTCTTTAAGGGCTTTGGGCCACAGTCTACAGATTCCTGGAAGCCTAAAGAGCCTTCACAGGGCACAAGAGCATTTTCCTTGGCTTCTGGACATCCCTCCATATGCACATTACCTGTCTCAAAGAAGTTCCTGAAGTATTTCTTGCTGAATTAAGCAGAAATGGTCATGTGCAATTGAAGATTCTATAATATCTTTTATTAGTTGAATACTTACTATGTGCCGGGCACATGTATGTGTATTAATTCCTTCCCATGCGTTATTTAACCGGTCCTCCCAACAACCATAGGAGGTCATTATTATCCTTATTTAAATACTACAAAAATGACTATGACAGGGTCTAGGCAGAAAGTAGAGGGACAGAGATTAAATCCGGGTCCATCTACCTTCACGACCCAAACTGTAAGCACCATGAAAAGAAAGGGAGGGAGGCAGAGAGAGAGAAACAAATAGTGGGTAAGCATCCATTCTGCCTTCAGGAGATGATCATCGCACTAGAGAAACAGGACACATTCTTGTGAAAAAAATGAAAGAATAATCAAACTCAGGACCCAATAAAGGGTCTAAAATGGGCCATTAGGTTCAGTTACCAAAAGCCATGAGAGGTCAAAGTTGGTGCAGATTAATGCTTGCGGGATGTGGGGAAGCCGTGAGGTTTAAAGTGGGATGGAGGGGCCCACCTGGCTTTTGACAGTTGGTCGTTTAAGGAGGGGGCTTTGGTGGGTTGGGAGGGCAACCATGGAACCACAGCAGCAGATGGATGGCAGCTGTCATTTTCAGGTGTAACATGCCCTGGGTGTCGAGTAGCAATAGGGGAGTCAGTATGTAAGGGAGAAAGGTGGCGAGGTGGGGTGGGCTGGGGCTTGCAAGGTTTGCTGGGTCCTCAAGGGTGAGACGAGGGATGTGAACTTAGGCGGGAAGTGCAAGTAAGTAGTGTGGTAACAGCAGTTTCAAGACAAGCGATCAGGGGCTGGTGGGCAGGAGGCACTCCTGCAGGAAAGAGAGAAAGCACCTTGCAGTTTCTCACCCCCAGAAGCACTGGGAAGGGAGAGGATGTCTTCCTTTTGTAGCCACGCCCAGTGGATTGGGGTAGGCCCATGAGAAGGCGCAGACATTCACCACGGCCGAGACCAGAGTTGGACGTGGGTAAATATTCACTTTGCCTCAGCTGGAGAAGATGGATTTTTAATAAAGAGGCAGCATGACTCATGTCACAGAGTGTGCCAACAATGCGGGAAGAGGCCACTTCAGAAAAGGCCAGAATGGCAGGCAGTGCCTCCTCATGTGCTCTTAGGGAGGACCCCGCTGTCAAACACAGACACAAACACACACATACACACATACACACAGATGCACACCCACACCCACGCAGGCGCGTGTACATGCATGTATTTTCTCCTCCCACCAGCTCCGCTCTGAACTTTGGTGCCATTATGGGTCTGATGGGGTCTCCAGAGAACAGTATGAGTCTGGCTCCAGCAGTCCTTCCAGAGTCCTCGCAGGTCCCGCTCCCCCCAAAGCAGTACAATGTGTTGGGCTGTGATGGGGGAGGCAGAGGGCGAGCCAGACTGTGCTCTATGACACTCTCACAGTGAAACCTGCCATGGCATCTGCAGAGGGTAGAATTCTAAGAGGACCCCATGATCGCTGACCCTGGTATCCCGCCCTGGGTAAAGCCCCTGCCCTAAAGTGTGAGCGGGACCTGAACTTGTTCCAACCAGTGGACATCACTTCAGTCCTTATGCCCCGTGACAATTTATATGAGACTTCCTAGCAGACAGGGAGAGACTGTCCTGTTGGCTTGGAAGAAGCTAAGAGGCTTTGTTGTAAGAGCACCTGAGAGAGGCCCAGGTGGCATCGACCTTGAGTGGTCTCTGGTTCCCACGAGTGGTCCCCAGCTGCCAGTCAGTGGGAAAGTGGGTGCTTCAGTCTCACAGCAATAAGGAGATGGATTCTGTCAGCAACCCAAGTGAACTTGCAAGCAAATTCTTCCCTATCTGAGCCTCAGGATGAGATCACAGCCTTTGTCGTAGCCTTGTGAGACCCCAAGCAGAGGTCTCAGCCAAAGTGCACCAGGACCTCTGACTTACAGAAATGGTAAGAGGTGCATTGCCCTAGGCTGCTAAGTTTGTGATGATTTGTTATGTGGAAATAGATAGTCCATATAGCCTTCATCTTCCTGTCTCCTCACAGGAAGCCCAGTGGGGCTGTGGTTCTATATGGGGAGCCTGACACCCTTCTGAACAAGCTGGAAGGAAGGAGCATGGTACAAAGTTAGACGTGAGCTCATAATCTGACAAAGCCCAGAGACTGCCACTAACTGGCTATGTAAAATGACTCGGTCAAGTCATCTTTCATTTGTCAGTTCTCTCATCTTTGATGGAATTAGGTGAGAGTCTTGAGGTGTTCTTCCAACATTAATAGATTCTTATTTGCAAAATTGGTAGATAAACAAATTTAATGTTTGTTGAGCATCTATTGATATGACAAACTAAACACTCCATTTCATTTAAATTTCAAAAAAGGATGTGCTCCAGGAATTATTAGAGTCACTTGCAAATATTAGTAAGCCACAAGTCAGAGGAGTTTAAAAATCTACACAAGACCACATGGCTTGACAGCGGTGGAGCAGGGAATCAGACTCGTGGTCTGATTGCCCTGGATAATGCTGTGTTGTAGACCGCTCCGCCCGGTTCTAGGAATTGTATCTTGACCCCTTGTGGCTAAGGGCAAGGGATGACCTTTGGAATTCGAAAGACAAACCCTGTCTCTGGTAGCAAATGCTGCCTCAGTTTCCTCTCCCTGTCCCCAAAGCTTGGTAGGACGTCAATGACAGGTAAGACCCCTCACAGTGGGGGCAACCTAAGCCAGACTTGATCACTGGGAGGCTTTTATGGAAGGACTGGGGGGGGGCTGCAACAAAAAGCAATGGATTCTTTGCCCCCCAGCTTTGACAAAGCCCGAGTCCCCATGTTTTCTGGGAGAAGCGCTTCCTGGCTCTAATCCCCTTAAGCCTGAATACCTTTTGGGGAGGGGTGCAGCTCCTCCCCTTGCTAGACTGTGTCCTGGGGAGGAATCTGGCACCACAAAGACTTCTTGATAAACCTGTGAAATCTGCTCTGCTAAAAGGGCTTTCATTCATATGTTAATGGTTCAAGCAGGAAACCCTTAAACTCTGTTCTTGACAGACTCTGACTCATACTAAGCCCTCAGACTTCTTTGAAATGTTATCTACTGTTTGATCCTTGCCACCCTGTATTCCTGTGTATTACAACCCAATAAAAGCCCTGGAGGAGGAGGCTTGAGGCCTTTTTCCCCTGAGAAACTGGACACTGCTCACGGCCTTCTTCCTCTGGGAAAATGGCCACTTCTCCTCCCCAAGCAGATCACATCATGTCTCAGTCAGGACTACTCTCATCCATGGCACATGGGGGGACTTGCGAGGAAAGTCGCCCCCACAATGCTGGACCAGACTCGTGATCTTTTCCCTGGGTTATGCTGGACCAGAGCCCAGGAGAAAAGTCTAGAAGCCACCGGGAAAACAGAAGAGCTGGGGAACCTTAGGAAGGGACTTGGGGTGGTAACGCTCAACTGGAGGCCATGCAAGTGGTAATTCGGTCTGACAGCTAAGACTGACTAGATTCCAAGTGACGACTTTGAAAAACTTAGATCAGCGGAGAAGTTCACCAGAGGTCATCTTAGGGTGGAGAGAAGGGAGCAATCAGGAATTTAGAGGACTAGCTTCCAACTTACTCTAAACGCTGAAGGCTCTAAATCCCTTTTCGTCACCCACTCATCTCCCCTCAACTCCAGTCTCATCTCTGTAGCCCTGCTACATAGGTGCTCCCAATTTCCAACTCAACATGACCCAAACCGGTCATTCTGTACCCAAAGTTCCCTTCATTCTGGCTCCTCTCCTCTGGTTAAATGGTCTATGATTCACCCATGTGGCTTTCATCCCCAGCAACAACCTCTACCTGTCCCTTATTTATTAACAGTCACCTAGACCTGTGGGGTTTGCCTCTCAAATGTCTTGAATCATTGTTCTCCTCACCACCTGAACTGAAATTTTCATCCCTTCTCTGCTGGGCTATTTCAACAGCCTTCTAAATTATTTCCCTGTTCTCCACCCCTCCACCTTTTCCCTACACAAATCCATCTCCCACAATACCTTCAAGGGGAACTTTCAAAAATGGAAGTCACTGACAGATTGACAGCCTTTTCAAGACTCTCCTGCACTAAGTGAATGCATTTCAAATTCCTCGTGTGGCAGGTAAGACACTTCCTTTCTGGTTTCCGCCGCCTTTTACTACCTCATTCTCTACCACACCTCCTCCTCTTGCCTACTGAACTCCAGTCTTACCATATCCACATTGTGTCCCCCCTGCCTGGTCATTCCCTGCAACGTCCTTCCGTGTTCTGTCTACCTCCTCAGCATTTCAAGGCTCACGTCAAGTATCTCATTCCCTAAGAAGGCTTTTTGTGACTCCTCCCACAACAGCCATGCCATACGTCTCCTGGGTATCACTCACGTTGTACCCTGCGGGCTGCTATTCACAAAGAAAATCTTGTACGTGATCCCTGGAGGTGTGCAAGAGAGTAGAACCCCATGCCATCCTATGTGGCCTTAATCACTCCCCTAGTGTGGGTAGGCTGGTACCGTTTGCTTCCTCCTCCAGACTCCAAGGTGAGAGCTCTTGGAATGTAAGAGCTGTGCCTTTCTCATATTTAAATTCCTGATGCCCAACACAGTGCCCGCCTCTTGTAAGCTCTCAGTCTTCACTGAATAACTGACGGAGTAAACAGGCCAATGAAATCTTCCAGTGCCAGCCCAGGAGAGAGGGAAAGGACACGAACTTGAACTACACACCCAACTTTAGAATCCAGAAGAAAGAACAGGTTTCTTGGGACAGCTGAAGTTGGGCCTTTCTGGCTATTCACACCCCAAACAACAATACCAACTAATTGACTGGAATACCGGTAGTCTGATGGCATGGGAGGAGAAAAATATAGCAACTTCTTTTCAACTGTTTTTGATATTGTGAAAAGTCAGTTGCTCTTTGTGAAAAATCTTAGTGGGCCTGATTCCAGCCACATGAAATGAATTTTTTTTATCAACTTAGGAGAAACTTGGACATTTCAACACAATCTAAAAACATATCTAAAAAAGTATGGTAAGAAGTAAATCAGTGCCTTAGTAGCTTTCCAAAGAAACGTAGGTAAACTGTTGTAGCTAAAATATCGAAGGCTAAGACTGTAAGAAAACTTCATTTCACTTATATATCAAGACATTAGGGCCCTCATTTCACTCAGTTTCTTCCACTCGAAGAGTCGAGCACATGGTTTTACATTGCAATCAAGTCAGACTCTCCGGAGTGCCCAGGGAATTGTAAGTGCTACTGCCGTGTGCTCTGGTCTAGCATAGACCTACTGTTTGGAAAGAGATTTATAATTGCACAATATTTATAGCTTCTCAGTTTCAGAACCTAAGGCTAAACTTTATTAAGGTCTCCATTGCCAAAAACAGAAACAATTCACTGAACAACTCACCTCTGGGACATGAAGAATGAAAAGACAATGAAGACATAGCCTTTGTTCTCAAGAAGCTTACCTGAAAAATTGTCCGACTCTTTTCCCCACTGCATTCTGACATAGCTCGACAGCCACCACCTCCCCAGGAGAGAGCTGGGATCTTCAGAACTAAGGCGTAGTGGGCGGGTTCCAGCCTCACAGGCCACGGGCCATCTGAGAAGTACACATTAGGATGAGGATTCCTGGAGCTCGGAATTTACAGGTCAGAGGTATCGCCATTAGGGAAAATATTACATTACACGATGAGCATCTCCATAGCCCACTGATTCACAAGTCAGGATTAATTCTCAGAAATCTCCCAGTCCCCCTATATCTCTGTGTAAAAGCTGACAAGGCCAATCCAAACACACTTGACAGATCCTAGGGACATGGCCATTTAATCTAATGTATTTGGGTCTTCTGGGAGAGATCACACTAATTATGCAATTAAATACAAGCTCAACTAATGTACAGATATGGCCAGTGGCTTTGGATATGTGGTAGAGAGCACTGTACAGTGAAACAAGCATTGTTTCAACTTTTGAGACCCATCAGACTGCTAACTGGACAAAATTACACCTGGTGGATAACATCACCTGAGGTGAGATCCACAGTTTGGGGGCTTACAGCCTGTTGAATGCAAGGAGACTCTATGGTGGATAGGAAGACAATAGTTCAGAGAGGCATCGTAACTTCCCAATGAAGCGATGATGCCCACACGTTCCATGGGTATAATGGTGAACGCTGCCTGTTATCCAGGTCCAATGCATGGAAAAGTGTTTAGGACCGGAAGACGAAAAGAGCAGGGTTTTAACTCGGTCCTGGCACTAATTAGCTAGAGGAGTTGAACAAGTCATTTCCGTTCTCTGGGCCTCGGGTTTTCTTACCCACAGACAAAAGCTTTCGTGCAGGTGACCTTCAAGACCCGCCTCAGGTTTTCCTCTGCATTCTTTAATCATCGCCTTCACATCGATAGAGACAAACCAAAAGCCTGGATCTTATTGTTTCAGGCCCACAAAGAGCAGCATGGAAAGGTTACTAGCTTACCGGTATTTAAGGGAAGCCCCATGAGGGTAAGGACCATATCTTCATCATCTTTTTATTCCACATGCACAGTACAGTGTGTCGAACATTCTAGAAGTCTGCAAAAGTCAGCACCTGGAAGGACAGTCTCTGGTTAGAATTGTGCCTGGGAAGTGGCTGCACAGGCTGGGAGGACCACACTTCCCAGGCTCTCTTGCATCTAGGTGGGGCCGAAGGACAGCCTCTCCCCAACTGAGTGTGACCTCTAATGACGTATGTCCATCCCAAGGCAAGTGGATGTGCCTTCTCCATTCTCCCTTAGAAACTTGTGCTGAAGATGACAGAGTTCCCGCGTTCCCGAATGTCCGTGGGCCAGAACAGCCCATTCCTAGCTTTCACCAAATTGTCTCAAAGTGAGAAACAAACTTCTGTCACATCACACCACTGAAGGTCAGGAGTTGATTTGTTACGACAGTTGTACTTACTTTGATGACTACACAAAGNTACCGGTATTTAAGGGAAGCCCCATGAGGGTAAGGACCATATCTTCATCATTTTTTTATTCCACATGCACAGTACAGTGTGTCCAACATTCTAGAAGTCTGCAAAAGTCAGCACCTGGAAGGACAGTCTCTGGTTAGAATTGTGCCTGGGAAGTGGCTGCACAGGCTGGGAGGACCACACTTCCCAGGTATTCTTGCATCTAGGTGGGGCCGAAGGACAGCCTCTCCCCAACTGAGTATGACCTCTAATGACGTATGTCCATCCCAAGGCAAGTGGATGTGCCTTCTCCACTCTCCCTTAGAAACTTGTGCTGAAGATGACAGAGTTCCCGTGTTCCCGAATGTCCGTGGGCCAGAACAGCCCATTCCTAGCTTGCACCAAATTGTCTCAAAGTGAGAAACAAACTTCTGTCACATCACACCACTGAAGGTCAGGAGTTGATTTGTTACGACAGTTGT
Organism: Sturnira hondurensis; assembly: GCF_014824575.4. Taxonomy (NCBI): domain Eukaryota; kingdom Metazoa; phylum Chordata; class Mammalia; order Chiroptera; family Phyllostomidae; genus Sturnira; species Sturnira hondurensis. Next base: position 12,075,551 of record NW_028082350.1, on the reverse strand, counting down.
ACTTACTTTGGTGACTACACAAAGAGTAATAACTGCTTGGAGGCCAAAGCACATTAGATTTGCAGGAGATAGGTGAGGGAAGGAGGGAGCGAAGGAGGGAGGGAGGGAGGGAGACAGGAGGGGAGGGAGAAAATGCGGGGAGGAGAAAGGGAAAGAAAAAGAAAGAGCTGATTCTGCTTTGAAAAGATTTTTGTTTGAAAGACTGAAAGGTCAAGCTTGTATGACTCAGACCACAGAATTTTTGCAATGTCTAGAACAATGAAGTACTCAGGACATTATATAAGCACAATGTAAGCACTTTCCTCTGCATCAAAATGACTGGGGTTTGAACCAAGAGAAGTGTTGCACAGAAGAGCCTTAGAGCCGGGTTAATGTCCCTGAGTAGCTTTGATCCAGCCCAACTCCACAGTCAAAACCGTGTTGGGGGAAGGGGCAGGTGAGAGGCTGGAAACACCAAACAGGCTAAGAGAAAAGCCATACCTCACAGGGCTTCCGCCTGCCTTCTGAGTGGAAGGCTGGAAGACTTGCAACACCTTGCCTTATGCCCTGTGCTGACGTGGTGGCTCACCTATTGGGGTGAAGCGCCCCAGATATACTCAATGATACTTCCCCACTGAGTATAAGGAAAGAGAGTCAATACAGGGAGAGGAGCGCTGGCCTTCAGAGGTCTGGGGTCAGTCGAAACCCCCCATGCTTGGAGTTGCAGCAGATCTATGGACACCAGCAGCAAACACAAGTGCAGGGCACCAAGGACCAGCCCCCCTGATAGGTGCGGCCACCTTCACACAAAACCCCAGCTGTACGGGCCACTCTGGAATGAGCTAGAATGGAGGGCTCTGATGGGCTGTCCTTTCAGAGGCCCCTGGTTTCCTAGATGAGAAGAAAACTCAGGGCGCTAGAGGGTGGTCTTCAATACAGTAGATTTAAACAAAGAGTTCACCTGGAAAAGTCTAGTCTTAAGATGAACAGTCTCTAAGAGGCAAGATTTCCTCCTCCATCAGCAAAAAGAAAGGCTCGTGAGGAGATTTAATTCAGTTATAGAAAAATACATTTGTATCCCTACACGTCCTAATTACAGTGCACCAATTTTATGCCCACAGAATGTATGTAACATCGTTTTAGAAATAACACAAACCTAGTCAAAAAGATGAAGTTACGGCCTTATTCTAAATCTGGGAGAAGTAAATTGGAATTTGATTACCTTTTCATAAGGAAAAGACTGTCCAGAGTTTGAAAGTTAAGAGTTGTGTGTGTCCAGGAGACTGAGACTGACAGACGCTCAATAACGTGCCCCAGAAACAGAACGAATAAGTGGCATGACTAATATTTGAACCCAGTCGGGCTCCAAAGCCCACGTTGTCCTCCCCCTCCAGACAGCGATGCCTGGCTTCCACCTTACTGCCGTGTGATAGAAGTAGGAGCCTCTGCCTGTGGGGCCGTAGCCTCCCTCAGCACAGGGGTCTCAACACCTGTCCATGGCTCCACATGGGGAGGGGGGGGACCTGCCCCTCCCCAGGACCACAGTAGACCTCTCCATGGAACCCCGAGCTGTCAGGACCCGGCTGGGACTGATGTCCACACACTCATTACCTAAGGCCAGAAAAATCAGACCTGTTAGGGTGACCATCTGTCCCAAGTTTGCCTGGGACTAAGTGGGGGGTAGGGTGGGGGAGAGTCCCCGGAACACAGGACTTTCTGTCAAAACCAGGAGACTCCCAGGCAAACACAGTCACATCGGCCACTCTCCCTTTTTCCCACCGAAAAACCAGGCCAGGGGGAGAGAAGAGCAGAGTCCCTCCCACTGGGTGGGGCACAGGCAGGGGGGGCCTTTTCCCCAGAGCAGAGTCTCGGAGCTCTGGTGAGTGTCGAGTTACATAACACAGGGAAACTGGGCATGACTCAGCATCGCCACAAGGGGAGGAACATACACGTACCTAAATATAATTTACAAGTGGCTCCTCTTGACGGTGTGGCACAACCAAATTAGCTTCTCAAAAAAAATAAAACAAAAAAAAGACACCCACTTCGAAGCACAACAGATGATCTGTACTTCTGCTCCACAACATAGAAGTCTGCTCTGGTGGCAGAAACGGCTGAGACCAAGAGGACAGAATTGGGACTTAGGTCTGACAGAACTGTACATGTTACTGTACATCACCCTGTGTCCCGGGCAGCTTCCAAGATCGGAGTCCTGATCCCAGGGCCGGTGGCCAATGCTCGGCCTTCACGTGAGCGCACGTGCTCGGGCACACAAGTGCACCCAACGCCCTCCCCCGCCAGGCGAAGATTGATTATGACTAACCCAGGAGGGGGGTGTGTGTGTGCACGGTCTGTGAGGGAGAGCTTGCATCTGGAGTGGCAGAAGTCTTGACTGCATTTCAGAATGATTGATTCCTCCCAGGGGAAGCAGGCTCACAGAGGGAGGATTGTACGGGTCCACCGTACTAAAGTCCACCCAGAGCTGGGGGGCCAGGCTGGGGGGGGGGCAGGCGGGCAGGCAGACCTCGCACGGTGAGTCCATGAAGGCTGCTGTGCTGAGTTTATTTTGGAAGTCTGTTTTGAATTTCCAGCACTGCCTTTTTAGGATGGTGTTTTAAGACATTCTGCCAATCCGCAAGAGCTCCGAGTAGCTTTTGTTTCTGTACTCACACAAATTGAGAGAGTGACCCAAATTTGGGAGTATCACAGAGGATCACAAGTGGCCTGAATTCTTGCACCCTCTGTGTGTATCTGTATTCATGTCCATTTGGAAGTCCCTCTTGGAACCCTTGCAAACGTTCCCTTGCCCGCAAATCATCAGTAAACAAATTATCAGTTCCTGCTCCTAAGTGGTAATTTCCCAAGGTCCCGGCAAGAAGCATTTCAAGGGCTAAACTCTTTCAGAGGCTTTTGTAAATATGAACACGGCGTAGCGAAACAATGGTTGTTTTCTTTCTTTGTTCAATAATGGTGTGGCGCAGCCTGGGCTCCGATACCCTCCTGTAATCGAAGTCCTTCAGGTGTCCTGACGCTGATCCACCCAAGGTTGTAAGGGTGGGAGAATTGTCTCGTAACCTTGCAATGTTTTCATTCTTACTCCTTCGGGTATCGTCTTCTAGCCAAGAACACTTCCAATCGTCGTCAGAATTCACTGAAGAAAATAAAGGGGAAAAATCCTCCCACCCGTTTGTCTTCATCCCCCTGATAAACACACTCGAAGGGAAAAGAGGAGGCATTTCAGGTTATGGACAGGAATGCAGGTCCTACCAAGGGGGCTGTAAGAGGCTCTTCGTTTCAAATGGGCATTTTTTCCTCTTAGTTTCTGTCTCTTTCTCCCTTTCCTCATTCCCAGCTTTCAACCTCCTTAATGATTAATAGATACACCAGCAAGCTTCTTATTCTCTCTCTGGGAATTTTGCTTATAACAAAGAGTAATGTGTGCAAAGAAGCAAGTTGCTGAGTGAGGATGGGCCAGCTCAGGCACACGTAAGGAAGGTGAGCAAAGGCATGTGGGTGGTCTGTCAAGCGTAGCAGTTGGTAGGGACAGCAGGCTTCAGATGGACACATCCGGGCCTGGGCTGCCGAAACACGCTCACCCACACCGCATCGGGCTTTGGGCCGCCAAGCGAGCGCTTGTCCTGAGTCCCATCTCCATGTTGACTCACCTGCTGACCAAACCTAAACTCAAAGTTCTTCACCCAGACTCTCAATGTGTTTTCGGGGGCACAATCCCATAGAGGTTTGGGAATGGAATGTTACCACAGCATTAGGGGCAGAGAAAGAGAAACTCAATGAACTGCTGAAGAGAAGCTTGGAGAGAAGAGTGAGAAGAAAAAATAAATATTGAACGTTCTAGAAACTTCCTTATCAAAGTGTGGTTCATGGACCAGCAGCATGCCCACCTGCTGGGAGCTTATTAGAAACGCATTACCTCAAGCCTCCACCCAGAGCCACTACAAAGGGATCTGCATCTCGTTGAGACTCCCAGTGATTCGTACGCACGAGAAAATTTGAGAAGTGCTGACCTAGGGTAGGACCTGGGAGCGTTCAAAAATTACCCACAGCTATTGCCATTCTCAGTGCTTCTGGTGCAACAGGTCTGGGCTGAAGCACAGTCTTGGTGTTTTGCTTTGGTTTTTAACCCTCCGATGATTTGAATGGACATCCAGAGCTGAGAACCAATAGTACACAACAGAGCAATGGTTCTCCAGCGGTGGTCTCCCAGGGTGGTCTCCAGCGTCACTCCGGAGCTTGTTAGAAACGTAGATGCTGAGGTCCCACCTGATGTGTTGAACCAGAAACTCGGGGCATGGGGGCCAGCAACCAATGTTGCAATATGCTCTCCAAGGGTTTACCCAGAAGCACTGCTACAGAAGGATCCAAAAACTGGAACGCGAGCTGCAACACGCTCAATTCTACCCCAAACCTCCAGAAACCTCCGTTACCCGTGGAAGGACGTACAGACTTTTTAAATGACAGGTTCTCCCTGAACTGATCCAACATGCCTTTCTAAACATACCTCCTGTAAATCCTCTTAACACATGCTGCTAAAATAAGCAGATTGGATTCTAGGATCCTTTCTGGCTACAAACTTCAGTGATTCTATGCTTCCAAAGCTATAACTTTAGCCAAGTTCACTGTCTCCTTAATGATGACAACTTAGATGCTCAACCTTCTTTGTCTACACAGGTCTCTCTTCCCATCTCGCTAGGTCAGAGCCTGCTCATTCTTTAAGGTAATGTACACACGCTACCTCATCCACTAATTGGCCCTCCCTGGAAGAATGGACTTCTCTCTCCCCATTTCTTGTATCATTTGCTCATTGCATTCACTTCATTGCTTTCTATTAGTCATTTGCCTGATACTTTGGCTCTAAGCCATATTTACTATTCCTTGAAACTGAACAGTGTTTTATTCTCCCGTAACTACTCCCAGCTTCCAGCACTGCCCTCTGTACATGGAAAGTAGCACATAAACACTGATTGCATTGAAACAAATGGGTTGAGGGCTCTCAAGAGAATTTGAACTATAAGATGAATCATGACTAGTTTCTCAAATACAGTAGGCAAGCATAGACTTCCAAAGCAGCCAACAAGAGCACAGCTATCTGGAGTCTAATAAAGCTGACTCTGTTCCAGAGATTTAGTTTCAAAATAAGTCTAAGGCACATGCTCAATGAAACCCATAAAAAGAAATTATATCAAATTTTACACTACTCGGCACGTACGTGTCACTCAGTAATTACTCTATTGGGTGAATTTTTGGGATGAATGCTGACAGGAAATTTTCTAGACAAAAGCTCTAGAAAACACAAAATGTGTTTAACTCCACCCCTCCCTATATATATTAAAGGCACCCTTTGTTAAAATGTAATATGATTTAAGCATCTGCCAGACACGGCACAAACTCTATCTCATAATCCTCACAACGTTAAGAGGGAGGTATTTTTAGTTCCCCTCCTCTGGGTAAAACTCAGGCTCTATGAGGTTAGATGACTGACCTAAGGGCATCTGGCGAGCTAAGAGGCGGGATGAGGACCACACTCAGACCTCACTAAGTCCAGAACTGCTCTCTCCAGTATATGCAGATGCTTGATGTTTCAAGGATTTCAAAAGGTGCATTCCACCTACGTGACATGGTAGACTGCGTGCCTACTTCTCCTTTTCTGTTTGTCATGAACCATTTACATCTGCATGGTAAGGTGGCCAACAGAACCTAAAAGGACTGAACCTCGTGAGCTCTTTTTATGAAGAGATGAAAGTGGAGAGGAATAAGGAGGAGGAGGGTGAGGAGGGAGCAGAGTCGGTGTGTCCTACAGCTGCATTTCGGTGTCTGCCAGTCCTCTGAGAGTACAGAGGAGGCCTTAAATCGCACCTGGTGAAATACCTCACTGCACACGGGCATCAGCAACCTACCACCACCTGCCACGGGCACGGCGTGGAATGCTTCGCAGTGGTCGGTGGCAGGTGCTGCCATTGGTGTGCTGAAGAAATCTGCAAAACATGGGATTTTGCCCTCCTACCTCCCATTACCCACAGCAACCCCACGTCATGCAAAGTGGTGTCACATTTCCTCGGGCTCTAGAATCTTGGTTTTGGAACATCTCTCTACAGAACGATCTCCCTTCTTGCCTCCCAGTAATCCACATTTGAAAACGACGCCCCTTCTCCTCGATCTCTCGCACCTATACAGGACTGCCAAGTTGTTACTGACTGACAGAGTCATTTTATACTAAGGAGTGAATGACAGATAGACCATCCTTATTAGGGAAAGGCACCTGAAAAAAAAGACTTGTGATCTTAAATGAGTTTTCAAGTGGTAAAACATGCAGAATTATTTTGAAAGGTGACTTTGTATATGTTCTGTTTTGTGGGGAGAGGAGGAAAGAATGCAGTTCCCTAGACTCTTTCTTATCTAATTATTGCTTTCCAGGGCAGGAAATTAATGGCCTCCACTTCTACAAGGCAGGAGACTCTGGATCTGACCTAGTTCTCCGTGATGGAGTAGATTTAAAACTATGACTTTAATTCTGATTCTCTTAGGATTATCTGAGAACAAAACTCATCAAGATGTACACTGAACTCGGAGAGACTAAGGTCAAAGTCAAGCACAGTGTAAGAATGGAGAGGAACCAGGATGGTTTAGGAAAGAAGAGCTCAGTGTCACAAAGGAGAGATGAAATGGGAATGCTGGCGTCAACATCACCATAAACAGAAGTTGTCATGGAAACCCCCGTTAGAAAGCAGGCAGTTGGATTTTGGAAAGTGGATGAAGCAAGACTTGATGGCAAGAAAGAAGGGAAAGGCTGAAGCCCCGTAATGAAATCAGCCACTAAAGAAGAATGGACTCATCGTTCCACCACTGTGCCCATGCAAGTGCACTCCGTGGCTGTAGGCCTGGAGCATGCCAACCTGAAAGGCTGGTCTGCCCAGCCAGGGGGTCTCCCAGCCCACGTGTTAGAATGCATGTTCCTTCTGTGGCACTGCAGTGCTCATGACTCATCCTGCAGAACAACGTGACAGGTGGGTGGCATCTCTTAAAAGATTTCCAAGGAGAGTAAGCAGAGAGTCCATATCTAATATTAAGCAGAAATTAGTTCTCTAATATTAAGAGTCGATGTAGCTAAAATCATTGCTTCCATGGTTTTCTGCACTGCCTATTCCCTTTTGAATATGGATATGAGGATTCTGCAGGCATACCAGACTGATTTTCCCATCTTCTAGCTGAAACAAATTCTGCAACTGTATGATTACATGGACTTCTTACATTGGCATTCGTAAGGCACATGGATTGGTTTTCCATAAATTACCTCTTAAAGAAGAGTCTGTAGTACTAAATGTACACATGTGGTTACAAAAATTTTCCAGAGAGGAAAAGCAGAGAGCATGCCAGAGAAAAAGAAAGAACTCTTTCAGCAACACGTAGCAACGACAGAAAGGCTGATTCAAAAGCAGAGTACATGTGTCTGTTCTGATACCTGCATCTGTAATAATAGATTCTCCAGGAAAGCAAACAGTCCGTGTGAGAAGAAAGGAAAACAAACTGCCACGCTGTAAAGCATAGGGAAAGAAGGCAGGTGACTTCAGAGTTTTGAAGGTCTGTTGTGAGGACTTCTGCCCAGGCTAATTGGTCTATGCTTCTATGTCAAATACTATGGTGTCTGTCCATTCTCACCACAGCAAGTTCCTTTGTCTTTGTGAGTCATACCCTAACTTAAATTTGGTACCACAAGAACTTGAAGGAAAATGAGGAGGAGAGAAAAAATGCTATCCTTCTAGGTGATTAGTCTGTTATTAGCTTAATACTATAACTACAACAGGCTCCACTAAGGGTCATTCTGGGACTTCCAGAGCAGACTAGCCGTCGAAGGAAGAAATCTAAGACAGAATAGGGAGGAGGTAGGGCCCAGACCATGGGAACAAACTTGGCTATAGAATCTGTCACCTGGAAATGGGGTAAGAGTTTAATGATGAACCACCATCGACTGGAGCCTAAAAGCAGATTGGAGCCAAAAAGCAAATACGCAAATAAGAGCAGAAGTTTGCGGGCAATGACGAATACCAAAGTTGATGGATGATAGCTCTTTAGTTCCAGACAGAGTGACTACCTTGGAGTACAAGTTCAAGAGGTACAGTAGACAAGGGCACAGAGTTCAGTTCCCTTTTGTGACCAGCCAGTAAAGTTTAGGGGCGTACCAGAGTCTTAGCCAAGTGGGATGGGGTACACCACAAAGCTGTAATTCTTGCAGATGGTTCAGCCTGGGCTCCAGGAATGGAAGCAGCTATGGAATCCTATAGATTCGTGCAACCACAGAGAGGACAGGAAGACGGTATTTCGGTGCACTCAGAGTTGAGGTTTGGCTTAAACTCACTTGTAGATCATTGGTTACTTGATCTATGTTAGTCAAACTTTGACCAGGAAAATAGAAACTACCCCAGATATTTCCAGAAGAAAACACTTAATGCAGGAAGTCAAAGGCTTAACACAATCTTTGGGAGGCTAGGGAACAAAAAAACAGTGGAAGCACTATTAGAATTTGGGAAATAGGGAAGTGCACACACTGCAAGAAACATTAACCAATGACCTCCGGTGCCTGAGACAGCACGAGAGGTGTTCCGCGGAAGGACTCCTGGGGGCCACAGTCAATGCCTCACCTAGCCCCTCAGTGGGAAAGCCACAAACCCACCTACTGTGGCTACAGGAACAGTGTCGAGGCCAACTTCTCTTTTACCTTTCCGTCACACTGGAGATTTTCTGTTTGGCACCATGGAAGTGGGACACCTTTGGCAAGGCTTCTGGGAAATGCAGTTTCCGGATTTTGCAGCTGATGTGATTCAGGAAGAACATACAAGGGGGGGAAGAGATGCTCAGACACAAGGCCTAAGTGAGAAACACCAGTAACATCCTGCTTGCTCATGGGGATGTGATCCTAAAACGATTCCTTGCAATGGGTCAGACTGATCCAGGCTCTTAGGAAAGTTGTGTCTGGGAGGGATTAACGCCAGAAAGCCAAGTCCAGAACACTCTACAGAAATAGTCAAGTGCTGTGAAAGAGCTTAAAGGATGGCTTGATGTGTGCATGGGACCACACGGGGAAAGACAAGCCAAGGTGGAGAAATGTGGCAAGTACAATGTCATGAACTGCAGGAGAGACGTGACCCACATAGTGAATTAGAACTTTCACTGGAATATGAAGTATAAATGGGAGTGAGAATTTACAATTGACTGGAGGCAGGCAAGTTTGGAGAAAGATTCTATAGTGACCCAGGTATTCAACTTATAGTTATTAAAAGTGTTTTAGGAATGAAACAATATCCCAGACAAGGCCAAAAAATGAAATAGGACAATGGTGTTGACACTGGAGAGAAAGAGGTAGAAATCCGAGACCTTAGAAAAGAAGTTGATAAGACCTGACAAGTCAGTGGAGAGCAGGAGAGGAAAGAGGCCATACAGGGCTGCCTGGTTCATGTCTGGGTAACTCTGTGGGTGGTTCTGCTAACTGAGATACGGAACATGGACAAAAACTGGATTCGAGTGGTTCTTCTTTGGGCCTGTTCTGCTGGATGTTCAGCAACTTATTGAGATGGGGATGGAGGCCAGATTGGTCTCCCCCATTCCTGGTGGACCAAGAATGTAGGCCCTACATGCAGATGGAAGTAATAATAACCTACATATACGACTTGAGATGTTCTTGGTCCTATTCCTCAACCCAGTTAGGTGTCTGAAATGCAAATTATTAGCACTTCATACCTTTGACTTAAAATGAATGCCCTGTGAGCCTGTGCACCTGTGTGTCTCCAGCAGCGCAGGAGCTGGGATTAGCAGGTCCAATGCCATTAGCCTGAGATAGACCTGAGCATTTCAATGTCCCTGGGACTGCTGCCCTCAGATCTAAGAGTATGGCCAAGATGGATCAGAAATAGAAGAACCTTCCACTCTCATACAATGCAGTAAGAGTCAGACAGACTTACAGAGCTCAAAGACAGACTGTTCCTGCAATTCCTCGTCTGTCTTTCTAGGTTCCTTTCCTGCTTTAGAATTTTTATTTCTTTATTAATAACTGGATTGTTGAAGTCTCAGGAAATTCCAAGGCTATTTGTCCCATCAAAGTGAAAGGAACTCATTAGATGAAATCCCGAGTCCATTAAGATTGAATGGTACAGCTTCATTAAACTAGGATTGACACTGTAAGACAGATAAATAAAAATGAAGGCACTCTGTTGGAAGGGAAATATATAAAAGAATCTTGTAGGGCTATCTAAATCACATAAAAGAACAGTGTGAGAAAACCCAAAGAGAGGAAGAACAAGAGAGTGAGAAAGGTATTGACTGAGAATAAAGCAGGCCTGTACACCTGCGAGCCAGTTAAGTGGCGTGACTCAGGTTTCGGTAGACAGCTGAGAACATTCAGCACTGCAGACAAACACTTAATTTAGGCGTCGTGGTAGAGTCAGAGCTCCCACTGCACTGGCCTGACCTACAGCTCATATGAGGTCATCGTTGGGATGCTGATTCATAGAGCCCTGGAGAGCCCCTCCTGGCTGAGAGCAATGGGCTTTACAAATGGCTCCAAGTGAACCAAAACATTGCTCATTTCAACCCATTCCAAAAAGTTCAAGAAAACAATCATATGTCAAGAACCACATCATATTTTCCATATAATTCTGTTTAAAATCACCATAAAGTGGGGAAAACTGCAAGTAGTTGATCCTTAGAGTTCTCCATAGTTACAGGGTGGTGTGGTGCCTAAAGTCTTCCCCAGTCTCTCAACCAGGCTGGCTTTTATGTAGCTCATTTACTTATAGAAACACAAAGAAGGGCCAAGAAAGAGTTTGAAATCACTGGCCTAAAGAATTGGCACGTCTGAAGGATGAGATGTTGGATAGAAACAGTATACTGAAAGGGGCATGACAAAAGACCAGTGGTCATACTCCCCTGTGGAGGGGAGTATCAGTGCTGTGCTCGAGTCAGCACATTCAGACCAGCTCACAAGGCGCAGCTGTTCTCATCTCCTCCCAAGTCTGCATTCAGTGACTTTGTGTCAGTGGCTTGAGATGGGCCATGGTAGGGGCATTTGCACCACATAAATTGGTAAATGCACAAATCGGAGTCTTTTCTTTCTTTTCTTTTTGCCAGAGAGCCAGATAAAATATTTTCCGGCATACCACTGGGACTTAATCCAAAGATAATTGGGCCAGCAAAACAGCCAAAGCCCTGTGAAGCTCTGATCACTGGCCTTCTGGGCATGGTCAAGTTAGGGACCATATGGAAGTTCATAGCACCTGGAAAGAGTGTTCTTCTTGAAAAACACACCCCTTTGTTATGTAGCCACAGACGTGACCATGACAAGGGATCTGAGAGTCGCTATGGGAAGGGTCACGGAGCAGACCCTGCTCAGACATGGAGAACCTTTCTCATTTCACCAAGGACTCCAGATACAGAAACAATCTGAAAGATTCAGAAATCTGGGACTCCAAAGGACTAGTTCATAGGGCATTCTAACAGCTGACTCCTGCTTCTGCTGGAATCCAAACAAAGAAAAATAAGCTTCGACCACACATTCCTTAGGCATCACAGAGAACTTTTCTAGAGCAAGGATCAAGAAGCCCTGGGTTGAAGGGGTGAATGATGTGGCAGGAACTTTTTCTGAGAGCTGCTGGATGAACACCATCTGTCTGAGATGCCTGCAGCTTCTGCCTACTAAAGCAAAGTCTGGGAAGTCTCTTCTGCTCCTTCCGGGGTCCTCAGACTTCTCTGGAGAGACAAGTTATTAACCCTGAAATGGCCTCCAGTAGGTGGAGGAAGAGTAAAAGCTGTCAAAGACGGAAGAGGCCCTGAGAGAGCAATGGAAGGATGTTTCATTCCATGTTGAGGAAGAAGTTTATCTGTTCGAGTGAGTCTGGGATGAGGCTGCGCATGTCTGAAAAGCCCTCGAAGTCATGTGTGTTTAAGACACCGGGGTCAGCTCAGGCGACCGACATACGCGGCGCTGGGAGGCCCTGGAATGCACTTCCTATGGGAACCAGTTGCCCGGCAATTGTGTGGCACTGTCATTAGGGAACCAAGCACCAGAGTGCAGGCAACAGTGTTTGCCTCTCTCGGCCCTACGACCCAAGTTCACAGGCATTGTCTTTCCCAGGAAGACTGGGTGCAGGCACATTTTTTCCTGGAAGGCAGCACACTTCCCTAATGGCTTAATCTGAAAGGTTTAAATTTGCCTCCTCCAGAAAACACCAACTTAATTATTGAGGAAAGTATTTGGAGTGCGCAAAGGCAGCTGTGGGAGCTGATACTCAAATCGTTTCACTAGTATGCTGTGGACACTGACCCATCAGCACAGGCACCGGCCTCTCTGCTGGGCTCCCGGAGACTCTTTTCTGTTGGCCTTAACCACTTCGATGCTGGATTGTGGGCAGGACTCGAGGGTCCTGGAACTGAAGTGTGGATGACCAGGCAGCAAGAGAGCCTTCTGGGAGAAAAGGGAAACACCAGCCACCACAGAAATATCGAGATGCACTCACCGCCAGTCAAGCTGCACCTGTGCATCCTGGCTGGGGAGAGCTGGCCACGCGGTTACCTGGGCCAAGGGGGGTAGGCACTTCTGGCCATGTTTCCGTTCATGTGGTTGGTAAGCAAGGGACTCGTCTGGTGAGATTTGAGTGGAAGAACAGGAGTCTAGGATATATATTTCTTAAACACATGTTAGAGTTCAAGAAAGTTCTTTATTTTTATATCTGTCTTAGTCTATTCCACTTTTAAGGGCACTTTGATGTCACTTCGATGACGTTTATCTGTGTTCCCCAAACTTGCTACGACACCAGTGCCTTTAGTCATAATACGGATTCACGCTCCATGTTCTATGTTTAGCAACTGTCTGAGGAGGACCTGAGTCTGCATTTAGCCCCAGATAACTGCAAACGGGAAGAGCAGCAGCAGCCGCCCTCCAGAAGCCTCTGTGGAAGTGCCGAGCCAGGGGCGCCGAGCCGTTCAGGAAGCTCTAGGTGTGCAGAACTGCGCGCCGTGAGCAGGAAATCCAGGGAGAAGCTGATTAGAGAAACAGAGTCGTATGCTCCAGAGCACTTTCCCCTTCTCTGGGATGGTTTGCAAGGAAACATCTCAGTGTATTTATCTGTCTGCCCAACCCCATTTAGTGAAAAATGATTGCTCTTTGCTTCTTGTTACCATGCTCGGGTGGTACTATGGCAACCGGGCTGCATAAAAGGAAAGGGGGGGAGGTGGACGCTGCTTAGCAACTTGAAGATGTTTAAAAGGCAAGTACTCATTTTAACAGCAACAGTTTTAAAAATGTCAGTTTTCAGGAGAGAAGAGAGAAGAACGTTAGAGAAAGCAAATGAAATGCCACAGAGGGACGAGAAATGGGGAGAGAAACATCTGCATGACATGTTTTCAAAGCCCTTTCGCATATATCCTCACAGAAATCATGGGAGGTTGGTGGGGTCTCTGTTCACTGATGGGGAAACTGAGGTTTACAGGGGTCAGTGGTATCTGCAGGGTCAGTCAGCCAGTCAGGGGCGAGGTCGGACCTGATTCCAAATTCCACATTCTTCATGGCACTGTGCTTAAAAACAAAATAATCAGAAAATCAGGGGCGGGGTGGAGAGCAGGAAGGACAGGACAGGGGAGGGGAGACAGGCAGCCTTGCTCTGACTCAGGAAGAAACTGTCTCAGAAGAAACTGAGTGGGAAAAGCAGGCCCCCAAGCAGCTGACCATGTTGTTTTGACCAGAACATGTACCTGATGATGGTTCAAGCCCTAGCCCCTTCCTCATAAACAAACAGCACATTCCCCAGCTCCCCAGCTCCCAGCCATCCACCCCTGGAAGGAAACAAAGTACTGGACGGCTTAAAAACCAGAGGTCAGACATGGACTGATAGCGGTGGTCAGCTTCACCCAGCGTCCAGTGATGGACCACGAGCAGATGTCTGGCTGGTGAGCATCCTCGGAGGCAGAGTGGGTTTCTGTATATTCACCCTTGCCCTTGACCACCCCGGTGTCTGAGAGATGCCACTCAAGTCAGATCGAAGGCCCAAGTTAGGACCCCCCCCCCCCCCCGCCAGTTCCAAGCTAGAGGAAGTTCTGGCTTTGTTTTGGGTGCTCTGTGGGGTGTGTGGCGGGGAAAGTGATGGATGAAAACAAGTCGTTGGCTGTCGTTGGCCTGCTGTGCACACGGCACCCTCTGCTACCTGCAAGGGCAAGGCCCACCGTGCCCGGTGCCTCGTGCTTCCTAGGCCTGCCCGCTGCCCAGAGGAGGCCCCCGTTTCCTTCCTGCTTAATTATCCAGCACTGGCAAAACAAGTGCAGCTTTGGGTTCCATCGGTCAGGACCGAGTTGTGCGTTTAATCTTTCCCACGGTGTTCACATTTGCTCCTAACCGTGTGGACGCAGAGGCAGCAAGGAACAGGAAACAGACTGCTTTCCCCTGCGCCCACAGTTAACTCCAGGGTTCTAGGTCGTCCGGGAGGCTCCTAACCAATCAGATGCCCCCTGGCATTAGTGTTAAAGAGCCACAAGTTTGAAGAGCAGGGAATTGGGGGTGGGGGGTGGGGGGGGGGCTGGTCTTATTCATGAAGCAATGAACACGAAATGAGTAAACTTTGGATTCTAGTCCTCATTCTGCCACTGGCTCCCCCAGCTGGCCTTTCATCACCCGTCCCCGCTCATACACCCCATGCTCCAGCCATTATGAATTTCTGGAGAGCCCCAAATGCATCCCTCCACACTGTCCCTCAAGTCACGCAGAGGCACTCACTTCATGGGGCAGTCCCTTCCATCTTGGCCCACCCCAGTGAGAGTGCTGACTGACATTTCTACGGTGTTTTTGAATGTACAAACCATTTAAAAAATTTACTGTATTTCTTCATTACCATTTAGACCCCTCGTACCTCCTCCTCCCCCACAGTCACCACACTGTTGTCCACAAATCATTGGCAATGATCTCACTGAGTTAAAAACAAGGGAGTTTGGGTTGTTCCAACAGCAGCACCCTTATTTTATTGATCAGGAGAAGCAGGGGAATGTAGTTTAGCAAGGCTCCTTCCGCTCCCACCCCCTGGTGACTAGTTGGGAGCTAGTGAGGTTTGGGATAAGGTCCAACTCCAAATCCCCCCTTCTTTAAGGATTTGGAACCCTCCTTCCCTTGCTCCTTACAATAATTAAACCTAAATCTAGCTTTTAGAGCAAAGCAAAACAAATACACGCTCCCTTTCAAACCACTGGCCTTCCAAACACTTGCAGGCAGCCACTGGCCGCCCTCCAGGACTCAGCCTCTCGCACTCCAAAGTGCACAGAGTCCGCTTGGGGAGTTCGTGAAGCTGCAGCTTCCAGCTTCTAACAAGCCCTGCCTCCTCCCAAATCAATCGCTCAGCAGAGAAGAAAGAAACCAAAACTATCACTTTCAAAATCAAAGTAAAGACTTGCCATATTCTTTTTTTGTTTCCTGATCCCCTGCATTGATAAAAGTGCCCAAGTTAATATTATGCATTTACTAAATACATTTGGGCAGGGGGACTTCATCCCAGGCCCATCCTTGTCTTGGAAAGAGCCTCCGCTTTTTACACATTTCTAAACCTACATGAATAACAGTCATCCCTCCAAACTGGGAGTGACTGTGATGCTGCCTATTAGGTGCCCAGTGCCCAGTGCCCAGCCAGGTGCCCAGCCAGGTAGCTGCTTCATCAATGTAATGATTACTCCCTTCAACCAAACCAAACCAAAGAAAGGAAAAACTAAAAAAAATCTGGGCATAATCAGTTGCGCAAACTATTTACACACTGAAATGAGACGGGAAAATGCTTCCACTGAAAAGACCACGTGGCAAGAAGCTGCTTAAGCCCTTCCCGCAGGGGGACCTAATGGCTCGCTGTTAGGAATCGCGCTTCGGAGGAGCCCGTGCTTTGCTGCCCCCTGCTGGACGGAACGCCCACCCCGCGCCAGCGTGTCTGGCCACTGGGCTACAGCTCCCAGGGGACCTGTGTCCTCGCCTAGCAGGTTATGCAACACCAGGCTGCAACCAGAGCTTGTTTGAGAAAAGGAAATCACTGAGCTGACTTCATGGCTGTTCGGTGAAACCCGTCCTAAGGGCAAGAGAGTAGTGAAAATGGCTTCCCGACGTAGAAGGCATAGAACAAAGTACATGAATCCTAAACAGCAGAGGGGATTGATCATTCCTGTTTTGTAGACCAGAAGCTGAAGCCCAGGGGAAATTAGGAGAAGGAGACATAACTAGGGAGAGATGCAGCCAGGTTTTGAACTGGGGCTTTTCTGACTTCAAGATCCCAGGTTTTCACACCTGGCTCTGCCTTGAATGAGCTTGGGAGCTGGACCAAAGAGTCATGTCGGGTCTTGATGGTCTTTACTTCCTTTTTAAAAAAAGATTTGGTGGTGGTGGTGGTGGGGGGAATAGAGGCAACTGTACTTGAACAATTAAAAAATAAAAAATAAATAAATAAAATTTTTAGGGAGGGGAAGGCAAAGAGGGAGAGAAACATCGATGTGAGAGAGATGTTGCCTCTCGAACCCTCAATCCAGGCATGTGTCCTGACCAGGAATCAAACCAGCAACCTTTCGCTCTGTGGGAGGACACCCAACCAACGGAGCCACCCTGGCCTGGGTGGTGTTATTTTCAGGATGAGGGGCCGGCTGAGGTCAACTTTGAGTTCCTTTTCCGCTCTCGCATTGAATACAAGCCTTTGTTACTAATACGCTCTTGTGGCAAAGAAATGGATGGCGGGGCATCTCCTGCTGGGGGCCCACCAAGCACAGCTGCTGGGAGAAAACTGCACGCCCACCCTGCAGTGCCCAGCGCGCCAGGTCCCGCCCTAGTCTGCCGAGGCCACCGATGTCCCCTGAGCCAGCCTTCGAGCTTTTAAAATCTATGGACGAAATGTGCCCAAAAGCCTGCCATGGCCACCCAAGGTGCGCAGTTTATGGGGCAGAGAAAGGAATATTACAAACCGAGCAGGTCCATCCCGAGCCCCTGAGAGCCCAGAGGAGAACGTTTTTGGGTTCCACAGGGAGAGTTTGGGTGGTCCCACCGAAACAAGACAGGAAAAGTGCTTTATTGACACTTGATCAACATACAAAAAGCTGCCCATATTTAATGCCTACAACTTGATGTCTTTGGGGCGAGTGTATACCTGTGAAGCCATTGTCGCAAACAATGCCGTAATTGTGTGTTGTGTTTTGTTTTACTATTTACTGTTTGCCATTTACTTCAGGCTTCTTTGCTGTCTGACTCAATCCTCAGGCGGTTTTAGTCTGGTTCTTTGCTGGTGTGAGACGGAGGTGGATGTTTCCATCTTGTCTAGTTTAGATATTGACTTGTAACATTCTTCTAGCTCACTGCAATCCTCGGCTCGTAAAATACGTTACAGGATCTCTTCTTCCACGTGGGTTTATGAAGCATCGCTGCCTCCCAGACAGTGTAATGGGAATCTTCAAAATCCCTAAACACACAAATGGGAAGACACCTCAGAGATTCTACGATCCCATCATTTAATCTTACGGATGACAGTCTGAGCTGCTTGTCCAGATGAGGGTCGTCCTCTGGAAACACTAAAAAGAGATGGATCCAGTGTCTTTTCTCAGACTCGGGCTGGTATCTTTCATACATTTGCAGGAAGGCATTAGGAGTGCTGAGTGAACACAGAATCAGGACAGCCGCCGGAAAGTTAACATTCATTTGCCAGCTGAGAAAGTCAGGTCCAGGGTCAAAAGTAGTTTAGGGCCCTTTCCAGAGCTCTCCCTCTGAACCTGGAGCCTGGAGGGCTACTGAGGTCTCATGGAGACCTTAAACCTCACAGTATCTAAGAAGGTCGACCTCTGAACTGATGGCAGAATGCCCATCAGACACCGATGAAACTGCAGTCCGAGACGGTACCTGGCAGCATTTCCCGACTGAGGGCACATGCCAAGCATAACTGAATGTGAGTATGATGAACAGCGATGGACCACTGACAGGTGGCAAGGCTGTCAGGACAATGTTCCCAGCCGTTCTGGAATCCCGGGGAGATCCTGGGAGGTCCAGCCGCATGTCCTGAACGCTGTCACCCCAGCTGGGAGCAAACTCTTACTCCTAGTCTCTGAAAAAGCAAAAAAATTCATCATTTCATTCTAGCTATTTGTGTGTTGGTTGGGTGTTTTTTTCGTTCCACCCACGAACTTCCTTATTACCATGGCATTTGTGTGGCTTGTCTTTTCTTTCATGCATCCGGAGCTGTAAAGAAACTACGTAGGAACCCACAGCACGCCAGTGTGTTGGGAAGTGAGGGGGTGGGGCAGGGCATTCTGGAAGCCCCAAGATGAACTTGGTCCAAATTCCAGGAACATATATATAACTTGTAGCTTTTATTTTGGTGGGGTGGGCAGCAGGGGGATGAGGGGGAAGGTATGATACTGATATGGAGTAGCAAGCAAACTTGCATGGATCTTTAAGACAAAGCCCAAGATTTTTAAGGAAATTCCTTGTTTGAAGGTGATTGCTTCCAGCCATTGACTGCTGACCCCTGGGGGGGGGGGGCACATGTGAAAAGTATAAGATTAGACATTGCATTTCATCTAAAATTTTTTCCGTAGAATTATGATTACTCCTACCACTGCCACTGTTGCTCCTGCTCCCGCTATTTACTGCCACTTTTTAAATTTTATTTATTTATTTTTAGAGAGAGGGGAAAGGAAAGAGAGAGAGAGAGAAACACCCATGTGTGGTTGCCTCTCGCATGCCCTGCACTGGGGACCTGGGCTGCAACCCAGGCATGTACCCTGACCAGGAATCGAACCAGGGACACTTTGGTTTACAGGCTGGTACTCAGTCCACTGAGCCACACCAGCCAGGGCCAGTCACTGCCACTTTCACGAGTACTCCTGCTAATAGCATTAATAATAGACACTCCCCTCTTTCTTTCTTTATGTTTTTTTTTAAGTTGGAGACACCCCAGGACTCTAGGGAGCTAGGACGGCTGCTAAGCTCTGCAGAGCTTTGAAAACACGGCGTTTCCTTTGACTTTCCATCTCAAAACTCATCTGGGTCAGGACGAATAATGGCTAAAAATCATTAATAATAAAGGCGGACCGGCCAGCAGAGTGGCCATCAGCACGTCCCAGGCTGACGTTCCTGTGACACACTGACGAGGCTGCTGGGGGCCGGCAGAGCGGGCGGGGTTCTGCTACCCCGTGCCTGCTCACACGGAACTGCAGGGACTGCCGCCACACCTGGAACCCATCTGGGACACACCACCGTACGATCGACTTAGGGCGGCAAGCAATTGTGGCGGTTTTCCAGTTATGAAAATAAAAGACTTCTCTTTGGGCTGATGAGTCGCAGATGTGCAAGGGCCTTTATTGCTAGATGGTGATCACGTGGAAGGAGTCTGTTGTTTTCTCCTCTGGGTTGTGAGATGCCACTGACATCTCGGAATGAGCTCTTCGGAATGACATCTCAGAATGATGAAGCTTTTGGAAACCGCAGCTCTTGCTGGTGTTTCCAAAAGGTTTGAGGCTTGGTCTGTTCTTAACTGGAAAAGAATGTTATTCATTCATTCATTCATTCATTCACTCATTCATCCAACAAATATTTACCCCTTGCTGCACACGCTGTTCAGCACTGAGCACACGATAAACACCCACAGGCATGTCCCCCTACCCTCGCCACGGCACTTTCCATCTAGACAGGGACACGGATAAGCAGTATGACAAAAGGAATAGAGAGTGACACACAGCACATGGAAGCAGACTGTGGGCCTGACTTTAGGAATCAGAAGAGGCTTCCAGCAAGTGTGGTGTCTACCCCAAGAGCTGATGGAGTAAGACAAGTCAGGCGAGGCTGGTGCAGGGGAGGCTGCAGACCCAGGCAGCAGGAACTGAGACCACTGGGAGACGCCGGAGGGTGGGAGACTAGGAACATGGAGGAAGGACACGGGCCTGAAATTCTGGTTCAGGGCTGGGACGGCAGTCTGTGTCATCACTGATACCCCAGCCCAGAAGAGCAAGGCCACCCCCACATTGGGGTCCATCCTCCGCATGGTTTTTGGCTGGATAGATCGGGCCTCCTCTCCAGCATCACTTAATTGAATTTGGGGCTGTCCCACAGATACACTCTTAGCTGCCGGGGTAGGAGACTGTGGGTGAATAGACAGACGGCCGGTGGGACCGGATTCCTGTGGCCACTTTCGGCCCTGCTGTGATGAGGCCTTGGCCAGGAGGTACTCATCCAGGCCAGCCCAAGGAGAGGGGAGGATGCCGGCAAGCGCCCGAACAGGGCTGCGTGGCTCCCTTTGTGGCTTCTCAATGCGTTTCTAGGTCTTTATAGTCTCGGAAACTGTTCTCACAATGCGTAGAAGCAACTGAAACAATGCAATTATCCAGAAGTTCTTTAAAAGACTTCCCTTCCAAAACAGGTTGGGCCTGAATATTTTTAGGTAAATTCTCTCAAATCCTTAGTGATGCAGTTCCTATTCTTCATAAACTTCTCTTGGAGAAAGAAAATACTACCCAGTTCATTTTATGAAGCTAGAATAATCTTTTAAAAACTCTTGAAGCATTTCTCCCTCTCAAATTCCCCAGGCTTCCCTCCCCCTGTTCCTTTTTCCTCCTGTCTTTCTCACACAAATATAACTATTGACCAAAATTAAATAACAGATCAAACACTTCTATAAAAGTCCCACCAAAAATACTAGTAAATTAAAAATTTAAATGTAGTAAAATAATAATTTACTACAAAAATATAATAATGGTTTAAGATAAGAAAACCAAATGCTAGAACACATTATATTAATAAGCCATATAGAAATATGAAAAGCAAAAAGATTTCTACACACTAGCAACAGAGCTAGCAAATGAAATTAAGATAATTTCAAACAGCCTGGGCGAGGAGTTGGCTTAATCTAGACATTTGGAGACGCACGTCTCCTAAAATTCAGGGTTCCCACCTCCCACGTAAGAGGTAAGAAGTTCTCTCAGACACGTACACCAAGGGACACGTGAAGACAGCTGGCAGTGCCTTATCTGTGTGAGGTGGCGTTGGGAACAGCCGCAGGCAACAGTAGAAAGAATCAGTGAATGTAACATGTCCTTACAGTACAGCATCAAACAGCAATAAACATGAATTACACTTACAAACATAGATGAATCTTAAAATTTAGTGTTGACTTAACATCCCAAATTGTAAAAACATATATATATACGATTTGATTCCATTTATATACAGTCAAACAAAATTAGGCAAACCTAAAGAATTATACCACTTAGATGATAACACTAGACAGAAAAGCAAAATAATTTGGATTTTCTCTTTAACTTTTTTAAAAAAACTACTGGAGATCTTAGATGAGCATTTATTCATTGTATGGGAAAAAAATGTTTTGCTCGATAGTCCTCAGGAGGGTTCTCTAGTGAGAGGCCTCGGTACGTGCACACTTCCATTCCCGAGGGGCCCCCTTCCTGCCCCTCACCCTGGAATCCATACCAAGACCTCTGTAGTTTTCCTGAACGTCATTTTTCTGGCCACCGCCTGAGGTTTTGGGATGTAGGGACATGTCAGGTTTACTTAACCGAGAGGGTGTGACACAGGACAAGGAGGGGAGTCCCTCGTTGCACTGACTTGGGGAAGGGAGTGGGAACCCACAAGGAGGTCTCCCAGGCACAGACATGTTGATATCCGCAGAGGTTAAGTTCAGGATGCCCCGAAATGCTTTCCGAGGTCTATATGTTCACATGACAAGTGAATACATTTAAAACGGGGAGACGGCACGTTCTTCCAAGAGTCCTTTCCATTCTTCTGATTATACAGAGTCTGTTTTGCATATTGAAAGGTGATCACATTGCTTTAGAGGCAGGACGTCTAGGAAGCTGAAAGTAACCTTGTTCTGCGCCTTAACCATTTGAGCCTTGCCTCGCCGCGGATACAAAACTGCATCGTCACACAACGAAACCCCCATTCAATACAAAACTGGCGTGCTTTCTTCTTCTCCTACACCTCGGATCTTCATACCATTTTGTAGTGTTTTTAAAGTATTTAGAGGCATTTATTTTCAGTTATTTTAAGCACATCTTAAGGAATTCCTTCAATTATTTTTTTTATTATTACACTAGTTAGAATTAAAGAAATTAGTGCATGGAGATGAACAGTTCTCAAGTGGACACGATTTTGCTCCCTAGGGGACACTTTGTGGTGCCTGGAGACAATTTCAGGGTCCCAACTATGGACGGGTGCAACCGGCACTCAGAGGGGGGAGGCGTGGGGTTTGGCTAAACACCCTGCAATGCACAGACCAGCTTCTCACAACAGAGAACACTCCAGCCCGAAACGCGGGGAGGGCCGAGGTCGAGAATCCCCTGGTGGAGGCAAAGTGAAGACAAAGCTGATTGGTGTCCACGTCTTTGTCTTTGCTGTGCAAAGTAAAGTCTTCGAGCTGCACAATGTTCGGCTGGTTCCCAGACAACAGCCTCCTTGCTCCTTGTTGTTGTTGTTGCCCAGTGGGTCCAGGCCATTTATGCTTCTCAGCAGTCCAAATAGCTTGCTATTTACCTAACAGAAGGCTCCACTCGAGAACACTTCCCCTGCGAGACCTCTCTCAAGGTGGCTTGGTTTGGTGACCACATTTAGCTGCATGAACTCTCCCCGAGTCACAGAGCTAAATGTGTCTCATGTTCCATCACTGATGGCACCTTCTGCAAAGATGGGGTGCGTGGCAACCCCACAGTGATGAGAATGTCACTTTCTCCTTCAAAAGTTAACCGCTTCGGTTTCCTGAAGAATCTAGTTGTGTTAATTTGGGAGAATGAATGAAAACAATTCTAGCTGAAAATACCCCCAAGCCCGTGTGAAGGTCAGTTCCCAGCTAAAAGGGAACTAACCAGAGATCACGGCAGCTTCAGAAAGATAGCTGCGCTGTAAGTGGCCCAAAATCAACTCTTTTATTTTCATGAACTCTCTCAGGAGGCCTGGTGGGGGGGTCACCCGCGTCCCAGCGAGGCAAAGCCTGCAGAGCATGGAAATCCGTGCCAGAAGGACAGCAAGGCACAGTTTTGCTCCGTGGCTCCACCCTCAGACTCTGGTTGGGAAATCATAACAAAATACATGATACGGACGAGTCCCCGGGCAGCTTCTGAAAACAAGGCAGATCTCCAGGCTTTGCTTTCAGAACTCAGGCTAGTAAACCCAGGAGGGGAGCCCAGCGTACCTAACAGGCACGCCCAGGCGACCGGAAGTGGATTGGGAAGCGCTGCTTTGGGGCAGCACGCTGTACTGGACTCCCGTGCCTGCCCTACCTGTGGTTATTAAAGGCATTTCTCTTTCACGTCTGTCCTTGAGAGCAGCAATTTTCGACCTTTGTCATCTCATGACGCACGCAAACTACTTACTATAATTCTGCGGCATACCAAAAAATACATTGTTTGTCAACCTGACAAATAGGTAGGATTTTGATTGATTTATAAAATAATAATAATGATAATAACGGTAATTATAGTAATTACCTCCAGTTTTTGCCCCAAAGTGAGTTTTTAAAAAAGCAGGTGCCTATAGTTACAAAGTAGGATTTCTGGTACCAAAAATTAACCAATCAGATGCAAACTTATTATGCAACGTGACCAGTAAGATACGACTGTTTTATTTGGCCTATACATCTATGGTTCAAGGCAGGGCATTCACACCAGCTGTGTTGTGTTGTCTGTTCTCATTCTTTATCTGGCAATCTAAGGGACCAGAGGTGAGTGTCCCTGACTAAATAGTCAGGTATTGCATGTTCTAAAAATTCTTGCTGCACACTAGTTGAAAATCACTGCTTTAAAGAAGAGATAATGATTGATTGGAAAGAAATAACCTTGATTAACCACTGCTGCGGAAATGTTTGGCCTTAGTGTGGTCTATCTTGCCACGGCAAAATAAAATTAGACGTTATGCGTGAAAATGCTTCATAAATTGTGGAGAAAAAAGGCCTATTTTCACGCACTCAGCCAACGTGGCCTCTCACGTAACAAGGTGCTTAAGCGGCACGACAAAGCCGAGAAAAGCAGCCGAGTAGCAAGAAGTGACTGCATTGTTCTCTCTTGTTTAGAGCTTAGGAAACATGGAAGGGTCACGAGACACAGTGGTAATGTTTGACAGGATGACGGGAGTCTGCAGACCTGGCAGTCCATCACGGCAGGTCTTCATTGGGCAGGTGACTCGGCAGAAATAGATCACTCTGCTGAGAGTACATCAGCTGGCTTTTTCAGGAAGATGCACCCATTTGGATTCAGAATCTTCTAGAAGGCTTGGGTGCCTGGCCTGGCCCCTTACTATTTTCCATTCCACTCGAAACCTTGCTATATCCCTGCCCTCTATCAGGATCCTGGAAGTCCCCAGGATTACTTCCCCCGTTTGTGGAAATGAAGACAATTGTATTTACCTCATATGGTCACTGTGAGGATTACAATAAATTATGTGTGATAAGAAACATCTACACAACAAAGCACTTTCTTCCCTCTGCTTTTCAGCATCCAAAATATTTTTAACGACAAGGTCGCATCTGGGGTTAGTTCATGTAGCCAGGGCTGGCCAGATGGCCTCTCGCGTGCTCAAACTCCCAGCCCTTGGATCTCACACAGGGCTTGGTGCACTGGTGAGAAGTTCCTGGGGCCTGGCTGAAATGCCTGACCACCTCTGGACCCTTGTGAGGGCCAGAGAGCAAGATGGTGTCACTGCCCTTGGGGGAGTCCAGGGCCGGCTGGTCCAAAGCGTTGAGGATGCGGCTCCCTGCGGGGCTGCTCACAAGAAGTGTACACACCTTCAGTGTGGGCACCTCCTGGGCGCGCACGTCGTCAGTTATAGTCCCTACAACTGCAGCGGTTTTGCCCTCCTGGCAGGGAGCTTCATCTTCTGCATCACCCCAGAAAGGGACAGAGGCAGCCTATTGTGCGACTCAGGAACAACCTCTTCGGCACCAGTGCCTTGCCGGTGGAGCTGGTTTGTCTGGTCAGGAACCTGTGCGGCGTGACCAACAGCCTTGGCGGGTATCCTGGCCCTTGGGCTCCTTGGCGTTGAACCTTTCAGTCTGAGTTGTGGCAGATGCCTAGTCCCACAATGGTGCCTTCTCGTTCTCCCCTCTGCTTGACACCTATGCCCCATAAGACAGGGCAGTGCCCAAAGAAAGGCTGGAATGCCAAGGGGACACCTAAAATTCAATTTGTTATTATATACCAAAGCAGCCAACTGTGATGTCCAGTGACCAATGGGTGCTGAATCCATGTAGTGATAAAAGCCTAAATGTTGGTATTATCATATGCAGTTTACCTGGCCCATGTCTGTGAGTCTTTCTGCCCTATCCTGTAACACACATACACACAAATTGACTGAGTGACTGATTGAGTCTCATTTTTCCCAGCAAATGTAGCTCCCCTTTTACGGCAGCCATTAGCCTCCTTCTGAAGTCTTGCTTGATTGCCACCTACTACCATCTTTTAGCTTCACGGAGAGGTTGCTGCACCCTAAAACCGGTCCACGGAAACCTGAACGGGGCTGCAGACATCCACCACCACCCAGTCAGTGGGTGCGTTGGCTGCCCTAGAGGCAGCAGGGCTCTGAGGGGTTCTAAGTCCCATTTTTCTCTCCTAAGTATGTCCTGTATCGGTGAAGGGAAGTTGGTGTAAAGAGTCGCACAAAGTGGCAAACAGGGTGGACAGGGGTTGCCACGCAGCCTCGTCTTTGCCAGGGATGCCGGTGAGCCCCACTGAGAACCAGAACTCTATCGTTCACTTACAACGACCTGCTGACACAGGTCAGCATCAACAGGCAGTGATGGGTCTCTGGCTTCTGCACACCCCTCCCTGTTGGACCACTTGTGCTACTACCCAGCTTCACTCAACGTAATCCTCTGACACGGCTCTAAATGCCACTTAAAAAGCCAAGTTCACTGGCACAGAATTAACGCTGATACTCTTTGAATATATTAAAGGAATGTGCCGCAGGCTCTCAAAGAAATTCTTAAAACGGAGTACCGGAAAAGTCTGAAAATTAGAATGTGTGTGCAGTCTTCAAGTCAATTGGTTTGAAATGCAATATTTATAGGGAAGGTATATCTGATCTGCTTGCATAAAAGAATCAGTCACATTCATAGAAATATTTCTCCAAAGGCACATCGATGACTCCGTTTTTTGAGTAGGACGTAGGCACCGGGTATCTGCTAAGGACTGTTCCAGGTGAATTCAGGGATTGAAAAGACACTTCAACGTGGCTTCTTTCTTCCGTGAGAGTGAGACCCTGTAGTGTCGGATAGTGTGGATTATGAATGCAATTTCCAGAGACCAAGCATGTTCAGTGTCGGATGGTGTCTATTCTGAGTGAAAGGAATTAAAAGGAAGGAAAGAGTGGGCCCCAGAGGGGCAAGGGAAGCTTCAAGAAGAAGACTGAGATGGGCCTGGAGAGAAGGCCTGAGCTGATGCCGACAAAGGAATGGAGGAAGACAGCCCCCGAAAGCCGTGGTGGCGGGCGCTTGGGATGGGCGTGGGGCTGATGTGGTGTCTGCACACTGGGGGGGTGGGGGGGGAGGGAGAAATAAAGACCGAATTGGGTCACAGGTTCGAATGCCTTTGGAGGTGGAGAGAGGAGATGAGCAATTAATCCCATAAGGAGGAAGAAATCATTACAGACTTCTGATTGGAGCAGGGGATAGGTCACAATATGAGGCAGGTGTTAGGAGAATTAAATAAAAAATTACATTAGGGGTTTAGAGCAGAGAGTAGGGGATACTATTTTAATAACTGAGCGATGAAAAGCCTAGATTAGACGTATTTTCCTCAGAATTCTGATAACATTTATCTCTATTGTTTATTTGCCACCATGTACAACCTGTGTAATGGTCAACTTCTTTCAGCATTTCAAGATATATCACATGCCTCCTCCACCAACCAGCTTACATGTTGGGACTATATTGTACATTTATACTTTTTAACGTACTTATATGCTCCTAAAATGGTTTGCCCATAGTTGAAAAACAAGAAAAGTAAACAAAATTATTTGTGTGAGTACATTAGAATCTTTAAAAATCTTGGTAAGAGATGGAAAAGCCAGGGGAGAGAGTCAAAGGTATCTCCCAACCTTCTGACCAAGGGGTTAAAATAACAGCAGCTTAGGAAAGAGTTTGCTGTAGGGAATGTTGAGGAGTTCAGTTTTAGCCGTGTTGATGTCCAGGTAGGAATATCATGTTGGCTTTTGCAAACAAACAGTGTAGCTGAGAAACCGTCCATACTTGTACTTCCACTTACCACTGTCTCTTCTTACGACAGTGCCCTACCATGACATTATTGATTATCTACCTGTTCCCTTCAAATGAATGCTCTATCTTTGCAAATACGGTGAATGCAGGATCCATGTCTACTTTACCTTTGTGGATAAAGTACTACTTGATTTTCTACAACACACTTCAGCATCGTGCACTGCACAGGTAGGTTATCGATAAACATTGGTTGTATCAATCAGCAGACTGACAAATGTTCGTCGGGGTTTCTCAGCCTCAGAGGTTTTAACATTTTGTGTTGGATAGTTCTTTGTTGGGGGAGCTGTCCTGGGCACTAAGATGTTCAGCATCATCTCTGGTCTCTACAGACTGGACGTTAGCAATAGCTTCACTGCCCAAGTTGTGACATCTGAAAGTGTCTCCAGACATTGCCAAATGGTGTCCCCTTACGGATGACATCAGCCCTGGTGGGAGAGCCACTGGGTTAGATAGTGGCTGGATTGAAGATACCAATTCAAGAGTTGTTCGATGCTTAAGTCCCAGTAAGAAAGAGAACCTAGAAAAGAAATAGCTGGTGGCTATGGACAAAGCTCTGGGCAATGAGAATGAAATTAGGGTGGAGAGGGGGCAGCCAGCAAGGGAGTATCCAGATGAATTGCTAGTTCCAGGACGCCTCGCCTATGTCTAGTACACAGTCTGCTGATCCTCTCCAATGGAAACATGCGTGCGTGCAAGCCACGGGTGTGATTTTAACTTTCTTAGTTGTCCTATGTAAAACAGTTAAAGTAAACAAATGAAATTCATTTTAATAGTATATTTAATGATCTGTATCCAAATTTTGCCATCTCAACATGTAATCAAGTTATACAAATATTCATGACCTATTTTTACTTGTTTTGTATGAAGTCCTTCAGGTCTCACGTGTACTTTACGCTGAAAGCCTGTCTCAGTGTGCTTATCCATTTCGAGTGCTCTGTAACCACCTGAGACCAGGGCTCCCCTGTTGGATGGGACCGGACAATTCGGTCAATTTAAATAAGCATTTTCTTGTCCCTTTCATTGACGTTATCATCTTTTTCACAAAGGGAGCTACCTGGGCTAGTGACATGTCAAGAAGCTTTATAAATGTACTGTATACTTTGTAAATAGCAGGTGTCACTTTGTTCAGCATAGAGCTCTATGAATTCTGGTAAAGGCACTGAGTTACATAACCATTGCAGCCAGATACAGAACAGGTCTCTCACCCCTAAAATTCCCTTGGGCTGCTATTTTGTAGTCAGATTGTCCCCCACCCCTACATCTAATTTTCTTCTTTCTTTAGGAGTAGGACGCTCTGCTTTTACCAAAAAATAGCTACAAGGAAAAAAGGCACGAGAAACAGAAGCACAGGAGGGAAGACACAACCCTTGTCATAGGGAGCACACCCTTTCCCAAAGCTCAGGTGCCAGGAGTGCCGCTTCACTTGAAGTCACACGAGCCCACTGAGAGAGGGGGGCCCTGGGTTTTCTCTTCCCCCACGTTCATCTGTCACCCCTCTGCAGGTTACAGGAATAGGAAGGCCTCTCCCAGAATACCCTGTGTGACAGATGGCAGGGCGGCACCAGGAGAGACCCAGAAGAGGAATGCAGGCAATCACGGCACAGGTGAGGCCCTTCCCCCGGCTCAGAAACAGGGGACGAAACCCGGGGCCTAATGCCTGCTAGAGAGAGCCTGCATTCCAGTTTCTGGGTTCTCAACTGTCTCTCTCTTTTCATGGCCTCTTTGCTTTACTCAGGAGAGACCCCGAGGGGGAAAAAATAGCCTTTCAGTGCACGTGCCGCTCCTGGAGTGAACGGGCCCAGACGGCTGCTCCCATCAAAGTGTCCACAGCCGGGCTTGTGCCAAGCTCCACGAGAGTGGGTGTCCGTGGGCCAACTGACAGCGGTGGCTCTGGCTCTGCCCAGCCTCTCAGCACTTCCATTCTGTTCCAAGCCGGGGGAGCAGATGGGAAGAGACACCTGGAAGCACCTTCCGCACATACATGTCCCTATTGGCGCCCAGGTGGGGAAAGGGAAGGTGGCCCGTATGCTTGACATCGTTCCAGGAACACATGCCTCCCGTGCTCTCCTTAGAATCATGCTCCAGAAATAGAGTGCTGTGAGTCATTTGCACACCCACAGACACAGGCAGACACAGAATACACACAGGCAAGCCCAGTGCCCTCGGTCCCCACTATTGCGCATGTGTGTGGGCCACTATAATGATGGCAGTTCTGGTCACCAGGGTGTCTATTCTTGGACACCTCCTTCACATTCTCCACACTTTATATATTCCTCTTAATACTTCTTTTCATCATCCACTCTCCCTCACATAAATGAGAAGTTATGAAAACAAATCAAGAGATGGCGATACCATAACGGATGGCACTGACCTAAATGTGCTGAATGGCCAGGTACTCTGAGTAAAATTATGCTGTAAAATGAAAGTCGAAAGCAATTCTATCAGAACCAGAAAATCCCTTTCAGCTCGTATGTCAACCTTGTACCGCATACCTCCCATCATTCCTCCGCAACACGCAGACCCTGGAAAACCTGGGGACCGTCTCGGAGGCTGCATGTCGGCAGTGGATGGCTCTCAACCAGTTTGGCCAAGTCATTGCAAGTTCACCGTGTCATTCAGTAAAATCGAGTGTCCTCATCAGCATGCGTGTTGAAAGGGGTGCTGTCCTGTGTACACTGGGACTTTCTAGGCGATGAAGAAAACAGGGGGTAGTGACAGGGGCGCTACTGTGTGTTCACAATTCCCCACTCATCTTCCTCTCGGGCTTGTGGGGAGGCGACCTGTTCCCAGTCTCCCCCGCCAACTGGATCCGGGCTAAGGAGATGTGGCCTGGAAGTGCTCCACGCCCCTTCCAGGCCTAACGCCTAAAACCACCCATTGAAATCACTGTACATACTCCCCTAATGGGCAACCAAATACAAGACGCCCCATGAGACTGTGAAGCCACTCAATGGGAGGAACCTGGGTGTCTGCTTGGGCAGGGCCTCTACGTCCAATCCTCAACCGCAATGGGCTGTGAAGTGAGTAGGAAATAAGACTGTGAGTCGCTGAGCTTCTGGAGTTGTTTGTAACAGAATTTTTCATTTTCTAATCAACACAGGTACTGGCCACCTGACTCCCGACTTTCCTCCCTTCTGGTCTCAGGTTGGGTCAATCATACCAGATGCCCTTTCAATTGGATGCATCAGAGAGGGAGGGATATGATGTTTATGAGTCTTTGGGGGTCAGAGCTGGTCTGCAACCCTGTCCAGAGTTACTACTGTTCAACTTACTGCTGTCTGTCATCCAGTTTTCATTTGCCTGGTTTTTCTCTACTGGGGGCGGTCATTAGCAACAGCTTAGATCTCCAAGGTCACAGGGGCAACACAGCAGTTACATGCCCATTAGAGAGTGATGGGTGGTGGGCTAGTAAACGCTTAGCATGTTGTTATATGCATATATATGTATGTATGTGTTACCAATTCTACTAATATTAAGAATATAGAGCACATAATTTACAAGTAATAAAATGTACAGTAGCCAATTGATTCTCACAGAATGCTTTCATGGATTTTTGCCAAACTCCTGTGTCCACAGGCAACCTAGCATTGGAATTCAATCACGATTTGACCAAGTCCCATCTCAATCTGCTAATTCTTTTCCTAATACATTTATTGTCATTAAATTGGATATCAACTCTATCATTAAACTCTTTCTCAGCCTCAAACAAATTCTATTCATCAAATGAAACTTTTTTCAATTTCAGTATTACATATATGGGAAGCGCACTCAGTTGTCAATTACATGAACAATTTTTGCTGAAGTAGATTATAGTTTTTGAATCCTGGAAAAATATTTTCACAAGTTTTCAGGCTAGTCTCATGTAATAGTTACATAACATGATTCCCTTTTGTGTTTAAGTTGTATTATTAATAGTTTATCAGTTTCTTTAGCCTAGATCAGGGGTTGGCAAACATTTTCCATAAAGGGCCAGACAGTAAATATTTTAGGATCTGTGAGTCCGGTGGCCATTCTCATCCCATCCCAACTCTGCACAAAAGCAGCTACAGACAACACATAAACAAATAGGCGTAACAGTTATCCAGTAAAACAGTTATCTGTTTTTTACAAAAACAGACCATTGGCTGAATCTGGCCCACTGGCTGTGTTTGCCAAATTCTGTCTAGGTAACCAGTAAAACAATGAACCAAGCCTTGATATATCCAATTCGCTCATTTGTTTGGTGTAAATACTCCCACCACAGTCCATCTCAGATGTTATGTGATGTCACTGAACGCGGAGGTGGGAGGAAAGCATCACGCGACACTTGGATCTCAAAGACACGACGGACACGCACGCCCTGGCCAGTACGGTTCATTTGGTTGGAGTTTTGTCTGGTAACCAAGGGCTTGGGAGTTTGATTCCCTGTCGGGGCGCTTGCCTGGGTTGTGGGTTCGATCCCCAGTCCGGGTGCGTGTGATCTCCAGTCTTGGTGTGTTTGAGCCCTCATTTGAGCACATGCAAAAGGGAGGCAACTGACCAATGTTTCTCTCTCACATGGATGTTTTCCTCTCTCTCCTCCTTTTTTTCTTTCTAAAGGCAGTGGAAAGATGTCCTCAGGTGAGCGTAAAAAAATATGGTAAAAATAACTGCAGACTGTGGATAATACTAAAGTATAGCAAATCATTAGGGATACAGAAGTGACACCTTTGTTTTTAATGTAATGGAATTGTAAGATTATATCATTTAATTTGAATAATGGCTGCATTTAATAACTTGTTCATAAAATTCCTAAAAACATGTTGTGTGATACCTAATCCTTCAGCTCCCCTTCTCCATGGCTGTTGTGTTAAAGTATCAGCCATGGATTTATTTCCTCCTGAGGCCCCGTTAGAGGCGCTGGAAGGTAGATATTATTGAATCAGTGATCTTGCTCAAAAGATGACCATCAACACTCAAGACTCAAGGCACCTATCGGTTCTTACTCACACGTTCAAAATTATTACAGCTTCACTGTGCATCAAAAACATGTTCAATGTTTTTCTTAAACATAGTCTGACTTCAAGTTATCTTTACTTAAGGCTGGGTAAGAAAGATTGTGGTATTTCCCAGTCAGGGCACATGCCTGGGTTGCAGGACAGTTCCCAGCAGGGGACACACGAGAGGCAACCATACATTGATATTTCTCTCCTTCTCTCCCCCTCTAAAGATAAATAAAAAATCTTTAAAAAAAAAACCAGAAAGATTGTGATATTACGTAAAAAAATCCTATGCCCAACATTTCACCCTTTTAAAACGTCTATGTCAAGATGAGAAAGTAAAAAACTCAAATGTAAACATACCACAGCAAAAGAGATCCTTACATAGAATATCTATGCATGAAGCAATATGAGTTCATTGGAAAGGACTCTAACTCTAGAACCAGAAGAATGTGGGTTCAAATCCCTGCTTTGATACATGCTTATTATATGATGTAAGGTAAATTTTCTAACCTTTTAAAGTCTCAGTGCCTCATTTTGTAAAATGAACCAAGAAGTTGTTATGAAACTCAAATGTGAAAAAATTATGTGAAGTACCACAATGTTCAACTTTTATAAAGCATTCAGTTAAATTCAGTAAATAGCAATTATGATTGTTATTCACTGAAACTTTTCTATTATCCCAGTAAGTTTTCTGATCATCAAGTTGATAATTAAAATACATATTTAAATGCCAATGGTTAGTCATACGCTTAATGGTTCAATACTTGGATTGGGGGCTATGTATTTCACATATGGAAAATAATACAATAATTAGTAAATAATAATACGAGAATAAACTCTGTGTTGTGTACTCACAACTGTTTGCCTTATCCTGTATACACACACACACACACACATTCAATATATCCTCTTCATTTTCATTATCCATTGGAAACCAGCAATCATACTGAAGAGCCCCAAATTTTCAGATCTACAAGACTGAACTGGCAATTAGCAATTACCCATGTGGTAAACTGAACTTCTTTTGCTTTTCAACTAGATATAAGAAATGTAAAAATGGCTTTCACTTGAAAGTAATCTAGTGGCCTACCATCTCAACCATCTGTCCACCGTACCCGGTAAAGCCGTCCGTGATGGCTTGTCCCAGCTGAACCAAGGTGCTCCATTTCAAGTTAGCATCCCCTTTTCTGTTCTGCCTCCCAGATGGGTACTATCAAATTTGGCGGTGGCATTACAATGACAGCATCTATTGCCTCTGACACCTCCACAGGAGCATCCTGAGCTGTCTATACAAACATCCAAATAATTTTTAGGAAGACTCCTCTGTTTAACTTCAGTAAGCACTGGAGAGTTCTAACCCTATAGTACACGCAGGCATCTTGGTTCTGTCAGACACAGTTGTCCTTCCCAATAATCTGCCCCCCACCCCCTGCTGACCCTCAATGATCTCTTTATCAGCTTCTTTGCTGATCGTAGGACCGCATTAAGGTTCTGATTCACTGTTGCACTTTTAATCTTCCCAGATTCCCACGGAAACATCCAACACTAGAGGCGATCTTTGACTTTCAATGCAATCATCTGCTTTTATTATTTTATCACTTAGACACCCACCCTGTGAACAGAAGTCATTTTTTGACTACTGAAAGAGTTCCTGGGGACTCTTTGGGTTGCAGGGGCTACTCGTGACAGCAGCGCGAGGTCACGCACAGACAGGGGACCCCTCATATGCAGTGCTCCCACCAGACAACTCTCCTAACAGGTGGATGAATCTCTATTGAAGCAGAAAAGCAGATACAGAGATAGAGAGAGAGAAACAGACAGACAGACTTTCCCCCTTCCTCTTTGAAGATAAAAATATTTGAATGTATTAATATACATTCCATATATACATTTCAAATCCAACTTATCTGAGCTGCACAACTGGATGTCACGAGCACCGGAAGGACAAGGAAACAAAGAAAACAGTATGTAGGAAAAACCCTGTAGTTCAAAAGAAGGGCAGCATCAGAATTATCAGAGGACACGTTCTCTGTTGAAACACATTATGCACCCAGCAAAGTCCAGGAGAAAGCTGGTTCTTAAAATCTAATTTGTATCTTCAATATGATTTCCTAAGACCTTATATAAATAAAAAATGGAAAAAGGACAAGTAGGGAAGATGACTTTCAGAGGGAAATTGTTATACTAAAAATGACAAATGCAGTGGAGGCCTCGAAGAACAGAATAGATAGTAAATCAAGATATTAGATAAACAGCTTGAGAAATCCTCCGAGAGCAAAAAACCCATAAAAACAAAACCCGCAATTAAGGACTATAAGGGAACTATAAAAGGCAAAGAAAATAAATCCAAGTGATTGATATATATGTAACAATTTCCCGAAATATATATATTACATTTTCCTACAGAAAAGCAGTAACAGAGAATAAGTATACTCATATGCATCTCTCTATACGTAGTGGAGAGTGGAGGCGTTGGTGGAAAATGAGGAAAGAGACAGGAGGGGTCCCGACCAGGGGCAAACTATCAGGTGATGCCCACAAAGTACCTCTTGTCTATCCTCATGCTACCAGTCCCAGATGGATGCAGACCCCTCACACACATTTCAGGCCTAACAATGGAGAAAATGGGTCTCAAACTGAAGTAAGGTAGGTGAGAGACGACCCATTCAACTTCCATCCTACAAACAGATGCCCCTCGCTGTCCCAGCTGCCCACTTTGGGACCAAGGATAGAAAGTGCAAAGACATGGGATGGAGGGACAGATGCCAAGTCCAAATATTTGGGACTCCACCTTCATTTTATAAAGAACTGGTATTAAGAGTGTCATCAGTACCATTTACTCATGAGAGTGAACCAATTAAGAATGAAATTACGGACTGTTGGTGATGATTTTAACTAATCCAGAGATTCTATAATGAAGCAGTCCCCTGTGTGGCCTAGAGAGTCTCAGAAGCCTTGATAGCTCTTGACCAAGGAAACCCCCACTGCTTCTGAACTCTTGCATGAGCTGCCCAAACAAGAAGCTGTGCAGTTCCAAGTGTTGTCACCTCTGATCATGACCTTGATTTGAGGTCCAAGTCTAAAGGCTGTTTTTGCTCAGCCCCTGACATCCCTACCTACCCTGGCATAGTGGCCTGACCAGCAGGCATCCCACTTGGCTTTGGCCTCCGTAGCAGTGGTTCTGGGAATCAACTCTAACCAGAGTTGCTCCACCCTACCCCCCACCCCTATTAAAGTGAATTTTGAACATATGTCATGACTTATATTTTAAGTTCAATTGTCCCACTGTTATCTTCCAATTTCTACAAAATTTGGTAACAGGTTGAAAAATATATTTATAGGGATTTCCTCTGTCGAACACATTTCTCCATTAAACATTCTGAAAAAACTAAAACACCCTAAATACAATAAAATTGTGAATATCTGAGTGACAGAATTACAGATGGTTACTTCCCAGGTTTTATGAAATGTTATTTAGTAAAGGTAAGGTTGAATAAATAAGAAAGCAACTTGAGTCACAGAAATCTTATAATTGTTAATATGTTTTCAAGATTATGCTTATATATATGCAAATGAACACAAAAATGTGTTATATGTGTGTATGTGAATGACTAGAAGTAGATGTATTAATATATACGTTTATATGTGTATTTAACTCCTAAAGCTCAAGGGCCTTACAAAAATAATCTTGCCTCCTTCACAACATCTAAAATAATTTGTTACAGTCTGTGGTCATTTTAAACCTGTTTAGAATTTTATTTTTACATTAATCAGCTGGTTTGCCTGGGACTGCAGAGAGGCAGGGCTCCACTGGGTACTGGAACCTGAGGAAACCTAATGGACCCCGTTCAGGTCCCCGTCAGGTAAATGATGAATTTATAATCATAATAAGAGGCGACTAAGGAAATCAAGCCCAATTTTGTTAATAGGTGTATCTTGGGATTAATTATGTCTGGGCTAGAAGCCAATGTCAAGATCACTCTTCCTCTGAGTGTGGCTTCATGTTCAGTCTTTTTGCTGTGTTCAGAATGCCAAAACCATACTGGCAAGTGAACTATTTTAGTCAAAATATCAAAATATCATTCATTTAGTTGGTCAACATGACACCAAACCAGCAAATTAGTCATTTTCCCCCTAAATTGAACAGATGTTTTGGTATCTACTGGCATAATCTTTCTACGTGTGATGTTTCTTACTTTCACCTTCAAATGCTCTACACTGCAAAGCATTATCCAAGAGTAGGCAAAGCCACGAAAAAGCAAACAACACAAGGTGAAGATGATTATTTTCAATGACAAAGAACTCATACTCATATCCCAAATACATAAGCCACCTCCACATGTTAGTAAGAAATGCACAGATAACTCAAACAAAACATGGACAAAGGAGCTGAGCAGGCACCTCACAAAAAAGAAATATCCAAAAGGCAAATAACCATACAAAAAGTTACTCGACATCATTAGCCATCAGGAAAATGCAAGTTAAAACTACAACAAGATGCCACTCCACACCTAGCAGATGGGCAATAACCATTGAATAACCCGACAGTAGCAAGTGCTGACAAAAAAAGCAGAACAACAGTAATTCCTGTGTATTTGTACACAGGGGTATACATTCATACAGTGCTTTTTCGCAGCACCTACCAAAGCTGAACACAGGAACCCCCTAGAGCCAAGCAATTCCACTGTTATATATGTTTACATGTATAAAAAAGATATTCACAGAAATATCTATAACAATATTCATGACAATCCCAAACTGGAAATAAACTCAAATGTCCAGGAGTAGCAAAATGCAATGATAAATCTAGTTCGACACAAAATCACTTCATGTACAACGGGGCCATAAAGCTAACCGTGATCAGTTCCCTCGGGCTGAGATGTGCTCCAGTCTGACACGGAAGCACCCAGAGCGATCCTTTGTGGGTAGCAACACAATTAAGCATTTGATTGATCATCTTGAAGGACCGAGTGTGCGGAAGGAAGTGGACTGTAAAACCGAACAATAAATATTTAAATACTTGCAACTACTGTGGGTAGTCAAAAGTGAGGTTGAAATTTTGCAAACGTTTCACATTCCAAATTTTCTACAATTCTTATAGGGCTCTCTGGCCTTATATCTAAATCAGTGATAAAGCATTTAAAGAAATTAATGGTACTCGGTAAAAGAATAGGGAAGAATAGGAAGTTTTTTTGCGTTGCTGAGAAATAAACATGAAGTAAGCAGGCTGTGAGACTGCCGTGGAGACAAGTCACTGGTGCAGCACGTAAGACCCCACAAAGTTCTCTCACTTTTCTGCCTCTGCCATCATCTTCCTGAGAGGTCTAACCATGTCATGCCACTGACATTTTTCTTTGTTAATGTATAAAATTGTCAGTTACACCTTCGATGCGGCCTCAAGACATTCAGTATTCAACAGACAGCCATGGACCTTGCACCATAGCAGCAACGTCCCGAGTGCGGGTGGCAAGAGTCAATGCGTAAGAAGCGAGTAGACACGTTGTGTTTGTATTATGACAGTAGAGGATGACGTTCTAATGGATTGAAAATGGGCGGAAAGGAGGGAGAATGTGAATCGGGGAAGATTCTGGGGTTTCCCACTAAGAAATTAAAAGGGGGGTGTTGCAACTTACCAAAACGATAAAGAAGGTGGGAAGGTCAGACTTCCAGGGTGAAAAAAATTCAAGCTCCAAGGCGGGCCTGTTAGTTAAAAATGCTTATTAGATATCCATCGTGGCCATGTTGAGCAAGCAGGTAGAGTCGTGAGCCTCAAATTCAGAAAGAGGTCCAGGCTGAAGACAGAGACCCAAGTGGCTTTTACAACCATGAGAATGGGGGTGACATCACCAAGGGGATGTACATGGACAGAAAGAAGGGCTTAGCACAGAACCTTGGGGGCCCTCCAAAGCTCAGAGATCGTGGTGGTGAGGAGAAACAAAGCAAAGGGAAATGCCAAAGACCTCACGGAGCTAGCAGGGCAACCAAGAGACCGCAGGTCCTGGGATAGGACAGGCAGAATGGTTATGCACCGCTGCACACAGGCTGACCGAGCACTGGACAGAGGTCTCTCCCTCTGGCTTCTAATTTTCACTAGACTAGGAAGTAGGGTTACCTGCTAGGCATGAGGATGGGACAAGATACAGGCTGTTTGGAGAAAGACAAAGCACAAAGCAATAACCTAGAGAGTGCCACTAAAGAGAGTCGTGGGGCGAAGGGCAGGCCAGCGGCCAGCATCATGCACAGAGAGTGGCATAATGTGGCTTGTGTTTTCCTCCAGCCCCAGTCAGATGCTCGCGGCAGGTGAGGAGAAGGTGGGGAGCTTGTTGGACTCAGGGTTGGGGCTTTCCCAAGTGACGACGCCAAGGGAGCTGAGGGTATGTATAAAACATTTGTGGACTACGGGACCTCAGCTGGGAAAGGAGGACAATGATACTATGAGGAGGTGGAGGGGAGTGGAAAAGTCACCGGGTCGGTGGACTGCAAATCCTGTGGGTGGAATAAGTTGCCTTGTGGTGTATGAGGACAGGAGCTGGTAAAGCATCAGAGGTAGTGATCCTAGAGCAGGGTGGTGAAGTTGAGGTCAGGAAGGGCACGGCACTTAGCCACGAAAAGGTCTAGAGGACTCCCGGGGAGCAGAGGGCTAAGGGGGGGGGGGGGGGGGGGGGGGGGGGGGGGGGGGGGTAGAGGACGTGGTCGCAGGAGAAGAGGAAGCCAGAGAGCTGAGACTGCAGAGGGCTGGCAAAGTCATTTGTAATGACTTCTCAAGGACTACAACAGGACTCTGCGGATGGGCCAAAAGCTGCAATTTCCTCCGAGAGATGAGGTCGATGTCCTTGTATAAGGAAACTCAAACCCGGTGGGGGATTTGGTGGAGGAGTCTGACGCGGAGTTTTCAAAGATGAAGAGGGGGATGGTCCGAAAGGAGCAGTGAGCAGCCCGGGACTGCTAGGGCAGAGAGGGAAGGAACCACCGGAGGAGGCTGCTGGGATGCGTCACCCTCTGGGAGACCACATTGCACCTCCTCAGAGCTAGAGACTGAGGCCGCAAGACTTTGGCTATGGAGTGGCGGGTTCAGAGGGCATAGTGGGAAGGTGGGGGTCTTTGATGGGGTCGGGTTGGGGGCGTCGTGGGGATGGGGGTCCAGGTGTTGAAGACAGGGCCACTTTTGGTCTCCCTAGAGTGCTTGGAGTAAACAGCAGTGGACTCACGAAGCTTAGTCCTAGGCTCTCCCTGCTCTATGGCGAGGCTGAGGGATGGGGAGGGGGCCGGGTGGAGGGGTCCAGCCAGGCTCTGCTTAGCTTCCCTTTGTCCCAGGCAGGCACAGAGACTCCTGAACTCGGGGTATTAGAGGAGTGTACATCTCACCAGGTCAAGCATTGATTATCACTACTTCTCCCCCGGGGGTGCAAACAGGCCTGCTACGCCTTGGCAGTGAGTGCGCAGAGCAGGGAAACAGGAAGAACAGGAATCTGCCCCAAACCCTCCTTCATGACTGCACCACTGTGTCCAAAGTTTCCAGGGTGGGTGGGAGTCTGACCAGCTCACAGCACAACGACCCCACGTGGCGCCGGATTAGAAAAGCCATCGGGCTGGGACTGGGCTGGGACTGGGGCTGGGAATGCCAAACCCCTTTCCGGTTTGTGTGCGCAATCAGGCGCTTGGAAAACATGGCCTGGCGAATGGGCTCCGGGTGGAGAGGGGTCCACTGGCAAATGGAGAGCACCCGCTGCGTTTCTGATTCACCAGAAACCATGTGGAGAATTAATATCCTGCTTACCGGGAAGCAAGGGAGTCCTCCTGGCTGGCGAAGAAGAGAGGCAGTCAAGTTCAAAGGGGCCGCGGCAGCTGCGGAGGAGGGGAAAGCAGTGTGAAGCATTATGGGAAATGGGTGGGGGCGGGGAATGGAAACTCAGCCAAGAATGGAAAAGCTGTAGTGTAAGTGGATAATGGATAGTGGAGATCTCGACTGTCCTAAGACGCTCTCCTTCAAAAAGAGACACCTTTAAAGTGATTTAATTTCACCACTGAACTCTTTGCCCATAAGATAAGGGCTCAATTAAGGCACAGACGGGCGCTGCCTTTGAAGAGATGAGTGTTTCAGGCTTTTTTAGATGCCCTGCAGGAGGGGAAAAAAAAATCAGGAATCAACTGTTTCTTTAACCCACCAGAATGGTGTTCCCTGTCCTCTGTGTGATTGCTCCCAGGAGAGGCCTGTTTCCCAGATTAGCTTCCATCCTGGACCTACAGCTGATGCCATGCGGCCCGAACGCACAACAGCCTCGGGGAACCACCGAAATGGAATCGTTGCTCAGGGTCCACACATGGCGGCATGCTTCCCCCACCACCACCACCAGAAAAAAAAAAAAATCAGAGGGGAATTGGTCAGTGAGACTTCTTGGTTGGCTGGGAATCTTTACTTGGTTTTCAAACCTTAGGTCGTGTTCCCCAGGTTCCTGGCATGCCACCTCTGGAAAGCAAGGCCAATTTTAATGGTGGAAATTAGCATGACGGGGAGAAGAGGAGCTTCAAGGTGAAGGGAAGTGGCTGTTTAAATGCATGTTTACATTCCTCTGACTGACGTTCCTGCTTATTCTGGGGGCTAGGCTGGAAGAGGTCCCATTGGTGGGGGGAGACCAAACGCACTGCTGCGGGTCACAGGGCGAAACTTTGATCCCACTTAAACACTGGATGCGTCGGTCTCCAAATTGTTCTGGGCACAGCACTCTTGCTCCCCTGCCTAGGGACTGCACGATGAGGGGGGTCCCAAACAGCCTCTCACTGTGGAGGCTTTCCCTGTGCGCATCCTTGCTCATTGTCAAAGACCAAAAGTAAACTGGACATTAGGGACGCCAAGTACTACTCATCCAGTTTCTGGTTTCTGTAACAACAGCGGAGGGCGATTGGGTACTATGACCACATATTCCGGGAATTGTCAAGATGCTGGGCAAACAAGCGATTCACTGCTGTGGAAAGCCAGTAAGAGATGACTAAAGAGAGCAGGACCCAGAAGAGCAGTGACTACATGATTTCCTAATGGTCTGAAAGAGTCACAGTGCGTCCTTCTGTACCTACTGTGACAGCGTATTAGCAGAGGGGCCCTCTGGACCAGGGAGAGGGCCCGGGTCATTAATCCTAGCTGGATAACTTTTAAGATAAGAGGAAAGAGGGGTGAAGGTAAGGGTAGCTGCAGATAGTGGGAAATTCTTTTTTACTGATAGGGATACATAGATTATATCTATAGTTTTTTGGATCATAAAATGCCTCTTTGGAAAATATAAAGTTTTAAACACTCTTATACTCTGGGGGTGTCATACATGCATGCATGTGTGACACACATGTATCAGATTTACATACAATTTTGGAGATTTTCTGTACTCCTAAGTCTAACCCATTAAGCCCGGTTTAAGAAGTCTTGCCCTGTGTAGATTGAGGGAAATATTTTATCTAATAACAAAATCCCCTTTCTAAAAGTTTGAAAATATTTTACTCAGTGGGGATATTCCTCATTAAAACAAATAAGTATATACTCATATGGTGTTGAGTTTTTGGGGGTTTTTTTTGTCTGATTGAACTTACATTCTTAAGTTTTTGTCTCCAGTTTTTCTCCTAGGCTTTCCTTGTCAATGTGTTGCCTCCGCAATTAAATATGGGCAAAACTTAGTCATCTATTAATAAAATATTGTATTAGCACTGATGATGTATAAGTAAATATGCTAAGTGCCCTGCTAAGTATGCAGAGATGAACAAGCCTACAGTAAAAAAAAAAAAGAGAGAGAGAGAAATATTTTATAAAAGCAACTCTAATACATATGAAATGTAGCTGCAAAACAGGAGTCCAAGAAGATCAAAGTAGGAATGTTCATTTCCAGGTGATGAAGTCCAAGAAGATCTCCTGTGTGTGTTCGCACCAGCATCACAAACAGAACTGACTACAACAATAGCAGGTTGCGAGCAGCATCTCAGGACAGGAGAGGGCAGAATGGGGAGACGAGTTTCAACTTTTTCTTTATGCACCTTGGATTCTTCACATAAAACATAAAACAAACAAGTTTTACTAGTGTGTTTTAAATAAATAAAAATATGGCTGATAAAATTTACTTTTAAATTTTTACTTATTTCTAAAAACAAGACGTTCCCACAAAAGTAATAACCCACTGACTCTGTTTAGCTAGGCAGA
This sequence comes from Sturnira hondurensis, assembly GCF_014824575.4. NCBI lineage: Eukaryota > Metazoa > Chordata > Mammalia > Chiroptera > Phyllostomidae > Sturnira > Sturnira hondurensis. The sequence goes on along the minus strand of NW_028082350.1, from coordinate 12,033,162 downwards.
AGAACATAAATTAAACTAAGGAGAAGTTAGTTTCTACGACTGTGAAAGAGAAGTTTTACATTATTTAAATTAAATTAGAACTGAAATAAAAGAATCCTAGTGGGTTAAAAGGTCTTGAAAAAAGTTCAATTTTATAGAAAATACAAGTTATCAAAATAACTGGAGAAAAAATTAGAAAATGTGGAAAAATAATAACTCTTAAAAAATAAAAACACATCAAAGAATTACTTCCAAGAAAACTTAGCTCTGATGATTTTAGCAGCCAATGTTTTCAAACAGATGATTTCAATACCATAAAACCAGTGGAGAGGAGCCAAAACCTTTAAAGCTACTTTATTGTATGGCAATGGAAATATATAACTATATGTTTGTGATATATATATATATGTGTGTGTGTGTGTGTGTGTATAAATATATATGTCAAACCCACATGTATACACATAGAAAAAGGATACATCTATCAACTTCCAGGGAAAAGAGTGTGAATCTAGAGAACCAGAGACCTGGAGCAATGTTTGGAAGAAAAAGCGAGCTGGATCAGAAGGGCATAGAAACCAGAGGGAAAGATGATGCCCACAGAAAAACAACATGCAGACTAAGACCATACTTTCCCCTGCTGAAGCCCTCAGGCCACGTAAATCGGAAGGGGCTCACACAATTCATAGAGCAGAGCTGACTTGGAGTTCCAACTTGAACAATACAACAATTTTAATCTTGAGTACATTAAATAACATATACTAATAAAAGTGATTAGAACAACATGGAGAAATCGACAAGCCTGCCAATGCAATGGGAAACTTTTCAACTTGCGTCATTGATAGACGAGGCTGACCAAAAAAAAAAAAAGAAAGAAAAAGATTAGAAAAGATATGCAGGATTTAAACGACACAACCAGTAAGAGCAATCTAATGAGTATTGCTCACGTATCTACAGTCGGGGCCCAACCAAGGAAACACAAACCGTGTTAAGTGTTCCAAACAGGAGTGAGGGGATTTAGTGCAAGAAATTGGTTACACATGTGATGGAAGAGTCACAATGACAGATGGGTGTTCTGGAGCCAAGAGATTAGCAGCAGCAGGAAGCCACCACCCTTCCAAAGCTGAGATCAGAAATAATGGACAGCTTTCTCCAACAGTTTTCCCATAATTAGTTGAAGAGGAATTTGGGGCCAGGATTTAGTCTGGTTCCGCTTTTCTTAAGGGATCCCTCTCCTTGCTCCCAGGGGAAGCGGTTTTGGACGTTGCCTTCACTGCTACTGCTGGAAGTTTGAAGTCCAAGGGGACAGAAGTTTAATGAAGAACAAATAAAGACAGCTCTGCCTCTTTACTTTCTCAGAAAGGAAAAAAGAACTGCCAAGATGTGTTATATAAGGATCCTTCTCTGAAACAAATCAGCAGATGGAAGCAGGAGCAGGCAGTGTTCCAAAAAACTCCAATACAGAAAGCTTGACAGGCGGCCATATCCTGGCGAAGGGGTTGAACTTCAAAGGTGCAGGACTTCCTCAGGCATCCAGGCAGCAATACCGTGCCATCTCAGTAGAGGGAGCTGTCAGGCTGGCCCCCAGCTCCTGCTAGTGATGTGGGGTGCTGGCGGATGTGCATGCTGTGCTCTGAAGCAAAGAGTGAGGGAGAACTTAGCTCCCCGAACCACGTGTCTTTCAAGCACAGCTGGCTGCATCGTTTGGGGGACCCAGTGCAAAATGAAAATACAGAGTCCTTATCTAAGAAAATACTGAGAATTTCTAGACGGTGGCAGCAGAAGAGTAAACCAAGCGCGAGGTCCTCAGTGGAGTGCGGGACCCTGTGCCGCTGCACACGCTGCGTGCTAACGAAGTCAACCCTACTCCCTGGTGTGAAAGAAACACTCAGGCGCACGTGCAAACTACAGCATGAACCCTCTTCAGCAAATCAGTTAATGACAAAAACCCAGAGATGAAGAAAAACAAAGAACTTAAGGATGAAGACACTGCATGGATGGGGTGAGCATTGAATTTATCTCGATCTATAACAAGTACTAAACGATTTCGGGAATGATGGTCATAAAACACGAATAGTTGACAATAAGAGAAAGAATGGAATGGCTAATGCACTTACCTAGCCCTGCAGGTAATTAGTTGGTACTATCTAAAGTTACATTATGTAGCTAATGAGATGTATTGACTTCACACTCTCAATGCCTCATTTAGTATAATTTCTCCGTTTTAGAGAGATTTTTTTTGTTGGGCAAGCTCTCGGGGAATAAAGAAAAATTTATGTGAAGGTTAAGGGATCTCATTTTACTTCAGTTTGTTTTTCTTCGATATAATATTCAGATAAATGACTTTATTAACATATCAACTTCTTTTGAAAAGTAGGTGACGTTTTATGCAAGCCCAGCTGTTCGTGATTATTCACAGAGGGTAGGATCTGAGTATTTTACTTTCATCTTTACTTCCCCCCGATCGCCAGCTAGAAAACCAGACAGAATGAATGAGGCAAGTATGCTGGGATGCTGGATGGACAGTAGGCGGTGCAGGACCGTAATCCTGGAGATGAGAGAGACAGACAGGTGAGCCTCAGCTTTCTTCTTTAGAGAGGCTGTCCAAATAACTGTGCAGGGAGGAGGGCCTGAGGGCCTGTGCAGGCGAGGGCCCTGGCTGCTCTCCTTGGGATGAGACTGCCGCTGGGGAAAGAGGAAGCATCTAGCGACTGGGGGAGAGCAGTGGCGAGGAAAGTTGGGATGGTGGCCTGGAAATTTGTCTCCTCGGTGTGTAATCCGGAGCAGGACTACCCGATGCATGATTAGGTAAAGAGCTGGCACCAGAGTGCATCTCAGGGCATCACGTCCGCCCTGGATGCAGTCTTGTCATGAAATGTCAAGGGGTCCAAAAAGTGCATTTGTGAGGCGTTGACCTGTTTGGTCACAGACTCCTTATCTTGCCATGGACTGTAATACTTTGTGGGCACAAAGGCAGTTTGAGGAGCACACTTTAAATAGCACCAGTCTAAAGAAACTTGCCCGTATGCACAAAAATATATACAAACAGTTACAGCACATTACGATGGTGAGAAGTTACTGCATCGAGAGAAAATGAGAAGCCCTGGCTGGTGTGGCTCAGTGGATTGAGTGCCAGCCTGTGAATCAATGGGGCACAGGTTTGATTCCCAGTCCAGGCACATGCCTGGGTGGCGGGCCAGGTCCCCAGTTGGGGGCATGCAAGAGGCCACCACACATTGATTAGGGGTGTGTGAGAGGCAGCCACACTCTTTCTTCCTCCCTCCCCTTCTCTCTAGAAATAAACAAATAAGTAAATCTTTAAAAAAAGACTGAATGAATAAATAAATTGTAGGATATTGATTTAATAGAATCAATAGTCATATAGTCACTGAAATAAAATAATGTGTATACAAACATATGCATAGTCTCAAAGTGCATAATTTCAAATATAAAAGATAAGAATACTATTGCATTTACATTAAGTAAAAACCTAAAAATCAATGCTCTTCTATGCTTCTGGAAGCCAATATGTGCATGTAATTTTTTTATAGACTAGAAGATATCTATCTACTAAGTGGGCTATCTTTGGGGAAGTTACCACTGGGAAGGAGAAAATTCAGATGGGAAATAGACAGCAAAGAAACTTCGAGGCTATCCATAACACTTTATTCCACTTATTTTAAAAAGTGTCAAAAATATTAACAACGTTCAATATTGGGTGGTAGGTTCATGGATACTTGATATATGTTATTTGTACTTCTCTGTATTTTTAAATTTCTCCAGAAAAACCCAACACAATGGAGCAGCTGTACTTTTAGTAAATTATGACTGCCCGTTCCCCCGATGACTGCTCCAGTTGTATGGGAAGCGTGGATCCCCACCATCTGTTAGTGAAATCTCACATCCGCGGACAGCCCAGGGACATCAAAGGCTGACGTCTAAATCGGATGGCAGAGCGCAGACACTTGAGGACATTTGATATCTGTAATCATTCGGGCAATAAATTCTGGAGACAAAAATCGGATTCCATCACAGAGTTGAGGAGGAACAGCTGGGTTTTCAGATGAAATTATCAACGGTCTTGATTAAGGCTTTATACATGACCTTTGGTTAATTTTTTTTCTGCCGGGTGGGAATAAAGAGCTTTCTTAGCCGAAAAACATTCACAGTGCAAGCTGTTCTGAAGAACGCTTATGCATATTCCAGTCTGTACGGCAGTGTTCAAGTTTTAATCCTAAATTACAGGATTAAAGTGTTAAATTTGGGGGGTTGGGGCACAGCAACATTTGAAGAATTGCAGGTCAAGCCCCACCCCCTCCAACTAGAAATGAATTGTGACTCTGTCTTTTCATCTTTTGTGGAGAGAGAGGCTATTTCCTTGCCAAACTTTTTCTATGGGAGACCTGCTGAGGACTGACTATAGTTTATATTTCTGAAAGTAGGTGCTTGCTGTGTAAGAACTTCCCCAGGTAAATAATGCCCCAATTAAGAACTTTGCCCTGGCTGGTGTAACTCAGTGGATTGAGCTCGGGCCTGCAAACCAAACAACCGTGGTTCGATTCCCAGTCAGGGCACATGCCTGGGTTGCAGGCTAGTTCCCAGCAGGGGACTCATGAGAGGCAACCATACATTGATATTTCTCTCCTTCTCTCCTTCCCTTCCTTTCTAAAGATAAATAAATAAAATCTTAAAAAAAAGAAAATGGGGATTATATTTCAGACATTTTGGGTGATTGTCAAATAGCAAGGAAGACAGATACATGCAAACACAAATTTATAGCTCAGTAAGATGCTGCACAGTAATATAACCTCGCACAGTTTTAAGCCTCACAAGGGCAGAGGGCTGGCCCACAGTTTCCTTTGCCACAGCTATATTTTCAGAACATAGCCTAGTATTTAAATATTGGATATGTTGAATACATGGTTAGCTTATTCATGAGTAAAGGTGCTACAGATTTGGACGTTCTTATTGTAGAAGCCCCTTTTCCTTATTACATATTACCAAGAACAACTGGTTAATCACAGAGTTTGGTCAAAGTGGGTAGTTAAGAGATTATGTACAAACTGAAGCATTTTATTAAAATACACTATTTTTTTTGTCCATCCTCTGAGAAAAGCTCAAATGTTTTTGTTCATCTAACCCCACAGATTGGAAAACCAGGGCCACGTTGATAACGAATCTTTGACAATTTCCCCTTTTAATTTTTTTACTGAGCAGTGAACCCCAAAAGAGTCTTTTGAACCACCCAATTTTCCTATTCCTTTACATTTTCCATTGTTTTCCCACAATTGCACACTTATTTTGCCTATTTAGTTTTCACTTTTTCTTTTGGCATTTTTGAAGAATTACCTTCATCAAGTTTTCTCAAGAGGGCATTCAAATTAATTTTAAGAGAAATATACCTTCTGCCTATGCACATGGTTTTGGTTTGTGTGACCTTTCATTAAACTGTGTGGTTGTAATAGCACACACCCTGGTGCAAGTGTTCTTGACGTGACTATAGGTGAGCACAGGCTGAGACGGTGGGGGAAGCCGGCTGGACACTGCAGAACGCCCCAGGGAAGGCTGCCATGGGTGTGCGGTGGGCATTTCACAGAGCGAGGGGCGTGCTGGTTAATATGGAGAGCTGGGAGAGACCATCTGACGTCCAGTGAGTTTAAGCACACCAGGTTTAAGATGTGCTAGGAAGACTCGGAAGAAACTCCCAGATAAGAGAGTTACTTTTGCAAAAATACGAAGGTCTTATGTGAACTGTTTAGGGGTAATCTGGATAATTGGGAGGAATCCTTATTGCTTTTACCTAGAGAGATATAACAGGAAATTGCTTTTACCTAGAGAGGTATAACAGGATTATCAACTCAGTCTCTAGTCCATTGTGAACTCAGATAATGCATATGGTTGCCATCTTTATGAATTTAGCACTGAACGTACCTTTTTCAACAGAGTTAGTGCATGGCTCTTTGGGGGAGATTAAAGGAAAGAAAGAAGAAGGCGGAAGCCTACCTAAGTTATTAAGTAAACACATTCCACAAGATCAATTCTGACTTACATGGTACTGTCATCCTGATACTTTAATCTAGAAGTCTTTCCTGTCATTAAAATTGAAAGAGCAACTTTAGAAATAATTTGGTTTGTTCAGATATACTCATATATGTATCCCACCCACCCATGCATATACATGCACACACATATGTCCAATCCCTTTTCAAAACTATTATTTTGTTTTAAATATGACCATATGATATAACATAAGCTCAGAATTTGAGTATTATTATATTATAAAAATATAAATGATCATTATATTCCAAGACCAAACCTAAATTTCTATGGGAAGATCTTTTCCCAGGAAAACAGGATTTCAAATTAGGGCTCATAAGATTCGCAGAATTATATTGTCAAATTATTTACAAAGCTAAACAAGAGTTAGGATCGTCCCTTAATTGGAAGTTTTTCTTCAGCTGAAAGATTATAATTTTGTATCCCAAAGAAGGAAAGTGCATGAACTGAATAAAAGGTTGTTGTACAGATTGCTAGGTTTTTAAAAAGGTTTTCCCAGCAAAGTCTCTTAAAATGCTTGAATTTTCCTGTCAGAATGATTTCTCGTGTTTTGAAACACCTAGTTTTTGCAGTGGGTTTTAGACGGCGACCGGTGCAGAAATATTTGCTAAAAACCATGGAAACAATCGAACAGGAAAGCAGATTCCGGGAGCAAGCCTCCATTACAGAGGCACTTCTGTGTGTAGAGTTCCTTACTGCAGCTACGCTAAATCTGTCTGAATGCCTTCCTCAAGTTTTTTGGAAAAATGAGTATTTTAGTTTAATTGCATCAAAACAAACAGGCACATGGCCTTAAGAGTTATATTTTCAGATGAAGGAAAACAGATCTTCCTTCGTCCCATCCTTTGTTTCATCCTTTGTTTAAAAATCTTATGTCCTTTATTTTCTTAGGAATTTTCCTTATGTTATTTTTAAATAACAGTGCCATCATATTATTATTTCTTTTCTTTTAAAATACTATTATTTTAAACCTTTTTAGATATCTACGTGTTCTTAACTATGGTAGATAAGAATTTACTTCTCTACCTCATTTCTCTCCATTTCACCAAAATACCTGTATCACAATTCTTCATTTTTAAAGAAATATATGCTCCATATTCTAGAATTTAAGCTTTACCAGAGCAAGAATTTCCATCCATTTAATTTAATAATGTCTCCCAACCACCTGCCACACAGTGAGAACTCAGTAACTATTTAAACCAATGAATGAGCATATCTAACTGCGCTGAATTATTGTCAGAGTAAAGCAGTTTTTCTTTAGTCCTCTATTAACATAGATTTGATGACTATACATTGAAGTTTATATGAATTTACATATAATTAATACATATATACCTATAACATATCTCGATTTTTAGTTAGCATTGAAGATTTATTTTAAAGACAAATCTAATTGAAGGTGAAATTTATCATGGAGGGTTTTCTTGGTGGAAACAAGAACAAACAAAAGCTAAGGAACACCAATACCTGGTCAGCTCTGTAGCCGGGAGCCTCGTAAGTCCTTACACTTAGTGTGTTCTGGGTGAGGAAGGGTAGAGATGCGTGGAAAGGTTGAAGTGGAACAGAGACCTGAGCAGATCCACACTGCAGTCGACGTCAGATGGCCATGCTGGGGACGAGACTACAGGGGACCAGAGGACCAGGGGAAGGCCCGCTCTATGGAAGTTTCTACAAGGACAAGAGAAGGTGTGGGACTGAGGAATATGTGGAGAACAATCCCCAAGACTCGGTGATTGACTTTAGGGTCAGGTTGAAGGACGGAAAGTGTCAAGGTCCCTGGGCAACTGGATGGCTTTCAGGACGCCTCGTTGACACAAGAGATACAGGAAGAGGTTGGGGGTGATGGTGGGATAACAAGTTAAATTTTACACTGATGCTCGTGGGTCATTCAGAAGGAGACATTGAGCGCACAGTTAGATAATGCGAAATTTGCTGCAGAAGTTCATCTAGAAACATACGGATAAAAATCGCCACATATGTACACACACATCCAAACTCTCATCCACAGTGACATGTAAGTGTATATGTATAGGTTAAGATGCAGTTTATCTTACATACTATTATAAATAAATGTATCATTAAGAATCATTTATATAACCTTCTATGAAAATTGAGTCCATGTTGAACTACCAAAGTCATACATGTAAAATAGAAATGACTATCTACCTGAAGCTTTTTCTGTGTGTAGATATTTCGTGGATAGAACACCCACATGTGGGTAGTGCAACATTCAAAACAATTTTACAACCTATAACAAAATGCTTGAATTCGGTATTCTGAAACAACTCTGAGATTACACACAAATACAAAGGATGAGAAGCTCACTGGATAGAGGGGAGGACAGACAGGAGGACGGCTTGACTGACAGCAGAGGCTCAGTTGAATGACACGAGTCATTGCAATGCCATGACTAAGTGCTGATGGAACTAAAGCTGCGAACTGTGAACCGTTCTCCAGGGACTCCAGGATTCTGCAGTCCCTGCCTGGAGTCAACCTAGGAAGTGAGTTTGGGCGGCACCTGTTCGGTACCAGATAGAGGATCAACGTAACCACTGCGTTCCGAGGGAAAACAGGGAGGAAACCTGCTCTGAGGAACTTAGAAACACAGGTGCCTTTGCTTTAAATCTCTTTCTCTCTCTCTCTCTCTCTCTCTCTCTCTGAGTTTTCAACTTGTCAGAGTCCTGAGACAAGGAAGATTATGTTGCATCCCCACCTTGTGGCTCTACTATGTAGCATTAGGCATAAAGTGCTAAACCTCACCTTGGAAGTGGATATTTTTCTCTGACTTAACCTAGAATTTGTTATCCAGATCATTCACCTTCTACTGGGACCCTCACCAGGTGTGTACCACCCGTACACACCCCCCCACACCCCCACACACATACTGCACACTAACAGCCTTACTAATTGTTGATGCCCCCACTTACCTGTGGCTGTTCCAGTGTTCAATGGACTAAGATTCATGCTTTCACCTGACTGCAATTTGAAGTATAAACGCAAAGAGCTACCTTAAATACTCCCCTCTTCTCCACAGTTTTTCCCCATTCTCTCTCCCCACCTCCCTGCAAAAGTTATCTTCCTTTTTCAAAAACCTGATATTTAACCAGTTAAGTTTTGGCCTACTTGAAGTTTTCAAGCTCAGAAACCAAACCTTTGATTCACGTGAAATTCCCCTATAGGTAGCCATATTCACGACAATGACGCCTTAACATTTATTTACCAACAACGGTGCAAATTAGAAAAACCTCGGCTTCAATCCTGTGGTCCCCGACCTTCACAGCACTGCCAGGGTGGTCGTGAAAACAGCCTGGGTGTCAGGCACCAGCTGATGGATGGACAGACCACTCATAAAGTCTGTAGTCACATGTCTACCATGGTCAGTGATTGACACACTAAATAAAAACCAGTGTAGCATCCACCGTTGTTCTTTGAAACATCGGTGACATTGAGATGCATTTCATTCACGATACTCGAGAACGGGCATATTAGTTTAGTTAGAATTATTCATGGCACCTTCTGAGGTCAACAAGGGCGGATATTACTGTAGCTAATAAAAGTAGAGTTTTAAAGCAATAGAGTGGTATACCTTGGGTTGTGTGAGAAGTGGGAAGAGTGAGGAATTGGCAAGGCAATAATCAATGTGACTTTGTATTTAGAAAAGAAAAAGGAAATTATTGTTCCGTCACACGAAGTACGGGTGAAAAGGTAAAAGGAAGACGTCCTGGACGACAGCTAGTGATCTCCCGGAGAGAACAGACATGTTGGGATTTCCCTGCTGATCAAAACGAGCCAAGGATGAAAGCTATCATAAAACACTAATATGAAGATTGGGGAACACTCTGTGTAATTCAGACCCCCTATATAAAACCTTCACTACTTTAGATGTGTATTAGAAAGTGGGTGGGTACTTGGTCCAAAGAGAACAATTGAACCATAAATAGGATACTTTATTCATGTTTCCAAATTGCAAAAAAAATATTTAATGTTTACATTTCTCCTGTGTTATGACATGTGTTACTACTTTCAGTCGTATGGCTTTATCCATGACCAAAGCTGTTATAAAAGTTATTTTTAAAAATATTTTCCATTTTTCCCTCCATGAAGGTAAAACATTCCTATATAAACACATAATAGCACACAGTGACAAAGAGAAGAGTTAAAGTCCTTTATGTAGGGTGAAGATGATGTAGGGTAAAGTCCTTTATGTAGGCATGGATGGAGGGGTCATGGCCTGGCGTTGAAAATGCTAAGGAGCGTCACATCTGCCAGGGCCATTTTGTGGCAACTTCAGCAAAAAGCCCCAGTATTTGGGTTCTGCGGGCATCCCTGAACCTGCCACTAGGGGGCAGACAAGTCTAGTTTTGTGATGGAATATTCTGCAAATGGAATGGAGGCTTCCGATGATTTTTTGCAGAACAGACAAGGAAGCAAAACAACAAGCCCTGGCAATTTATTAAACTTAAGGGAAAACTGGGCTATGTAGTTTTGCTTAATTCAATTGAAAATTGAATTTACAGACAGCAATACATTTTTATTTGCATGCATACGAGCAAAATACCCCATTGAAATAGTGCTTGGTGGTGCAGGTCCCAGGATAAGATGAATGAGATAGAAGAGCCAGGCAGGCCCCCAACCAACCCCTTCTTTTCCGGAGGATAGACTGACGCGTTTCTTCTGTAGGACACCTCCGCCCGCTGCCATCTTGATCTCTACGGTGCAGGGGACTGCCTTCCTTCTGGTCCCAAGCCCAGTCAGGTGCTGGAAGTGGGTAGGACGGCTCCCCCACCCCTGCAATTGTTTCCCTGGCTTTGCGTGGTGGTGTTCACTGTGACGCTTCCTCCTGTCACCGTCTTGCCCCAGAGGGGCGGAGGATCCAGCGCCAGGCTATGGGTATCGGTGGGGAGACAGCCCTCCCCCTCTTTTGAATAATTATTCTTCTTCATGACAAAGCAATATTGTTTGTACCCTGTGACTTACAGAGATTTTAGTAAAAAACTTGCTCTTCGTCACCTTCACCACTGTTGACACTAAATGTCAGTGCTAAGAGGCAACACTGACATCTGCTGGTCAAGGGAAACATTTTCATCCACAGCTACTGTCTCCTTTCCCCACCCGCTTCCAGAGTTTCTCAAATTGTTTCTAGTCAGGTCAAGAGACATTGAGCGATGAGACAGGTCTAATTCCTGACTGGCTAGAATTGCTGTATTTTTGCCATGCACAACACACGCATTTTTTGCCCAAATTTTTGGGAGAAAATAAGGATGCACATTATACATGTGTATGATGAGCACATTATCACAGGTACAACAATGGGCATCATAACCTCAGATACAATGTGCACAAAAGCGTGCGTGTGCATTACACATGGACGAATACACTTTATGGTAAAGCACTGTACTGTGTATGTTCACTGCTGGGCGTGTGATACTTATGTTGGAATCACTGCAGGAGATGCTAACCAAAGTGGTGAGCAGGGCAGGGAATTGCCTAGAGAATCCCCATTTCTAGGATTTTGTAAAATTCAAAAATATTACTTGACCAGTCGACCAGTTGTTTCAGTACTGTGACCAGTACTGATCAGTACTGATCAAACAAATATGACCAGTTGTTGCAGTACTGTGTAGAGCAAATCCAAACTCCAGTCCTACAAAGACACAGAACAACCAACCCACCCGTGTCCCACTCAACCACGGTGAGGCAGCAGCGTAATTAGGTGTGTGGACTCAGCCCTCCAGCCTCGGTTTGCAGCCCGACTCTGCCACTTCATGGTTATCACCCTGCACTTCTCTCTGTGTGGCTCAGTTTTCTTATCTAGGAAGGAGAAATAAAGGTGATAATACCTACCTCAGGATTGTCCTGATTATTAAGTGAGCTAATATGTACCAGAGTTTAACACGGTTCATGGGCTATGGTAATCAGTCTATGAGTTCTAAGCCTTGTTGTTCTATTTAAATAATAAATAGTACTATGAAATGTTTTATATTAACCTTGAGTGATTATCTGTGGCTGGAGTATTTTATGTGTGTGAGTGTATTACGTATATACATATATGTCACAACTGAATCACCACAACCTTGAAAATCTAGATAAAAAATAAATTTCTAGAAAAAAATGATCTTTTAAAAAATAGCCATAAAAAGCAATAGAAAATACGAATGGGCTAAAAACCATTTTCAATATCAATATTGTGATAACAAGCCCAGTGCGTGTAAGCAGGTGCCTCCTACCAGCTTTCGCAGAACAGTCTTTACCATCTTCTACAAACAAAAGTTGTAGTTTCTTTTCTATTCCATGTGACCATCTTCAGATCTTTACCAGGAACAGCAAACAGTATAACTCGCAATGAAGGATTATCCCCACTTTCTGTACAACTGGTCTCTTAAAGTCTGACAAATGCACCCACATTTGAGGGCCGACCAGGTCTCCCTGAAGGAGCCACACCCTGCGTTAGAGCTCCAGACCAATTGAAGCCAAGAGATGAGAAGACAACTTTCTGCATCTATTAGGTTTTATTCGTGCACAGTTATTGATCTGCAGACAGGCATGCTAAGAAGATGCTTAGTAGGAGTGTTTCACGGAATCCTAATTATTTCAATAATTACTTACACATTGTACCGGCTTGGCTTAACTTTCCCAATGCAAGCAGCAAGAAGCCCCTGCCAGCCATGGAACTGTGGGCTGAGTTCTCGCTAATTCACGGATGGATCGATACAGACCATTTTCAAGTGGTCTTTGATCTGAAACACATTAGCTAAACCTACTTCCAGCTGTGGCCCACAAAAGATGTGTGCCAGAATATTGTCTAACCCAGGCAATTTTCTTATTATAGAATTGTCCTCGGCCCTACTTCATCTAGGTATGTAGAATAATACTGTGCTATTATATCCATTCAAATGCTCTTGAAGTTATAAAATGAGTTTCTTCATGTACTTCACAATTGTTTATATGGCCAACTATAGACTAGACAGAGTTTGAGATGCCAGGAGAAACTGACTAAAAAGACACAGTCCTTGCTCTTATGGAATTTGCATTCTAATGGAAGAAGAAACATACACAAGTAAAAATAACAAGTTTCATATAATAAATAACATGAAGTAAAGACACAGAGTGATGAGAGAGTGATTGACAGGCCCAAGAGAAGGTCAGACACAGAGAGGGGGGAAGACTTCTCTGAGGAGGGAGCATCTGAACCAAAATGAAATGTCGAATGGGTGTGGATCGGGGGAAGACGAGGCAAAACATGTTCCAGGCAGAACAGTCAACAAGCCTAAAAGCCCTGAGTTTGAAATGCACTTCCTGTGTTCCGGAAACATCAACATGACTAGAGTACCTGGAACCGGTGAATGAAGAAAAGAATTAAAGGGAAAAAAATACAGAAGGGCAGATGGAAGGCCAGTTACATAAGACCTTGTAAACCAAGGGGAAGACTACTGTGAAACAGCCTAACTTGTTTTCATGGTAATTTATTGAAAGCAATTTATGATTATTTATATATTATTACAAAGAACAAATGCTTCTTAGATTTATTCCTAGGTTTAAGAGAATCAGTGTAGGTCTTTTTAAAATTTAATTTATTTTTTAGAGAGAGGGGAAGGGAGAGAGAAAGAGAGGAAGAGAAATGTCAGTGTGTGGTTGTCTTTTATGCGCCCCCTACTAGGGGCCTGGCTGGCAACCCAGGCATGTGCCCCAACTGGGAATTGAACCAAGGACTGTTTGGTTCACAGGCCTGTGCTCAATCCACTGAGCTATACCAGCTGGGGCTTTTTATTTTAATTTTTTTTAAAGTTAGCATTTTTATTTTTTTATAACTTTTTATTGTTGCTCAGGTATAGTTCTCTCCATTTCCCACCACCACTCCCCCAGCCTTAGCCATCTGCACTCCTACCCCTGATCCCATCAGAGGGGAGGTGGGAGGGGATAATGGGGGGAGAGGGGGAAGAGTTTTTAGGAACATTGGTAAAGGGCACATGTATAGGCCTATATCGGTTAGTTTTGTTAGAGCGATTGTAGCCGAAGGAGGTCAGAGCAAAATAATTATCACAAGGGTAAACACAACAAACTTAGTTAACAATTTTAGACGAACAGACTCTTTTTTTACAACACAATCTTACACGTGTGACATCTTTAGTCTCAAGGACACATACCAACAGTGCTGGAAATTTTAAGAACCTCTTCAAGTTTATAGGAAATGTCTTTGATCATCACCTGTGAAGACTAAAGAAGAAGCAGACATTTCGCTGAAATGTGTGGGATACACATACGCACACTGCATTTCCCTCTCACTCGTCCAACAGGTGATGCTATGATGCTGGTTGGGCGGGTTGGCTCCTCAAATACCCACACTCAGAGTCTCCCATTCCTTCAAGGTTTCTTATTACAAACTCTGAGCCAGGGCCTATGGCTTCCAGCCTGTTACATTTTCTGAAAGAACCAATGTAGGGCTCATGATTTACTCTTTATACAGTGGTTAGATTTTATTCTAAGGTAGCAGAAAGCCATTGGAGGTTTTTGAAGTAGAGAGCAACAGGATGGAATTTATATTTTTAAAAGAACACTGGAGTTGCTGTCTGTGACATGGGCATTTGTGTCCAAGAGAGAAAAGAGAAAGACTGATTAACAGGTTCTGGCAGTTTCCTTGGTGTTGGATGAGTCTGACTAGGAGGGTGGGGGTGAAACGGCGGTGAGTGATCAGATATGGTGACCATTTGGAATCAAACTCAAACTTCCTGGTGGGTTGGTTGGGGACCTGGGAGAGGCGGTCACAGGCGTGGAACCATGAGTGACTCCTAGGTTTGAGGTTTGGGCCATTGGGTGGATGCTGGTGTGACTGTATGAGACAGAGGGGACTTTGCAGGTGCGGAGCAGAATCAGAATTTCTGTTAGGGATCTCAAATTTAAAGCCGTCCCTGTAGTCTCCTCGGCGCGTGGGCTGGTGAAGTTTTGTTCCGATGTACTCCTCCAGGGTTGACAAGGCAAGACAAAAGCTACATTGCAGCCATGCGTTGGCTCCTAAAACTCTGCTTGATAATGACACAGGCTACTTCCTTTCATGTTTTCCTGGCCAAAGGAAAGCAGGGTCACAGCTAATGTCAAAAGAGATGAGCCAGGGCAATGTCCCTATGTTGCCAGAGGCAATGGAAATAGGGAACCTGCTCACAGTGAGTCGCTAGTAATAAGCGGAAGAACGCAGGATCACCGAGGGACTGTCCCCCACTTGACGGTATTTAGAGACCAGAATGGATTTTAAAGATGGTTCTAAGATGTATTTGCCCTTTCTCTGGCTTCAAAACTAGCTAGGGTGGGTGGCTTTCATTCTTTTCATTTTACACTGAGTGTAGAAAATTGAGGATTGATTAAAATTTCCAGTGCTTTCTCATGAGACGCAGCTCAGATCTGTAGGCACACCCCACACTGCCTTAGGCATGGGTTCCCAGGCCATCGCCTACATGTCAGGGGCCAATCAGAAGACCACTTGTCTAACAGAGAGAATTTCAGAGAAAGATCGTTGGCCGAGTAAAGAGCGATCAACTCTAGAAAAGAGTCGAAGAGAGATTTACGATTTCACAGGCACAGCAAGTGTCTGTGACAGTCACAAACATGAACAAAGAAGGAGTTTGGAAACTTCGAGGAGGGTCCTGCAGGGTTGAGAGGCAGACCCCTGGGCTGAAGGGGCAATGGGTGGAAGAACACACTGCCAGCCCCAGAAAGCAGAAAGTCATTGGAGACAACCTTCCTCGGAACCCTGAGAGCCACAGCCACCATTGTGAGCTCCGCTGGGACTGCCCCTCGCCTTGTGAGTGTGTCTGGTGGGGAAAACAAAAGCAAAGGAAAATTATAGTCTTCTTGTGGGTTGAACTGTGTCTTCCAGGAAGATTTACTGAAGTCCTAACCCTTGTTCCCTGTGACCTTATTTGGAAAAAGGGCTTTTGCAGATGCCATTAAAATGGGAGATTAGACAAGATCACACTGGAATGTGGTCCTTAATCCAGGATGACTGGCATCCTTATAAGGAGGGGAGGAGAGACACACAGAAGAACATCAGTGAAGATGCACACAGAGGGAAATGGCTGTGTGACAATGTGTGAGATTGGGGGGGGGATGCATCTACAAGCCAAAATAAGCCAAGGATTGCCAGAAATGCCAGAAGCAAAGGAGAGACATGGAAAAGATTGTCCCTTGGAGCCACAGAAGTGACCAATATTGCCAGCACCTGTATTTGAGACTTCTAGGCTCCAGAACTGGGGGGGCCCATGTTAAGCCTCCCAGTTTGTGGTACTTGGTTATGACATTCCTAGCAAACGAACCCAAATCTCCCAGCCTTGCTGCCTCCCTCCAGAACTACCTGTTTGCAGGCAAAGGGGAAATGGGGTTTGTGGCTGCCCCAGTATACAAGGTGGGAAAAAGGAGGCTGAGTGTGGAGCTGTGAGGCACTAAAATGATACCTGGTTCAGGCTGGGAGACCACAGACAAGTTGGAAAGTTCTATGATGCTCAGTTTCCCCACAAATGAGACAGAGAGAGGAACACCGGGAGGCTTCAAGGGCTGTTTTGGGAATAAAGGTGAAAGTGTACACAGTGGGCTGCCTGTAGCATCTGCAAAAAGAAAGCCTCAAAATAAGACCCCTCTTCACATAATTAATATCTGTAGAAACCAAAGGCAAGGTTACTGACTTTCGGAGGGAATTTATGGTATTCTCACCTGCCGTTTGGGGGAAATCACAGAATGACAGAATTTCAACCATGGTGACAATGTGAAGCCCCCACCCTTGGAGATGGGGGGGGGTGCACATTTGTAACCTCCACAAATCCACCCAGCCAAGAGGTGGCACATCTGAAGTAACTTACCCAAATATCTACGTTAACATACATCCTTAATGTTTTCAGCATCGTTACGAACAAATTGAGCTTGAGAAGAAAAATGAAACAATGGCTTAGACAGGAGTCTTATGTAACAAACACCAGCAACGCCAACATCAAAAACACCGAGCTGCTTTTGCTCTTCCTGAGAGTACCTTCTGCTGCCTCCGACTCGCCTGGGCTGGAGGTTTTTGTTGTCCCCTGACACACAGCACGTTTCCCACTGAACTAAAGGTCCGTGATGAATCTAGTTCACTCTCTTCCATTTATGTCAAGGAGCTAAGTTTTAAAATGAAAAAAAAAAATAGAGTGAAAACAAATTAGGGCTCATTCTCAAAGACAGCAGAAGCAAATTTGCTTCAGGAAACGGCTTTGAGGAGGCCACGGCAATATGGATTTATCTCTGTTTTCCTTAAGCATGTTCATGCTCAGAATTCATGAGAGTTGACCTCAAGCAGAGAGGCGGCAAGAAAATTGGCAGGGGCAGGGCAGGGGCGGTTCTGTGAAGGTACCGTATGTACTACAGGGCTCTGGCTGGGCCCCAATGATGCCTCACCAGATCGGATCCCACAGCACGGTCCTGTAAGATACCCACCCCCTACGGTAACAGCTCCGGCTGTTGAATGGCAAGCACACCCAGACCCCATCCTGGGCATAGGGAAGACAGCGGTGAATAAGACACCAACTTACAGCCAGTGGGACAGGTAAACCCAGACCAATAATAGCATGCGCCACGGTCCTCCTGCATCTTGCTGACCTGGGACCATCCAAAAGCTCTGGTATGCAGGTCCTCATGGGACTGCCTGTCCTTCTCCGTCGGATCCTGACAGGCCTGTCTCAGGCCCAGCCTGCTCTTGTGGAGCGTGAACCTCTAAAACCCAGTGCCCATCCTGTGGCCACTCACGGCAGAGCGGCTGACTTCTGCTGGCTGCCAGGGGCTCTGGTCGCATTCCTGGCCGAATGTCAAATGCCCACTTGCCGCATATATCACTTAGAAATTCAGCCGAGAAAGTGCTGAGATTGTCTGATTTCAAGCCACCCCTCTGGAATGCTTGGTTTG
Organism: Sturnira hondurensis; assembly: GCF_014824575.4. Taxonomy (NCBI): domain Eukaryota; kingdom Metazoa; phylum Chordata; class Mammalia; order Chiroptera; family Phyllostomidae; genus Sturnira; species Sturnira hondurensis. The sequence goes on along the minus strand of NW_028082350.1, from coordinate 12,015,213 downwards.
AGGCTGCGCTCTGCCTGGGCCAAGATGGCTACGAGCTCTCTGAACAGTCTAATGGTGAACGTCTAGCCACAGGGGCCACCGCAGCACCAAGGTCAGCTGCACCAAGGTCAGCTGCACAAGACTGGTGTCCAATAAAGTGTGCCGGGAGCCCCATTGACCAGACCCCTCCTCCACATCGACACATTACATGAAAACTCATTTTAAAAAACGCTCATGAAAAAAGCCATTCAGGGAAGAAAGTACCCCACTTGCTGACATTAAGTGGAGCTCTATGGAATTTTAGCATGACTATCCCATGCCCTTAGAACACGGCCTCTGGGTTTCTGTAGCAGTGTGGGGAGACAGAGCTGAAATGGACACGAGGTAGGCATTTACAGAGGCGGAACCAGGGACAGTCATGTCGAGGTGTCATTATTTTTGGAAGGCCGCACCAAAAGACAGACGTGAAGTTTCAGGAACTAGAGAGTCTCTCAGATCTTGACCAAGCAATAGGGGATGGCTTGTAGGGTTGTCATATTCTGACGCAGAACAGCCTCTTCTTCTTTAAATGGTGCCATTGGGTAGTGTGTTCAAATTGCCCTTCATCATTTGACATATACTTCTAATCCCCCTCCAAAGCCAGGTATGCTATTACGTTCTATTTCATTACAAAGGGGACCAGTATTGTTTCAAAGGGACTATGCCACCGATCAGTACTTTTGAGCAAAGGGGCACAATGAAAGAGTCCTAATGAAATGTGCTAGGAAGTGTGGTGGCCACTGGCACAGCCAGCCCCAGTGGGGGTGGGGCTGTTGGCACCTGTGGGACCTGCTTGGAGATTTCCGGGAAGATGCCCATTCCACCAGGTGTCAGAGTCTCCAGTCTTGACTATTTTGTAAAGACACTCATCAGGAGCTTTGCCTTTTAAAGAAACTGACAGACTTTCAGAGGAGGAACACGTTCGAAGGCTGCTTTTTCACTCAGGCTATTACTGTGGCTTCTCATAAAGCTAATACTAGAGTTCCTAGGAAAGATACTCACAGAGTGTCTTTGAAAGAATTACCATATTGATCTACAATTAAGTCCACTTAGTTATTGTCCATGCTAATTATTTAGTATGACAGCAGACGGCAGGTGTCAAGGTGAAGTGTGGACTCTGAAGTTAGACTACGTGGGTTTCATTCTTTGGACCTGCCAGCTTCCTATAGCTAAGGGACCCCCACAAGTGATTCAGCATCACTGCACCCCATCACCTCCTGTTTGGTGAGACTAACAATAGAACCAGCTCTGTAGGGTGAAGTGTTATTTGTTGTTAACAGTATGTGGAGTGCAGAGCTGAAAGAACACATTCGTACCCCATATTTTCTCTCAACTAGACCGTGAGCTTATTTCAGGCAGGCATGGAATCTTACATCCTGCGATTCCCACTGCCTGGCGTGGTGTTAGGCACTTGCTGGTAAGGCCTGACTTTGCCAGACTCCTTAACTGTTTGCTTTATGGCATATCGTGATATGTGCAGCTTAAAAAGTTGTTCATGTTCCCCCACACTTTGAGGTCGACAAGGTGGGTTTTTCACCTCTAATGTACTGTTGAGAAAACAGAAGACTTCAAAATTGAATGACTTGTCTAAGCTCAGCCAGGTAAAAATATCCAGAGCCAAACTCTGAATCATGGTGGTTGTTAATTCAAACTCAGTGGCTGCCTTGTCATGTGACCAGGATAGGTTTTGGCAGCATAGTTTTTAGAAGGCTCCCCTTTGATATCTGTGACCTATTTGGGTTGATTGAAGGGAATAAAAGGCGCGGTGCATGCTGGGTGCAAACACTGAGGACACAGGACTTTCCTACACGGTTTGAGACTCAGCTCTGCCCCTTTGACACTCAGCTTCAGGCACAGTGCCTCTGGCATCCTGATGCAGCCGAGGACAGGTCACAGAGAGACCGGCAGCAAGAGCAGAGGCAGACAGGTCCGAACTGGCCTCTGTTTGTCCCTGCACACAGGCGTGGCTGAGGTCAGTGTACAAGGACAGAGAGGGGAAGGACAGCTGCTGTGCCTGGACCTTGGAGCAGGGCACACTTTCCCCCTGCATGCGCAGACCAGCTCTCACACCTGGCTTCCGAGAAAACGGCAGAGGAGTGAGGATTTGCTTCCTAAGTTCTCTAGGCTACAGAAAGAGGAAAATGTCACAAGAGTGCAGTTCACCAGAGAAACGTGTACACATGGTTATTTCTAGGCTTCATGGTTATTTCTAGGGCTGTGGAGCAAGTTCCTTTTCTGAGGGAAGAAGTCAGAGGTGCTCGGCAATATGCTGCTATGTCTGAGGAGAACAGACTATTTGCAAAGTCCTCCTCATCTCCACAGACTTATTAAGACAAAAGCTTGAATTGTGCATAGAGATGGCTTTTAAAAAATGTCGGTTGAAAAGAGATAACTTGCGATCTCCACCTTTGAGGGGGGAAATGATCTTATTGCTATCTCCTCCATCTCCCCCCACCTGTGTGTGTGGGGGGCCTTCTGTACACACTGTTGCAGCATGACTACTTGACTCCTTTTGGGCAAATTTATGAAGGTCTTCCCAGTTCCCCTTTTGCCTCTCAAGGCGTGGTTATCTACATATTGTCCCCTTGCAGATAAAGGGCTAATCTGAAAGCCACTAATAAATGACACGGGTACAAATGCCATGTCTAAAAAACATCATCAGTCAAGGCTCTGAGCTAGAATGACCCAGGACAAATAGGAGGTGGCCCCTCTGCCCCAGAGACTCAGTGAGAAGAGAAGCTCATCATGCATGCGGTCATTCAGAAATCAAACTCACCAGGAGCTGCATGCAATCCAGTTCATTCACGGCTTATAAAATTATTCTGTGGCAATAAGTAAAACACCAGGGGTAGCAATCACACCTGTGCACTTAACCAAGAAGAATTTTTGATGTCTCTTGTGGTCTACAAACACAAGAAATAAAAACTGAAATGTTTCTTCTCAATTGACAGTTCTGAAATGTTCTTGACTTTGATGACTTTTCCTGAGTCAGTCAAATGAGCAATTTCCTCGTTCAAGGCTGGGGCTGACTTCGTGGGTGTGCACTATATGTAGCAGTCCAGGGCCCATGCTGAAAAAGATCCCCTCATTTTGGCTTGATGTGCTGCCGTGGCTGTTTGGAAAATCTTAATAATATTATCTCTGAACATGTGTTTTGTACCTGAAAGACAATGGGACAATGCTTATGTGTCTGAGCAGGGGGGGTTCCCTGCAACGAGCACACTCACTGCTGCTCCTTGCAGCCCTATTTGCGAACAGCATCTGTGACCCTCAGTAAGCAAAGGACCCACAAGAGGTGGCAGTTCAGTGATCGACAGCCAGTGAAAGGTATGTGTTAGGTCTGTGACGGTGTAGGGGCACACTGACAGCCCCAACAGACAGTGCTGTCTGTTTGAGTCAGAACTTGCTTCGGACCCAGACAAAGAAAGCAGTGGTGCACTGATAAACACTCACGAGCAAGAAACCCTATCAGATTATTTTTCACTTGTGTTACTTCCCTGAATAAGCCAACGACTTCCATTGGAAGTGACGGCATAGAAAAGAAGGAAAGGTAAGGCGACCCATAGTTCACTGTCCTTCCAGCCTTCCACGACTCATCGGCAAGTGGAGCACAGAGAGGGCAGAACATGTGCGCATGAAAAATGTAAAACGAAAGTAGGTGAGTTAGTTTGGTGCAATGTTTCCACTGCTGAGACAAAACCAAAGGACATAGACCACGTATGAGCTTGGAAATATGGCTTGTATAATTTGAGGATGCTTCACACGATTTCAAGGCCATCATATTTGCATTTCAAACTGGGAGTGCACCACATAAAGAGGAATGGCAAATGTGATGTAAACAATTTAAAATACTAATTTTTCTGTATTTAGAATGGCATTAAATAGCAAATACGAAAAACTACCATGACGAATCAAGAGCGAGACTGAGGATGAAAGGAAAAGCTTGTAGTTAAACACATTTAACGGCACTTTCTCCTGCTTTGTAAGCAAGGAGCCCTGTTTTTTCATTTTGTAAGGGGCCCTACAAATCACAACGCTGGCTCTGCTTAAGGCCTGATGTGTCCAGGTCCATGGTTCCAAAAGAGACTACAATCAGTGTCTACTCTAGGGGACAATGTCAGGAGATGACACTGTCCAAGAGCTGAGCCTTCAAAGGGGGAGCGTTGGAAACCACCAAGTGCACGTGTGATTAGTACAAGGCTTCCCCGAGTTGTCCTTTCATCATAGTTGGTCTGCATGTTGGCTTTTTAGGGAGAAAGTCCCCCCAGCACCTGCTCCCATCTTTACAGCCTCTCACACTTCCGTTCTCTGCAGACATGGGTGTCACTGTGATGTGACCAAAGAGACAGAAGAAAATTAGGTTTGAAAGGCTGTTCAGAAGGAAAGGAGTGGCACTATTTCTCTTTCAAATAAATGCACAATAAAATAATCAAAGATGGGTGTATCTTTTCAAAGAATATCACTTTGGGATTTGAGCAGCTTATTTGCCCCTAGTTAAAAAATAAAATAAGACAGAAAACCCAGATATAAGGTCTCCAAAGACTTCTATCAGAAAGCCACAGGGCTGGTGATCAGGATGTTTGGACACGGACCTGGGACAACGGGGGAGACCAATCACACCGAGGACACCATGTCCCCTCAAGTCTTACTGGACAGTTGTAAGAATTTCACAAAAGCCTGGATACAGTTAAACTCACAGTCCAGATCACAGCAGGATTTACAATGAAAGAGGGGTTAATTTTTTTCAATTTAAAGAAATATCAACCTGCAATAATTAGGAAAGGAGGGATGCCAAACGCTGTATCCATTTTAACTGTCACACACCAGACACAAAGCAGAGAAAGGCAGACACCTGAGGAACGCCTACAAAAAGTTGAAGAAAGAAAGAGCAGCTATCAGAAAATTACTTGTGTTTTTTTCTAAACACGAACACTGAGACAGCCACTCTGAGATTAAACACGATGCTGTCTTCACAGCTGAGACACAGCACATCCCACTTTAGATTCTTGTTCATGCCAACCCGTTCACTGTCCATCTTGGAGAGGAACTTGTCTCAATGATTATTCATGAAGCCCAGGCTAGTTGGAACCTATTTGGGGTTTTGTACTCAAATCAGATTTCAACTTTGATTTTTCAGAGGTTAATAGTTTTGTCCAGTGGTCTGTTTTGTCAACAGGGCCCTAGAAAAAAAATTAATTTCCAAAGCCATCCAAAAGGTCAAAAGGAAGACATTGAAAATGCCATAATAAAGAAATTACAGAGCCCGTGACATGTTCTTCTGAGGCATTTTAATTCAAGCTCAGAAGCATGACAAAAAAAATAAGATGGTGTTGCTCATTGTGGATGCTGAAGGGACAAAGTGACAGAAGACACTGGCAGGGGAGGCGAACAAACTTCAATGGCTCATCATGGCCTAAGGTTCTCTAAAGAGTCTAACGAAAGAGGAGAAATTCTAACAGAAGTAGGAAGGAAAAGAACTCTCTGGTAACAAATTTTTTTTTAATGTTTGGTGAAGGTAATTCAACCAACATTGACTGCTACAGAAAATGCGAGCAATTGCTACTTCCGCCCTGGAGAAGCGGAACCTCTGAACTTCTCAGAGTGATTCATGCTCTGTTCACATGGTGGGTAGAAGAGGGTAGGGATGCAGAAGTTGAGATTAATGCTGGAACAATTTTCTTCTGTTTGCTTCAAACTTAGCCATCCTGTGCTGGTCATTAGTAATGCCACTGGGGCTCTCAACAGTCATAAGTTGCTTTATGGGTATCTCAGCAGAGGACAGAGTGTGGACGTAGTTTTATATGGCGAGTGTCTGATTTTGTGCGTGTGAAGAGTGGCGTTCTTCACGGTCACACAGGTAAAGACAAAGATAATATTTGCGTGATTTGTTGGTGTAGTAAAGTGTCCCTTCAGCTGCCAAGGTTTTGGCACTGACCCTTGAATCTGTTTGTCTTCCATAAGACAAGAAAATAGCTTAAGGAACCATATGATTCTAGTCTAGCATTCTTTTTAGATTTCCAAGATCCAAAAAAGAAAATGAGGAAATAAAACCTTAACCACAACAGTAAACATGAGGAGAGGAAAACCTGAACAAATGACCAAAATGTAATATAGTAAATATAACTTGACCTATAAATATATAAGAAATATGAAAGACTAAATCTTTCAGGAAAGAACAACAACCTGGTCCCCTTCTTCAAACAGTTTCCTGGGATGTCCTCTTTTCTTAGTAGATACACTCTGGTAAAATATTTAAATGAAATACCTGCCCAATGGGAAAACTATGACAATAGTTTGACAATTGTCCAAAACTGGACAATATGGTGCTAACACATCTGAGTTAACTTTTATTACACTTGCCTGCTTAGACACTTGAAGTGGCTCCCCATTACCCGTGTAATTAGATACAGACTTCTCACCAAAACTTGCATTACCTATTACCTAATAGGTAACCTAATAGTTACCTATTACCATGTAACAAATGACCACAAACTTAGTGGCTTAAACTAACACACATTTCATACCTTCGAGTTTCTCGGAGTGCAGGATTGCCAGTCTCAGCATCACTTGGCCGGTCCTGTCCTCAGGGGCTCACCAGGCTGCCACCAAGCTGTTGGCCATGGTCAGGGTTCCCATCAAAAGCTCAGTGTAGAAGGATCTGCTTCTGATCGCAAGGCATGGGCAGAAATAGTTTCCCCATAGGCTACGGGATTCCTGGTTCATGGCAGCTTGCTTTCTCAGCCAGGATTGTAAAGTCCCTTCACAGTATTTTCTCAGGCTACTTTTCCTGACTTACTCATCTCCACTGCTCTTGTAGATGTACTTATCAAAAAATTCCAGAAAAAAACTGGACCTCAACCCATTGCCTGAACACTTCCTCTCATTCTCATCCTCCTTATTTACGCATAAACTGGTGCCTCTCCCTGAATTCCTTCTTAAAAACATTTAATTTTCTCTAAATCCTAACCAAGGTGCATCTCAAGTGTGTGCTGTGTTCCTTTTGGAAATGTAACATTCTGTTGGTATTGCCCACGACCATCGTCAATCCTGACATCTATTTTGGTTTCACTTTAAGAGGCACAAGCTGCTGCCCAGAAGGTACATCCCAAAAGGTCACACTGATCCAGGGACTGAACCCAGACCCCAGACTAGTTCCTCACTTAGTTACTCCTTTCTTCCCCCTTGATTTTCCAGGCTTCTTTTTCGTGTCTGTGTTACAGCTTTGTATCACCTCCTCAGCATCGTGTCCAGGTTTTCTGTTTTTTCCAGATGCTTCATCCGCCCCCAGTCAGAGCTGCCTCACCTGCTTTGAATCACCCTCCACTCAATCCTCCTCTCTACATTGAAATGCTTGTTTCTCACCATCCTCAGCTGGTTCCTTTATCCAGGGATCGTTTTAACTTCAGAGTGTGAGAACCACCAAGAAGGCTCATTGCTTTGCAGATCCCTAGGCCTCACTCCCAAAGTATGATTCAGCCCATCCAATTTTTTCTCCAGACACCGTAGGGATCTCTCAGGAAGCTAACCCAGGATCACACCTGATAAACAAAGCTGTGCCTGTTCAACCTCACGTTCTAATTCCAAACCTTGTTGAGATTTCTCCAGGTGGCTTCTTCCTCCCTGTCTCAGTCTCAGCAGGTGATGTAGCCGAACGGCTCGCAAACTTTCCTCAATGAACCACCAGGGGAGCTTGCAAAAATTCCAATTCCTAACCCCATCCCCTACCAGTTAAATCAAGTCTTCCTTTGGAGTTGATGATTTTTAACCAAAGTATAAATGCATACAATAAAAGGCACAGCTTTGAACATACTGTTCGATGCATTTTGACAAACACACATCTCAGTCACCAATGCCTTAATCAAGGTTCAGGATGCTTACATCAACCCGGAAAGCTTTTTCTTGCTCCTCCTGGTCAACCCTTCCCCACTCCCAGAAGCAACCATTATTTGAGTTTTTATCCTCATTGACTGTTTTGGCCTGATCTCAATGCAATCAAGATGGAATCATACAAAGTAGGTTTCTTTGTTTCTGACTTCTCTTGCTCAATATAACATTTTTTGAGATTTATCAATGGTTGGCATGATCAGTCTTTCAAATGTTTGAAGTATTTATAATATGTAGTTAAGTTTGAGAATGAAATTTATCCTACTCATTTTCAACTTTGTATAGTGGGTTGACCTGGATAGCTATAAAAAACAAACAAACAAATAATATTTATGCCCACCTTCACAGCTTTTAATTTAATTGGTCTTCGGTGAGAGCCAAGTGCTGACATTTTTGAAAGCTCCCCAATTGACCCTAATAACCTGTGAGCGTCCAGAACCTCTGGACCAGCCTCAGAGATAATGGACTTCTGTCTCAAGTTCATGCAGATCTTCCTCATCCTTCTTTCCTCTCTCAGAGGAATTCGTGGCCTTTCCTTCCACTTGTGTTCCTAACCTAATAATAGCTACTATTTTATGAACATTTACTATAAGTTAATAACTTTCTATATAGTATCTCATTTGAGCCTTACAGTAGTTCTGTTATTCCGGTTTGACAAACGAACAAAATGATGTTTAAACACAGAAATTAGGAAGTTTGTCAAGGTAGAAGCCAGGATTCGAACAGCTGTTTACTATTTGCTGAGTCATGCTACCCAATTATTAGGTCCCTTGTCCATTAATTATCCCTCCATTTGTCATTCTCCATTGGCATTTAAAAAATTTTTCCGTTAGTTTCTAATGATGGTTAGGTTTTTCTCTAGGGCCTTCCATGCTGTTGTAAAGGGTAAAATTTTCTACTTTTTTTTTTTTACAGCTGAGCAGCATTCCATTGTGTAAATGCCCCATAGTTGTTTATTCACTAAATAGTGATGGATACTATAAAAATCCTTAAAGAAAACATAGGCAGTAAAATCTCGGACATTGCTCATAGCAGTACTTTTTCTGATATATCTTCTCAGACAAGAGAAACAAAATAAAAAATAAACAAATGGAACAATCTTAAACCAAAAAGTTTTTGCACAGCAAAGGAAAGCATCAACAAAATAACAAAAACTGAATGGAGGAACATATTTGCCAAAATATCTGATAAGGTGTTAGTAGCCAAAATGTATTAAAAGTGTATAAAACTCAACACCAAAAAAACCCCAAACGAGCCCATTTAAGAATGGGCAAAGGACCTAAATAGACACTTCTCCAAAGAGGACATACAGATGGCCAATAGACTACCATCTGTATGACCTTTGGTAGCCAATGGCTACCATCAATACATCAACAAACAACCAGTGCTGGCAAGGATGTGGAGAAAGGGGACAACTTTCAAACTGTTGGCAGGAAAGCAGACAGGTACAACCACAGAGGAAAGCAGTACGGATTCACCTAAAAAAATTAAAAGTGGAACTGCCTTATGACCCAGTAATTCTGCTTCTTGGAATTTACCCCCTCCCCCCAAACCCCAAAGAATTAATTCAAAAGAACATAACACCCTCATGTTCATGGCAGTATTTACAATAGGCTTGGCTCCATTCACTGCCTGGGTCGTCATCCACCTCTGGAAGACCCCAACCGTCTCCCAGATTATCCTGGGCCTGGATCAGAGGTCGGGCAGTCTAACTGATCTCTTCCCAGGAGTGCTCTAACTCCCCCCAGAGAAGCCCCCTTTCCAAGAAGTATCCACAACACCACATCGTTTTGATAACATTTCAAGGTCATCAAATGATGTTTACACAGAAGCACAGCAGGGGACTCACGTGGGCTCAGCGATATCATACAACACACAGTTGAAACTAAACTTGGATTTTCTCTTAGGTTTTCACAGCCGAGATCCCTTTCATCTGGAATGGACCTCGGAGGCCTGGAAAAGGAATTTCCTTTCCCAGCCCGTTGACTTGCTTTCCAAACACTGGAATTTAGGCCTCAGACCTCCCGGACTCTCTCCACTATGTCAGAACGCCTTCCTTCTGCCTGAAGAAATATTGTAGGAATCTGGAAGGCATAGCAGTAGTTGAATTGGTTGCCCATTAGAGGATAGATTTTAAAATTTTGCTTTATTTAAACAGTGCGTCTTCACTGAGCAACCAATTTCAGAAAACAAGTGAACCATTAAAAAAATCAAGAGAATTCATCTCAGGAGAATATCAAGACATAGTGGTCCAAGTTACAACGAGTCTGGCAAGGTCATATATGGTATTTCAAAATATAGATTTTGTTATTATTCAGGTATGGTAAGGCCAACATAACAGGAGATGATTAGCATTAGAAAGATTGAAAGGGAAGGGCCATCAAGGAACATGTATGGAGGACCCATGGACCAAGCCAAATGGGGGAAGGATGGAGGCTGGGAGGTGGGGGTGCTTAGGGTGGGGGGAGATGGTGGTGTGAAAATGGAGACAACTGTACTTGAACAATAATGAAAAAAAGACAATTTGTCACAGCCACAAATCCTCAGAGGAGGGGCCTGGCATGCCACAGAGGGGTCGCACACGGGGAGGCACCAGGGTGGGTCGACAGGTAGAAGGAGAGGGGCGACTGGGGTGAGCACCTTTATTGTGGCTTCCATGGGAGGAACGGGTGAGGCAGGGAAATCAGGCTTAGGACTGGCTAGTCTGAATCAGTTCATGGGCTCTGGAACACAGGGGAGCCCACTCGCCACTCACTGTCTGGTGCCTGACCCTGGGGGTGATGAAGGCAGGTGGGTAGCAGCCCAGAGTGTGAGAGCCAATAAAGGAGGAGGCTGGGGGTATGGGCTCTGCACTGGCTGGTGTGCACGTGTGAATATACTCTGGTGAGTTTTCTGTCTCTCAGAACTGGTAAGCACAGGGAGGGCAGTCTCTAGTGAGTCAGGAAGATCCCAGACATCAAAGCACCAGGATAGAGAACAGAATAGACATGGCATCGAAACTATAAATGGCCGAGAATGATGAGAAATGACATCCCGGGGAGAGAGAAACAGAATGGTCCACGCTGACACCCATGATTTGTTCCTCCTTTACTCAGTTCTGAAGGAGGGCTAAGACTATTTTGCTTCTTGGCTCCACCACCCCCAACTCAACCATGAACAGCGGTTTGGAGAATAGTGGTTAGGATCAGCCTTCTCTGCCGAGTGGCACAGGGCTTTCTAACAGAGGAGGCCTTAAGACCTCAGCGCTCCTGAATCAGAGAAATTCTGAGTGTCCAGATTACCCTGGAAAGAAGCCCCATCGCCTGCATCTGATGCAGAGCAACTGCGGCGCGTCGCAGGTGACGTCCGCGCTGCTCGGCTGGCTGTGGGGGTCAGTGCCGGAATTCTGTTCAACAGGTGCGGGCCTTAAAGGAGACCGTGCCTTTCTGAGTCTGGGCCAGAGACCAGTTTAAAATGGAACTTAAATTCTATCCTTATGTAAGTCCGACTCAGGGTTACTAAAAGAGACCTTCAAGGTCCTAAATGCAAAGCATAAAACATAGTCTAAATGAGCGACACCACTTTCTGGCACAAGTTGTTTTAAAGAGACATACATACACCCCTCTTTTGCTGTGTATAGTGGGCACCCACGTTTTTGGCCCAGACGTTCAGAAAAAAATCTTTAATTTTAATTTTTAATTAATTAATATTTAAATACTGGTTTTGTATTATAAAGGACTATTAGCATTTATTTTGAACCTATTATGATACAAGATTGGTTTTATGCAACCAATTATTACAAAACACAAGAATAGACACAAGGTATTTCAGGTACTACCCACATCCTTATTTTCCCTCAAAAAATTTGGCAAAAACAGTGCATTATACACAGCAAAAGACAGTAAGTTATATTATTAAGTAAGTTATATTATTCTCTTTATTCAGAGGTGTATAAGAGCTATATGAGCTATATTTAAGATTTATATTTTACTGTTACGAGTAGATGACTGCTTTATAGGTGAGGATTTTGACTGGCAGTAAGAATATTTATAGATAAACAACAAAATAGTATAATAAAGACAATTAGCTCAGAAAAACCGCCGTGTTGATGGAGCGGTGTAAGTATAATACAACTTAGAGTGTTGGATTAGAGCATGATGTTTCTGACAAGGCAACGCCTTCCGTGCGGTGGCCCCATCACCCCCCGACTCAGAGTAGTAGGAGCAGAGGCCGGTGCATTCTGGTCTTACACAGCGCCCCCACCCCAGGGCCCCGTCCTCAGGCTTGTCACTTGGACCCCTCCCATTCTCAGTGTCCTCCTTTGTAAAACGAGACTGTGAGACTGGATTGTCAAATAAAGATTTAAAAATTGTGGTACAATACACAGCACACAAAGTGTACCACCTTAACCCTTTTTAAGGGCGCACTTGAGAGGCACTAAGTCCATTCCCAAGGACGTGCTTCCATCACCACCGCCCACCCGCAGAGCTCCGTCATCGTGTCCGACTGAAGTCCACACCCAACGAACACACGCTCCCCATTCCCTCTGCTTCTAGCCCCTGGCAACCCCCACGCTACTTTCTGTCTCTTAACCCGACTGCTCTGCTCCGCGTGTGGCCTGTAGGCAGACTCACACAGCCTGTGTCCTTTCGTGACTAGCTCACTTCACTTAGCGTAAGGCTCATCCGTGCGGCAGCATGTGTCAGAATTTCCTTCCTGCTGCCGGGGAATAGTCCGCTGTGCGACGACGCGATCACATTTTGTTTATCTGTTCATCCACCAGGGGGCACTCGGGTTGCTTCCACAATTTGCCTATCGTGAGTAACGCTGCCATGACCATGGACATACAGGTATCTCTTCGAACTCTTGTTTTTAATTTTTGAGGGTTATATACCCCAAAGTGGAATTCCTGGGTTATACGGAAATTCTATTTTTAACTTTTTCAGAGATCATCATGCCATGGTACTTTTCCAGGACTGGATATTTTTAAATGTCCCTTCCACATCTAAAACGCTAGGAACCAACACTTGTTTTTCAAGAATGTCTTGAAGTAATTTCCTCTTCACCTGGAAATCCTGATTACCAAGGGAAATGCTCACACTTCTTTCTGGCAGGAGGCCCTGTCTGGCCTCTCTTTCTCTTATACTTGGGTTACCCAGCACCCTTATTTATCGTGGTCAAATCCTAATCACTTTTTAAATTAAGTCTTTTTGTTTTTTTTTTTTCAAGGACAACCAGCTCTGTGAAGGCAGAGCTCATTTCTTACTCTTCTTTATCTCCTCAATGCCTGACACAGAATAATGAAGCAGCGATGGTCTGTTGAGCGAATGTGTAGATGCATTGAAACAAATATAGGGTCAAATAAGTCCAAATGACAAATCAAGGAAGTAATTAAAAGAAGTTAAATCGGAGAATAATTTTTCCCTAAATGCAAAGTATTTCCCAGGAGAGGCTGGGACTCAAATAATAGTCAGGATACGCATGGTCACTAAAACACCTAATACAGCGTTCCCCAAGCATCGGCTGGAGAGGATCTTTCTCACTTGGGCCCTGGGGGCCCTGGCTTAACATTCTTGCTCCTGCACGCTGGCACGCTCCAAGGACACACTGTCCGTGTCAGTGCCCATCCACACGGCAGAGCCTAGAAGGGGTTCTCTCCATTATGCAACACAGAAGTCTCCTGTTTGGCGCTTTTGGAAAGCACCTTAGCGCCCAGCTCCCCTGGGTGTTGTAGCCGAGGTTCAGAGAAGGAAAGAGGTTCTTCCCAAGTCATATGGCAAGAGGGCTGCCTCCTATGTTGGAGAGACAGACACATGCTCTCCTCTCACAGTTAGGAGCTATTTTTAAACCGTCTTGCCGACTGGTGGAGGGCAGACCTGTCCGTGGGCACAGTGGGAAGACCCAGGACTGGACGTCTCTCCTTTAGAGGGCCAGAGTTTCAGTTGCTTCCGTCGCATACTAAATAAAAGGCCCTGGACTGTGGGCGAGCAGGTGATATTTCTGGACCCAGGCAACAGAATTGCAATGCCCCCAGACGAGATGCCCTTTTGCCCGTCTGTTTTCGCACCTCTGCAAATGCTCCCTTTGGGCAATTTTGCGCTAAAGCAGTAGGAAGTGTGTCTAGAGATCACCAGCAGGGGAAGCTGTGGTCCCTGTGTCGCCTGGAGAGTGAGCAAGGGAGGACTGGACTCGGCCACAGACTGCCGGGGCGGGGCCAGAGGTCGTACCTGCTCGCTGGGCTGGGGGGGTTGGGAGGGGCAGGGGCGGTGCACGGGTCTCTGCCGGGAAGTCCCGCCGCCAGGGAGCAGTCGCGCTCCGACGGCCCCTCGAAGCGCACACTGCCCGGGGTGTCAGGTGAGCTGGGATGGGGAAGGAGACCCCGGGGGTTGAGGGGAGCCGGGCACGGGGGACCTGCCCTGATGTGGGTGTGAGGACATTGGCACTCTGAGCCTCGGGGAGCAGAGCCGCCGGGCACATCCCTACTGCAGGGCAGGAGACCAGAACAGGAGCCCCCAACTTCCCTACGAGGCGGCAGGAGCACTGCACATCCTGGCAGGGGGAGAAGCGGGGGCGGGTGTGGGAAAAAGAAAGGCCTGGGATGGTGAGAGATTTGTCTCACTGGGACCTGGAGAAGTTCCAGGCTGTCATCTCATCCCGTGCCATTTTCCACGACGGAGAGTGAGGTCTTTTGGGGGACTCTGGGGACAAATGGAGTTCATCTGTCACCCTGATTGATTGTGCCTTGCGGATGCGTTCTGAGCTCACTCTGCCTGGTTCTGGGTTTTTCGGGAGCAAAGCTTGGAGACTCTGGCCCACAACACCCCGCCCCCACCCCTGCCCCGCAACAAGCAAACCGAGAAAACCTTTCTTGTGCCTTGTCTTGTTTCATTTATACAGATGAAGCGAACTAGGTTAGGATCGTTGCTAAACCTCCAAAGTGCATGCAACGTTTTTGAGTGTCTGCATGTATTTTTCAAGAGAGCTTCCATAGATTTTATTTGACTCTCCTAAAGATGAAATAGCTACAATCATAGCTTCGAGTCCCATCAACCTGGAAAATTTTACGGGGTTCTTCAGTCTTGGGGTGCCTGGGTTGCAGATTCCTATTTGAAAGCTGGGATTCAGGGAGGACTGGAGGGGAGGGGTTCTGTCGGGGTTCAGGCAGGACGACATCCAGGCACCCTCACAGATTTGTCTGGCGTAAGAACTCATTAGGAAATCAAGTTAGTACGCAAATATGTAGATGAGGAAACCAAGATGTATCTTTGTGAACGAAAGGCCTACCCATGTTTCTTCTTGGTACCCAAATGGGACCCCAGCAGTGGAGTTCCCAAGAGCTCTGTGGGAAGGTCTGAGAGGTACCATGTTCCAAGTTCATAGGTCCCTGGTCCACTGGCAGCTTGGGAGTAGGAGGAGAGAATGGATGTACTCAGCCTGGATGGACACCGGGAAAATCCAGGGTGTGTATTGGGGGTAGGAGCAGGGGAAGCTTCAGAGGGTGGGCATTGCTAGTTAAGGAGTTGACTACAAAGTTAACTTTGTAACTGAAGTTAACTTCAGATACCCTTGAAAAATCAGTTCATCATTAATCCCACTTTACTCATTCCCACCAAACGGGCAGGAATGCTCTGTAGATGTAAGGCAGTGAATGCTGCTCCCACCTGAACAGTGGGCAGCTTTCCCAGTCCTGCCTTCTACATCCACAGAAGTCTGTAATCCCAGGGTCAGGCTCATGGGCAAGCAGGCATCAGGATGAGGATGCTCAAGCTGCATGTCCCCAAACCCTGGATATCCTATAGGGGGCCTCCAACAATCACAGTCTCTTCCCAACCTCGGTGTGAAAAATACAGGGTAAAATAACACCATTTTTTCTTCTCTATAAAAAAATTTCCCCAAATCCTTGGTGCTTGCTTTTTTGTGGCAGCGTGTGTAGTTCGGAGCTGCGTGTCTGGTTACAGCGATGTGTGAGAGAGCGTTATTTGTAGTTTGTAAAGAGTCCGTCAGTTTGGGTGGTCTGAGACCCATGGTTGTTACAGAACCAGGATCACACCCCATTCCTCTTTAAAGTCCCGTGAATGTAAATGAGTCCTTTGTGGAGACCTGCTGGCTGGGTGGTAGCAGCCACTCCGGCCCGGCCTGGGGCTGTCGAGGAAAGAAACGGCCTCATTGTACTTGGCTCGCAGCCCAGAACACTTTCTGTCTGTTCTTCTTAACTTCGCACGTATTTTGTAAACTCAAACCTTTCCGTCGGTGGGATTTATGGGGCCCGGGTTAAATTTCTTAGCCCCTCCTCCCTGCCAATTGGTCAGTCAGTTTTATGAAATCCCAAACTGAACGGCTGTTTTTCGAATAACAGAGCGGTTGTTTCCACCTACAACCTGTCTTTTCCTGATAGGATTAGTGTTTAGAATGGCCCAATAACACGGCAGGGGTTTATTTGGCAACTGCAGAAATTAATTTTGCTCTTTACTTTAAAGGTCATTAAAGAACTGAACTTTTTTTTTTTTTTTTTAGTAATAGCTGCTGCTTCACTAGCCCTTCAGCACAAGATATGTGTTGCTAAGGTTCCTCATTGTTGTTTTAGGTATTCAGCACCTAGTATTGACTGTGATGCGCCCCTGGGTTCAAGGTGACTTAGTGTTTTTGCTTTCAAGAGGTTGACAGATAAGCACCTCGAGAGCCCGTTTGAGAACGCATTTCCCTCGGCCTTGACCCAGGGGAAAGCTATTCCCTGTGGTTTCCAGGTCTCCATGGAGTAGCATCGCTGCTCCACGCCAGTGAGCTTGACCAGGAGAGAAACATTCACTTTTGGTGGGTAATCCCTGCCCCCCAGAGGACTGGCCTTTCCTGTGAGGATCCTTACTGCTGCCCAGTGGCAAGTTACACATCCTGGGCTATATTGGTTTTCCCAGTTCATTCAGAAAAAAAAGTAATAAATGTTTAAGTGCTTTCTGAGCTGCACCCTAAGTGAGAGCTGGAAGAGCATCCTCAACACCACACAACAGCGAAGGAGTGTACTAATTTGAGATTTGTTAGGTTGGGCCAGTCTGAAATATGCTTCTGTACAACACCGAGGAAAAGCTTGAGAATGTAGATTTTAGTACCAGGTAATCGTGGCAACAATGGCAGACACTCACGGCACTGGCTATGTGCCAGGCACCCTTCAAAACACCATGTGCCTTAACTCATCTTAGTCTTCTCTTTACCCAAGAGGTAGGTACCACAATTCATGACATTTTAGCCCTGGATCGTACGGTTTAAAGGTTTGATTCACTGAGCTCTTCTGGGATGAGGTCTACTTCATCTTTACTGTGTGCTTTACTTTCTGGTCACTTCTCTTCCCCGTGCCTTCTCACTGCGAGAGGCTGCCCGGTGCTGCAGACAGACTGCCCTATTCTCTCTCTTGCTTCACTACTAATTAGCAATGTGACCTTGAGCAAGTCATTGCCTTCACTGTGCCTAAGTTTCCTCGTCTGTAAAATGGGGATGATCAGGGTATTCCTTCACCGGGTTGCTGTGAGGATTAAATGAATGTACATATTAAAACACTTAAGGAGTGCTTTGTGCACAGGACACACGATTGTTTTTATTATTAGCTATTTCTTTCCAGCCTCATCGGCCAATGCCCCCCCCACAGCAGCCATGCTGAGCTGCTAGAACTCCCCTGGACCTCCCCAACTCTCATATTTCAGTGATGTTGCACATGCAGTTTCCTTCACTAGAATGACTTTTCCATCCTGTCGCTCACACGTCAGCTTACATGTCCCCTCCTAGGACATCGTCCTTTAGTGCCCTCCGCTATTCTCCAGGTAGCTCGTTCCCTCCCTTCTCTGTGGTCTCAGTAGCCTTGGACCATTCATCTATGAAAGGACTTAGTGATTAACAACTACATAACGTTTGTTGAGCACTTACTATGTGCCCAGTAGTGTCCATGTGTTTTTCTTTATGTATGTATGTGTGTGTGTGTGTGTATATATATATATATATATATAGAGAGAGAGAGAGAGAGAGAGAGAGTTCCATGATGTAGGGTTTTATTGTGTTGCAATTATTTCCACATCCATCTCCCCTGCCCCAGTCGACTGCGACAGTGGCTTGTCCATCTGTGTGTGCTGTTCATTTTATACCTCTAGGACCTGGCAGAGTGCCCAGTGAACACACAGTGGGTCCTCCATAAATGTGTCAGTGAGTGCATTTTACCAACGGCTACTTACATTCAAACAATAAGCTAATTGTAAGTAATGCTTCTTTTCTATAACCTTCATGCTTTCCTCATTGCAGAAATTCACTCTCAATATTTTAGAAAGACGTGATAAGCAAGAAGAAGGAAATACAAATCCCACTTCCCGACCCTGGAGAATCTAAACAACTTGCTTAGGGATACACACCTTCTCAGCAGCCACACTGAGGATGAAGGTCAGGCCAGCGGGGAATGGAGCCCAAGCTCTTAAGGCTGTGTGATGCTGCCGCCCCCCCTCCCTCTCCACTCCCCCTGTCCAACACACATGAACAAATTGGAAGAGCTGACACTTGGAATGAAATCTACCGTACACATAATGGTGCAATGCATGAAATCTACGTTTAAAAAATTCCCACTATTCAGTCCTTTCGTGCCTTTGCACTTCCTGTTCAGTCAGTTTTTGCTTTAGGATAATTCGGAGGAAGAGGCGGCACAGCGAGGTGAGGGGGAAGGAGCTACTAACTCAGACAAGCGTGGGTTGGAGTCCTGGCCATGCCACTGGAGGTGGTACCAGGGACAGGTCGCCCAACTTCCTTCCATCTCTTAGTCTTCAGTGAAAGGGGGACATTAAGAAATACTTCTCAGTGTTTTCTCAAGTAGAGGGCAAGGGCCTTGCACTTGACTCGTGGTGGGTGCGTCTTGTTAAACTCTCATGGCCATACCCTAGGACTTGCCCAAAGAGCCACCTTGTCAGACTGTTTTCCACAGCTCCACGTGGGGTTGTTCCTCCCATGCCTTCATTTTAACTCTCACGGTAACTTAACATTTGTATTATTATCATTTGATGTCTCTAATAACTTGCCTCACAGCCATTTTCTTAGAAATTCAATCTCTTCTCGGTAGGACCTGTTTGGAGATGAAGGAGGAAAAAACTAGCAATTTTTCTTTAAAAGCGGATCATTGTTTTTCTTACTCTATCGTTAATGTTTTCTATTTTCTTTTATCAGCGAGGCACTTCTCCGTCGATTCACGTCGCCAAACCGGACTCTCTGGATTTCTTGCAAGATGAAAGGAGACAACCATGAATGAGCCATTAGACAATTTTGCAAATGTGTCTGATTTCCCCGATCATGGCACTACTTTTGGAAACTGCACCGACGAGAAAATGCCCCTCAAGAGGCACTACCTTTCTGCTATTTACAGCCTCGTCTTCCTGGTGGGCTTCCCAGGGAATGCGGTGGCAATTTACACGTACATTGTCAAAATGCGGCCCTGGAAAAGCAGCACCGTCATCATGCTGAACCTCGCCAGCACAGACCTGCTCTATCTCACCAGCTTCCCTTTCCTCATTCACTACTACGCCAGTGGCGAAGACTGGATCTTTGGCACGTTCATGTGCAAGTTCGTCCGCTTCGGTTTCTATTTCAACCTGTACAGCAGCATCCTCTTCCTGACCTGCTTCAGTGTCTTCCGCTACTTTGTGATCAGTCACCCAATGAGCTGTTTTTGCGTGCACAAACCTCGATGGGCCGTGGTGGCCTGTGCTGTGGTATGGGTCATTTCCCTGGTGGCGGTCATTCCCATGACCTTCCTGATCACACCAACCAGTAGGCCCAATAGCTTTGCCTGCCTGGACCTCACCAGTTCGGACGACCTCACTACTATCAAATGGTACAACCTCATTTTGACCACAACTACCTTCTGCCTTCCCCTGGTGATTGTGACTCTTTGCTATACGATGATTATCTACACCCTGACTCGTGGCCCTCACACTCACAGCGGCCTTAAGCAGAAAGCCCGGAGGTTGACCATTCTGCTGCTTGTTGTGTTTTATGTGTGTTTCTTACCCTTCCACATCTTGAGGGTCCTCCGGATTGAATCTCGCCTGCTTTCTATCAGCTGCTCCGTTGAGAATCAGATCCACGAAGCTTACATCTTCTCGAAACCGCTGGCCGCCCTGAACACCTGTGGCAACCTGTTCCTGTACGTGCTGGTCAGTGACAACTTTCAGCAGGCCATCTGCTCGATGGTGAGATGCAAAGCAAGTAGGGACCAGGAGCAGGCGAAGAAAATCAGTAACTTAAACAACCCTTGACCAAAGAGAAAGGCCCGCCGATACTTTCTCCGTAATTTCTAAGACATCCAGACTGTCTCCCTCAATGGAACTCTCGGGAAATAGTGTGTTTTCAGGTAAATTACATGTCAAAGCCTGGGCAGAACTGCCAAGAGTCCTTTGCATCCCGTTTATCAAGATCTTCTCTTGGGTAGACACATGAGTGGGAGACATGCATATTAGCCAAGGATTAAAATGTAAAACGGGAACTGTTGGAGCTCCGGGTAATGTCGGAGAACACACACCAGGGTGTCTTGGCACCAAGGTGGGAGAAGGCCAGTTTTTCACTCCTGGTTTCATACTCTTTCCTGCTGAGGCCTATTTGTATTGAACTCCCTGACCACTCAAGGCGTTATTTGTATCTTTTTCAATATTCTCTCTTATTTTTCCATTTTGTATTTTTAAACCTTTTTCCTGAACTTCACTTTGAGGTTATTAAACTGTATTGGTCACTAGGCTTCAGCTAGTTTGGTAGATTAAAGCAATTCAGTACCATACACTTGGGATAATTCAAAGATGTCAATGCAAAAAGCTAAAATGAATACCTGGAAGACATTTGGGGTATTATATCTTTAGGGTTGTAGATGTTCTCCAAGTTGTAATTGAAGTTGTAAAAATATCAAGTGGTATTTGTTATTATCAACATGACCTGGGGAAGAAGGGGTCACTTTTGGGCAACAGAGGTACTTTTAAATATGTGTACATTGGGTATTCAATAAAATCTAACATATATTTGAGTTCTCTCTGTAGGAAAATATTCCAGGAAACACTACTTCTCTTTACATACCTTCCTCTCATGTGACTATCATGAAAGTATGACTTTGATTACAATCGCAAAAGCTATTTTTTGAATTGTGTGTGTGTGCTTAATTATCGCTAAGTGTAAATATCTGAGAAAATGCCTAATCTGAACATTTAAAACCCTAGCAAATGTGTTGATATAATTAATAAACTAATTGTAAAATCATTGAATAGGCTGGTCATATTTTTCTGAGAAAACGCAGCTTTGCCATAATTATATTTACGTGAAGCTGATCTTCTCCATGCTTAGAGAACAAAAACCATTCTAAGAATCATTTGCAGAACAGAGCCAGAGGAGAGGGGTGGAACAGAAGACAGATTATCACAGGGACTCTGGCATTTTCAGGTTCTTCCCGGACACTTACATCTGACCCAGACCTAATGAAGGCCGTTCTTCAGGACCCTCGGCCAGGGTGCCAGGGAGGAAAGAGGACATCTGATGGTTCTATTTGTGAATTCTTCTCGATGACGATGTTCTCTCCACCCATCACCTTCTGCGCCATCTTCTCCTCTGGGCCTTTCCATAGCTCATGGAGGGAACTACTTCGCCAGAGAGCCAGACGTGCCTGTCCATGGGGCTGCACTGCATGGAGGAGCACTCAAGGGTCCACTTGGACTTGAAAGCTGGGTAGCTCCCTGCTCTCCTCTCCCGAACACCCCGCCCAGCTCCTGGGCTATCCCCACAGTGTTGTCGCCTGAGTCTTCACATGGCTGCTGTCCTGGTTCTAGCCCAGGGCGTGGCATCTTCTTCTTTCTCTCTCTCTCTTATTCCGAAGATTTCACCCACCCAAGAAAAATCACGTCAGTCCCTTTCATGTCTGTCTCAACTTGTCTCTGCAACTTCTTTTATCCATTTCCTTCTTTCCACCAATTTGCTAAAATAATAAATCACTCCTCTTTCTGATACTAACTCTTCCACTTGGTCCTTGGTCCGTGTTCTGCTTGCTTAGGGACCTCCTCTGACACTCACTCCCACTTTCTTGACGTTTTTAACATTTCCATTACCCTGGATAACTGACCTTGGCTCGGGAACATGTGCAATTTTCCCTTATCCTCAAAATACCTTCCCTCCATTCAGCTGTCCTGTCATGTTTTCTTATCTGGCTTGTTCCCTGCAGTTATGGGTCAGGTTCAGGTGACGGTGTGCCCTTCAGGGTTCTGCTGATAGAATATAATCACACACATCCAAGCTAAATTGGATTCGAAGGGTAAGTTTTATTTTTCAAAGGAAAGAGTTCAGGGCTAATTGTACTGCAGGATGCAGTTTGGAACTGAGGCCAAAAAAGAGATTGATGATACTTCCAAGGCTAGAATGGGGCCCATATGACCTTGCCTCATACACCCAGCTGTAGGCAGACCGAGTATAAGAACAAAAGGCAGAGCTCTGACTGTCTGCCAGAGAGGAAGTGTCCTGTGTCGTCTGCTCTCTGCATAAGGACTGAAGCTCAAGTTCAAGCTCACTGCATCTGACTGCAGAGAATCCAGAAAAGCACATTCTGAACTTTGGAGACACAGTAGCCCCTTTGCTCCTTTTTTGACTTAGTATCATGGACATTTTCAGAGTCACAAAATTAGAGTAAGCAGCAAAATGACCTCACCTACCCGTGCCTCAGCTCACCAGTAATCAACACGGCAGCTTTGTGCTTTCATCTATCCCTTCGTGTCTTTTCCCCTTTAAAATATTTAAAACCCAACCTTAGAAAATATAGTGGTTTCACCTATAAATGCTTCAGCATTGATCTCTTTCAAAGCACACAAAACCAAAGCAAAATAAATTCTTAATATTATTTAATATTTAATCTATATTTCTATTTCCCTGGTCACCTCAAAAAGTTCCCTCTTTCTTCAGTTGGTTTTTTCAAGTCAAGAGCCAAATAAAGCCTGTACATTCCCTGTCTATTAAGTTGCTGGTAATCTGTTAGGGTTCTGGCTCCCTGTACTTACCGCTGTATTTTCAGTGGAGGAATCAAGTTGTATATCTTGGGGAATTCTCCGCATTGTGGGTTTGGCTGTTTGAATGCCATTTTGTTGTTTATTGTGATCCTCTGTGCCCTTACTTGCTGTAAATTGGAAGGTAGAGTTAGAAGTTAGATTAGATGCAGATTCCTTCCTTCCTTCCTTCCTTCCTTCCATCCTTCCTTCCTCCCTCCCTCCCTCCCTCCCTCCCTCCCTCCCTCCCTCCCTCCCTCCTCTTCTATTTTTCAGAAGCTCCAAGCCACCCGAGGAGATGTGTAGTGCCTGACTACCCTCCATTTAGTGGTTGAGCTGGGGGTTTGGGATGCATCAGCCCCATCCTCCTATCAGAGCGTCCTCCAACCTCCTTTGCCTTCCTGGTCTATCAGTCAGGTTTACTGTTGTCTCAGTCTGCTTAGGGCTCTCGCCATGGTGACCTGGACATTCTAACACTCTTCTGCTTTGGTCAGTTATGGCTTTTCTGTGCAGATCTCTGACTCGTCGACTGACATTCCCCCCTCCACCCTGAAGGCGGCTCCTACTGATCAGAGGCGTAGGGGAGGGATGGGCAAGACCTGGGAGCTGCCTCTCCACTGCTTCCTCCAGGGGGCTGCAAGTGTTGACAGAATTGCCTTTCCACATGGGTCGAGTTTTTGTTCTTGAAAGCTTCGGGACTAACAGCCAAGCCTATGTGTGATCCATGGGATGGGACCCATGCCCCTGGGAAAGAGGCCGCCCACAGAGCTTGCCTGACAGCTGTTGTTAGCCTCCTTCAAGCCCACCTCAGGGTCTGGCTGTGTCCTGGACCAGTGCAGGCACCGTGGTTTCGCCCCCCAGAGCCTCTGAGAAAGGGCAGGGCAAGATGCGAATAACTACACGGCCATGGAGCACTTGCAGCTAAACATCACTTCCTGTTCTCATTTTATTCTTAAATTCTACCCCGCAACACCATTCCATATCATCTCCCAGGCATGGTACGAGGAACCCAAGTGATACCAGGTGACAGGGCCAGCTGTGGAAAAGGGCCTGAAGGTCAAGTCCTTTCCGCTACTGAGCTCCAGGAAGAAACTAACTTGTAACATGCGGTGATCTGGTTTTGAAATTTTTTTCCCTTCAGTACGCAATATTTTCTGTCGAGCTATTTTTCATTAATTCTGCCATATATGTCGGTGCAAGTTGCTACTAAACTCACCCACTGTATTCCTAATGTCAGACGTATTTTTATCATTTATCGAATGTACATTGGGTTCTCTTCATCAATTCTACCATTTCAGTGAGTTTCTCTGTCTTTTCATCTATTTTTGTCTTTCTTTCTTCACGTGTTTTAGGATTGAGTAATCCCAGTTATTCTGCGGTCCTTACCTTTCCACTTCAGTGTCTGGGTTAACTTTGGGCCTGTTGCCTGTGATCGTCTTCATGTTTGCTGGTCATGTGATCCCGTTTCCTTGTATGTCTACTAATTTTAAAAAACATTTTATTTACTTTTAGAGAGAGGGAAATGGAGGAAGAGAGAGAAACATCAATGTGTGAGAGACTGCCTCTTGCAGGCTTCCAAGGGGAGCCTGGCCTGCAACCCAGGCCTGTGCCCTGACTGGGACTCGAACTGATGACCTTTCAGTTCACAGGTCAGCACTCAATCCAGTGAGCCACACCAGCCAGGGCGCACATCCACTCTATTAATTTTTGATTAAATGACAGAAATTGTGCATGAAAGAGTCAATAAGGCTTCCCTAGGTAGTTTTTATTTCAGTTATTTTAGTGTTCTGTATAATTTCACTTCTCTACTAACATTCTCTCATTCGCTACATTAACCGTATTTTTCTTTACCTCTTTAGAAATACTAACATTGTTGTTTTAACATCTTTGTCTATTAAGTCCAGCATCTTGGTTGCATTACTTCTCTCTGGATGCTACCACAGATTCCTACAAATTTAATGGCTTAACATGCCACAAACTTATTTCCTCTCAGAGGCCAGGAGTCTGAAAGCAGTTTCTCTGCCCTAACATTAAGGAGTTGGCAGACTTCCCAACGTCTGGAGCCTCGAGAGAAGCAATTTCCTTGTGTTTTTCCCGCTTCCATAAGCCACCTCCCGTCTTCAAAGCCAGTAGCACAGGATCTTCAAATCTCTGACCCCGGCTTCTCACTAAAGACCTCTCTCCGCCTGATTCTCCCGTCTTCCTTCCACCGAGGCTCTTGCAATTACTTCAGGCCTACCCTGATAATTCAGGACAATGCCCTCATCTCAGAATCCATAATTTAATCACACCTGCAAAGTCCCTCTTACTCTGTGATGTAACCTACTCACAGGTTCTGAGCACTGGGAAGAGGACATTTTTGGAAGGCTAGCATGCGGCTGCCAGCAGCTGTTTCTCAAAGAACACCTGCTGAAGTAACAATGGTAATGTAAAGTGACCCTGGGGTCATTTTTTAATTGCTTTGCTTTTCTTGGCAATGGGACACATTTTTCTGTTTTGTGTGCCTAATGATTTATTTTTATTTTTATTTTTTTTTTACTGAATAATGGATACTGTAAATAGCATTGTGGTGACTCTAGGTTCTATTATTGTTCTTGAGGATTGTTGATTTTTTCTCTCGTGGACATATCAATTTCTTGCTTACTGTGGAATTGTGGTGATGTGGTTTTACTATTTAGTATTTCTTAAGAACAGATTTGTGAAGAGCCTGGGGCATTTTCCAAGCTCTTTCAAGGTAAGGGGACTCAATCGCCAAATTCTGCTTCTTTTGTGATCTTACGCAGACTCGGTTTTTGGTTTTGTTTTGTTTTGTTTTTCAAAGCACATCTCAAAGAGACTTTACTCTAGGGCATGTTCTTTACTCCTCAGGCGGTTTTCTGCTGTATCGACAAGACAAGAAGAGTCAATGGGATGTTAATGAGGTTTTCCTCTCCGGATGCTGGAACACCAAAGCCCCCTAGTCCTGCTTGCTCACTTGTATCTCTGATGCTATAACAGCCTTTTTTTGATTAATCTGCAAACCCAGGAGTCACAGGGAATCTCCATGGGGTTCTGCCCCTCCTGTTCCCACGATTCCTTCATCGTTGGTCCAAGTTTTAGACGCGTCAGCAATGTCAAACCCTGACCTATGCCTCCTCAACTCAGTGGGACCCCTATGCTCTGTCTGCTTCGACCCCAGTTCTCCGCTCCCTGGTCAAGAAACTCCTGGACAGAGAGCTGGGGTCATTGGGGGGCCCGCAGTGGTGCTCTGTCTCTTGTCTGGAGCCTGAAAACATTGGATCCGTGTATTTTGCCCAGTCTCGTTTTTGTTAACAGCGTGTTCCACGGCGATCTCTCCCAGCTGAGAGAGCAGCTCTCGTGTGAAACACTCCCTGCCTTTCCCACGAAGGCTTTTACTATTCACCCATCCTTCTAAAATACGGGAGAGACCTCCATTTAAACATGGCAGTTTAACAACTCCATCCTTCCCTAAAATGACAATGGGAATGCAACTATGAAGACATTCAAAATTTTGGAAACTGATGAGGGCAGATGAATAGAGAAACCAAATGAAAACCAAGCTGGTAGAGGGGGAAATCCAGAGGCAAGCTAATATACGCTGCTTCACTGCAAAATGTTCGGGAATTAGAATGACCAGCGACCTCCGGAGAGGGTTGTAAGTGGGACTGACGATAGGAGGTTTGCTTTAAAGCCTGAATAAGAAGCAACCACATCCCTAGACATTAACTTTTGTCCTGTGCAAATCAAAGACTGCCCCTTTCCCACACCAACAAAATCCCAAGCTTTTCATCCTGGGGCGTTCGAACCAGATGGACCCTTGACTTGAGGACAACGGATAGAATTAAAGGCAGAGTAAAAGTGAGAGGTCCAAGATCCTGGATGAGGACATTTGGCTCTGATAACACGGGCAGCTCATGCGTACATTTCCTAGCAGAATATTGGCAAACTCTCCTCTAGGGCAATGGAAAATATGGCAATAACGGATACAACTTACACCGCACTCTTTTCTTCTGAGCTTTTCTTCACAAGCCCAGTCAAACTTCAGAGCCCTCCTGCAGAACCGCTACACTATGCTGACTTACACGAGAGGACGGAATATTCTACAGTGGGTGCCCACTAGGTATCCTGCCTTTTCAACTTCGCTTACTAGTGTCTTGCTCTCCAGAATGAGTGGACAGCCACCAATAACAAGGACACTGAGGGAAGCCAATGGTAGGAATCCAAGACGCTAAAACAGACAAGTCAGGGAAAGGATTCTGGGAAATAGAAACACCACAGAGAGCATAAGAAAAATCTTTTAAAAACCTATAGTTAATACTCCCAGAGACATCGTGGAAACAGACCAGGGGGTTCTAAAGGAATGACCATTCAAAAAGCAAAAACATGAGCTGTTAGGGAGGTTAAGCAGGGGGGCTATTAGAGGGTGTTTTCTAAACGACCTCCATGAAACCCCTCCAAGGTGAAACACACTTTGAACTGGAGAATGAAGAGCAGACTTGGCATCTTTTAATTTATCTTAACTTATATCTAATAGAAACTCTTTGAGGCTGGTAGGGTGATACTAGAGTTACCCTTGATTTCAGCATAGACAGGTATTCTTGGGTTTTTATTTTGCATTTCAGAGGTGTTAGGAAAGTAGGGTTTTTTAAAGTTCACCTGAGGCACCCACTTTTTAGGAGTTGCTCTATTTCCTTATTTTTATTTTGTCTCTGTGATTATGTATCACATGACGTGATTTTATATGCTTCCATAATAGCATATAATTAGTTTCTCATGATGTAGAAACATGCCCCTTACCTGAGCCCATTGTTTTTCTTCCTGGAAATGTTTGGTAAATATTATATTGATGTTTCAAAATGATGTTTTTTGAATTAATAACAATGCCTTCCACAAACACTTGACAAATAAAATATAGATGCATAAAATATTTTTATTCAATTTAGATTTTTGCTTGCTGGACACAGGTATTTATGGTACAGAGGGATTCATGGCCTATATATTTAGGACTACAATATCAGTTCTAACTTCTATTTTGTTAAATAACACCAGCCTCTTTTGAGCCTGTACTATGCGCAAAACACTGTGCTCCACCACAGATATAGAAACCTTAGTAACAAACAAGTCTGCTTTCAAAGATACTACAATATCGCACACCAGCTGCATTGTCCATACGTGCCTTCCAGGTTGAATATTTATGTTATGCTGCTTTTACTCACCCAAACTCAGGAGCACGTTTCTTGGTTCTTTTTGCCAGTATAGTTTATCGTTATTCCGTAATAGTCCCCTTCTAAAGGACTCAATCTAAAGGAGGCATTTCAGGCACACACATGATTATCCAAATCCCTCTCGCCAAGAACCCTAAAATGTACTCCAAATGGCAAACGCAGAGAAATCCACTAGGCTCCTAACTGTACCTGGTTAAATGCCCTGCTTACCTGTTTAATCCATTTAGGAGATGAGCAACATACCAGTATTTGGTATTACATACTTGGGATTATCCCATGGGCAAAGGCCACATTATAAACATCCGAGTCTTACCCCACGAAAGCCGAGAGAAAAATTGGCACGGGCAGCCACACGCGCTGCTCCCTGCATCAAAAAACAAATGTGCTCCTTCTCGCAAAACATTTTCTGACTCCACCTAAACGTCTAAATTGTAATGCTGATTTTTTCCTTGAAATTTGCGGGCAAACCAGATATTATCTATAGTAAAGAATTGAAACAAGACCAATGTTCAAGTCCCTGTTCAAATTCTAACCATTTGCAAAAACACTCCTTCCGTTCAGCTTTTTCTGCATCTGCCCCCCACCGCCCAGCCCTGGACAACCTGTCCTACAACTTCCTTTTCACATCTGTGACCCACGTGGGGCACTTTATACCATAGGACTTGGGTCACTGCCCCTCCTTGTCCTTAGGTTCTTTTCTCCCCAGTGGAGTTATTGCCTCCTCCAATGCGTGGCCCCTTTTATCTTTGTTCGGCTCCTGGCAAGCCGCTACGAGGTGTGCCAGACAGAACAACAACAAAAATGGGCCCCCTCTAGGACGAGAAATACTTGCTTTTTAATCCCAATTCTTACTCGATCAGTTTCTGCATATGAAAATTGCATGCTTAAATTGAGTCTTTGTATTATTGCCTTTGAAGGCAAGGGGAAAGGCTTCTATATCTGCTAACAGGCTAGATTAAATCTACTGTGTAGCCTTCCAATAAAAAACAATAGAATTGGCTAAAATAGCCCTGGCTGGTATAGCTCAGTGGGTTGAGAACCAAAGGGTTGCCGGTTTGATTCCTGGTCAGGGCACATGCCTGGGTTGCAGGTCAGGTCTCCACTGAAAGCCACGTGAGAGGCAACCACACATTGAGGTTTCTTTCCCTATCTTTCTTCCTCCCTTCCTCTTTCTCCCTCCCTTCCCCTTTCTCTCAAAATAAATAAATACAATCTTTAAAAAAATGAAATAGTTAAACAGAATATTTCCATAAACACCTATGAAAATGCTCATGGAATTGATTAGAAACCAGACTCCACAAAACGGGGAAAAATAAACATGAAGGTGACCAGCAAAAGCAGCAATTTTCCAAATGGTATACGCAAAATCCTTATGCTTTTAAGCCTAAGTTTCAACATCTACATGGGGAAGACCAGAACAAACAAATACCTTGACTTAGCCAGAACAGGACCAGGAATGCCTGGTGCCCTGGGGTAATTATTAACAGCACCCACTTGTGTTCTTAAAATTATCTGGAATGACATATGGTCATCCTAAGGACAAGAGGTGGAACATAATGCATGGGACTCAGGACGGCAGGGATTCTGATGGGAGGTGTCTGAGAAACCCTGCCTGTCACTGGGATCTACTCTTCATGCTGGGGTGAATGATAAATAAGGCTACAGAGCAGAAGGGAACAGAATATAAAACAGGCTGCATTTACTTTGACGTTCGGCTGAAGGAAAATAAATTTGCCCCTGAGAAATCATAGTCAGCATCAAGCTCTCATGTAAATTTGTTGTTACCTGAATGTTAAAATTGAAGTTCAAGTGGAGAATTGAATTTAAAGTGATTTCCAGATGGATAGTACCACCAGGCAACTGGCAGGAGCATATGCAAAACCTCTCTGAGGGGACAGAGTTTTAACCTAGGCCTCCAAGAACTCCTACTGGCAAAGCTCCGGGGGGGAACCAGAAACACTTTTAAATGGAGCCCACGAGAAACGCCAACAAAAAGACACAAAGGGCAAAACACATCAGAATTTGAGGACAGAGGAATCAGGCTGTCAAAGGTTTCACGTGTGAGAAATACCAGAGACTGTAAAATAGAATGTTTATATTGTTTACGAAATTATGAGTCTTAAAGAAGAGTGATGATAACGAGACAATAAAATGATTAAGCATGTTGAAGAAAATGAACAGGCTTCTAGAAAAAAATAGAATACATTGAAGTAAAACACTTTAATGGTTTGGTAAAACAAGAGATTAGACTCAGCAAATAGAGAATTAATGAATGAGAAGTGAGAGAAGAAAACAACTAGGTGAGAGCAACCCCCCAAAACAAGAAGATAAAAGAGATGAAAGAGATATGAAATAGAGGGTGAGAAGGCACAACATATACATGAGCCAATTTCCAGAAGGAGATAAAAAATAAGAATGAGGGAAAAAAACAAAAATAGTTGGGTTATTAGGGCTACAAATGTTTATTGTATTAATTAAGAAACAAACAAATAGATTATACAAAAGAAATCTTTCCAGGGAAGAGTGATGAAAACCTGTCATAAGCCAAGGTTGGCCATTAATCCAATTCTGTTTACCTGAGAGTTATAAAAGATAAATAAATAAATATTAGTTAACTCAAATGAAGTCATGAAATAGGAGGGGAAGATGAAACAGAAAGCAGAACACAGAGGCCATAAAATGAGATGAAACAACAAATACAAATATGTCAGTATCACAATAAATGTGAAAAGACTAAATATTCCAGTGTAAAAAAATAAAACTTTCATATATCCTTTAAAGTACTGTAACCTATGCTCTTTTAAAAAGAAATATCTAAAATGTAAGACAACTTACTGACTTAAAAGAACAATAAAAAATGGGACACACCGATAACAATGAAAGAAATAGAACTAAAAATTGTCTCAACACAATAGAAGTTCATTACTCCTTTTTAAAAAAATCAGCCGGAGGGCTCCTGGCCAGAAGGTGGCGTTTGTGGAAACAGAGGGTCAGGAGCCCAAACGCCTGTCAATTCACGACTCCTCCACTGTCTCAGGCCTCTGAGTCTTCTCCCTTTTTTCCCTGATATCCCTTTTATTTATTTATTTTTCCGAGTCTTCTTTTTCAACCGCCTTCTTCACTTTTCTCACACCCCATTGGTCATCGCTGACCCCTGTTCTCTGCGAACGGTCTGGATGTAGATCTCCATCACCTGGGTCTCTAGGAACTAAAGATGTGTTGGGTCTCCCACCGCCACACATACAGGCAGAGCCCATTACCGGTAACTTCCATGTCAAAGCTCCTTCACAGAAAAAGAAAGGAAAGGAGACAGTCATTGCAGGAATCGTGGAGTCCTGTCCTGTACATAGGCGTGGTTTCCTGCCCCTGGTGAACTTGCCTCGATGAGACTGTTCCCCTCCGGCTGGCAGATTCCTCCTGAATTTTTCTCCTCTAAGGCTGAGGTTCCCAGCGTTAGGATAAAGAATGAGTATCCCCCCCGAGGGCTTGTTACAGCAGATTGCTGGGCACTGTCCCCAGAATTTCCGATTCAGTGAGCCTGGAATTTCTGCATTTCTCACAAGTTCCTGGGAGATGGTGAGCCTGCTGGTTGGGGGACTGCACTGAGGGAGAACCGTTGCCCTAACGCCCCATCTGGAATGGCCTGAAGGCATATGTCTTCCTTGAGGGGACTCGGTTGTCACTGCCAACTTTCTGCCACAGCAAGTTTGGAAGCCTGAGGGCTGTTTTGTGATCACAGACTCTTGAAAGGCAGAGTGCAATTTATTTTGCAAGACAATTCCTACAAATACTTAGTAGGCCCCTCAACTCCTTGCTCGAATTAGATTCCTGGTATGAAGAACCACACGATTTCTTTCCTAGACATAATTCTCACTCTGGTCCTATCTTTGCCTTCTGGTCCCCACCTCCCCACCGTTGCCTCTGTCAGTGCATCTCCTACAGTGGCAGGTACCTCAAGGTCATCTCATAAAATAACCCTGGGTTGGAAAGGAGTGACTTCAGTTGGGTCTTTGCTATCGGGGCTAATCCCTTCATGGGACTGAGAATTCCTAATGAACCTTCCTCGCTCAAAGGTGTTTCTTCTTCTAATGTTGAAACCCTGGGCAGAAACACAGGTTGAAAGTGCAGAAACAGCTGTGCCTCTCCTTGGAACTCTAAATGGCCAGCCTCTCTCCATTCTTTCCCATCTCTTCTCTAAAGCCAATCATATGGACTCATCTTTTCTTTTTCGTGCCTCACTCTAGGCAGTGAGGAAAAACCAACGTACATGAATGTTTCTAGCTCCTTCCAAGTACTTGCAGAGCTACCCATCTACTGTGGGTACTTGATGTGCTTTCATAAACATAGTAGGCCAACTTTTATGCTCAAGCTCTCTTGTATTTCTGCCTTTCTTTATTTTCTTCCTTCATTGCCTGCCACTCAGCCACTACGCCAATGCTATATTTTAGGATTTGTTAAGATAGGCTTCTACTTCAAAATATTAGTTTCCGTATTGGTTAGGGTAATGCTAGCCAATGAAACAAAATAACTTTCAGATTTAGTGGCTAACACAATAGAAATCTTTTTCTTATTCAAATGACTGCCCAACGCAGGTGTTCCTGGTTGGCAGGCCATTTACATATGTGCAGCGATCCAAGCACGCATGTTCCTTCCATCTGCAACGTCACTAAATCCTAGCATCCTGGAGAGTCCTGGCATCTTTGCGAATAAGGAAAGAAAGAAGGCACACACTTCTTATGTAAGTGCTACGTCACTGCTACACATACTCCATTGTCGAGAACTAGTCGCATGACCCCATCCAGGTGCCAAGAAAGGCTAACTTATTGCTGAATGAGCAGCTACTTCTCCAAAGGAATTGGACTCCGAAAAGCGTAAGGGGCTCGATGGACAGTGAGTTATTTGGCTTTCTTGGTCCCAGAAAATAAAAAATGGTACAGTAATTGGAGCCTATCTTTGAAAATCTGGGAAGAAAAGGGTTTTTAAACAAGCTGCAAAAAGATCAAGCATAAATTAATTAATGATTGATGATTTCAACTACATAAAAAATTAAGAGTTTCTATTTATCAAAATACAGCACAAGGGAGCAAAACACCAAGTCTCAAACTGTCTTCGATGCCTTTCTGTCGAAGATAGTTGTTTTATAAACAGCTGACCTTACATATTCTGAATATGCAAAGAACCCTTACAAGTGAATAAAAAAGACAATGAAGTAGAAGCCATAAGTAGAAATACACACATGGGCATTTCCCAGAAGCAGCAGCGTGACCGGCCAGCCCCACTATGGAAAGCTGCCCCGCCTCAGTAGGATTCGGGGACATGCAGAATGAAACCCAGGTGAGCTGCCATTTCATCCCCATCCACGGGTTAGTATTTAAAGGCTGGATGGTAGGAAGCTTCTGGAAGGAGGTGAAACAAAGTCAATCCTCTTACAACACTGTTAGGAAAAAACCTACATCTGTAAAACAGGGGTCATGGGTACAAGGGTATTTGTTTCCTCGTTATTTAATCATTATCGGCTGTGTGTGACCTGTTTCACGACATGAACACTTAAAACAATACTCTTTTTCAAAAGATACGATGTCAGAGTTATAAGATGGTCTTGGTGGTCACAGCTTCCCTGCAAGGGACACATTGAGTGACAGATTATACTGTTTGCATTCCTGTCTCCCTCCTGAGCACCCCATCTCTCTTCCGCCGCCACCTAAGCCGTGGATAAACATTACCTCCTGGACTGACGCGACGTGCTAATCTGAACAAATCCACCTCCTCAGGCTGCTCCTTGGGGAACCGGCGAGGAAGGGAGCGACCACGCCGAGCCCGGGATGTTTTCCATCCCCGAACGCAGTTCCTCTGGAGGCAGCTTGCCTTCTGTTTATGTCAGAGGGGTTAATGAAGAAAAGTTGGTGTCATTGCCAGTAATTACTGGGGATCAGAATTTACAGGCAGTACGACGAGGGCCTGGCAGCGACACCGAAATAAATCTGCCTCTGACCACGCAGCCGCAGCTGTTACATCTCAGAACATATTTTCCCGATCACCTTGGCCTTCTGAAAGCCCGAGCAGAAGAGCCTGACTCCCGCCGAGTTCACCGGACTTGCTAGCAGGGAGAAAGGCCCACGAAATGCCATATGGCCCTGCTTAATGGCCTTAAAAGCTACCACAATCCATTTGCCATCTCTCCGAGGAGGGACTTGTAAGCTTCTCTCCAAGATCCAGAGTTTAAGGACAGAAAGGGGCTCTTCTCTGTTAACGTTCAAACTGAACGAACCAATTCCTACGATAAACTATAACATGTCGCCGGAAGGAGGTGGGCTTTCCAGAGAGTCCCGCGCTGGGAGCCCAGAAAATGAGGCTGGAAAAATGAAAGACATGTTTGGACCTGTCTGTGTGGACGTGAGGGGAAGGCACAGGGGAAAACGCTTGCAGAGTGCAATCAGCACCCTGCAAACTCGCTTTGGAGGCCCCTGGAGGGACGTCCTGCTCCCTAATTGTCCATTAGCCTGCCACAAATGGCAGAAACAAAATAACCACTAGAGGGCATAGAAAACCTTATTAGAAATAAAAGTGCCTCCGAGAAAAACCGTCAGGACCTGAAAAAAATGAAAAGCTGAAATGTGATTTTACCCAGCGCAGCTGGAAAAGGCAAACTGATGGTGTGCTTTTACAAATACAACCTCTTTATAAAACACGATTCTCCTTTTGGAATAGGGATGAAATTGGAAAAAAATTAGTGTTTTTATTTTTCCTGGTAATGTGAAGCAATGTGTAAACTTTACAATTTAGATTAGCTCACAGATATCATCAGTATTTTGTTTTTTTAAGAAAATGTTGAGGGAGAACCCAGGGGCACTATTTGTATTGGGATAATTTGCCTATTACCAAACCTTCCCTGCAAATAAAACATTTTAAAATATGGATTTTAAAATTTAGTCAGATCACATAAATTCAGGGCTTTTGCTTACCACGCTTATTTGAGCATTGCCCTGAAGTTTTAATCATTTCTTTCAAGGTAATATTTTAGACATCAAGGTCTGAAAAACAAAACTATAAACAATGCTGTTCTTCTCACAGATATTTTCTACTTTGGTAAATATAGTCATTTTTCATAAATATACATTATTTGGGTTAACATATGATGGATTTTTTGTTTATTGACAATTTAAAAATTTATAATAACTTACATTTTTGCAGCCTTAATCTCTAACATGCTACATGTTGACAGATATTATCCACAGTAGCCAAAGCTCTTTTAAGTACTCAGTGCTTATTTTATCAGTGTAAAGTGGTCCCGAGACCAAAGAACTTAGAGGTCTCTGCTTCAGGCAGCCGACCTTAATGGCCTTGACCTCCATGCCAAGGCCAGATCTGGGCTGCGCGGAGAACAACACAGGGTTGGAGTGTGCAGACCCAAGTCTCCTCCCGACGCAGCCTCTTCCGAGCCCTGTGATGTTGGCCAAGTGGCTTGGCAACCCCGAGCCCACTATCCCTTCACTGCATGGCAGACACAGCGCTGACTGCTTCTCGGAATGTCAGGAAGCTTGTATGAGTTGCCACAGGTGGTGTGCCTGGCCCAGGGTCTGGACCACAGTAGGTGGGAAATGCACAGTAGTTCCCTCTGTTTGTCCACGTGCCTGCAGCTCCCCTACCATCACATCATATTGTCTCTACATTCTGTATCTGCCTCCCAATATTACAGTAAAGAACACTTTCTTAATGTTTCCTCCAATTCATCCTCCCTCTAAATTTCTCCTTGTGACAAAATTTAGACAGAATTATAACTTATAGCTACAGAGTGCTTGCTCTCTGGGAGGCATGGCCCTGCACCACCTGTACCAACTCACTCCCCTCCTAGACAAACCCAAGGGTTAGGAGCTGTTCTTTGTAACCTGGTTTGACACAGGAGTAAACCGGAGTGCAGGTAGCAACTGAGAGCGCACAACTGGTAAGTGCTGGAGCCCAGACTTGAGCCCAGGTGGCCTTGACTATCACACGTGGCACTGAAGATTCCGTAATGGTCCCAAGGCACTTCGTGCAGGACCCCACTGGCTCTGTGTAATGTAGTTAGTACATGACTAATGGCAGACTGACGCAGTACATTCAGACCTGCTCACATTAGTGAGGAGAGCGGTGTCTCCTTGCTCCCTGCCTCAGTCTCCCCATTTCCAAAACAGGCTTTCCATTGGTTAGGTAGAGTCGAACCAACCAATCCACACCTGTTTTTCCAAATGATGGTTCTTCATGACTAAAGTTACTGACCTACAATCAGATAACTGCCTCTGGAAGACAGACAGAAACAATTTAATGTTTTCCTTCCAAACAATTACATTTTCATCAACTGGTTGGACTAGGTTTGCTACCTGACAGCCCATGTTGACCATCTTTAAAATGCCAGGTTTGGAGAGCACGGGACGCTGCTAGTTTTGCTTATATCGGCATGTTTTTGTGCACAGATTCTGGGGCCTATTTTAAATAATATAATTACACAAATGTCTGACACATATTGCATACACACTCAAGTAGTAATTTCAAAACATACTGTAATTTTTAGAACAGACGCTACGGAACCTGCAGAGGAATCTGAATAAGCCATTGTGTGGTGCCAGGAGAATACTTTTCTCAACTCGCTTTTTTTCTTCTTTTCTCACCTACGTGTTAAGTGACTATCATCACTTGTGTCATCTCCAGTGCCTAGTAAAGTTAATTAAAATCAGCAAGTATTTTTGCATGCAAGGACATAACTTTTATGGGTCTCCCCAAGCTTGGTGAAAAGCTTCAATTCCTAGGATATTAGAGCTGGAAGGGCCTTGAAGGGCCATCTGGTTTACCTGCCTGCTTCTATAGGTGGGGAAAGGGCTGGTTCATGGCTCTCGCTGCGGAGAAGGTCAGCAGGGGTTTGGGGGGTGCGGGGGATGATCTTTCTATTTCTATGTCTTTCTCTACATTTCCTTGCCAACTCTGATGCCCCAATTTCTTGGGAGTTTTTTTCCTTTGTTCTGTATCCTTTGATCTCTGTCCCTTTCTCTCAGTCTCGGAGTCAATTAAAATATGGGTCACAGATCTGCCTCCCACACCGCTGACGGCCCCACTCCCATGAGGCCTCTGTGAGGGGCAGCCGCTCACTGGGAATAAGTGGGAGCAAGGGTTTGGGCTGGGGTTGCATCTCACAGGCATAGGGTAAATGGATTTAAATTGAATATTACATTCCTCTTTTCATAAAAGTCTCTGCCAGCTCTGGCAGCCTGCATTCCCACCTTCCACCATGTGCATTGGATCTCTTCAGCCCCTACCCCAAATTCCCTCTGCTCTCTCCTGCCGTTCGGGGTCACAGTTCTTTCATTGGTCTGCGTGTTGTTCCTGCTCCCCAGCCCTCGTAAGGCCGCATTTTCTGTTAGTCACAGCTTTTCAGTGCATTTTCCTAAGTAAAAGCAGTTCTTTCCCCGATAGAAACTCTGGTGCCAACCACAAAATAATATATGCTTTAGCCAATTATAGTATAACTTGAATATATTTACAGAGCATTTTGGAAAACAAGGCAAAAGTGTTTAATTCTACAAGGGAAGGGCAGGTCAGGCAATGTTGACTCTGTGGAATGCAGGGAGCTGGCCAGGGAGAAAAGCATGCCCAGCAAACAAAGCCACATGGAGGTGGGGACAGAGCAAAAGGCACATTGTGAGGGGTGGAGGGAGCCTGGTGAAGCTCAGGGTTCCCCTGGGGAGGGCAGATGACGACAGGAAGACAGATGAATGTAGGAGCAGAGAGCAAAGGGGCTTTTCTGTCCTGGTAGTGTTTCCACGAGAACATTAGGTACCCAGGTCTGGCCCTCTGGACCTTCAACGCCTTTGCTAATCTTACTTCCTCTCACCCCACCTGCTGCAGCCCTGATCCAGGCTGCCATTGTTTTTTCTTTCACTACTACATTGTTCTGAGGTGCAGACACACGTGAGAAGGTGCTATATTAGGGATAGAAATGGTTCACTCAGGAAGGAGCAAAAAACATGTGGAGAAATGATAAGAAATGAGCTGAAGAGACAAGCAGGGGTCAAGATTCTTTCTGAGGCTGACTTTGCCTCTCCTCGACCAACTCTCTTTTAGACCCCAGCCGACAAAGGGGCTATCCAAATCTATGCATTCGCCCTCTAGGAAGGAAGCTTCTCACCACCAAGACCTTTCTCCCCACTCCCCTCTAAGAAATTAATGAGTAAACAACGTGCAGTTCTAGCGAATTTCCAGCATAGCAGAAAGTTCATTACAAAAATGAATAGCAATAATGTTTTATTGATAGAGATCAAAGAAACTAGTAGAGACACTCCACGTTTACAAGAACGGGTTGTAATAATGTTTAGTTATTCCAGACCCCCCTGTGAGAACACGGAAATCGCTTCGTTATACGGAAACCCATAATAATAGTTATGATTTCATTTTCTTTGTCTTAAACTCAAATGAAAGGAGAAGCAGAGAAGCTAAGGTCCATAGTTTATGAATGTGGAATTCGGGAGATTATTAGATGTACAAAGAAACTGTAGAGTTTGAAAATTTTCTCTGGAATTTCAGAATATTTTCATTAGAAAACCCAAGATGTTCCGTAGATTGACCCAGTTATTGTTGGCCTAACCTTAGTCTTGCAGGCGGAAGTCCATGGCCATTTACAACAGCAGACTGCCTTTGGAAGCGCTCTCTGCCACACCTCACCACACTGCTGCACTGACTGAGCGACATCATGTGTATCAAAGTCCCTGACATCGACTAAGCTTGAAAGAAACGGTAACTTCCTGTCCTCGATTGGGTGGGGCGAGTGCTCTCCTACCTCCGCTGGATTTTTGTTTTTTCCAGTTCTCGCTGTGTTGCAAGTGGAAGTGGGGCTCTTTCACAGGATCACGAGAAAAGCATTTCTCGGACCCACCCATGGAAATGGTAGAATGGCACATTCTATTCAGGTGGACACAGAAGGCTGTCCCTGTGTCCCATCTCCGTCTCTCCCACCACGGAAAAAGCCCAGCTTCGCCTTTATCAAGGCCGGAACTAAGGCCAGTGTCCAGAGCTGTTTTATATCAAAACTTAGAGCTATGGAGCCTGCAGGCGGCTGCTAAGTAAGGGGTCTCAGTCTCTATTTGGGTAGCTTAGTGCTGTTTCCGGCTGGGCCGCTGCAACCAGGCTCCTATCTGGAGCCTGTGCTTGGAGTCCACGTGGCTGCTGGTCACACATGGTTACTCTGAAGACAACGCACGAATGAACAGGGAGCGTGCGTGTTTGAGAGAGAGGGAGAGAGCTTCTTTGTTAAGCCAGGTTATACCACCCTGAGCTTGATGTGGACCAGTCCCTTTTTTTAAGATAACCAATCAACTTCTCAAGCTGTCATGGGTCTACCTCCCAACCAATCCCTTCTTTCTCCAGACTAGATTGACAGGCCTCAGTGTTTGCCATTTTGGCTCCTATTGCACAGGCCTCATAAAAACAGTCTCCCTTGTCCATTT
This sequence comes from Sturnira hondurensis, assembly GCF_014824575.4. Taxonomy (NCBI): domain Eukaryota; kingdom Metazoa; phylum Chordata; class Mammalia; order Chiroptera; family Phyllostomidae; genus Sturnira; species Sturnira hondurensis. Next base: position 11,975,613 of record NW_028082350.1, on the reverse strand, counting down.
TGGCTTATACTGTGCACATGGTTATGTCCCCCCCTAGTCTGGGAGTGGACCCGGGAGATTGAAAACCTGGCCCTTCCTCCCTGTACTGGGGAGGGAGGTTGTTAATTCCCTCGTTAAGGCACTCCTGCGCCCCCTAGAGTATGTGAGGCCGTAGCTCCCTGGTTGAGCAAGCAGGCTTACACTCCCTAGTTGATTATGCTCAACAATGCCTGATTCCCTTTGCTTCCTTCCTCTGTTACTAACGAGCTAACTACCTACAGGGACAAGGGTGGTTGTACAGAATATAGCATCCTAACTTCACTGATGAGGCAAAAGCCTCAGCCATAGAATGAATGGTTAAGACTATAGAATAAATGAGTGAAAGAGCTGGTATTTAGTCCAGGTTCTTAGTTCTCCAACGCCGCCCTCTCCTCGAACCTTCCGGTTGTCACATGCCACCGGCTTTGTTCTGCGGGACTCGTAAGTTACTTAAAGAGCCTTAGAGCCTTTTGCTTGACACAACATTTTGAATCACGTACGTTTGGGTTTCAGAGTTGAGGCACATTTGCTGTTCACTCACTAGCTTTGGGAATTCTTTTGAATACGATTAGTTCTCACTTTGCAAATGCAAGCTGAAACCACACCACGTGATTTTAAGAATCAATAGGAAAAATTATGATGGTTCCTGGACTGTTAAATGTTTTTTTGTTGAAAGTTGCCCTTTAGAGAATTATTTCCATGATCATGTATCTTCCCAGTTCTTGAGCTCCGTGAACAATGGCTTTCCCTCCTATTTACTTACCACTGTTAACATGTCTAAATGCTGAGTGGCAGCTGGCCACCTCCACCCTTATCGGAGTTTTTAATCTCCTTTTAGAGATGGTTTGTTTGACGATGTCATCTCAGACCTTCTTTACAATAAGTCAAGATATTTGCTCATATAAATAGCTCAGGAAGCATACAAAGGGCTTTGGAAAGAGTTCCCGAAAAGGAAATACATTTAAGCCCAGAGTCTCTTCTTAGCACACTTAAGTTCTTTCTTTTTGTCCTTTAAACACAGTTCCCAAAATACTTTATCAGTGCCGTCTCTCCAGATTCGAAGTGTCCTTTAGAAAGGGCCTCACCCGGGCCCAGCCAGGGGCCTCCGGCTGAGTGGCTCTGCCTTTAGGGCGTGACGCGGGATGGGGCGTCTTGCTCTCCTGATCCCGCTGGGCTGTGTCGTGATGGAACGTGCGAGGGAGTATTCAAACAGAAGATCTCGCTATTTTGGAGAACCTCAATTATGACAAAATTGGTATTTTGACAATTCTCTCAACAATGTGGAGGAAGGGACGCTTTGTGCTCAAATGACTTATTTCCTCGATTATTCTAAGGTCACTCTGTGCAGGGGGGAGCTTCGATCAGAGTGAGTGAGGCCAAACACTTGGGAAGACAGAGGAGGGAGGCGGCTTGAGTTCCACGAGGCAGATTAGCCACAGAGGCAGAGGGAGCTTTACACAAGGGACAATGGGAGTCGCATGGCATGAGAGTGACTGTGAACTTTGTGCTTCCAAATTTTCTCACACTTTGGCATAGATGCAGGTCAGGGCCTGCTGTCCCCAGGGCAAATATTAATGTTTCCAATTGCATCCTCTCCTACAACATTCCTTCAAAGAGCTCTGAAAAGAAGGAGTCAAATTTCAAATGAAAAGCACATGTCTTTTTTTTTTAACCGGATTAAGGGGGCACCATTGTGAGGGGGGGGCGCTGGGTGCCCTCCCTAATGATGTCGTTAGGCTGCAAGCCTCCCGTTGGTTTGTTTGGACAACGATAGTGCAACTGTCTTCAGAGGAGTGAGTTGTTAAAGGGTGTTCTAGACCCTAAAAAGAAGATTTTAAAAGGAAAAAGGGATCAGCGACAAAGCTATTAGTAAGCAAATGTCAAACCGAGTTTTAAGTAAATTAATTCAACAGATAGGAGGAGGGACCCCCAAAACAGAGTTTATTTATTAGAAATTGAGCATTTATTCTTACATGTTTAAACTTCAATCATCTTCACAGTGCTCTCCATTTGATGCAATACACCTACCAGGACATTTTTTTCCCCCACAGCTCATAACAGTTTTTAAAGTAGTTGATTTTGATACCTCTTAGTGCTACTGCTGTTTTTTGTTTCACCTCTTGTACATCGGCCAAAAGTTTCTCTTAGAGGACTATTTTCAACCCAGGGAACAAAAGAAGTCACTTGGGGTGAGATTGGGTAAATAGGGAGTATGAGGCACATGGGTCATGCCATTTTTTTGTCAAAAACTGCTGAATGCTCAGCACAGTGTGAGCAGGTGTGCTCATAAATCTCCCATCATGAAATGGGTCAACACAGTCAAAAAAAAATTCACTGATGCTCAACGCAGCCTCTCACAACAATGCCAGCTGGTGCACTAATACAGATGGGTTCCTACGACATTCACCTAGCAGGGGAAGCCTGTACTATAAGGGGTCTGCTCTCTGGACAATAATCCTGGTTTTTCTTGGGTCCACCATCGTATTTGATGAGTGAGAACTTGGAGCTCAGCTGGGCTGCCATGTGTGATTGCGAAGTGTGTAGCGCACACAAAAGCTCTGGATTGCTCAGAAAAAAACCCTGTGCAACACTGGAGCCCTTAGAGTCAGAAGAGATTTTTCAGCCCTGGAGGTAAAATGGTGAAGCCAATAGACACAGTCCCTGTCCTAGCAGAGCTTCCATTTCAGTGGCGGATGCAGACGCATGAGCAGCACTGAGCATTACATCTGTGGGGTTTGGTCCAGGGAGCGGCTTCCTGGGGAGGGAAGCTATCAGGATGAGAGCAGAGGGTGAGGAGGGTTTAGACAGACTTGCAGGCAGAATGCAGGCAATGGAGTGTTTCAAGCAGAGGGAATGAGATTGGCAAAAACTCAGAAGTGCTGCTGAGTCCAGTACTTTCTGGGCTCTGAACGAATTTTGCTTTAGTTGGAGCAACAGGAGTGAGCGTGGAGAATGGGGCTGGGGACGTAGGCCAGGGCCCGCCTATGTGGAGGTCAGCTGACCACTGTAAAGTGGTTGAAGCAGTGAGTACATGGTTTTAAGCAGGAAGTGGGGTGATTGGATCTGCATTTTGGAAAGACTAACGCATGCAAGGTCCAGACTGATTTAAGGGGAACCAGACGAGAGGGAGGGTGCATGAAAGACTGCTTTGAATACATCCTACATTGCACTTTGTACTTGGGAGCAATTTAGATAGTTTATTTCAATAACATTTACATAAATTAAAATGTAATTACTTAGACTTGAAAGTAAAGTGGAATGAATGGTTGAACTATGAATCTTTGTAGTGATAAAAAACACACAGAAAAGAGTTATGCTACCTGACTTTAAAAAACAATAAATTGGTGGCCTGACCCCAGTGGGCTATGCCCCAAAGAAGAAAAGCGCTGTAAAGAAAGTTCTTCAACTGTTTACAGCAACCATTTTGTTGGAGGAAACATGAATATAATTATTCTGACATTTTCCTGCATGTCTTGTGAACAATATAAAATAAGTAATTGAGTTTTTCAGCAGAGTAGAAAGGAGACACAAATATATGATTGTCAAGGTTAAATGGAAACTTTCTAGGCCTGCATTTGAACTGTAAGTAGTACTCTACACCTATGCTGTGCTTTGTATTTAACAAAAATGTATTATTTCCCACTATGTCCACTAAAAAGTCCAGAAACAATGACCGAGATATCCACCGTGATACCATGAGTGCCCAGAATATGGTCCATAAACAGTGAGATGAGCCCTGGCTGGCATAGCTCAGTGAATTGAGCATGGGCCTGCGAACCAAAGGATCGCAGTTCGATTCCCAGTCAGGGCACATGCCTGGGTTGTAGGCCAGTTCCCAGCAGGGGACAGATGAGAGGCAACCATACATTGATATTTCTCTTCCTCTCTCCTTCCCTTCCCCTCTAAAGATAAATAAAATCTTTAAAAAATATTTTAAAAAACACTGAGATGAATCAGGAAATCTTCTGAGAAATAAATTGTCTTAGGTCTGAGGCAGGGTATCTATAGAATGACCTGTAATTTCTTTTTGCACCAAAAGGTTCTAACTGAATTAGCTCCTACTGGCCAAAGATGAAGAAATTTGACCACTGATATGTACGATGGGATAAAACACACTGTCTTAGCCCATTTGGGCTGCTATATCAGAAACAGCATAGATTAGGGAGCTTATAAACAACAGAAATTCTTCATAGGTCTGGAGGCTGGAAGTGTGAATTCAGGGTGCCGGCATAGTTGGGCATGGTCGAGCATGGTGAGGGCCCTTGTCCTTGCACCCACGTATGGCAGAAAACAGAAAGCCAGCAAGCTCTTGGGCGCTTCTCATAAAGGCACTAACCTCGTGAGGGTGGGCCTCCACCCGCATGAGCTCATCTAACCCTAATTATCTCCCAAAGGGCCCACTTCCTAATACTATCTCCTTGAGGGGCTGTATTTCAACATATGAATTTGGGGAGAACACAGTCAGTCTGTAGAGCAAGGTAAATGTATTTACATTTATGGATTCACAATTATACAAAAACAAACCAATATACAAGCAAGACAAAACAACAACAAAACCCTCGTGGGTCAGTGCTACAGGATGAGAGTGTCTGACCTAGGGGCCGAGGGTCCTCCAAAGCGATCAACAGCTGAAATCTTAGAGCCGGTCCCTGGAACCAGAGGCAGATCTGAGATTTCAGCAGGGGAGCACAGGTATCTGGGGTTCCTCTTCCACGCTTAAAGATGCCACTTCCACCAAGGGGCTGAGAGAAAGCCCATTATTACTTAAGTAATACGGCTGACTCACCAAGGCGATGCACCTTCCCTGTTATAAATGGAACTGCCGCTCTCTTTGGGCTGCTACCAAAAATTTCCTAAGGAACATCCATCACATAAATGAGATTTTTCTAATCGTTTGAGCACAAGGATTTTCCAGCATTCTAAAGAAATTGATTCCTCTCAGTTTAAATAAGAAAATGTGTCTTTCCTATAGGATATAAACAGTGACAGCGGCATACGCACTGTATCAAACACAAAACAGAAGTCCTTCCATTAAGCAATTTCCAAAGATTGCCATTTCCTTAAAGACCAATTTAAAAAGACTAATACAGATTTTAGCTAACTCGGAAAATCATACATGTTGCTAATTTATGCCTCTATTGTCCCCTGCCCCTCCCCACCAAAAACACAATGGTAGTAAAAATAACTAAATTTGTGAAGCTCTGCAAGGTAAAATGTTACCGTGGAGGAACACAGAGTTTCAAATCCTATGCATTTGGTTGGCTAATTAATTGCTTTGACTGTGTTTTTACGTGCAAGAAGAGTGATTTCAATGTGGGGATGCCACGTGCTCTCACACCGTGTGAGAGCGATTGAATGGTAAACCCATGAAGTGACCCACTTTGCATCCAGAATCCCACTAGACGTCTCCCATTAGCCTTTGCTCTCTCTTGTTTAAGAGAGATGGTTACTTAGTGCTTATTCAGAAAAAGACTGTCCACTTGCATTCTTAGTGCTCTTCGTTAGTGTTTCTTATAAACCAAAGAGGGAAAAAATAAAATTGAAAGCGAGAAAAGGAGATTAAAGTAGCCACATGATGCCGTCTCATACACACCTACCCGACGAGCCAAAAATTAAATCCAACCAAGACAGGGTAAGGGTGTGGAGTAATGGGAACCCCACTCACTGCTTGCTGGTTTAGAAATCAGCACGTGTATTTTGAAAAGAAGTATACTGGCATGATCTGTGAAAGCTGAATATTTTTTCTTGTGGGTTATGAAATATTTCAAGTATCGAAGAGAGTAAATACAGCAAACATCTGTGCTTCTACTGCTCAGTGTAAAAAGTGCACACGGAGTGGGCTTTGTTTCTCCTTCTTCATTGTGTTTCTTTTCTTTCCAGATGGAACCACTGTCTTGAACTTGGTGTTTGTCTAATGCTTATGTCACTGCTTGTGTATGCGACTGTACACCAAGCCTTTGAAAAGTCAGTCCCCCCCACCCCAACTACGTGGTTGAGTTACATAAGATTGTACCGCTCAGCTGGTTTGAGTTTCTTGCTTTATTGTTGGCTTTGAGGAAGTGAACAGCCACGCCTGGGAAACCCACATGACTAACACCTACGGGCAGTCTCCAGGACTCAGGGTGACAACTGGGGAGAAAGTGATGCCCTCAGTCCTACAACCACAGGGAACTCATTTCTGCCAACAACCACATGGATCTGAAAGCAGAAACCCTGAGAGGAGAGCACAGTCCTGTCTGTCACCTGCTTGTCACAATGGAAAGAACACAACTCGGTCATGCCCTGCTTGACTCCTGACCCATAGAAACTGCGAGACAATATATGAGCATGTACCAACCACTAAGTCTGTGATCACATTGTTACCCAGCAATAGCAAATTAAGAGTGCCCTCCCACAAGTGGTTATGCATATGCAAAAGATTTACGTATTTTTTCTCCAGTTCTGGGGATTATTCAACATGGTCATAGGTCCATGTACTGTATTAATTTTTAAGGCTGTTGTGTATTTCAGGGACTTGGGCTCCAAATCTTATTGAATAAGTCCCTCTGTAATGAATATTTTGTTTTCCTGGACCTTCAAAAGATTCCGTTCTGTCACCAGGAAATATAGGAAATATGTGAAAGTAGCTTTAAATGCCTAGGGACAGCAAACTATTTTTAAATAAACTCCTGCATTAGTTTCTACTTCCCAATCTCTTTTGTCTTTGTATTGGTTCTTGCAACTGAGGTTTTAAAGAGGGTTACTAACCATTTGGTTTGTTGAGAACTAAGGGTTTTCCGGAATGCAGGACTGTCGTTGCCCAAATCAGAACAGTCCCTGGAAAGGAAATGGGACAGTTTGTCACCCTGCAACCCCTTTAGTCGCTCGGATAAAAGGAAAAGGAACCATTCCAACAGTTGCAGGCAACTTCCTTCGCAGCCAGCAGTGACGGAAGCCCCATTCTGAATCTGGCTCTGCTTGGCGGCCCTGCCCACTCACCTCCACCTGGGATTCCCTTGGAGGTCATGGCTAGAAGTAAATAGTCCAGTGTCCTTATCTAATGCAAGAATGAGAACAAGGCTTTGGACTTTTCCAAACAATAACCAACCTCTTTTTGTCAGCAGTATAAACCACTCAACCTAAAAAGAACCGTTATCCACACAGGGCTTGGATTATCACCCCATAAAACAGTGGGGCTCTTGTATTATCACCTAAATAAAGCCACCATCGAGCTGGAACAAATAGGCCAGGTAGAGGGAGTTTCTGGAAAACTCGAAACTGCACATTTTAAAGGCTTCAGAGTGTGCCACAGGGTGGCTGATGGCGGTGTTTGGAGTCAGGCTGGCAGGAGGCCTCTTCATGCCTCTCAATCCTAGTTTTCTCATCTTCAGGGCCTAGTCCATAGTAGGTGTTCAATAAACCCAGGTGCCAGGCCCCTCTCTCTCGTAGGAAAGTGGGTCATGCTGGCTGGACAGAGGTGGACAGGCATTTCAAGAGGGGCAGACAAGTGCATTCTCACTGACCCTTCCCAAAACAGGACACGCACTTGAGAAGAGGCGTGGGAAATGCCTCTGAGGGGAACCCCAAGAGAGCACACGGCTCCTGCTTCTTGGGCTCAGAAAGGTGAAGAGCTGAGTTTCCCGAGCACAAGTTTACTGTCTTCAGAGATGGAAGCACGGACATGTGCTCAATAAGGAACAACGGCCAAGAGATGGCGTCTCATGCCCGTCGGGAAGCCTTCCTACCTGAAGTTTAGTACTTCGTGTTTCATCATAGGCATGCAAAGCTATTGCTCTCCTCCGGAGGGAAAAAAAAAGACACAAAACGAGACAAAAAAACCCCCCAAACCATGTTCACATACTAAAACACTTTAAATTCAAGGACCTTTTTGTCTTTTCCTTCTTGGACTCAGAAACCCAATCCACATACCATCTCCTCAGGAGCAGAGAATGTGTTGGTGTGGAAGCTCTGGACCCTCCAGGACAAGGTCAGAGTGCGGCCACAGCTCTGACTCGGAGAAAGCTGCTGGCCATGCTTGGCGGTTCAGGACGGTGGGCAGGCCTCTTTCCACCCACGGCACTTCTAAATAGAGAGACAGGTGCCCATGTGTTTGCTATTTTTATTTGTGAGTGTCTCATCCGCAGATAGGCATTTAAAAACAAATCAGAAAAACCAAACGCATCTGTTAGGGAAGAAAACACAGCAATCAATTGAGAGTAAGGCCGGTTCTTAGGCCGGTGAAGATGTTTAGAATTGACAGAGACTTGGAGTCTCACCTGTTTCTCATGAGAAAAGGTTATCAAAAGGAGAGCCCTGGTCCAGATGTGGCTTCTGGGCCCCGGGAACAAGGACAGGAGCCAGAGGACTGGGGAGGAGCCTGGGATGAACTTCCCTGCCCGTGGGGTTTCAGGCAGCAAGAAGGAAGGAGGGAAGGGAGGCGGCGAGTTATTCCTGTTCTTGCTGACACTGTCTCCTCTTACTTCCCTCATTCCCTGCCCACACCCTCTGCCTCAGGGGTCTGTTCTCCATGGGCTTTCTGACCCTGAAGGCCTATGTTTCATAGAGCCAGCTCAGGAAGAAGCCAGGATTGCATCCCTGAAAATGTCAGTCAAGGTTTTTGCAAGACTCATTTTGGTCTCCTTGGTGACTTCAACCCATCCAGATGATGTGCACATCCTTCCCCAGTCCACACGGAGAGGGGACAGTCGAGAACTTCGGGCTTCAGGCAACAGGGTGTGGGCTACCCACACCCAACAGCAATAGCAGCAGAAAGCACAAGCTTCTGTAGAGCCACACTTTGACATCTGATTACTAGATAACCTTCACGTAATAACACGTCTTCTAATTTTTCATGTATTATAAGTGACTATTGGAACTGAAAGTCAAAGACAGGACGGGGCCCTTTTTGTTTTCTCTTTCCCTTTCATTCTGAGTATCGAACCCGGGACAAGGGTCTGACCACAGTTTCCCCAGGGCACACCCTGAATCAATCTGCTTCTCTCCACTGCTGATGCTACCACCTGGAGGCAAGCCACCATCCACTTTTCTAGATTGTTCTCTTAGCCCCTCAGTTGTCTGCCTGCCTCTATGGGGATATCATCCTTATTTCGCACATGAGGAAACTGCAGCTCAAAGGGGCCAAGTGACTTTATGGATTCGTTCAGGAGTATGTCTGAGCACCTCTGTTGTGACGCCAGATGCTTGCCTGAACTGCACCATCAATAAATGGCAGTGTCAGCTGTATGGGACTCAACGCCCACCCTCGGTCTCATACACCACGCTGCTGTTATCAGGAAGGGTCCAGAATGTTCCCTCTAGTGCAAGAGACAAATACGTACACAATAACCCCAGTTCGTCGTGTGCAAATATACTGGTATGTAAATATATCACATGTTTCCTAAAAGCAAAAACAGACTAACTCTGCCTGAGGGCTTTGGGAGGCTTTCTCAAGGGAGCTAGACTGGGAGCTAAACCCGGGGAAATTTCTCCCAGGGAACTGGGCCTCTTTTCCTTTGCTAATGGTGTGGCTTCCCTTACGTGAAGTGCCTTGCAGGTCACAGGTCGGACTAGCAAGTACTCAGCTCTGCTGAGGACTGACCTTATCTGCGAGGTCGTCCGTGCCGTCTCCGCCAACAACAATTCCTTCCCTCCGTGCTCCTCAGCTGCCTCGGTTCACTTTCATCATGGTACTTATGACAGTTTTGCAACCTGGAGTTTTTACCTGCAAATGACTCCGTCAAAGGCCTTCAAAAAGAGGCGGAGCCGATGATGCATCTGGAAGTGGATCCTCGGAAAAACCATTTGGGGCATCAGTCGTGCACCGGCGTGGAAAGCACATCGACCCTTCCCTTTGGTTTTTCTAGTGGATCACTTAGGGCTCATTTGCACTTAGCAAAATGGGGCAAAACAGAAGTCCGAAACAACGTTTTCCTCTCCTCCAGGAAGTGATTGTGTGGTGGAGCACAGAGCCATCCTAGCCCTCAAGGGACTTGGACGTTTGTTGTAATGGCTGTGAGACTCCTCACTCCTCGTTGTGATGGCTGTGAGGCTCCTCGCTGGGTGTTCTTCATCTGGAAGGCTGCATTCAAGCAAGGTTTGGCTGACAGGTGCTCCTGCTGGGGTGGACCAGGCTGCACCCCGTGGGGGGCCACGGGCCACCTCAGGGAGGGGGTTAGGTGGGCTTTATTATAGCACTCTGGCTTCGGCGAAGTGCTTCTGGGGGCAGTTCCAGGAAGCAGGGGTACACTCTGAAGAAGGCACTGTAAGAAAGAGAGAACTCTATGACTGCATATCTTAATGGGTTTTAACTCAAGGCAGAAGAAATGGAGTGAGATTAAAGCTTTAACTGGTAAGGAAGAGGCCGTTGCAGCAGAGTTGGCGCAGCAGAAGTGCACTGGGCCGTCACCCAGAGGTCGGGGGGTCAAAGCCATCCTCTGCTAGGTGTGTGTACGTTGTTTTCCCTCCCCGACAGATGTGCTTTCACTCGAGGCTCCTTGCATAGTTACCATGGGGACCATTGGAACAGGGAACAAAGAGGGGGCCGTTGGCTTTTGTGATAAATCTTGTGAAGTGCTTGATTCTTTAAATTGCATGTATGTGATAAGGCTAGAAAAAGAAAACCTTAAGCACCCCCCATCCAAAAAAAAGAAGAGAGGGCAGTCACTCAAGTTTGCCTGGAGAGGGGTTGTCTGACCATTTCTGTGGTTTGCACAGTGACCTGGTTTTGGCTGTTCTGATGTGATCACACACTGGCCTTATTGTTATTTTACTTCATCACTGTCCCTGAGGGGGTGGTTGTGTGAAGGATTATGCTCAGTGGGAGAATACTGACATCTGGCTGTGCTCTCGGTGACCAGGCTGTTTGCTCTGTGTCTCCTAGGCTCTTTCTATGACTTGGGAAGGGAGACAAGAACTATGTTGTTGGATGATAAAGAGGAGAAGACAGGGAGCCAGCCTGTAGTGAGGAGGGACCCGAAACTTTCTCCCCAGATGAAAAGGTGGCCCGCATTTGGGGCCACAGCCTGGGCGAGGCCCATAGCATGCGCCTCAGGCCTTGTGCACATTTTTCCAGAACCCCTGTGTCTGTCCTTGCCAGCTCTCTGCCCAGACCCCATGCTTAGAGAGAACAGGAACCAGCGGGCTTTTACAGAGGACAGTCGGCTACCAATGCCGCAGCCTGTACTTTGCCCCAGACCCTGCAACAGGACAGCATGTGTTTCATGTTGACCCCACCGCTCCCCTCCCAGCTCTGCCCATCAATTCTGTTTCTGCCTCTAACAATAGTGTCTATTTTATAGGATTATTGTGAGAGTTGAATGCATCCATGTAAGTTTTTAGAGCATTGCCAGACACGTTGCTATCTGTGTTACCCCTCAGCCCACAACCACACACGCACATTCCCAGAAGCCCTTGGATATCTGCGGGATGGCAGGCAGGAGCCCCTCCCACACCTGGCCTTAGAGATTAGGGACATGCAGTCAGAGCTCTTAGGTGGGTCAGGATAGGGGGCAGGTCTGCTACATGGTAGGTGTGGAACATGCAGGGGGTGGAGTCTGAGTCTGGCATGAGGAGTCTGAATTGGTCCTTCCAGTCTCCCTGGCCCTACAGGGGACTGTCTTGAAGGCAGGGGTCACTGAGCTACGTGCAGATAAATACACCCTTGAGCACCGTGGGCTGGAAGTGCCACTTCCCCAGGCCTCTTTTTTTTACATGTGCACTTTCACATACAATAGATCTCAAGGAAGCCGGGAAAATTACCACAATTTTCCCATTTTAAGGAGGACTGGCTTCCAATTATAGGGAGGGGCTGTATGGACGTGGCAAATCACGGGATGAGCTCTGCATGCAACAGACCCTGGCTTATGAGCTTTTAATGTCTCCTTCATCACCATGGAATATGTTCCTTGTTCTCTGCCAGAGTTTGGGCTTCTCCCTTCTCCTGGCCAAGCAATAAGAGCCCGTGTGTACGCACAATGACAAATCAGTCAAGGCAAATATTACACCTGTGGAGTACAAATCCACCTGAGCTCCTTTTGATCCCTTATCACAAGGTTACTTGGTTGTGTCAGTGTAAGAGGATTTGGTTCTTTGTCCTTATCAGTGCAAATCTTACAAGCGAACAGAGCACACAGGCGAATACAAAGTTTGGCTTGAGGGGCCCAGAGAAGGGCCTCTGCCAAACTCCCCAGCCTCCACACTCCCGATCTCCCCCACTGGTCTATGGTCTGATTTCAAATGCTGCCCCTCGTGGGTGTTTGCCTTTCAAGGCATGGCGAACATTGAAATTGGAGGAAAACGTCTGTTGTTGTCTAACTCAACGTCAGTTTGTCTGTGGCCGGAGCACTTGCGCTCGCCTGGCAGGTCAAGGCCCAGGCAGAAGGGGCTGCAGTTTCCCATGCACGTGGAAGGGGCCTAGGGCCCGCTTGAAGCTCACAATATACATCCTTCCTTTTGGACCATGCGTCCCCCTGTGGCTGCTACATTGCACTTTGACTCAGTCCCCTGCTTATGATTCTATGTCATGAGCGAAGAGCTGCCAACACGAATCATGATGAAAAGAACTTAGTTAGTAGCTTGAAGAAAAGTCAGACCATCTAACATCCCATTTCTTAAAACCTAAGCTAGTTCCCAGGAGCAAATTCCCAATTGGGTAGAGCATTTAGACACTTGGTGATGGCTCTTCTAGGGCCGTGTTCTAAGGGCCGTGGGCCGAGAAACTAGAGACCAGAGTCAACTAGTAATCACAGCTCCACCATCATGGATACAAAAGAATGGAACTAGATACGGACTGAGAGGATNTGTCATGAGCGAAGAGCTGCCAACACGAATCATGATGAAAAGAACTTAGTTAGTAGCTTGAAGAAAAGTCAGACCATCTAACATCCCATTTCTTAAAACCTAAGCTAGTTCCCAGGAGCAAATTCCCAATTGGGTAGAGCATTTAGACACTTGGCGATGGCTCTTCTAGGGCCGCGTTCTAAGGGCCGTGGGCCGAGAAACTAGAGACCAGAGTCAACTAGTAATCACAGCTCCACCATCATGGATACAAAAGAATGGAACTAGCTACGGACTGAGAGGATGGAGTTGAGGAGGCATGACTCAAGGTCAAGAGATTCTACTCTGTCCTGAAGTCTGAAATGGACTTTAAATGACTTCAATTTAGATAGTGGGAACTTATAAATGTGCCAGTAAAGTACAACTTTCACTCTAGGTGAAATTGATTGCTTTACTCAAGAGTACACAGTCTGCAGGAGGTCAGCTGGCATTATTTTGAAAAATGACACATTGCGGAGGTAGCGACTACATGTATTTCTGGCAGCCAAATCTCAATCAACTCACACTGTGTTCATTTGTATACTGAACATCAGGAATGGATTTTTGTTGGTAAAAAATATTGATCTGTTGGCTAGTGTGAAGGCTGTTAGAAAATTCAAGTTTTCCAAGCTATGTAGATGGGCTAAAATATTTTAGAGATACCTTTCTACCCACCTTGTCCTTTAAATCTTGCATTGCTGGGGTGCAAAACTTTGCAAGGCCTGTATTCTGCTTGTATAGGCATAGTAACTGAAATCCCTAAGTGGTCTCTGGTGAACCCATCAGTTAGGAGGATTTCTGAATGTGTGACTCTAGCTTTATGGCCCAGAATACAATCTTTGCAATGTTACGTTTGGCTCAAGAGAATCTTTCATGCAAAGTAAGGCAAGAAGACTTAAAAGGACTGAGTGCTGGAACTTCGTTGAGTTTCCGGACTATTTTGTGCACGTCATTTTTGCCTCATTCCTTAATGTTGATTTCATCAATATCTGCATACAGATTAGCATTTATGACATGTTCTTTTTATAATCTGGTAGTAAGGTTGTGAATGAGTAGCCATTTTTGATAGCCACTGTTCTCTACAAAATAAACAACAAACAAACACAGAAACAAAAAATGCACAAAGAGTTGGGCATGGTCATATTTTCTCCTATTCAAGATGTAGTCTGAAATCATTTTCTAGAAGGATAATTATACTGCATGATATGTAAATACTTTCTAAATATAATGCTCTGTAGGAACATTTCTCTAGCAATAGCAAACAGGTGGAGGATAACAGGTGGGGTAAGAAGCAGCTTTACCCTTGGAGGTGGAGATGGCATTGGAAGGAAGACAGCACAGGAGAGAGTCGGCCAAACAGACTTTTTGCCTTGTTTTTACCGCCAGTTACCCGTGGCTGGGTTTTCCTCTTGGACCTCATTATGCTCAGCTGTAAAATACGGAAGGTACATGTGAAGTTTCCCTCTGGCTCAAGTTCTATGGCTCTTGCTTCCAGGAGCCCCAGAGGGTGGAGGCAAGCACACCTCCCCACGTTTTGGTAAGCCACCAGGCAGGTAATTCCCTCCCAACAGGTGGAGGCCTGAAATTCAGGGAACTGGAGCTTCACTTCCAGTAACAAGCCTCCTTTTCAAGGCAGTGTTATTGGAGGAAAATGGGAAATTTCAAATAGTCACACTTTAGTGGAAATGAGTTTAATTGAATTGCTTTCTTTCTGATAATCGTTCTCAGTTCACAAATCGGAATGTTGGTGGTTTTTCTCTTAGAGAAGGTGAAAAGAAAAGGAATGAGGGGTCATTTGGGCCCAAGGTACAGAACTAAGGATGGGTGGGTGTACTGAGGGGGGTAGGTGTGTGGGTGACGGTTAGTCAGAGCTGGGACAAATTCCCAGGGTGTCTGGGAGTGCACAGGAGAACCTGGGAAAGGAGGGACAGTGAAGTCACGTGTGTTGCTTAGCAAATTTGCCCAGCGGCCACCTCTCCTCCCACAGGCCTGGAGCCCTCACAAAATACCCCAATGAAATTAGACCTCGAGGACAGAAAACACCTTCCTCAATCCTCCTGCCACCTGCCGCCTTTCCTCCTTCCTTGTCTACCCTTTGCTTTGTAAGTTGATTCAAAAGGAAGCTTCAAGTTCGGCCTCAGCCCAGTGAGGGGAGGGTGTGCATCTTTGGTTGAGTTCAGCAACCCTGACCCCATTTGAGGGGGAAGCTCTGTCCCTCTTCTGGGCACCGCGGCACCCTCTCAATTGCCTGTGGTACGTTCCAAACACTCTTCACAGATCTGGCTCAGAGAGCGTGGGGCTGATGCTGCCCCAGGAGCCCAAGTCACTGGAGAATCTGAGAGTCCAAGGAGGGCGGCCGCTGTCTGATGACCTTAGCGACCCTCCAGCCTGCTGCCTCCCTCTTTCTGCTGCAAACCATCGTCCGCAGCTTTCTAAAAAGGGCAGCTTGAGAGAGAAATGAGGATTTCTCTGCATGTCTGAGCTTGCTCTTAGGTCACCTACTAACACTGTAGTCGTCACTCATTGGGTCTGGAATTCCGGATTAGAAATCCTTTTCCACTAGAGATTTGGACGTGTACTCCACCACCTGCTGGCTTGGAAAAGTAGTGCGGAGAGTCCAGGTCATGCTGACTCCTCACCCCTTCCTTTGTATCCCTGGAACATTTAGCGATATTTCACTCCACGTACTTTATAGTTTATCCCTCACTTTTCTAGCTCGGCCCATGTATTTTTCTTGTCAGTAGCATCATTTCATCAAATTATCCTCCAGAAAGATAAAGAAACAAATCACACGGATAAAACCCACAAGAGGACAAAGATGTCTTAAAACTCTTGAAATAAACAAAATACTCTTCTATTTCAATGTCCCCTTTGTGATCACACGGATCAAGATAGTCTTGTGGCTCTGGTGGCACATGTTCAAGGCTTTACTCTACCTCTAATATTTGGACTCGACCAAGAGTTCCAGGGAAAAACCGAGTTGTCACTGAATCCTTAAATGTAAGATCTATGGCCTTGGCTCATGTGGCTCAGTGGGTTGGCACAGCTTCCCATAACCAAAAGGTTGCAGGTTCAATTCCCGATCAGGTCACCCACCCAGGCTGTGGGTTGGGACCCCGCCTGGGGGCACGCAACCCCGGTCTGGGTGCATATGGGAGGCAAGCAATGGATGCTTCTCTCTTTCATTGATGTTTCTCACTCCCCCTTCCTCTCTCTCTCTAAAAGGCAATGAAAAAATGGCCTCGTGAAGATTTTTAAAAAATGTAATTAAGGAGTATGCAATCATTGTAGCCATATCAGTGGGCAAAACATAAACTCGTGGCTCCTTCAAAACACTGATGCAGAATATAGAAAAAACAGCACTTCAGAGCAGGGAAGCGCAAAGTCACAGCTCTCCTGCCGAGTTCCAGATTTATGGGCCAGGGTGCTTCACTCTCAACAACTCCAGAGGATCTGAAGGGCCCCTGGAAGCGTCGTTGCAATTGCAAACCGGCTTCTCAGCAGCCCGGAGTTGGAGTTTAATTACACCTACATCCACGTACCCCTTCACTCTGTTGAGATTGATTTTCACGAGGAAATATAAATTTCTCCTGGTTTTTGTTTTCCTTTTGGGTTTTAAGATCTGAAATTCAATAACTACAAGGCTGACAGTGCTAAAGCTTTTTCAGCAATAGGCAGCTCCCTACTCTAAGGTTATACTCCAAACTGGTATCTCTCTCCAGTTCCAGAGTCGGGGAGTGGGCTACAGCATGTTCGGTGCCTCCCTGCCGGAATAGAGGGGGCTCCTGGGGTCGAGGAGATGAGGGGACAGCAAGGTCAGAAAGTGACATGTCATCTAAGAGTTACAGGGTTCCAAAAATATGCCGCTCTGTCTCTACAGCTATACTAGTTAAGGAAGAATGATGGGAAAGGCCTACCTGAGTATGAAGACCCTTTCTGTCCCATCTGTCTGTGCCGTGGGAGGCCTGGTGGCAGCAAGCACACCATGTAGGAGGTGGCTTGACATGCTTTCTCATCCATTCCTTACCTTCACTCCAGAGATGCAAATGTATTCGTTCCATCAAGACCAGATATTTCCACCCGGATGATAAATCAGATCCCATAACTGGGTTATCACCTTTCTGGGAATTTGTTCTAAGGAAATAGCCTAGGAAAGGAAATATAATTTTACCTGTTCTATGCAGCAAAATTATTTATAATTGTGGAACCGGTGGGCACAATTTTAGCATCACACAAGGGGAATGGTATGCAAACTATGCTATTTCCTTGATAAATTATTAATAATAATAGTTATTAAAGCCATGCAACAGTAAGAAAAGGGATTCACAGTTAAATATTAGCAAGGAAACAAGAATGCAAAATATCACCTACATTATGATCACAAATTTTAAAGTGTATTCATAGACGCCAGGATGAGAAAAATGGAAAAGTGGAAAGTATTTATCTACAGCTCCTGGTGGACGTGTGACTGATCTCTTTTCATTTCTTTTTGTCTTGCTGTGGCTCACTAGGGGGCTAATCCTGAAAGAGCTGCAGTGGAGAAAAGCAGCTGAGAACCCCAGTCCCGACACCCCTCCCTCACTGTTTCAGGGTCCACTACTTAGATCTAGAATGCGAAGGCATACAGAAAGCAAAGCAAAACAGAAAATGAAAAGATTTTTGACCAAATAAATGTTCAACTCATTGATCTCAAAAATGCCACCGCAGGGCTCCTTAGAGCCTTCGATATGCTAATACAGAACTTGGCTCACCCAGAATAAAAAAAAAAGAAATATGCCGTCTTTTCAAGATGCATCAGGCTACAGAACCAGTCCCCCAACCCAACACACACACACACGCACACACATGCACACAGAGGCGCTCTGTGTGACCCGAGTCCTGAGGACCCAGCTGTGGGCGGTTTCTGGTCTGACTTGGGCGTGCAGTCACTTTGCTATGACAGAACTGGGCCAACCCTTTCCCAGTGTTTTGTCACACCCGCTGTGAGCACCTTCCTGAACCCTCCAGGCAGGACTCATCCCTGCTTCTACTTCGTTCCCACTCCACTTCACCTTTTCTTACGGAGCCTTGTACTCGTTGGTGATTACCTGGGACTGCTCTTCAGCTAGAATAGTGGTCCCCAGTCCTCACTGCGCTTCAGAATCAGCCGAGGCCTTTGACATGGCCCAATGCCCAGGGTTCAGTTCCGTTCGGTTTGGGGGAGACCCCAGCAAGGTCTGGTTAGGACCACGGAGAGAGAGAGTCAGGTCTTCAGGGCCAGATGAGAGCACTATTTACCTTACTAGTGCCCACCCAAAGTTCAATATTAAGTTCTCTGTTTTTCCTCAATGTCACATCTCACTGTTACCCTCAGGCTTTGAGGAACGAGTACTACAGTGTAATTCTCTGAAGTTCAACAGCTCAGGGCCCAAGCTAGTCTAGCCCTCCAATTATTGCTCAAAAGGATGATAGACCAGGATGCGGATTAGGAGGAGACAAGAGTGAGACTCTCCTTTGCTGCCAAAAAATCTTAGTAATCAAGATAATACTTTAATGCAACATTTAAAAAAATTGAAATGAAAGAAAATAAAATCTATGATCGACAAAATATCACTTTAAATAAAGACGGGGTCAGTCACAGTGGTATGTCTAATCATACCAGAGCCTAAGGCAAAAGGAAAAATCAGCAATACCAATGCTGTCCTTATTTAAAAACTTGGTATTTTGTTCATTATGGAATTTTGCATTGATTTTCATTGCTTAATGTGTTGCACTAAATAGTATTTATCGAAAACATGGTTTATCTGATCACTGATGAACTTTGTGTCCCCTCCAATTTTGAGAAGAAGCAAGTACCTCACTTGCTTCACTCTGGTCTCTCACCAAAGGTGGACACTTGGGATCTTCTCCGAAACTGGACTCCGACTTTGCAGAGGGTGCTGGGTTCCCGAACACACAGTGCCCAGGTAATCTGCAAGGACAGAAGCTAACCGGCAAATTCTTCCGATGTCATAGTATAAACCGATCCCTGTAGACACAGACATTCTTACAGAAGAAAAAAATTCTTTTTTGATGGTGCAAGACTGATCTGGAATAGGCTCCCTGTTGAACTAGCCCCTTGACTCCAGCTGCATGCATCCCTGATCTGGGCATTGTTTCGAGGGTGGTAAAAGTTGGGTAAGAGGTATTGTAACATCACAGGAACTCGCCAAGGACCTGCTACAAGATCGGCACAGCTCTGAGACAGTAAAGCAAGGGGCCCCTATGCCGGAATCAGTGCCTTGGGCATAGAACTCCAAATGCCTCAATGCAGGGGGACATCTGCCCCACAGCCCATGGATGTTTGTTAGGATAAACAATAGCCAGGATCTGCAGCCAAACTCTGACTACACAGCCAAAAGTAAGATGGAAAACCACTGGTATAAATCTTTTCAGGGAGGTCATTCCCAAGGGCTGTCAAATATAGAAGGTGATCAAAGCATTTCTGAGATTATTTTATTGTGAATCTCTTTGGAATAAAACAAACTGGGGTGGCCCAGGAGATTTGCAGGAATTCCTGAAGTATTCTTCCCCAGCGAAGTTATATTAGGATGAGGGAGTGTGGGAGGTAGGTTTGGTCGCTTTTAGGAAAAAATCCCAAGCAGCTGAGTCAGCCCTGGAAGTCCGAGGCAGACACAGAAAGTGGGAGTCGCTGTAGGTGAAATTTGGTGATGGGAGATTATGGTCCTCCTGACTGGGAGGGCAGAGGTGCAATGCCAACCCTGACTTCCCATCAAGGCACTGTCCCCTCTTTGGTGGAGCTGTGAGGCCAGTAAATAGGGTCTCTGTCACTTACTGAGTGGCCCACTCCTCCTTAGGAATCCAGAGTCTGTATGGAGTAGAAAAAGGTACAGGAGAATGGGGGCAAAGCTACCCAAGGCTTGGGCACTCACCATGGGCCCAGAGCAGGCTGGTCAGGTGTGGAGAGAGCATGCAGGGCTCTGACAGGGGGACTGTGGCCAGACATCCTCCCGTCCGGGCACCCAGAGGCCAAAGAGAATCATCCTGCTCTCAGAGAGACGGAGCCAGCCAGCTGAGCTCTGTGTGAGACGTGCTCTTGGCTGTGACCTCCACCACCAAGTGAGGGGTGAGCACTCAGGCTTCCCTTATGGAAAATCTGCTGGAAGCTCTGGTTGAATATGAAACTAGGATCCCTAAGAAGGAAAATGAGACTAAGAGCTTCAAGAAAAGAGAGCGTGAAGAATTCCTGAATAATTATGCTTAAATGGGCTGATCAGAGCCTACACAGCATGGCTGATGCATGTATGTTGTTTGATATGCCTAAACCATTTTCCCTTAGGGACCAATAGGAGCAATTATTGAGGTTCCTAAAATAAAGAATGTGTTTTTCCCACCATCCCCACATATCCCTTGGGGGTAAGAATGGGAAAGGTAGTGCAGGAGGCGCAAAGATTTTGTGAAGGAAAGAATGGAGCCAAATAATGGCTCCAAATAAAAACCAAATAATGATCATTGGTGTGTCAGCAGATGGCAGAATTCCTCTCTCCTGGGACAAGGATTTTTCTCTTCTCTTCTCCTCTCCTGTCCTCTCCAGTTTTTCTTTTCTTTCTTTTTTTTTTATATCAAGATACCTTGATGGGCAGTTTTGGTCAGAATGAGTGAGCACTCAGGCATGGCCTACACTATCAGGGAAAACCAGAGGGCCCCACTGTGCTCTGCCCAGTAAAGGAGGAGATAGATGATGAGAGTTTCGGAGAGTCACCATGGTAGATGGCAGGCCCTGCTGAAGCAGGCAGGTGAGTAGAGATTTGATAGGGGAGGCCAAGTGCCTTTGGAGCTTGGGGAGCAAGATCTGCCAGGCAGACACCCCATCTCCAGTAGGGCTTCCCTATGCTGTCTTTCAAGGTCTCTGCTGCGCTTGGCTGGGCTCTCACCTACAGCCTCACCCTCACTCACCCCACCACTTAGCTCCTCGGTCAAGTCTCCCGGAACCCAAGTGGCTTTCACAAGTGCAACAAAATCAAAAAAGGTTAGTATTTGGTACTTGGGTGCATTGTGGGGTGAAAGTAAAGAGAAAAGAATAGTCAGAGAATGTTAGGTTTGGGGAAAGCCGGGAAGGCAACTGAAATGAAAAATGGATGCAAAATGCGGAGAAGAAACCAAAGCCCTTGAAACTCCTTGGCCCTGCGGCAGGTGGGGGATGGGGACTTGGACTCGGGCACTTCCTCATGGGAGGGTGAAGCTCCAGCCCCCTGGTTTCACTGCCACAGTAAAAGGTGACCCCGTGAAGCTGGCCGAGGCGAGGACGTGCAGGTGACTGACACAGAAATGAGAGCTTAAATGCCGTCACGTGTCATCTAATGGCATAATAGAGTTTCCTGTCCCAGAATAATAAAAAGGCACTTGACAAAAGGCTTTTTTTTACATGAGTAAAAAGAACATTATTTCTGAATAGTTAATGCAAAAGTTGCCATAAAATAAAATGATCATTAAATATGTAAATGCTATTTACACGTGCTTATTACTCCAGTAACTCTTCTTTTACACAGTACGAGCTCCGTGCCCTAATTTGCTGCTTGGTCGTGGGCCCCACAAATCAAAGTCTGGGACAGCTTTTCGCAAAGAAGCATGTTGATGAAATGCACAGAGAAAACCTCATTTCCCTGTGAACAGGAGGTCTCTGCTTTTGGCCTTGTTGCTCTTGACCAGGGGAGGAAAGATGGAGGTGAGCACAGACAACGATTCCAGGTGGGAAAGGGCCATTTGGATCAAAGCTAAGTCCTGCTATCCAGTCTTGAGTAGAGACCAGTGGTCCCCATAGTCTCTAATGTAGTATTTTTCATTTGTTTTTTAAATCCTCACCAGAGGACATGCTTAGAGGGGGAGGGAGAGAGAGTGAGGAAGAGAAACATTGAGGAGAGAGAGACATGGACTGGTTGCCTTTCACAGGCGTTCTGACCTGGACCGAAACTGTAACCCAGGCACATGCCCTGACCAGAATCAAATGCATGACCTTTGGGTTTATGGGATGACATTTCAACCAAACGAGCCACACCAGCCAGGGCCTAATATAATATTAAGAAAAATATTAAGAACTTCAAAGAAAAATTTCCCTTTTGTTTTCATCACAAGTGAGCCGAGTTTTTTTCTTTCTTCTGAGGGTTGCTTAGACAGCATGAAGCTGCATTGTTTTTTCACTTCCATCCAAAGAATCAAGGCCTGTGATGCAAGGTGCAGTCTGCGGACCCTCAGCACTAGCATCGTGCAGGGTCTGTTAGAATTGCAGAATCCTAGGCCCCGCCCAAAGCTATTGAATCAGAATCTGCATCTTAACCTATTTTGCAGGGTGGATGGTGTGCACAACCCTGGGGGTTCCACAGCATTGTCAGTTTGGATAAACTGGAACTGCGTTTCTCCTGCAGGACCACAAATTAGGGTTGGCCAACAGAGAAACGTGCATGAGGTTGACGGGCGGAACTGAAGCAGCCTCCCGCTCTCCGAGGGTCCTCCTAGCTGCACTGAGAAACACTTGCATGCCGTGCCGCTGGGTTCCAGCTCTCCCACACCACACCAGCTCTTTTCAAACTGCCCTTCTTGCTAATCAAAGGAACCGCAAGTCCACCTCCTGCTGTGGAAGCCTCAGTCTTCCACAGAACCCACCAGCATTGCTCCTCCTTCCTGCTCGCTTCCAAAACGTCCCTGAAAGCTCCAACTTGTCCACGCACACCAGTGCTTCAGGAAGTCTCCTTAGTGACTTTTCTCTGGTTCCCCAACTCCACTCACCGGACTATACTTCCCAGCTTATCCCACCATCGTAGTAGCTCCAGTTCCTATAATAAGCTCCTTATTCCACATTACTCATGGTGGCTCTGCTTTGCCCGTACAGCCCTTACTAATGATACATTAAAGTTTTGGAAGCACTGGTCTAGGTCACATGCATGGTTAACAAAGAAACATTGCAAGTTACCCGTTACCCATTTCTAGCCAGCCCACTCACTCCTTCCGAGGTAGGGTTTTCCACGTACAGTATGCACTTTTCAAGAAGTGGTATAGGCAGCTTTGGAGGTCTTATAATTTTTTGTGGTGCCCCTTTTTTATATTATTGGAACAAGTGAAATAGAGACAGTCCAGCCTGGGAAGCCTACTAAAGTCTACATTCTTAAAAGTTTTCCTGGTGCATTTTTGAGTGATTAACTGTGAGCATTTTGAGTTCCGTGCTGGTTACGTGTCAAAGCAGCCTGAGGTAGTGAAAAGTTGGAAAGCACTGTTTGTTTGTTTTTTTCTTATTTAACTGAAAAACAATTTTTTTTGGTTCGGGGAGGAGTCTACTGAGCTTTAGGTTTCATTGGATCCAGGACTTAGATGACGTCATGAGGACTGAGTGTCTCTCCGTCTCTCTTCTCTGTCTCCTTCTTTTTGGTAGAATTTCTCCCAATGGCTGCTGGAGAGGGTTCGCGGCTCTAAGTCCAAAAGAGCGTGAAACATCTGCTTTCTGGTCACCAGGACACATGTTCTGGGATCAGCTGGGTGGGTCCTGGCGCACTGGATGACCCGGCTGCTTGTCAGCTAAAGGGATGCACTGACGCTCCAGGTCCAGGTCACAGGTCTGGGGCCGCCCCAGCAACTGCAGTGGGAACAGTCCCCATCTGAAGTAGCCCACTGTCCTGCAGATGGAGTAAGAGTGCAGCAGAAAACCGTTGTATAGCATGGGAAGGAAACCCTTGTCTCCTATATTATTGGTACAAAGACCCACTGCCACCCTGACAAAACCAACTCAGGTTCTTCTCATCAATCACTGATTTTTTTCTGTACTAGGTTTCTAGAAAACAAACATAAGAGGACATCACATTTTCTAAATTTTACATTTTTTGTGTTCTTTGTTGACATTGTAGAAAGTGCAGGAAAGCATTAAAAAAGAGGGAACATCACATTAATTTTACCAGCAAGGAAAAAAAATCATTGGAAACATTTAGGCATGTAATTTTTTCCGAGTAATTTACTAAAGAGTATTTTCCATTTAAATATACTTCTACACTGTGCTTTTCAACCGTTATTTACTTTTCTGCTGTACATTTGACTATACAAGCAATCCCATATTGAGAGACCTTTTCATTGTTTCTCAACCATGAACACTGTGTACAAAATACTTGTGCATAGTCCTGGCCAGATAGTTCAGCTGGTTAGAGCATCCTCCTAATTCACCAAGGTAGTGGGTTCCATCCACAGTCAGGGCAGGTACAAGAATCAACCAATGAATGTGTCGATAAGTGGAATAACAAGTCATATCTGTCTACCCATCCCTCCTCTTTTTCTCTCTCTAAAATACATACATACATATATGCATACATAATTATACATAAATCTTTGTGAACATCTATAACTTCCACAGGTTAAATGCCAAGCAGAGAGCTTGCAGTGTTAAAATACATGAACATTTTCCAAATGTTCAACATTTTGTTATTCATAACTGCTTGCTGCTTCCTCAACAATGGTTATTCAAAGCATACGTCATGTTTACCAATTTGATAGGCAAAAATAATGTTGTCATTTCCCTTTGTATTATTTTGTGAAGTTCACACACTTGTTTCATGAATGTTGATGCATTTGCACTTTTGTTGTGAACTGCCTCTTTGGTCACTTGCCCACTTTAAAAATTTTAGTATTTATCTTTTCTTGATTTTTTGGTGCTTTTTATACTAAGGTCATTAATTTTAATAATATATGTTAGAAATATTTTTCCCAATTTAACATGTTCTTTTCTATCTTTTTTAAAATGGAAATTGAGATGCTTCTAATTTTGTAAGCCAAACAACCTTTCCATTTATATAATTTGCTTTTTTAAAAAATATTTTATTTATTTATCCTTAGAGGGGAAGGGAAGGAGAGAAGGAGAGAAATATCAATGTACGGTTGCCTCTGGTGAGTCCCCTGCTGGGAACTGGCCTGCAACCCAGGCATGTGCCCTGACTGGGAATTGAACCTCGATTGTGTGGTTCGCAGGCCTGCACTCAATCCACTGATCTATACCAGCCAGGGCTATATAATTTGCTTTTAATGCTTTTCTTAAAACTGTCTTCTTCACTGCAAAAAAGAAAAAAAAACAGAAATAAAAATGGAAATCCCTAAGTCTCTCCCAGGCATCCTGTGCTATTGAGCAGATATTTAGTTCCCCACTGATATGACTTCCACAAGCCACACAGCTGTCCCTCCCAGTGTCCTTAGCCCGGAAGGTGGAAGTGATTGACAGCTACTTCCGACATAAGATTCCGTTATTCCACACTGCGTTACCCACGTGAATGTGGGTTTCTTTCATTTGGACTGCTCCTTTGCGGTGATACGTGTGTCTCTTCAGCTCCTGGAAATACACTGTGTAGTGGCAGCTGCTTGGCAGTAGATTTCATTTTCTGCCAGCTGCATCTTATTATTTTGATGATGTGAAATTATTTTGACTTATTATTTTGACTACTATTTTACCATTTTTTGTATATGGTGTAGGATAATTTTGTCAAGCTAAATAAGCTCTGCTGAGATTTTTATTGGAATTCCTTAACATTTATTCATTAACTTGGGGGAAAATATTTTGTCCCATGCAGTAGCATTTTATATCCCTTTTCTCTTTCTCAAAGGGCCTCATTTCCCAAAGTGAATTTGTTTCAATTCCCTCGAAACCAGGACAACCCTTGCCGTCTGGAAACCTCAGGCCTGGGGCTTACGGCAGGGAAAAGGCTCCTTCATCTACCTCCTTCCTAGGGAGCCCAGGGGCCCCTCTGGCATTGGTAACGCTTTCCATAAGGGACCGGGAGCTCGAAACTCTTCACAGCCAAGTGAGATGTGACCTTGGGATTCCAGCAGCTGCACCGGAAAGACAGGGTCCCCCTCCCATGGCCTTTGCTTCTCCAGAAAAGAAGACAGTGTGTGGAACGTTCAGCCCAAAGCACACTCCTCAGGGAAAACTTGCCAGAACCCACAGCGGCAGAACTGGTCATTTTCTTCCACCTCAGAGCAAATTCTTTTCGAGCAGCAGGAAATGAAACGGTATTCACACTATCAATTACCCCAGCTGTTTACCTAATGAACTCAGCTGCAGAGACAGCCATTTTCAAGAGCAGAAAATATAATAAGGCCACAGTCAGCCTGCAGTAACAAGCACCTTGGCAAACTCAAGGTCTGAATTCACGCGATTACAGTCTACCTGACAGAAAGATGCCATCCCATTATTGACTTATAATGCCATGTTATTTATTGGGATAATTATGCTTTTCTGCTCTTCAGGGACCCAGAATCAGAGAATGTAAGCAATTTAGTCTTATTCATTCAGCGTCTGAGCAAATTTCAAATTAGCATAGATCTCTCCAAGATCTATTATACTTCACGGGGCACCCTGCAGCCCCAGCCCCTCCCCCCGAAGACTACAGGGGCTTAGAGGGCATTGTATGAATCTGTGGGAAGTTGGTTCTTCTAAGTTCAGTGAAACAAATTTCTATTTTGTCAGAACAATTTCACCCAGAACCCTCACTCACCACCCCCAATGTTAGCATCTTGTACCTGCTCTCTGTGCCGCTTTATGAGACCGTGTGATAAAATGAACTTTGAAAATATCACACATATTCCACATAACTCTGCAAAGGAATTCTTACTGCTCATGAGGAAACAGAAGCTTAGAGTACTTAGATGACTTCTCTGGTGGACGCAAGTTAATAATTTTTACTGAGTGTAATTTACATAATTACTTATCTAATTTCCCTCCCAGGGTCCCATGTCCTTGATGAAATCAGACCTCTTCTATTTAGATCTCAAATGCCCCAGGCTCTGATATATAGGGCGAGTCTAATAATTGTCTGCTGAGTAGTAGGAACACATTGGGCTAGGCATCAGTAAAATGATGGGATCCAATCTCAGTTCTAATAATTATTAGCCTCATGGACTTGAGTCTATGACTTTGATCTTCATTTTCCACGTCTCTGAAATGAGGGTAATGATACTCAACTTCTTTTTCCTATAGGTTTTCTTAAAAAACTAAGTGAGGAAAGGGTTTTGAAATAAGTGATGAAGTATAGATAAAACAAAATCCATCTTAATAAGTACTTGTTAATAGAAATTGAGTAGAGTGGATTAGAAGAGGCCACTAGGAATCATTGTTCTCCTCCCCCTTAATTCGCAGATCAGAGCTGCTTTCCTGACATGAGTGTTTATTGAGTCCATCCCAGGGGGCCCTTCATCCTGGTTGGCTCTGGACCCTTCTGAGTAGCACAGTAGACAGATCTTAGACAACAGGAGCAACAAACCCAGGCTTAATACTTGTTTTGGTAACACATGGTTAAGTTATTGAAGCCCCGGGCTTCAGTTTCTATTTTCTTTCCCATAAAATAATGGTGGCGATAGTGTTGTCACTGATGCATGTGGAGGGAAGGGATTGACTAGGTTCTCTTCAAACAGCACTGCGGCTGCGTTACTCCATGACTCCCTGTGCACCTTTGAGGTCTCACCATCTCCAGGGTCAGAATAGCGTGTAGAGAGAGTGGGGAGTGAGATGGGGTGCTCAGAGCTGGAGGCGGATGCATAAGCCCGTGGGCTCACTGATAACAAGTGATACCGTTTCCCCCTAAAAGAAAGCATTTTGCAGGTGACAGCTGGGAGTAAATCCAGCCCCAGGTTTGGACCCACTTCCACTGGGGTTGGAGTCAGACACCAAATCCATCACTAAGTGCCTTCTAATCAGACGGCTTTCTGCTCAAGGAACCACTGGAGCTTGGGCAGCTGGGCCCTCCTGTCAGGGCCCAGGTCGCCGAATTCCTCATAGTGAGGATGGTCCCTGTGGGGATTTGTCACAGGCATCTGATGAGGCCAAACTGCCAGCTGCTCTGTGCTGCTCTGGTGTAACTCCGGTTCTTCCTCTTCCGGGGGGGTCCTGGCTCCAGTCTTCTCCTCTCTCTCTCTCTGGCTTTGAACTTAGCTGCTTACTCAGAGGATGGCCTCTGACATAAAACTGGTTTAGTTAGCGGTGGGGGTAGCACACACTCCCTAAACATCAAAGTCCCAGTTTGGGGGGTTGTATTGCACACGAGTTTCATGCAGTTCACACGAATTGCCACATTTCACCTGAAGAAATGAATGTTCCATGTGGAAACAAAATGAACACTCACAAGGTTTCCCGTGGCAACTTTTCCTCCATCAACTCCGTTCCCGCACTTTCTTGGGACTGGTTAGTCACAGACCCTGCTCAGGCCTGATTCATATTCATGGAAAGAGAAAACAAGCCTCTTAAGACATCCTTGAACTGAAGGGTGACGAAAGCAAAGTGCCTCAGGAGACATTTCTGCTCCGGAGTACAGCCCAGAGCCACCGCATCCGTGAGAAGGGTGACGATGAAAGACAAAAACATTTTTTAGTCGTGGATTTTATAAGCCAAGCCTTGGGGATTCACCCTTGGTGGGGAAGGATGAGAATGGCACATTGGCAAACAGCCTGCTGATTAATTTTAATGACCTTTCCTATGAATAAAATAGTTTTATTACTTTGTACCTTTGCTAAGGACGAGGGTCCTGGAAAAGGCAGGCAGAGCAGAAAAAGATAGTTCGCTTGGACTTCAGTGGTGGAAAATATTTTCCCAAAATGATCACGCTGGCCCGTGGTGTGGCCACTGGAAAGACTATTAAAAAACTGTGTTTTACTGAGATCCAAACTCAACTGGGTCTCAGTAGCACCTGGCAACCTCGTATTTCCTTGTAGACGGCTGTCCTCCATCGTCCAGAGTGGCCGGTCCAAGTCTTCTCCACCTCTCTCCAAGCACCCCATGTTGCCTCCCTGGCGGGGTCTCCCCAGAGCTGATGCAGAGTCCAGTTCCACAGTAAAAGTAACAGCCATCGCAACTCCATTGACATTTTGCCTATCACGTGCACATTTACTGTCACCTGTACCCTGTTAGTCAGCTGGGGCTGCCAAACAGAATGCCACAAACTGGATGGTATAAACAACAGACACTTAGTGTCTCACAGTGCTGGAGGCCCAGAAGCCCAAGTTCAAGGGCTGGCTGTTTCTGAAAGTGCTAGTGAGGGACCTGTTGCAGGCTTCACTCCTAACACCTGCTGGTTCGAGGGCCGTCTCTGATGGCTTCGGCTGCATCGCCGGATCTCTGCTTTGATCCTCACATGGCGTTCTCCCTGTACCTGTGTATCTGTGTCCAAACTTCCACCCTTAGAAGGACCCCGGACACACTGGATTAGGGGGCTGTCCTGCTCCAGGATGAACCCATCCTAACTAATTGTATCTGCAATGACCTCTTTCCAAATAGTGTCACATTCTGATGCACTGGGGACTAGGACTTCCACATATGAGTCCGACTCCTGGAGGTACACCTCTCTGCCCCATGGATGACCTTCCCGGTAACACTGCACTTTTCCTCTTCAGCATGGCTGCTCCCTCCAGGCCAGTGGTGGAGTCCGACCCTTCCTGCCTCCTCAGAAACACGGCTCCACCAGGCACGACCACCTCTTCAATAGCTACAGTTGCTTCTTCTGTATCAACTCTTTATAATCAGTTTTTAAACAAGTTCCCCAACTCAAGAGACAGCCGCAGCAACAACATTCTTCCCATGGACCTCACGTCCCTCTTCGGCTCTGGTCCTGCCCTCTCTTTTCCTTCCCAGCCTCCATCAGCTCTCTCCACTTGCTAGATCCTGTTCACTAACTCACTCCACTCTGGCTTCCTCCCTTGCAGCCGATGACCTCCTTGTTGCCAGACGTCACAGCCTTGGCAGACTCCATTTCAGCTGACTCTTCATCTTGCCTTAATATTGGCGACCTACCCTGACTGGTGGAAGTTTTCACCTATTTCAGCATCCATGGCTACCCATCCTCCCGACACCATGTTGTCTTGGTTTTCTTCCTACGCTACTGGCTGCTTACATCACAGCCTCCTTTGCTGGCTCGTCTTTCCTTGTCAATTCCTTAAAATGTCAGCATTTCTCAGAGCCCCACCCTCAACGCTTTATGAATCCTTCTGTAATTCCTCTCAGCCCCAAAGCTCCAATCGCCAGCAGTGTGCTATCACTTCCTGATATGATATCAAGCGAGAACGACTGTCCTGCACTTCAGACCTACGTACCTAGTTATCTGTGGATGTCTTCGGGGAAATGTCCACAACCATCTCAAAAGCAGTTCATCCTGATGTATTTCTCCATCTGTACCCAATATCTTAGTCAATTATGCTGCAGTTTTACCCGGTGTATAAGTTTTGCTTTCCCACATGCTATATCCAACCTATTCTTTGGCTCCTCTCATTATTTTTTGGAATTCTCCAGGTCTGCATCCGGCAGTAGCTTATTTCAGGCTGTTAGCATTATTCTTCCGGACGACTGCAGCAGCCTACAGCTAGGTCTCTTTGCCTCTGATCTCGCAGCGTTCTGATCCATTCTCCACACCACAGCAGTGCGACCTTTCAAGGCATAACACCACTCTCCTGCTAGAAGAGATTTTCGATGGCTCCTCTTGCTCTACAATTAAAATGCAGACTCTTCAGCACGGAGCGCCGCAACCTGTCCTATGCTTGGCTCCTCAGCATCGTTGCTCCGTATTTGAATGGAGAGCTGCAGCCACTCTGAAGTGTTTGCAGATCCCCGGTGCGCTGCGATTTCTCTCCTACGACAGCCCTTGGGTATGTCGCTGCTAGGGCATGAAACGTCCACTTTTCACTCCTTTGTCCTTGCACCACTAACCACTCACCTGGTAAACTCACCCCCGAAGCTCGCATACAAAGTCCTCTTAAACTTTCTCACATCAGTATGTTCCTATCAGGTTTTATCACATTATACAAGGGGTGGACCCCCACAACCTGGAATTTATTTTAAAAATGTGTATTTATCCTTACACATTTAAACTTCAGTAGTCTCTATCTGATGCAATACACCTATCAAGACCTTTTTCCTGCTGCTCGAAACAGCTGCTGAACTCGTGGATTTTGATGCCTTTTAGTGCTTCTGCTGTTTTTTTGTTTCACCTCTTCCATATCAGCAAAACATTTCCCTTTGAGGACTTTTTTCACCTGGAGAAACAACAAAAATTCTCTTGGGGCTGGATCAGGCGAATAGGGAGGGTAGGGCACCAGGGTCATGCTATTTTGGGTCAAAAACTGCTGAGCACTCAGTGCATTGTGGGCAGGTGTGCTCATAAATCACCCACTATAAAGTGGGCAAACGTGTTGAAAGAGTCTTCAAAAAATTCACTTAAGCAAAATACAGCTTCTCACAACAACACCAGTTGGTACATGGACACAGATGGGTGCCTAGAACACTCACCTAGCAGAGGAAGCCTGTACTACAAGGGGCCTGTTCTCCAGAAGGTAATTCTGTTTTTTTAGTGCCCCTTTGTATATTATACAGCATATACACTTTAATATAGTTCTTTAGAACTGGGGCTTTGCAATCTTTGGACTTGAAATAGCCTATCTCTGAGCATATAGCACAGGACCGGGCAGGTAGTAGTTAGGTAAGTATTTGTTGAATGGAAAGAATGGATCGAGCCTTCAGACATTGTCAGAATAACCATATGGGCCTTAGATTGCGAACCAGAGGCAGTACACTCCTCGTTTAAAGCCCAGTGTTCTCAAATGCAGGTGAGTTTTAGAAAAGAATAAGAACATGTCCCAAAAGCCTAAGTACATCAGAACATGGCTTTTAATTTTTATGTATTTGACAGTTTTAAAGATATCACCTACATGTTTGTAGTGAATACTCAAGGTCAAATTTGAAAGAAAATGTAAGCTCTTCACTTGTACATTGATTTAAAAAGGCACCCTTGCTGTTCCAGGCATTCGAAAGCACTATGGGTTGTTGGATCTCTGGGTAATGAGGAAGAGAATGATGGGGGGTGGGCACTGCTGGGAGAACCACGTTCAAGGCTGCTGTCACCCTCTCCGAAGGAAGCCTCTAGACTCTCCCAGAGGGTTTTGGTGTAGCGTAATAGAACAGTATGAAGGGTGTGACCTTCTAATTCATCAATTTGTAATATTACAAGGTAGTACTGAGCCCGAGCCCTAATGCAGGAGTAAGAGAAAACGGCTTAATTCTATAGCCTACTAATAAAATCTGTCAATTCTACTATCAGAATACATCCCAAATCTAGCGACTTCCTGTGATCTTTTCTGCTACTCCTCGGGGTCTAATCGCCATCATGTCTTATCTGGGTTAATTTTAAAATTTCCTAATTCCTAACATTTGCCTTTGCACTTTCATTTCGTATTGTTTGAAAATCCTCGCCCAAAGATATGTTTACTGATTTAGAGGGCGAGAAGGAAGAGGAAAGAGAGAAAGAGAGAGAGACTGAGAGGGAGACTGAGAGAGAGGACACCAGCACCGGTTGCCTCCCATAGGCTCCCCGACCAGGGATTGAAACCACAGCCTTGGTAGGCTCTGAGAAGGAGTCAAACCCGCAGCCTTCCTGTGTGTGGGATAATGCCCCAAGCAGCTGAGCCACCTGGCCAGGGCTCCCTTTGCATTCTCATGACCATAGTTAAAAGAACCCACTAAAACAGAAATGGAAACATTCTATTCCTCTGTGTGATTCAGAATAACAACCAAACCGCTTACAAATGAGTCTGAGGATGTCGATCGGCCTCCCTCACTCCCGGCTGCAACCTCTTCTCCAGCCTCTTCTCCGGCCGCTGTCCACTGTCTCCACACCAGCTGATTAGCCTCCCCAGAGAGTCAGGAAGGACATGGGCCCCAAAGAAGACAGCGGACCAGCCTGACCTAATTGACATTCGTAGCGGGCTACCCCTAGCAGCAGAGGAATAAACACATTTTTTTGCAAGTGTACCCAGAACCTTCACCAAGTTAGGTTATATACTGGTCCATAGGAAATTTAAAAGATCCAAATTACATAAAATATGTTACCTGACCACCGTAGAATTAAACTAAAAATCAGTGACCAAAGATATGTGGGAATTCACCAAATATTTGGATACTAAACAACATACTTCTAAATAGTTCATGGATCAAAGAAAAAAAATCTCGTGGAGAATTTGAAATTATTGAGATGTTTCGAACTGAGTAGAAATGAAAATATGGCATTCCAAGCCTGTGGAATGCAGCTTAACCAGTGTTTAGAGAGAAATATATAGCTCAGAACACTAATATGAGAAAGGAATAAAGGTCTCAAATCGTGAGCTAAGCTTCTATCCTATACCCCCAAAGAAAAGGAACAAATTAAAATCAAGCAAGCAGAAAAGAATAAACAGAGAAAGAGAAACTAATAAAATAGAAACTAACTTTAAAAATTAATGAAACCAAGAGCTAGGTCTTGCAGAAGAAATAAAAAGTAATTAAGCTCTAGCCAGATTGATCAGAAAAAAATTTTTAGAAACCCACAAATTACTAGTATCAAGAATTAAAGTAGGAACATCACTACTGATGATACATTTACTGAAAGGATAATAGAGAAATATAAATAATTTCGTGGCAATAAATTTAGCAACTTACATGAAATGAACACTTTCCTTGAAAGTCAGTACCAAAGTTCATTCAAAAAGGTAACCTAAATAGCTTTGTATCTGTTATGGAAATTAAATTTATAATTAACCTTTCTAAAAAAAATACACACACACACACATACAACTTAGGGCCAGACAGCTTCACTGGTGAGTTCTACTAGGTGTTTAATGAGGAAATAGTAGCAATTCTACAGAAATGCCCCAGAAAGTTGAACAGGGAGAAGACACTTCCAAACTCATTCTATGAAGACAGAGTTACCTCGTAAAACCTTAAAAAGCCTTTACAAAATAACTACAGACCAAAATTCCTCCAGAGTGCAGATGAAGAATTTATAAATAAAAATTTGTCACATCATGTTCAACATTATAGAAAAGTATAATGCATAATTATCTAGCTGATTTTCTCCTAAGAATGCAAGTTGGATTCAACGTTTGAAAATCAATGTAATCACCCATATTAATATAATGAGAGAGTCAGAACATTTGACAACATTCTTCTCTCCCTCTACAGTTCACATTTCTTCTCTTAATCTGCATCTTGATCAACAGGAAATCTTCATTTTCAGTAGTGTTATTTTATGTCCCTAAGAAAATACAATAGTATATTATACATTCCTAGGAAAACATATCTCTCCAAAATGATATACTAGGCAAAAACTGGAAACAACCCAAATATTTATCAACAATTAATTAGGTAAACAAATTGGGGTGTTTTCACACAACTACTATGAAGTAATAATAATAGAATGCCAATACATATGACAACACAGATTAATTCTCACAAGCATTATACTGGGTTGAAGAAGCCAGACAGAAAAGATTCACACTGTAGAATTCTATTCACATGAAATTCTAGAAAAATAAAAACTAACCCATGCTTCTAGAAGTCAGAAGGGTGGCAGGAACTGAGATGAATCGACTAGAAATGGCAAAAAGGAACTGTTTGGGGGGGATGAAAATGCTGTACATCCTCGCTGGAGTAACAGTTACCCAGATATGTGCATTTCTCAAAACTCCTCAAGCTACATTTAAATTCTATATATTTCCTTTATTCCTCTATACTTGAAAAATTATTTTGAGAAATGTCCCTTTCTCCCCATCTATGAGGACATGCAGTAGTTGGACCAAGAACTTCAAACCATGGCATAAAATGATCATGATAAGGGACAATCAGGTTCACAGAAATGAGGTGGATAAGCATCTCATCTAACATGAGCATCATCCCTCCGGTCCATACACGGAAATGCACATACGAGATGACTCTTTATTGCCCAGTGGAAAAAACGGACCTTTTCAAGTTTTGCGAGGCCCTTGTGTACAGGTTCTACATTTGGTGTCCAAGAAAGAAGGGCTTACGACAAGGCAGACATTTGCTCGGCTGAGAATTTGACAAGAAATCACGTGTCAAGAACTACTTAGACGAGTCCTGACTGGTGTAGCTCAGTGGATTGAGCGCGGGCCTGCGAACCACACGATCGCGGTTCAATTCCCAGTCAGGGCACACGCCTGGGTTGCAGGCCGGTTCCCGGTTCCCGGCAGGGGACACATGAGAGGCAACCATACATTGATATTTCTCTCCCTCTCTCCCCTCTCTCCCCTCTCTCCTTCCCTTCCCCTCTAAGGATAAATAAATAAAATCTTTAAAAAAAAGGAAAAAAGATAGATGAGCAAAAGATAGACGAGCAGTTGCAGTCTCAGCTCTTGGGCAAACAAACATCAGCTAAATGAGTACCCTTCTCTCCAGGAGAAAGCAGAGCCCAGTAGGATTCGGTGCTCCTGTGGCTTGCCATGGTTCTATGGTTAGCCTTCCATGCGTCCAGCCTTATGTGGAAACAACAACTCTGGTCACAGTTTCCATCCTTCTCTGGAGGCGAACACACTGGCTTTCAG
Organism: Sturnira hondurensis; assembly: GCF_014824575.4. Taxonomy (NCBI): domain Eukaryota; kingdom Metazoa; phylum Chordata; class Mammalia; order Chiroptera; family Phyllostomidae; genus Sturnira; species Sturnira hondurensis. The sequence goes on along the minus strand of NW_028082350.1, from coordinate 11,940,450 downwards.
CAAGATTTGACCCAGCACAGAACAAGGTCCCATGCTATTAATTACTCGGGGAATTACAAATCACTTGTGGTAGAACAGACGCAATTCGCAAACCACGGAAAATGGAATGACCTGTAATTCCCATCAAACACAGAATTAAGAAAAGATGACCTTTGACGACAGCCTTAAAGGTCAGATTTACTGAACCATCATTATTCCAGCTTGACTTCAAGGGCCCTGGGCCTTCTGCAGACACGGGTCTCCACACTCTTACAGGCAGTGAGAGTCAAACATGGGAGGGGGAGGAGGGAGAAATGAACCAAGACACAAAGCAGAGGGAACCCTCAGGGCCTCCCTGTTGAGAGTAGTGGCCTTTCCAGGGGAGACAAGGCAACCAGCCTGCAGGGCCATGCTCCCCAATGCAGAAACCCGAGTCTGAATCTCCTCCCTGCTTGTGGCCATTATTCTTCCTTTTCCTGGTGCCCAGCAGCATCCTTGGCAACCAGGGTTCTTAGAACCCGCAGAAGATAAGCCCCAAACCACTGCCATGTTTCCAAGTCGAAGAGTTAGTTCCATAGTCTGTAGATAGAAAAAGCAAAATACATACTATTCCTATAATGACATCTTGTGAATCGAGGACATCATACAAATAGCCTAGAGCAACTGAGCAAGCAGCACAAACAGATTTTAGAGAAGAAATGCAAATCTCTACTCTACCTCGCATAGGTCCAGGTGTCACTAGCGAGCAACTTTAAGCAAAAATGTGCTAAGTTTTCATGTCCCCGGTTGGTGATGATTTGGGAAATATCCACGAGCGAATGGTAAGATGTGAACGCTAACGCACTGTTAATGGAATGGAACTGTAAATGGCATAACCTTTTAGGGAAGCCATTTGGCAATATATGCTAACTGACTTAAAATGTTTTACATCCTTTGAATCAGTCATGATTTCCATGACATGGTCCAAAGGAAGTAATCACACGTGGAGACAAGGGTTTATGTGCAGGGATGCTCATCACAGCAAAAATTGGAAACCACTTAAAGGTCTAATAGAAGAGCAATGGTTAAACCATATATGTTTAATATTGTTTTATATAATATTCCAATAATGTATATTGGAATATTATAAATAATGTTCATGAAAAGTACAAGAAAATATTCAAAAGGTAATGTTAACTGCAAATGTGGGATATATGAGCAAAGCTATGAATAGGCATTCACAGAAAAAGACACCTCAGAGGTATACAAATCTATGAAAAGATGTTAAAACTCCATAGCAATCAGAAAAATAGATACAAGTAAAAATGAAATACTGATTCACAGGCATCAAAATAGGAAAAATTAGAAAAGCGTAGGATACAAACCATCGTTAACGCTGCAGAAAGATGGGAACCCGAGTACCACTGTGAAGTGGTGCCCGGGCACTTAGAGAAGCTTACCCTGTGAGAGCCCATGACCCAAAGTTCCACTCACTCCTGGGTGTTTGCCACAGAGACACCCTCACACAGGCCCTTCTACAGGAACACGAGAGAGACATTTGTCATAATATTGAGAGTGGCAGCCAGAAGCTAGAGTAACGCAAGTGTTCAATACATACTATAAAAAGACAAAATGTAGATGATGTGTAAATCAATACATTTGTAAAACAGTGTTGAGTAGAAAAACATCAGGACAGAATGAGATTTTAGTACAAACGAATATTAAAGAACACGCATGAAACGATGCAACATATTTTTCAAGAACAGATACACATCTTGAAATCAGTAGGAAAGTACCTTCATCAGAAAGGAGTAATAAAATATTATCATCATTGTATCCATAATTACAATAGAAGGGGACCTTGTCTAGATTAATGTTCAGTGATAAAATGTTTCCTAGCTGAAAGTCATGATGCATGTAATACCTGAGATTTTACAAAGGACAAGAGATGATATTCAACTCATATACCATAGTCTCAACTTTGTAAAGGATGTACAAAAAATACTGGAAGGAAAGAAAAACATGAAAATATTAAAGTTATGATCTTTGAACTATCATTTATTAATTGCTCTCTTGGTATTTGTAGCTAGGTGCCAAAGTCTGATCTGGAGTGTGGCTAACTGTTGAAATTTGAAGAAGTTTGAGCATAGCGCGGTGGGGTGGGGTGGTACGGCATGGGGTGGACCAGTCCACATTTGATTTGGATCTGTGTTCTCATAGAAGAACCCTGGACCTCAGGCTTCTGGCAGCAAGCATCCTCTGAAGACCCAGTCTTTGGACACAGAGCTTAGTTCAGAGAAGAGAGGAGTCAGAGTCAGAAGATGAGAGAGAAGTCCTGTCGGGTGCGGCAGGCTCTGGAAGAAGATCTGGTTGGGGGTGGGTGGGCATACTGTCCACATTTCTGCGAGAAAGCTCTCGGAGCTTTAGGGGCACAGAGGGTGCTTTGGCAACTAGAAGCAGCAGGACTCCGGTTCCTTAGTGAAGGGACCAGGAGCTTTTCTCCAAGAGCCCAGGGTCCCAACGTCCAGTTTGTCAGCAGCTGACATCATTGAGAGTGGCCAGATGTGGAAGAGGAATGGGTCAAAAGCCATAGTGAGTGGGTCAAACTAAACTGTGAGCATGAATCCAAGGTCCCCTGGTCTGTTGGATTTCTGATGCAGTCTAGACATGAGTGGGGAGTAGTGGGGGGACTAACTGAAGGAGGAGAAAGAACGTGTGAAATATGGGTTATTACTATTTTTAGGCTTTCAGGTTGCATGAGCTGAAGAACTATTTTACACATATTTTCTATTTTCTGGATGTTCTACATGTAAAGAAAGTATATTACTTTATGATGAAAAAATAATAATAAATTAGAAAATGAAAGTCTCAAGTATAAAAAAAACATTCAAGGCCAAGGTATTTCCAAGAAAATTCCTGATAACAAATAGCTCTCCTTCTAGACTTACATGGTCTACATCTGTTTGCTGTGTCCTAGGCCTTGTGCCAGCATCCGGGAGGGAGAGAAAAGAAACGCTACCCTGCTTCCAACCAGCTTGTTCCAGAAGAGGGTCTAAATCTTATGTCTCATTTGGACATAAGATATTTTCATTCTGTAGTTCAAGTTAAAGGACTATTTCTAGGGCTACAGAAGCCACATTTCATGGAACATGTACTCCCACACAACTATCCTTACCAGTTAAGAAGTTAGGCTGCATGTTCTTTTTCTTCTGCAGAGGCAAAGAAAGAGGTCAGATTTATCACGGAGTAACCACTTTCTCAGGAGCCTCCTCTTTCCGGCTAGCTTCTCCAGTCCCTTGGTAACTATTTCACAGTCCTTCACCCACAGGTTTCCCACCCCCTCTCTCCTGACTACTCAAGTCTAAAGCCAGGTTCAGACTTGGGTAATGCTGGTTGTCTCTGGTACTTTGCCTCCCTTTTTCTCTCTTGTTTTCATTTCCCCAGTCTTCCTCTTCTCTATCTCCAGGTGGAGTCCCTGTCCTCTCCAAATTGCCCAACAGCCCCATCCTCATATGGCTCCCTGTCTGCCCAGTTTCCCACCATAGGGCCCCACACTCTGATATTTTCTCTCCTTCCACCCGAATATTCCCTCTCAGCCACATCTGCATTTATAAAGCACACATTTGTTATCACCAATAGAGCTGTTAGGCATACTATGTATTTTACTTCTTTGTCTATTTTCTCCTCCCCATACCCTCTCTCCCATGCCCCACATACAATGTGAAGTCCACAATAGTGATTTCTGTCTCATGTCTGCAGTAGTTCAGGGTTGAGATGCTTCACCAGCATTTGATGACGGGATGAATAAATGAATGAATAGATGGATGCCTGGACTTGAGGGAAGCAGTGTGGAGTAGAGGAAATGTCCAAGGAGTCCTTAAACAGAGTCTGGTAGATGACTGGTGATTCTGCTCACTCATTCCTCAGCTGTTTACAGAATGTCCACTGAGTGTCCGTGGCATTGTCCCCTGCATGGGGACTCTGTGGGAAATGCCATGCCATTCTTGCTGTGAAGGCACTCACATCCTAGAAGGGCAGACAGGCCAGTGGAAGCAGAGTAGTGCCAAACGCTGTATAATTGGATAACCATGAGACAGGAACACAGAGGAAGGACATCCTGTTGGGGGGGTTCTGTAAGGGCTTCAAATAGCACATCCACCTAGGATGAAGCCGGACACTGAGGAGGAGTACAGGAATTGGAGGTGGAAGGGTTTGAAGTATGGGGCTTGGGTGGAGGAAAAAAACTGTGTCAAAGCTTGCAAGTGCGAGATGGTAGCATAGTCCAAGGGGACATCACTCGGATTGTGTTCTAAAAGGACAGTTCTCCCAGGCATGGTCACATATGCAGAAGCAGAGGCATCGGGGTGGGGCTGGATGGCCACAGGAGTGCCCCGCCCTTTGTAAACACTCAGGCATTGCTGGTTCTGCCATAAGAGAACAGGAAGTTTCATGTTGGGAAGAAGAGGCAAGGGCTGACCTTCCTAAGAAGAGAAGTGTGGCTCAAGCTATAGAGAGCTTTCTGCCAATGAGGAGGTGTCCCCAGTCATTCTACGGCAGCAGGGCTGCAGCGTGTGGAAGAGAATATGTAGTCACGTGGGGTGATGAATAGGGCCGTTGTTGCTGGGGTTGACTTGGGGGCTGGGCAATGGAAGCAGGAGGACATAGGCATGGCTATGATACAAAAGATGGAAAATGAAGAGTGTTGGTGAGGCTGTGAAGGAATGGAACCCCTGTCTTTCTGGTGGGACGTGAAACTGCAGCTGCCGTGGGAATAGAATTGCTACAGGACTCAGCAATTCCACTCTTAGGTCTCTCTACCTAAAGGAATGGAATTCGGAGATGCAAACAGATGCTGTATGTGCGTGGTCACTGTAGCATAATCACAGTACCCAAAAGGCATAAAGAACCGGTGTCCATCAACAGGTATGTGGATGGTAAGTACATACAGTGCAATGTTACTCAGCCTTGAAAAGGAATAAAGAGCTCACACGGGCTATGGCGTGGGTGACTCTTGAAGACGTCACCCCACATCTTCCTCAGTGAAATAAGCCAGACCTAAAGAGACAGATATTGTATCATTCCATTTATATGATTCCATTTGCCTAGGATTGACAATTTCATAAGACAACAAGTAGGCCAAAGGTCCTCAGGGGCTGGGGAGAGGGGAGAATAGGGAGGTATTTCTTAATGTATACAGAGTTTTTGTTTGGGGAGGTGAAAAAGTTATAGAGACAGTAATGGTGGTTACACTCTGTGAATATAATTAATACCACTAAATTGTATGCTTAAAAACAGTTAAAATGGCAAATTTTGTAGTAGATATCATTGTCCAAAATAAAATACATTTTTAATTATGTAGAAAAATTGCATAAGAAAAGGTGTCATTATAAGGGTATGTCACAGAGTTAATATAAATATTGTGTTAATTTTTTCTGGATGTTTTGATGTTTGAGGTAGCATTGAGCTTTTAAATTTTGTAATTTGTTGTGATTTCTTTTATCATTGTGAAGAATTTTTGTGTTGCTAAAAAAAAAAAAACAGAGCCAGTGCGTAGTTGATTTAGTTGTCACCCAAAGGATACACTTGAAAGCTTGAAGAGTCAGCTGTTTGAACTCCTCTCTCATATTTAGTTCTAGCATCACTGGCTGTGCACACTGGTCGTGCCATTTCCCGATGAGGAAAGTGAGCTCGGAGGTGGGAAGATTTGCCCCCGAGCCCCTAACAGAAGGCACCTCTGACACAGGAGCCTGTGCTCGTGGTCAACACCAACACTGGTTTGAAACCTGTTCCTTTAAGCTGTAATTCAGTGGAAGAAAGTAAGCACTGTGCACATTCAATACTTCCATTCTAAGCCAGAGTGTGCAAAACACTGAAAATTTTCAATGGAAAATGTTGAGCTTTTTGTGGGGAAGAAAGAGCGGCCTCTTGTCCTGGCTTAAGCACCCACCATGTTGTGGATGCTGGAAAAACTGCACAGCTGCTTTGGGCCTCAGTGGCAGAGTCTGTAAAAGCCAAGTTGATAATATTTACCGAGTGGCCACGAGGCACAAGACCCTAAGTGAGGAACTGAAGGCCAAGGAGGGACCTCTGAAAGACAAAGATGCCCAGAGCCAGAGGACAGAGCTATAGCTTCTGTCTGGGGAAGTCAAGCCTGGTGAAGTGTGAGAAGGGACCTAGTTGGTGTGTGACCGAGTCACCAGCCTTTGTTTCTTGAGGGCTCGGAGTGAGAGCTCCCAGAAGCCGTCAGTGAGATCGGCGTTTTGGTTAGCTGGCTGGGTGAACCACCTGCTTTGCTCTCTTTCACTCTTATCGTCTAGATGGAATTCTCTCAAGTGCCTGTCCCTGCGATACAGGGTGTGGGAGAGGATCTGTTGTCCGCCCGCTGCTCGGTACATGGGCAGCACGCACACACTCCAGAAAAGGTGAAATGCTTTGCTTCCAGTTCTCAGTAATGGAACAGCACTGTGTGCTGAGCCAGAGGAAGGAAAGAGGCTGGTGGACCTGCATCATCATGTCTGTGCACGTGCTCCCACAGCCTCCTACCCCCACCACCCTGTGGCCTCTGCCGGCATGTGGACTTGCTTTGATCCAGGCTCCAGGGGGTCCCCATACTCGTCCTCTGACTCATCCCTCACTCCTCCCCCACTCCCAACTTGCTCTCTCTCTTCCTCACCCCACCACTAAAAACCTCTCTGTAACTACCCCCAACCCTTGGAGTTTGGACCTCCACCATCTCTGGCCTCCTCACTGCTCCTCACTGTTTCTTATCTGTCTCAGAAGCCTTGTCACTCTCTCGCTTTTCCCTGTGTTTGCTGTTGGGCTGGTGGAAGTAGGCATGAGGGAACTTTGGATCCTAAGATGGCAGGAGGCTGGAAAGGTCATTTCTAATGATAGGAATTCAGAATGACAGCCTGTTTTTTTTTCATCTTTGTAACCTTTAATTACATTCCAGAGTCTCATTATGTTGACTTAATTTGCCTGTCATTAATCTTGATTTTTTTTCAAATGACCACTCAAAGGACCATAGATGAAAGATCATCTCATCTCAGACACAAAGGCAAGAAGGATATTTCTGGCAGGCATATCTGAAGGAGCAAAGTTGAACAGCTGAGGATATATATGATATGTCAAAGGTATGACCATAATCTAGTCTGATCAGTGAGTTAGGGTCCTGGCCGATAGTGGTAGGAAGTGAGTTCCTACAAGTAAATTACAGACACTGTGTGAAAGGTCTTGAGGGTTTCCATTAGCCATGGTGGTCTTCATTCTGCAGAAAACGAGAGGTGGGCATGATACGGCTCTGGGCAAATGACGATATGAATGTGCCTTTGTTTGCTTAATTGTGATGGTCTGGGAGAGTGAATGAAAGAGGAGAGCATCTAGGGATAGAATTTTTTCATTTATTTAAAAAATATTTCCAAATTGCCTACCACATGCCAGGAACTGTGCTAAGTGCTGACACTAAATGGTGAACCAAATATACAAAAAATCCTGCCTTCAAAGAAGGGTTAGAAGACTAGAGAGTAGCTGTGGTCTTCCATGGAGCAATGACATGGGAATAGATAGAAAATTAAGATAATGTTTAGAAGTACAAGTATCAGGATGTTGAAAATTGGGATATGAGAGAAAGTGGTAATGCAGTTGTCTTTTACCCAAGGAAAGATACAGAGTCTATGAAGAAGTTTTCCATAGATTTCAGAAAGCTCGGTTGTAGAGCTATTAAGCATGACGATTTTATAGGGCATTCCCGTGGCGCTGTCCAGAAGGCAGATAGAAATATGCCTGGAATTTGGGAGACAGACCCGACAGACAGCAGAATGAATATAGGTTATAATGAAAGCCTTTGGCAGAGATGAACTCATCCAGAGAGAACAGTAGGATGATGAGAAGAGAAAATTAAACTCTGAACTTCGGAGAAAATATATCGTCAATGTCAAAAGACAAAAAAAAATAGTGGAAGACTGAGAAAGACCGATTGAAGAAGGGGAGAGGCAGAACAGACTAAGGGTTTGGAATTCAGAGGAGGCAAGGGTTGCAGAAAGGGACAAGTAAAGGTATGTGTGGGGAAAAGCTCAAGATGACTCAAGAGAAGATCAAGTCTTGATGGACGCCAGGAGAAGTACAGCTTTGTTTGCGCAGAAAGTTACCATGGAGAACCTGCTTTTATTAAAGGAGCAAGATAAAAGGGAGGTGAGGGAGTAGCATAACGCATTCTCCAACTCTGAGTTTCTTAACTGGAGTCTAGCTAGATACAGCCGAAATACTAATTCGGGTATTCTGTGACTCCCTTGGTGACACTTATTTAGCCAATTTCCTTCTTTATAATTTGTCCTGTGCTTTTCGAGACTAAATATAGCATGTGTAAAAGAATCAAATTGTTTTTCACAGCCAAAGAGATAGTTGAGAGAAGTTTTCTTCTCAATCCTCATCAAGCTGGGGGCGCTTTTGAGTCCTTCCCCCGCATTGTTCATAGAAAGGATTTGAGAACTACAATGACTAAGTTCTGCCCTAGTACCTTGGGGCATAGGATGGACATGCTTCCCTCTTTTGTGACAATGCAAGGAGGTGACATCAGATAAAAGACCAAATTTCGGTGAAGGCTTCTTTGTGGTTAAGGCATCTAGAAGCTTTTGACTGCAAAGCTCTAGAACATCCTATAGAAAACATGGTCCCCTTGGATGTGTCAACATCAGGATTTCTGAAGCATCAGGAATCAATCAAATAATCTTTGGATCTGAATAAACTGAGTAAACCTCAGCTGAGAGCTCTTACCTGGACAAGGCCTACCAGAGACTTCAGGGACTCACAACTCAAGTTTCCTCCTGTTCACATGATGACGCAGCCTGATGAGGTCACAAGAATACAGTGCTCCTCTTTGTTTATAGGAGTTAAATGGCCTCTTCTTTTCTTCCATGGCAGTTTTCGGTGAGTTTTCAGGCCAGCTCACACTAATTTATTTGTGTAAGTCTGCCCCCTTCAGCTTTCCTCAGAAGGTACAAAATTTAAAATTGTCAGGACCTACAACTGCCTGACTTTTTGAATTGGGATATTTCAGGGACTGGCCCGTTGGGGCTAAAAGGTTATTTTTCCAGGAGGAGCTATAGCCTCAAAGAATCAATGTAAATATTTCAACAGGTCAATAATCACTGGGAGAGCTTGGGCTAAAAAAAAACAACCCCACAAATGTGGAGCAAGATACAAAGGAATATCAAAGGCAGAGTAAATTTAAAAGAAAAAAAACTACAGAAGTGATGTTTCATAAGACAAAAACGTTGTCAGAAGAAAAGCTTTGAACTAAAATAATCTAAGTTCCAATAAGTAGCTGTTTTCAAGGCAACTCAGAAGAACAAATGCGAAAGTGTGTGAGGGCCTTCATTCATCCTGCACTTGGCACTTTCAGTGCTGTATCATCTCATGGCCAGATTTATTATCTAAAAACTACTCAATTTTTTTTAGGTGTTAGGAGTTCCTGGGCTGTTTGTAACACCAGTAGAAAAGAAGACAAGAAATGGTTTAGTGAGTGAAGAAGTGAACATTTAAAAATCTCTCAAAACTCTGAAAACTCCTGAAAAGTCTAGCAACCAAGAGAAAAGAGCAAAATGAAATTTATAGCTGAAATCTTTACTGTGAAAGTTCTATAAAAATAGGTATGCAGAAATAAACATGAACATCCACGGCCACTTGGTTTTTCACAGGAATGGTGCCAAAGCAACTCAGTGGAGAAATAAAATAGCTTCTTTAACAAATGGTGCTGGGACAACTGAATATTCCCATGGGAAAGAATGAAGTTGGACACTTACTTCCTATTATAAACTAAGTTCACTCTAAATGGATCAACGACCTAAATGGAGGAGCTCAGACTGTAAATCTCCTAGAAGAAAACAGGTATAAATATTCACGACCTTGGATTTGGTCATGGGTTTTTATATTTGGCCCCAAGAGCACAAGGAAACAAAAGAAAAATAGATAAATTAGACTTCACCAAATTAAAAACTTTTGCATATCAGAGGACATTAAGAAAGTGAAAAGACAACCTACACAATGGGAGAAAATATTTGCAAATAACAAATTTCATAAGGGAGAAGTTGGCAGGATACATGTAAAAAACCCTTATAACTTAACCATAAAAAGATAAAGCACCCAAATGAAAATGGGCAAAAGATTTGAATAAACATTTTCCCAAAGAAGTTATCCAAAGAGCCAATGAACACCTGAAAAGATGCTCAACATCATTAATCATTAGGGGAATGCAAAGCGAACCACAATGAGATAGTACTTTCCATTTGCTAAGCAGGCTGTAATAATAAAAAAACAAACAGAAAATAGCAAGTGCTGGTGAGGGTTGGGACCCTTGTGCATTGCAGATGGAAATGTGGAATGTTGCAGCTGCTGTGGAAAGCAGTTTAGTGGCTCCCCAAAAAGTTAAACACAGAATTACCATATGACTCACCAGTAGGCATCTATCCCCCCCAATTGGGATACCTGTTTCACTCCCAGGTATCTATCCCAAAAAACTGAAAACAGGAACTCAAGCAAATATATGTACATGTGTGTTCATAACAGGGCTGTGCACAGCAGCCAAAAGGTGGAAACAACCCAAATGTCTGTCCATGTATAAATGGACAAATAAATTGTGGTATTTCCATATAATGGAATATTATTCAGTTATAGAAAGAATGAAGTACTCATACATGTTCCAAGCTCAAAAACGTGGTGTTAAGGGAAAATAACCAGGCACAAAAGTTACATAGTATATGATTTCATTCATATGAAATAGAAGAGATGAATCCATAGAAATAGAAAGCTTGATAGCTGCCCAGGGCTTTGGGGAGGGGAGAATGGGAAGTAACTGTTTAAATTGTACAAGGGTTTCCTTTAGGTGCTGAAAATATTTCGGAACCAGATAGAGGTGATGGTTGCATCATAAATGTACTAAATGTTACTGAATTCTTTTAAAATAGTTGTTTTTGAAAAATTCCAGCAAGATGGAGGCATAGGTAGATACACTTTGCCTCCCTGCACAACCAAAAGTAGGACAACAACAAATTTAAAAACAAAAATAACCAAACTATCAGAAAATCAAACTGTATGGAAATCTGACAACCAAGGAGTTAAAAAAGAAACACTCATTTAGACCGGTAGGAGGGGGGGAGATGAGCAGCCAGGTGGAGAGGACTCACAGCAAAGTGGAGGCTGGAGGACAGGAGCGAGTGAGGCGGCAGCTGGTAGAGGAGATGGTCCTACATTTGCTTGCAGATAAACTGGGAGGAACAACTGGGGAGCAAGACAGACTGCACAACTCAGGGTTCCAGCTCAGGGAAATAAAGCCTCAAAACCTCTGACTGAAAACACCCGTGGGGGTTGAGACAGCAGAAGAAACTCCCTGCCTCACAGGAGAGTTCATTGGAGAGACCCACGGGGTCCTAGAAAGTATACAAGCCCACCCACCTAGGAACCGGCACCAGATGGTTTCAATTTGCTTGTGGGTAGTTGGGGAAGTGACTGAAAGTGGGCCCACAGCCAGCAAGTGGCACTGCTCCCTCTCAGACTGCTCCCACACATACAGCGCCACAATGCAGTGACCTCGGTTGCCCTGCCCTGGTGAACATCCAAGGCTCCACCCCTTACTACACAGCAGGTGTGCCCAGGCAAAAGAATATGGGCCAAATAAAAGAACAGATCAAAGCTCCAGAAAAAATACAACTAAGTGACAAAGAGATAGCCAACCTATTAGATGCACAGTTCAAAACACTGGTAATTAGGATACTCACAGAGTTGGCTGAGTATGTTACAAAATAGAGGAAGAAGTAAAGCCTATGAAAAGTGAAATAAAATAAAATGTACAGGGAACCAAAAATGATGGGAAGGAAACCAGGACTCAAATCAACAGCATGGACCAGAAGGAAGAAATAAGCAGTTGGCCAGAACAGAATGAAGAAACAAGAATTCAAAAAAATGAGGAGAGGCTTAGGAACCTCCAGAACATCTTTGAATGTTCCAACATCTGAATCATAGCAGTGCCAGAAGGACAAGAGGAAGAGCAAGAAAAGGAAAACTTCTTTGAAAACATAATGAAAAAAAAACTTCCCCAATTTGGCAAAGGAAATAGACTTCCAGGAAGTCCAAGAAGTTCAGAGAGTCCCAAAGAAGTTGGACCCAAGGAAACATACACCAAGGCACATCATCATTACATTACTGAAGATTAAAGATCAGGAGAGAATGTCAAAAGCAGCAAGAGAAAAGGAGTCAGTTACCTACAAAGGAGTTCCCATTAGACTGTCAGTGGATTTCTCATAGAAGGGGCTGGAAAGAAGTATTCGAAGTCATGAAAGGCAAGGACCCACACCAAGAATATTCTATCCAGCAAAGCTCTCATTTAGAATTGAAGGGCAGATGAACTGCTTCCGAGATAAGGTCAAGTCAAAGGAGTTCATCATCACCAAGCCCTTATTATATGAAAGGTTAAAGGGACTCATCTAAGAAAAAGAAGATCAAAACTATGAATAGGAAAATGACAACAAATTCACAACTGTCAGCAACCAAACCTGAAAAAGCAAAAGCAAAACCAAAAATGAACTAAGCAAGCAACTAGAACAGGAACAGATTCACAGAAATAGAGATCACATGGAGGATTATCGGTGGGAAGTGTAAGGGAGAGAGAGGGAGAAAAGACACAGAGAATAAGAAGCGTAAATTGTAGGGACAAAATAGGCAGTGGGAGGTTAAGAATAGGATGGGAAATGGAGAAGCCCATGAATTAAGGCAGGGGAATGGTGGTGGGTGTGGGAGTACAGGGCAGAGGGGAATAAGGGGGAGAAAAAATGGAATAACTATAATAACATAATCAATAAGATATATTTAAAAAACAGAAAAACCTAAAATAGTTAATTTAATTACATATAAATTTAACCTAATTTTTTAATAGAGCTTCGCCTAGGAAATCTGTGAAGCCTCTTTTGAAATCCCCCCCCCTCCTTTCATCCCCCAGAGGCTGTGATGGATCAAGAGGAAGTCCCCCTCCCAATTGCAAGTTCACTTGCTCCCTAGTCACCCCTTTCCCCAGAAGGGCCCCCGGCTACCACCCTGAACTCTCAATTTCATGGCCTGGGCACTTCACAGTGACAACAGATAGGCATAGGCGTATCCAGGAAACCAGTAAATTCGTTCCTGTGCTAGTGAGGCCCTTTGCAAGGGATTCATCAGCCGTTTTCTGAACTGCGACCCCTCAGGGAAGCCTTGCCGCGTCCTTGGATGGAATTCCTCCTGCTCGGTCTAGCTCAGCTTGTTCATGGTCTTCATGTCACTGCCGCAGGCTGCCTATATCAGGCCCAGCCGAGTGCCTGATCTATAGGGCATATCAAGGCGATCTACTCAGTTTGAAACACGCCTCCTAGGTAATGTGTGTCACACTCAGCAGAAGGGTTGATTTCTGAGCAATATGTCTGTGTGTGTGGTGTGTGTAAGGCTATTCATGAACGTGAGTTAAATCATCTCACCAGATGACCTCCTGTCAGTGCCCGTGGCTTTATCTGTCTTTCTGCCACAGAATTTCTGCCCTTCAAAGAATAAACTTACCATCTAGTTGACTTTTCTTAGGAAAGCCACCTAAGAAAAAACTGTAATCAAGTTTGCGACATTGACGAGAAGAGATCAGAAGGAGCTGGAGTCCCTGGTGGAGGGAGACACAGGGTAGTGTCAGCTGCCAGTAGGTGGGCGCACGATTTTAAAACAATGGTGAAACCAACATCAAGTCAGTCACTTTGTTCTCACCATGTAGCTGCAGTTCTAAACCATGTCAGTGTTAAAACATTCCTCCCTGCCCTGTCAAATCAGACCATGGGCTTGGATATATGATCCCGTTCATTTAGCATGTCCCTGAATTGTTCATTGTAAAACAGTTTTGAGTGCAGAAACATAGAACATTAAGATCAAACGGTGGCTTAGATGCCATTTCATAGCATCTCGTTCATACTGCCTTTATTCCCTCTTTCATTAAACACAAATCTGAGAGGCCATGACTAGAGATCGTGTTTACGAAGACGTCCTACCCCTGCCCTTGAGAAGCGTGTAGGTCAGAGGAAGAGTGTTTAACGACTTCCTCAAGGTCACACGGACACTGACAAGCCAGGTCAAAGCAGAGTCTGTGGTATTTCCAAACGACCTTCCTTTTTAAGAAGTTTACGGAAGCTCAAGCCCATGAACCACAGAAATGGCAGAGCCTCGGAACACCTCCTGACCTTTGACCAGAACCAAAAGTTTAACATTCCTGTGATTTCTTTATGAAAAATTTGTTCTGGGCTTTGCTCTTCTCCTGAATATACTGATATTTGCTGGAATTTTGCAAAGGCTTTTCCCATCCTCTGCCGTTTCGTAGAGGATTTTTCTTTTTTCCAGCAGCACAACTGCATTTTGAAGTTTATGCTTCAAAGTTAGGACTAACGGTGGTCTCCCCAGGTGCCTGCACTGAGGCGACTCCCCGAGCACCACCTCAAATGACTTTTAATTAAATCGAACCCAGTCAGTCATGACTTACGCTTTGTGCTTCTGTGTGCTCCATCTAAGGCTCTATTTATAAACCATTTAGTCATATGGGCCACTGGATTTGGAATCTAATTAGAGCTGTGCACTACGTATGGTTGCCCCAAACATTTGCATGGCTCTCATACGAGGCAGGCTAATTAATTGCTTGTGAAGGGTCAATGGCACTTTCCAAGCCAGATTCGTTTGTTGATTCCCCTTCACGATGCATTCCATTCTGCTCCAAACCACGCACTAGTCCTTGGCAGTTCTCTTTGCTTAATGGTCGAGGCGTGAGTTGTAACTGAGGTAGGCTAGTGACTCTGGAGATGAGTTTTGTGCACGCCCCAAGTCAAGGTGTCAGGCTACGATACCCTTTCAGTCTGCTGGCGGTATCAGTATTCAGAGGTGTGGGACCCGTCTCTCCTCCCATTTTGGATGGGAGTCAGGAGTTAAATAAAGAAAAAAAGACTCAGAAAAAGAAATCAAATAGAAATTCAACCACGGGAGTCAAGGGCAAGCAAAATTGATTTTAAAGGGCTGGCTTCCAGCCACAGAAACAAAGACAGTTGAGATGAAAACTGTGCTTGAAGCTCTTGGTTAAATTGCAGCGATGTCGGGGGGAGAAGTCTATGAGGGGAAAGCGGACGTAAATGCTTCGTTTTCAGCATGGCCAGTGTTCTGAAGACGGAAACACTGACACACTCTTTAAAATTAAAGAAAAAAATGCCCTCAGGATAGTTCTGTCCGCCGAAAGGTAAGCGAGGGGCAGGAAAATCAGGGCAAATGAGAGAGTGGCAGGAAGAGAGGTGTAGCTTATATCCTGCGACTCCACGTTGTCCTTTTATTATTCAATTCCTCCAAAGTCTCATAATGGCCACATGTAGACATTATAACCCCACTTACATAATGGACTGCAAACAATGTATGAATTATTGAGAGGCAGGCAGCCTCGCCTTGTGGTTTGGGAAGTCAGTTCTAAAGCCAGAAATGCCTGCTTCAAATCTTGGCTTTGCCACTTACTAGTTGAATGACTTGAGACATATTACTTGACCTCTCTGAGCCTCAGTTTCTTAATCTGTAAAATGGGTAACATTTATGCAATAAATTTTTGCATAAATCAAAAATCATTGCATAAATTAAATGACACGTAAGGTGTACAGGATAGTAATTGCATATAATAAGTGGTATGTGAAGTGCTTACTATTTTTGTTATTACATAGTGGTAAGATTTTCCACTGTATCACCTATTTCTCTCTTAATTTTCCTCAAATATCATCAATACAAAATATTCAAGTGGGAAAAAAAGAAATTTTGATGTAGTATATATAAAACTTAATTCCAGGTAAACTGTAGATATAAATACTTAAGGTTACACAGTAAATCTGCTAGAAGAAAATAAAAAAAATCTTCAGGACTGTGGTAAGGCAAACAATCTAAGTGGGCCATAAAAAAGCACTCACCACAAAAAAACCACTGAAAAATTAGACTACTTTAAAATGAACAGTTTCCGTTGAGCAAAAACACATATTGAGGGAGAAAAAATGTAAGCTTCTGAGTGAGAAAAAATAGTTGCAACACTATGAAACACTCATATCCAGAGCATACATATCATTCTTACAACTCAGCAAGAAAATATAAGATGACACAGTGGAAAATTGGACCAAAGACTCGAACAGACTTTACGAAAGCAAAACAATAGCCAAATGCCCAACACACAAAGGGGTGCAACATCATTAGTCACCAGGGAAATTTTAATGTTAACCACATGGAAATTCCTTATATACCCCAGCATAAGGGCTAAAAATAGAAAGCTGCTAAACCAAGTGAGGGTGAGGCTGCACAGCTGTGGGGACTCCCCGACACTGGAATGTGCACGTGGGAACAGCTGTTTTGAAAACCTGTCCAGCAGTATCTGCTACACCTGAACCTGCATGTACCTATGCCACAGCGATTTTACTGCTAGATTTTATTCCACAGATATGTGCCCCCAAATGCACGTGTAAGAATGTTCATATTAGTGTCAGTAACATGCCCAAAGTAGAAACACTACAAATTCAGTAGAATAAATGAATTATACTAAATTATGATGCAGTCCTACGATGAAATACTACACAGCAATGGAAATGAACAAATTAATGGGACACACAACAGCAGAGAGAAATCTAAAAAAAAAATAAAATAAAATAAAACACGTCCACAAAAATAATACTTATTATATGATTCAATTTCTAAAAAGTCTAAAATTAGACAAACTGACTGACGGTATTAGGAGCTAGAATGGGGTTATTTTTTAAGAAAAATGGTTAATTAGCAGAGGGAGCAGAAAAGGGGGTCTCTGGAAGGTTAGTAATGTTTTCCATATTGATTTGGTTGATGGTCATAACAATGTTTATAACAATATACTCTTCTTGTGAAATTCCATTGAGCTGTACTGTTATGATTTATGTACTTTACAAATATGTTATTCTTCACTAAGGAAATTTTACCTAAATTATTAAGTCTATGGAAGCTAACCAATGAATGCACTGAATAACAAATGTAACCCCTTAGGTCTTAACATTTGGTTATAATCCATTCGCACCTAAAGTGAACTGAGCCTGTGTGTGTGTGTGTATTACTAGAATGTAAGTTTCATGCAGACTGGGAGAGCTTACTACATAATTTGCTGCCCCTCTCTCTGGCCACTTCAAAGTGTCTGATATGAAGTAGACACTCGGTAAGTGTTTGTTGAATGTGTGAATGAATAAATGCCTTGGATTGGATAAATTAAAGGAAAGTTCACTTAATGCTGTATTTGTGGCCCAGGAAAATGGAATGAGTGTCTTCCCAGAAAATATCAATATTATGATTGATTTACTTTTATGATTCCTCCAGCAAGTTTTTCTCAAGCAGCACTCATAATTAGAGAGAGTGATGTATGAGTAACAGTCTGCAGTAGGAACCCATGTGCAAGGCCATGAAACATAAAGAAAATTAATTTCTGGGCACACCAAGATATCTCAGTATCTATCACTTAACAGAATGCACACACCCCAGTAAAGAAAATGTGAAAGCAATTTCTTCAGTAGAAGAAAATCTATTTTCCTATGGGAACTCTCAAACGAAGTTGAGTGGGCATCTTCACAGGGAAAAGTATTATAATAAATGAGACTTAAAAATAGTTTTGTGAGGAAGGGTACAAGACAGTGGTCAACTCTGTGAAATACTGGACATTAAAGTACGATAGGTCTCCATTATCCGGGAGAACACTCGGTAGGTACCTAAAACCATAGAAAGTACTGAACGTCGTACATACTGTGTTTTTTTGTCTACATACATACTTGTGATAAAGTTTAATTTATAAATTAAGCACAGTAAGAGATTAATGACCACAGCTAAGAATAGAACAATAATAAAAAGACATGGTAATACAGGTTATGTGAATGGCTTTTAGGCCGTGATTAGGTAAAGCAACGGTGACTTGAACATAGGCACCAGGATGCTGTGACAGCTGATCTGATTACCGAAACAGCTACGGAGTGACTCAGGTGGGCAGCATATGCAGCCTGGATCTGCCAAAAGGAGTGATTCACATCCTGGAGCAGGACTATAGGAGCTTTCCTCCCCCTACTCAGAAGGGCACACGTTTAAAACTGACGAAGTGTTTATTTATGGATTTTTCCCCTTCATGTTTTTGGGCCCTGGTTGACTCTGGGTAACTAAAATCCTGAAAAGTGAAATCTCAGACAAGGGGGCGGCTCCTGTACCCAGAACAACTGGCCGTTGCCTTCCGGTGGTCGTCATTTCCACCTCAGTCATCATGCCTTTGCCTGGGCTTCCCGACTGCAGCATCTCCATATTCCGTCAGAGAACAGAGTTCTGCAGCACCCTGGCTTCCCTTCCTTCTCATGGCTATTTTCTGGACACAAGGAAGCATGCCTCATCTGTCCTAACAATAGTGGCGCGTTCCAGCTTGAAGAAAACCCTTCCCGTTTGAAGTCAAAGGTTTTGTGAAACCAGTTTATAATGTGGTAAATTCACACTTAGGCAAATCCACCTTGGTTTTCCAAATGGATGAATGTGTACAATTGGCACACACAGATTTTAAATCAATTAAGTCTGGGTGCCTCATGGAAACACACAGTCAGCAGTGGGCTTAGTGTCTCGGACGCCCCAACCTCCGTCAGTGAGGCCAAAGTCTGGGTCCGTGTCTACCACTCCTGCTTAGGGAGTGGCCATGGGTCTCAATTTCCTCATTTGTAAAACAGAGATTAAAATTCTTTGTTTGGCATTTTAATGAGGTAGGTGTCTGTGCACCTCAGAGTAAAGGCGGCATCAACAGGTAGCATCTTCATCATTATCACTATTTACAACCAGACAGCCAAAGGTAGCTGAGTGTTGAGGCCCAGTGACTCGGCAGTGGCTGCTGGTTATTGTCTGGATGGCCGAGAACTTGAATTTAGTGTATGTCTAGCTGTTAGCTGCTTGGCCTGATGCATTCATCAATTGGGGAGACCAGCTATTGTGGCTGCCGTTTCTGGCTCCATCGCTGAAGAGTCAAATCATCACCATGCTTCGATTACAAAACGGAGTTCAACACCCACAGCCACTCACACCAGCAGTCACTTGCACACTGCTCGTCTTGGAAACTGGCTGTGGAGTAAGCAGAATTAGCAAGGCAGCGGGGAGGTAGGAAGGCCCCCGGTTTGCCGGTTGAAGTTGAGAGCTGGAAATAATTCTCTCTGATCTATTGCCTGGAGAATACCATGAGCCAGCTGGCCAGAGAAGATAAGAGAATTGTGCTTCTCCAGGCTGGGTGGTGCCTCTACCTAACAAAAAGTTGGGCAAGATGCTTGACAAGCAGTTCTTTCATTGTGTGCCAAAGTCTGCCTGCATTTCATCTGGCTTCCAGTTCTTATCCTTTGCCACACTTTAGAAATTATTTTAGATTCTCCCTGGAGGAAGTAACCACAATTTCTCCAGCTCTTCTCAGACAATTTGTTCTACGTATAAGGGATCGGAGGTGGAGGTGGGAAGAGACATTTAATTAGCCAAATTTAAGAAGTGGGGGAAAATGCTTATATTGCATGTGAGCCCTAACCAGATGGCTCAGTTGGTTAGAACATCATCCCAATATACCAAGGTTGTAGGTTTGATCCCTGGTCAGGGTACACACAAAAATCATCCAAAGAATGTATAAATAAGTGGAACAACAAATGAATATTCTGTTCTCTCTCCCTCCCCCTTTTTTTCTCTGTCTGAAAATCAATAAGTAAAAAAATAAAAAGTGACATGGAATCACTTTGGCAATAACAGTGGCCTTGCATAAATGATATAATGCCCCTCACGCCCTCCTTTGTCTGTTTGCCTGCATGCTTGCTCTTGCAGTCAGAGTCTGTCTTCACAGGAGCTAAGGCTGGGAAAATGAAAGGAAGAGAAGACGTAATTGGTGATGGTAGCACTGGCGTGAGATTGAGCATTGTGATGGGTAGTGTTGTACCAACATGACTAGGCTACGGTGGCCAGTTGTTCTGTCCAAGACATGTTGTGGTGAAGGTGTTTCTTAGATATGATTCACATTTAAATCAAGAGATGCAACTCTGACACTAATTTGGATATGTGCATTTTCTAACACCACCCAGCAATTCTCCAGAACAAGCAGGGTGTCCTACAATATGACTCAATGCTGACACAGTCTACCTGGAGATAGCTTCAGAACCTGTAGGTTTAAGGCCTCATTCCCACAAAACTGCCTTCCTTCGGATGCCAATTGCAAGTTCAAGTTGTCCCCTGTGCTTATGATCAACTAGTTACAAATGAGAGGGGCCCCAAACCCCCTCCTTTAATTAAGTTGCTGGATTGGTAAACATAATTCAGAGACACATTTTACTTACTGGATTACCAGTATATTATAAAAGGTATTATTCAGGGACAGCCAGATGGAGGAGATGCAGAGGACAAGGTACAGAAAAAGTGCATGGAACATACACATCCTCTCCAAGCAGCTACTCTCTCCATTCTTCGTGTGTTCACCAACCCAGAGGCATCCAGGACACCATTCTTTTGTGTTTTGTGTAGGCTTCATTACATAGACACGAGTGATTAAATCAATGGCCATTAGTGGTTGAACTCAAACTTGAGTCCTTCTCCCCTCCTCAGAGGTCAGGAGGTGGGACTGAAAGTTCCAACCCTCTAATCATATGGTTGGTTCTGCTGGTCACATGCCCCATCCTTGGGTGGCTTAGGAGCATCAAAAAGTCATCTTATCAACATAACAAAAGATTATTACTCTCATCACTCAAAGAAATCCCAAGGGTTGACTTCCAGCCAAGATGGAGGCATAGGTAGACATGCTTTGCCTTCTCGCACAACCAAAAAAAGAACAACAGCAAATTTAAACACACAAAAAAACAACCAGAACTGACAGAATATTGACCTATATGGAAGTCTGACAACCAAGGAGTTAAAGAAGAAGCATTCATGCAGACCAGTAGAAGGGGCAGAGAGGACTCACCGCAAAGTGGCAGCTGGTGGAGTAGGCGGTCCCACATTCGTGTGCAGATAAACTGGGAGGAACAACTGGGGAGTGAGATAGACTACGCAACCCAGAGCTCCGGCAGGGAAGTAAAGCCCGAACTCCTCTGACTGAAAACACCTGTGAGGGATGGTGGGGGCAGAAACTCCCAGCTTCATGGGAGAGTTTGTTGGAGAGACCCACAGGGTCCTAGAACTACACAAACTGCTCCACCCAGCAATCAGCACCAGAAGGGCCCAAATTGCTTGTGGGTAATGGAGGAGGTGATTGAAAGGTGGCAGAAAGTCTATCACGTGGCATTATTCCCTCTCAGACTCCTCCCACACTTAAAGCGCCACAACACAGGGACCTGGGTTACGCCACCCTGGTGGATACCTAAGGCTCTGCCCCTTACTATGTAACAGGCATGCCAAGACAAAAATAAAATAAAAAAGGCCCAATGAAAGAACAGATGAAAGCTCCAGAAAAAATACAACTAAGTGACAAAGAGATAGTCAACCTATCAGATGCACAGTTCAAAACACTGGTCATCAAGATACTCAGAGAATTAGTTGACTATGTTGCAAAATAGAGGAAAAAGTGAAGCCTATGAAAAGTGAAATAAAATAAAATGTACAGGGAACCAAAAATGATGGGCAGGAAACCGGGACTCAAATCAACAGTGTGGACCAGAAGGAAGAAATAAACAGTTGGCCAGAACAGAATGTAAAAAAACAGAATTCAAAAAAAATGAGGAGAGGCTTAGGAACCTCCAGGACAACTTTAAACATTCCAACATATGAATCATAGGGGTGCCAGAGGGAAAAGAGGAAGACCAAGAAATGGAAAACTTCTTTGAAAACATAATGAAGAAGAACTTCCCCAATCTGGCAAAGGAAATAGAGTTCCAGGAAGTCCAAGAAGCTCAGAGAGTCTCAAAGAAGTTGGACCCAAGGAGGAACACACCAAGGCACATCATAATTACATTACTGAAGATTAAAGATCAGGAGAGAATGTCAAAAGCAGCAAGAGAAAAGGAGTCAGTTACATACAAAGGAGTTCCCATTAGATTGTCAGCTGATTTCTCAAAAGAAACCTTGTAGGCAAGAAGGAGCTGGAAAGAAGTATTCGAAGTCATGAAAGGCAAGGACCCACACCAAGAATATTCTATCCAGCAAAGCTCTCATTTAGAATTGAAGGGCAGATGAACTGCCTTCCCAGATAAGGTCAAGTCAAAGAAGTTCATCATCACCAAGCCCTTATTATATGAAATGTTAAAGGGACTTATCTAAGAAAAAGAAGATAAAAAATACAAACAGTGAAATGACAACAAACTCATGACTATCAACAACCACACCCCAAAAACAAAAACAAAAACAAACTAAGCGAACAACTAGAACAGGAACAGAACCACAGAAGTGGACATCACATGGAGGGTTATCAACATGGGTCAGGAATGGGGGAAAAGGTACAGGGAATGAGCCTAAATGGTAGGCAGAAAATAGACAGGGGAAGGTTAAGAATAGTATAGGAAATGTAGAAGCCAAAGAACTTACAGGTGTGATCCATGGACTAGAACTAAAGGAGAGAGTCTCTCACTCTCCTGCCCACGTGGTGATGAACTGGCTGGTGTGCTTGTGGGCTCTCCCGGGAGTATGCGACCCTGTGGCCCTGGTAGCTGCATGGCCCAGGGCTGTGTGGACTCCACACACAGGCTTCAGGAAGGAGCCTGAACACACAGCAGCTAGGAACTAGATAAGCTACTTGGATGGGAACATTGACGGCTTAGCAGAAGCCTGTGGGCTCCAAAGGACTGTACCATCAACTGGAGCAGGAACTTGGGACACTGACCTTCTTGTCTTGGTCCTGCTGAGGACACAGTTGGACTTTTTCCATGGCGGAAAGAGGAGATGGCTTTGAGAGGGGAGTCTGCCATCCTCCCAGGTTGCGCTGCATCCAAATGAAACTTCTCTCCTTTTGCACCAGCGTCTGCCTCGCAGGTTTGGCTTTTGTGGCGGCAGGCGGCTGAGCCTTTTTGTTGTTGTTGTTACCTTAGCTTGGCAAACTGCTCAGATTAGTTAGCAAGGCCCTGGACCCTGAAAAGGAAGGCACGATACTGACTCCTGAAAATGAAGTGAAATGTCGATGCATGCCCTGAGGGTCACAGGCAAGTAAGGACAGTTCAAAGGAATGAAACAGGAGCTGAAAAGGATGCTTAGAAGAAAGGTGACGAGATACAAGGATGATCATGTACTGTGTTCAGTATTCTTATGAATAACCAGCATTATGATATTGCTAGACCCCAACCTGGCCATCTTATCATTCGCAGACAAGTCCCAACTCAAGCACCTCATGTAAGCATCAGTGGCCAGCGAGCCACTAAAATGCTAAGGCGAAGCCCCATGGTCCTTACCGCTTTCAGCCACTGCTTAGCTAAGCAAAGGGCCAGATAACCCCAGGCCACCAGCAACACTCAGGGACTTTGTTTCCTGGTCTGAGATGAGACCCTTCAGCATGTTTCGACTCACCCAGTTTCCTCTCCCCCAGACCTCATCCCTGGAAAATCTAGACCCTGTACTGCATTAGGTTCTCTGCTTGGCAGTTAAACTTCTCCTCTCAGTACTCAATCTTTGGCCTCTTAACATTCATTTTCTTTTAAACAAGAATTACCATTGATTTAGTTTCTATTTTCCTGTCCTTACTTCTAGCCCTCTGAGCTACATATTGTTCCATTTTGCAAATGAGGCAACTGAGTCTGAAACAGCTGGCCCAAAAGTCAGCAGGCAGATGGGAGCCCAGCTGGGCTGAGGGCTGCTGCTTGTGCTGACCCACAAGACATTCCAGAAATGATAGACTGAGAAATGCCACAGCCCAGACACATTGGTCTAAGAGGGACTCGATGTACAATAAGAAGCAAGAGAGGAAAGGAGTTATTTAAAATGAAAAGCGAGGCCTTTTATTCTATGAATTTAAATGCAGACATGACATTAACAGCATGATAACGCAGGAATACTAACTCATTGCTCATAATTAGACCTTACACTTCTTTACTCTTTGACAGATGCAAAGAATTTCAAAATATAATTAAACCTTCCAATACCCTTGTGAGGAGGTGGCACCATATTCATTTTACAGATGGATGAACTGAGGCCAACAAAAGGCAAGTCTCTGAAAGTTAACTCATGAATCCGTGAGAGAAAACATTAAGAAAGCCTTCTTGGCTCCTCTGTGCTTCAGCTCCAACCAGCTCTAAGCAGTGGACTAGAATTTTTAAGGAAAGAACCAAGACTGAATGTTGTACCCCGCCAGTGTGGCTCAGTTGGTTGGGTATCATCCTGCAAATTGAAAGGACTCTGGTTCGACTCCAGGTTAGGGCACATGCTTGGGTTGCAGGTTTGGTCCCTGGCTGGGGTGTGTGCAAGAGGCGACTGATAGATGTTTCTCTCCCACATTGATGTTTCTCTCCCCTCTCTCTCCCTCCGTTCCTCTCTCTATAAAAATAGATAAATAAAAATCTTAAAAAGAATTGAATGTTGTTAGGAAAAGTTTCACCTCTACTTAACTACTGAAATATCTGAAACATATTTGTGAAACAGTACAGTAAGAGTCAGTCTATGGATGGTTTAAGCCAACATGTTAGCTGCAGTGGATTTATCCAGGGTTTCTGCTAACTTGCTTTGCCAGAAGATTTGCCACTGGTATTTGTTAGTGAGGTGTATTTCCTGGATTCTACCCTGGAGATTCTGACTCGGTAGGTCTGGGCTGGATCCTAGGAATCGGCATTTTGACAGGTTTTTTGGTAGCTTTTTATAACCAAGCAAGTGTGGGAAACACTGGATTAATCATTCTGTAAGTGCATCTGAAGCCTATTATTAATATGTCTAGCACTGTGTTAGGTTCTGTCAGATACACTCCGAGTATAAGAAACCTCAAAAGTCCCCTTCTCCCCTTCACTCAATACCGGTGAGAACACAACGAATTCTCTACTGAAAGCCTGAACTCCTGACTGGGCTGGGCGCCCCAGCAGTCACAGAGATGAGGAAGCAAGGAGAGACAGACAGCGACACAATGTACTGGAAGAGTGTGGGATGATAATGCAGTAGAGGTCTGTAGGAGGTATTCTGATGAGGGAGACAAGAAAGCAAGCGACTCTGGATGAAAAAAAGAGAGGAGAAAACACACCTCCAGGAGGAAATATGTGCACTGGGTTTTGAAGGAAAAATAGGAGTTCGTATATTGGGAGCACCTTCCAGAGAAAACAGAGTAATCTGAGCAAGCGAATACAAGCATATGTGTGTTCTTGCACACCCACACACTCACATATAGTTCTTTGCACACATATATTTTATTCATGACCCTTCAGAGGAAGGGCCAGGGAGACAGCACGATGACAGCATGTCTGTAAAAAGTCACGGGAGGACAGGTCTGCTGAGAGACTTTTTAATGTCCTTGAACGCCCTGTTCATTCATTCAGCAAATAGGTTTTTGTACCTGTTGGGTGCCAGGCAGTGTTTCAGGGTCTGGTCATTTATCAGTTACAAACAAATTTTCACCCAGATGTCTTTTGTTGTGCTTTTACATTCGAGTGGGAGGAGAAAAATCAACAGATAAATAAAATATATGGGACATTAGATGATAGTAAATGCCAAGGAAAAACAAAAGATAGAGGCGAGAAACAGAAGGTGTCCGTGGCAGAAGCTGGTCCTGGCTGAGGCCTGGCTGAGAGGTGATATTTCATCCTGGGTCTGAAGGAAGTGAGGGAGGGAGTCGAGTGGGGGAAGAAGGTCCCAGAGTGCAAACCAAATGGAAAGGCCTTGAGCAAGGAGTTTCCCTGGCGTCTCTCAGATACAGAGAGAGAGTAATGTGGCTGGAGTGGAAGGGATGGGAGAGGGTGACGGGGCAGAGAGGAGGGGGTCTCATGGGGAAGGGCTCTCCAGACCACCTTACGGAATTCTGAGAAGAAGCACCCCTGCGGGAAGGACACGGCGGGATGTTCGTGTAAAGACGGACCATCTGGTGGCTGAGAGGAGGACAGCATGGAGGGGTCAACGCAGATGGTGTGAAACTACAGAGGATGCAACGGCGGCAACTCATGTGCAAGACGACGGGGGCGTGGGCCTGGGCGGAAGCTGTTCAGGAGGTACAGACGGCAGAATTCTTGGTGCCTCTCGGGATTTGTTAAAAGGGTGGATCTGGGGCATGAAGAAAGGAAACAAGTGGAGGATCTTGGGCCTCACTCTAGAAACCCTTGAAATGGCATTTTTGATCCAACATTTGTAAAAGCCTTCTGGTTTTGACTCAGAGGGCAGGTGGAAGCCAGGCAAGAAATAAAAAAGGTTGACAGAGAATGAGTCTGGGTGCTCCTAAGAAAGACTCACGATGAGAGAAGTTTTGGAGGAACACGCTGTAGATTTGGAGCCACGTTCAAGGTGGTTGGCCTGGCTGGTGCACAGAGGGCTGGCAGAGCAGGAGTCAGGGTCATGACAGCAGAAGGGTGAGTTAGGCATTGGTTCATTGCTTGTGACACATCTGTGGCCTCCAGGTGAGCAGTCATTAAGAGACTAGGAGCAATTTAGCTCTGCCGCTTAGAAAGGAGGATGGGGCTGGAAAGTTTTGAAGACAGCTAGCGATTTTGGATGTTACACACTAATTTTAAAATGAGGCTTGTAGGTCTTGACAAGAATAATGATTTCTGCAATATATAGTGCTCGTATTTCTAAAATTTAAGCACCAGGGGAGCTTGGTAAATGCACAGAGGTAAAATAGTCCAGTAGGAATGAGCATGAAACGTTGGGGATGAGGGGAGCGGAATGCCATGGGCTCTGAGACATTCCTTGGCCTCTTCCAATGGCCATGCACTGCAAGCCGACTTCATCACTTACAAGTTCTGCCTTTGCATAAATCTAATAAACACATTCACAAATTGTCTTTGCATTTTTAACGCATGTCATGTGGATCCTCAGAAAAATCCCCAAGCAGGCCTACAAGTCCTAACAGGAGAATAGGGCACTATTTTTTCCCATTGTGCTTACAGGATCCGAAGTGATTAATATTATAAATGTTTTCTTGATCAAGGTAGGCCAAAATTAATGTCCCCTTTTCTCTAAGATGTCTGTGGGTTTATCCTGGAGGCAAAGAAATAAATAGTCAAGTACTTTTTTTAGAAGTTCCTTTGTTTGGGATGTTTGTCTTCTTAATTTGTGTACATGACTCATCCTTTGTTTCCCAAATGAATTAAAAGAAACATCTAATGGAAATTTGCCATGAGCGTTAAAAATTAAGCATGAAAGAGGTTATTAAGAGACTGCAATTTTATCCCAGGGAAAATTATGTTAAAAGACCAGGACATCCCCCTGGCTTGTGAGAATAATCCCCCATTCTCACTCACCACAGGCATCGTTGGTTGGAGACAAAAACCCCCGTCTTGCCCACCCCTTCATTTAGCTGCGCCAACTCTGGAGTTCAGATCAGTTCAGAATATCCAAGAGTTTTATTTTGGGTAGAGAGCTGAAATCTGGATGTTATATCTAAATATTGAGATGTCCATTGTACTGTCATTAGAAAAAGCAAAGCCGATGTACCTGAGAACAAGGAGGCACCCCAATTTTGTTGGCCCCAAAATAATCATCAGCCCCTTTTGGGGGGAGCTTTCACATCAATTGAACCATGTGATTCTCCTCAAATAGCCTAAAGCAGGACACGTGGGCAGAACTGCAGTGTGCGCTGGTGATCTGAGGACTCTGAAGGCGAAAATAGGAACCTCAGTTTCAGTTCTGACTTTGTCACTGCTGTCCTCAAGCAAAAGAATGTCCTCAGAGTCTATAAGCAATAAGAGCCACTCTCTTGTTCAGAGGACTATATAAGGGGGGTGTGAGAAAGGAAATATAAAATCATTCGAAAAAGGAACAGATTCCTTTGATGTTTTCTCAAAATGGAAAAAGAGGACTTTGCTGATAATATTTGGGAGGTGAGGTAGGGAGGAGCCAGCTCCAGAATGAGGGGAAGTTTTGCGCACAGATGGATTCGAAGAGAGAGCAGGCCTGGCTGACCGCGGTAGGCGTTCTTTAAAAGGGCTTCCAATGGCTCCCGCCTGCTGGTCTTCATGCCCTGGATTGTTGACTGGATAGTGACTTGCTTCTAACACACAGAACATGGCCCAAATGACGGGAGGTTATTTCTGAGATCATGGTAGAGAGGACTATGACCTCCATCTGGCTGGCATTTTCTCACCCAGCCTGCTCACTTTGACGAAGCCCCCTGGCGTTTTGTGAGCTGCTTTATAAAGAGGCTCATAGTCTGAGGAACCAGGGGTGGTGGCCTCTGCCCGACAGCCCAGGAGAAGCTGAGGGCCTGAGTCCCCATGCTACAGAAACCTGAAGCCCACCTCCTACTACTGTGTGAGTTGGAAGCAGACTGCGCCCCAGTTGAGAGTCAAGAGAAATACAGCTTCAGACTGAAGCCTTGAGAGAGAACAGGCATGGGCACCCAGACCAGCCACGCTGGACTCCTGACCCAGGCTTCGCGAGATAGTAAATGGATGTTGTCTTAAAGTGCTGAGATTTGGGATAATTTTCTACACATGAGATAGCTAAAGCACTGATTAACGTAGGGCAACGGGGAAAGGTCTGGGAGGAAAAGAAGTGAAGGGGTTTACATACTAAACACCAGGCATTATTAAACAAGGAACACTGACATGGGGAAAGGAAGGAAGGGATTCTAAGAAACACTGGGGAGAGAACAGAGAAGGAAGTGGGAAAATAAATGAAGACCAACCCAATGAGGACGGGCAGAGGCTGCTTATTCAGAGCCCGCTGTGGCAGGGAGGTGGCCACCATCCCTTGCACTTGGCAGAGACTCAGGGCAGGCAGAGCAGTGGGTGAGGTTCACCGCGGGAAAGGGAAGGCTCCCGGTGCGCCCTGATTGGAGGCTGCTGGTCTGGGGAAGAAGGAGGCAGCTAACTAGCAGTCGGGTGCCCTGTGCCATTGGCTAGTGGTGCACATTCGGCTTTCTCTGATTGGGCCTAAGTTGGAAGCGTCCGTTATTTATGGCGTCCTGGCCACTGCGGTCTGTTGTTGTAGGGGTTACTGTCTGGCTTCCTGGGTTGTTGCTAGAGATGGCAGTCCGACTTCCTACCAGTCTGCCACGTAGCGGGCTGGCCCCCTGCGCTGCTTAATGTCAATAATAGGGTGGCTTCCTGGGCTGCCAGCTGTAGACCGTGGATGAGGGTCCTGTTTTCATACATGGCCTGGCCCTTGTCCATTTGTATATTTAGTCTCTCAAAAGGAAGAGTAGCTCTGAAGAAATGGGGTACCTGAACTAAATCAGGGACATTGCCTGAAATGGACCTACGACACCCCTCGTGACAGAAGGAGAAAGGATTAGGAGGCCCTGCGGCTTTCCCCACTGACTCAAAGGCAGATTCACGGTGAACAACCCAAAGGAAGCTTCGGCTGTACCAGGCTTCAGGAATCGGGATCCACAACCAGTCACCGGCCCAATTCAAACCCCTGAGACGGTGCCTCAGCCACACCTACTTTCCCTTGCATTGCCAGACTGCGCAGGCAGCTTTGCAAAGCCTCCTTTACAATGTATTTTGTGTAAAGCCTTTCATGCCATTTGCTTTGCTCTCTGTCACGTTTCTCTGCACAGAGCCAGCACGTAAGCGGACGGTTCACACCACAGCGTTTTTTCTGGAAGCAGTCCCAGGAGTCATCGCCTCCCTGATCCTGAGCTGGGGTGCAGCTTTTTTCACAGGGCCTCCTTTAATACGGATTTTTTTTTTCACAGCCAGATTGTGGAGAGGTCTCCCTTTCTTTTTTCTCTGCCTTTTTACCTGCTGCTTAACTAGAAAATTACCTTCCCCGTAGGAAGGTAAGCGCTATCTCATCCTGTTGCTGGAATAAAAAATTATCTTGTCACTCGGCTCTGTCGGGCAAAAAGTCTCCATCAGACCCACACCTCCTCTTAACCAGCAGTGACTTTCAGAAGGGGGACTGCGACCTGGCTAATGACAGCAGGGCCTGTAATCTTCCCCGGGCTAATGAGGGTCACATCTCACCTGACTCGTGGGCCTTCTGCGGAGAGAGTTAAAGCTTCTCCTGCTCTAATTAACACGGGCTGGTGGAAGGAGAAGCTTGCACCTTTAAAGGTATCCGTCCTAATGGTGTGAACAGTGCAGAGAAAAATTACTTGCAGGCCCAATGGCGAAGACGGTTAATTAAAATAGCGATGATGCCGATAAGAGGGATGACAAACGGGGGTCCCTCATTAATGAGAATGGTCACATTTTCTGCTCCCATGTCCCCTTGCTCATCACAAAACAGCAGAGTGCAGCCCCTAGGAGACTCCTGCTGAATGAGGCCCTACGGGCAGAGGAAGCTGCCAACTGCCCCGTGGAGAGAAAATGTAACCACCTAATTTGGGAGGGAAGGCGAGAGGGCGCAGGTTTTAATGGAATACGCCGCCGGCACTCCCAGGTCCGCAGCTGATGGGACGTGCTACTTGAAACAGTTCTGGAAAAGGCTGGAGTGGGGGTGAGGGAGAGACAAGGGCTTCGGGCTTCGAAGTCACAGACGCCCGTGTTGGGCTCCTGACTCCAGCGGCGTAACTCCATCATTCGGAGCCTGTTTTCTCATTGAAAAACATGGAGCTAAGGACAATGACCCCATGGAGTCTGAGTCTGACCTGGCTGAGCCTGTGTGAGAGCCTGTATGTACCTGAGGAGAGAGGAGAGAGAGGGCTCCTGGATCACAGAGCACACGTGTGAAGATTGGCCCTTCCCTTTCCACCCCTTCACGTCCCAACACACCTTCCCTGGGGGACTTCATCCCTGCCTGCCATCTTTTCCAGAGCCTGCCCCTCAGGGTTCATGGGACCTGTTTATAGCTGTCCACACTGTGCCCCACTCACTGTCATACTGAAGGCATCCTAAAGACCTTTCTTGGGTCTTTTGTGCTATTTATTCTGGGGGCCAGTCTCCTGAGAAGAGGATCCATCGCTTCTCTTTCTTTGTCATCTTATTATCAATTCTCAACAGACCTACAGTTGTCTCTTACAAGTTATACACCACCCTGTCCCCAATGTCCTTAACAAGGGAGTGTCCTGGGAGGGATCAGGGAGCTAAATGAGGAACCCTAATTCTTGCCCTTGCAGATTGGGGGGATCCTTTTCGGTGCGCATACCTACCTTCATGAAGCAGAAACATCTCACTATCTCGAGTTTGTTCTTTCCAGTGACCCTGTGACATGGACAGGCTGGGCAGAGACTCCCAAAGTTTAATCAACTTGGCTAAAATGTCACTTTTAGAAAGAAGCAAAATAAAAATCCAGGTGTTCCAAGGAAAAGCTAGAGTACACTTTGCATTCTTTTGGAAATAACTAACATTGGACTCTGTATCACTCAGGATAAGTTATAAAAATCTCAGTGGCGTAAAGCAACGAAGGTTTATTCTCCCCCGTGCTACATGCCTGTCACAGGCCCGCTGGGGCTCTCATCACTAAGTCACCCCTGTAATCATCTGCACTCCGAGACCCAGGCTGACGGAGCGGTTGCTCCTTGGAGCATTGCTAAGTGCGAGGGCAAAGGAAAAATCAGGCATGCTTAGGCACACACTTGCTCCTAAACCACTGGCCTGGAAGTGACACATTACATTCCACTTACGTTTTATTGACCATGCCTGAGTTCAACAGGGCAGGGGAGTAATACCCTCGCAGAAGGAGGGCAAGGACATTGCTGAACAGTTACACAGTTTCCCATCCACCCGTAGGTCTTTGTCTCAATCTTCGGTGCTGTAGAAGGGAGTGGAGTCTCACGGTGGTCCGTCTATCCACCCCAGATAGTAACTGTAGATACAGATAGAGAATTGCTAGCCTCTTGCTGGAAGCAGAGTCAAAGAAAGTACATCCACAACAGTGCTACTTCAGAAGACACAACTTAGAAGAGGATGCTTGAAATTGGTCATCAATAATATGTTTAAATCCTGGACCCAACGTTAACATATTAGTAACTGCAAAAGAAGCTCTCTGGGCTGGGCTCTTATCACAGACAGGACACCCCTATTTCAGGTGAGAGAGTGTTTCAAAGCCACGTGAAAATGCCTTTGGTCTTCAGCAGGAAGGCACTACAATGCCCCACCTTTTTTTGTTTGTTCACTGAAAAAGAAGAGAGAACTAAATGACTCGCTACTTACTTCCACATGTCCCCTCTAAGAAGGAACAGCAGAAGTGCCATTCCCAGGGTGCTCGGGACTGACACGACAGTGGAGAACATGGGGACTGAGTTCTCCCAGGACAGGAGCTGGACTAGGCCAGACCACACGACTGCTCCATTTGTACTCCCAGCGTACACGGCTTCTTCACCCTATAAGACTGTCTTGTTTACAAAAAGCGAACAAGCAAGAACCCATAGCTTCTCCTTCCAGTCCATGCAGCCTGTCCATACAGACAAACCTCAGATATATTTACTTACCAACTCCAACTTCATGTTTCACCTACTTCCAGGGGGCTTTGAAGCAACATTTGCTTTCAACTAAATGTGAAACAAGACAGCTAGGATTGAAACCAGACCAGTGACTACGCGTAGGAGTAGAGCAAGTGGACGTTTCCATGTCCCTGAAAATAGCTCACAAACTGTTCAGCCCTGACTTCCCTCCATAGCTTCTGGGAGCTTAGGCGCAATGGACCACGTTGGCCTCCTTGGGAGTGTCACACATCTTATAGCAAGGTGATTCTGCAGGTGAAGTGCCACCTTGAGGGCTGTCCTCTCCTGCCTTGCTGGGGCTACCTACCCCATATCTGACAGCTTGGGAAAGGCTGGTTTATTACTAGGGTAGGTGTGCAACAAAATCACTGGCTTCGGACTACCCACCAACAGTATACACTGCCCTCTCTCCACTCTGGCCCCACCCTCCTTCCTGGCTAACTCTTTCTGGGAGAAAGTGAGTCTGATTCATCCCTGTGTTCAGATGTCAGCCGAGAATACTGTAAGACAGCTTCTGATCCAGAAATCTTGGCTCAATTACATTTATCTAACATTTATTCATGAGCCACATATTTAGAATCTGGAAACGGAGAGACAAAGAGAGTCCAAGGTGCGATGCTGACTGGCAGAACCACCCTTAGACCCAGGCACCCAGGCGCCCACACTGAGTGGGCCCGCTCATGTCCTCCCCAGTCCAACCCGTTCCTCTGGGGATGAACTCTGCAGGGCCAGGAGGGATGTGTCCAGCTGAAGTCTGTAACTCTTCCTCCTTCTGCCCCATGTTTCGGGTGCTCGGCACCCCAGAATACCCTGCCCGTGGAGCCCACAACAGCATAGGGCCTGTGCAAGCCTCTTCCCAAGATCCAAGCTGGTCTGCTGGGGGTCCATCCACGGGTTAAGTGTTGAGGGCAGAGTTGGCTACGGCTCAAACTTCTGGCTTGAGGTGCCCACAGATTTCAAACAACCCCCTCAAAGTGTGGGATGGAACAAGGGGTGGGAGTTGAAGCAGGGTGATTAGCCGGCCGGGGCCTCCGTTGGAATTACTGCTCCTGGCCCTGAACATGTGGGGATGGTCCTGTAATCTGGGCACTCCAAAAGGTGAAGGTAGAGCTGAGGTTAGTGATGGGCATGTCCCAAGGCTAGGACAGGGTTTTTTTGGCCAGCAAGGGGTTAATACACTGCTGTACTTATTTCTGATTATTTACGAGAAGATTGGATCATGAAAGGCCAAGGCAAGTGTTCAAGAGTCTGATTTTTCTTGTCTATCTAAATTACCATCTCAGGAGGTAAAGCAAACCAATTCACCTTGAGGCTTTCGTCAGAGAAATTCACAGACAGTCCAGGAACTACATGCTAACAAGATAGCGAGTCCTAAAGTAAGAAAACAAACTAAAAAGCCCAATTTAAACTAAAAGATACTGCTTCATGATAAACTCCCACTTATTCAGGTAAAAGAATCCAAGGATGGAAGTAGGGTATGAAATACAAACATTCTGGTTAGCTGAATGCTGGGATGACTTGCCCTTACAGAATTGAAATAGGGAAATATTAACATTATACTAACCGTAATTATATCTCTTTATCACTGGCCTCAGTGGTTTTGTTAGATGGTCTGTATTATAGTTTTAAGTTGCCAACACATACTTAGGTTCTCTCCTACAAAGACTGGCTAAGTGAAAGTACAAGAAGATGTCCCTAGTGGCCTGCTCCCTGTTACGAGCGAAGACGGGCACAGGAAGTATTATCAGGGAAAATCAGACATCACTGATCATCACGGTGTCCTGTTTAACAGGAGGCCATTAAAAAGAGTTAAATTATCATCATTCTGGATTATAGATTTAGAAAGCGGTATAGATTCTGTGGAATCTCTCCTGACCTTCTACTGAATCACAGAAATTATTCTGGGCACCAAAAAGTTTGGCAATCTGAGCTTTGAGACTACGGAAAATTAATGAAATCCTGCCCCAGTGATTTCGAGTAAAATTGGCTATTAACAACACATACTGTGTTCAACATGGCAGTGTGATGCTAAAGGTATTAGGTCCATTTTTTAAATTTCAGAATCTCACCGAGGGATGGCTTTCTCTGCTAGAGAGCAAAGAAAATAACAACATGAGAGAGGATCGGGCTCTTCAGAGTGAGTGAGCTAATATAGAGGCTCTGCTTCTACCTTCACAAGGGCTGCAGTGGGGGGTTATTAATAGGCTCTGACTTGCCACTGTACCCATGACTACCAACCATCAGCAGTGGCTTCTTAGAACAGTAATATATGGGTTTCGGCTTAACACTTCACTGGCAGGCTTTCTGGCAAAGCTGTCAGGGGTGATGGGCTGCTTTGCAAGGGCTTAATGACTAACACCTGTAGGCACAGAGGGCCAGAGGGCGTTGGCACGTGGCTGTGCCCCAGATAAAGTGAGCACCGTGAATTCATGAAGGCACCATCTTTCCTTTTCAGAAAAGAATTCTTTTTTAAAAAAATATTTTATTTATTTATCCTTAGAAGGGAAGGGAAGGAGAGAAGGAGAGAAATATTAATGTATGGTTGCCTCTGGTGAGTCCCCTGCTGAGAACTGGCCTGCAACCCAGGCATGTGCCCTGACTGGGAATTGAACCGCAATCGTGTGGTTCACAGGCCCGCGCTCAATCCACTGAGCTATACCAGCCAGGGCTCAGAAAAGAATTCTTTATATTTATTTTTAAAAATTGTTACCTTGATATTAAGATTGTCAGTATTCTTACTCAGGAATATTTTAAAATTACATTCTCAAATTTTAAAACACTCTAGGCGGCTGCACAAATGACCAATTCAATCCCCTGCCCCAGTTCTGAATGTATTATGGTGGATTTAGTCGTAAATGAAACTGGAAAACAATTGAGTTTCCAGAGTCTGATAAAATGTTCACTCCTTTAATTGTTTTTTTTTCCTCACTGAACATACATATTATTCACAGGAATTACAAACGCCCTGAAAACTAGGTGTCCCCATGGTTTTCAAACACCAGTTGGAGACGTCCCAATTTTCTCTTTATCTTCGTATCTCCTTATTTCACATGTACCCACTGTTTGAATAATTTAAATGATCAAATATGTGAGCATCATCTAGAGATGTGAGGACTTTGACTTTAAAAGTAATCCAGTATTTCCAGTTTAGGAGGAGAACAGGAGAGTCATGTTTCCTTTTGGTGCAGTCACAAGGTTTAACTATAATAACAGGATAACGAGGGCAATAACAGTAGGAATCGAAAGTCCCGGATCCTTCCTCCAGCAGGGCTGTCTCTTCAGGCAACTGAACAACAGCAAGAAGTCTGGGATAAGGAAATCATGTAAATGTAAATATTTTCAAATTACACAAAGGAAAATCAGACGAATGTGGCTGCATCCTCAACACTGGTTTCTCAGAAATTACAGCCTGTTGAAACAGAAAATGTAACAGAGAAGAAGCAAGGGTAATAAAAGTCATAAAGCAAAACACCACCAGAAGATAGTAATCTGTAAATCATAGTAATTCTCAAACTAAAAGACAAAGACAGGCTACATTAAGAAAATTAAACTACACGTTAATTGCAAATTACAAGAAGTGAGTAATAATGTCAAAATGAAAGATGAATTTAAAGGAAAAACTATGAAATGATACCAAAGGAGCTGTCTTATATTGAAAACAGCAGTAGCTTCCTCGATAAAGAATATGGAAGCCATAAACAGTCAAGAACAAATCACTAAAACACATAAACTGAAAACTGTGATGAAGTGCTACAAGTTCAGTTAGAGTGGCAGATTTTAGCATGTCCTGCCTTTGATAAATTAAATATTTTATATTAATGCATATACATGTATGTATACATGTATTATAATTTAAATGATGTATTTAAATTATATATGCACATATACATGTATACATGTATTATAGTTTAAATTATGTATATCTTTGTATATGTATTTCACATATGTTTATATCAGAGATCTCTCACATACAGGAGTAGGCAAAAGTAGGTTCACAATTTTAACACAATTAGATAATACAATAATTAATAAATAATAATACAAGAATAAACACTGTTTCATGCACTCACAATGGTAAACCAATTTTTGCCTACTCCTGTATGTAATTTAATAATACAGTACATATATTCTTTTCAGGTATTTACAAAATTTTTACAAAACTCAGCACACACAGAGGCCCTAAGCAATCCAAGTGTAGTTTAGGAAGTAGAAATTGAGCAGGCAGAATTACCTGAGCACAACATACTGATTAAAAAATAATAGGAATAAAATTTGTTTCAAAAATAAAAAGAGGTAATTATAACCAACAGTGAGAAACTGAAATAATCTTTGATAGAAAATTGAATATTAAGATAAACTGTCAATAAAAATGAAAGGTTAAGCATTAAAAATAGATAAAATTGGTGTTTTTAAATAAAAGATGAACAATTAAGGCTAATAAAATCAAAGTTTGAAAACAATCCATTAGAAAAAGAAAATTAAGAGGAAAAATCCAAGCATAAATATAAGATTAAAACTTAAAAATTCAGATGTGAAAAGGTGAAGTAAAATATATAAAATATAACCATAGGTAGGGAAGTAAAAATATTATTAAAGGGCATGAACACAGAGAGAGGTTTGTGACAGAGATAAGCAAACAGAGAAAAATTCCCCCCAAAGTAGAAAAGGAATGAAAGTTAATTGCAAAAATCTGGAGTCTCAAAATAGAAAGAATGTGATGATCTGCCAAATAATAAAAAGCAACAGAAACACAAAATCTAAGGAGGTTTAAAAATTTGAGAGCAGACTTGTTTCTGGGAACTTGACAGACTGAGCTAACACAGATTCTCCTTTCAGCCACAAACAAGTAGAAATCTTGGACAAAATATGCCAAAATAACCGTTCAGAGCTGAACTCAAAAGTCAGGAAGGGAAATCTGCAGGCGCTGCAACAAAGGAGAAGTTCTGCCGAAGGCCCTGCAGGCTAGAACTTGGGCAAGTCTAGCCCAGGTCCCTGCAGGGCAGAGTGTTGGGTGGAGACCCGTGCACAGAAAGCTGATTAGGAACAACCTGTTGATGAGTGAGGGCCGTATGGGGGTGGGGTGGGGTGGGGGGGTGGGGGTGGGGGGTGGTGGTGAGGGAAGTGAACTAGGGTACTTTGCAGTGAAGTCCTCAGCTGACCCGTCAGGGAACCCTGGAGCGAAGACACTACCAGTCTGAAGATCTGACAGCAGAGTCCTCTGTATGGGCCCCAAATGTGGCATGACCCTGCTGGGAGGGCCAGTCCTTGAGAGAGACCACTGAGAGCTGTTAGCCAGCAGCCAGTACCCACAGCATTTTGGTGGACCTTCAGTCCAGGGCCAGAAAAATGGTCCTGGACATTTACATACACTTTCCTTTGATTATATGACTCCCTCCCTCCCTCCCTCCCTCCCTCCCTCCTTACTTCCTTCCTTCCTCTCTCACTTTTTTCTTTTGCCTACATTGCTTCTTTTATTTTTTTAAATACATTGTAGTATGCTATTACAGTTGCCCCATTTTTCTCCCCTTTATGCCCCTCTGCCCTGCACCATCCTTCCCTCCAGCCTCCTCCCTTAGCTCATGTCCATGGGGTGTACATATAAGTCCTTGAGCTTCTCCATTTTGATTATATGAATAAGTTTCATTTTAACTTTTTTTCACAGTTCATTTAGCTGCATCTGTGCAATTCTGACTCTCTGGGATATTTTTTCTCTTGTTAGGAAGATACAATCCAATGGTCTACTGCCCTCTCTCCAGCAGATGTACAAACACACTTACCATAGATGCTGTTTATGTAAAAGTATATTCATGTCAGTGATAGTTACATTAGTGGGAAAACAAACAATGACCAGAATGCCCCAAAATATGAGAAAGATAAATTATAAGTAGCTATTAAAATTATGTTTTCAAAGAATGGGCATTAAGATGTTAATGTATGCATTTATGTTGCACAGATTTATTATTCTAATTTACTAAAATGTGTTATTTAAAATTTTATTCTAATTGCTAATGCATAAAAATATGACAGGAAATAGGTCAAAATAATGTCAGGATTTGGCTGTAAAATGTATGGATTTTTCAGTATCACGTGTTTTCCAAATTATCTAAGATCATGTACTATTTTGTAATTAGAAGAACAATTGACATTGTTTATAAAACACAAAATAATTATGCTGAATTAGACTTGATTAATGTTCAGATTTATATTTGATAATGAAAAGCTATAGTGATAGTAAAACATTATTGTATTGAGGGCAGATTTTCAATATTTTTGATGTATTTTTCAATCTTATTTGCAGTGCTATTTTCAAGGTGAATGAAGAGAAAAAGTAAATCTTGGCTGTTCCTTAGTCCTTCTCTGAACTTATCAGAGGTTTTCCTGGAAGATGAAAGCTCCCCAAACTTGTGCGTGTGCACGCAAGCACACACCCGTGTGTGCATTGCACTTCTGCTGTGCTTTGGAGCCTGCCCCACGCCTACCTTGATTGTTTAGGTTAAGTTCCCATTTGCGTGTGATTCCCACTAGTTAGAAGGACATGGTCAAATGACATTTTTCTAGGGCTCCCAAACTCACTAACTTGTAAACTAGGGAGGCATCACAAATCTCGCTTCTGCAGAATAAAAAGAAAACAATGCATGTCATCATTCACGACATTTTCTGTACTGGACCATTTAGTTTGACAAAGCTGATCCTGTGGATTCAATTTCCATAAATCCCTTAAAGTGTTTAAACAACTGTTTTCATTTCACAAGCGTGTCTAACAAAATCGTGGGGGGAAACAACTGTTCTTGACCTCGCAACTGTTGAGTACGTCGACTTCCTAATTTTTGCTTTCTTCGTTTATGGAATAGGAACTGGTCATATATTTTTAAGCATCTGGCAAACCATACACTCTGAAATTGTGAGCAGCCCCATATTACTTTTCATTATTGTTGTTTTTCTTCTTCCGTTCCCTCTCCCCCACCCCTTTCCTCCCTCCCTCTTTTCCTGCCTTTTAGACTGAGCTCCAGATGCCTTTGCTCCAATTCATGGTCTTCTCTCCCAGCATCCTTCCTCACGTCTCTTCCTCCTCCCTTCACCTCCAGATTGCTTTTCCACATTTCCCAGTGAGTGACAACATGCCGGAGTGTGCAGTGGATGGGGAGGGTTCCTAAGAACCGTTATTTCAGAAGCTTATGTGCTTGAGAGCTTGTGAAATCCTCCCTGGCCTCAGAGATTTTAAATTGTTTCAATCTATATTTGCTTTGTCTTTTATGCTTTTAAAGTTTCACAGCCAATAACCATATCAGTATCCAAAGCATGGATTTTTTTTGAGTTTGACAAAGCTGATCCTATGGATTCAGTTTCCATAAATCCCTTCCAGTGTTTAACAAACTTTTCTCACTTTGCAAAAATGTCTGACAGAGCCACAGGGGGAAAAATTGTTCTTGACATCACAACAGTTTAATATGTTAACTTATTCATTAAATTGTGCTTCACATCAATGGAAATCCTCAGTTCTACAAACTATCATTTTTTTTAAATAGCAATAAAGATTGATAATGTCACAATACAATCTCCTAGTACCCGAGTTCATACATATTGTTGCACAGAAACCAAAGGAA
The DNA here is from genome assembly GCF_014824575.4 of Sturnira hondurensis. Lineage (NCBI taxonomy): Eukaryota > Metazoa > Chordata > Mammalia > Chiroptera > Phyllostomidae > Sturnira > Sturnira hondurensis. The sequence goes on along the minus strand of NW_028082350.1, from coordinate 11,900,397 downwards.
ATATCTCTTAGGAGAAATAATTTACTATCTATTGAATGTAACTATTTTTACATCTAAAATGGGGCACCAGATAAAAGTTCCGATTTTTCTTTCCAACATTTTTCATCTTTGATACATTAAATGAAAAACAATCAAGCAAAACCCAGCGAGTACTTCTGGGGGGAATAAAAAAGAAACAAGGAGAGAAGAGAAAAGCTGATCATATGATTTAAAAAAAAGACAGCGACGAGTTGGTAGGAGACCAATGTGACGGGGACTAAATCGCACAAACTCTGCTTCCTGGGAACGTGATTTTCCCTGGTGAGAACTGAGGTTGCTCAGCCCTGGGGTCTGGCCCTTTGATGAGTTAGCACAGTGCAGCAGAACACGGCTCAGAGAGATGGCATTTAGTGTGTCAAAGGATTGTAATCCCTTCCACAGACCACGTCCAACAGGAGCTCAAGAAATTTCTGTGCTTCCGCCTTCTCAGACCTGGAGTTCTGTTAGGTGACTCCAGTCCTCGCCTGGAAGTCCAGGGGGTTTGCCTGGAGGATGTTGCTGGTGTTCGTAGCAAGGCCAGTCCTCTGGACATCTCAGCACCTCTGCAATGTCGGTTGGTTCAGTCGAGGGTTGTGAAGACAGGTCCATGTGCATTCCACCCATTCAGCTATAAAACACGCAGGTTTCAGAACCCACCCACTTGCCCAAAAGGGCTGACTCGAAGTTTTAGGGAATCAGTTCACATGAGTCCAGGTAAATGTGGTCAGAGAACAAACAACAGGGTTATGTCCAGTAGATATGGAGGAAGGGGGTTCAAAAAGAAGACAGCGGGAAGTGTCTTGGAGAAAGAACCTCTGCAGGTGCCCCGGAGATGACATATCTGCCCTGATAGCTGCCAGCCTGGAGGCTTCGAGTCGGAGTTCCCGAGGCCCGTGGGGTACAGCAACTACGGAAAGGAAAAGCCTTGGAGACACAGCTTTGATCAGATCGAGGTATTCTTAAGTCCCACCCAGCTTTCTCTTGGAGCCAACTCATCCTACTCATTCAGCCTTCATTTCAGCCCCCAGAACTGTCCCCATGCTCTCGTCCTGTCTCACGAGCCAAAAGAATTACAGTCCCTAGCCTGCCCTTGTTCTCGAGGACAGGAGCTGTACATCAGTCATTCTCTATGTTTCAGTATTTTCTGGCACCTATTTAATTCCTCATCTTTCCACCTATACACAGTCTTCTCCCCTTTTATGAGCTCTATTTTTTTTTCCTGTGGTTATGCCTACTCTCCCTACCCTGCGCCGCCGCATGATCCATTTTATAGGACCTTCCTCTCAGCAAGAGGTCATGGTTGGAACGGAATCAGATAAACTCTGTGTGAAGGTGTTAACCCATGACAGCTGAAGGCATTTCCTCTCTCTAGCAAATGTGCAGAGAAACTCATATAACAATCCCCCCCAAAACACTTTAAAAACCAAAGAAATTAGTGGCTGATAAAATTCTAGGGACCTGGGGAAGAGGTAGAGAGGAAGGGAATTGTGAAAGAAGGGGTTCGACTGATCACCCCTTAGGCTTCACTATTCAAGCTGCTACTGATTCTTCACCTTTCTGACCCTGAGCTTCCCCAAGGAGGTATAAGCACGTCCCCCCAGCATCCCCTCGAGAAGTTTTTGGATGGGACAGGGTGGACATCCCACAGGAAGTGTGGGAATGCCTGTGCTTTGCGGCAGCCCCTGTGATGTTGCCAATCGTTCGCAATTTCACTCCTGATAACAGGCTCCCTCACTAGAAGCAGGGCCTGAAGGGCCAACTCTCCCAGTCTCCTCGGCGTAACTTAAGTCACGGCAGTTCCATGAAAAGGTAAGGAGAGATAAAAATCAATAAGGAGTTAGGTCCGCATTTTTTCAATTCCCAAACTCAATGTCGAGGCTGAGCAGTGTAAAGTAGTAGGAAAGGCTAGGAAGTCACGAGACTGGACTCTGAGCAGCTTTCTGGTTAGTAAACGAGACTCTTTGGGGGATCTTTCTACATCTCTGAATTTCCACATCACACTATCTAATGGGTAATGAATAGAGGTTCTATTTGACATATAAGGATGTAGTGAAAAGCAATGAGATACTAAGTGTAAAAATGTTTTTTAAAAGCATTAAATGCTATATAAAGTTACGAATTTTAATCTTATCTATTGTGAAACATATGACAACACAGGTGACATTGAAAAGCATTTGAAATATTTTAGAATTCCCTTTTGTGTCAGAAACTAATAGTTTTATCAGTATTATTTTTTACATTGTGTCTTTAATGATAGGACCTTCATATTTATCAAGGCACATGGCAACCAATAATAAAGACATTTCCTGGTTTTCTTTGCTGCTAAATGTAGCTAATGGCTAGGTGCTAGCCCATAACATATGACTGAAAGTGCAACTTCCATCCATTGCCTCTCTGCTGTCTTAAATGTAGATGAGATGGCAGGAGCTGAAGCAGTCATCTTGGGCCATGAGGTGGAATCTGCACATTAGGATGAAAAAGCAACAGGAGAGGGTGCTGGCTCCCGGTAATGTCACACACCATAGTTATCCAATCAGTTTCTCTCTTGAGAGGATAATTCTTCAATCTTATTGAAATCCGCTATCATTTTGAGTTTGTTTGTTAAATCAGCCAAATGGCTGATTTTACACTTACGTTTATTTTTTAATGATCTATGCTTACCTCGTTAGGTCTAGCAGATAGACCTTCTCTGCCATATTTATACCATCTCTTTAATGACTTTTGAACAAATCTGTGTATTTCAAATCTCTGGCTGAATTATTTATGACAGTTACCTCCTTTAGATGATAAAAATACATTTTAATAAATTTGAACAGCACACGTGATACCCTTAATTGTTGTCTCAAACTAATTGCTAATGTTATTAATTATTAGAAAGGGAATCCAAATAATTCTCAGTGTTTTCTTCAGTTACCAAGAGGAGGCTGCCAGGACATGAGGCAGAATAGACATTATGTATCTCAGTCAATAATAATAATAATAATAATAATAACTTGAACATACGCACACAGGTACAGGGATACCTCATCCCAGTCTGGTTCCTGGGCTGCCCTTGTCCAGGGAAAGAAAAGAATATCTACTTGGGAGTTACAGGGGTCAGTAGGAGTGGAAGTCCCTGGGGAATACCGTTTCTCTCTTCTTGGGCTTTTAACACTAATGTATCTGGAATCGTTTTCTCTCGGGAGGAAGGCTGACGACTTCCCATAGATCCTTAGGCCCAGATGCTGTCTGTTGGCATCGCTTTCCTGAGCTTCATTCAGCAGGTGGGTGTGCAGTCAACTTTCGGAGAACAAACTGCGTGCCTACCTCTTCGTTTCTATCAACACAGAACCCTGGGGACATGACAAACGCGCTGCTTTAGAGTGAAATGATATGAGGAGAAAGCCCTTGTCGGTCTTTTCAATTTGCTCAGCACCAGCCTCGGGCCAACGAGAAGAGATGGTTTCTCCTCTGAACATCCTGATATCTGGTCTCCAGTGGAGCACCATACATCACGCCTTTAGCAGCGAGGCCACGGATAGGCTTTTGATATAAATCCCGAGGTACCTCAGGAATGGTGTGAAGTTATCAGAGGCTGCCTCCAAGTCTCAGCTACGCACACCTTCCCTGCCAAAAATTTAAAGGGTGTTTAAAAGAAACTGTCTGAATGCTTTCTAACTTGTTTTGATTTCCCACATGACAAAACACTGGATTATCATGGTGGTGCATGCATGTGTGGATGTGGGCACACGTATGTGCGTGTGTGTGTCACGATGACAGCCAGAAGGATAATTTGCAGTCCTGCCATCCTGGGCAGAATATTGGATCTTGACATCTAAATGTAAAGATGGAGAGAAAGAGCTTCCCATTCACCCCAGCTGCAGTCTTCCTTCCATCCCAGCCCTAGGAACAAATCACTGGAAAAGGAAACACTGACGTTTTGTGAGCCTGACCTCTACCAACCAATAAGCAATACAGAGTCTGGCGGAAGTGAGGCCTGCCTGAGTGTGGTCAGTCAAAATATGGGTGTAGTAATTTATAGTTTTCATCTGAACAATTCACCTAACATGTCCTATGGTGTGCTTGAGCGTGATATTGTTATGTTCCAGAATGACATGCTTGTGATTTTGCAATAGAAGATTCGGTAATAAAAAGGGGGCATTATTAGTGTCAGACCCTGTATATACTTGGCCCCTTTAACTCACCTTTATGTATAGCTCAGAAGTACGATTGCCTAAAAAATCACCCGTCTCTGAGCTCACTGATAGGTCGGTGACGTGGAAAGGGCTGGACTCACCCAATGCCGGATGGCTCTGGGTCACTGCCAACGTGGTGCTGTCCCAGTTGTGCCATCCATATGGGACAGAGACATATGTGTCTGGGCAATAGCAGCTGGATTCTTGCATGCTTGGCAGGAAGCTTTCATCCCTGGTGGAAACCGTGATGGAGCAGAAAGAGCTTGCGCTTTGCAGTCAGCCAGACCTAGCGCACGATTCATAAGAAACTACTTACTGTCCGTGGGTTTCCCTTTACTCATCTGTGAAATTGGGACTAATACAATATAACTGGGGGTGAATTGATTTAAAGTAGGACAAGGGCCTGCCACAGTTCCTGGCGAAAGGGAGGTCCACAATAATGCCTTCCCTCACATAACAGGTGACGCCAAGGGTAGTGAGAGAAGTCCCTAAGCAACTTCCCCAGATCCCTCTTTGACGGACGCACCAGGCCTCCATGAGAGTGCCTCCGTGTGGGCGGGCACTCCGTGAATGCCGGTGGGTTGATTGACTCTCAAGCCCAGAGAGAGTGTTCTGGAGGCTGAGATGGGGCTTATCCAAAGCTGGCTTAAACATCAAACACGTTGGATATCAATGAAATAGGCTTTTCAACCTGATTTGGGAGTTTCACTCATTTTGCCTTCAGCTCCTTGAGGGGATTGACCAGATCAATCTGTTGTGAAACTTCTTTTTTACTCACTCTGATCCTCCTACTGAAGGTAGGCAAGGGCTGTCTATTTCCTCTCCATTTGTCTCCCCTTATTATTAAAAAAAAAACCCACTCTGTATTATTGTGGTGGTGGTGGGAAAAGGTGAAAATAAGAAACACTCAGCAATGCAGTGCTTTTTTTGGTTTGGTTTTGTACACTCTACCAGGGGCGTCCAAACTTTTAGCATCTCTGGGCCACACTGGAAGAAGATGAGTTGCCTCGGGCCACACATTAAATACATAAACACTAATGAAAAAAATCTCTTATTGTTTTAAGTAAATTTACGATTCTGCATTGGTCCACATTCATAGCTATCCTGGGCTGTATGCAGCCCGCAGGCCACAGGTTGGATACCCTCGTGAGTCTAGCCAGATTCTCCAGCTGTAGCCACAGTCTAGCAACAGGTCAAGTCCATGTAGGGAGGAAAAGGTTATCAGGCTAGAAATATTCAAGACGTTTGGAGACAGAGTCTTTTTAGATTTGGGGGATAACCAACCCCTTGTGTTCCATATCTCCTGGACTAAATCAAAATCATTATTTATTTAGGGACCATTTGTATCCCTGCTAGCTCAGCGCCCATCTTCAGACCAAATTCCTTTGAAATGTCTTTGCCTCTGTGACAGCAGAGTTCAAACCCAGCAGTCCCATATCAAAGAAGATGACAGCTCCGCAAACGCGACACTCTGAAATATTCTTTAAAAAAAGGATAAAACTAAGTTCTGTAGCCAGTTTGGAGATGGTAGACATATGTTTATTCTCCTGCTCTCTCTCCCCTCAGCATTCATTCCTTACACCAAAAGTAAAACTGGGTAACTTGTGATCTCCTTAGGCATTAGTTACTAAGCACATTTTCTCCCAAATGACCCTACCAATGGGGCCACAGGCGCCCCTGTCTTGCAGTTCCCTAAAAAGTGGGGGAGAAAACGTGGCTCAGGGCTTGGATGTAGGGCTTTGTAGGATGTGAGTCTGTCGTGATGGGCAAGAGTGGGAAAACCTTGCCTTTAAAGACTGCAACAAAACACACTACTCGTCTTAGGATTTAAACCACATTCAAATAGAGTTCAAAGATGACAGCCAACGGCACAGTGAGGGTTGGCCGAAAACCTCATCAAAGGGTTGAAAGGGACTTCTTGTTCTCTCTCTTGAAACAGACCAACATTTCCATTACAGAGACAGTATGAAACAGACCAGTTTCAGCAGAACATCCAAGCCATCATTCGGCTTTTCATGTCCGCCTCTAATGTGGGTTCCAGTCACCCAACTAGAACCTACGCTGCCGCAGAGGAGACTGCAAGGACTGCTTCCTTATTGGCGCGTCTTTCCTCGACCTTCCAGCGCAATCTACACTGGATGCATCCTTGCCCTACTTAATATCCCAGACTGGAAAATGTCAGGAGGAAAAGAAGAAGCCTCATCATCTCCTTCTGGGTAATGTGAAGACAAAGAGGAAGCATGTGATGTGCCCAGCTCAAGCCACATAGGGCCAGATGCCTTCAGAATGGCCCGCAGTCTCCAAGGGAATGCCACAGAAGGCCAGTGCACCTGATTGCCCTCCCGCTCCAGAGAGAGGAGAGGGCAGGGGGTCACCACCTCACCACCTGGCTGTTGTAGTCCTCGGTGACTGCCCCCTCTGGGTTCCCATCCTCTTTGGGCCACCGGTGGCCCCTGGACTCCCGCTGCAGCCTGCGCTCCTCTCTCCTCTTTTGCCGCTCCCTCTGGTGCGCCAGCTGCTTGGTGTGGTGGTAGCGCTGCTGGAAGAGATCTTTTGCGTACTCATAAAGCTGCATGTCCAGGAAGTTCAGCTCCTCAATGCGCTGGCGAGCCCCCTCATTGATCTCCACGTTGGAAGCCCGCGTGATGTTGAACTGTGTGAAGGGGGAGATGAACTTGAGGTTGAATGTCCTCTCAAAGAGAAACTGGGTCTTCCTCTGGAATTCCGTGAGCCCAAAGAAGGCCATGTTCTTCAGGTTGTTCTTCGCGCTCTGCAGCAGGATGGTGTTCCTCTCACTCTCGTTCATGAAAGTCAAGTTGTAGCAGCCCACCAGGCTGAGGTCAGCCAGCATGCGGACCTGGCGGTTGTTAGCCAGGTTGTAGGTGCAGTCCATGAACTCCCGCAAGCCAACCCCAGACCAGTCGTCCCCCGGGTAGCAGGTAGGAAGCTCATCGGGGGTGGGGCTTCTCCCATCACACATGTGGAGGGAGGTTTTCCACGTAGCCCCTCTCTGGACGTGTTTCCACTCGCTCAGGTAACGGGACACCGGATCGCGCAGCATGGTGATGTAATAGAAATTCCTGGAAGAAAGAAAAGGAGGAAAGTCAGTCATCATGGACCACTGTAACTCTGGGGCGCTAATCCCTTGTGGGAAGTTGTGGGACTAGAAAGGGCAAAGCTGGAAGCCAAGGCTCCTATTCTGCTTACACTCCTGTTCTGGATTACAAGGGAGGTGGGGGAGGGGAAGGATGTGTGTGGACGGGCTGTGTGTGGAGACTAATGTTTACTGAGCAACTACTATATGCTAGGAACTGTGCCAGGTACTTTATGGATTCTGAGAATATAGAGACTGATAAAGGTGGAAAATATGGCCCGAGATCCTAGAGAAAGTTAGTACTTGAACTACAATAGAATCTAAGCTTTTTTAAATTTCAAAGCCCCTGTGCATTCCTGTGTACCAGATTGATATTTTAAAAATACAGATGCAACAAATATTCAGTGAATGCTACTAATTGTCAGGTGCTATGGTTATCATAAGTACAGGTCTTATCTCACCTAATGACATCTCATGGAACTTTGCAAAGAAATATCTCTTATAAATGATTGGCTCCAAAATGATCGGGTAAAGATTAAAGTACCTCTGGCTTAAATGGGCAAGAAGAGAGTTAGAGAAATTAGCATGTAAAGAAATAACAGTAGGCACTAAAGGAAAACAAATGCAACTCAAAATGAAGAAAATCCCTCTCATAATTTGAGCAGCTGCCAACGGAATGGGCCACACACCCACCACAGCATCGTGGGGAGTACCACCCCGAATTCTGCTAGGCAGACAGTGTCCTGAAGTATTCTGAAAAAAAAAAAAACTCCCACCAAGCTTCCCTTGGCCAATGTAAACTGCTTTTTAAAAAAAGTAATACCTATTAAAAGCAATGACAAATGTAAGGATATTAAGGGGACAATGTTTTTATGCTATTTTTAAAAGACTTGATGCACTATAATATGTAAAATGATACCTCTACTGTATTCAGTTATTCTGAATGTCTTGCCAAATAGTTTTGAAATGTGGTAAAGAAACTTCAATACTTCAAGTAACACTGGCTCCCCTTTAAATCTGGAAGGACAATTTGCTGAAACTGTCCAGACAGGCCAGCCTGAGCCCATACTCTGGCCAGCCACCATGTTACATTACTCTGTTGTCTTTCCCTGTGACAGAATGACAGTTCCATCAGTGGAAGAAAACGTCCCCAAAGATCAGCAGGGAAATCAGAAAGTGACCAACATAGTTTCTGGGCTCCACAAAGAAATATTGGCGATAAAGTTTTGCTCAGAGATGTTATTATGGTTGAATATTATGACATGTCGCTGTTAATCCTATTTTGTCCTATGTTGGAACTTGCTCTCTTTCTAATTCTACAAGCAGAGACTGACTGTTAATTCATAAAACAATTTCATGGTAAATACAGAGACCTAATAATGACTATGATGTAACTCAGGAAGGGGTTAAAGACAGCAAACAGAAGAACTTAAATCAGAGAGACCTTTGCATTGGGTCAAATAAAACTACACACGGGAAAACTTATTATTTCTCTGTTAATTGGGCAACACAGAAAACACAAAAGAGGATTTGAATAACAAAGATGATGGTAATCAATTGATAAGTTTCACCCTCAAATTTGATATGTCTCCTATTTGGGCACATTCCAGAGGTTTCCAGTAGTGGAATTATCTGTAGGGTTTCAGGACTGGGGATCGCAATGGTCTGTGACCAGGTTTAACTGGAACCTGCTCCTGGAATCTCAGAGGCTTTGTCTCACTTGAGAAAACTGGCCATAGAGTTCCTGAGGCCTTCATTTAATCAGACACCGACATACTCTCGAAGCTGATTAAAGCTGATATAAGCTTAAAATGGTCTTGGTTTCAAATTTAATTTTATTCAACTTAACATTATATTTAACAATGACTGACTAGAGAGTAGGGCCACATTTACATGAGTAATAAGTCCCAAATGCCTGTAAGTTCTACTAGCCAAAGAGGTTTGAGGCCCATTTGTAACTAAAATTAACTCTGACATCAAGACATAAAAATGTACGAGTGGAACATTTATATGGATGAAGTTCAAAGTTGTCCCATCTCATGGGTCTGGAATGGAAATGACTAATAGCATTCAGGTTTTGCTTTATCATATATATTCTCATGTCCGTTTTGTTTGTTTCAATCCTACAAAGCAATCAAAATGGAAAAGTAGAATAATAATAAAAAGAAGATAATAGGGTTGAAGAACAATCCCCCACAAAATTTGCTTCATTAAATCATAGTTCTCATTTCTATTTCCTTCTCCTTTCAATTGCTTTTCTACTTTCAGACAGAAGATTGCAAAAATCATTGACGAAGCAATGTCTACCTCCAGTCCACACACCCAGCCTTCATTGTGCTAAAGTCTGGCTCCAGCATCACAAAATCTCCTCCCCATCCCCCAAAACAACACAAACTCTTTTCCTTCTGCTCCCACAACTTCCACCTCAAGTTTCTTAGGAAACTACTGGAGGGGTTTAGGACTACTGAAACCTGCAAGTCTCCTTTTTTAGGCCTTACTCGTTCAACAGCACAGTGGAAAAGAGAGGAAGCAGAAGCAGCTCCCAAGCAAAGCCCCGTGTGGCTACAACCCAGAGGCCTTCATGGGCTCCCATTCCGATCTCTTACCTTTGACCGAGCATCATCCGTTCATAGATACGTCTTTGCAGTTCACCAAAACTCCCCCAAGTTTTAGCAAGATAAATACGTAAACTCTCACGTTCCCCCTTCCTCTATCCATTCACTCATGTGTTAGCTTTCCAAACACTGAGCGCCTCCCCCCACCCCCCGCCTGCATCACCCCAGCCCCACATTTGCCAAGCACTGGAACTAGGCATCGGGGACCCGGAGATGATGAAGACATTGTCCTCAAACAGATCTCAGGGACCCAATGGCTATGGTAATGTAAAAGAAATTCTAACCACCAACTTAAGGAGATGTTCTGCCAATCTCCCTGGACCAAAACTATCCCTAAGACAGGCAACTTTATGTCTGTGACAGCAGCCTGTCAGTCGGTTTCCCATTTGCCACCTACTTCATTGAGAGCTTGGGTGAATTTGTGTGAGAACATCTGTGACACAGTGGCTGCTCTTCAGCATTGTCACTCTTGTGGCCACAGGGTAATGATGGCAAATACCCACGTACTGGGGAAGGTTAGGGCGCTGGTGCCTTGGTTACCTCAATAACCATTTTAACGGATAATCACGATAGGAACCACCATGGCTTCCTCAATTCGTAGGACACAGAATGCACTCTTCTCCGTGGCTGCTTTAGAAATCACTGTAGCATTTTAGCTGCAAGGTCATCATGTTTAGAAACTCTAAATACTGCACAAGGCCCTCACTGCCTTCCCTCAGGCTTTGCCTGTCCCTTTGCTCATCTGCATCCCAATTATCTTCCCAAGCCCAGTGCAAGCATCTCCTCCATCTTCCCTGACTTTTCCAGCCTCTACGAAGCACTGCATCACTGACTGCACTTTGGACTTGCATGTCCAAGTCTTGGCCACATCTGCCCTTCAAGGCCTTTTTGATAACTGGACCTTATGCCTGTATCCCACAGTATCTCACACAAAGTCCTGCTCACAACAAATGCTCCATAAATGATGCTTTATACAAGAAATGATAATCATATGAAAGTAATGTACTTTAGTGACAAAGGTTAATATTGCCTTTGGTAAATATCACTTTTTCCTCTCCCAAATACTAACCCGATATTATTTTTGAACATGCAAAATGTGTGGACAGAATAAAAAGATATATAATCTTCTAATACATCCATCACTTGCTTATGCTGGTTGATACACAAAGAGAGATGGTCAATACGGACTTTGGGTAAAAAGTTGAATATTTCATACAATAGGTAATTAGTGACAAAGAGGTGGGTTCTTTAAAAATGTTAAACTTACTAGTTTTCTTCCCCACTGCTTCAAGAACCTGTGTTTCTCTAAGCAGTTTATCGCATAATTGCTCAGTTCTTTAATCATCAAGTCATTTCATTAAGACATGCTTATTGAAGGTTTGTTACGTGTGAGAAGCCTATCTAGAAAATGTGAAGAACGTAAAAAATACAATAAAACGTCCTCAAGTCTTGTGGGTGCAAGGGTGGTAGATTAGAAAAAGGCACTGATTAGCAAGTTACAGAAGACGGGAGAGGCCACAGAATATTGAAGAATACACAGAGAGCAGAGTGGCCTAATTAGACCAGGCAGTTCACGTTTGCATTTTCCGCTAAATGTTTATTTAATAAATGAAGGAGTGGAAGGAGGGCACAAAATAGAACAGGATGCTGAGGCCAAATTGTCATGGGTTCTGAAAACAACTGTGAACTGCTAAAACAGAAAATGTGTTGATTTAGAAAGACTCATTTAGCAACAGTATTTAGGGTGGACAAAGTAGGCCAGGAGAGAGATTCGGCAGTCACGGCGAGAGACCAACAGGGAGGAACCCAGAAACATGGGTGTGGATAAGAAAGACACCCTGAAGATTAAAAAATAGACACTCATCTGTCATCGTTCCCTACCCCTTCCTCATTTTCAGTCTCCTCCAAGCTTCCTTTCCCTCCTCGGTATTTTCTTCTTTCCTCCATCTAATCCTTCCCTTTCAATTCTGGAATGGATAAGAGGCAGGTCTAATGTGCTCATCAAAATGCTGGAATAAGAGATATAAGGTGCTGTAATCACTCAGCCTGTGGTGATTAAAAAAAATCACTTTTATTTTTTTATTGCTGAATAATATTTCATTACATATATATCACATCTTTTTTATTCATTCATCTGTCGGTGGGCACCTAGTTGCTTCCATATCTTGTCCATTGTAAATAATGCTGCAATGAACATAGGGGTGCATGTATCTTTTCAAATGGCTGTTTTCATTTTCTTTCGATAAATACCCAGAATCGAAATTGCTAAGTCATATGGTATTCTATTCTGGATTTTTTGAGGAACCTGCGTACTGTTTTCCACAGTGGCTGCATTAATTTGCAATCGTACCAACAGTGTATGGACATCCCCTTTTCCCTACATCCTCACCAATACTTGTTATTTGAAATCTTATCATTTTCGACAGCATGAACGGGCCTAGAGTGTATTCTGCTAAGTGAGATAATTCAGGTAGAGAAAGACAAGTACGTATGATTTTACTTATGTGTGGAATCTAAAAAACCAAGCAAACAAACAAAACAAAACTTCACATATACAGAGAAAAAGCTGGTAGTTGCCAGAGAGGAGCAGAGGTAGGGGGTGGGTGGAAAAGATGAAGGGAAAGCAGAGGTACAAGCTTCCAGTTACAAAATAAATAAGTGCTAGGGAAGTAATGTGCAGCACCGGAAATACAGTCAATAATATCATAACTTTGTACAGGGACAGATGGTTACCAGGCATATCATGTGATCACATCATAAGGTATATAAATGCAGAATCACTATGCCGTACAGCTAAAACTAATATCATAGTATATGTCAACTATACTTTACTAAAAAATATTCACTTTAATGAGGTTATGAGTTGCCTAGGTGATGAAAACACATCTGAAAGGACCTACAAAATGCTAGGTTCACAGGGGAGGCTTAATAGATATACAGGGGTGGGCAAGGGTAGGTTAATAACAATAATAAGTGATACAATAATTAATAAATAAATAATGCAAGAAAAATCGATGGTTCATGTACTCACAACTGTAAGCCTACTTCTCCCCGCCCCTGGGTTCCTCCCACAACTAGTGTAACCCTCGTAAATCAAGCAACGAGATGGCTATCTCCACATTCCACAGCTCAATGCGTCCCTAAAAGGCAGCTTGTGTAGAAACTCCTCAGGCCAGTCCTCTGTTACGTCCTCAGTGGGAGGGATTTCTGTCCCCCTGAAACCCATGCCTCTTGTGTTTTATCTTTTTTAAAAAAGAATTAAAATGTTTTTGAATTACAGCAGAAAATTTTTATATTTTATGACGCGTTCACCACGATAACTCTAGTAGCCGTCCGTCATTAGACGTAGTGACCACAACGTTGTTAGCGACATTCCTTGAGCTCTCCTTTACACCCCCTTGACAGTTTTTATAACGCCAACTTGTACTTCTTCATACCATTTGCACCTATCTCTCCAACCTCCCACCCCCATCTGGCAACCATCAATTTGTCCCCTGCAGTTACGAGTTTGTGTCATTCCTTTTTATGGCTGAGTGATATTCCAGTGCATGGACATATGCTCACGATTTAACTTCATGCCGGTGACCAGGGAATGTCTTATCCCTTGAATGGGCTTTAGGCCTTGCTCACCTTTCATCCCCCAGAGCCTATGCTACCTAAGCTCATACACCAGGGGGTACAAGGCGTTCAGTGTTTGTGGAATGATTCAGTACAAACACGGGTAGCCACTGCTTCAGAAATTCGCATGGTGTCGTGCCCAGGAAATTGAACTTGTTGGTGCCCAACCCAAGGGCAGCAGCCCAGGCTAAGCCTTTCTCTTAGCCTAGATCTTATAAAACATACGGGAAATAACCAATGTCCCCTCCTTCCTCTCGCCCCCCACCCCCCGAGACTTTGAAAGGACTTTTCCCCATGTAATCAAGTTTCGCCAGACCTCAGAGTCGCACAAAGACTTCGGTGAGAGGTTGTGAATTGGACCTGGGGGCACCGCAGGGAGACCTCCGGTCTCACCACGGAAATGCACAGACAGCTGTGCCTGTCCAAGGGGTTTGGAAGCAAGGGGACATCTCTAAAGAGTGAAGCCGAGCCCCCCCCCACCGCTGTGGGACCGTGTGCCGCAGTCACTTTCCAAACACTCAGAATGGAGTTCATTTCTTGCCTTCCCGTGGAGCCACACACCACCCACTGAGGCCGGCCCATTCTTCGTCCTCTCAGCGAGTGTGATCCGCACTATACTGTCCCCGGTTAGAGCTTAGGGCTCCTACTGCCCTTTGACACAGTGATGGGCGGCCTTTTGTTCAAGCCTGGAAAACAAACAGAGGCATTTAAAAATGATGTTCGAAGCAAATGAGAAATCAGGAACTATCATTGTTAAGTATCGTAATAAAGAACTCTAGGAAGGTGACAGCGACGTATGTCGGAGCAACGGAGCAATCAGTTCCAAAGATGTCAGGCACTGTGGTTAGAAATTGGGGACCCCCTACCGCCCACAGCAGCCACGCACCAACCCCTACCCCCATCCACCAAGCTGCCCTCACCTCCTCCCTCACAGTGACTGACAAAGCAGCCAGACCCTTCGGGCTGAGGCATTTTTCTTTCTCTTAGGACCCAGAAATCCAGACTCTTTTCAATGGGTTGAAAGAGAAGAGAGGGATGCTCGCAGCGCCTCCCTCTGCAGGGCAGAGCTCTGCACCCCTTTTCTCATCTGTGCACCTGGTAACTTTAAAGGAGACTACTTTGGATGTACCTGGTCTGGCCTTTTGATTTTTTTAAGTCATCAATTTCCCCTCCCACCCCCCATTTAGAAATGCAATACGTTGTCATTACAGAAAATAAGAGCAGTACAGAACAGGAGAAAAAGGAGGAAATAAAATCACCTACAGTCACTTCACTCAGGTATAGCCACTGTTAAATACACACATACACACACACATTTCTTTCTTTTACCCATTTGAGATTATAAGGTACATGATATTTTAAGCTGCATATTAAACTCAAAAACACAGGGCAAACATTTTTTCCATTTTATTTAGCAATCTTCCATAAAAGCATACCATTCCAATTACGGATGTACCATAACTTATCTGACCGATCTCCCAGTTTTGGACAGTGAGGCTGCTTCTGTTTCTCAGGGTCTACCTGAAACAATAATCGGATGCCAATCCTAAGCCAAAAGTATTTGGGTAGAAAATAAAAAGCCAGCAGTTTGTTTCCAAGTCAAGAGAAGGGTCCCCATTTCATTTTCAAAATGCCAAAATATAAGCGACCAGAGTCAACATAGGAGAGGACAGGGCCATTGCATGAGGCCTGACCTCGTAAGCACCAGGGGACAGGACCACTTGGGAGCCGAGGGAGGGCTGCCAAACAGGCTCCTGACTTGGCACTCTCTCCGCTGGACAAGGAAGGTCCCCTACCCAGGACACAAACCTGTGATGGGCGTTCCTGGACAGCAAGAATGGGGTTTGTGACCCGGTGGCCAGGAAGCATGCGTCTAGAAAGATATGTTTCTTTGGCACTTAATGATCAGCTGGAATATCAAATCAGCGACTAAACATGTGTGGCATGAAATCCCACTCAGCAGCTCTGCAGCTTATTAAAGCTGGCATCTGGAGCAGGAAGGCGGAGAACCCTTGCCCGATGACACGCCGTGCGGGTCCTCGAACCAACAGCCTCTCGAGTGGCGGTTTCCCTGCAACGTCCAGGTGTCCGCTAACTCGAGTTAAGGGAAGTCGCACAGGATGGATGCTAAACCCACCACACAAAAGCATGAACAAAGAGACTTCTGGAGAACACCGGTCATTTCTCAATGATGCTCAGCCTACCCTCCATTCTCCAGAGGAAGACTTCGTATTTATCAATAAGATAAAAAAAAATTAAATCCTGTCAGGCTGCCCCTTTACAGTGCTGTGAAACCCACGAGTCTCAGACTCGGCAAAGCCCATGAGTTTCGGGCGGTTGTCACATTTGCTTTCCCTTTCCCTCCAGTGGCTGCTGCGAGGATACATTTCAGGGAATGCATGTTCCAGGGGCTTGTTTTTGCTATCTTGCCGAGCACAGTTCCTCTCGGTACAGTTTCAAATGTGCCAGCGACGGTCCTGCTCTCATGCATTATTCAGCGACTCCCGTGATTATTTGGTTCAGAGGCGCCCGGCTTGGCGCGGCCTCGCTGGGATTCGGGCACGAGGACGAGGCAAGGCGCTCTGCTCTGCAAGGCTGTGGCTCATGCATGTGGGTATCCAGCTGAAGCCTGGAGCCGCCCCAGAGGGAGATAAGGCCCAATTCAGGCTCGCTGGCAGCTCTAATCCCAGCCCAGCAAAGCAGAACACGAGATAGTACACTCAGATTGTGTTATATCAGGCCATTCCCGTGCAGCTGGGCTCTCTCTTTAGCTAATTTCTCAGGCACTGCTGTGGGGGATGTGAGACTAACACAAGGTAGAGGCAACAGGGTGTCTCCATTGACTTGTCTTTGCACTGGCCAACTGGGAAAGGAAAAGAAGTAAAGCAGGATATTTAAGAGCAAGGCACGTGCTTTGATATTTAGGTTTCTATCCGACAGCTTTGATACAGATTTGCCTAAAACATTATAAAAACTGAAAAGAAAACCCCCATTTCCATCCAGATTTTTCCATTTCCTTCCATAATGGATTATTCTGTGTTAGGATCTTCCTAAGATTCTGCTATCAGGACTGAGTGATCGTTTTCACATGTTTAAGAAAGTACCTAAGATCCCCACTGGATTCCGTCCCTTGGCAGTTCTTAAAGAAACAGCATCTCAGGGGTCATCCTACCCCTTCCCGGGATGATTAAGGCACAAGCTAACTTCAAATATGGAACATTCCCTGTGAAGCAAAAATGGACAGCAAGACAAATAATAACAACGGCCAGCATTTGTTTCCTGCACACTATGTCCACCTGCAGTTCTGAGTGCTGCCTGGCACTGACCACTTCAGTCATCCAAACATCCCTCTGGAGTGGGGCAGGCTTTTGGGTGACATCTGTAACTCCACGGAGTGATGCCAGTTTTGACCGTCTCTTCCACCCTCTTGGAAGTGTCAGCTGCGTGGGAGGAGTCCTAGAAACGATTTTCCTAAGCACGGCGCACCCGCAACCCTGCCTAACGAACTAATGCTGGAGGAGAGGCAATGGGGAATTAGTGCAGCTCCAATCCTTTTTAACACTCCCAAGGAATCCAGAACCAAAAGCTGCAGGGGCCTCAGGACAGTAAGGATAGTCGGAAAGAGCGATGCAAGAGGATCCAGACAAAGCCAAAGCTCATGCGATGCCATAATTCTCTTTGTGGCTTTAAAATAGGTCTTTTTGTGAACACAGAGCTAACAGCCTTAGAAATGTGTTCAAAGCAGGTCTCTGGACCCTGAAGTCAGCTGTTCCCATCCCTTTATTCAGGAGGAGAAGAGGTAAGGAAAATAAAAGTCAAGCTACTCGTTTGGACAGAGCACAAGCCCGTAATTTCAAACGTGTTGGACACTTCATTTTAAGGTGCAGTGGAAAGAACACAGGTTTGGAAGTTAGAAAGATCTGGGTTCCGATTTCAGGTCCGTCTTTCACTTGGTGTGACCTGGTTAACCTCTACAGCCCCCGGGAGCCTCAGTGTCCTCGTCTACACAGCAGGGTAGAGATGCTTACCACAGAGGGTTGTGGGAATTGGTGACGCAATAGCGATGGTGAGGGGTCCGCAGTGCATCGGTCAGCAGAAGTGCACGCTCCCCACTTCCACAGCTTTCCCGCCTCCCTGAACACCAGAGCCTCAGAAACTCCCCGACTACAGTGCAATTTTAAATATTAAAACAGCTTTGTTAATAATAGAAAACAGCTGATGGTGCTTTTCTATTTGTGTGCCATACTCACAGGGCTCAGAACTCTTTCCTCGTCCATCACCGCACTTTAGGCTCACTACAAGACTGTATCAGAGGAGGGGTTTTACAGATGAGAGAAGCGGAGCTCAGAAGTATCAAAGGATTCTCCCAAGGTCAAACAACTAAAGACTAGCAGAGCTGGGACTTTTTTTTTTTCCTCCTCAGCTGCTAACTAGTTTATTTACTTGAAAATATTTGTTGATTATGCATTCGATGCCAAACACTATGATAGAACCCTCAGATATGATGGCAGACAAGACCGCCTGATCTCACAGAGCTGACGACGCAGCGGTGTGTGGAAGACCCCACGCCCGTCTTATTTGGTTCTAATGTGGTTAAGGGTTAGAAGGAAAGCATGGCATGAGCACATTATCCTAAGT
The DNA here is from genome assembly GCF_014824575.4 of Sturnira hondurensis. Taxonomy (NCBI): domain Eukaryota; kingdom Metazoa; phylum Chordata; class Mammalia; order Chiroptera; family Phyllostomidae; genus Sturnira; species Sturnira hondurensis. The sequence goes on along the minus strand of NW_028082350.1, from coordinate 11,882,239 downwards.
TTGGAGATTTCCCTGAGTTACATATTCCCTCACTTTCTCTTTGAAACGCACCTACCTGTAAAGGGGCACCTCAGAGAACTGGGTGGAAAGGCCAGGACATGAAATACACCTTCAGGTGATATTTACAGTTGGCAGAAAAATCATTCTGAAATAATAGACATTTGTTTCTTCAAAGGCAGTGTTGCAGACTTCCGTCTGGAGGCCCATAGCGCCTCGTGGCCTCTGTTCTGGTGAATGCCACTGATGGGCATTCATTAAAGGGCTGCAAGATGGTGACGTTCCAATTCAATCATTTCTCCTTCAAGTAACAGCCATGCTTCTCTCACGGGAAACTTCCCCTCGACAACTATTTGGCACACAGAGGTACAGTTCCTACAGGCAAGGCAGAGTGGGTGCTTGACCCATTCTATTTCCTGATTTTCAAAACAAGAAGTTGATCTTCTAGAATCTTCCAAAGAGGCTATTCGTGGACATTGTTTGTCTTCATATCATTGTCGGCTCATGACTCGAAACATATTGAATAAATTTCAATACATCGCAGGCATGATCTTACTGCTGCTCAGATGATCTAGTTTGGGGCCCACAGGAGCTTGTTCAGGCGGACAGCAAATCCTTCTGCTGCAACCCCGTAGCTGTTCACGCATATTTTTACAGGACCTTGCACGTTACAAAAGTTCCATATTTAAAAAGACCAAGAAAGATGGGGTTAGGACTTGAGATTTTCTACTGTCCCTAAAGAACAAAGTGGCGATCCTGGCCAGTGTTAGCTGGGTACCAGCCTCCTCTCTCCCTCCCTCTCAGGCCCTGGAGCTGGTGTGTGTGCTAATTATACCTGGGCACGNACATTGTTTGTCTTCATATCATTGTCAGCTCATGACTCGAAACATATTGAATAAATTTCAATACATTGCAGGCATGATCTTACTGCTGCTCAGATGATCTAGTTTGGGGCCCACAGGAGCTTGTTCAGGCGGACAGCAAATCCTTCTGCTGCAACCCCGTAGCTGTTCACGCATATTTTTACAGGACCTTGCACGTTACAAAAGTTCCATATTTAAAAAGACCAAGAAAGATGGGGTTAGGACTTGATATTTTCTACTGTCCCTAAAGAACAAAGTGGCGATCCTGGCCAGTGTTAGCTGGGTACCAGCCTCCTCTCCCTCCCTCTCAGGCCCTGGAGCTCGTGTGTGTGCTAATTATACCTGGGCACGCAAGTGGAAATACACCAGGTACCACCTTCCACTTTCATCTGTTCTAGCTAGGCCTCAGCTTCAGTTTTCTCATATTCTTTTTTTAAGTATATTTTATTGATTATGTTATTATAGTTTTCCCAATTTCCCCCCTCTTCTCCCCCCTGCCCTGCACTCCCCAATCCTTCAGCATTCTTCCCGCCCCTAATTCATGCCCACAGGGTGAACAAAGAAGTTCTTTACCATTCTTATCCTCTCCCCGTCTATTTTATGCCTACCAACTATGCTTCTTATTCCCTATACCTTTCTTCTCCCCATTCTTCCCCTTCTTATTATATGAAACGTTAAAGGGACTTATCTAAGGAGTAGAAGAATATCAAAAACTATGAACAGTAAAATGATAACAAACGCACAACTATGAACGACTGAATCTCCTGTTCCTTTGGTTGCTGTTGTTCTCAAGCTCCCGTGCACGACATTCTCCTCCATGCTAGGAACAATAGGAGGGCTAGGGACTCTTTGGTGACTAGATTCCAATGTCAGACCACAAACTATTTCAGGAGAATGCAAATGATGCTGAAAGTCAGTCACACAGAGCCCTAATCAGGTTCTCTCCCAAACCCACTTATTCATGATAATGACCCGAGTTTCCTTCCAGAAGTCCCGCTCCCCACGCGGACCCTCAGCGGGATCGGGCGCCGCTGTGGGCCCTGAAGCCCTGCCGTAACTCTGCCTAATTAATAAAGCAATGACAGAAATTGAGAAAAATATATGCGCGGTAATTTAAATCTCCCTGGAAAAAAGAAACATAAATCAATTCGTTCTGTCTGAACTTGGCCTTGGGCACTCCCTTCATCAATTCAAGTGTGGAGCACAGTCACTTTCAGTCACAAATATTTTTCTTCTGGCATAATTGAAGCATCTGAGAGGTAATAACTTCCAACATTCATTTCTCCGAGATTTAAAAACACTCCAATGAAGATGATTGTTTCTCCCTTCTCGTCTGCTCTACGTAAATCTGAGAAAACCGTCTTTAACGCGTTCAAAACAAATGGAGCTCAGGGCTGCTGGAGGTGGCTTTTACCTTCGTGGGGTCCAAACACAGGCTGAAAAGAGAGGGAGGTCTCTCTTAAAAAGCAGAAAAAGGCAACCTTGATTCCCTTGCCTTGCGAACGTCCTGAAATGTGCCCCTCCAGATTTGTGATTTCTCTTGATGATAAGAATCTGAGTTTAGTAATAGGGAAGAGAAAACCCTAGCAGCTTGTCCTTTAAAAATCGACACTAGCTACCATCTCTGAGTCCTCCATAAAGTTACATAAAATACGCTGATGATAATATAAAATGAAAAGTAATCCAAAAATCATAAAACAAGCAACCTAAAAGAGAGAGGGGAAGAATAAAAGCAATTAAACGCTTTTTATCACTTTTCAGTTTGGATTTACTATAGCCACAAGGGGGCTCTCAAATCTCTCCAAACACTAGGTAAGTGCTGAGAGCTGTTTTTCTAGTAATTAATTTCTGCAAATCAGTGTTACCTATATCGCCTATTAATGTACATTACAGAGACAAGCTACAGACTTCAGACACTTTGCACTCAAGTTAAAGAGAGATTTCCTATAAAAATTCTAGGAGCCCTCAGTGATTGTAAGTCAGAACGAAAATGAGTTGCACCTGCGATTTCCTGAGTCTGCTCTAGCATAAAAAATCCCAGCACTGCAAATTTCGTCAAAGGTTAAAGCTGAATTTGAAGCACTGCGCATATAATGGAATACATTGACCTCCGATGGATTTTAAAGGCTACCCACCTCCTTCTGCCACATGGGGCACCCCCGGACCGCCTTGGAGGCTGACACGCAAAAGCTGAAATGCAGTGGCCCTCCTGTGGGGACTGGGGGGGTCCTAGAGCCATGAGTCCCGGGGGGTTTTCAACTCATGCTGAGAGCCTGGTGGCATTTACAGCCTACATCACAAAAGACACTGGGAAGGAAAGAAGGGATTCCCACTCTGTTCAAGCCAGGAGGTAAGTGCAGAATCTAGTGGGCCGAATGGAAAGTTCCAGCAACGAATGGACTGGAAACGCAGTATTCTCCAAAGTGTTGACTGAGGAGAGAATACCATCTAGCACCCCCAGCACATGCAAAGTCAGGGAACGGAAGTGTTCCAAAGACACTCTGTCCGACCAGTGAACATACCCAAACCACCTCTGCGCACACTCAGAGAGCGCCTCCGGGCTCGGAGCGGCTGTCGGATGACCACCGGTTCTGCAGTGAAAGGTACGGACTGGTAAGGGCTCTGCCGCAGGGCACTGGGGGTGTGGCCTTTCTCCCACTGGTCAGCTCGCTCCCCTCGACCTGCAAACCAGGGGCAGTGGCAAGGGAGGGGAAGAGATGCTGACTTGAGCAACACAATTGCCCCTCCTGATCCCCGTTCCTCACATCAGGCTTCACTGTCACTGCTTTCTTGAACTTAAGAATTGTTATAGAGTAAACCCCAGCTCCGGAAGCCCAGTGTTCTACCCCTGACTCAGGCACCCACACGAACGCCTGCCCTCTAGAGAAAGGAAATGAACCGCTGATCGGCAGCAACGGGGCGGAATTGAGGGGAGCCTCTGCCCGACCAGTCTTTCTGAATTTAGAATTCACCAGCCCAACGTCTAGTCTTTATTAACCAATCTAAAAAGTGCATTTTCATCTCCCACCGAGAGGTATTATGGATTGAATTTATGCCCCCCCCAAAAGAAGATGTTGAAGTCCTAACACCGCCCCCCCCTCCCCCGTACTTGGGAAGGCAATCTCATGTCTGGCGGGGTCTTTGTAGAGAATTGATTTAAGTTGAGGTCATTCCCTAATCCATTGGTACTGGTGTTCCTATAAAGGGAGAAACGTGGACACAGAGACAGACAGTGGGAACAGGGGGGACAACACGAAGACACTCAGAGGTGATGGCTGTCCACAAGCCAAGGAAGCCTGGGGCTACCAGAACCAGGACAACTGCCTGGAGCAGATGCCCTGAACAACCCTAGGACGGAAGCAAACCTCTCAATGCCTTGTTTTGGACTTCTAGACTTTAGAACCACGAGAGCACATTTCTGTTGTTCAGGCCACCCAGTCGGTGGAACTTTCCTGCAGCAGCCATGGGAAATTAATAAAAGGGAGACATTTTTTTGAGGAAATAGATGAACATAATAGCAGAGAAAACCCACCCTAGCTACCAACATCGATAAGCCTAGTTCTTACCTATATCTATGAATGGACCATTAAGGATTACTAAACATTCGAGAATGACTGAATAAACAGAATAACTTCTTGAAAGAAATTGGCTATTTAAGAAACCAAAACAGCTTTTAGAATATTATTAGGACTATCCTGAGGTATTAAGCAAGCACAAGATAGAGGTCCTTAGAAAGTAATTGACACTCATATACATGTTGGGCCTGAAAAAAGTCAATAGATAGGACAAATGATAGAGTCCAGGAAGCCTTGCAGATATGATAGAGAGGGGGAAGATGTTTTAAAAAATGAGAAATTAAATTAAGGGACGAGATGTAATCTATAGGTCTAATAGCTACCTAGAAAAAAAATCATGGTAGACAAGTAAAAAAATACAAAAAACACCAANCAGCTTTTAGAATATTATTAGGACTATCCTGAGGTATTAAGCAAGCACAAGATAGAGGTCCTTAGAAAGTAATTGACACTCATATACATGTTGGGCCTGAAAAAAGTCAATAGATAGGACAAATGATAGAGTCCAGGAAGCCTTGCAGATATGATAGAAAGGGGGAAGATGTTTTAAAAAATGAGAAATTAAATTAAGGGACGAGATGTAATCTATAGGTCTAATAGCTACCTAGAAAAAAAATCATGGTAGACGAGTAAAAAAATACAAAAAAACCACCAAAAATAAATAATAAAAGTTAAAATAGAATATTCTCTGGGGCTGAAAAACATGAATGTGCAAATTGAAAAGGCCTGTGGGATTCAAGAGGTGTGGATGAAATTTTAGAACCCCAAAGATAAAGAGAAGATCTAAAAATCTTCCGGAGGGGAAGGACCTAAAAGGAGTTTGAACACATGAAATAAGAGTCACACCGTCAACTATTTTCTTTTCTTTTTTTTTTTAAAGATTTTATTTATTTATTTATCTTCAGAGGGGAAGGAGAGAGGGAGAGAAACATCAATGTACGGTTGCCTTTTGTGCGTCCCCTGCTGGTAGTTAGCCTGCAAGGAACCGGCCTGCAACCCAGGCATGTGCCCTGACTGGGAATCGAACCGCGATCGTCTGGTTCGCAGGCCCGTGCTCAATCCACTGAGCTACGCCAGCCAGGGCCTACTATTTTCTTATCAAACTCTGAACCCTAGAAACAGTGGATCAAACTTCAAAACTTCCAAGGGAAAAGGATTTTAAGCAATCGAATTTTTAGCCTAGTCGAATTATCGATCAACTGTAAGGCTGCAAGGATAAAACAAGAAACGTTGATGTGCTCCGAAAATTTACTTCCTCTGCACTCTGTGGGAAAAGACAATTGCATTTGAGAAAACATCCCAGCATCCGTGAAGAGAAATCCACGAGAAAAGAGGTGGGAACCGAGACACTGGTACTAACAACCTGCAAGGAAAAGATTTATAAGGAAGAACACTCACAGTATTTCCAAGAACATGTGAGAGAAAGTGGTTCACCTTCAGCAAATACCAGAATTCATAGGTTGGATATTTCAGATAAAAGAGGCATAGAATTCTTTCCTTTGTAAGATAAAAGGTAAGAAGCAATTCCGAGAAAAACAAAAAGCTGAAAGAGAAAATCACAAGCAGATGCGAAACAAACTAAGCCTTGGCAACATTTTATAGGGTATATAATGGGATATAATGAAAGGAGACTCCATTTGACTTTGGTGTGAGTTGGAAGAACCAGTGTGCATACCCTTTTCTGTTTGTTTGTTTTTTGTGGGTCCAATCACACCATTCATGAATATTTACCTGGTCACACATTGCATGTGGTTTATGGGCTTTTTACTTCTCCATGTTCATAATCAAACTGGAGATGGAAGGGCAGAGCTCAAACATTCACGAACACCTTGCAGAGCGAAGGGAAGGCCCACAGACGTTGGGGGTGCGGTGAATTGAGGGGGACACAGAAAGAGCTGAATACACATTAATTTTCTTCTTGTCTCCAGTGGAGAGTCAGGATATTTCTGGGTGTCAGAGAAAGAGACAAAGCTGTCACTCAGGAAGCAGAAATCTACACTGAGCTCCCACCTAGCAGAGGCAGAAGTAAAAGCAGCACTCCAGGAACGAGGCTGCGGTCCAGGGCTTGTTTGTATTCCTTCATGGACGGTGCAGTATCAGTAGTGGAGCCTGTGAATGGGGAGCTCTTTCTCAAGAAGGACAAGGGCCTGTCGATGCCTTTCAGCATCCTTCCGTGCAGTCCAAGCCACATTACACGGGTTGGATTCCCCTGAAGTTGGATCTGGAGGTCACGCCAGACCCTTTTTCTGTGTCTTTATCATCTTCTTCCCTATTTTTGCCTTTATTCCTTATTGTCAGATCCTAGGGTAGCTGTAGGGTACGTAAACCTGCACTTGTGCTACTTTCTGGAAGTCAATTGCGAAATTTATCTTGCTACCCAACGAGCCTCAGAAGCAAGGGCTTACTTAATATCTCGTTCCTCTGCCAGGCCAGAAATCTGATTTGAGGGCAGGCAGACCTGATCTCTCCGGTACTATAATCAGACATCAGGAACAGAAGCAAACAGGCCCCCTGATTGCATGATTCCTAAGAAACTAATGGCAGGAAGCTGATAACCCCATACCAGACTCCTTCAAGTTCAAATCCACAGGAGTCATGGGAAAGATGAAACCTTCCAGCAAATCCTAAATCAGGTATCAAAGAGGTATGTCAACACTGTCCAACTGCACTTAGAGGTGCATTGTGTGTGGGTGCGTGTTTCACTTTTAAATGAGAAGATAATTCTTCATATTGAGGAGAAAAGATACCAAGTGTGATACTGTGATTTAGAAAAAGAAATGTATATTTGGTTGTCATCCAATTTCTGGCCCAGAGCTCCTAAAAACTTGGAATTTCCTCAGTGACAAGAGCCAAAAGGTGTCTTTTGTTATGTTAATGAAGTGAATTTCAGAAAGCCTCTAGTAATTTAAGGAGGGGCGGGGCTGGTTGCCCAGAGACCCAACCAGGCATGAGAGGGCTGAAAGGGTAAGTTCCTCTGCCCCTGTAACCCCAGGCCTCTGGACAGACTGAGACTGAGTTCAACAGCTCATGATTTAATCAATCAGGCCCATGGAATGCAGTGTCCGTAAACATCCAACACGAAGGGGTTTGGAGAAGATGAGGCACGAGGAGCTTCCTTGGTCTCTGAGTGGGCCACCGTCCCCACAGCACCATGTGTGCACCAGCCACGTGTCTTCCTGTGCTAGCAGGAGGAACGAAAGGGTGAAAGGTATTTGAAGAGTCAACTGTAGAATTCTCAGGAGAACTGCTTTTGCTTAGTGGCCGCTCTCCACCAGCATGTGTGTTTACATAGAAGCTCTATGCTTAGCGAGAAGGGGCAGGGGCCAGATGAAGCAAGACCTCAGATACTTTCTAGAAGAAGCTGACTTGATTCTGGGTGTGGCGGGAAGTGGAAGTGGGAAGGAAAAAGAGGTTTTGAGAAAGAGAAAAGGACTGGTGAGTCAAGCGCAGTGGTGGAGGCCTGTGGGGACACACCGGCCAGCAAGAAGTTCCTAGTGACAAAGTGGTTAAAATATTTGAAGGACAGAGATGACTAACATTAACTTTTAAATTGCGATTCTGTCACGGAAGCCCTCTTTGCAACCCCAAACCATCAGTAAAGTCTGCCTTGAGAACCAGTCTTGTGTGGCTGGTAGATTGGGGGGTATCAAGGGAAAGAGGCTGGATTCGTTAGCTGGGCCAGGATAGGAATAGAACTGAATTCAGGCTGTCTGAGCCAGAGATGACCTTGAAATGACACACAGTCATCACAATTCATAGAAAATCTGGGGACCATATGTGTTCCTATCCACCAGGCCCTGATTCCAACTCTATCACCTCAGCCCACTCCTTGGACCCCAACCTCCCACCCAAATCATGGGCCTGGTGCCCCCACTCTCAGGCCACGATGCTCCCATTCATTACCTAAGTGTTCTGAGCATATTCTTTCTGATGTAATAGAAACTGAATTTGCTAGTTTGGCTGTGACCTGGGCTTGAGACACAGATGTTAATGGTTCTTTCATGCTTCCCTCTTCAATTTCAAGCCTTAACATCCTTCATATTTTAAATAAGGCTTTCTTTTGGTAGCAAAAGAGTAAATTAAACTGGTAAGTACAAATGGTTATTTATCATATCGTTCAGCTTTCTAATTTGTTTTTAATGAGGTCCTCTATTCATATGTTAGTTATTCATCGACTCCTTCGATGCGTACTTACACACCTACTACGTTGCAGTCACTGGATATTCGACTCTATGAAGTAATTCCATCTTCTTTGTACATCAAAATAGACATATTTGCTTCCCAATATAAAAGAGGTTCGATAATATTAATCTTCTCTTTGACATCTTTTCACAAATAACTACGCTGTTTATATTTGCATAGAGTTAAGACATTTATTGAACATTTTCCAAAGATTCTTAGATGCTCCAGCCAAGTGGGTGACGAAGAATTGCTATTCAGATTCAAACATGATTTAGGAACTGGGCCCAATTCATATGAGACATGGAAAGTCCTTGAAAAATAGGACCATTTCTCCCTCCGTGCAAGCAGCACAGCCCAGGAGCTCCTGGGGCAGGGGGAGGGCTTATCCTGTCCCTGCTCACAGGCTGAATGGAAATTTCCTTCCTTGCCCTGAGGTAGCTAATAAGAATGGCTTTTCGTTTCTGCTGTTGGTTTTTCCACCAGTCATAAGGTTCCTTTTACTTCATTAACAAGAAAAAGATTCACACTCTCTAGGGCCTGCTGCTCCTTCACACAGAACACTGTTTCCTTATCACTTGTCCTAAACAGACCCAGCGCCTTGGGAGGTCCCCAGAGAACTTGTTTTTGGATGGCCCCTATTATTAGTACTTAGTGTATTGTTTGCCGCACAGAGGCCTATAATTAAGCTGTAGAAACACTTGAATGGCGATTTCTTATTTTTGACTAAGACAAGTAATGCAAAAATTACCTAACCTCTTCAGCTACATTTTCTGTTGTTCTGTTTTGTGGGTCATGGGCAAGCAAAGGCAAAGCAGACTCCCTCACCCCAAAACACACGCCCAAGCTCTAAGCTGGAAGCAAGCTCCCCACACTCAGGACAAGCCATATTTGCTCTCTGGTTCAACTTAACACCTAACCCATTTTTAACATTGTCTTAGGATTTGCTCATTAGACAGAACCCAAGCTTTGACACCACTTGCCTGAACAAATTATTTAACCTTTCTAAGCTTTACCTTCCTTGTGTCTAAATGGTGATAAAAATAGTAGCAACCTCAAAGGATTTCCTTGTAAGGATTCAATGAGACACATATGGAAAAAATCTTAGCACAGAGCTTATCACAAAGAAAGCATTAAATAAAGGTCAGCTGTTCTCATCATTCACAACGTTTGATGATAATAATAATGATAAATAGCAACCTAAACAAATACCCTTTATGAAGGACTGCTGATGGGCACAGCCAGGGAGAAATAGGCCTGCTTCCTCCCTTCCACCTTTGTCTCCCTGCCCTCCCCGAAGGCAGGGGAAGGGATTTCTAATAATATTGATTAGATTCAGGAACATGATGGAGTAACAACTTCCTGACTCACTTTCAAAGAAAGCCCCGGAGTAGATCGCCCGGGACTTGATTCTGTCCTGTTGGGGAACCAGGACGCCTCACCCGGGCCAGGTCTACACCACTTTCTCCAAGTCGGCTTCCACCCAAATTCAATCCTGCAGGGTATTGGATGCATTCTCAGCCCTTGGTTAAGAGTAACTCTGGTCCTGGCCTGTGTGGCTCCGTTGGTTTGGGGTGTTAGCTCGTACCCCAAAGGCTGTGGGTTTGATTGGCGGGAGGAGCACATGCCTCGGTTACAGGTTTGGTCCTAGTCTGAGTGCCTGCAGTCCTTGGTCTGGGCGTGTGTAATCCCTGGTCCCGGCGTGATCGGAAGGCAGCCAATAGATGCTCTCTAGCATGGATGCTCCTCTCTCTCCCTGCCTCTCTCTAAAAAGCAATGAAAATATGTCCTTGGTGAGGGTAGGAAAAAAAAGAAAGAGGAACTTTGACTTGTACTTGGCCATTCTTCCTTGTCAGGAACCATGGCGTGGCGTTTGTGTGTGCTTGTATACGCCATCACGACAGTCCCGAGATCTCACTCCCAGTTCCTCTGCCGAGCTCTATGGAAACACAACCTCAGGTAAGCCTCGCAGTCCACAGGGAGGAAGGTGTCATTATCTCCAACTCTCGGGGGACCGAGCCAGCTCTGGAGAGGTTGCATCCCCTGTCTCAGAGCTAATAAGTCTTAGAGCCCGCAGGTAAATCCAGGTCTGTCCAACCACAAAGCCAGTGTCTGCGAGTCTTACACAGCTCTGCCTCCCATGTGCTAGGAATTCTAATAAGTACCACAAATGCCCAGATAATTAAAACACAGCCCCTCCTTCACAGAGCTCGCGGTTGGGTCTGGGACAACCGAGTCAGAGCAAGGACCCTGCAGGTGCAGTCTTCCTACGCGCCCCACACTCCTTCTCAAGGCGCGTGTCCCTAGCCATCTTGTCCATCTGGGCTACTGTAACAAAAATTCCATAAACAACAAAAATTTATTTCTTACAGTTCTGCCAAGTCCAAGATCAAGGAGAAGGGAGATTTGGCATCCGGTTTTTGGTTTGACCGTTTTCTGGTTCACAGACAACTGTCTCCGTGCTGTGTCCTCACAGGATAGAAGGAGAGAGAGAGCTCTCTCTTTGTAAGGGCACTAATTTCATTCTTGAGGACCCTACTGATAGCCCAGCCACTTCCCGAAGGCCCATGTCCTCATACCCCTCACAGTGAGGGGCAAAATTCCAACCCATGAATTTTGGGGAGGGAGAGAAGCATTTAGTCCATGACACACCCTCACCCCATACATGCTGGATCCAAACCCCTCTGAGATGAACCTGAGGATTCTGCATCTGAAAATATGTTGCCAGGTGATCCTTAAAGTAATTAAAAATTGAGAAGTACTAAGTTTTAGATTTAAATATAAAAGGCAAGATGATAAGAATAGTATTTTCTTAAGAAATCTCCCTGAAACTTTAACCCATAAGGGCATTCCTTTTGCCAAACACACCTTTCTAAATTCTTAGCCGGAATATTTTCTGGGGTTGCTTAAATCCACCAAACATAATTCTTGGTTAGGAAGAATCATCTTAGCATTGGATTGCAATAAAACTTTTATTACTAGCCTTCACTTTTAAAAAAAGAGGACATTATTACAGAGCTAACAAGAACCATTACTCAAACATGATGAATGCGAAATCAGAGGTCCGAGTCTTTTTTTTTCTTGAGTCTAGAATATTAAACCAATAGCTCAAATAGTTAGAGGTGAATCTATAAATTCTCCTCTGATTAGCATGTAATTTGTTTGGGGGGTTTTGTTGTGGTGATTGTTCTTGTTTTAAAGGAGAGTAAAAAAACGGAGAGCAAAACTCTCCTTTCCATAAGGAGGAATGCAAACTGCCATATTTATGAAATAAATTCTCCTTTTAGGGAAAGGAGAGTTTTAAGATAAGTTCAGAAAACTTATCTTCCCACATCCTGTCTGTATCCCACCATAGCCCAGCTGGGCTCCCTTTCCCGATTCCCATGGGCCATGGACCACTGCTTTCAGGTGAATCATCAAATTAAGTCTTCACATCCAGCCTTTACTCAAGACCAGTAATAGGCTCCTGAAAGAAGTTCCCGCTTCTTGCTCCGACATGCAAAATTCTCTGCAGTCCACGCTCTCTCGTCTTTTTAGACTCGACTTCTTTTCAAAGGCAAATTTTTTTTTTTCAACGAGGTGACCTACTTAAGAGTCTGCATGCTCACATTATGCTTCCTCCTTTGCCTTTTCTCCTACGGCTGCTGAATCCAGAAGCACGGGCTGGGTCGCCTGCAGTCACAGAACAACCCCTAACTCTCAGTGGCTGAAAACAGCGCAGGAGCCGGCCTCATCTCACATGCCACAGCGGCAGTGGAAGGAGCAGCCACGGCGAACGCTGCCGGTCGCCGTGCCAGAGGTGAAGAGCTGGGCAAGACTCAGATGGGCAATTAAGTGTTTTGACTTGGACGTGACACATGTCACTTTGGCTCTCTGCTCATTCATCACAAGTAGTCCCATGGTGCCACCCAACCACGATGGCGTCGGGGTGCACAAACTCACTAGTGGCTCAATTGGGGGAAAACCACAAATAACAGTGTTCCTGACTGGCAAAAGTGTTGCTTTAAATCCTAGCACGACTAAAGGTGGAGCCCAAATATCTTTGTGGCTTTTCCCACAGAGCCTCGCTTGATGACAGCGGTGTCTTCTCCCTCCCTTGCTTTTTGTCCTAGTTATATGGCACTGTTATACCTCAGCATATTTCAAGTGGTTATTTCACGTACATATGGCTGATCTCCCCTGAGACCAGAAACTGTGTCATTTGGAAATCATTCACTTGATCTACCACAATTAAGAACACATAATAGCGTAGGTGTTTAATAGCATATTTAAGCATTGATTACATTTCTGAATTACATTTAAAATATGGCATCTATCACACTACCCTCTCGTTTTGTACCACTGTACACTGGGGCTTTGGATTCCTTGTTTATTCAGTTTAATTCTTACAACAATCATTTCATGTGTTGTTTCCTTGTGTGTTGGTTTTACCTAGCACTTATATTTCATCAAACATTTATTGGGTATACTTTCTAAAAAAGATTTTATTTATTTATCTTTAGAGGGGAAGGGAAGGAGAGAGGAAGAGAAATATCAATGCATGGTTGCCTCTCGTGGGTACCCTGCTGGGAACTAGCCTGCAACCCAGGCATGTGCTGTGACTGGGAATCAAACCATGATCATCTGGTTCGCAGGCCCACTCTCAATCCACTGAGCTACACCAGCCAGGGCTAGGGTATACTTTTAATGTTTTACCTATATCCCAAACACATAAGACAGTGCCTGACAAGTAATAAGGACTTCATAAATATCTGTTAATAATTCATTCTGTTTTCAAAATGACCACAAAAGAAAGTGTCCACGTTTTAAGGATGAAGAATTTGATGGAAGCTTAGGGGCGTCTGTCAAAAAATGCATTATCATATTCCTACATGAAGAGAAAACTTCTTTTATTAAAACTGTTCAAAGCATATTGTTTTAATTTAGGGAGGAATTGATATCTTTAAAACTAAGTTATTATGCTAGCTGGGTTTTTAATGGCAACTGACAGAAGGCAAGCCCAGGTAACTCCGGCAGACAAGGAATGGTGTGGGGAAGGAGGTAAAGGAGAGTGTGCAGAAATGGTGAACTGAATAGAGAATAGGTTCAGAATGAAAGAGCAGGATCTAAGGGAGGCAAGACCCTACTGCATCCTCGGGGGCAGGGGGTGTGCAGAGGAAGCCACCCCTGGTGTCCTTCCCACTGCACCCTGGCTCCACGCTATGGGACTCTACACCCTGTTGTCATTCTGGCTTCAACACTTCTTACAACTCTGAGCCACTTCCGAAAGCATTCACAGGCTGGTGCCCGCCTGGTAGAGCCTTCTCACGTGTCTGTATTATAGATGCCTGTTTGTGCAAGATGGGGTTGTGCCTCTATCCCATCTTGGTAACCCCCAAATAAGAAGAGTAGTAAATGAACCAAATAGCAAATTTCCAATACAGTTACATGTGGCTAATCAGACCCTATAAGCTAGACCAGCATTGCTGACCTCAAATGACAATTAATTAGCACTTGCAGCAGACATGAGAATGTAGAAAGTGCTTCCACATAAATGATCCTTTAGGGTAGGTGTAATCGCTCTTTTCATTTCATCTTGAGAAAACCACAGCTTAGGTAGGTCACTGACCAGAACAAGAACACAGAAAAAGTCAGTGAAGGCGGTCATTTTACAACACACTACATTTCACTCTATATTGAAGTTCAGGGAAGATAAAACATTGATTCAATCAACGATAGAACTAAGTTTTCTTTAGTTAGAACCCTGCTTCACAACTCCTCTCATCTAAGTGCACATGTGAAAAAATGATCATTATTGTACTTATTTCTGGGGTCCATGATCGAGGCTACTCAGGGAACTCCCACCCATATACACCCACACCCTATCAGGCTCCACAGCAAGCTGAGGGCATCAATAGATAAGATCATCCTATATGGGAAGCTCTGACTTTAAAAAATAGCTATACGGAAACAGTTTTAAAAAGCACTGCATAACCATTGTTTTAGGGAGAATATCATCCACAGACACAGCCCATGACCAGGGAAAACTTCCCCGACACTAATTTCATGCCTGCTATGGACCAAACTGGGTCGTACGGGCAGAGAGAGGCAGGTTTACACATTTGAGGAGTTCAGGTTCTATAGGGGAGACAAAAAAGTTAACAGAAAATTACTGTGCAGTGTGATGTGGCCGCAAGTCAAAGGATGCTGGCGGCCCCCAGGAGCTGGAGGAACCAAGAACAGACTCTCCCCTAAGGCCTCTGGGGGGCGCTCCTCCCTGCTGATGCCTTGATTGAGGTCCAACGATACTGACTTCACACGTCTGGCCTCCAGATCCGCGAGAGAATATAGTTCTGTTGTTTTAAGCTGCTGAGTATGCGGCCACTTGTTGCGGCTTGAGCTCTAGTGTGGTATTGCCAGTTTGGGAGTGCTGTTGCTCAGAATCTCCATCCCTGCGCGGCCCCAGGTTAGGGTTCCCCAAGGTGACCTTATGTGATCTGAAAGATCCTCCCACAATCGTGAAAGTTCTTGTTTGTACAGTAAATTTCTTCATAGACACAGTAGTTTCACTTTCCTGATTGGATTTTGACTGATCCATGTATGTGAGCTGATCTAGGCTTTAGCCAGCTAGGCCTCAGTCAGCAAGGCCTCAGCCAAATGCACCTGGAAGGAGAAAAAAGCTACAAGCAAAGGCAGGACAGGAGAGAGCTGGGGAAGCAGACTGCGGCGGCTGCGCGTGGGGGTTGAGAGAAAAGAGAGAGCAAGAGGACTCCCAGGTTTCTGGCTTGAGGTTGCAGGTGGGGTGGGAGGTACACATTAGTTTTCTATGGTTGGCATAATGAGGTGCCACAGAGAGTCTTCAATAACAGAACTGTATTATGTCACAATTCTAGAGGTCAGAAGTCTGAGATCAAGATGTCAGCAGCGCCATGTCCCCACCGGAGAGGCTCAGAGATGATCTGTCCCAGGCCTGTGCCACAGCTTCCGGTGGTTTGCGGGCCATCGTTGGTGTTTCTTGACTTGTAGAAACATCACTCGGATTTCTGCGTGCAGTTCACAAGGCGTTTTCCCTGTGTGCGTGTCTCGGTGTGATCTATTGGGCTTTATATTAACTGCTCACCTAATCGTCCATACCTATTGATATCAGTAGACCATATGCCCCGTGATGAGAGGGGCTGGCTCTATTTGGTTTCCATGATGCCTCTAATACCTGGCCCTTCTCAATCAAACTTCTATGGCCACATGAATATACCAGTTAATTGAACTTTGATTATTCATTATTCCGGGGCTTGGAAACATGTCAGAATTATTTTAGGAGGAGCAGTTTGGTTCTGCCCATGGATGTTCTGTGGAAGGGTTTACAGTGACCTCTTTGCTCATGGGTCCTTCTGAGTCTCCACGTTAAAGAAGTGGAGTCAAGCTGAATTGGACATGTGATGCAGACATCTGCAATGCCAGGTATTTGTCAGGGAGCATAAATACTTACTGAAATATCTGAAAGAGAATCTGTGGAGCATTCCTTCAGGGCTAAACCCACACATGCCTCTAGATAAACTAAAATACATCATCAGGTTTAGCCAAAGCATTAGAATCCTGCACACCTGGAACAAGGCTGCAGGGCTTCCTGTAGAAGATCTTTCACAAACTTCGTTTGGATAGAAACAACTTTGTAGCAACTCTGTAGAATTTCTAATGCTGTCTAACTCAATTAGATTCACCGTGACAATTTTTTGAGGATATTCATCCCTACATTGCATTGTGACCCCTTCTTGGTGACCCATGGAACAATATCAAATTTCATATTCTAGTTCTTATGGAAAATGTTTATTTTTATCATACTAAATCTTCGTTTCTTAACCTAAAAAATAAAACCAGTCATTTTATCTCCACCACAGAGTTTGAGGCAAGATAAAATGGAGTAATACCTCCAAGACGCTTACTTAGCACAGTGCTTGGCACATAGGTAATAAGTATTGACAATTTGTCACCATCACCATCCTCAATTCATCATCACCGTCACCTCATAGTGTCTTCTTCCGTATTTATGATTGGAAAACCCCAATGCACGTGCCCGAACTCCTGTGCCAACTAAAACTATTTGTGGACAAAATGACCTTACCTACATCTTAATTTTCCACACTCTCACTCTTCCCTTGAACCAGTCTTCCTGTTTACATAGTTCTGAGTACATTTGTGTTTCTGCCTCGAGATGCTGGCTTCTGACGTCTGCAGAACAAAGCACGCTATGAATACCTGCACCCACACCGGCGATCGTTTTCCAAGGGCAAAGACGCACCAGAGGGAGGTGGGATGAGAGACTCAAAGGGACAAAGCAGGAAAGATCCCCACGTTCTGAATCTCAGCTTGAAGCCTTGTTTTCTCTAGAAGGCCACCAAAGCTTCCCTTTCTCCAAATTTCTACGCCCTCCCTTTAAAGAGTTCAGGATGGGTTTTACCACATTTCATGCTACTTATTGTTGAAACGAAAGCTTATCTTCTTATTGAGCACAAATAACTGCGTGGAGGGGAGGAAGGGCCCTGGGCAGACAGACCACAGCAGCTGGAGAGAAGAGGCTGCCTGGGGGCGCTGTGGACCACCCGGGTGACCTAGATAGCGCAGGGGGAACTGACAGAAGCAGGGGTTTTAACACTACTTTTTAAGGAAGAAAAAGACAATTTCTCTTTATTTCCCAAAGTAGCTGTGATGAATCTGTGGGGTTACGAAGAGCGAGCAGCCAGACACAGAGGCCTTGAGAATGTATGGCTCTGCATGTATGACTGACACAAGGTCATCAATACATTCATGAGCCTCAGGCTGTATACCCTTGAACACCCAAGGCACCCCCTGCCTCCCTTTTTATGCCCTATGGCCTCAGAAGCCACGTAAATGAATTTTGGGGCTGCAACCTGACCCCCATTTCTCTACAGAGACTGGCTTTTTTCTGCGCCAACCACTGTAGCTGCGTATCTTTCCACCCTCGCCATTACCATCCCCACCTCTGGCTTTACACTCGCATGGTCCCTCATTTGCATTTGACTCCAAAACCTATGCCTTGGCACCAGAGAAGTGGAAAGCCCACATGGAATGCTTATGCAAGCAACCGCTCCACTGCTCAGCCTTCGGGTGTATGGGCCCCCATGTTCGGTGCCACCCCTGGAGCCCTGCCCAGTTTCCCAGGATAGACCGGTAGGGATGTCTGGCTTCCTGCTGAACTCTGAGGTGGAGGTGGCTCCTTAATACTCTTCCTTCACAGAAGCTGCTGCGTGCTAAGGGGCGGGCCCAATTCACTGGCACAATCTGTCCAGTTCTGCAGGACAGCAGTCGTGCCAGGGACGTCTTTTACATACATTCTCCCCCACCCCAACACCCATTATCCCCATCTAGAGGCATGTCCCACACTGCTTTGTAAGGGCCCCATAAAGCAGACTGGAGAGCAGAAACAGAATCACGATGTTCCTTACTTGCCCTCAAAGATTCCAGTTGCCAGAATTACCCTTGTCCCTGCACAAAACGTCTTGCCTACCCACTCTTGGTATTTAAATGAAAGCCATAAACAAGTAAATAAATCCAGGCAAGATTTCAAATTTGAATGCAGGCTGTTTGATAGAAAAATACTGAATTCCAATTTGGGCTTTAATTCAGTCTCCTTTTGCTCTTAAAAGAGAAAAACAAAACCCAACACATTTTCTCATCAATTTGTGCAAAGTCATTCTCACCTGCCCCTCTCGGGACCGGGAGGATTAATGGCTCCTATTTCCTAACGATACCCGGTCTCTCCCTGGTACTGAGTTAAGGATATGGACCCATTAGCTGCAAATGTGGCTCCAGTGGCCTTAAAGGATTAATATGCCTCCCAAACCCCACAACTGACTGGGGCAAATCTGGATGAATGAGTTACTGGGCTAATTAGTTAATCGAGAACGATGAGAAGTCTTGTTATTTTGTACTTTGTTAAATACTGGAGGATTAACAAGTGCAGGGAGTAGATGCCAAGAGGGTTTGAAAGAGGTTAGGTGATCTCGACACACAATCTTGGCTCTTGTCAACAAACTCTGGTCCAACCTCTCCTAGGGGAGTGAGGGGGTGACACCATTCATTACATCCCAAGGGTACTTCCGTTAACCAAAACAGGTGGAAATAGATGGAAATCCATCATGTAGAAGTCCCTCCCCCATGAGAATGCCCGTCCCGAAGTAAAATACAGAGTCAGGGTGGTAGAAGAATGGTCAGTTTCTGTGTCATTGAGTAAGAGACCCTATCCTGATGTTCAATCTGCTGGATGCAAAGAATGATGAAGAACTTTATAGTGAGGCTTTATAATGCCACTTGCAAGTATGGTTTATGTGAGAGACAGTGAAGAGAGCAAGGGGAGAGTATTGGAAAATATGAATATTCTGTAAGTAAGAATGAGGTGAGACCAACACAAGGCATCTGGGTCGTGGATGCCATTAACAAGGGGGAGGTTGTTGGAAGATGTTCAGATCATTAGTTGTGATCAGAGACCATACAGCTCAGACAACATGTTTCTTAGGAGAGAACTTTAAAATTGTGCAAGCCTCTGGAAGATATGGAAATGTGTTCAATCCCTTAGCCTACCAGTCCATTTTGAAAAATTGGAAATCCCACACAGAGCAGCCACAGACTAAATGATAGATAATCAAGCATTCCTGGTACCCCAGAAAGCATGGTGTATTTAAGACTCTTGCCAACAAAGTAGATCATCAGAATTTTGGGGAAAAAGGATGTATGAAGAACAGCTGAAAAGTTCTCCTTAACAAAGTAAGGTTTTGATACAAGGGAAAATGACTTCAAAATGGAACATACACAAACACAAATGTGCAGTCGCAGATACTGTGCCTAATATACTCCTTGAAAGATAAAGTAGACCTCCTTGGTTGTCTACGCAATAGTTATCTTTTTCGCATGGGGTCAAAGCCCTGGTTTCCTTCTGGTTTCCAACCCTCTCTCTTTCCCCACGAATCAGGTAGACCCTGGTACATCTCAGCCATTTGAGAGGGGCCCTGCACTGCCAAGGTGGGTGGTTTACAGGTGAGCAGGCAGTTTTGTTCAGGAGGTGAGAGGATGCCTCCTGGAGGGCTTCTGAAAGTTTTCCTTCCAGGTAAGTTTCCTAAGTCGGAAGTGCCCCCTTCGGCAATGCTGGGTGGTGCCGTGCTTTGGTGCGCCTCTATGCCTGCATCAGCCGTCTTGCAGTGAGAAGGAGAAACAGCTTGAGATGAACCCAACACAAAGGACAGCAAAGCAGAGAATTCGAAGGAGCTTGGATCCTTACGACTTTCTTGGGCTGCTGATCTTACTGTGACAGAATGCGGGGGTTCCTTTACATTGAGATGATACATCTCATTTTTTCCCAGTTGAATGGAGTTCTCTGTTGCTTGCAGCAAAAGGCACTCTGCAACCCCCCTCCTCCCCAAATGGCCATTTCCTGACCCCAAATTCCACTTTGCTCTAGAAAGACTGAATAGAATATTGTACGTCTATTAAGCACACCTGCAACAGAGTGAGACATGGGGTGGGATCCTGACTCTATCACCGACCGTGTGAACTTGAGTAAGTCTCTGACACTCTCTCAGCTTCAAGTTTCTGTCTGTAAAGTGACAATATCCACTCACTTTGAGGGCTCTTAGAAGTTCCTGTAAGAGAAGGCATGCAAATTCTACTCAATAAATACTATCTAAAAATATAAACACACATACCCTCGGAAAGCAATTCTAACAGATATTTTCAAATAGGTAACAAATTCATGAGAAAATAAACACTATTCAAGCAGCAGAATAAATAAAACTAGAAAGACACATGGTATATTGGACAACATCAGAGTATGAGACTTAAAGTGTGCTTTTTTACATCTAATCTAGGATTAAGTGCAAACATATTGGTATTTTTCTCGGATCTCTTAAAAACCTAGAATCTGAGGGGAGGGCCCTTAAGAACCTAGGATCTGAGAGGCACTCAGTTGCAGGGTCCTTGATACTGCCAAGCACGTATCAAACAAGACTGTGATGAAGCAGCTAGTAATACACACAAGTAGGGCCGGTATAAAGTTGAATATGCTAAACAAGAAGCCAAGAGAAGAAAGTGTTCATGAAGAATACAGTTCACAGCAGTGTTGAATGCTCCTAAGAGACCAAGTGTATAAGAACAAAGATGAGAACATATGGATGTCAGTAGAGAAATTTGAAACGATGACTATATACCTTTTATATCTTACTAGAGCAAGAGAAAAAGAAATACAGCAGTGACTAGAGAGCCACCAAAGGTGTTTTTTTTTTTGCTTTCTTTTAACATATCAGCTGCTAGATTATGTCCATGTGCTGATAGGCCGATGCACTAAAGAGGGAGAAATTGATGGAGCAAAGAGAAGGAAGATAGACGATCACAAGAGTGAAATTCTTGGGAAGGAGAGATATTGACGAGACATTTTGCCTTAGTAGGAGCTGGGAAACTTTCCTCACTATATTGTAATAATATAGGCCAGGTGAAGTGCACAGGCAGATGCAGGTTTTTCGGTGAATTTGGTGATGGGAAGACGAGTGGATTTGTATCTCTTGGCTTTCATCACGAACAATAGACAACATGACGTAAAAGTTAAAGGACAAAGAGTCTCCCAGAAATGGAAGTCACTTATAGTTAACCTTGTTGTAGTTTCAAAGTTTTGAGCTCGGGATAAAAGCACAGGATTCTGAGAAAGAATAGATTTGACCTCTCATTAGAAAATACTTGAATTCCTCAGACATTGAATTACTTGGATGAATAGCTCCTTTGTAATAGATGCTGTATGAATACCTTGGGTCAGGATAGTCATGAACTTAACAGAAAAATCAATTCTCTAACCGTCGTCTAACTAGTTGGTGGCAGTACAATGGGGCAGAAAGGAAACACTCCGGGGTCCTGAGAAGTGAGGTGCACTCCCAGCTTTAAAAGTAGCACACGCCACCCAATGTTGGGTCAGTGCTTTATCCTCTCAGCACTTGAGTTTTCCTACCTACATCTAAAGTGATTATGAACCCTAGCTGGTGTAGCTCAGTGGATTGAGCGCGGGCCTGTGAACCACACGATCGCGGTTCGATTCCCAGTCAGGGCACATGCCTGGGTTGCAGGCCAGTTCCCAGCAGAGGACTCACGAGAGGCAACCATACATTGATATTTCTCTCCTTCCCTCCCCCTCTAAAGATTAATAAATAAAGTACTTAAAAAATAAAGTGATTATGATAATAATTTGCATCTAATGTATTTGATATGGAATTCAAATTGCATAATAATAATTAATAATAATATCCCTGAGAGTAATACAGGCTATTATTTACTGGGTGTCTACTATGGAGCAGTAATTATGAATTTATTACGTATACTGTTAGGGGATGAATTGGACCCCTTCCCCGCATTTGTACATTGAAGACCTAATGTTTGGTATCTCAGAATGTGTCTATATTTGGAGACAGGGCCTGGATGGAGGCAATTACATTAAAATGAGGTCATTAGCATGAGTCCGTTTCCAATACGACTGGTCCTTGTAAGGAGAGACAGAAGGGGCACACACACACACACACAGTGAAAAGACCATATGAAGACAGAGAGAAGGTGACCATCTGCAAGCCAAGGAGAGAGGCCTCAGGAGAAACTGCACCTGCTGACACCTTGACCTTCAAGTTCCAACCTGCAGAAATGTGAGGAACAAATTTCTGTTGCTTAAGCCACTAGGAAAGTAATACAAGATTGGCATTATTATCCTCATGTTACAGTGAGGACACTGACACTTAGGATAAGTGACTTCCTCAAGGCCACACCCACCAGGTATATTCTTACACACTGTATGTCAGTTATAGGATCACCCTTCAAGGTAATTGTGAAACACTGAAGTCAGAGAAACACAAATTTTAAACAAACCCTTTGATTTGTCCCATAATCACACTCTTAGATTCCTAGCTCACATGTTATGATTCATAACTTTTTGCCCTTATTAATTTCCAGAGTCCTAGCACCAAACTCTCTTCACGGTTTAGCAGAATTTTGAACATCTTTCTTATTGCACCTTTTATTGGTCCCTCATGGCAATCCTATCATTCAAACTCAATTAACCAGGTTGTTTATTCCGTCTGCCTTTGTTCCCACATCGGCGGGGATCACTGGGGGCAGGGGGCGCGGGTTGCGGTGTGCTGACTCTGCCATGAGGTGCTTCAGCCAGGACTCCGAGCAGACCCTGTTACCAGGACGGCACTGCAGTCAGGTGGCGCCCGTGTCAGTGCGGCCAGGACCTCGAGGCTTTGCAAACACCTGTGCTCTCTGCTCCCCCCCCCCCCCCGCCCCGCAGCATTTCACTTCCGTTAAAAGTGGAGCCTCAGATCTCCCTTGCGCATCCGTGCCTGAGCCCTGGGTGACTTTCACGTGAAGGGTCAATAAATACAATTAAATGGCTCAGCCAACTGGATCTCATTCTCCAAGTGTCTTCCCTGGGAGGGCCAACCCTCTCTAGCTCATAAATAGTTTTTTTTTAAACAGAAGGGCTTCGAAAGGTTGTGGATGTCTTCAGCCTATTGATTTGCATAGTTTAATGTTTGGCAACTTGTACTCAGTGTTCTTAGCCTCATAAGAGCACGTCCTTACGTGCAGAAAGTTAACAGATAATGTTCGCTGCATTATTCACCTGTCCAGTGGTCCCCTACCGAAGAAATGGTCACCTGCCCAGCTTTCCTCCTAGGCAGGTAATAACGGCATGGACCATTAGAAAATAAATGTGAGGGAAAAATAGTGGTAGCTCATTTCCGGAGCAACTATTAGACGACAGGCATCTCTTCGTGTATTCTTGCAAACCTTAGCCCTATTTCTTGCAATAACCTGGTAAGCTGCCCATGATTCCTTCTCCCTCACTGTCAAGAGAGCCAAAGCTTGGTGAATTGAAGTAATGTATCCATGCCCTCAGACTGTCTCTCCATCTCCAAGCCTTGTGTCTTTTCCCTCTGTTAAATTTTCTCTCAGTCAGTCATCACTGAGCGAGACAGTGATTCCAAAACATAAGTTTTCTTTAAAAAGTTACCTTTGAAACTTTATTAAGTGGAGTGGCACTTTCTTACGTCAACAGTCTGAGTCGCTGTCCTGCTTTAGAAGTCTGGGCGTTCAGTCACCCTTGGGGTTGTTGGTTTATTGCCATATCATTCAAAAGAAGTGGCAGCAGGGTTCATTTTAAAAATTTCTTTTGCGTCTGAGGTTTTGCCAAGATCTGTTTATCGCTGTCTTGTGGGAAAGGAAAATATGATGAAGCTTGAAACATTCAAATGTGAAGTTCCCCCCCTTTCCTATTCAAATAAGGGCGAGCAACAAACCAAAAGGCAAGATGACATTCCCAGTGATTGACTTAGACAAACTAAAGGCTGAATAAATGCCGGATACATTAGCTGTAGTGACTGACGCTTAAAAGATGTGAATCTCAATGTTTCAGAAAGGAAACAGACAGATTAGAAACAGTTCTTCTCTCCATACTAATGGTAACAGCCAGGATTCTGATGATGGTGCTTTGGGCGTGTGTTGCCTTTTTCCTTCCCACCTTCTCCAAGCCATCAGTAGACTTATCAGGGAACAAAGACTAGGGCCAGACGTGTATCCTGAGTCGCACTGGCTGGACCACTGAGCTTCCTCCCCAACAACCAGCAGCAGTGCCTCTGGAAAGGGCAGCTCCTTGCCTCTTGGTGGAGATGGCAAAGGAGAACTCGGTCATACGCTTGTTGCCATGGGGATAGAAGTCAGGAAGAGAGCTGCTCCACAAGAACCGGTCTCCCAACACGAAACCTTTCCCTTTAGTTATGATTCCCCTTGGGCTCTCTGGAAACCAGGCTGAAAACACTTCGCAAAAAGTCAGAACTTCAATGAATAAGAGCATAAGCCTGAAACACTTTTTTATAGGGACATCCTTATTGTAATTTTGCGTGAAAATATAGAAGGCAGATGTTAACGAATGAGTGATGGAATCATCACGCTTACACATTTGGGGGAGTTTAACGGTGAAGACAATGAGATTGCGATTCAGAGACCAGCTGCAAATCCTGCTTAACCTCTTTTGTCCCCTCAACTTTATGACGGAAATAATAGTGTTTAATTTAGAGAGCTTTTGGAAGAATTAAGGGCCAAAATGAATACCAAGCATTTTTCAAGTACTTGGCACACGGGCAACACTAAAATCGGAAGACCTTAATATTAAAGTTGATTACTAATACTATAATAGTGTGATGCCAAGAATGGGAAATTATGTTGTCGAGTTAGAGAAGCAGGTTTGTAAGACTATGGACTTCCAGAGACAGTAAATAGGATAGAAAAGAATGAAGGGTTTGAGAGATAATAAAAGGGCTGGTGCTAGCATGACTTTGATATACATAGATATTTTTTTGAGGATGGGTGTTTTAAAAGAGACTAAGCTGAACGTTTTTTTCAGACCACGCAGCAGGGGAATTCAGGTGAAAGACCCAGACGCCAATCAATATGCTTTGCCAAAAATATAAATAAGAAAATTCATCAGCTGGAAGAAGCATCGCTACCATGGGCATGTTGCCTCCATCTGGAAGAAAAATGCTAGAAAGAAACTTAATATTCATGACGGACACATTTTCTTTCTACTGTCAGTCAGCTGGAACCAAAATACACAGCTGGTTAGAAAGCCTATCTCTACCTCATGTTTCATCTGATGACATTATACATCAAAGCAAGAACTGTGGGCTGAAACAACACTCTTCATCCTAGTTTATTTTTTCAGAGGTCAGCACAAATGACCGCAGGCTGCCACTGTGGGTCCTGTCTCCTTTTTTCACCTTTCAAGTTCTCATCAGAAGTCGACACCAGGATTCAAGAAGAGAAGTCCACTGATCCGCTCCCCGAAGAAAGGTAGGAAAAAAATACACGCTGAAGCCAAATATTGATATCTTATTTGCAGGCAAAGTAATTTGTCAAATGAAAGATTTATTTTTGTTTGCAGAACCTTGAAGTTATGTGGCGATATCTTAAAATACATCTCTTGGACACTTGGCTATAAATATTCAGGATATCTAAATGTTGGAAAGAATCTTTATTATTAAAATACGGCCATTTTTTTATAGATTGTAAATTTTTAGAGTCATATCCAATCTGGCCTTATACAATTTCCTAGAATTGTAATCTGCATGCAGGAGTATTTATCAGACAGTTTCACACACACACAGAACTCACTTGCCTAATTCTGAGTGCAGGGCTATACATTTTCATGTAGGTGAGTGTCTAAAATTTTACTGTTTAATGTGTCATCGGGGATAGAAATAAAGTGAACTGACATGTGAAGGAAGACACTGAAGTGTCTAATCTCTTCAGAGAAAGAAGTCCAGTGGCCCTCTGCTGCTAGCCAGAGAGAGGAGAATGGGCCATCGAGCTATATCAGCAGAAGCGAAAGGAATCAGGTAAACGCATGCCTGTATCTTCCCCGAGGACCGTGTCCCTTCTCAGTGTGTTGCTGTGGTCAATCAATAAGAAAATATCTGGGTGACGACAAAACTAAGGTAGAAAGCCATATTATCTTTAAACAGTATTTTATGAGGAAGGCAATTCATAGAACCATAATAATATCCTTAGTCCTTCTCAAAGGATAACTTAAAACTAGCGTAGAAGTTCCAGAGTATTGTAGTGGAAATAAATCCCTAGCTCTCAGGCCTTTTGAGAAATTGATTGTAGCTTTATATGTTTGGCTTGCTACGGAATGGAGCCGACTGTAAAGATCCCCGGATGATGAAGTGTGGCTCTGATCCTGCGGTACGAGAGATTTAATTAGACATCGAATGCGCGACGCCTAATGACGGTTGTTTAAATTACCAAGGCGCACACTGCGGTTCTCTGGCCCACACGCCAGAAGGAAGCATGAGGTAAAAATCCCTCATACATAATGGGATGCAGAGAAATATCATGTTATCACCGGAAGGCTCACAACTCACGAACTCTTCTTCCCTAACGTCTGGGCTGTTTTGCATTTCACAGATGACTGTTGTTTCGCCTCTGCCTCCCATGAACCAGGTCCGTTCATCATCTCCTCGATCAATTTAACACCTTGGCTAATTCACCCCAGAATAACGTTTCTGTTTATAGAAGTCTAGTTTCCGTGGGAAGCACCCAGACCCCCGGAGTATCCAGGGAAGCAACAATAAGGGGCACTGGAATCAAGAGGTGAGCCTCTGCCATACAAGCTCCCTGCCCTCTCCCCTCCTGTCCTGGCCCTCACTCCATCTGCATCTGGGCAGGGGAGAGGGGGGAAGTGGTGATTAGAACCCTGCTGCGTGCAGCTGTGCTTCTCCTGTTGAAGTGGGAGGGTCAGAGAGTGTACCTCATTACCATGATGGGTGGACTGCAAAGCAAAAAATAATGTGAGACGAATACTTTCAACCACAGGTTGGAGCTACTAGGGTATGTCAGTGAGACGCAAAGTCTCTGGCCTCTCAGAGCAATGCACCTGGCCTCGCTTCCCCCCATCCTTCTCATGTACAACACATGGGCTGCACGTGAAGACAAAGAGAAGTGACTCTTGGTCATCTCAGCAAATTGGTGTGGTGCCAGGAGGGAAGGAAAACCTGCTGATTAGAGAAGGATTGATGACTGCACACGTTTTCCAGGTATAAACCATCTGGACAGGTGTCTTTTAACTGAGATTAATAAACATATGTTGCCGCCAGAGTCTCATTATAAGAGGCATGGTAACAGAAAGTCAAAATTTTCAAGTCAAACCGCCAGGCTGCTACAGGGCAAAATCTCCCCAGAGAAGCAGAGTCGCGCCAGCTCGGCTAGGACGGGTTGCTCTTGCTGCCTGTGAGATGCGTGTGCCCACGGTAAATCGTCTTCTTCCTTCCTGGAAACGTGAGCACGAACAAGAGGTCTCTCTGTCCAGCCCAAAACACAGGCTGTAAAGTCTCTTCTCGGGGGCGGGGGGGAAGCCTATGTTCACCTGGACCAAAGCAACGTCCCCACCTCTCCTCTAAGTTAATTCCCAAAGCCGAGCATTTCAGAGGCTTTCCTCGGAAATTGGTGGCCAGGGAGCTGGAAAGATCAACAGCTTCACTGGGCAACGACACAGGAGTTGAACACCATGGTGACAAATGCAGGGAGTGTTCCGTGGAACACCACAGGGAAGCAGACACCTCACACGCAAAACGCGGTCTCTCCCGCCAGGCACACGTGGGCCAGGGCCGAGGGCTCCCAGGGGGCCGTCTGAGTCACGGTTCTCGTTCCACACCTGGGATCCAAGTGTGTTTCCGGTCTACAGCTCATGTGTGTGAACCTATCACTGAGCTATCACCGAGCATTAGTCCAAGTCTCAGTGTGAAACTGTGGGCAAGCTCTTTTCACAAAGGCCAGCTGCTTAGAAAATGGTATGTCACTTGCTTGAACTTGTAGGACAGTAACAGTTTATTGTTCACTTAGGATGAAGGGCTATGTGTGTCTATGTGCACATACATATTATACACACGTATATAGATATAGGCCTATTTATGTGCATGTATAATGCAACATATGTTAATATATATACGATATGGTTGTATATGTTATTTATGTATAAAAATACATAAAGCTACAGGGAATAGTAACCATATTATTTGGCCTCATAAAACAGCTATGGCCCTCAGCAAGGGCTTACTGGAAGGCACCATGAACTTAAAATAGTCATCAGGAGCACAACGTCAGAGACCTAAAATCCATGCTGTTACAAAAAAATGGCACAAACTATGAAAGCAGATGAAAGAGGAGGAAAGAGCAAGGAAGGGGTGAGCGGTGTCATGGTGTCAAAGTAAAGCCACTCCTTCTGGCTCGACCTTGCCGCCCACACCAAGAGTTTTTATGGGAGAATGAGAACGGATGCCATCTTCCCCGATTACACATATTATCATCACTTTTTACAGCCTGGCCACTCAACTTCACTCCCTGTGTCAAGTCTGATTGCCTGGTATGTTTGCCTGGACCTCGGTGTTGAGAAGGATTCTGAAGTTGCATCCAGGCTTGGAGAGATCAGGGACCCCCAACAAATAATATCTGCCGTGGCTATAAGACAGGGAGGGGCTCATTACCCACCGTATTCTTGCCACTTTGCACTTCATAGGCCCTTATTAAATATCTATTTACTATGGGGAGTAAGGAATGAAATATTAGCATACAAGGTGCCAAAGAGACCAAAGGTCAGAACGTAGAGGCTAAAAAAGTCAGCACAGCCCAGAGAAGCTTCCCACTGCTGGGATGCCTGAGTGTGGGACCAGGGCAGTCCCTGGGGCAGTGGGGTACCGCTCTGTGTGGTGCATGACTTTCTGGCTTCTATGCTGTATTTCCGAAGCTGGTACAGAATACTACGGAATGTAAGCCGTGACTGAAAAATAAAAATATTTAAATACAGAAAAAATAGAAATTCAACAAGGTGCAATACCTTGAAGACATTGGTAACTGCCTGGGGAAGTCGTTTCTCAACCTAAGACAATCGCAAATCACATCACAAAACCTGAGGACCTGGTACTCAAAGTGACCATTAAGAGCTAAAGAAAGTAGCTTCCTCAGAGCAGCATCTACTATCACCAGCAGTATCAAGGAGGAAAAGACCTCTAAACATGCTGTTTCATGAATAAAATAACAATTTAGGGAATCAAAGTGTGTATGTTCTCTTATAATACTAAAGGAAAAAATTTTAAGGTGAAGGAGTGGTAGATTCAAAGGAAAGTTAGGTGATGATTTATCTGAGTTTCATGAGAGAATGACTTCACGAGATAGCCAAAGTCACTGCGAATCAAGGTGGGATGCCCAACTCGCCCGTGGACACAGCTATCGAGCTGTATTATGGAATCGGCAATGCATGGAACCCAGAATCGTGTGTTTGATTATGTTCTCAAGGGATTCTGGGGCGTGGTGTTGCAAACAAACAGTGTGTTATAGAATGTCTTCTGAAATCCAATTTGGACAGGGGATATTTTGTAGTAAATAAATAAAAACCATGTCTGCATGATACCTGAATCAGTCCTTAGCATGCAGCAGAAGCTAAACAAATATAGGTTAAATTTGCATCGTAAGTCAGAGTGCCTTGGGTTTCCTTGTTTTATATTTCCCCATTCCAACAATTGTTGTAAGTATAGCATAGAGCATGGGACTTGACCTGTAGTCAGGACTTAGTACACACTGGTTGAAGTTGAATACTGAGTTAGTTTTCAAGACTTTCTCACTCTATGTATCAGCCTCATTGAGTTCATTCTTGGGCCTTTAAGATTCTACCCCATGTCGAACAGCGAGTGTTAAGTGTTGCATATAGTGGAGAAGATGTGCATGTACGAGCGTGTGAGTGTGTGTCAGTGTGTGCTCTATAATCCTCTTATGGAATTAGTTTCCAGGTACCGAGGCTACACTACACCACCCATTTTAAAAGACAGAAGTGCTCATCCACGCGTGGTCAGTCCACAGCAGCGTTCATCCGCCAAGGGGGATATGTACCGTCCCCGCCGCGCTCAGACTGGCCGCTTTCTAAAAAAAGACGAGATGCTCCGAATAGGAAAATCTGCCATTGAAAATTCCCAACAAAGCTGATTGTTGGCTTGCATGTCTTTGCTTAGACCTAAAACCAATATCCATTCTTACTGGTTTCAGAGCTTGTTTTAACTTAATGTGACGTGTTGGTCATAGTTTTAATCACAGCTGCAAAAACATAACACAACCATGCAAGTCTTTCCTGCGGTCCCAGCACTGGTGAAGACGGATTAAGTGAACCCTGCACGGTCCTTCCTACTGACTACAGTGAAGTATTTGATAGACTCCACGCAGCAACTACTTGAGGATTCTGAAAGATACGTGATAGTAAGCAGATGAAGGAGGGCAACAAATCTCAGTAGATCGTCAAACCAGAGGGGGTTTCTCTTCCCCGTGCTTTTCGCCTCCACTTCCTTCCAGCTTAGAGTCAAAACAGTGTGGAGTCCCAGCACCATGCACTGGACATGAACAGAAAAACATCCAACAGGAGCCCTCTTTTTGGCCTCTGAGGAGTGGGACAGAGGGCCCCAGTGGGCCAGAGAGAGTGAGGGGGAACTTCTGTTTCGTTTTGCTTGCTGTTGCTGCTCTCTCCTGCCCAAGCGTTCCAGTGAACCTACGGCTCAGGCAAGAGCTGAGAACTCTGAGCTGGGGAGCCTTGCCTTCTCACCAGGACCACTGTGGTCCTACCAGCAGGGAGGAGGGGACCCCCACTGCTTTTATGTTGCCACGTGGTCCCAGAGGCAGATGCAGTTACAAGAGGTGTGTGACAGAGGAAACAAATTCAGTCCTATGTTTCTCCCCACAGTACCGTGAAGGGGTGCTCTTGGGGGCAAGGGAGGATAAGGGAGATCCTAGAAAGGAAGGGTCAGGGAAAGTAACCCCATAAATTTGTGTAATGAACTCCTGGGCTCACCACCAAGCTGAAGCAAAAGACGAGGCATTGCCCACGTTGTAGCTGCGCAGCTCTGAGGAACCGGAGTGGCTCCGTTCTGACTGACCAAGACAATCAATGCCTTTTGGGCCAGTCAAACCGCAGAGATTTGGAGCCCTCATTTGCAGGAGGATGGACCAATCAGGAACCAGGGGCAGGAACTTCTGTCTACGTCAGCCAGCTCCCCACGGCCCTGAGAGTGTACTTTCCCCTTGCACTGAACACTGGGTTTCCCCCCCGCTGAGCTGAGACCCCTGAGATGTCTCCCAGGAGCAGAGCGGAGCCGCACAGAACTGAGCAGACCGACGCGGAGCAGAGCGGAGCCGCCAGGCCTGAGAGCTGCATGGCCCCAGGGCCGCCGCACCCCAGGGCTGCATCACCGCTGTGCTGTATCACAATCGAGTTGTTTTGCACTGAATAAAGTTTCCTTCTTCACCACCACACCCCAAACTGGGGGTTCCTGTTGGCACTGAATTGATGCCATGACCATTGGTTAACACAATGCAATGACAATGAGACAAAGAATTCAGTTTTTAAAATGGACAAAATCCTTGAATAGACATTTTGGCAACAAAAATATACAGATTAAAAGAAGCATATGAGAAGATTCTCAATATTATTATCCATTAAAGAAATGCAAATTAAAACCAAAGGAGATACCATTACATACCTACTTGAATGGCTAAAGTAAGTATGTACATGCGTACATACCTGCATTTATACATGCATATAAACATACATATCTAAAACATATAAATGAAAATGCCAAGACCTGGTAAGGATAGGAATCCACTATAATTTTCATACACCGGTGGTGAGAATGCAAACTGGTACAGCAACTCCGGGAAGTATTTTGCAGTTTCTTAACAAGCTAAATAAATATGCATTTACTGCCCCTGCAGTAAAGAGTGGCCTGATCTAGTCATCCCACTCTGGGGTATTTACTCCGGAGAAATGAAAACTTACGTTCACACAGAAATCTGTACATAAATGTGTTCAGCTGCTCAATCCATAATTGTCAAACGTTGGAGATGAGCCAAATGTCCATCAACAAGTACATAACTGTGGCACACTCATACAGTGGGATATCACCCATTAATAACTCGGAACAAACAATCTGTATACACAACAAATTGGATGGATCTCAGGAGAGTCATGCTAAGTGAATAAAAGCCCATTTCAAGGGTTACGTGTTGTATTATTCCATTCATCACGCTCTGACAAAACGAAGCTCCAGGAATGGAGAACAGATCCATGGGTATCAGAGGCCAGATTAGAGGAAAGCTTTGACCCAAAACCAGCAGCACAAGGACTTTTTCCGTGGCTATGAAACTGTTCTGGCCGTGGTTGTAGAGACTGTTAGGAGAATTACACATGTGCTAAAATGCACAGAACTGTACATCCTAAAAAGTCAACTTTATTGTATGGAAATTAAAAAAAACAACAAGGAATTGTCTTCCTCAATCATGTCAAATTTTCCTAAGTGTGTAGTGTTTTGCCATGCAGTGTGCATGTGGTATTTGTGTGTGTTTGTGTTTGCCTTTGTGTGACTCTATTCCTCTGTGTAACCCCAGTTGGAACACACCCTATGGGGGGAAACCAGAATATAAATTCTGCACAAAGTTATCTAATTAGTTGTCAATATTTATTGAGCCCCTATACTATGCCAGGAATCTTCTAGGTTCCAGGAATAGATGGATAAATAAAACAGATGTGTCGACATGAAGGAACTTAACAACCACGTGAGGAAAACAAGCAGTAAACAGACCCACAGCATAGGAGACACAGATTGATTATAGAAAGTGTTATCCAGGAAATAAACAGGGTGATGAGCTACAGAGGAGGGTGGGGCTGGGGGTCCGTCTGAGAGCTGAAGGATGACGATGAACTATCCACACTAAGTGCTAGGAAAAGAGGCATGCCTGCTGCAGGAAATAGTGAGTGGGAGGCAGCAGAGCTAAGAATATGTCCGGTACGTCCTGAGAACAAAAACGATGCCCCTGTGGCTGAAGTGGCGTGAAGGGCAGCAATGAGAGAGGTGAAGT
This sequence comes from Sturnira hondurensis, assembly GCF_014824575.4. Taxonomy (NCBI): domain Eukaryota; kingdom Metazoa; phylum Chordata; class Mammalia; order Chiroptera; family Phyllostomidae; genus Sturnira; species Sturnira hondurensis. Next base: position 11,849,160 of record NW_028082350.1, on the reverse strand, counting down.
GGCCACGTGGCAGAGCCTCCTAGGTGAGAGCACAAGGGCTAACTGATTTTAAGAGCAATGGGAAGGCATTGTTTGCTGCTCTTGTTATTGTTTGTTTGCTTTTTTGAGGTAAGGGAGTGGCCACAGTTAATCAATGTAACCAGTGGTTACATTGTCAATGTGACCTTTGGAAAGTACTTTAAAAAAATTCCTTATTTATTTTTAGAGAGTGTGTAAGGAAGGGAGAAAGAGAGGGAGAGAAACTTCAATGTGTGGTTGCCTCTTGTGCCCCTTCTGCTGGGGACCTGGCCCACAACCCAGGCATGTGCCCTGACTGGGGATTGAACCAGTGACCCTTTAATTTGCAGGCTGGCGCTCAATCCACTGAGCCACACCAGCCAGGGCTGGAAAGTATTTTTGATTCTGAATCTGTTTCTGCATAATTTAAGTGGAGTGTGATACCTACTGACAATATTTTTGTGAGAATTATGTATATATTGGTGTCTAGAATTGTGTAGGTTATAGCAGATGCTCAATAAAATTTGGCTTCTTTTCTTCCATATGCCTTGTACTCTCTGTGCATACGTGTCTCATTATCGTTTCTCTGTCTGTATGAGCCCTGAAGTTCCGTCTCCGTCTCCTGCCATTTCTTCTTTTGCTGACTGTGTCTGACCTTGGAAAGAGAATCTACACAGGTCCTCAAGCACAAGTGCAGTCAAAGCCTCTGGTTTCTTTGTTCGCTTGTGCTACTAGATTGGGAGGCAGGCAGCTCAGACCCTGTTTGTCTGAGGCATAGGAAAGGGCTGTGTTGGTAGCTCCCACCTGCTTGAAGAAGGTTGAATGTATTTCATGGGTTTCAGCTTTGTAGCCCATGACAGCGTCACTTCCACTGATCCCCACTGTTTCTTCATCGGCTAGAGATCAGATTATTTTGGAGAAGTGTTTTGGTTCCAAATTCTGTACTTCCACTCGAGCCCACATTGGGAGCAGGAGTAGAGGGCTGTCTCTTTGAGAACTGCCTTGGTCACTGACCGGTTTCCTGGAGGCTCTTTCCAGACCCACAGCACTAACATGCCAAAGAGCTTTTCCAGACACTGCACGCTCTCTCAGAAAGCATCCAATCCTTGTCGTCTTTTTGTTAGGCAAATGTTACAGTTTCATTGCGTGAAGCACTGTTTCTGTCACTTCCTTGAGGATCGGATAGACAGAAGGTATGATGAAATCAGAGAATCAGTTGGTGAAGTTCTACTTTTCACGTTCAATTTGAGGCACCTAATTTAGAGCTTCTTTAGGATAATATATAATGCCTATAAAACGCATTTTGCACAATGCCTTTGAGCCTACTGGTGAGCTGTCTGAAATAGAAATCCATTCCCCACAGACTCCTTGGCAAAGCCAAGCCGTTGTACGGACCCACAAGCAAGAGTAACATTATTTCCTGCTGTAGCTGAACCCAGTCCTGCGACGTTGCGCGTGCATGTAAGACTGTGTTTTAGCTTTGTTATCTAGCTCTGTCCCCTCCCTTGACAGAAATTAATAGGTTAAACTTTAAAAGTTACAAATCTTAAAAGCTTATTTCCTGAAGAGCAGGCTGCAATTCCTTCCTTTCTCCTTCTCTTTGCTAACTTCGCTTCCCGAAGCACCGACTTGCACCAGACAGGCTGGTGAAGGTGGTCATGTTCATTCTGCACGGGTTTGCACAGACGGCATTCATCTTTCCCCGGATCCTCACGAGGGGACAGAGCAGACATCGATACAAATAACCATGCAATTTACTCATTCCTATCAAAGTTCCTTTCTTCTCAGCAGGAAGTGAATCTCAGCTTCAGTCTCTAATCTCCCAGTACTGAGGAATCAAATGACTAACCCTGGAGCATCGGGGAAACCGTAAAGGTGTCCTGGCCCGCAGGGCTGGGCTGTCCTCTCCTCTTTCTATTGAGTCTTCAGGGTGATGTCAGGAAGCTCACTGGCTAGTGCTGGGGTGCAGCCTGAGGGAAGTTCCTGCAGACCAATGACAGACCGAATAGGATGGCTTTTAAGGCACCTTCTTCTCAGCCCAATCAATAACAGCTTAAAGTGCTCTTGCGATGCTGCAAAGTTCTTACCCACATTGCTTCTGGGCTCTGTTTCATCACATCTTGTCTTCTAGTCAACAGTTCTCCTTGCTAAGAACGGCCCTGTTCATCCCTCCGCAAAATAAATAAAAAATTGCTTTATATTGCCTCAAAGTGCCTGACACTCATTCATTGGCTCCAACCTGTTCATAAGGCTTCAATGCCTGAGCCCCTGATAGACTCTTCCTTTCACAGGGGAAAAGAAATGCCTTTATTTTTCCAGCTGCCCATAGTTACCGGTGGGGCGTGGGGGTGAGAGGAATCAGTGGTGGGATTTATAATCTCTTAATAGAACAACAGAAACCATTCTGATGTTCCAACCCAGAGACAGAGCGAAGACAAGGTGGAAAACGTCAGCTTGCTACAGGTGGTGGGACAGAAACGTGCCGGGTAAAGAAATGAAGAATTCAGCCAGCTTTCTGGATGGTTAGCTGGTGGGGTGTCAATGCCCCAGCGGGACCAGAGCTAAGAAAAGCAGTCACGACCCGATATGGTGACAAACTGGCCCAGCTCAGGAGCCCGGGGTCTTGCAACAGCTGCTGATTCCTAAGAAAGAAACGGTCTGAATACAGCCCTTGGGGGCTCAGAGCAGGGCCCATCCTGGGCTGTACATCCTGATTTTTATATTTTTGTGACATATTCATGAATCCACCTAAGGTTATTAACTCCTAGACTCTTTGTTCCTTCAACAAATAATGTTCTCTGCTTTGCCTTCATTTGATCACATGGTTTGAAATCATTTTCTCTATTTACATGTAAATCACTGGGGGCCTGGTGCTTCTCTCCCTGTTCTTACAGATGAGAATTTCTAGCTTCTCAGAGTTTATTTTTCCAGCCATAAATAGTGGCCACTTCTTTCCCTTCTCTGCCTTCATAAAAAGGACCCATAAAACCCAGCTTGAGGTATTTGGAGGGCTTTTCCTCTCTACTTAAAATGAGTGATTTTTAAGTGAAATCGGACCAGCCTCGCTCAGTAAAGCCTCCCAGATTCTCAGCCTCCCTTTATATGTTGTTCACGGCTTTAGAGCTGGCCAGTGGCCACTGAGCCCCTCACGGCCACACGGCCAAGTGCAAGAAAAGACGCTGGAGCTCAGTAGGAACCAAACCCCGTTTTCCCTGGCAATGATGTGATGCGTTCACAGCAGCTGTTTTGGAGAATATGGATGAAACCGGCAACCCTGCTCTCTGGGATCATTTTGCTGCCTTCAGGTTCTTCTGTAGTTCCGTGGCCTTCTTTGCTTAAACATTAACATTATAGAACCAGGGGAAGCTGGGGGCAGTGTCAAGGCCAGATTGGCAAATAGATCGCATTCTCTGAAGAAAAGCATCATATTCCGGAAATGAAACAGTATAGCTGAGACAAAAGCTCAGAAGTTTACAATCAATATGGATGCTAATATATCACCAAAAAATGCCTTACCATTTTTACTTATTTTCCTAGCAGTTATCTGAGTAATCTACAGCCATTTCTGTTTCATATGAGAAGTCTGTATCGAGGGAGGCTAAGTGGATATTGGATAGGAGATAATTATTGGGGAAATGTTTATGAAAATAAGATGACTTTTTCAGGGTTTTAGTCCTTGGTTTTTCCTTCAGGATGTGACAACTGACCAATAATAATGCCGATACACACCAACAATAATGTATTTGTCATTCTACTGTAACAGGTAAGGGGAAGCAATTTTAGCTAAACACGGTCATCTCTTGAAAATACAATTTGGATTTGTAAGAAATAAAAAAAAAAAAAGATTCACGTTGTCCCTAAGAATGGGAAAGAGATTATTTCTGAGGCCCAAAGACAACATAAGTTGTCCCGAATTGGGCTTCATCTCATTATTGATATATTCATTTGCTGAACTGCGACAGAGTTATGATCTGCCCTGGTTTCCTGTTGAGAGTTTTATCTTTCCATTTTTATAGTACATGCTTTTTCAAAAGAGTAAACTTCCAGAGCAATTTGTTTAAGGAGATACAGTTCCTGAATATCAAGAACAGTGAGAAAATGTCCTGAATGCACGATACAGATTTTCCTGGGAGCCAGGTTTTTGTCCTTGGCCCTTCACCTCTGGCAATATTTTGGAGAATAGGAAGCAAGGCTGCTATGCAGAGTTGGGCGGGTGGTTCACTGCACGAGGGCATCTGGCCCAGGGGTCAGGGGCTGCAGTCGGGCCCCTGCTTTGCTTGCTCAGCCGTGGACCTGGCATTGGGCTGCAACTACCTGGGGGGGCCTTTGACTAATTTTCACAGAGGCATGTATGCACTAGTGGTGGCCCTTATTTAACGTGACAGCTAACACTGAATAGGAAAACTCTAAAAGGGTAAGATTAATTTTTGCTCTGTACAGGGCAGAAAGAGGAGAGGGTCTCTATAAGCATGAGGCAGGAACTGGAGGAGATACAGAATTCTTTGTGGTCAGACAAACCTAACTACCTGCCTAGAGATAAAATGAACTCCTTCTAGACACAGTTTCCTCGTCGGGAAATTAGATGTAATGACATTTATGCAGCAAGGTAAAGTGTATCAGATAGTAGCTGGTACTTATTAAGCCCACAGTGCTTGGTGGTAGTTGTTATTGCTGCTGCTGCTACTGATTCATTGTGCTCTGATTAATACCTCTCCCCTCGCCTTACTCCCTGGCAAGTCCGCCAGAATGAGCTCATCCATACACACATGTGCAGCTGGAATGTTCCAGAGGCGAGGACACCGGCTCAGCTCACTCTATCTTCTGCCCATTATATGCATATAAATAAGAAGGAGGCAGAGCCCTGACTTTCCCCAGGAGAAGCTTGTGGAAGAGCTGACTTATTCTGATCCTGGACTAGTGTTCTCAGCCGGCAGGGCTGAGAGAAGTCTACGAACCCCTATAATTATAGGATACGTTTGAGGGTTCATGGATCCTTGAACTTCTCTGATGCGTGAGTTCCTGGCATTCACTCAATGCTGAAAATGCCTCCCCCCCCAGGGGTTAAGAACTGCAACGCTGGCCTAAGGAAAGAAAGAGGACCCGGACTAAGAATGATTAGTTCTCCCTCACTCCAGGAAATGGGGTTCTTATCTGGAATGAATGTGTCAAGAACCGCCTTGTGCCGCTTTTGCTTCCTTTTATCTTTTTCCCTAAGACCTGGGCTGTCCAGCCAAGGCTGCTGGTTCTCGCTAATGCAGAACCACCACTCCTCACCTGAGCCGGAGCAATACTCGGCATCTCATCAAGAGTATTTACAATCACTTTCTGCGTGAGCTGCCAGTCTCTCTGCATGGACCCTTGACCCCTGCTATCTACCGTCCCTCCTCAGATTCTTAGTCCTTGGCACTCTCTTGCTTTGCCCTTTGGGTGGGTGCATTTCCCCCTTGCTCTCACTGTGCAGGTCCAGCTTGGAGCCCTGCCTTAGGAAGAGCACCCAAAGGTGCTCACTCTGTGCGCACTCTGCCGACCCTGCTTTCTGACCTCCGGCCCCTAGCTCTTTGCCCTCGTCCCTGGCTCTACTCATATGGGCAGGATCGCTCATGGACTTGTAAAATGAGCACACTGTGTAGAGATCCCATTCCAGTAACTGGCTTCCATTCTGGGAGTGGACAATAATAGGTCATTGAGACTGGTGTTTTATGATTCACCGTGGCTTCTTTCTAGTTCCTCAACCTAAATCGCAATCTTGGGGAGCTAGACCAGAAGGATTCAAATGCTCTTGCAAAAAGCCCCCCAAAGTAAGTAAGATCGGAAGTTTGGATAAAGCAGATAGACCTGCTTGATCCCGGGCAAGCCCAAAAGTCAGAGCTGTGAATTCTTTCACCTGTGTTCACCTGTGAATCACCTGTGTTCACTGACCTGCCCTCACATCCACTCTTGCATGGTGTGTGGAGCACTCCATCCACCTACACTTTTGTCCCTAATCTCTTTTACATCCTGCATTTTCAACAATGGTCACATTCATCCTCTCAGGGATGTTTTGCTGGCTCCTCATACTGAAAACATCCAGACCCTCGATTCGCTGTCTTCCCCCAAGGACCTTCCCACTCGGGTGCACTGTCCACGCTACAGTCCGAGCGGTCTTTCCAAGATGCAGCTTCAGCACAGTCGTGGGCCCTCCTCCAGAACTTCCCATGACACCCCGTTCCCAAAGAACGAATTCCCACAGAGTGGACTCTGTTTCCGTCCCCCACAGAAGGAATGCTCACAGAACAAATTCCAGGCTTCTTCCATTCCTGTGGAACAAAGGCTAGACTTCTCGAGGTGGCTTTCGAGGCCATCATCTTCTTCATAGGAAAGGACCATACTTTCGCCAACATTATAGTAACTTGGAGGGATGCTTTTTATTGAATGCTCATCACATGCCCATTCATAAACATGGAAGTATCTGTACAACTTGAATGAATTTCTTAAGATCTCTTAGCTATTGTTCATATCGTGCTTCTGGCAACATGCCTGGCTCTTAAAAATGCTTAGTAAATATTTTACCTGTGCCATTAGCACAATTTTTCAATATTTAATTCTGACACAGAATCTTTGATATCTCCCTATTTATATTTATTATAAACGTATCTATAGTACAGTAACCTGAGTCTTGGGTGACCACAGCCCAGCAACCACATGGCTTTTTTGTTCTGGGCTCCATTTTTTTTCTCTGTCCCACCTAACATGACTCTGTTTGTTCTCTGGGTTTGCTTCGAGGACAGAATAGCACTGGAATCTACCATCTGCGTTTCTGATACACACTGGAAATAGGCACATCGCAAACCCTATTAAAATGAGGGAAACCTTTCCCCTCTGGCTGGTGAATCTCCAGACTGGGGATGGACAGGAAGCCACAGGCAGCTAGTCTAACTGGTCAATTCTGAGAGGCCTGCTGAGTTTCACTACCCTCAGGTAGCGGTCCCTCTGATTAGCAGGTTCTGCACCAACTTGGCTGCCAGATGTGTGCTACTGTCCATATCAGACTTCACCCTGGGCACGAACCCAAATACCTCCCCTTGCTATCCTTTAGCAAGGCTAAAACAACATAGCTGGAAAAAAAAAAAGACTTCATCAACTATAAAAGAAGAAAAACACAACAACAAAAAGTATAAGAAGCATAAACTCAGCCATGATATGCCTTATACATTGTTGTGATATTTCATAGCTTGTACATCACAGTCACTGTTCATTGCTCATCTTCGGTAGAACTAGACATTAAGGGGAAGATGCTTCTTTGCAAATCCACACACCCACACACATACACACACACAGTATACTTCCAGTAGTCTTGCTTCAGGTCAACGCCTAATTCACTGAGGGCACTTTTCAGTCAGGCTGTAATTATGAGTATCAAAAACAGTCATGTCAGGATCCTCTCTAACTGCCTGAAAGAGAATGAAGTGCCTGCTGTGTCCTCAGACGCAGCACAAAGACAACATAACAAAGAGGAAACACGGAGAGAGGAAACAGTGAATATTTGTTTATTGCAACATTCCTAAAACATCCAGCTGCTCTAATAATTCGGGGCTGGAATCCTGAGGCTCCTTCTTCCCTGGGCCCGCGTGCATTTTTGGCCCACTTATTTGGTACTGCATGGTTAGAAAGCTTCTCCAGGGTTTCCGAACTCCTGCAATGGTGGCTCTCGCATCCCATGTATCGTCCAAGTCATGGGTTCAACAAGCGCCATTGGATGAACTACCTAGTCCAGTGCCAACCTCCTTTCGGAGACAATGACTGATTAAACGTGTGTCATCTCATCAAGACCGCTCTGGACAGGGTGACCAGAGAACCCATGACTGATTAAACGTGTGTCATCTCATCAAGACCGCTCTGGACAGGGTGACCAGAGAACCCACAGAGAAGGCCCCTGAGGGAGACCCCCACCTTGGAGCCCAACTCAAGCATGACAGAAGTGGAGTGCTGTGTCAAACTCTCCCACCGACTTCTGACAGTTGCTGTGCATAATTAACCAACCCTAGTTTAATACCAATCTTCTGAGTACTACTCACTTTGCCATAGAATGTACTAGGTGTTTTTTTTCATGATATCTACTATTTTACCCCAATTGAGAAAATCAAATGCCCTTTATTTTTCACTGTAGTTTTCTATGTACTGTGGCAAGCAAATTTTCACCTCATACAGCCATTATCCATCTGAAATAAATGTAATATCCAAATAAGAATCATTTGGTTCTGTAAGGCAGGCATATAAGTAAAACATAAAAGTGTTACTTCTCATATATATATGTATATATACCTGATAATTAAAAAAATGAGAGCATGCCAACCCTAAAACTTTACTCAAGAGAAATTATTTGAGAATTGCTAAATGGCAAAAAGCACAATCAGGACCCATTTTCCACTAGTGAGTTCTTCCACTGGAGCTCTGGTCTGGCGTCTACAAACAAGTGAATTGCATCGGGCAGAGAAGCCAATATTTAGAGCCAATGGCCGTGTGTGCACACAGCTCTGGACAACTTATTATTCTGTACAGTAAGTGGCTGACCCATAATTCACAAGCTGAGAGTTAATGGGGGTATCTGTCCCTAATACCCATAAGGAAGATAAGGGCCAGTATAATGTGGTTTACCCAGTACCCCTGAGCCTTTCTCCATCGGGAGGGAAAGTCTCGGACAGCGAAACGCGACCAGAAATACTGCACTGACCTGCAGACTTCCCCCGCTCCCGTCGCACTGTCCGCCAGCACAGGCATTAAGGAGCCGTTCTCCCTGAATTGCTGTTCCCAAATAACTAGATCCTTTTTAATTGCTGCTGTAATTACCTTAATGATAAAATTGTACAGCTCCAGATAAGAAAGGGGAANAATATTTAGAGCCAATGGCCGTGTGTGCACACAGCTCTGGACAACTTATTATTCTGTACAGTAAGTGGCTGACCCATAATTCACAAGCTGAGAGTTAATGGGGGTATCTGTCCCTAATACCCATAAGGAAGATAAGGGCCAGTATAATGTGGTTTACCCAGTACCCCTGAGCCTTTCTCCATCGGGAGGGAAAGTCTCGGACAGCGAAACGCGACCAGAAATACTGCACTGACCTGCAGACTTCCCCCGCTCCTGTCGCACTGTCCGCCAGCACAGGCATTAAGGAGCCATTCTCCCTGAATCGCTGTTCCCAAATAACTAGATACTTTTTAATTGCTGCTGTAATTACCTTAATGATAAAATTGTACAGCTCCAGATAAGAAAGGGGAAGAGTAGGGATAGCAATTTATTTCCTCCTCATAACTTAGCCAGCAGAACTAGAATACTATATATTCCATTCTAATATATGTATTCTGTTCAAAATTGTATGTTTTTATAAAATGAATATATATACGTATACACACAAACATATATATACACAAATATACACACACAGCAGGGTGATAAGAGTGAAAAGCAAATTAAAGAAGGGGAAAGTGCCCCAAATGACTGTTTATCAATTTATCTGCTTGTATTACCAAACTTTAGAAAGTGAGTATATGCTGGGGGTTCCATTGGCGCAGTAATAAATATTAATAATTACCAATTCAACAGAGGTTTTCACTGGTCTTTGTAAAACCATGTGTCAGCAACCCTGTGCTCCTGATGAGCAGGGAATGGATGCCTGCATTAGCGGTCTCTTCTCTGTTTGGGGTTCTAAAGTCAGGGATGTTATCAATGGTCTACCCTAATGGCCCTCTAACTCTCTCTGCTACTTCCTTGAAGGCAGCTGAAATGTCTTGTAAAGAAGATGTGTTACCAGTCCACGCTGAAATGAACCTACCAAATCTCCTGCCTTAAATAAAAGCAGATTGTGTGTGTGTGTGTGTGTTGTTTTCGGGTGCCTGATTATGAGGGGTTCTGGACGTGGGCCCTTCCGCAAGGAGCCGTGCCTCCTGAACCAGCAGCATCCGCCTCACCGTGAGACACGCTACTAAGGCAGGACAAGCGGAGCAGGAGCTCGGGGACAGACAATTAGACAAGCAGTTTGCAGCCATCTTTTAAATCCTATCTTCCCTAAACCAAGGACACTTAAGAGTAAATGGTGTGCCCTTCTTCTCCCCAACCAGAAGGTAAATAGCTTAAATCACAGCTACTCAGGGAGATAACAGAAATCCAATTAGTGCCTTCCGTTCCAACCACACCCAAGGACGGATGAAGTTAAGGGAATGCATCTCATTTTGGCACCTCAGCACAAGCTGGTGAACATTCTCTTGAGAGCCTCCCCTAAGATCTCCCAGAATGCCCAGCCTTTAAAATCCAGGTCCCTGGAGTGCACTCTCCCTCCCTCCCAGGAGCATGCCCACGCCTTTCCCTTCCCTCTTTCCCCCCACAAGCACACATAACCTAAACTCTAGGGGACCCCAAAAGGCTTGCAACCAGGGGAGCAACGGGCAGCGACAGCCGGCCCAGGGCGACCCTCCACACCTGTCCCTCAGGCTCCCTTTCCTCTGACTTCTTAGTGCCCCGAGCAGCCCAGCCTAGGCTTTCCTGCTGTTTCTTCTATCCTAGGCCCTGCCTTATTTCACTCTGAAGCTGAAGGTCCTTAGTTCCCTAAGTGGCCCATCCACTGATCTGGAATGGAGCTCCGGGTCTCTGTTCACAAACTCTGCAGGTGGTGCGTTTGCTCACTAAGGTTTCTGAAGTGTCAGTCTAGAGTTTGTTTTTTTTTCCTTTGACTCAACATTGCTCTGTGAATAAAGTGAGTATAAGCAAGCACATGTCAGAGATGAAATAATGCGTTTCCTTGCATTTTAGATTTTATATCAATGGCTCATAGTATCAGTGGCATCGCTGTCGACTAACTGAGGAGGGTCACACTGCTTTCAATAAAGGGCATGGCTCACGGGGTCCAAAAAAGGAGTGTCTTTTGTCCGCTCCTGCACTGTGGCTTATGTGGCAGGAAAGAGCTCATTTTATTCTGAGTTTAATCACACTTCACAGTCCAAGAAACGAGTTGCAGCATTCATGCTAAATTCTGTACCCTCGAACAACTGTGTCTGAGGAGAAATGAAGAGAAAGATAATACAAAAGTAACACAGCCGGAGTTTGTGATCATTTGCTAAGAATGGCTTATGTATATACTTGAATGAAGCGCCCGCAAAATGCGGGCCCCAGATCCTGGTTGGCAATTACTTTGCTACACAGTCAATGGGATAAGAGAGTGACGCATTCCCTGTTTTGCATAAACAGTGTTTTGTGCCCCTTTCCCTTAATCTGGTGCCTCAAAGGCAGTTAGGGGCACTGTCTGCCTGCTGAGCAGGGAGACTGCCTCTGAGCTTTAGCAAGGTAAGCAAAGAAAGGAGGAAGTGGGAGCTAGCAATTATAACGACGGCATTCTTCTTCCAGGCCCTTTGAAAAGGGGGAAGAAAAACAAAAAACAAAAAACCAGGGTATTATGGTGCTGTTTCCCTTTCTGGTCCCACCTCATCCTTCTTAGCAACAATGGAAGAGTAGACATTGTGGCTTCTTCCCCTGGGGACAGAAGAACGAAGAAATTACCTGATTTAAATACTGCCTCCTTCCAAGCTCGTAACCTCCTAGAGCCTATTTCTCTACAAAGACCATTTCTCCTTTCTTTCCTTCTGATTCACACTGGCCTCATCCAGCACCCTGGCTCACCTGCCTCCTTCTCCCTGGTATGGCCACTCCCTTAATCACTAAACCATTGGGACAAGGAGGTTCTGTCCCCTATCAAATAAGCTCAGGAGCAAAGCCTTGTGTATGTTGACCCCAGAGACAGAGTTTAGGGAAAACTAGAGATAACATCTAGGCCTCAGTTAGGTTTTTAGCTCCAGACCCAGAAAAGCAGCAAAGCGAGATAAAGTGAGGCCGTGGCTGACATCAGGACCAGCTGCACTGATCGCCCCCATTACCCTGAGTAGACCAATCAGAGATCACGACCCAGACCTAGATCCTTACTCCCTTAGTTGCCTGGATTAATGATTTTTTGACCTACATAAGCCATCCCCTGGAAGCCACCTGGGAGCCAGGTATTTGAGCATTAGCTCACCTGTGTCTCCAGGCATGGGCCACTTCCTAAAACTAAATCCTCACTCTCTTTGCTGAAAACTCCTGTTTGTGTCTTTTGAAAAACATCTACTTTATTGATTATGCTATTACAGTTGCTCCAATTTTCCCCCTTTGCCCCCCTCCACCTAGTACTCCCCATTCCTTCTGGCAATGACCCCCCCACCCCCCAATTAGGTTCACGTCCATGTGTTATGCATGTAAGTTCTTTGGCTTCTCCATTTTCTATACTGTTCTTTTTTTTTTTCCTTTTTTTAAAAAAATTTTATTTATTTATCTTTAGAGGGGAAGGGAAGGAGAGAGGAGGGAAATATCAATGTATGGTTGCTTCTCATGCATCCCCTGCAGGGAACTGGCTCCTGCCGGAAACTGGCCTGCAACCCAAGCATGTGCCCTGACTGGGAATCGAACTGCGATTGTCTGGTTCACAGGCCCGTGCTCAATCCACTGAGCTACACCAGCCAGGGCCCTCTATACTGTTCTTAACATCCCCCTGTCTCTTGTGCACCTACCAGTTTGTACTTCTTGATCCCTGCACCTTTTCCTCCATTCTCCCCCATGCCCTTCCCAACTGATAACCCTCCAAATGATCTCATCTCTGTGATACTGATCCTGGTTGTGTTTGTTTGCTCAGTTTGTTTTGTAGATTCATTTGTTGATAGTTGTGAATTTATTGCCATTTTAATGTTCATAGTTTTGATCTTCTTCTTCATAAATAAATCACTTTAATATTTCATATAATAATGGCTTGGTGATGATGAACTCCTTTAACTTGACTTTATCTGTCAAACACTTCATTTGCCTTCCATTCTAAATGACAGCTTTGCTGGATAGAGTCATCTTGGTTGTAGGTCCTTGCTTTTAATCACTTTGAATACTTCTCGCCAGTCCCTTCTTGCCCACAAAGTTTCTTCTAAGAAATAAGCTGCAAGGTTTATAGAAGCTCCTTTATAGGTAACTCTCTGCTTTTCTCATGCTGCTTTTAAGTTCTCTCTTCATCTTTAACCACTGGCATTTTAATTATGATGTGTCTTGGTGTGGTTCTCTTTGGGTCCATCTTGTTTGGGATTCTCTGTGCTTCTTGAACTTGTATGTCTATTTCCTTCACCAAATTAGGGAAGTTTTCTTTCCTTATTTTTTTTCAAATATGTTTTCAATTTTTTGCTCTGTCTCTTCCAGCAGCTTTATGATTGCAAATGTTTGTATGTTTGAAGTCGTCCCAGAGGCTCCTTACTCTATCCTTATTTTTTAAGATCCTTTTTTCTTCTCGCTATTCTGATTGAATGTTTTTTTTCTTATGTTCCAAATCATTCATCTGATTCTCAGCTTCATCCACTCTGCTGTTGATTCCGTATACATTTTTCTTTATTTCAGTTAGTGTAACCTTCATCTCTGCCTGGGTCTTTTTTATGCTGTTCAGGTACCCAATGAGTTCCTTGAGCATCCTCATAACCAGTGTTTTGAACTCTGAATCTAATACATCGCTTATCTCCATTTTGTTTAGTTCTTTTTCTGGAGTTTTGTTCTGTTCTTTTATTTGGGCCATATTTCTTTGTCACCTCAGTTGGGCAGGCTCCCTGTGTTTGTTTCTATGGATTAGGTGGAGCTGCTTTGCCCCCCTGTCTTCGTAGCATGGCCTATTGTAGAAAAGCACACCTGTAAGTTGGATGGGACAAAGCCTTAGGTACTTGCTAGGGTGGGGCCACCCATGTGAATCAGGTTGCTGGAGTCTCAAATATGGTTTTACTGCTCTGTGGCCGTGTGGGGGATGGGGGGCCAGAAAAGGGGCAATGGCTGCTGACTGGCCTCTGGAAGTTTTTCCAGGAGGGGCAGCTGTCCCCAGCACTTGTCCTGATGCCAGAGTCTTCAGTTTCCCCCCATATGCCACTGGTGCCCTTCCAGCTGCTGCCATGGTGCTAGAGGCCAGATGGACTGACTTTGCATTAAGTCCTAAGTCTGTTGTGGGCCCTTTAAGAGGAGACACCTGAGAATCCCAGTTTCTTTTTCCACCCCACCCCTCACAGGTTTTCACAGCCAGAAGTTGTATGGACTTATCTTCCTGGCACTAGACCCCTGGGCTGGGTGGTCTGGTGTGTGACTGCGACCCCTTGCTCCTGAGGTTTTCCTCCCGATTTTTATCCACCACTCGTGAGTGTGGGACCACCCATTCCACAGCTCCGTGTCTCCGGTCTCTGTGTCTCTGCCCCTCCTATCCACCTGGATGATTGTGACCTCTTTAATTCCTTGGTTGTTGGACTTCATACAGCTCAGTTTTCTGACCATTCTGGGCGATGGTTGTTTCGTAGTTTAGTTGTAATTTTTGCTGTGGCTGTGCGAAGAGGTGAGCTGTATTTACCTACACCTCCATGTTTGCCTGCCACAATGTTCTTTATAGTAAGATACCAATTGCTTAATACATAAGGACCTTTTAGTTAATCCATGAAATAGATATGAAGAGGGGCATTTAAGAGGAAGTGCTTATTAAAAAATGGATCAAACCAGTGGACTCAATATGCTAGATGTTTGCAAGTAAACTTATAGCATGACTCTTTCATGCCTCTTCCCTGAACAAATGTTCAGCCCCCCTGAATCCAGAGCTGGAATGGCATCACAGACAGGAAATGAGCCTCATGCGGGCAGTGGCGGGGAGGATGCCCACGCCTCTACCTGCCGCCCAGACCCACAGCCGCGCAGCTGCGGCTTGGCCCTCACGGCCAGCAGTTCTGCTTGTGTCTTATTGGGCTTTGATGTTTTAGTTCAGTAACTAGGACTCAGGACATTTCTATTCTAAGCCAGGCCCAGGGGATGGGGATCTATTCAATAAAGTTGTATAGATGCCTTTCTTTTTCCACTCTTTAGCTCAAGGTACAAAAAATTGTATAGTTTCTTGCTTGCTTAATAGTCTATTTCTGGGCTGATCGGGATTTAGGCAATACTTGAGTCTGGCGGGTTCTGAGCCACAGCTCACATCCCTCTGTTCCCAGTCTAATTTCTTCACCCTGACCCACTCCACGCATGGAATGGAGCCGTTCCTCACCACACACCACTCAGACTTCCAAGGAGCAGAATTTTTGTCAAAATCCTTATTCACCACAACAGGCACACACTCAGCTTCATTTCGGGGTTGCAATTCACAAGTTTATCGGACCGGCATGGAAGCAGGGTACAAAACAGATTACAGGTTACAAAAGGGCAATCGTTTTTTATGCTTCTGCCATTCCTACCCCGACTCCCCAACAAAGCCCCAGTGTCATAATTTCTCAGTATCACACAGTTTTCCAACCCAGTGGTAACAAGAACAAAGCAGGTAGAGCTTTTGTCAAATAGCCTGAGATAGACGATCTTCTGTATCTTAAACTGCAAGGTCAGGGTGCAAGTATACCTGTGTGTGCATGCACATGCATAGATGTGTATATGTGTGAGTCACAGGGCACTGCCCATAGCAGGTACTTGGTGCATGTTTTTGGAATGAATTATTGAAAATATTTGTTGAATACTTGCCAGGTAACTAGTTTTGCCCTATAGTAGATACGAAGTTAGAAGACTGGGGGTGGGGTTTGGACATGGGGTTCAGGGGTCCAGGCATGATAGCATCCCTGTAGTCTCATAGTTCACGGCTGTTTGGTAACTATAACTTAGTAATGTAGCTTAAAGCCTTTGCCGAAAAGATGTCAAAAAACACAAGGTCATAATTACACTCTGCATCAAAACACACTAAAGTTGCAAATGCTTCAAGTAATTCGCTCATAAATGAGCTCAGCGCAAACGCAATAGATCTGCTGTACAACCCTGGGCTTATAATTAGCAATATTGTATTTCACACTTAAAAACTCAAGAAGGTAGATCCCACGTTAAGTGTTCTTACAATAATAAATAAGAACAAATAAACACACTAAGAGGTGTATGTTATTTCTAACAATAAAAAAGCAAGTTGCATTTGGAACTGGAGCGCATCGCACCTCTCCGGTAAGTGTATTAATTCCTTTCAGATCAGCAGGGTTCTAATGGGACAAAGTTAGTATGTAATTTCTTGCGTGCAAGCAGAAGAGGTCCCAGATAATCTTGCTGAAGGGCAAACAGTTCTAGCTGGGGATGGCCTCGAAGCTATAAATTGTCTTTTGGCGACAAACGAGGGATTATATTCATCAGAAAATAAAAAAGACAGAAGCTGGTGCAAGGTTGCCTCAGAAATATTTCTCGGTGACACGCCAAAGGAAGCTCATCCTTAGAGAAAAGGGCAATTCTTTTGATGGATTACAAGGGGAAGGATTCTCCTTAAAGATGTCAGAGACTTTCCAAGTCCCACCAACAATTAGCGGCAATCATGTGATCAGTCATCTCCAAACACTACCCGACCTAGGCTCCTCCAACTTCTGCTTAATGATTTAGTCAGGCAACGCCCCCCTCGAGGGAGTTTCTGCTGAAGAATGTCAGAGCCAGGAGGGGGCTGGAGAGACACACGCCAAGAATCTTCCCCGTCAGGGGGCTCAGGCAAGCGGCAGAAGAGCCTAAGACAATTAGCACATAGAATCATCACCTTGAAAAATTGCCACGTTGAAGGTTTTAAAATCCCCCTTTTAAAGATGATTAACACCATACCGTCGCATTTACTTTTCAAAGGGATCTAAACAGAAATTTTGCATTCTATGTTTTTTAAAAGCATTCGTTTTAGTTTATAAACTGAGGTTCATACATGTCTCTTACTGGATAATTAATTCTTGCACCTTTCAGGGAAGAGGTAGGGAAAGAAAGGGAAGTTTTAATTTCTATAATTTTTAACCTCCATTTTTCTTACTCTTTTTCAAACAACCTCAGGGCTACAAAAAAAAAAGAAAGAAAAAGAAAAAGTGGAGCAGAGGCCAGCTTGTCATTCTGATTGACTGACAATAGGTTCTAGTTTCTGTTCAAAATGTGTGCATGAAAATTTGGAAGAATCTGCCTCACACAAATAAAAATAAACTGCTACTCTGATTTCGTTCATGGTAATAGCATTTATTACAGTGTCATTTCTGCACCTCAGATGAAACTTTTATCTCAGAAGAGATGTGTCCTCGTCTCTTTCTGAGTCTTGTTTCATAGTAAAACAGCCGCCAACACTCATAAAAGAAAAAAAAAAGGCTCTTTAAAGCTCTGAGGCTATATTTAGTACACAAAGCTTTTGTCGAATCCATTACCATATTCTCTGCTAGCACTGGGTTCCAACACACAAGGTGAATGAACATAAGAGAGCTGCATTTGGGGAGATGGAGAGAGAGAGAGACTGAGGGAGAAAGAGAGAGAGAGAGAGCCACTGTCCACAGAATCCAAGACAGGACCGGCAAACCCTGGAAAACAGCCCCTGGAAACAAGTCACAGAATGCCAGGCCCAGGGGCGTCTTTCAGTCATCTGCTGCAGTCCCTCCACTCTAGAGACGACGAGGAGGCAGACGCTGAGGCTGAGAGAGATCCTGTGTGGTCACTGAGTGCTTACAATATGGCTAGTGTATCGGAGGGGCTGCATTTTAAATGTTGGGTACTTCAGGTCCCAACTTCAATTTCAATCGGCTCCCGGGAGTAGCGGCTGCCCTCCTGGGCAGCTCGGATTCCCTTCCTTTAGCCTTCTCTTCAACGGGGTTTAAAGGTGTGGATATAATGGGTCCAAGCCCCAAAGAATTAAAAACACAGAAGTCATTCACAATTAATAAAATCCCCAGAGCTTTCTGAATCCAACCACGATCATGACAGACATTCCAGGAAAGTGATGGATAAAAGGAAGACCTGCAAAAACCAAGAACACTGGTGAGGACTGAACCTCTTCCCCAGGGGCCTGAAAGCGTGGGAAGACAGGAGTGTCGCGAGAGAACAGCTAGGGAAGGGACTTGTCCTTCTGGCCTCTCCCCTAGCCAGAGCAGAGGTGGTGTGAGGGAACGCTTCTCCAGACACAGTCAGTGAAAAGGGAGCCACTGAGCAAGATGGCAGGGTTGGAGAGACCAGCGTCACCCTGCCCACCTCCCTTCCTCGCCATGCACAAAATCGATAGGAGAGGATAAGGGTACAGCAGACACTAATCAAGGATATTGGATTTTTATTGCTATGTTAGCAGCTTGGAGTATGACCTTGGAAGGTACACTTAACGGCTATCTCACTTGCTTCCTCTGTTTCGAGAAAGGATAATGAGGCTCGGAGTCAGGGGCTTTGGCAAGTCTAAAACGAAAGTGTACGATGCAATCACCACTGGTTCCTTTACCTTCTCCATCGGGCCATACTTCTCCCTCCAGTTAATAAGACCAATCACTTTCAGACCACAGTCTAGTTTCTTGTTACGGAATTGTTCTTTGAAAACAGTCGGGCCTGATTTTTAAGTTTCTTTGAAAAGACAACAGTTGGAGTTAAAATTAGTGTTGTTCATGTCCTCAATAAAAAGGGCTTTGAAATATTCAAAAAAGGAACGAGACTAGGAGAGACAGTCTGTAGACTCTAATGAATTGATTGTGAGTAAATGTTGAATTAAGAACACCATGAACTATTCTTACTTAAAGTACAAGTGATTGCGATTCTGTAGGTATAACTGCAAGTCATTGTCATTTCTTTCATTTATAGTACTTTTTTGCACACCACATTTTCCTTTGAAAACCTGCTCATCTTCAAACTTCAAGGTTACCCAAGAATAATCACCTTTGAAAAGCATATTGTTGCGATATGCTTTGTATCTTACTTTCTTGACCAATTTTTCCCCATTTATCTATTTAGGAAATTATATGGTGTTTGCTGTATATCCAACACTATTCTAAGCGCTTGAGAAATATTAACTTATTTCATCAGCAGCATTAGGAGGTGAGTATCATTATTGCCTCCAATTTCCAGAGGAGCAAAGTGATACAAAAGGCGGTTTAGAATCTTGTCCCCACCGTGGAGCTCCTAATGGTAGGGCTAGGGTTTGAACACAGCCAGCCTGCGCTTCTTAATAACCATTAGGCTGTGCAGCCTCATTGTAGAGATACACTTCCATCAAGTTGAAAATTAATCTTTGTAAAATTAACTGGCTTGAAAAACTCTTGAGTAGGCCCTTTCCCCCAGTGCAGCTTCCCCACACCCTCTCTCCCCATTCACATGTCACGTCCAAGGAATCGAAATGAGCTACATGCTATCATCTCATATACACACGTCGTTTGTCTCAGAAAGAGCTAAGCCAGCACTTCACAATGGCCATATTTGGAGAGCACCTCGGTTCTGAAATTTCAAGACCAGAAAGGGAGAGAAGGCCATTAAAAGAAAAGGAAGAAGTAGAGGAGACAGAGGAGAGAAGAAAAAGCTTAGGGGAAGGAATAAGAAAATGTAGGCAAGATGCAATACCTGTCAGCTTTGCAAAGCCCTGTAAAACGTTCAGTTCTCACATGATAAATTTAGTAAGTGCTAATTACTTAGAGTCAGTGACTTGAGTGTTTAAAGAACAGGCTGGACTTCAAATAAATATACCTTTTTCTGCCCAAAAAGAAGTAGTCTCGAATAAGCCCATTGAGACAATGAATAATGTTTTGTGAATTTTATCCGCAAGGGCAAGAGCAACCCTGAAGAGTAGAGAATGGGGCTCCCTCCGGAGCCCACACAGACCAGCCTGCAACCGAGGTCAGCCCGGCTGCAACCCTTGGCTCCCGATGCCGAGATAGCACGATGTGAAGGGTTTAGAATCTGTGTCCAAACAACGCTCAATACTTAGAACATTTTCAAAGAACTGCCCCACTCTGATTTCATGGTGCATATCTAAACATCTACATATTTTAATTGTAGCAATAGGACTGTAATCTCATTGGTTTACATACATGTGTAAATACAAACATTTAATTTCTTTCTTTATACAAATTTCTCTCTTTACACATATATGTGTAAATACAAACATGTAACTTTCTTTATACACACATTTAATTTTTCCAGTTTTATGAAGATACAATTGATATACATCACCATATAAGTTGGTTATAGAGCATAGTGTTTGACTTGTGTATATTGTGAAATACCATATTTTTCAGACTGCAAGATACAATTTTTCCTCCCAACTTTGGGAGGAATAATGGTTGTTAATGCTGCTGTTGAGTTCTGTTTAACATTTACATTGGTGAAATAGTATGTTATTTATGTTATTAAATATTTTACCAAATTTTTTTCAATTTTTTTCCCCTATTTTCCTCTTCTAAAACTTAGGTGGTCTTATGGTCCAAAAATACGTAATTATGCAATAAATTTAGTTAGCATTCATTATTTCATATAAATACAATACAAAAGAAAAAGTAAAAAGAGAAAGTAAAAATGTTTCCTTGTGGAAAACTAGGATTTACTCTCTGAACAACTTTTAAATATGCCATAAAGAAGTGGCAACTATAGTCGCCATGTGTATGTACTACATCCCTCGGACTGACTTACATTGTGAAGGGAAGTGTGTGCCTTCGGCAGCTTCCTCCAGTTTCCCTCCCTTGACCTCTGTCTCTGGTAACCAAAGACTGATCCTTTCCCTATGATATTTTTGTTTGTTTGTTTGTTCCTTTTTTTAAAGATTCAGTATATAAGTGATAGTGAATCCACAGTATATACAAAATGACACGTGGTTTGTCAGGGAACTAAAAATCTGTTTACCATTTGAAAACAGACCAATATCATTCACAATATTTGTTGGGTAAAGGAGAAAAATTATATAGTAATCTTAACAGAAAAAGGAAGAAAAATAACTATATTTCATATCATTCATCATTTTAAAAATTCCGGAATTACAAAAGTGGTCTGACAACAGAAGGCTTGAAATACAACTGACCACATTAAGAGATAAAAGAAGAAAAGAGTTATGCATCCTCTTAATAGGCAAAGAAAAAAACCAACGATAAAACTGATTTACTTCTCTTTCTTCCTTCTTCTCTCTCTAAAATCAATAAATTAAAAAATTGATTTACAAAGAAAAAATATCATGACTAAGCTAGAAATAAAAAGGAACTGCCTTCACCCAAGAGTGGTCCCCAAAAGCTAAATCATAAACATTCTAAGCAGTGAAATGTTGGACGTGATCACTTTCAGTTAAGAGCGAGAGAAACGTGCCCACAAGTCGCCGCTCTGCAGGCGGCCCCACGGCTCGGCTTGTGCAGTCATTCTCGGGAACGAAATTTAAAATATGAAAAACGAAGTGGGAAAAATGAAAAGTGCCACTTTCCACAGATGTTATCATTAACTACACAGAAAATCCAAAACAATTCATACAGATATTAAATTAATAAGGGAGTATAGCAACTCGCTAGAAATAAGATCAATATACTTAATGTATATACCATCAACAATTGAGAAAGTGTGTTTTTAAAAAAGATTGTTTTTAAAATAACAACCTAAATAGATCATATCTAGAAGTCTAATAAAAATTGTAGAACATTATGAATACAATTTTAAAATACTATCTGTCCTATTTTAAAAATTGTTTTATCTATATGCCATTTTACTTTTCTATACATTTTAAAATCACAGTTAAGTTTCCTTCAAAAAATGCTTATTAAGGGGAGTTTGGATCTTTAGATAAATTTGGAGAAAATTGTACTGTTTATGATAGAGAGCCTTCCAATACCTGAACATGTCTTATCTCTTCATTTAATGATGACTTCTTAAGTGTCTTTTAATAAGACACTTTAAAAAGACACATTTTATTGTATATATAATATACAATATATATCTGTATCCTATAGATCAGCTTTTATGTCTTTAAAGAATATCCAATAAAATTATTGTATTAATCACTAATTATATGACTACTCTTTTGAACGTATTAGAATTTCAGACTCCTAGTAAAAATGCTATCAATTACCATGTGTATATAGGTGTATTAGTTTCTCAGGGTTGCCAGAAAAAATTACCACAAATTTGGTGGCTTAAAACAACAGAAATGAACTCTCAGCTCTGGAGGCCAGGCGTCTGCAGTCCAGGGGGCGATGGGTCTGTACCTGTCCCTCCCCTCCTCCGGCTTCTGGAGGGTGCCAGCACTCCCCGCCTCATGGCTGCATCCCTTCAATCCCTGCCTCCATCTCCCTCCGCCCTCTCCTTTGCGTCTCTCTACTTTCCGTCTGGCTTTCTTGTATACAAACAAAATGGAGTTCACAGGATACCCGGACAGTCCAGGATAATCTCATCATAAAGTCTTTAACTTAAATACATCTGCAAAGAATTTATTTCCAAATAAAGTGATAGTCCTAGATTCCAAGTGGACACATGGTAGGAGAAGAGACACCGCAATAGAAGACAATCCACATACATTTTTTTTTAAGTATTATTTACGGGTCAGAAATAATATTGATAATATATGATGAGGGAAAAAAGAGTTGCGTGATTCACTTAATGCAAATGTAGGTAAAATATACATAGATGTCGAAAAAAGACATGGGCCAGATTATGATTCTCTCTGTGTGGGGGTGAAATAAGCAACTTTAACTTCAGACTTTTCTTTATTGTTTGATGGTATTTCAATAAACTTACAATATTTTTATCAACAAAATATTGAAGCTTTTCACTTTGAAACTAAAATGCTACTAAAATCTTCATCTATATTTCAACTTAGGCTGACAGAATTCTGAAGGAAGCTAATGATATTTCGCAGTGTGCTATGTCATGGCCGGTCTCCTGCCTGTTGGGAAAGTTTCCAGTCTATCATCTTCATGGTTAATCACTTCCTCTCAGCAGAAGGCACAGGAGTCAGAGTCAGAGCTCAATCTAATGGCAATGGAGCAGTTCTTCTTTTAAAAATCCCTTTTTGTTTGGCTAAAGACATACCAAGCATTTCAAAAGCATCATCTCCTTAGCCAGGACCATCCTGTTGCTATAGAAGTGAGAGGAGGTGCCCCTGTCTCCATTCCACTGCCAACAACAGGAGCGTCGAGGATGGGAGGCGACTTGTTAAGTCCAACCAGTGAGGAAGGGGAGGTCTGGGACTGGACGCAAGGTCATGGCCACCAGTTCTGTGTCACTGGAGGCTTCGGCAGTGGGACGGCGTGTTTTTAGTAATCTCTGCTTGTCCTGGGGCTTGTGCAGAACTAGGCAGCATGGACGGAAGCACTTTCCAAAGCTATTAGTTGTAGTTGGACCACGTAACCGCCCCTTTGTGACGGCTTTCTACCAACTGCCAGCCTTGCAGTGAGTGGGAACTATTACAAAAGTTCCCTTTAGCGCTCTCAGGGTAACTTAGATATGTAAATACGGAATTTGGCACATCTGATACTTTCAACTGTCTGTTTAAAGTGACGACGTTATCGGCAAAACACTTGTGAGAGATTTCTGTAGTTACTAAAGTCTCTTCACTAAATACCACTTCCTTCGATTTAATTACAAGCTAGGAACTGAGAGCCGATTGATTTATTCTCTTGCACACAGATTACAGTAACTGAAAGCGGTTTATGAAATCTGGATTATGATACGTAGCAATAGTATGAATAAAATAATAAATCAAACACAGCAAAAGAAAGCTAAAGGAAATAGGGAAGTAAAATTATAAGAGATAAAAGTAGAAATTAACTAGAAAACTCAAAGACAATAGAACTAAGGAAGTAAAATTGTGAACTATACAGAGTTTTTGCCAATCTGAGAGAAAGGAAAATACAAATATCAGAAATGTAGTACTACTACAGATACACTGATGATTTAAAAAATTATAAGAGACCATTATGTACAACCTTATCAAGTACATTTTAATATGTACATGAAAGGTACAGTTTTTAATGAGAATGTAATTTACCAAAATTGGCTTACAAAGATTTAAATCCTTCAGCAGATGAATGACCATAGTGGAATTAAAACGTAGCCAAATCTCTATTGTGGATTCATACTACCAACCCAGATTTTAAAAAAGGCAATAAAAAGTACCTATGCTACTTAAACTATTCCAGACCTTAGAAGAAGATGAAATGTTTTGTTTCTTTCTACAATGCTCAGTTAATGCAGACTGCACAGCTGGACAAGGAGAGACCTCTGCGCACGCACAATCCAAAAATTAATCTCACTCGAAAATTCAATGCGAAAATCCTGGGAAAATTTAACCGAATAAATCTATCAGTGTACTGGCAAATTAATATACATTTGCTTTTATAGTTTCATATACATGTATGTGTAATTATACATATGATTATATATGTATACGTAAGGAATGAGATTATTAGACTATATTTTGTGCTTTTTCCATTTAAAATGTGAAAAAAATACCTTGACATTTATCCTCAATGATGTTATTCTCTTAATTTTAGAGTATGCCATTGAAATCACAAATTTAAGTCAAAGTAAAGAAATAATTTATCTATACTGAGCACAGAGCCTATTTGTAGAGATATGAAGAGAAAAAACCAAACACCTGACAAGTGTTCGTTTTACACTCATTTTAATAACTCCCCAAGTAACTGTGGAGTCAACTGTTAATTTTCGACTTTAGTGAGAGACGAACACAGCAGAGAGCTCGGTTGGACGGTGAGAGCAATTCTAAAAACATGGAGAGCTAGAAGTGTTTACTGCCCACGGCCATCTTTCGTGCAATATGGAGGTATGGAGGGCATTTGTTTGCCACAGCAGAGGGCGGAGGAAACCAAAGAGTGAAGGAGATAAGCTAACATGAGAGACGGAGCAAGAAAAATGCCCTATGGCGCGGGTGAAGGGGGATTCCCCTTCAGTCTTCCAGCGTGAATGAGCAACCAACTAACTGGCTTGTGGCTTTGTTAAAATTTCTGATGCGTGCCATTAAATGCCCCCTGAATATACTGTATCTCTCCACTGTCCACTTGGCTCTTGAGACCTCCTTATGAGAATGATTCATGGGACACTCCAGCATGTCCACTGTTTTTCATCACACTGTCCCCAGTGGCCTTGAATCTTCGTCTACTCCAATTGGACCCTTGTCATTACTCAGAACTGCCACACTATGAAATGTTATCCTCTAATAATTATGGAGATACACACATTCATTACTAGCTGGATTATGAAAAATCAGCAGTGACAGATTGCATAATATAATTAGGTGTTACAAAGTTTCCAAAAGATTTTTTCTTATTTGGGGTAGTAATACCGAAAAAAGCTGAAGTCTAGCTAAGCGTATGGCACATAAAAGAATAGATCTTGTTAATGATGTCCAGTGCGCCTCTTTTAAAAACACACGATATTCTTATATATTGATCAGTCTTTATCTAAAACAGACAAATAAGGAAAACCCTATCACTCCAATCCTGCTGAAAGCTAAATATAATTGATCTTTTCCCCCTTTACATTTATTTTAGCCTTATGCTGCATTTTTAGGACGCATATAGAGTTAATTAAATGTGATGAGCAACAGAAATGTCCTCAGATAACGCTGGGATAACAGAGGGGTAAAGAGCTGGACCACCGTTTGCCATAACAACGCCCCCCTTAAAAGCTGGTAGGCATCAGGAATCTGCTGCTGCCGTACCGATTTCACTTAGCCCTTCTGCATGGAGTATCAGGGAGGTTTTCCAATGTAGAATCACGACAGATGGTAGGGAGGTTGGGAGAAAAAAATAGTCTCGCAGTATAAATGGAAGTCAAAGCAAAGCTTTTTGAAAAATATTATTATAATTCCTTGACAAACAACTGACATCAAACCAAAAACATCTATTAATACCAAGGCGAGACTCATGGCAGACGAGCCTGTTTACTTTTCATGGATAAGGTTCGATTTGGCAGGACTATGGGTCTGGCTCCCTTACAGGTGGGTTCCCAATATCACTTTATAAACCAAATGATACAATGCCATGAATGAAATTAGAGTTTCTTGACCCGAAAATGGAATTTTCAAAATAACATTTGATTACAGAGCAAGTATTTAAATGATTCTCCCCAAAGCATTGGAAACAACCAGTTTAAATTAGTTAATTGTAGATAGTTACTGCACTCTTCCTTCCCTGGGTAGATCCCTATCCTCTTTTGATCTTTTAATTTTGAAAGGAGCTCACATCAAAGAATAGAATTTTGAGGTCAAGGGTTTTAATCCAATTCCATCATGTATTAAGTCTTTGAACTTAGTTGACTTAACCTTTGTAAGCCTTCAATTCCTCAATGCAAATTGGAACGATACTGAGTAATGTTAAAAATTATTAAGATTAGATAAGTAATTATATAAAAGTGCCTGGATCAGTCCTCTTACCTTCCCTTAGTCTTGGAAAGAAAATGCGCTCCCTCCTCATAGAGGAAGTGGGGCTGAAGAGCCTCCAAGTGGAGATTTTTGCATCCTGTCTAAGTCTAATATGCATTTTGTGGGTCTATACTGGGGGATTGACTGCTTGTTGTTGTTTTGTTTTTCTTCACCAGAGCTGACATTTTATGCCCTTGAGGAAGGACAATTCAACCAGAAATTGCTGCCCCAACACATTGCTCGTGCTTTGTCTTTCTGCAGCAGCGGGGAAGCCTGAAGACGAAAGTGAGGCAGCAGGAACAAGGCCAATCAGTAAGCAAGGTCCCAAGGGAAGTTCGCATCCGCATCACAGGCAGCAGCCAGATGGCAACAAGAGCGATTCCGGAGTCAAAGTGGAAAGTTTCAGGGGCGCCTATCAACCCCACCTCCAGTGTGGGGCAAGCCAGAGATATGACTGAATGCACTGAAACGAGCTCTGAGAAACTGAATATGCGTGAGCAGTAATTGGCTCATTCTGGACACTCTCTGTCTGCCCCTCCACGAAAAAGTCTGGCCTTGCCCTCTCCCACCGAGCTGAAGCCAGTTCACTTTTCAAGGTTACTTTCCCAACTTTGGTGCATTTTCAAAATCCAAGCGTCTCCAGCTCAGCCCTGACATGTAGCTCTCTGAAAGATCTGATTCCTCGCTTTCAAATGGACGTGGAATCCTGGCTATCTAGCAAGACGAGAGGTCACTGTGGTAACAACTTGGCTGGGCACTGCCTTAAATCTTAGGACATTCTGTCCCAACTGCCGTTGGGCACTTTGTTCCCTTTTTTGCCTTTTGATCTCCTCCGACTTTCTCCTCTGGAGGTCAGTGAGTAGGTTCATTTTGACAAAGGCCAGGAGGAAGGCAGGTAGCTCGCGAAGGTCATATGATTGGTGGTGGAGAGAGAAGTAGAGCTCACGTGTCATGAGTGATCCTTTGTCCTAAAAAGCAACCTTTAATAGCATACCCAATAAAGTACGATTTGAAGAAACCCAAACAACAACCTATCCTCCTAGATGCGAATCACACAATTTTCTGGGTACTCACTATGTTTCCAATAACAAATGTTGGGTTGGTAGTTGTTCCACAAGTAATTGCCATGTAAGACATTTGATCAGTGGGAAATTAGATTCTCCTTGGAAGCTGAGGCAACGCAGAAAACAATCAGATTCATATGTCACCATTTTCTCCCTGTTTCTTTAGATTTGAGGATTGTGCACCAAGCACAAGTGAGTGGAGGGAGGTTAAGCGAAACATGCAGGCAACTACACAGGCAACAGATTTGGTTTTAATGGGCAAATATGGTCCCCTTTCATCTTGGCTACTTTGACACTTGAGAAAGTTCCACCCTCTGGATTCCTGTGCCTCTGCTTATGCAAAGTTGATATGAAAAATCTGGTTCATCAAAAGAAGTCTCCTCAGAAGTGAAGGCAAGCTGCTTCCTTCCGACTGAAAATGTCAAACACTCATTCATATGGTTTTTACCAGACTTGATTTATATGAGCAACTGCCAATCCTTAACCCTCATGCAAATGCAAATGGGAAGCCTGCTCATGCAGCCATTAATATCAGTCAGTTTCATCTGATATCCTAAACAGAAAATCATTTCTTCTCTCCATGTGGGAGTTCTTGAATTGACTCCATCTTCTGCTTTTCAAATGTCTCTGTTGTTTCCATAATCAAAAATATGATTACTTTCTTTACAGTTGTCTAGAAATTTGGCTTGAAAAACAAAATTGCTTACATCCCGATTTGTAACTCGAATTCATATTTTCCAAGTCCCGTGAAAAGTACACTCTCTACCACAAGATTTTTAAAAAATCAAAATAAGTCGACTTCGTAGCTCAGGGGTTATAGAGCACTAGTCTTGTAAAAAATCAAAATAATATAAAATTTTATTTGTACTATATTTCCAAGCAATAATGTAGCTTATAAATTGAAATCTATGCATTTTCTTAAGGACTCACTTGTTTTCAATGTTTGACTTCTGCCATTTTCTGGATGGTACATGACTCAGACAGAAGTATTCTTTAAATGAGTATTCCCAGGTAATCAGAGAATTAACAAGAAGGGTGCCACATACACAGTGGGGGCAGATCAAAACAAGGTTTTGGTGAAAATTAAAAAAAAAGAACAAGGGAAAAAAGCAAGCGTGGCCCTACAGAATGAGTCACTCAATTCAGAAAGAGAGGAGAGAATCAGAAAGCATGATTTATGGCACCGTGGTCCAATCACTCTCCTGTCCAGAGAAAGGAGTTGTAAGGTAAAAAGCATTTCCTGTGATATGTCTCTTCAAGCACCAGATTGATACATCTTCAAAAACGAGTCCCTACCCCCACATGGATATTGTAGCAGACAACTGTCTTGAAATCTCCCGATTCACCACACCCTCATTGTCAAACTAACAAAGACAGGGCTACAGGCTGTGTTTGGGTTTTAGTTCTCACAACACAAGGACTAAGAGCTCCTGAGAAACTGCAAAGAAGCATGCCCCTACCCTGTTTTCCCACTTCGAAAAGAATAGAAAGCTCAGTTATTCACTAAGCAGGATTTCCACTATCATTCTGGGATTTGACTCACAGTATGGAGTGCTCTCCAACATGCCAGTGTTAGGGGATGTTTAATGGCCGTGTTCTCCAGAGAAAGCTGGGTCACTGTAGACATGCAAAGATGGCCCAAGAGCCTGGAGCCAGTCAATAGCGGGATCAGGGGCCGTTGAATATCCTTGATATTTTGAAAACACATGTTTTCATCCTCTGAACTTTTCTTCAAAATCACATTTTTTGGTTCACATATTATTTTATTTAATTTTCATTATGAACCGGCAAATGAAGAACTATCCAGTGCATTTCTCTGGATGCACAAGCCAACGGGCATGGAAGCCAGGCTCCTTGCATAGCCAATAAATGTCAGAGCTAGGTTAAAATCATAGGTTTTCAAACTCCAAAGTTCTTTTTCCTGATACCTAACTGCAAATGGATCATTTGTATTTAGATCCATTCCTGCATATGGGTCAATTGACCAATGAATGTCTCATTTCCAAGAGGTATGTGGCTGGGGAGAGAAGGATAGAAATAATAGAAACATGAATTTTGTTGATTATATTTATATCAGGTTGTTTTTTAAAATTTTTGGTTTAGGACCCTTAAAAAAGAAATTATGTTATCTGCGGAAATCACATGGGTTTCACTTAAAATAATTGAAGCAAAAGTAGTCTTTTTTCACCTCTTCACTTGTAATGACTTTCTTTTGAGACACTCCCAACGAATAAGAACTCAGAACAAAGAACAGACTGAGACAGCACACCTTAACCACTGGTTTTAGTATAAGGAAACACACCACCGCCCCCAGGATTAGTAAAATCAGACCTGACTGGCAAAGAATCGTGGAGAGGATTGGAGGTTTCTTTGGGAATCTCACACTCACTACTGCAGCCATGCAAGGAAACATTGCTACCACTTTAAACAGTCACATTTCTCTAGAAAGCACACAAGATAAGGAAAAAGTTAGAGGGCACGCTACGTATGTCCTGAGAAGCCTCTCTCGACCCAACCCTGGCCACTGGAACTGGTTTTTATCAAGGAAGTTGCTAGTCCTCAGCATTTCTCCAATGAACATTTTATTGGGTTTGGGACTGCGGCTTCATGACACTCAACTTGGGCAGCCGGAGCGAAAACAGGATGCAATTTCCGATTGAAACATGATCCCTATAGAATGTGTCTTCATCTATAGCATTTTTAATATGAAAATGAAATTAATATCTCCATCTTAGTAATGCAACTCTAATTCATAAAAATTAACTTAGAAATTGGCATCTTCTAGGGGAAAAAAAAGGACCTCAGAATTTAACACAAGCCTGAATATTCAGCTGAAATATCACGGAGCTAGAATTGTGGTATCTAATTATGGGTTCCGTTAAAATGTACAGAAGCTGGAACTCTTCCAGCTGTGAGTAACAGATTATTGTAACGGTGACAATCTGACAGTCTCAAATGCATTTACTGTTAACCGCTTCCTGGTAAATCTCTTTTCCCTCCTTTACTCTCCATCTTCCTCTGTCTTAATGTTTTCCCTTTGTCTTTTTCTGTGTGTCTCTTGTACACAGAATATGCTGAAATGTAGTTTTCTTTTTGTCCAAACTCATGTCCCTGTATTTTAAACAAGAGTTTATTCCTGTTATACCTGTTGAGATCATCAATATATTTGGAATTCTTTCTTAAAGAAAAAAAAATTATTCGTTGATCTTTAGACAGAGGGGAAGGGCGGGAGAAAGAGAGGGAGAGAAACATCAATATGTGGTTGCCTCTTGTGCGCCCCCTACTGGGGACCTAGCCTGTAACCCACGCATGTGCTCTGACTGGGAATTGAACTGGCAACCCTTTGGTTTGCAGGCTGGTGCTCAATCCATTGAGCCACACCAGCCAGAGCTAGAATTATTTCTAGTTATCTTTTTTATTGTTCCTATTTGTTCTGATTTTTGCCATATTTATTTTTCTCTTTTTCTGCTATGATTTAGATTTAAAAATTCCACTTCCCCACCCACTGACACTGTTTAGGATGTGACACAGCCTATTTCTGTTCTTCACTAGCCAGGTATATTAACTGAGATTTGTCCAGAGAAAATGAAGCCCTTTGTACTTTTTAACATCGTTTCCACTACAGATTCTTCTCAACTTATGATGAGGTCACATCTCAATAAACCCACCTTCAGTCAAAAATATCCTAAGTTGAAAATGCATTTAACACACTTATCTACCAAATATCAGAGCTACCCTTCCTTAAATGTGCTCAGAACACAAACATTAGCCTCCAGTTGGGCAAAATCACTTCACTGCTCAGCATCACAAGAGTATTATACTGTCCACTGCTAGCCTGGGAAAAAAAGATCAAAATTTGAAATACACTTTCTACTAAATGACTGTTGCTTTCCTACCATCATAAAGTTGAAAAATCATAAGCCAAACTATCTTATGTCAGGGACCATCTGTACTGGCTTCAGACATCCTCTTTCTATGGGCTGCTGGTCTGTCTTCGAAGGTGACATGACTCAGTCTTGCTTACAGAGACATGGGACACTTTGTGAATCTTGTGAAACCAGAGAATCACATAGAAGGCAAAGCAGTGTAGGAGACACAGGTACGTCCGTCAGGCTCCCGTACGGAGTCTGTGCTGGACAGGTCTTTGTAGGGTCCCTCTCATACATTGATATATTTCTTGATAGCAAAACCAAATTGCTTTATGTGTAAGGAGTTTGTCTTCATGGGTTATACTGTATATTCAAAGGAACAGAGATGTTCTCTTCTACTTATTTTCCATCCTCTCACTCAGTTGTTCTCAAACCTTAGTGAGCATCAGAGTCTCGGGTGAGTCAGACAGTCATGCGGGGGCCTGGGGATTTGCATTTCCAGCAGGTGTTTTATCAAATGAAGACAAAGCACGGTCATGAAGCTGGGCTCGGCCCGTGCAGTCAGCTCTGCCTCACTGTGGCGAACCATGAATATGCGCCGCAGTGAGTTAGATAGGTGCCTGAGAATTCAGGGGTGCGTCGGGGGTAGAAATCTACGTTTCTGGTAACCTGTAGTTCAAGTACTAGTTGACAAGGCCTTGATACTGTGGTGCGCAGGATAAAAGTTACTCGAGGGTAACAATAACCACGGTTACCTTTGATGTGTATATTGGTCCGACACATTTAATCTCATAAAGTCATACCAAGCACCTGATTCTTTCAAGATCATCTCTTGCTGAGAAGCTCTCAGAATAGATTAGGACAGGTAAGACAGCAAGAGAATCTCTGAGATTGAGAAAATGTTGCTCAGTGGCAAGAAAAACAATGCACATTAAGAGAATCTCAAGATTTTAAAAATGCCACCTAATGTCGAATGGCAGCCAGTTATATATACTCTTCTAAAAGATGTGTTTCTGGTGGCAAATTGTTTTCCAGACAGAAAGTTCCTTTTAAATGTAATGAAGAATAGATGCTTCTCTTTTGTGGATTTACAGTTCAGTTGAAGGGGACAATGCTTCATGCTAAAAAAAGTACCTTTGCTTAACAACATCATAACTGCTGCTTCTAACGTCCCGCAATTACACGCTAGCACCTATCTG
Source organism: Sturnira hondurensis (assembly GCF_014824575.4). Lineage (NCBI taxonomy): Eukaryota > Metazoa > Chordata > Mammalia > Chiroptera > Phyllostomidae > Sturnira > Sturnira hondurensis. The sequence continues at coordinate 11,816,852 of NW_028082350.1, read as the reverse complement.
GCACTGGTGTGATCCAGCGTTATTTCTGCCCCCACCTTGTTTGCAGATATGTTGAGTTGGTCCCTTTTGTGAGCAGCTGTCCATCTCCTGACCTGAGGCTGGCCTCTGTCTTCTCCTTAGGAGAGAAAATGAGATCTTGTGGCTGTTGCTCCAGAGCTAATTTGACTTTGACCTCAAAAGTCCTGTCTGGGCACTGCTTTCCTGGGAGTTCTCTTAGACAGTGGGCCAGGGGAGTGAGAAAGAATGACCCAGTGATGGACAATATCACCAGTGCTCCTCCTACTGACATCTTCAATTACCAGATGATTAGTGGATACACGTCCAGGGGCAAAAACTGTTGGGTGATCTTGAAAAGGTATGGAATACAAGGTCTGTCCAGAAGGTATCCAGCCATGTAATATGAAAAATAGAGACATTTACTGAAGAAGGTACAAGATACAAGAAACATTGTCTATAGGACAATGATGCCTCAGTCCCCTTCAAAGTAGGCACCTGGGGACCTCACACAGTTCTCCTAATTGCCATCAGCTGCCCCATTGTATTTTCCTGAATCTCATCAATGGTCTGGAATCTCTTCCCTTTCAAAGGTGATTTTAGTTTGGGAAAAAGCCAGAAGTTGCAGGGCACCAAATCTGGGCTGTAGGGGGCAGAGTCACCTGGGTGAGTTGATGTTTTGCCAAAAAACTCTGCACAAGACGTGATGCATCTGCGAGTGTGTTGTCATTATGAGGCTGCCAATCACCAGTTGCCCGTTGCTGTGGCCTTCTGAATCATTGAAATAGTTTCTCTGGAATGTTCAACCTTAATACAAAATTTGGTGCAGATTTGTTGCCCTAATTGCTCAGTCATTTTGAATTTGATGGCCACACAGTGCACATGCTCACTCAAATGAAGTCTACTGCCCCCACTGACTAATAGTACAGTGAAGTCGTCATTGTTCACACATACACATTCCAGTCCACTGTCCTTGGCTGCCAGGTGGCATTGATGATGCTCGAACCATTCTCATTATATTAACCATGGCTGGACTTTTCTGGACAGGCCTGGTGGAATTTCACTCTCTTCGTTCAAAGTCTGTGACTCCACCCCAATGCACAGTTGAGAGCAAAGCTTTACCTAATATTTTCAAACTATTTGTAAACGATTTAATGTGATTGTTTTAAATGTGTAACAGCATAAAATTCAAGGATAAAAAATGTGTAGAATACAAAAACATTTTTCCCTTCACCCTCTATGCCCCCAGAAATTCAGTTGCCCTCTACAGCGAAGCCTTTGTCAGCATTCTCTTATGAATCCTTCCAGAATTGTGCTATGTACACATGCAAAATTTATAACCCTTTTCACAAATATTTATTTAATACTCAATATGTATTAGGCATTGAATACAGTGCATATATCAATAAACAAGAGTCAGTATTCCCTGCCTTCAAAGAGTCTGCAGTCTAGTGTGGGGAGACACACAATACGTAAGATAGATATGTTAGTTTTATAGTCTATTAGAAGATGATAATTACTTTGGAGAAAATTCAAACAGGGAATGTGGGCAGAGAATCTTGGGAAGGAATAGAAATGGTTGACAACATTTAAGGGTGGTCAGACAAAGCCTCAGGAACAAAGTAACAATTGAGCAAACTTGAAAGAGGAGGGATAGCGAGCCCTGTGTCTGTCGGAGACAAACATCCAGGAAGAAAATGTTTGAGAGCAGAGTAAGAAACTAGGTTAAGATCCACAGTGGACCAACACCGGCTGAAATGAGTCACTATAATAAACGGGGCATCTACTCTGCAGCAAATGGAGAGCCATCAGGGGATTTCGAGCAAAGAGTGACACGATCTGGTATGCATCTGGGTAGGATATCCCGGATGTTTTCTTGAGAATAGTCTGAAGGGGGGGGAAGGGGTGGGAGAGCAACAAAGAGGCGTGTTGCAGTAACAAGGTCAGTAGGTGATGACTGCTGGCTTGGACTTGGACGGCCGCCATGGCAGGGGGTGAGAAGGACCTGATTCTGGGTCAGTGTTATTACTTTGAAGGCGAGGTCAACAAGAATATACTAAGGCTTGCATATGGGCCATGGGAGGAAGCTGGGTATCAAGAGAGACTCTTAAAGATGTTAGCCACAATAACTGAAAGAATAAAGGCAAAATAGGAAGCCTGGAGGAGGAATAGGTTTTTCGGGGGGAAGATGAGAAGTTCTTAGATATGTGAGGTTTGAAATGTTCAATAAACATCCAATTAGAGACCCTAAGAAGACCATAAGATATACAAGTATAATATCAGGGAACATATCCCTGGTTGGAGATGAGAATTTAAGAGTCAAAAGGAAATAGATGTTGTTCAAAGCTGTGCGTTTGGAGGAAGCCCGACGTAAGTAAATGTACACAGGGAAGGAGAGGACAACATGGAGCCCTGAGTCTCCCCAACAGTCAGGCACGAAAGAGTCGAGGGAGAAAAGGCAAGGAGACTGAAAAGGAGCAGCAATAGGAGGAGGAAAACCAGTGTGAGGTGTGCTGGAAGCTAAGGGAAGAAACCCATTTCGGGAAGGAGGCATGACAGTTGTGTCTAATGCCGCTGAACGATTTATCAAGACCAAGGTCAATGGCAGTATCGACGAGGAGAGTTTTAGTGGGACAAAACCAAATTAAAATGGATTTAGGAGGAAGAAGCAGAGAGGAGCTGGAGAAAATGAGTATAGTTTAAGTCTCTTGAAGAGTTTTGCTGGAAAACAGAGCCAAGAAAAGGGATAATAACTACAGAGAGAAAATGTGATCAAAAGGAGACTTGTTTTTTTAATGGGACAAATACAAATCTTATTTGAATGCTGTGGTCATGACTAAATAAAGAGGGAAAATGTGTGTGTTTACACATATTCATTTTGTTGCACACCATACACAGTTACACACTAATCTGAATCCACCCCCCACCCCCCACACTTAATGACAGTATTCCATCAAGTTTAAGTTCTCACTGACCAGGAGACACACTGTAATTATTTTACTGCTATGAAGGAAAAAAATATTCTGCCACTTAAACTATGACAGGTCATTATTTGAAAGACACTCCCTGACTTCAGAGATGTTCAAATGCCCCAAAAATTCCTCTTATAAACAATGACATATCATCAGCATCTTGGAAATATTTACCATCTCAATAGAGAAAAGTATATTTTATGAAGGCTGCGGCATATTCCATTTTGTCAGTGTACCATAGCCAATTTAGCCAGTTCTTTTTTGATTATGATTTACTTATTTCAAATTCTTTGATGATATAAAAATGCTTCAGGGGGCACCCTTGTGTGCACAACCATCTCTACGCTGTCTAGATGCATCTGTAAGTGATATTCCTAGAAGTGCAATCGTAATCTCATGGCCGTGCACTAAGGTTTTTGGCTCCCAAACACGCCCACATCCTAATCCACAAAACCTGTGACGATATCGCTTTACACAGCAAAGAGACTTTGATATTAATTCAAGGATCTTAAATTAATTATCCTGGATATTACCCTGGATTGTCCAGGTGATGCCCATGTCACCTCAGGAGTCCTTGTAAGTGAAGGGCGGAGGCAGGAGAGGCAGAGAAGGGGGCGGGAAGAGGAGCCAGAACAAGCATCGGTCAGAGAGACGCGACCGCTGGCTTTGAAGGTGGGAAGGTGTCAGCGGCAAAATTAAATCCCTCTGGAAGCCAGGAAGGCAAAGAAATAGATATTCCCCTAGAGAGAATAGCTTTATTAAATAACAGAGAAACCTTCCTCCACTTTATATAATCTTAAGCAGTTTGAACAGCATCAGAGTTATTTATTATTTAACATGTTAGTAGAATTATATTTTGAAATAATTTCTTATCAAAGCTGATCTGTATAGATTTTCCACATATTATGTGATTCTTTACAAATGATCCCCTTCACCCATATTCTTTATTATGTTTGTATAGAGCTCAACAAAATAGTCTCTTTTGATTCTTTTAATTTCTACTGCATCTGCAGCCCTTGACTTAAAATTTTTTTTTATTTTGCTTTCTCCTGTTTCTCTGTATAGCAGCTAATAATTCACCTTCTTTTTTTCCTGCGCCAGCTTTTTAATTTACTTATTAATTCTGCAATTTTTCTATTTTCCCATTTATTAAATCCTGTTTTTATCCTTCTTAACTATATATTTTTTTACTTTTCATAGCAGTTGAAATTATTTTTTACTTATTAGTACATTACTTCATGCTTTGATGATCTTGGCACATGGTGAGAGCTATAGGTTTTCACACATCAGTCTGGGTGCATTTCAATTTGGGTTTTGATTTCCTTATTTTCTTAAAGATTAGTTAAGAGCAATTTTTGAAATCTCCATGCAACTATGTTTTTGTTGATTCAAATACAACAAAATTTCATATTGTGAAATTTCTCCTTTTATTGCATTTGATCAAAGAATGCTCTTGTTCTTATTATGGCTTTGGTGAAATTGCTGAAGTTTGTTTATGACCAATATATCAATTTTTGCAGATATATTAATTTTCAAATACATAGATTCCATTTTTTAATTGTTATTTAGGATTTCTATAAGTTTAGTTATTTTTGTCCATTTGGTTTATTGATGACTATAATAACTTAAGGTCTCCAATTTTGCCTACATATCTGGAAGTTTTTAAATAAGTCTGGACGCTGTTCTCTTTAATGGTTAGATATTCACATTGTTAGTGCTTCATTGTGAACTGTACTTTATATCCTTACGAAGTGTGACTCTCTGTCTAGACTTGCCCTGGATTCACATTCACCCAGGAGTGACGCTGGTCAGGGTCTCGCTTCTGTTTGCATCTCTCTGGGAGGTCTCTGCCTGTCCTGTGACTTCCTCCCTTCGCTGGTCCCTTGACTTTATAAACACAGAATGTGGGTAGGTTTTGTGCCTAACACTCATTTGATCAAAAATGGTTTTTGTCCTATTTCAGCTTTGGTAAATTTCCTGCAGTTTTATTTTTGCCCAGTAGATTAAATGTTGCAAGTATTTCTAAAGTACCTGAAAAAATAAAAGGTATAAATGCCAAGAATGAAGATCTTGGCTTTCTATACCATTTATTTCTCAGAATACAGCACACTGCATTCTGATCCAATACGCTTTCTATGTTTTGAACAAGTTTCACATTTTGTGTCTAATATCCATGCCCATACATGTTGGTGCCTCTCTTACAGTGAATGCTTATAATGTAAGAATTACGTAATGGGCAATAGGTATAGATGACTTGTGAGGCAGGTTATAGACATGTTTCCTTCCTGATGACTTTTCAGTAGGATTCTCAGCATTTCTGAACTCATGTGGTTCTATCCCATGCCCATCCCGCTCCCAACACTCAGAACCCATTGGCCTTTTCACATATTTAAAATAAAGATAATCTGCTTCTAAAGATTGTCTGTGTTCCTCTGTTTTTTGCCACAGAGGATTTTCATCATACACCAACTTAGGCTCTGAAAAAAAATATGCAGGTAAATAGCATGTTAGAATTTGGGGGCTACTGTTCCCAGCTGCGTGGTCTGCTGCTCCACCAAAAGCCTGACAACTTGACTTTTTGTGTCAACTTCATATATTATGTTCTTAGTTTGAATGAGCATAAATGTCAACATGCAGCACCCGGAATAGCCCTGCGGCATCTCAACCTTCAGCTTTTGGGGAGAATGCCAGAGGTTATTCTCTAAGATGCTTCTCCACTGCTAATGATTAGCACCTCAAAGCTTGGAGGCCCTTGGGGCTCCTCATCTGAAAAAAATGCCCATTAGCAGAAGCTACACTGGTGTGTGTGAAGGCAGGAAAACAAATTCCTCCGGACACCCTGTCCTGGCGAGAGAATCGAGCGGTGGGTGTGCTTGTCACTTGATCATTCTCTGCGTTAATGTTGCTTCGGGCGTTGCTCATTTTAAGTTTTGCCTTAGCAAATAATTTTATTAAAAAGATGGCCATGTGAATGCTGATGGATGGAGAGAAAACAAGCCTGGTTTAAAACGCTAATAATTTATAATCACCTGGGCTTTAACAATATAAAAATGTCATTTAAAATGCTGTGTGCATTTAATCTACTCTGAGGGAGCAGTGACATCTATATGAAATTCTATAGATTTGAATGTGATGTTCATCAAAGGATTCTCCATTTTCATTTCCGTCCCCTCCTCTTTAACAGGTAGTTAATTAAATCTATAGAAACTGCATTCTCGAGTACTCAATGATTATTAAATGTCAGCCTCTGGATAATGGAGGTGAGGCCAATGCAGGAGCAATCGGAGTTTTACCATTTCTCACTGCCTGACATCCTTGAGCAGTCTGTTTTAGAAACAGACCCAGGAACACAGTCCTTGACGAAATTGGAAGAAAAGCAGTCCATCCTTCTCCTTTGCAGCAACAGTGCAGAGGGCGAACATTTGTGAGTGCCTACTGTGTGCCGGGCAGTGTGCCGAAGATTGCTGGGAATAATGGACATGATAGACGGGCCCTGTCTTAGTGGATTCCAGGTCTAAGGGAAGCGCCCAGCTCACGAGCAAATGAAGAGGTTGGATTTTATTTCAGATCCCTGAGAAGTCTTTGCCAGGTGTAAGCAATGGAGTGGCAGGATCTGATTTGCACGTTGAAAAGGTAAAATCCGGCTCTTCTGCAGGCAGTGAGCTGGCGGAGGGCTGAGTTGAAACAGCTCCGGAAGCATAGAGTCTATTGCACTGACTCAGGCTCAAGGCGCAGAGATGGTGGTGGGTGGGTGGGAGGTATTCCCGAAAAGGGGCGATGGGACCAGCTGTTGTTGGCATGTGAAGGTGAAAGCAGAAACCAATCACACGTCTCTTCTAAGGGTCTGGCTGGAGCAACTGGGCAGAGGGAACCATTTCCTGTGCTTAAAGTAAAGGGGCCAGGACTGTGTCTAGGGCCCATTATATGCCAAGATTATTCCCAGGGCTTTACTTAATTACCTATAATATACATCCACAAAACCTGGTATGTTAAATATTATCATCATATCACTGATGAAGCAACTGAGACTAAAAGCTTGAGGCCATTTATCTAATGAGTAATAAAGTCAGAACTCAACCTTATTCTGGCTTCCAAATTTGGTCTCTTTTTCCTCTTCTGCTACTCTTGATATAGTTCAGGATTTTTAATTTTTTTCATTCTTAATTCTATGCTTCTTTTGCAAGTCCTATTAGCAATTTAGTAGGGTTATACATACATCTTTAAAACTAATTAATATTGAGGTTGCTATAAAATATATATGTAGTATTATTGTCTGTATCAGCACCTTGATTAAGATAGTGTCTAAACTATCAAAACAAAGGTAGCATCCTTAAGTATTTAAAAGGACTAAGAAAAGTAGCTAAAAGCTGTTTTAATAAGTCTGTTAGAAAAAAGATTTATGTTCTTTTTTTGTTATGGTTGGACAGAGCCAAACACAGTAAAGCACGTGGCTGACCTGGCTTAATTTGGTTCTGTGGGCGTTTATCTAGTGCTTATTATGTGTAAGGCACAGAGTCTACTAGACTCTGAAACACTAATCACAAAATTAAAGTGACTGGGTATGAGCAATAAGTACAGGCTTAGAAAATAGCTGGCAAATACTTAAACAAGAGATAAAACTATGATAAAGGGTAATGTGTTGGCTGCAAGATGACCGGAAGTAATGGAAATGAATGTCAGGTTCAGTGTATGCTACAATTTCATTAGCAATCTGGAAGAAGATGTATATTAATGAGAACGTCCACATGATACTAAATAGGGAATTGTCAAGTGTACCAGTGAAAACAGAGAGAATACTGTGGCAAAGGCTAATATCAGCACAAAGTAAAAGTCAGGCATACAGAAAAGATTTAATTGCATGGAATTCAACATTAAAAACTACCATATTCTATCTACATAAAGAATCAAGATTCAAAAAAAGAAAATAAAGCTAATTGGATGAAGCATGTACCAGAGGTGAGAAAAACCAGTAAAATAATAAAATCCAAAGAGCAAATGTTATATATAAGTAGAAAAATAAAGAGAAGGTTGTAACACTAATTGCTAACCAAATGGACTAAAAATATTTTGTGTTGGTGTGAGTACAGAACATCTAAACCATTTTTTAAAGCTTCAAACAAATAGTGAACCAGAAATCAAGAATGAAAGAGTTGACTGAATTAAGAATTTTATGCCATGCAAATTCTACTCCATCTTTTTGTTGGTGGTTCGGGGTACAGAATGGCCCACGCCTTCTCTCTACTCCCGTGAAGGCGTCCCTAACCACCTGAAATGATGCAAGAAATGCACTACTTTTTGAAGTCAGTAAAGGTTCTGTGCTCACAGTACCTCTGGCAGTTGGGGTCCCAGCCCAGTGTGGCATTCCACTTTCTCTCCTAGAGGAGAGGTGCCCTCCAGCCCCCCCGACTCCGCCACGGGCACTGGCATTAACCACTGAATCTAGAAACCTCTCTCCCTCTCCCTCTTCCTCTAGTGTGCGTGCATGTGCCCTCACTCGCTCTGCCATGTACTAGTTGTATTCTCTAAGTTTGTCCCTGGCTTAGACAATGAAAGGAAGCTTCAGACCTTGCTCCTCAAGCACCCTCTGGGCATGCTCGAAACAAATGATTCACAGTGCTTGGTAAAGCGCGGGTTACTCACTTAAAGATGAAAACTCAGCATTTGATATTGAGCCAATATTGAGCTCAATATTTCATATTGAGCAAAAGCCTGGCTGTTTTGCTCTCTCTCTCTCTTCCACCTAATACCAAATGGAAGAGATAATTTCCATCACCACTCGGTGTTATAGTTTGGTTGAAGGGTGAATGGTACAAAGTACGTCTTTTTCTGCCAAGCAGAGCTCGCTTTTACTTGGCAACAGTGATAAACCAGGCCTTTTGCCCACATCATCTCTTGCATCCCACGTGACAATCCTACAACAGAAAGATCAGCACCTCCACTTTCAGAAAGTACTTCTTTCAACCAGATTCAGCAGCAATGTTGTGCCTCTCCCTTGAACGTGATTATTTTTCATGTATTGGCCCAGAAATTGTTCATTGAAACCATGACTGCGTGAAGGTGCCAAGGACTGGGTTCCCGGATAAAGGTTTTCGATATTTGAGCCTATACACCTGTGAGAATGGTGGCAAAGAAGGTGGGGTTACTAACCCTAGAATACTGAGAATGACTCACTATTATATTCATATGTAACACAATGCAACATCTAGAAAAATGCTCAAGCATTCCAGGAGAAGACAATGTCAAATATTTAAAAAAAACATTTTATTTATAAATATTGAAGGCATTTCCTGTCTAGTCTCCGTTCTAGGGTAATTCTCTCTTTCCTTTAGATTTTAGGGATGCAGAATGATGCCATGGAAAATGCCCCAGATCAGAAGATATGAACCCTGAATTGCATATGAGTGTGATACAAACAAGGCCCATGAATATAGTAGTGGGCTTCTTTAACTCTTTCAATAATATTTATTGAGCACCAACGGGAAATAATCTCTCTTCTGAAAGCATATAATACTGAAAGTGTACCTTGCTTATTTATTTTGCCCTCCTTACTTTATTTTACTCCTTTATTCAGCAAGGATTCATTAAGTGGGAACATTTTGCTGGGCTGTGTCCTAGCTGGGCACTGTCCTTGCCTTTATGAAGTTTTACAATTTTATAATCAGTGGAGGAGACAGGCAAGAAAATAGACAATTAAAATCGGTAACACTGGAGTCATGGAGAGGACAATACATGTAAGGAAACTGTTGAAGACCAAGGAGGGTACCACCCTAAAAGACTAGAGGGAACACCAGTTGCCTTCCCACTTGGGGCTGGGAATTGTGCCCATTCCTACCGGCAAAACCAGATCATCTCCAAACCATAGACTACTGGTAAAATACTATTTTCTGGTCCCACCTAAAAAATTTGAAAGGCAAGACCTAAATAATCTATTCTCAAGTAATTTAATTACATCCAAAATATAGAGTTTAACAATAATTACAGGAATGTGAAAACATCTAGCACTCAAAAATATTAAAAATTAGAATACCTGGAAGCTGCCCCCAAATTATCAGGCATGCAAAGAAGTGAGAAAATGCCAGTCATAGTAAGGAGAAAAACCAATCAAAACAGATCCAATACTGATCAAGATATTAGAAATGGCAGACAAGGACACTAGACGGTTACTGTAACTGTATTCAGCATATTCAAAAACTGAAGCTGAGACATTGAAATATATATAAATGACTCAAAATGAACCTTTAGACTTGCAAATTCATTGGGTGGGAGTGCCCATAGATGAAAAAATATACTGTATGGCATAAAAAACAGATTGGAGATTAAAGAAGAAACGGCTAGTAATTTGGAAGATGTAGCAATAGAAACTATCCAAATAAAACATAGATAGCCTTTATGATTATTGTTTTTCAGTGAAAAGGGTATCGTGATCTACGGAACAACTTCAGGAGGCCTAACGTATGTGTGATCGCAATGCCTTAGAGAGAGATGGAGAAGAGGATGCAGAAACCATATTTGAAAACTATTGTCTGAAAATTTAAACACAGATCCTTGAAGCTCAAAAAATACCAAACCAAACAAAAAACAAAAAAGAAGATCCTAGTCCAAAGCATATCATAAATAAATTCCTCAAAACAAGTGATAAAGAAAAAATCTTAAAAACCATCAGATTAAAAAAAAAAACATGCAGAGGAGGAAAAAAGGCAATGACTGTAGATTTCTCCTTGGAAACAATGTAAGTAAGAACACAATAGAACAGCAACCTTAAAGTACTAAAAGAAAGAAAAATCGGCTGCAATGAAAATACCTTCCAAAAATAAAAGTAAAATATTCTTTCAGTCACATTAAGGTGAAATAATTTTTCACAAGTAGGCCATCACTCTAAGAAATGTTAAAGAAAGTCTTCCAGGCATGAGGAAAATGACACTAGAGAGCAACACTGATTGACACATAGAAATTAAGGAAGTTACCTTTGTTCCTAGACAACATTATTGCCTCTGCAAAAGATCCAATGAGTTTCCCAATGGATCTAATGGAATCTACATGAAAAGCTACAAAAAGAATTGAGTTTGGTAGGGTTTCACAATAAAAAATAATATCCAAAAAATTCATTGCTATCCATATATTAGCAACAAACACTAACGATTTGAAATTTTGAAACAGTACCCTGTATAATAAAATGAAAAATATGAAACACTTGGACACAAATATGACCAAAAAGGTATAAGACCAGTACACTGAAAACTGCCAAACATTTACTAGAGAAATTAAGTGGAGAGTTGTACCATGTTCATGGATAGAAGAATCAATATTGTTAAGATTTCAATTCCCTTCCAACTGATTACACATGTAAAATAATTCCAGTAAAAATCCCAGCAGGCATAGGTACTTTGTAGAAATTTTAAAATTATTCTAAAACTTATATAGAAATTCAATGGACCTAGAATAACCAAAACTACTTTGGATTTTAAAAGAAGTTGAGTCCCTGGCTGGTATAACTCAGTGGATCGAGCACAGGCCTGCGAACTAGAGGATTGAGGTTCGATTCCCAGTCAGGGCACATGCCTGGGTCGCAGGTCAGTTCCCAGCAGGGGACTCACGAGAGGCAACCACACATTGATATTTCTCTCCCTCTCTCCTTCCCTTCTCCTCTAAAGATAAATAAATAAAATCTTTAAAAAATAATTAAGCTATGGACTTCCGCCAAGATGGAGGCATAGGTGGAAACACTGTGCCTTCTCCCACAACCAAGTTTGGATACAACAAAAGTTTTGGAGAACTAACACACACCCAGAGGCCAGAAAACCGAATTATACGGAAGTCCAACAGCTACGAACCATCAAACGAGGACGGTAAGAGGTGGAGCCAGCAGCGGAGCTGCGTCAGGAAGGACAGACCTAGGAGCGCAGGCAGCCCAGAACTAGTCGGGGTGCGGAACAGACTGACCAAGGTCGCACATTCGCGCGCAGTGAGAGGACCACACAGGCCCCAGGGGGCGAACCCAGTGGTGGAGGGCTGACAGCGGTGGCACACTCGCTTGCCGAGGAGCGGGGCGCGTGGCCCTGGTGACAGTGGTGGCTGCGGTGCTGGTGGGGGTCGCGGCGGCGGTGGGCGCTGGAGGGAAGCCATTGTCCCTCTTTGACCCCGCCCCCACATACGACGTCACAACCCAGCAACTGAGTTGCCCTGCTCTGGTGAAAACCTAGGGCTCTGATCCTGCTACTTAACAGGCACGAACAGCCCAAAGGATGGCTCAAGAAGAACTCAAAGTCCCAGAGCCAATAACTCTAAGCGACCAACAGATTGCCAGGCTCTCAGAAGCCCAATTTAAAACACTATTTATCAGGATGCTCACAGAATTGGCAGAGTACAGTCACAAATTGGAGGAACATATGAAGGCTAAACTAATTGAAATGAAGGGAGATGTCCAGGAAACCAATAGCAATGGAAAGGAAACTGGGACTCAAATCAATGGAATGGACCAGAAGGAAGAACAAAACATCCGACCAGAAAGGAATGAAGAAATGAGAATTCAAAAAAATGAGGAGAGGCTTAGGAACCTCCAGGACATCTTTAAACGTTCCAACATCCGGATTATAGGGGTACCAGAAGGGGGAAAGAAACAGCCACGAGTGGAAAACTTATTTGAACAAATAATAAAGGAGAACTTCCCCAGTCTGGCAAAGGAAATAGACTTCCAGGAAATCCAGGAAGCTCAGAGAGTGCCAAAGAAGTTGGACCCAAGAAGGAACACACCAAGGCACATCATAATTACATTAGCCAAGACCAAAATGAAGGAGAGAATCCTAGAAGCAGCAAGGGATAAGGGGACAGTCACCTACAAAGGAGTACCCATCAGACTGTCAGCGGATTTCTCAAAAGAGACCTTACAGGCAAGAAGGGGCTGGAAAGAAGTATTCCAAGTCATGAAATCCAAAGACCTACAGCCAAGATTGCTTTATCCAGCAAAACTTTCATTTAGAATGGAAGGACAGATAAAGTGCTTCTCAGATAAGGTCAAGTTCAAGGAGTTCATCATCACCAAGCCCTTATTATATGAAATGCTAAAGGGACTTATATAAGAAAAAGAAGATGAAAAATATGAACAGTGAAAGGACAGCAAACACACAGTTATTAACAACCACACCTAAAACAAAAGCAAACCAAGAAGACAGCTAGATCAGGAGTGGAACCATAGAAATGAAGAACACATGGAGGGTTAGAAACAGGGGGGTGGGAGGAGGAGCAGGGGGGAGAAGGCACAGAAAATAGCAAAGACGGTAGGTAGAAAATAGATAGGGGGGAGGGTGAGAATAGTGGGGGAAATATAGAATCTAAAGAACTTGAGACACGTGGTTATAAACTAAGGGGGGGAGAATGGTGGGGGAGGGAGTGTGCGGGTGGAGGAGAATGAAGGGAGGGGGAATAGAACAACTGTAATGGTATAATCAATAAAATATATTTAAAAAATGTAAAAAAATAAAAATAAAAATAAAAAATAATTAAGCTATAATAATTAGGACAGTGAGATATTGGAATAAAGATAGAAAAACATATTAATAGAATAAAACAAAAAGTCCAGAAATCTCTTTATCTCTCTCATTACACACACATACCCCCCACACACACATAAGCAGAAAATTTCGTGGAGAAAGAATTGTCTTATCAACAAACAAAGGAACAATTGTATACCACGTCTGCCAAACAAAACAAAAATAAATTTTATTCATACCTTGTACCTGTACAAAAATTAACTTGAAGTGGCTCATAATCCTAAATGCAAACCCTTAAACTCAAAAACTAATAGGAAAAAGCAGAGGAGAAAAATCTCTGTGGCCACAGTTACTCATGATTTCACAATCCTAACACCAACATCGCAATCCATAAAAGAAAAAAATGATAAATTTTACTCCAAGTTTTAAAATCATGGTCTTCAAGATACTGCTGAGAGAATTAAAAGACAAGCCAAATAACGGGAGCGAGTCTTAACAAATCCCCTATCTGACAGGACTTAGATCCAAAATATATAAAGAACTCATAAAACTCAGTCATAAAGACACAATTAAAAATAGGCAAACAATTTGAAGAGATGCTTTACTGAGGAAGATATATGAATAAATAGCAAATAAGCACATGGAAAGACACTCAACATCGTTGGTCATTAGGGAAATGCCCATTAGGAGCACAGGTACCACTCCACAGCCCTCAGCTACTACACAACCCAGCCCCTAAGGCTGGGACTGGTGTGGCATGGGTGGGGCTCTCCTGCACTGCTCCATCGGGACACCAGTGTCCCCGCTGCTTTATGAGATGCTTTGGCAGTGTCTTAACCTTCAACCTGTGCCCACGATATGATGCAAGACGCTGTCCCCAGGAACTGACTCAAGAGAAATCAAGACACATGATCATTCAGGGCTTTCGTGAAAATGTTTCCAGCAGCTTCACTCATCATTTCCCTAAACCAGAAACATCCACACCATCTACCAGTAGGTGAACAGGTAAACAATTATGGCTTCTTGCTCTGATGATCTACTACTCAGCGATAAAAAAATGACTAAACTATGGATGCATGCAAAATATGAGTGAATCTCAAAATAATAACACAGAAAAAGCAGCCAGACAAAAAAGAGTATATATTTTATAATTTCATTTGTATAACCACTTCCAATATGAAAACTCATCTACAGTCGTAGAGTGAAAATCAATGTGTGCCCAGGTGAGGCTGGGACAGTCCGCTGAGGGGAGGGATTCCCAAAGGGCACAAGGTGGCTTTGAGGGATGGTGGGTATGTTCACCATCCTGACTGTAGGGATGGTGCATGCACAGGTCCAGGTTTATCAGATTGTACACTCTGAATACTAATAGTTTATTGTAGAGATATAACCAAAGACACCTACCTTACCCTTGCCCCCCTTGCCGCCTCCGCATATGTAATCACTATTAAAGTTGATAGGTATCTACTCACTGCCTTTTTCTTCACCTTTTCTACATTTTTGTGTACCCATGTGATATATACTACTGTTAGTGTGTTTTAAGTGTACATAAATGTTAACGTAATGGGCACATTACCTTTTATTGGCTTTAATCTCTCCAGAGTGTTGTGAAGGATATACGAGCTTCACTTCTGAAGAGGCACTTACTGCCTTCTCAAAAGATGCCAATATAATCCCAAGACAGGAATAAAACAAGAAGAGAAAACTTTTTCTGAAAGGGGGAAAACCCATAAGACTAAAAGAAGAAGAAAGAAAAGAGCTTGGAAGCCAGGAGGTGGAAAGCCAGCCTAATAAAGTATTTCATAAGGAAACATCAAAAGGATTCTAGAATTACAAAACAAGAATGAAGGGAATTTAAGGCAAGACCATTAAAAAGACTTTCAAGAGGCAACAGGAAATGAAAGTAGGATGAAACAGAAGGGTCAGGGAAAACGACTTCCCCAACAAACAGCTGATTAAACCAAGAGCCTGTGAAGGGCTGGGAGAAGGCACTGCCAAGCAAGGGGATGGGAGGGACTACCCACGGCCAGGCTGTGAATGCCCCATGGGAACTAACCAAACAGATGCCCAAACTGGAAGGTTCAGAACTGCAAAGAGAGTGCATAGGGGACAAGGAAAAGTGGATTCTGCGGACAGCTCAGGAAAACTGACACTTATTAAAAGCTTTATTAGAAACAGGTGCAGCTGCGTCAGAACATCCAAAGTAACAGTGGCTTTGCAAGATGGGTTCTGGCTTCTCTCTCGCATGAAGGAAGTCAGAAAGGATCAGTGCAGAGCTGGAAGGTGAGCTCCACAGGTGGTGAGAAGGTGCCACCAGCACGTCTGCTTTCATTTCATTGACCTTGACTTTGTGCCCTGGCCATACCCAGCTTTACAGAAGACTGGGAAACATAGTCATCGTTCATAGTGGCCATGCACCAGCCAAAAAATGCACGCTCTGCCATTGAGCAACAGGAGAAGGACAGGAAAACGGGTGAACAATGAGCAGTCTTTGCTCCTAACTTCGTTAGGCCAAGATAAGATATATATATATATATATATATATATATATACACACACATTATATATATTATATATAATGTGTGTATATATCCATTATATATATAATGGATGTTCTCATACACACATATATGAGAATATATCTATATATGCTCTCAAATAAACCCTAGGACATAAATATCATTTCCACTTTAGAGGTGAATAAAACGAGGTATCAAAAGTTCAAGTAAACTACAGAAAGTCACAGTAATGTTCAAGTCCAGATATGTCTGGCTGCGAGCACGTATGATTTCACTGTTATGAATGGGAAATTTGAGCTGTGACCCCGGGGAAAGAATCTTGAAAAGAGCATAAGTGTGACCATAAAAAGGAGGCTGAGACCCAAGAAGAATTATCGAAACTGTATAAAAAAACAAGACAGGGCATTAATGATTTTGTGTCATTTTTTAAATAAGAAATTGATGAGCACTGTCCATGAAGCATTTTTGGCTTCTGTTAGTGAAAACCTAGGTTTTTAACATGGATTTTTGTATAGGTTCACAGTCCCTTACGTATATGCCAAATCCCCAATTTCTGAAAACCAATTTCTCTCCTAAATCATTTATTGGCAAAATCTAATTTAAAATGATGTGAATTTTTTTATTTTTACTGCTTAACTTATTCTTTGTGACTGTGCACAAGTGTCGCTGCAGTAATATTAATGATTGGGCTTTAGGGATAACTGTGCACACCCTGGATGTTCTCTATGATATATATATAATGTTACCTTTAAGTCTGAAATGTTTTATTTAAGAAATAAATCTGACCCTAGGAATTCAGATAAGATAATGTAGACTATAAACAATCTTTCTGCTATTGAAAAATCAAATAAGGTACTATCCGAGAGAGTACATGGGGATGACTTGAAAATTCATAAATGTGGAATATATTATTATTAGTCCATGGCCATATTGGCTCATTTGCCTTTAGCTCAGTAAATCAATACCTGAGATGTGTTTTCTTCCATCAGAAGAATGTGTCTGTAAATTTACCCCGAATATAAATTTCCTAGACATTATTATTAGATAAATATTGTGATTTATGCTAATATTCTAATTAGCTTGGTTCAATTTGGTTATAGAAAGATCTCCCTGAGACACAACACGTTATGTGTGGTTAATCCCCGAAGATCGTGCCTGGAACATGAATCACCACCAGCAGAAGCCAATATGAGGCCATTACATAGATACAGATAGAAAAATGCTGTGTCTTGTTCGAAAACAACAGGCCTAAGCACCTGGCACTCAGATGATATGCACCGTAAAAACACATAGACACCTCGTTCTTCAACAAGAAGAATTATCACCAG
This sequence comes from Sturnira hondurensis, assembly GCF_014824575.4. NCBI lineage: Eukaryota > Metazoa > Chordata > Mammalia > Chiroptera > Phyllostomidae > Sturnira > Sturnira hondurensis. The sequence goes on along the minus strand of NW_028082350.1, from coordinate 11,799,552 downwards.
CCTCAGTCTATAGGCAGTCAGCATGACAGGGTTTCCAAGGATGTAAATTTTGCTGCGGAATCTGGTTGTCCATGCACAGTGTCTAGGTCTCCACTCCCTGCTCCCCCTGTGTCATTTTATGAATTGTATGGTTTCCCTTCAGTTCCTGCAGGGGTTACTGTCACATACGAGTCTTTCATCGAGCTTGTATACAGCCACGCAGGGAAGAGGGCACAGGAGAGGGTGCTGATGTGAACTGTTCTTTTCATGACCCCCCTGTACACACGCTGTGAATGACTCCATACACAGTTTCCTAAGTGAGCAGCAAACTTCAAAACACTACAAGACACATCTATGTCATCATCTTAGAAGCCAAAGGCCTATCCGATAGGAGGGCTTTAAACAAAAGAAGAACATCCCCATTTCTATACGGCTTTTCTTCAATAGAAGAAATTTCCTTTCACAGTATACGTTGCCTTTCAACCACTTCAGGATAAGCATAACAACCATGGATGATGAATAGCAACAAAAAAAGGGTACCCAGGGCTTCTTCCCTGATGTTTACCAGAGCTAGTGAGCTAGGTTAGCTCCACTTGAAATAAAGTAGAACACAGAAGACCATGGACATGTCACTGAAAGGGTCCCTCTGAGTTCATTTTTCCCTCTGAGCCCCACAAACTCCAAGAGGCAAAAGAAGTCTAGTGCCAAGCCTAAGGATGCCGTGAGAATGGCCTCATGCTGCTCTAGGCTTGATCTCTGTGGGGCAGCTTCAAGCCAAGCAGAAGCATCCTGTAGGGTCAGTCTCTCCTCATTACCACCCATCATAGGCAAGTTGCTATGAGCAACACAGAAGGGAGGAAGAGAACTATGGTCTTGTGGAGCTTATCATCTCCTGGTCTGAGATAAAAGGAGAACAAACCAGCTTCCACAGGAGGTACCACTGGGTCTTCAGATCAATACACACTGTAGGAGATGACTTAGGACTCCTCCAGAAGCCCAGCACCTTCTTTTATCACTGCCTTGAGTGTCCTTGAGTGCCTTGAGTGTTCCTCCTTAGGGAGGAAGGCAGGAAAGAGGAGTGGGGAAGAAAGAGGGGGTCAGAACTGATCCTTTGGTACCTGGGGCCCCAGAAACACACACCTCCAATTTGCCAGTGCCATGTCAGCAAGGGCCAGAGAGGCCTTCTTGGCACCAAGGGGGAAATGGGGCTGTTTGGGAAGGTGTGAGATCTTCAGCAGGTAGGAGAGAAGGAAAAGACAGAGAGGGCATCCCAGAAACTGGGGGCTCAAGGCTCTCAAGAGTGTGTGTGGATGTTCCTGCCCTGGGCTTCATGCAAAGAACCTCTTGGACCACTCTGTGGAAGACAGATTTGCACTTATCCATAACACCATGGATGCTAAATTATTCAATTACATTTTCTTTAGTCTTGCAAGCAAGCGCACCATAAACCTGTGGAGACTGATTCACGGAAAAAGCCAAGTGCAGATTCCATGATGTAAAACAGTAATTATGCTGGCAATTACTCATTTTAAAGTCTAGCAAGCTGCCTTTAATAAACCACAAACCACATATCACCAATACTCTCCTTTTTATTACAATAAAATAGCACTTTCCAGCTTATAATTGCTTTATAGACCTAGAAATAGAATGTTGATGAGATTGTTTCCACGGGGTTCAAATATTTATGAAAATCCTAATAATTTTAAAAGTCAAAACACAAACATTAAAAAAAACATAAAATGAAACAGTCTCTCTGTTGCTTTTCCCATTTTCTTTAAAACAAGAATAAACATTGCCCTCACATTGTCTGGCTTCTTCAAACAGGAGCGTCTTATTGGCCATTTCAAAGAAAAGATTTTTATAGACAAACTGGGATGGTATATGTCAGGGCTATTTCTCAAGGAACAGGATTCTTTATAAAGATGCACCTTGACTAAAGCCTTTTCCTAAAAGGCTTTATTATTTCAAGAAAGATATTGTGGCTGGAAGGAGAGAAGGGAGTAAAAATGAAAGCGAACAGAGCTGGAGGCTGAGTACAGTGGAGACTGTAGCTGCCACGACTCGTGCGGTGCAGGCATTTCCCGAAGGTCTCCGTCCCTCTGAGCTGCTATAAGCAAGCACCACAGACTGGGTGGTTTACAAGCAACAGAAATGTATTCCTCACAGATCTGGACGTGGACAGTTTGCGATCAGGGTGCCATCATGGCCAGCTCGGCAGGGGGGGGCTCCTCTTCTGGGTCACGGAGTGACTGCAGAGCTCTCATCATGTCACCATGCAGAGAATGGAGAGGAAGCAGTCTCGCTAGTGACCCTTGTAAGGACACCAGACACACTCATAAAGGCTCCACCCTGATCACCTCTTGGAGCCCTAACAACCTCGCAAAGACCCCACTTCCCATGACCATCCCATTGTGGGGGTAGGGCTTCATCGTTTAAATTTTGGAGGGGGCACAGTCTGTCCATAACCCCCAATACAGCATTCATTCATTCTCTCATCTGACAAATTCTAATTAGGGCCTCTCTGTGCCCAGCATTGATCTTTGGAAGTTGTATCAGCAGTTACTCAATTCTTTCTCCAAATTAAGTCTTTTATTATATCTCCCTATGTAAAAAAAAGATTATTGAGGTATTTTATGAAGCTAGGCATATGTCCTGGATTCTAGTTTACAATTTTTATTTTGTATATTAAATCATCAAGCTGTATAGCAATTTTGAACCCCCAAATTTAAACTTGGTAGCCATAGAAGTCAGTATCCAATTTATTTCTGTTTCCTCCCTTTTTTGTTGTTGGTGACATAATATGTATTTTTAAAAACTTCCCTCCTGCCAGAGAGGAGTCACCGTAGGTAACAGTTTCTCAGCAGTCTGCAAGGGTCTTGCATTGTCTGGTGCACCTCCCTTAAACGGGGGCAGGACAAAAGCTTTGATCTGAGGTCTCGGCAAATAGGATTTGACCTGGCATTTATTTATAGATTGAAAGAGTCACTGCTAGAGACAGAATGGGGAGAGACTATCTTTGTTGCCCTCATGGAATATAAACCTGGCAAGGAAGATAGACATCAGACAAAGTTAATTACGCAAATTATTATGTAATAGTCATTGGAGTACATGCTACAGAGTGATCAGTGGCTATGTAGCTAGGATGCTGACACGGATTAGGGATTTAGGGAACCTCCACATTGGATGACCGGCTGGGTGTGGGAGGCCAGGGAAAGGGAGGTGCCAAGGACTCTCTCGTGGACTGAGACAAAGAACCCAGGTGAAGTGGGTTTGTTAGTCTCACTGTATTGTGCAGAGTAGGGGGAGTCATACGTTATGATCTTCGATGTGTTACCATTTGGGTATCACACCTCTGAGTGTATTTTATCACATTTTTAATGTAGAGTTAATGATGTATTAAGTCATGGAATTCACCCCACATATGTAGAATCTCTGAAGTACTTCTCTGGGATCCTCCTCCTGCTGCCTATTCATCACAGAAGTTCTTGGGGATGCATGCCAGGGTTAAGTCCAAGTTCACCACTAGAGCTCGATGCCAGCAAATTCTATCCCATTTGCGTGTTGATTTCCATACCTGTGAAATGAAAGCAATAAGGCCGACCTCATGGAGTATTAAGGAACAAATAAAACAAAATGTGAAAAGTGCCTTACTCAGTACTTAGTAACTCATAGCCACGTAATACAGTGCATTACACACCCATTTCCTTTCTTTTCCCTCTCTTATCATTCCGTGAAAAAGAAATGGGGATACACACTTTCCAGGGTTGGTATGAGAATTGAGCACCATTCTCTCTGTGAAAGCATGTAGAAAGTGGTATACTCTCAAAGAGTATTAGGAAGGAAAAACACCCTGAAAAAAGCTTGAGAAGTATGGTAGTTTGTTCTTACTGAGGACCAGCTCTCTCTGGGGGATCGTCTGTCGTTCTAGAAGGGCCCCCACACCCCCCCGGCCCACCTGCACACGAGGCCTCTGCAAGGACTGTTGGACATGTGCTTCATGCAAGTGAACAGCAGAATCATATAATCTGCCACACATGTGTCCGTCCCCCTTGCAGGACATTTGGTCCTGTCCAAAACATCCACAGAGATACCTGGTCCATGACAATAGGTCCTTGGTATTTGGGCCTGACCAACACACCCATGGAGACATTTGGTCCATGTCCAAATGCCCTTGATCATGTGCCATTACCAGTAGGCTACCAAGACGGTAGAGGGATTATTGGCAATACAGCCACGGCACAATTATTGAATTAGTAAAATGTGATAGTACTTTGGTGTCTTAGTCCTACAAATCAAAAATACAAATAAACCTTATGGGCAAATTGAAGCCTGGGACATTTTCTAAGCGTAGGCGTTTTGGATAGAGCCAAATATCAAGGACCATTTGGTGTGGGCTAAATATGCTCATGGACTTTTCTGACAGGACCATTTGGCACGAACCAGATATGCTCATGGGCATTTTAGAAAGGACCAAATATCAAGGACCGTTTGGCACAGATCAAATGTCTTTGTGGATATTTTTGGCCAGGACCAAATGTCTACTAGCCGAGTGTCCCCACTCCATTAAACTATACTCTCTCTTTCTTGACTACATTGTTTTTCAGATTTATGGATTCAAAAAGTGAGTGTTGTACATTACTGACAAATTACTCCTGGATATTGAATGACATCCCAAACACAAAGGGCCAGATATTGTCATGCTGCCTAACTTCTGTGTATTTTCCACCCTGAGCTCCACACTTTGGACTTTGGATTTGCTGCCGGACCCAAGAGTCAGGCTCTGTTGGAAGAAGTGACACCAGGCATTCTTCCATTACCATCTGATGTTCCGTATCTTTGTGGTTAACATTTATTTCGTCTTCTACATGGCTTGCTTACCCACCCCGGAGGGGTAAGGAGCACTTGCTTTCTTTACCCATATTGTCTTTTCCTTTTCACTTCATTTTACTGTGTGCTGTCTTTGAAAAGCCTGAACCACCTGTGTCATTTCTGGATCAAGAACAGAAATAAAATGGCATAGAGATTGCACACATTTAGATGGATGTCTGGATAGATGCTTGAGAGATAGATAGACTAGATAATAGGTGGGAGGAAGGAAGGACGGACAGAAGAAAGGTAATAGGGTTGTGAACAAAATTCTAAAGATGCCCCACCCCCACGATTCTCCTACCCTGGTTATTCAATCAAGCTCCAAACTAGGTGTCAATTTGAGAGATTTTTACAGATATAATGAAAGCCCCAGGTGGGCTTCTAATCACAGGAGCTCTTCAAAGTAGAGAGCATTCTTCAGCTGATAGCAGAAAAGGCATACATTTGAAGGCTGAAGATGAAGTGGGTCACATGAGCAGAAATGTCGGTGGCCACGAGGAGCAGAGAGCAACCCCTAGCTGACAACTAGCAAGGGCCGCATTCCTAAAACCACTAGGAACAGAATTCTGTTTATCATCTCAGTGAACTTGGAAGCAGATTCTTTCTCAGAGCCTCTAGACAACAGTCCAGCCTGTTTGACACCTTGATTTTGGTCTTATGAGACCCTCAGTAGAGAACCTAAGTCCACCCAGACTTCTAGTCTACAGAGCTATGAGCTAGATTTGTGATAATTTGTAATGCAGTAACAGAAAAACTAATACATGTAGATAAAGAGACAGAAAGATATCCCTGTAACCAGTCTGGATTAAGTATTAGTTGAAACCGTTCAAAGGCACATCACAGAAAGACTGTCCGGTGGGAGTCTGAGATCAAGTACACCCTCTTGGTTATTGCTCGAGACAAAACTTATGTTGCATACTTGGTTGTTATATCTTCCAAACATATTTCAACCCCAGTTTACTATAATGTCAAAGATGCAAAAGAGAATCATTTTAACTTGTCACTGAATAATGATAGGTCACACTTTCAGGTAGTTTCTTTCTCCTAGGCTTTTGACGTCTGTGAGGTAATTTAGTTATCTGTCCTGGTTCATTATTAAATCTTTCCTAATCACCTCAGCCCCTCCGGTGGGGTGCCTGAAAGCATAGGACATTTGAACAACTCAAGGAAATAGTCATGGGGGCTAACTCAAGAAATAAAGGCAATTCATATTTCTGGGAAAAGCAAAAAGCAATAGGAGAAAAGAAATAAACCCATGATTCACTGCTTGGATCTATTTTAAACCGTATTAAATAACCACAATAATATAAATATTCCTTGCTGATTTTAATCTATTAGAATTAGCTCAGAGCATAGCAGATTGAATTAGGATTATGGAACAGAATGTAGATGTTGTCAATCTGATTAATGTAAAAACACCAAAGAACGCATCTTAGGGGTCGAAGGGGAAAATAGTAAGAGAAACAGATCTTAGAAAAAAGAGGAGCAAGAAGCTAACTACAGTTGATGGGACAAGAAATTAAGATTTAAGTATAACATGTCTCTTAAAACTCAATTAAACCAATAGAGGAATTGAACATTTTGATACAACTCTGTTTCAAAACTGTGGAGGAACAGTAGGAAGTAGTGTAAGCGAGTACAATCATTTACTTTCATCATGGGAGAGAGATAATGTCTCAATTAGTAGGATTTTCACCTTAACTAGACGTAGAACAGTAACTGCTGGGAGGAATAGCTGAAGGTGGTTAATGATGTTGCCTCTGGGAAGTGAGACATGGAAATGGAAATGAGTCAGGAAGGAAACTATTCTGTGCTTTTTTAAGCTTTAAAATAGAAATATTTCAAGAATTAAAAACATAGATAATGACATAATAAACATCCAACTACTCTCAGCTTTGTCAAATTCAGTATTATTCCGTATTTGCTCCAGATTTTTTAAATTAAAAAATGTTAACATTCGTTAATTTAAAAAAGTGAAATACAGTTGAGAAATCCAATGTACCTCTCTCATCCATTATCTACTCTCTTTCCACAAGTTAAAGACTAGCTTGGGTTAGTGTTTCATTTCCTTGAATATTTTTTCCTCCTTCATACATATAAATTCATAGCATACATGGTATTATTTTGCATGTTCCCAAACTTCAAATTACAAATTTTCCATTTTCCCCTTCAATATTATTTATTTGATATATGTAGCTCTACTCCATTCAGGACGTTTGTGTGTTTTGCTATCTAGTCTATTTAGCAAAAACGCTGTTTGCATCATATGACTCTTCTACAATTTATTTATTAATCCCTCCACTAATGAACAGTTAGCTGTTTTCCAAATCTTTAGCATTAGACACAATTATGAATATTTTTACAGATCTACTTGTGTGTTGATACACAGACGTAAGGGCCGCTCTAGGCTATGTGTGTTGCTAGGCAGCAAGGAATACACACCTTCATCATTATTACATCTTGCCAATAGTAGACATCAAAGCAGTGGGGGCCAGTTAAGATTCCTACCAGCAGCACACAGGTGCTCCTGGTGCTTCCCAAGCTTTCCCNTCCACTAATGAACAGTTAGCTGTTTTCCAAATCTTTAGCATTAGACACAATTATGAATATTTTTACAGATCTACTTGTGTGTTGATACACAGACGTAAGGGCCGCTCTAGGCTATGTGTGTTGCTAGGCAGCATGGAATACACACCTTCATCATTATTACATCTTGCCGATATTAGACATCAAAGCAGTGGGGGCCAGTTAAGATTCCTACCAGCAGCACACAGGTGCTCCTGGTGCTTCCCAAGCTTTCCCACCGTTGGCATTCTCACACGTTGCAAGTTCGCATACTAGAATAGGCGAAGCGGCCTTGCTTGGCTTCCTGCCGCCTTGGCCTCGCCATCAAAAAGAAAAAGCCTCTTTTCTCATTTGTCTGACATTCGAGTTTCCTCCTCTGTGATTATTCTACTTGTACCCTGAACTCACTTTTCAATTCTGTTGTTTGCTTTTTCTTGGTAATATGTAGAAATTATCTGTATACTCAGGATACTAAAATTTTCTTGTGACATGCATTACAAATATCTTTTTTTTAGGTTACCCTTCCATTTAGTTTGTGATATATTTTATATAAAGATTATACATTGCTAATATAGCCCAATTTATCTACCTTTGCCTTTGATGTTGATAAGGTTTTGTAGCTTAAGAAATTTCTCCCGCCTTGGCTGGCATGGCTCAGTGGATGGATTGAGCGCTGGCCTGCGAACCAACCAAAGTGTCACCAGTTTGACTCCCAGTCATGGCATATGCCTGGGTTTGGCCAACAGCAGTGGGTGTGCAAGAGGCAACCACACATTGACATTTTTCTCCCTTTCTCCTTCCCTTCCCCTCTCTCTAAAAATAAATAAATAAAATCTTTTAAAAATCTCTTCCTATCCAGAAGTCATAAAATAGTCTCTGACATTGTCTACTAATTTTTTAAGCTTTGCATTTTCCCATTTAATTCCTTAATCTATGAGGCAGCTATTTGGGGCCCCATGTAAAATAAGAGTCTAATGTCCTTTTGGGTCCCCAACTCTCCCGGCACCACTCACTGACCAGCCTATCCTTTCGTTCACTGGTTTACATGTTACCTCTGTCATGTCAAGTTTTCCATACACACGTGTGAAGGAGGTGCCCAGGTATTTGTTCTGTTCCAGGAGCCACCGTGTTTCATCATTAGGTCTTTTGAAATGTTTATTTTAACCAATATGTATATGAACTTAAAAAGAATAAATATTAACAAAAACAGAAAACCTCTTCCCCTTTTTTTACTTGAAAGATCAAGAATTTCCCTTTTCTTTTTGTCTTAACAGTACTTTCTGTAAAACCACGGTTGACTATTTCTACAAAAGCACCACTCAAGACAAATTACTTTTACAAATAGTCACTCAATTGTGGAAAGCCCATGCTTTAAAAAAAATGTATTTCATTTAAAGCATGGAGTAAAGTACTCACTAGCATAATGTCCTCCCTTGGCATAAAATAAAATTCAGACATGGGAGGTGTTCAGATCTACTTTCGGAGAGGAGTTATAAATGAGTCATAATGCATCGTTTGGAGCCACTGAGCCTTGCCAGGTAAAAAATGGGTGTTTTAAACATCCCTGAATCTATATTTACAGCCATATGATAAATGGTAATGGCTCCAAAGAGAAACGTTAGGATCTAATGGACATTTAAAACAGCACCTCAATATGTATTTATGCAAGGGATCCGAAGAGACTCAAAAGTAGTTTAGTTCTATTTGATCAATGGCGATCAATGGTTTTGAAAGATGTAGAATATTTAGAGTCTATATTTAAAATTCCTATAACGAGAAGGCCTACAAGCTGATGGCTGTAAATGCTTCTTTGTAACTTGGGACAGATGTGGAATTTTGAAAATATCCCATCAACATCACATCAAAGAAAGACCAAGAAAATTTAGCGCAGAAAAAGATGACATTTCACAACAGTAAAGTTGTGGTACCAAACAGAGAAAGCTGGTACATCCTTTTTATATTCTCAAATGGATTTTGAGGAGTGATTTCGAAGACAGTTTCTTCTGAAAATAAGATTTGAAGCTTTACTGTGTTTAAAAATCTCATTTGACTTCGTTTGTACAGACCATGGTTTCTATTTCTGTTCTCTCCCTTCAGAGTCACTTACATTTTTGTTGTATTGTTTGAAGGAGAGAATTGAATCACACCTGCTGCATCCTTTAAAGGCACTGAGTGTGCAGGGAGGAGGGGATGTCATAGACCTAGAATTTGCGTCAGATTCTTGGAAAGCCTTTACTGGCTAAAGGGTGTGGGGAACCTGTGGGGGTTATTTGGAAGCTATCCAACAATTGCCTATAACATAGGAAATAGTCGCCTTGATTGATTTGGATGGTAAGGACTCCTTACTTGGGACATGACTATTTGTCATTGCCAATGTATTCAGATGCAGTCTCAGCAGCCAGTTTTTTCTCTCACTCTCTGGCCACACAACACTGCCTCTCAATCCTCACCCTGAAACTATAGGAATCTTAATGTGCTTGTTTGGGTGAGCCTGGTCACTCATGGAGTTCAGCATATTGAATTCCAATCCAACAGAGTCTATCACCACGAAACTCAAAACTCCATCACTCCAAACCACCCAGGGCTGCCCAATCTATCTGTTCCTGCTTTATTGATGTTCTAAGTTCTTACAAGGCCATCGCATCAAGAAGTATGTGCAGAGAAACTGGTGTCAAGAAAGATGAATCTGTACCTCTTAGTGCTCATTAGTGTTCCTGCCCTAAAACTGTGTTTAATTCTTACTACCATTTACCTCATTTCAAATTAGTTCAATTTAGCCATTTCTCGTGAATCTAGGCAGCCCCTATACAATCTCCAATCTACGGGTCAATGAGCAAAATAAAATCAGGACTGATTCATCCAATAGATAAGAAAAGAAGTCAGACCATTTGTGGCTTATGTTTCTCTGGACAAATATGCCACATTAGGGTGAAGCATCTGTTATTTCAGAAAACTGGAGTTCTACATAATCATCTATTTTACCTTCTACTGGGACAGAGAATCATTAGCGATCTTAACTCCACACATAGGATACTAAATGATCTACTCACTCTATTGCAATTATACTTGATGTCATTCTTTATATAGAACACACCAGAATTTATAAAACAATTCAGATCGATCACAATCCGGATTATAAAATCATAAGGTAGGGATATAAATGAACTTGGACCCATAAAGAATAACCCATGGAGAGAGTGTGTCACAACATATATTTGGAAAAACAGGAAAAGTTTGGAATGAGCCACTCAATAAAACATAAATTGAAAATATGTGGGAAGACAACCTCTGAAAAAGTCTGATGGCTCTGCAGGTGCTTAATTGGTGCTTTGGATGGTGGCTTAATAAGGAAGCATTGCTAGAAGTTAGGAGGAAAAAAATATGTATGGAAAGCAGAAACCAGGAGGTTCGTAGAAGGACATGAACTGACAAAAGCCAGTGAGGATAAAGACAGGCAACGATGAGGACCATAGTGTCATAATTTTTCATATTCTATTTTCATACAGAGACTTACTTAATAAATTTATATATTTCCCCCATAGAAAATGATTCGTGTCAATGCTAAAATGTTTCTTTCTCATTATTATTTTATTACCACATATTACTTCATTAATAAATTATAGATATAGTTAGGAATTTATGCATCACGCATCATTAGCGTGCTGAGTTACTTGACTTTCACCATGTAAGTATCTGACTGCTGGTGCTCTGGCTGGCCGGGCTCTGAGAAGTTGGGAGAGTGGGCCATTCGGGCACGGTAGTTAGGAGGTTTAGGCTGAAATCTGGTCACTGTGGCTATAGACGGTTAGGCTGAGGCCACTGGCCATTGCAGGTAAAGGTCTAAGAAGAAAAGTATGGAACCCAGGCGGCTCTGAACTGGACAGCTTGCGCAAGGCAGGTTCAGATGTGGGACGGGCTTCCAGTAAAAGGTGAGGGAAGCCCTCACCACGTGTCTATTGGTGAGGCCAGCAAAAGACCAGACGAGGGATGGAATCCTCGAGCCTGTGAGAGCAATCTGTTATTCTGACACCAGGGTGGGTCATCCCGGGTCCAACTGGCTGAGTCCGCTCCTGTTTCACCTTCCAGAACAAGGACTTGTGTATTCAAGCCTGGTTCCTCGGGGCCAAGGTAGGCTTATGTAGCTTCCATCCAGAATCCTCCCCGAGGTCCACCACTAGAAATACATTTTTCTGCACACACAGAATTTCTCGGCCCCCTCCAGGCATCTCTCAGCTTGGATTTGCAAGTGGCTGTGGGTTGGGAGGCAGCCCCTGCCAGGAGGTGAAATGGAATATGGCCCCCCCTGCAGTGGGGTCGGCCCGCTTTTCTTCATGACAAGAGGAGGCTGGGGTGCAGGCTGTGTGCCTGGTGTTCAGTAGCCATTTCAGAGCCATTGGGTGAATAACATAAGACAAAGTAAGCTGTCTGCCTACACCGAGTATTTACTTGCAGAGAAAATCCCGACTGCTATTTGCATTCACCCGAGAAAGGCCAAGGCCAGATAGAGCTCCAGTTTTACCTCTCATCTCTGGGACCTGAAGCAGCCAGCTCTGGGTGGACTGCGCTGGGGAAATGTGGCTGGTGAGTGCGGCTTTCAGGGGTGACCCTTCAGGTTGAACTCTGCTGGGTCAGGTCCCCAAGCGAGTGTGACCAGTTCAGGCTGGGACCTGCACTATGTTTTAATATCTATGTTTATTGTTAGGCAGTGCTGCTTAATACTCTGTCTTCCTTTGGCTGTTCTTTTAGCCGCTTTCAAAATCCTGAACTGTACATTTTGTAGGCTAATTTAATCTAGCAGGAAAGTTAGAGTAAGAGTCACACAATAGACATTAATACCACCAAGTGATTAATTACCATGCACTGGAATTGATTCAGCTACCTCGCCTCTCCACGTGATTGAGGAGCAGCACAGAGTTACAGTTCCAGATGGGGACCGTGGACCCAGTTATAAAGACAGCTTTGCTACTCATAGCCCTTTGAATGATCGATTATTTTCTTTACGTCTTGTCCAAGTTACAAAGTGGTAATCAGAATAAGCAAACTAAAGCTTTCTATTTCAGTTGACCACTTCATACAGGCATTAGGGAATGTATCTTAAAATGCTTCACCTTCAGTAATCTATTCGGCATTTATTGACTGCTCACCACCTCAGCCCAGGTCGCTACAACAACGCACTACAGACTGGGCGGCTTAACCGACCAACACTTATTTCTGACATTTCTGGAGGATGGAAGTCTGAGATGCGGGTGCCAGCATGTCAGGTTCTTTTTTTTTAATTTATTGTATTATATTTTTAAGATTTTATTTATTTTTAGAGAGGGAAAGGGAGGGAGAAAGAGAGGGAGAGAAACATGGATGTGTGGTTGCCTCTCCTGTGCCCCCTACTGGGGACCTGGCCTGCAACCCAGGCATGTGCCCTGACTGGGAATGAAACCCGTGACCCTTTGTTTCACAGGCCGGCACTCAATCCGCTGAGCCACACCAGTCATGGCAGTATGTCAGGCTCTTAAGGGGACCCTTTTCCTATAATACAGACAGCCATCTACTGTATTTTGCTGTGTATAATGTGATGTCATGTACAGTGTATACCCATGTTTGGGGCCCAAACTTTCAAGGAAAAAATCTTTTAATTTTTTAATTCAATTATTTACGTATTTATATTTAGATACCTGTATATTGTATTATAAAGGAATTTTGGCATTCATTCTTGTACATATTATGGTACAAGAAATTTTATATAACAAATAATTACAAACCACAAGAACAGATACAAGGTATTTCAGGCACTACCCATGTATAATGCACATTCTTATTTTTCCCTCAAAAATTTGGACAAAACAGTGCACATTATACAGGACAATATATGGTACTTGCTGAATCCTTTTGTGAGATCCCCTCTCTCCCACCTCTTCTTAGAAGGGCACCGATCCCATTCCCGGCAGCTCCACCCTCATGACGTAATCACCTCCCAAAGGCCCCACCTCCTAACACCATCCCACTGGGAATTAGGGCTTCGACATCATGGGTTTTGGGGGAACATAAGCATTGAGTCCATAACACTTAAGAGCACCCACAGAGACAAAGACGCGTGAGACAAAACCCCTACACAGAGACTGCAGTCACGTGCAGTGTGCTTATGGGCACGAGGAGGAGAAAACGAAAAAGGGAACCAGAGACTGAGTGGGGTTTGGGAGAGCGATTTTCTTCTCCTATCCTTCCTCCCTCCTATCAACAGTGAAACAGCATCTGCTTCGCAACAGTGGCTCCCGCGTGCAACGGTTGTGCGTTTCCCACCAGAACACTGGGAAGCAGCAAACACGAGTTCCGGGGGGATTTCTGGCTGCTGTTTTCTTGAACTCATGACACCAGCACTTAGTGTTTTCTGTAGGGTGACTGCGAGGTTCACAAGTCCAATACTCCGAGGGCTTTTTTCATTACATCTTCTAACTTTAAAGCCCATCTGGATGCTCTTATTCCTTTGCGATTCTTATTGACTGACACTGCCATGGGCAAGCCTTGCTAATTCCGGTTCTTCACTTAGATCATTAATGGTCAACAGAGGCCCCGAGAGGGTTCACTATTAGCTTTTTTTCATTCAGAGGACTTGCTTTGAACTTGTTTCCTTTGGTTTTCACTGTAGGCTTAGCTTGGGTCTCTGGGTGGGGAAAGAGGAGCATGCAATAAACAAATCCTGGATCCTTCCCACACTTCTCCTACAGGTGGGTGAGCTCTGGGATTGTCAGTGCATCTCTCTGTGAGCTGCACACAGAGAGCAAAGGGGAAAATATTCAGTCTGCCTGGCTCCCAGTGCACCTACGGGAAAAGCCAGGAGGCGTGGCCAGCATGAATCACTGCCCCCTTCAGCAGCTGCGTGGGGCTCAGTTCTCCTGGGTCCCAGCTNAGGCCCCGAGAGGGTTCACTATTAGCTTTTTTTTCATTCAGAGGACTTGCTTTGAACTTGTTTCCTTTGGTTTTCACTGTAGGCTTAGCTTGGGTCTCTGGGTGGGGAAAGAGGAGCATGCAATAAACAAATCCTGGATCCTTCCCACACTTCTCCTACAGGTGGGTGAGCTCTGGGATTGTCAGGGCATCTCTCTGTGAGCTGCACACAGAGAGCAAAGGGGAAAATATTCAGTCTGCCTGGCTCCCAGTGCACCTACAGGAAAAGCCAGGAGGCGTGGCCAGCATGAACCACTGTCCCCTTCAGCAGCTGCGTGGGGCTCAGTTCTCCTGGGTCCCAGCTTGGGCTCAGGCCCGCCTTGGGTGCATCACAATGTCCTGGGAAGGCTGGAAAATGCAGGCTCATAGGCCCCGCCCACCTCCAGAAAAACTGATAGTGTAGATCTGAAGCAGAATTCAGGAATTCATGTTTTTAAAGCTGCTCAGGTGATTCTAATTTAAACCCAAGTTTGAAAACTGCTGTTATGGAAAGCTTTCAATATCTTTCCACTGCTCCAAAGCAGCAAGATTTGGAGTGAGAAAGAAAACTTATTTGTTGGTATTGTTACTGATCAGAGGGTGCAGGGCTGGCCCAGAGTGGGTCTGCCAGGGCCAGCTGTAGTGCGTGGGTTCTTGATGTCCTGTAGGAAAGATGTCACAAGATGACTCCAGGAGGCTATGAGGATTCCTTTATTAAATCTGGGGGCAGTGAAACAGGGAAGGGCTTCGCACAGAAGGAACGCCCCTTCCCAGGCTGGGCTGCCTCAGCTCACTGGGAAGTCAGAGACAGGGGGCCTCGGGACAGGTTCAGGGGTCAACCTGGGCAAGCCGCCAGCTGCCCACTGCCTTACAGTTCAGGAGACGTGTGCCTGTGGGGGAAGAAGTGGTGAAAAAGAAGGGGAAGGGAAAGGGGGGGGCTGCTCCCAAAGGGAATCTTAGTTAGGGGAGGCCTCGGGGGAGGGATTCAGCAGAACATCCATCAGTTCTCCAGGAGCGCCCTTTCGGGGTCGTGGTCTCCACTGATTGGTCAATGACAGGGTCTTTAGTCATTGCAGCTGGTCCTGGCATCACCCACCTGGTTTTGCTGCTTTTCTGGGCCTGGAGCTGAAAGACCACTGAGGCCTAAATGTCATCTCTAGGGAGATGTATCTGCCTATAGTTTTTTGGGCCATGTTGTTCAGCGCTCTGTCTCAGTTTCCCTGTTCCTTTTGCTAAGGAATCTTCCCAGCTTCTTCCTATTCTGTCTCAGTACAGCCAGAACCACTCAGCCACGTGAGCATGCAGAGCAGGCTAACAATTTGTCACTCCTGTAAACTAATAGTCACTACATACCGTTCTTTAAAAAAACATTTATATGACCTGCGAACCAGACGATCGCGGTTCGATTCCCAGTCAGGGCACATGCCTGGGTTGCAGGCCAGTTCCCTGCAGGCCAACTCCCAGCAGGGGACACACGAAAGGCAACCATACATTGATGTTTCTCTCCCTCTCTCCTTCCCTTCCTCTTGAAAGATAAATAAATAAAATATTTAAAAAAAACATTTATATGTAGGAGAGGCACAATATTACACAGCGGATGGCAGCCGATGGGTTATTGGCAACAGTAGTCAGCCTTACAACTTCCTTGTCCTGAGATAGTCAGCCTCGGTCCCAAAATTACAATTTCCCCCTACCCCCATACTCCCCAGCAAAACAAAAACCCTGCAATGAGCTCACTTTCCTGAGAAGAAATTCACTTGACCACTAGTTATTACTAAAGTCTGCTCCTTGGGGTCCCCCATACCACCCCTTTTACTCACCAGCTACAATTATCCTGCCAGGTACTTTTTCTGGTCAGTACAACATTTTTCCTTGCAGGTACACTTCCAGTGATGTTTTAGCCCCTAGAGATCTTCTCCTCCATTCCCTTTGTCTGGAGACCCAGGCTGCAAACAGCTCTGCCTGACCTTCCGTCCATTTCCAGATGTGACACGTGACCCCAAACACAGCTTCCAAGGCCTACCCACTCACGTTCTGGGGGTGGGACTTCCTCTGTGCTCTTTAGAGACAAATGCACTTTGAAAAGTGAGGCTCCTGCCCTGCCTGTGGTAGATCAGTGGATTGAGTGCGGGCCTGTGAACCAGAGTATCACGGTTCGATTCCCAGTCAGGGTACATCCCTGGGTGGCAGGCCAGTTCCCAGCACGGGACTCATGAGAGGCAACCATACATTGATCTTTCTCTCCTTCCCTTCTCCTCCAAAGATAAATAAATAAAATCTAAAAAAATTATAAAAAATAAGAAAAGTGAGGCTCCTTATTTGTAGAGAGTGAAAAAAGACAACTTCAGATGATATTTTGTGGAAAGTGGCATGGGGAAACTCACCGACGGATTACTTCAAAAGCAAAGATTCCTAGGTTAGCCTGGACTTAGCAACCTCTCATACTATAAAAGTAGAGAAGTAGCCGGCTCTCTGGCAGGGAAAGAGGAAAAGAGGGCAAGGGCCGGTGAGGAGTGTCTGTCCCTGTCACCTTCCTTCGGGTGGGATACACAAGAGTTTAATGAAGAGACCCATTGCTGGGCGAGACCACTGTCACCTGTCCAGGTGTTAGATAAATCCAGGGGTTAGATAAAGGTTTGAGAAATTGCTGGAGCCCAAGAAGCCTGTCTTTCCACCTGCCTGTGTGTTTTCCCATGCAGGGCAGGTAAGAGCTTGCTTTGGGGGAAGTAACGCTGCACGAAGCAGCTCCCTGGGGATCTAAGTCATGGAGAGGATGGCGAGGCGTGAGCTGAAAGCCATCCACACGCCAGTTTCACACGTGGGCCCGTGGAAGGGCCATCAGCCCCTGGGTGCGAGGAGGAAATGTTATGAGGCTCAGAGGGCCATGTGCGCTCTAGTACCTTTTTGCAGAACACTTATGTAACTTCCCATTAAAGACGCTCTCGGGAGGGGGAATATGTTAAAGCGCACAGTTTCCCATAAAAGACATCACCTGGAACAATCTGAGTAAAAGTCACACTGACAGAAGAGTTCATCTGAATCATTATGTTGACTATTTTTACCCTTCTGAAAGTTATTCTTCTGTTGGTTTAAAAGTCCTAAGAAGTTAAAGGGATGAACTGGCAAAGCACAGAAGTTTCTGAAAGCAATGAAACGTTTTTGTATGATATAACAAAACAATGACGGCCACATGCCACTCGTCCAAACTCATGGAATATGCAACATCAAAGGTAAATCCTAATGTAAACTATGGACTCGGCGTCATAATGTGCCAACGTAGGTTTATCAATAGTAACGAGCGTACTGCTCTTGGGAGGGCGGGGCCTGTGTACTTGAAGGCAGGGATTATAGGGGAAATCTCTGTACTTTTGCTCAGTTTTGCTAGGCACCTAAAATAGCTCTAAAAATAAAGTCATTTTTAATGCTGCAATAGATTTTTGAAAAAGAAAATTATTTGCTTAAGCCATTTCTGATAAGAAGCCAGATAGCACCCCGTGGGGTCCCAGACAACTCGGACCCTTAACAGCCCCTTCCCATCCCTATGCGATGCCTATGAAGATCAGCTCCACATTCAGACAATTAGGAACTTGGGAGAACTTCTCACTCCTCCAGTCTCCCGCCTCGAATCTCCCTGCGGCCCACCCTGTGGCCCAGTTCTCAGAGTTCTCATCCCGCTTCCCCACACCTGGCTCTCACACCATGAAACTGACCCCTCAGGTGGCCTGGACCTGGTTTCTCAGCCTGCTTTCAGCCTGGGCCTCAGACTACCCAACTCAAGAGCAACGTCTTAATTCCTATATAGAACTTTAGACAAATTGCTTCTACATAGATTCAGCAATCTCAATTTCTGATCTTTGCTCCTGATCAAATTATAATTTATTATTCTATACTTACCTTGCCACTGGAAGCATCCACAGCAAATTGACTGATGGAACTACTGATGTTCGTCCTGGGCAAGGTGTTAAGGGCAGGCTAGTTTGGGAGTCAGTCTTTAAAATTATCCAGATTAGATCCAGATCTTGTATGAAGAACCAACGGATTTAAAAGCTGGGACTTATTCTGGAGACAAAGGCCAGACACTGTAGGGTTGCAGGTGCAGAATGCCATCTGATCTGTATAAAATATAAGGATTACTGCACACTGATATTGTAACCCACAGACCCCTGTTGGCTTTGGGGTGTGTTGCCTGAGATATTTAGGGCTAATTACAAGTGCCTACTTGGAACCACTTTGAGGGCAGGGACTAAAACCGACATGTTTAAGCCAAATTCTTTTTAGAACAGAAGATACCTAGCATCCTTTAAGTGCCCCAGGAGGGTAGTCAATAACCCCAACAAATTCAACAAACAGAACAACTGTCAATGAGCAGCGGTGACACTGAGGCCTGCAAATTTGCTGCGTTTTCTTTGTTATCCCCTACTTTAGACATGGGAAAATATTTGCAGCAATTTTATGCTGAACATAAAGCAAGCGCTCAATCAAGCTAAGTGCCTCTGATGAGAGCATCACATTATTTTCATTCTCCATTTGTAATTAGGATGCACCAGAAAATTGCAGGTTGGTTACTCCTCTCGCAACCTTAACAGGTGCAGACGAGCAGAGCTGCCTGGCAGATTAACACTAGAAGTTCTCGGCGCCGTTTGTTAAATGCAGTTCTTGAGCGAGCCAAGTAAAAGCAGCAATGACGGGCAATGTCAATGTCAATAGATCATTTAGAAAAGTTAGTCTTTAGTGAAAACCATCTCATAGATAGACATGGCCTGTTATCTGGAAGCAGAAACCCTTCCTGGTAATGGAGCATATGCACAGGTTTAGGATTTGATTTTAATGTTAATGTAAACAGTACAGAGGGCAAAGATTCTAAAACTGGAAGACCTAGGACCTTGAAGGTTCTGTAGTTGAATCATTTTAGTAGACAAAGAAAGAAGGCTTAAACTCATCGTGTGGGCAGAAAATAACAATAGTTCCTTATGCTTTATTAACTTCTATAGTTTAAAAATACTTTCCAGCATATCATTCTTGCTGCAGAAACCGAGGCTCATGGATTTTAAGGGGCTTGCCCACATCATTTACACCCTTCACCTCTCACTCCCTTTGCTCCATGTCTAGCTAATATGTCTTGTGAACTTGAATACTCATTATAGGAAGATATTTAAAAGGCTCTTTAAGAGAATCCAGTGATCTCTGTTTTATTTTCCTTGGACACTTTCTGAGATTAAAAGATTGAATCCAGTCCCCCCAAATTTCTTTTTTTCTGTATATACAAGCAAATGATTTGTTTTGTAGAATTTCAGGAGAGAAATGGATAGCAGGTTTGATACAGCTCTGCTGATGCCCAAGTTGATTCAGCAAGAAAGAAGTGGGCTATGTTCATTTTACCCTCATACTTTCAATACTGGATTTTAAAGGTAAAGTAGGAATATGTCTTATTGGTTAATATGATTGATGTGGTTTATTTGCATATCCATTGACAGTATTTTCTTTTAAAAGTACCAATTGAACTCCCTGGAAATGTCCCCAAAGGGCTATTCTGAACATGAAAGCACCAGAATAGTTGGTCTGAAAGGCCCCCAAACTATGAATACAGGCAGGAAAATCCTTATACATAAACCATATTTCCTTCTGCATTCTCTTGCTGGGGTGACTGCAGACAGCTGTAAACATAGGGAACGAAGTATGTGCATTGAATGGTCTCATCTACGTTTATGATTCTTCACTACAGCTAAAATGAAACAAGCAACGAGTGTTGTCTCTGATGGACTTGCCCTGGACATTTGGTTCTGTAGCTATAACAGCCACACACACTGCTCCCCTCCTCGTCTTCCTCGTCACACCTCCTCTGTGCCTCTGCCTGTGAAATCCACCGGTCACCTTGGTCTGGCCTCTACCCTTGCATCCATCGCCCATGCTGCATACATACTGTTTTCTTCATCTTCCTTTGCTTCTAGGTAATTCTTGCACCTCTCATATATTTCTCACTAAATTAGACATAGTTTGGTCATGGGGACTCTTTTATATTTCCAAGTGCCCAGTGTTCAGTAAAGTGCTCTGAGTATTAACTTTTGATTGACTTTCCTTCCTAGCTCTGTGAGTTCTGTAGTACCAGATTTCATTTTTATGCCCACAAAAATACTTATAAAGCAAGTTAAATATGTGTATTTAACCACTTCCAATAGTTATTTAAAATCTGGCCTCTTTTAACTTTATTCTTAAATACCATAATTAGGATTTGTCTATACATAATGTAGAATGTAGAATCTCAATGAGCTACCACATTACTCGATTAGTCATTCTCTACATCTTCAGACCAGTAATTAACACTTCACCTGTCTCCAATTGCGCTTGGTGTCTTAGATGAAATGAAAACAAAGTGAAAGGCTGGTTTTAATAATACACCATGCCAGTTGTCATGATAGAAATGTTGTGACTTTGTTAAGTATAGTACTTCTTTTGTTAAATGGTAATTTTGATTGATAGATCAACCCAACTGTTTCAAATAGCTGATTATTATCCTACGTGTTTCTTCTACCAAATTCAGCTAAAGTAAAATTGTTCTGCTTGCAATGATCATCAAACAACTCTGCAAGTAAACCATCACCTTTAAACTGCGACCACATCATTCCAGGAAGTGAACTTCCACTTGACACCATTGTTTCTTCTGGTAAACAAACTAGGACCCTGATGTTCTAATGCCCTTGTCTTACAAGACTAAGAAATTTACAGTCATTAAGTCATTATCTACTCCAATGCTTAAACCCAACAGAATAAAAGTGAATTGTTTGCTCTAGGGGAAATGCATCATCTAATTTTGGCCAAAAGGAAACAATTTTGCAAATGACCTTTTCCAGTTCAACAAGCAGTCCCTTTGGAGCCAGAAGACATTAAGACATCTTCTTCCTTACAGTAAATAATTGTTTTTTCTCTCCTACACAGACCCAGAGGTGGCAAGATGTCAGGCAAGGGACTCAAGTTGTTTCTTTGTGCGTGAAGGACTAACCAATTTATTTGTTTAGGTTTCATGTGTTAAGATAAAAATCAGCATTCACAGAAATGTTGATTACATATATGATGGGCTTTCAAATGAAGAGTTTTGGACACAACTACAAGCAAATAAATAAATACTGAGATCCTGAGCCAGGGAACTATGTCTCTGGGTCACACAAACGAAAAATCATTTTGGGGCCTAGATGGCCAATAATTCAATAAGATTCAATAAAAACTACTGTCACTAAAAAAGGCTGTGCCATCTTAGTTTACTGCTCAGTAGAAATAAAGTATTTAAAAGGAGTCATGTAATAAACCTGCATGATTCAGCACTGATTAGGCTACATTGCTTCTGTGTATTACACTTTAAAAGCATAAAAACATATCATAGCCATCTCTAGAGAATATCAGAGCATAATATAAAAACACTCCAAAAATAAATAAACAAACCCATCATTTCATCATCCAAAGGTAACCATCAGCTAGTAGAATTCTCTTATCACAATAATTTTCCCTCATAGTTTGAGTAGGTTAAAGGCATTGCATCACTGTCCTTAACCATGCATTGTTGCTGATGAGATGTCTTTCAGAGATTAACTGTATTTTGTTTAGATTTTCTCTCTATCTGGAAACCTCTCGGATATTTTCTTTATTTTTGGTGTTCTAAAATTTCACACTGATGTGTCTAACTGTGGATGTTATCACATTCAACCCTGAGTGAAATTTAATTGGAAAGATCTTGTCTCCCTATAGCTCTAAATATTTCCTTGCACTATCTCTTTTCAAGTTTCTCCTGCCGTATTTTCTCTTCTGTTTCAGTGGAGATTTTAATTGTCGCACATTGATTATTTTTTAATTTACTACATTTATTGGGGTGACATTGTTTCATAAAACCATACAGGTTTCAAGGGTACAACTTTATAACACATCACCTGCACAGTTTATTGTGCGCTCACCACCCAAAGTTAAGTCTCCTACCACCACCATTTAAACCCCTTCTTTCACCTCCCACCTCCCCTCATTCCCTCTGCCAATCACCATACTGTTGCCTGTGTCTTTTTTTCTTTTTTTGCTTAATCCCTTTACTGTTTTGACCCAGTCCCCAAACCCCTCCCTTCTGACAGCGGCCAGTCTGTCCTCTGTATCTATGAGTCTATTTGGATTTTGTTTGTTAATTTATTTTGTTCATTAGATTCTCCATATAAATGAAATCATATATTTGTTTTTATCTGACCACTTTATTTCTCTCAGCATAATACTCTCCAGGTCCATCTATGCTGTCACAAAAGGTAAGATGTCCTTCTTTTTTATGGTTGAGTAGCATCCCATTGTGTAAACCAGCTGTTTTACCCACTCATCTACTGATGGGCACTGGGGCTGCTTCCATATCTTGGCTCCTGCAAATCACTCTGCAGTGAACATAGAGTGCATATATTCTTTCAAACTAGCGTGAGGTTTCTTTGGTCATAAGGCAGTTCCATTTATAATTTTTTGAGGGAACTTCATACTATCTTCCACAGATCAATTTTAATGTTGCTAATATTTTATCTCCTATTTTCCTGTTAGATTTTTACTACTTTTATAATATATTTTCTTCTTTTTCACCCCCCTCACCCACATACATACATTGATTTCTGAGGGTATTTTGGGGGGTCTATTTTCTTACTCATGGCATCTTATTCTTGTTTTAATAATGTATTATCTTCTCAAATTTACCCCAAAGTAATAATTATAGTTATTGTAAGTTTCTTTTGTTTTTGTTTTTATTTTTTTCTGGTGGAGTTTTTCCATGGCTGTTTCTTTTTTAAGAAAATGGTTTATTCTTCCTCAAGTGTCAGAGGATTCTGGCTGACCCAAAAAATGACAAGGGAATAGAGGGGCTGCCCGAGCAGCGTGTCTGTGTGTGCAGACTCCACGTGTCCCACAGGTTTCAGTTCAGTACCAGCAGATCTTGGGCTCATTGTCAGGCTAGGAGCCCCTTCTAAATGCCGAGTGAGGCAGGAGCAGCCCTCACTCTCATCCGCCAACACCCATGCGGGCTATACTAAGTCTCCCCAGATGTTCAAGGAAAACATCTCATTTCTCTTTTCTCTTTTGCTCTGGTTTGAAGATTAGTTGCACACTATTGTATAAGAGCACAGGGAGAAAGAAAGATGTGAAGAGAGACCAGCTGATCTTCACTAAAGACCCACTTTTCTGCCTCGCTCCCCACTCCCACCTCAGAGCGCCCCTGGGGTTCTGCCAGGCTGCTCATCCATGACCGTCAGTGCCCTCTCTGCTCTGACCCCATCAGTGTACCGCACGTGTTGGGGCTTTCTCCACTCTGATTTATCAGAATGCATTCTTCCCTCCATTTCTGTCTTTTAATGTGATCATTTCCTGTGTCAGCTTCTAGGAACCTAGGCTGTAGGTTCCAGTCATTCAGTCAAATCTTAATCTAGCTGGCAGTTGTGGAGGAGGTATTTGTAGATGAGATTAACAATCCCCAATCAATTGACTTCCTCCATCCCTCCCTTCCTTCCCTTCTTTCTTTCCTTCCTCCCTCCTTCCCCTTCCTCTCCTCCCCCAGCCCTTCTCTTTCCTTCCTTTCTTCCTTTCTTTTTCTTTTTTCCTTCCTTCATCTCTCTTTCTCTCTCTCTTTCTTTGTTTCAACATCGGACATTACCCAACACTCCAGAACCTAGAAAACCCGAGGAGACTTGATTCAATGAGTTGGATGGCCTTAGGGCAGAATCGAGGCTTCCTTGAGAAAGAAGATGCTCTACCTGTTAATAGTGGCTCCAGCCGCTGCCTGAGCTCCAGTCTGTGGCCCTTCCTGACCCTCTGGCCTGTGGACTTGGGACCTGCCTAACAGTTGTGTAAGCCAATTCTTTTCAAGAAATCTCCCAAGATATTTACCTCTGACTATGTCACTGGGTGGACCCTGAAACATTTGTTGAACCCCTCCTGTATAATTCTTCTCACTATTATAGGTTTATACCACTCTATTTTAATAACTATAGTGAAAAAAGGAGATAGGAGAATGTATGCTCAGTCAACCACTTGGTGCCGGAAGCCCCTGGTTATTTAGTTTCCTCATTACTCTTGGGTAATTGTCTACCCAATTTTTGATTATTAAAAAAAAAGTATTAATGTTGTGTTCCATGTCACTGTGTATGAACCTCAAAGATCTCAATATGACGTTATGCTAAGTTTCTATAAAAGAAATTGCTGGGTCAACGAGTGAGCGCACTGTCCGAGACGGCCAAGTTGTCCTCAGGAGTTTCATGCCTACCTCTGGCTCCTGCCTGCAATGTGTAAAAGCTGCTATTGAAATTTCTCAAGGGCCACTAAGCTTAAACACCTTCAAATGAGACTATCCATTCATTATAAAAGACAGCAGCAGAAGATGGCCTGTTTTCAGAAGAACGAGGAAGATGCCGGGGTGCATGAGGACAGTCTTCAGTAATTTGCTTCATTGGAATCAACTAGGACCAATGAGCATCCTCTAACAGGGGTGTCAAACTCATTTTCATGAGGGGCCACATCAGCCTCACACTTGCCTTCAAAGGGCCAAATGTCATTTTAGCACTGCATAAATGGAACTACGCCTTAACAGTTAAGCGAGAGCTCGGGGCTGCCACTGGGTAGAAGCAAGGTGCCGGGTTAGATAAAACAAGGTGGAGGGCCAGAGTTGGCCCTCGGGCCTTGTATTTGCCACCTGTGATCTCAAGGAAGAGAGGTTGTTTTCCTGGCCCACAGAAGAAAGACTGCGGAAATTTAAACAAAGACAATCATTAAAAAAACAACTAAAAAATATGATGACAGTGTCTGTAGATGAAACAGGTTTTCTCATCAGCAGGCCTGTTCAAGCACATAGCTGATATATGATCGAGCCTCACACCGTTGAGATTTTGAACTGAAAGACTTTTAAGGATAAAACCCAGAGCTTCTAGGTACCTGTATTTCTGTTCTGACCAGGGTCTGTGTGTGTGTGTGTGTGAGTGTGTGTGTGTATTCCTTATTTTGATGAAGTTGTTTTTCCCTCTAAGGTCCAAAACTATGGACAGGGAAAGAAGATGGGGCTGCCCGCAGATGGGTGGGGGTCATTCTGACCCAAGCTCGGTCGCTTTGACAGTTGCTTTCAGGTTATCAGTGGTTGCTGCGGGCAGCAGTTGGATGCACATTAAGGATCAAACTGCAGCCTGTGTGACTTTAATTTCAGGACGAGTGTCTGTGACAGGGCTGGAGCCAATTTCCAAACGAAAGGTGTCCCAAGATTGAGAATGTGAACAGGGAAACCAGTCGGTTCTGGTGTTGCCCTCTGTGAGGTCACACGAGCTCTGCCTTATTTTCCATGAGTTCGGCTTACAACCAATCATCATTTGACCTTGAAAATAAGCAGCTGAAATAATGTGGGGTATGCAGGAGCTCCAAGGCAGCTCTGAAGAATCTAGGTCATGGCCAGGTCACGTAAGCTGACATTAGAGAAGGTTGTTCTGTATTCAGTGATGAAGACTGGAATCTGTCTTCATGGTTTTATTAAAAATGGGTAAAAGAGAACAATAAGTTTCCTTTCTTACATAAAAGGGAGGTAATGGATGAAGGGTGGATTTCATTTTAGGGAATTAAAATGAAATTATGAATTGGGATTAGAGATGGACATCAACTCTTGGAAGTCACTGTACCTGAGTATAAAACTTAATTTTTTAAACGTGGATTATCATTTGGACACAAATGGCCCTTTCCAGCTCAAATTCTAACATGAGCTTCGTAAATATAGATCAGCCCTAAAATAGCACATTCGACAAAGCAGCAGCCCAGCTACGTGTTTCCTCCTACACAGTGATTTTTGAGAGTGGTAATTAGATTTGCATAATGCTGAACACAAGGCATCAGATAACTAAAACACAAAAGAATTAATAGAAGACCAAAATTAGTAAATAAGTGAATGAAAAAATATACATTTTTTGTTTACTAATTTTACCAATAATAGCTATGCCAAAAAGGGAAGATAAGAAAAATTAACATCTGTTGTTCCAGGAAGCATGATTAATATTCATGTAGAAATAGTTGTTGCTGAATCACTCAGTATGGAATCGTAATGCAGTGTGATTATTTTCATCTTCAGAATTTGCACAAGCTCTCCGAAAGCAATCTGTGATTAAATCCCCCAACACATTCGGTGATCTGTAGCCATCCTATAGTGGCAAATATCCTTAAATAAAGAAATTACTTCTTTCCTAGAAATATTTATTATTTCAATGAATCTAAAAATTTTCATCAGAGCTGATTAGTGGATGACCAGTATTTAGCACTTTCAATATTAGTCTTTCTGTAAGTCACACTAAATGGGCTTTAGTTCAGTCAGGGCAGTTGGAATAGATGTAGACTGTTTTTAGACTTAGACTCAAGTTCAAATGCTACTTCTCTCACTTGCAAGTTGCGTGACCTTGATTCTACACTGTTCCGCTTCTGCCATCATTGTTTCCTCTATGGAGTCAAAATATCAGTATCTACTTAGTGGTGATTAATTAGAAGAAGATTTAAATGAGATGACACGAAGAGCAGATGCCCATGTAAGAAGCCATTTCGAGCACACACCTACCAAATTTGCTATCGTTCTTTCAAATCTCTCTGCTGAGTTCGTTTAGTGTTCAAGTTATGCCAATGGTGTAAGATGAGAACAGACAAAGAAAAGAAAAGGAGAGGAAAGAAGAGAAATAAAAATAGAATAAATGAAGAAAAAAGGGAGGAAAGAGAAGAAAAGAAAGAAAAAGAAAACTAAGCAGTGTTGCCTGAGCTGGCTAGCAAACTCAAAAGACGCAAAGCCAATTTTGCCATCTTAGAAAATCAGAACTGAAATGATCAGTTGTTTATGTCAATTCCACCCAATGACCCCTTCCTCCTGTCTTTGCTCCATGCCTACCAGCAGCAAGATGCAACGGGGCTCCTTCCCTGACCAACGGCTGTGACACTATGGAGTTCCAGAGAGCCAGGGCAGGGGCGTCCCTACTGGTCTTACATTTAACAACCTGCTTTAAATCCCTCACCTTCAGTAGCCTGTCACCAGAGCAATCGTTTACGCATGGCCCTCTGACAACTTATCAATCACAAGACAGCTGCAGATTAAATATTTTGGCTGAAAACACCCCCTCCTTATGTCAGGGCACATTAATTTGAAATAAACATTTTGCTGAGATGCAAAATGAGGCAGACCCATTAAAGGCTACTAATCATGTATTTTGATTTATTGCTTTTCTGCTGTAGGATCTGTTATTGTGCAATCACAGGAATAGTTGACCAAGGTGATGAATTTTCCCCTGAGACAGGGAAGGAGCTGAAAATTAGAGAGGGCCTGCTGTGTGCCAAGGACCGTGTTGGACACTTTACTTTTTATATTGCCCTATACTAATCTGTCAGGTAGGCATTTATTCCCAACTTAGGAATTGAAAAAGGTAAAGCCTACCAGAGCTGAGCAGCAACAATAAAATGAGAAGTCGTACTCAGATTATTTTCTCACCTCTCCTATGGGCAATTCACTTCACATGGGACATGATCTCCCCACGTGTTTGGAACAGGTTTTACTGATCCCTGGTAGTTTCCACGCGGAGTAGTGATCTTCAAACAGAGGCACTTCGAAAAGTGATCCGGAAATGCATTTCGACAACTTCCAGTGTCCTCGATGGCGCTGGGAGGGTAATCTCTGTTCAGGTCAATGGAGGGAAACGTTGCACGATGCCAGAACCAGTAGGACTTCCTCAGCATTTCCTTCTGGCTCAGGAGAGGACTTTCCTTTCACATAATCCATGAAGGTGCCCAGACGCACAGTGCAGATGTGCATGTTGTATTTATAAGACAGTCCATTATCTGGTTTCAAATACCAAGTCGGAAGGGAGTCAGGCAATAGTATCTAGGAAAGCTTTTGTTATGAAAACTCAAAATACCAATGTATCAGAGATGACTTGATTGCATTTTGAATAATAAATCCTACACAGTACTCCGTCTGCATATAAATTATAGCCCAAGTAATGAAACCAAAGGCTCTAGTGTTCTTGTACTTTCGCCTAATGTTTAGAGTGAATAGGTTCTTAGTCTCCATGTTTTATTTAAGGACAATTTGTAGTTTGAAGTTTTATTTTATTGAATTCAAAGATTTCTTCATGCTTTTACATCTAATATTGTAGGATGGGATGTGATGAAGCCCCCTTTGTAAGGGCTGAGTCAAGTCTCAAGTCCGCGACACTGCCACGTTCCCTGCAGAAGTGGGGGTTTCTGTCCTTAGCCTTCATCACAGGTTCTCTTCACTGCAACACAAAACACATGGAAAACACCTAGAGCTTCTCTCAAAATGAGCCAATTTTCCCTGTTTGTACTCCCTGGGAATCTTCAATCAGCTATTGCTGGCCTCTGAAATAGCTAAATTATCAACGTCAATAGAAAATCAAAATCGGATGTTGCCCATCGTAATAAAAAGGAGGAGCCTGTAGCCAGCATTGTCTGAAGTTAATATATTTCTCAACAAATATCTACTGACGAACAAACTCCGGGTGCTGAGTAAAGAGGGAATGATCAGGGGAGTGGCCTTCCTCCTCCTAGGAGGGTGGGCCCAAATTTGTACTTTGTCTTCTTACTTATAAAGTAGTGGTACTTACTTCAATATGTCAACTAGCCACACAATCACCAAATAGAAAAAAAAAATAAAAACACCATTGATAATTCTGAAGACAAAGCAACCAACTAACCTAATTTTTTTGGAGACCCTTTCACTAAGTACAAGCTACAACATTGTGCCTGTACCTTTTTTTTTTTGAGGGGAACAAATTCTTTATTGAAAAACAGGACACAGTGACATAAGTAGAGTTATGATTTGTTGGGGAATAAACGCTCCAACAGAATGAATATTAGTCTCTCTCCACTTCATCGCCAGCTCTTGGCTTCTGCCTTCTTACTGGCCCCTTTGGATGATGAGGCCTGGCGTGCCCACCGAGGGCCTCTGGGAGCCTCTGTCTTCCTGGCCGGTGCTTCGGGTACTATCTTGGACCCACTGTCCTTAGGAGGAAGAGCAGCAGCCTTGGTTTTCGACCCTTCCCCAGCCCCGTGGGCAGCAGCATCTTTGGGGACTTTGTAGTCTTCTTTTCGGGGAAAGCTGCCTCCATTCTCGCCATTGGTGACTATGGGTTTTGAACTCTGAGTCCCAGCTTCAGTGTCCCTGTGGGCCTTGGCAACTGCTGGGCTGTTCTTCCATCTTTAACTTCCCACAGGGCCCACTGGCACTCGGAGAGGCCTTGGTGGTCTTGTTTGGCTGTCAGGGGGCCTTCCTGGCCTTGTCCACTTTGGCCTCTCTGTCCTCGGTCTGGCCACCTTTCTTAAGGGACTCCTTTTTGGTCTCATCAGGTCTCCAGGGGGTTGACATGATAGGTATCTTCCAGAGCTGAATTGTGT
Source organism: Sturnira hondurensis (assembly GCF_014824575.4). NCBI lineage: Eukaryota > Metazoa > Chordata > Mammalia > Chiroptera > Phyllostomidae > Sturnira > Sturnira hondurensis. The sequence goes on along the minus strand of NW_028082350.1, from coordinate 11,769,813 downwards.
GTGTGTGTGTGTGTGTGTGTGCTTGAGAACTAATGCGAAGCTCCCTACTAGCCTTGGCACTGGTAGGCCCAAGGAGGAGGCTGAGTTGCAGGCCAACATCCAGGGCTTCAGCAGGTACTTGAGCTGGATGGCATCTACTGTAGGTGCTCTCACAGGATGTCAACCTTGATGGACCCTCAAACCCAGACTCAGGGGAGCATGAAGGCCCTGAGAAACCTGTCCCTGCATAAAGGTTCCCTTGGACCATGCGTAGGGCTGTCTGCTCTTTATCTTTCTATTCTGCTCTCTGTTTTTCTGTCCTCTCCGTGCCTTAGGCCTAATGTCAACCTGGGAGAGTATCCAGGGCAACTGGTGGGTCTGGACAGAGCTCTCAGGGAGGAATTAGCTAAATGTTCAACATCCCCATGCCCGGCTCATCTGGTATTGCCCTTTAGTTACCCAGGTCAGTAGCTTTGGGTTATCCCCCCTTGTAGCACCTAATCCAATGCTTGGGGCATTCACAGGGGGTGACACCACTCTCCCATCTCAGAATTTGCCAACTTATAGGTCTGACTCCTCAGAGGCAGTTTTGTTTTTTAAAAAATCTGCATCCTGGTTGAGTTGATGCCTATAGACCTAGAGGGACTCCCATGCCCTCCCTTCTCTCCATGGTGCTCCAGCTAGATTGATGCAATGTTTGGTCTGTTGGGCCCACAACATACTGCTAGGTCCCCTCACTAGAGTTACTGTGTCACACTAACTTCCTTTAGGAGGGAGGGTAATGTGGTCGAATAAAGAGAGAGAGAGAGAGAGAGAGAGAGGAGTTGGGTGTGCTTTAGCAGGCCATCTTCCAGTCTCACCTCCTCTCTTTCTCTTCTCCTGAACCTGAGCACATCATGCCAGGCCTCAGCATCTCTCTCCTCATCAATATTCTCAGGGAAGCTTAGGGTTCGGAAGGAGATGGCAATCGAAGAGGGGAGTGACACAGGGTGAGGGCACTTAGCCAACTGCAAAGTTGGACACCAATTTTATAACATGTCCCCATTTTAAGCCAAGTGAGCAGGGCTTCGGTTTTCTCTGGGCCATGCACACTTTTAATTTATTTGAAAGAAACGCTAATTGTATTTTTATTGCAGTATCTTGTATTTTTTATTTGTGATTTAAGAAATGGGAAGAGCAAATACACAGAAACATAACGGCTAACTGTATTTCTTTCATTCCTTGTTCTTGAGGTCACCACTCTAAAACTGTTTGGTAATATTACCTAATGTAATTCATTGTAACATATTCTTTTAAGTAAACTGATTTGTTGGTGAAACTTAAACATTGCTAGAGGTAGAAAACCCGGACCAGGCATTAGGGACCAGGTAGGCTGGACCTCGGTTCTGCAACCTCAGTACTTGAGTTCTGGCTAAGAAAATTCAGAGCCAAGACTCAAACTCTAGGATAAAGTTTAGTTAGAAAGTCACAGAGGTAGAAGTGAGTGGTAGAAGAAGTAGGCTCAGGAAGTGAGTTACAGAGGCGAAGGACGGGCCCTTGGAGCGCAGAGGAGAGGAAGAGAGAGATGCACTTTGCGAGAGGTCTACCTGCCAGGACAACCTATGAGGACAGCAGCGGGTGATCGTCACTTGCTTGATGCTGACTACACACGCCAGGCCAACCCTTATAGATGCCATTTTTATTTAACCCCCAAACAACCCCGGGAAGGTTGTACTTTGATTCTCCCCATTTCACATAAGATGACGTGAGGACTCAGAATGTGAATAACCCGTCCAGGTCCCACAGCTTTAAGCGTTGGAACACATTCGTGAGTCTCTAAAGCGCGAATCAATACCCACAGCTCTGCACTTCCTCGTCTCCAGCTTTCTCATGGGAAATACAAGGCCCTACCACTGGCAAGAAAATACTGGGTGGTCTCTAAATGGTGGCTTTTTGGACTGGGGTGTTAGGCAAGGCTTCAAGGAGGGCGGGATTTCAGCTGGACTTTGAAGTATAAGTAGGATTCAAAAAGGAAGAAGCAGTAGAAGGTGCCGTCGATTAGGGCACTTGGGCAAAGCACACTTGTTTCTAAGCCAACCACGGTGGCTAGACAAAGGGTGTATGGCAGGGACTAGTGGGGCACTTCGTGTGGCGGTGGGAAGCCTATTTAGTGAATATTATAAGTATATTTTATCCACTAAGTAGGTTGCCTTAGGGGAGAAACAGAGTTCAGACGCAACTGACAGATTTATATGTTTAAGAAAAATCCACGAACAAAAACACACTTAAGTTCAGAGACTGTGAATTTGACAGCGGATAGCATTAGAGAATAAATCTCTCTATCAAGTGAGCAATCTCTTCTCCATTATTCCGTCAGCAGTATCTTTCAAGACCTGAAAAGGTGGAGCAGCAATTGAAAACAGAAGAAAGTTCCTTTGATCTACCGTCATTTGCGTCTGGACCGAACTCGTCCTGCCTCTTTGGATCACCAGCTTGATGAAGCCACCTAAATCACAAATACCAAAACCCACTACAAGATAAAAAGAAAGTTTATTTACACATAAAAACACAACATCCAGCCAAATTCCCATAGCCTAGCTTAGCACCACCAGCCAGAGGCATGAAAGGTTTTGGTTGGCAAAATTGGAGCCCGAGAGTCAATGTCTTTCATGGATCTATTAGACAAATGATATGAGTGATGAAAAAAGCAGGGTTTGACTACCTCACTCACGTTTCAGTCATTCTTAGTGATAAATTGCCCTGGGTCAGTTATCAAGCCTCACTGGCTTTTGCTTCTTCATTTATTGTCCATGGCCCTACAAAGATAAAGGGGTCTTAATCTCCCCTAACCTTTTACTACTCTAGTTCCATTACCACCAACCAGCACCCCTGCCCTTATCCGGGGAAATATTTAGATATATCCAGGCCACTGTGTGAACTCCCTCTTGGACTGACATGCGCACTGCCGGATCATTTTAGAGATGGAAAGAGCTTCACATTTTTCAGAGACTGGCTGCCTTTGAGTTGGAAATATATAATCATTTCTGCCCTTCATTTCCCACAAATCTAAAATACCAAAGTGAGCTCAACTGTGAGCATGTTTAGAGACATTCTGCATATTGTAATCATTCTTCAAATCCACCCTGTCTAGATGTGTTACAAACATAAGTTGCCCAAATTCGAAGTAATTGACTTTCAGCCAACTGTGACCAAATCACAAAAAAAGAACATGCCATGTGCTATAGCACAAAATCCCACCCCAAACTCAGAAACTTTTAATAGCCTGTTTCAAAACCGCACACATCTTCTACCCTGGATAAAACTATATTCTGTGGAGGTGAAGGGTGTAAATGTGTCTCCCTGCACAGATTATTTTTACCAGAATGACTTTGTCTATTTGTTATGTTGAAAGTACTCACGAAATGAACGTTTTACCATCATATTTGTAAAAAAAATAAGTAAAGGTTCTTCTGGCTGCTTCAGACTCTACTTGGTATTTGCTCAATGTTTAACAAAAAGGAAAAAAGAGAGCCTCGAGTAAAGGAAGCAGTAAGCATGCATAAATTAAATTGCACTTTCATCTCTCATCAATATTAAATACCAAAATCCACATTTTAATATATCTGATTATCATGTGCATTGGACTCCACCAAGGGAAATGGCACTGAAAGTAACTATACACAATAGAAGTCAAATAAAATGTGTCTATAACATATGGCTGTAAATCCCATTTCTCCCCACCAGTGTTATACAGACTTATCTTCTAAGTCTGTTTACACAATAAAACAAAAATTAAGTGCCAAAGCTATAATTTTACATATGGACAACGATTAGAGAACTGGAACAAACATACGGCGTTTTAACTTTTCTTGACTGTAAGCGTGCTTGCTTTATCAAAGAGCCTTTTCTATTTTATTATTTGGTTGCACAGATAGTGAGTTTCTTGATGGAAGGGGCTGTCTTGTGCATTCAGTGTCTCAGGAATGGAAGTTATTAGATGTACTAAATTAAAACAACAACAACAACAGCAATAAAAAAAATGACTATCAATCCTTCTCAGACATGCTTAGCTCAAACACAAAATGGAACATTAAACCCGAACAGGTTCAGTTACCTTGCCTTCAATACAAAACTACAATAACTCAAGACATTTTTTTAGATGGCTTTGGTCTCTAAGCAGTATGGACTAAGCACCATTTCAGCACTATTTACACATGCAATAAGCTGCAATTATTAAAGGGAAATACCTGTATTGCTTTGGGCTAAACCACAATCTAAGCTTCACATCAATAAAAATATCTTTTCGCTTGTGACAGTTATTTTCCTGATTCAAAAGATCATCATTTATTTGCATAAAGTGGCAAAGAGGAAGCTTTATGAGCTGTGTTTGTAAAGAAAATGAGGCCCCAGATTGGAGGAGATGTGCATGGTGATGAGAGAGTGTGATGATGAGTAACTGCCAGCAAATGCCTTCCTCCTTGTATGAAAATTTAATGATGGGTTACTTTTCCAATGGGAAAGTAATAACTTAGGAGAGTCGAGTGGTACACTCCAGAAATGAAATGATTTTCAGTTTTAAAATATAACCCCAATATTCTATACCTGCAATTTTGTCTGCCAGTCTCATTAACCAAGCGCCATAAATGAACACCTCGTTCTCTGAATTACTCTCTGGCCCTTACACTTTGGCAAGGAGTTAGACAGCCTGACATGGAGGAAGATCACATTTCTCAGCGCCTCGCAAGTTCTGGGGAATTATTCTGGGCAAATGAGGGAAGACAGGAATAAAACGCACTGGTTGTCATCTTCCCCATGGTGTATCTGTGCTTAAGAAATGATATTTTATCCACTTGAGGTATAATTCTACTTCTTTTCCCTTTTCGCCAAATCATGGAGTGGATGCGCAGGTAGCTGGGTGGACATAATTCCTACCTGTCAGATCCTACAGCATGGAAGATCCCAACCGCACGATGCCTCAAGTATTATCGATACTCAGTGTCGTGTTAATGAAATTAGCAAATTACTATCATGTTTATTGTGTATGTAATATACAACTCAGATATTCCATGCTGGTGGTACGAAACATACTACATCAATGAATGATTAGAAACATAAATTCATGCTAATGATGTAAACTTGAGTAAAGCCACAAGATGCAATGTGGACATTGTCCTTTAATACCCCTTATGTCAGATCTTTAAGAATTAACATTCCCTCCGGAAACACAATTAGTCACCCTATCTTCATCTTTTTTATGACAAAAAGGAAGAATGAGGTAATAAGAGAAATAAGTATCCACAGATAAATCCTTTTGACTTAAATAAAATAATCAACTTCTGGTCTACTTAGCGTCAAAATGATTGGTCTGACCTGCATTACCAATTTTCATTGGCTTTTGTTAGAATCATGGCAAAGAGAATCATAGTTAAATAGTTGGTAAAAGACTGTCAGATTCACAGTGCCATCCCCTGCGAACGTGTCACTTCTTTGGGCTGTGTACTGAGTACTCATTTAGGTACTGGTCATACTTTTCACCCAGGTTTTTGCTGTGGGCTAGAGAAGCAAATAAAAAATGCCATACAAATATGTTTGTGTTATGTGTTTACATGTATATATGTATGTATAATACGCACAGGGTGGGCAAAGGGAGGTTTACAGTTGTTCATGAGGAAAGTAATAACAATAATTAATAAATAATATAAGAATAAACTCTATGTGTCAGGTAGTCACACAAACACATGAGCATTCTTCTGCTGTGACTGCCGTGGCAAGTGACTTATAAATGCATCCAGTACCTTCTTGCTTGGATGGGTCCTCTGCCAGTGCCCAGCTGTCTGTCCTCCACCACCGTGAGGTGCATTGTAATTAGCTGCACATTCCATCTCATGGCGCTGCACTACCAAGTGATAACAGGTTAGAGCTGTCAGCTCAGGTGTCAAGAGTATGAAAGGATATTAAGTGCAGGGATGACAACCCGATGGGAATACTTCAAATCCAGGAGTCACTCAAAGTCTCGTCTTTGATCAAGCAACAGGCTACCTCTGGGAGAGAATCTATTTCTAGCATTCGCTGGCAGGCCCCTCACACTGACTTGTGCACACTGAGAACACTGTTCTTAGCCTTGAGTTTTAGAGAAGCTTCTAAAATTACACACACAAGTCACCCAGGCCTGATTCCACTTATCTTTCTGACTGCAAGTGAAGACTTCATTTCAAATGTTTGGAGGATCAAATATTAATGACAGTATTTCATTCAGCTCCTTAAAACAGCTCAAAAACTTGGCAGCTTCTATTGCCCCACCCACAGTGTCTCTGGATGTACAATTTGTAGTTGAAAACACACCACCTTTGGAAGCATCCGGTAGAAACCAGTGAAAAGGAGCACTAGGAAAAAAATCAAAATACTAAAATAATAAAGTAATTATTTTACCCTGGTTCTGAGAAATTCTATGTAAGAGAAAACACAGAACTTCTTACTCTAGGCAACGTAGTTTAGTTATTGGGACCATGAATGTATGTGTGAAATCAGCGTTTAGCCTACTCTACCCAAAACTACTTTCTCCAGAGTTACAACTGCTTCATTATTTCTAGGCAAGTAAACACAAATGTATCCGTAGAAAATGATAGATGCAACCTCTCAGATTTCTCAGTACACAAAGGTCATTTCAATTAGAGTCGTAGGCAGAGTAACGCAGCACAGAACTGCCTCCTTCTATTAGAAACAAACACCAGGCTTCCGACCTGTCCGCCCACATGCCCGTTGTTTTAGATTCTCCGTGGTTGGTGATTCTTACACTGCGAAATGTTTACACACTGAAGGTAACAGTAATGGTGCTCTTTATGCTAAACAACTTAGGCATTGTTTGGTTGTTTTTACTGTTACTGAAGGTTTTCTCCCCTACAAATATATATATATATATGTAAAATTCTTTCTTATGCCAGCATTAGTCTGGTGACACCAGTAGAAATTAAAGATAAAGTAAGAGAGTATTTCCCTAGGACCGAAGATTGTTTTACAACAATACAATGACTTAGCCAAATAAACCAAAAGTTTGTCAGTAGGAACCCTGGCCTGCATGGCCCAGTTGGTTGGAGAATCATCCCATAACCAAAAGGTTGCGGGTTTGATCCCCAGTCAGGGGGCTTATGATTCCAGGTGTGTGGGGGCACACGCACTCCCCCAAGACAACCAATTGATGCTTCTCTCTCGCGTTGATGTTTCTCTTTCTCCCTTCCTTTTTCTCTCTAAAAAGGCAATGAAAAAGATGTCCAGGTGAGGATAAAAAAAAATCTGTTGGTATGAATGGCCACCAGTCTGGGTTCCATGGTGCTTTGGCTAGCACTTGCTTGGAACAAAGTGATAACAGTAAGTGAATTATGAATGCATTCAACCAAGGATAAAATAATTTTTGCATCCAGGGCCCGACCACGTCTTAATGAACATTCGATAGCAGAGAGAATGCTGTAGAAGACTGTCTCCATGAGTACAAACTCTGCCAAGGTGCACCAAAGTTTAGTTAAAACAGCAAAATGTGGTGGAGAGACACAATCTGACAAATAAATGTGACTATCACGACATCGTCACTGAGCCTTTTGAATGAGATTAGAGTCCTTCTTTAATTGGCATTTCCGAGGGATGCCCAGATTAGACTGATTTAAAGGGAGCAGTTATATAAAGCTGGGCTCTGGCTGGATGAACAAGTGTTTGACATTTAAATATCATAAACAGTGTATTACATGTCTCCCTCACTAAGGCACTGCCAGTGTTCAAAACGATAAGCAGACACTTTAAACACACAAGACTCAGATAATAGCACCAGGGGTGCAAATAAACCTCATGACCACACGGCCACATCAAACAAGCCTTCAGGAAATCACTTCCATTCAATGCATGCAGGGTCTTAAAGAAAATAGAAAAGAGCTCCACGTAGAATCCCTAACGGTAATTTAATTTCTTCTTTATAAAAAAGAAATGGGAGGATATAAAGTGGCTTCTGAAAGCTTGTCAAGGCTTTTTTTTTTTAAAAAATAATGCTAATAAGGTGCTTTTCTGGAATTATTTTCATTTAGTACTAACAAAAGACATGGGAAAAACCCATCAACTAATGCAAGGCTGCATCATGATCAAGACAAAAGAAATAAGCCCACCACTTATTTTAAAATATCAATATAAGAGCCTCTTTCATTATTGGCCTTTAATGAGGTTTCCGCGATGAATTCACCTGCAGCCCTTCAGCCTAATGAACAAAATCCTGCTATCATGAAGTCTCTTTTGTGTCTGGTCTGAAATCCAGGTACTGCGGCTCCAGGGTCTATGCACCGTCCACTGCATTCAGCTCTCTGAGGGTCCGTCCCGGGTTGCCTCCGGAGCCCAGGCATTCTCCTTCATCTGCCCAGTTTACAGCTGGAGTTCTTTTGGTAATACAGCATATATCAGAGAATCACTGTGTTCCTGGAAATCTTTACACATAATTACCCAGGAACAAAAGAGACACTAAATACGGGAGAGGAATAAAGCACTCAGGTTTGGGAGGCAAAGCTTTACTGAGTGTATAAAAAGAAAATAAATGACATGAAGTCATACACATTAAAAAATGGGAGGGTTGCACAAATAGCTAAGTTGATGAGAAAAATAAATAAACGATAAAATGGATAATGTAGTAATAAGTAGGTGCAGTGAATAAGGTAAATCAGATCTGAATCCAAGCAACTCTGTATTAGTGTTGGAGTGGCCAATCTTACAAGTATTTGATTTTAAGTATTAATCTGAAAGCTATAACAATGTATTATAAATAGAAGTATTATCAAACATCATAGGCCCAAGTCATAAAAATATTCCTCTACATTAACGAACTCAGTATAAAATACTAAATAAATGTTTTGATCAAGTACATTCACTTACATTGGAAATGAGATTTACGAGTCTAGTCTGACTCAAGTTCTCCAAGAGCAAAGGCGATGTAACCAAGTATTTACAACTCAGTGTTACGAGATGTAAGCGAATTGAGTGCAAAGGGTTACAGGCACAGATCTGCAAACTTCCTGAAAGTAAATCTCTTTTAATAGGAAATACAGCACAGGGAATGAAAACAAGTAACCTTCTCTTTCACTTTAATTTTTCTTGAACAAAAAAGTACGATATATACACGTACAATATACATAGTAGGGGAGACCCCAAAAAACCGGAAGTATCTTCCAGAGAGTGGGCCCTTTTAGTACAGACTTCCCCTGCTAGATGGGTGTTCTAGGAGCCCATCTGTAACAGTGTATCAGCTGGTGTTGTTACGAGAGGCTGCGTTCGGCTTCAGTAATTTCTTTGGAGATTCTTTCAAAGCATTGGCCTATTCATGATGGGTGATTTACAAGCGCAGCTGCCCACACCACATCCTGTAGAGTGATCAGCCATCTTGGACCAAAAATGGACCCTGTGCCCCACTCTCCCTAGTCACCTGATTTCACCCTGAGTGGCTTTTTAAAAAATTTCTCCAGATGCAAAAAGTCCTCCAGGGGGACCTGGCTGGTGTAGCTCAGTGGATTGAGCGCGGGCCTGCGAACCAGACGATTGTGGTTCGATTCCCAGTCAGGGTACATGCTTGGGTTACAGGCCAGTTTCCAGCAGGGGCCAGTTCCCTGCAGGGGATGCACGAGAAGCAACCATACATTGAAGTTTCTTTCCTCTCTCCTTCTCTTCCCCTCTAAAAAGATAAATAAATAAAATATATATTTTTAAAAAGTCCCCAAAGGGAAAAAGGTTTGACAACATGGAAGAGGTGGGGAAAAAGAGCAGAAGCACTAAAAGACATTAAAATCGACAAGTTCAAAAACTGTTGTGAGCAGTGAAAAAATATCTTGATAGATGTATTACATCAAATGGAGAGAACTTTGAAGGTAGCTGAAGTTTAAATATGTAAGAATAAATACACAATTTTAATAAATAAATTCCATTTTCTTGGCCCCCCCCACACACACACCCTGACATGAAATTTAAAATGTTGAGAAGTGCCCATGACCACTAGAGAAAGACAAGCTCGTCACATCTGTTTGGTAGAAAGGTTTTCCATGCACTTGGTGCCATATCTGCTGGCAAAAGGTGGGGAGACAGGAAGTCGGCCAAAGTGCAATCAACAGAATTTTGATTCATTTACTTCCCCCTTTAATGGTTTTTCTTGCCTTGCATTTTATCTCATCTTTATTGATGGAGAACATATATCCTTTCAACATGCAAATCAACCCCTAACAACCCACTTTAATACAGAAAACTCTGACTCTCCAAAGACAACATAAATGTTCTTGCACTTTACCTCCATGTAATGCAATTAAGACCTAATTGATGTGGCAAGCGACTTTTGATCTGAGAATTTCCCCAGGCGCCCATAGAAATGACCTCAGAGGACATCTGCTACAAGCACCAAGATGCGGGATGTGACAAAAGGCAAACAGAAAGCCAGTTTTTCCCGGCCCACTGTGACCTTGAACCCCCTCCTGTTTCTAGTTCACTAGGAAGATTTTTTTTAAAAACCTGATTACTACACCCAACCCAAGAAGAGGTGCTGAGAGAATCAAAATAACTTTGAGGAACAATTTGCAGGCATCTAAATTATCCTCTGATAAAGAAATGAATCTCACAGATGAAAGGGAGCAGAAGGTGTCATTGATTTATCTCGACTTCACAAGACATCAACTTTTCTTGGCCTCTTCTGAAGAACACAATCATAAATAATGTAGGAAATTATGACTTAGGCCTCAAAAACAGTATAGTTAACAAGTACACCTTGGGGGTGAGGACTTTAACAGATTAGTTATCTATGTCTGTGGGGGGCAGAAGGGGACTCAGAAAGCAATCTATCAATGCATTGAGCCTGGACTGCCTGTGATTGATATGAAGGATTCGCATCTCGGGTGATTCAACTTCATTTCATTAGTGAGTAGACATTTGTTTAATGGAGCTGCAGTGGAGTTGAACGTTGCCTTGGGTGTGCCAGGGATGGAGTTGGCGCTTCGAGAGGTGGTTTTTGGTTCAATCAGCTCTTCTCCTATCGAGGCTGCTATGGCTTGAACAGAGTTCTCCCACCTGAGTTTATAATTTTAATTACTACCCCCAGTAGCTTAGACTGTCACTGTATTTTGAGAGAGAGCCTTTAAATAGGTCATTACATTGCAGTGAGGCGGGTGTCCTAGGAAATCTGAATACAGACACACACAGAGGGAAGATGATGTGAAGACCCGGGGAGAAAAATTCTCTTGAGAATTGGAGAGGAGACGAAAGTCAAAGAGACAACACCAACATTTTTGAAAGCAGCACGGAACAACGAGTCTGTAGTGGGTAGGAGGGAGGAGTGCGGATGGGCAAGGCCAAGAAGAAGTGAGCAAGTGAGCTCCGCTGAGCCACAACAAGGCTCCCAAGCTGGAGGTGCCACGCGTGTCAAAAGCTCTTCCCCATCCAGAGGATGGCATGTTCATTTCTGCTGAGACTAGACCCGGGTGCGTGACCTCAGGAACAGTGAGTCCGTTTGAGGGACACATAAGAGAGGCCAGGTGGAGGAAATAAGCGAAGGTCTGTTCTTGCCCACTCAACTCCCACAATGCCAGCAGCCTGGCTTGCACACTCCAGGAGCAAGTCAGAGGGTTTTTCTCTCAGAAAAATGACCACTTATATTTGAAAAAGAATACAGAGAAAGCGAAACGTATAGGTCACCTAGCAAAAAAAAAGCTGACTTATTATTGATCATTTTATAAGTTTTTATTACCTCACTATTAAGTAGGAGTGAGCAAATATTCAGACATTTGAAGAAATCTTCCAAAAAAAACAGAAGGTAAAACAGAGAGGTAAAAACTGAATTTTGCTTCTAAAAAAAAAGCACTTGGGAAAAAACAAGATGATGTAGAAAGTTTTACAACAACTGATTACAAAATTCTCAGAGGTGAGAAAATATTGTGGTCATGAAACAAGAATTGGGTGCTATTGAACAGAATAATACTATATTAGATATTAAAAATTTAATATTATAAATGCAACATATTCATAAAAGAGTTAGAAGACACACAATCCACTGAAGAACTCTTGCAAGAAACTGGAAGGAAAAAGCTCAAGAAATAAAAGAATACAAGAAAAAAATGTAAGTAAACCAGAGGGTTTACCTAGAAAAAGAGTCCAAAACTGACAAGCAGGAGTTCTTTACACATTCTACCTGAGAAAGACAGGTAGAATAAAGGAAGAAAAAAGTTCAAAGAATCAATAGAAGATATCCCTGAAAAAAGAACATAAGTTTCTAGGTGAAATTGCCCAGAAAGTGTCTGTAAAACAAAAGACCGACAAAACTAACATCAAAAGACAACAGAAATAACATTTTGTTGTTTAAGCCACACCATTTCCGGTACTTTGTAATGGAGCCCTACCAAACCAACACTCGCGAGAACTGCATCCCGGCAGCGATCCCCTTGAGAACGGGGACGCAGGACATACCTGCAGTCAGGCACAGATTCAGTCGAAGGAAATGGCTACTGTCAATCATCTTCGGAAGAAGGTAAAACCTGGTGCAGGAAATGAGTAGTTCTGGAACTATATCAAGGGAGAAGAGCCTTCCTTCGGGATTGAGTTCTGAAGGACTTTGGGAGAGAGTATGAAGGACAATGGCATTCAGGCCTACACTCTGAGCTCGGAAAACACTTGCAGCACTCCTAGTAATGAGTTGAGTCAGTGTCCCCTCAGCCCATGTGGAAGCAAGAAGGCAGTTGATTTGGATCAGATTCGGGCAGAGGACGTCCCCTCTACTCATAGCTATAAGCTACTTTCTACTGGTACTTCCATTACCTCTAAGGGTTCAGTAAACTCCTCCTAAAGTTCCTAGCCCACCCCTGTTGCCCTGGGACTCTGATCTCAGGTCTTAGAAGGCAGGACCAAGGAACAGCCAGAGTGGAACATCAGCAGTGGATGACCCAGGAGACAGAAAGTACTTATGAAGTTGCCCTGGCTGGTGTAGCTCAGTGGATTGAGCGCGGACATGTGAACCACATGATCGCAGTTCGATTCCCAGCCAGGGCACACGCCTGGGTTGCAGGCCAGTTCCCAGCAGGGGACTCACGAGAGGCAACCATACATTGATATTTCTCTCCTTCTCTCCTTCCCTTCCTCTTGAAAGATAAATAAATAAAGTCTTGAAAAAAATATATGGCTGCACAAAAATACCATGTTTTCCATTTCTGCTGCCTGCTCAATGTCTGTTTGGCCCAATGGGCCCCCTCTTCCAAGGACCAACAGATTGCTCAAAGGCCTAAGACAATATTCAATTACCTGAAACAAAATTTGATCCAAATATATAAAGTGTTTGATATCTTATTCAATGAACACCATTTCTAAACCTTTTCCATCTGCTTCCATCTCCCTCACTTACGTCCAGTCACCACCGATGATTGCTCCCTGGATGGGTCCAAGCCACTTGTGAGCTGGTTTCTATCCCTTCCTTGGCACTTCCTTTCTCTGTAGCATCACCCTGTTCTTCCTCTACTGAATTATTCACACGGACACACATTCTTGCTTGAAAATCCCATTCCTGAAAACATTTTGCTCTTGATCTCACCTTTCCCTCTGCTATCACCCTGTTCTCTGTTTCTCTTTATATGAAACTCCCTGAAAAGAATGTCTCATTCACTAGCTCTGCTTTTCATCTGCCATTGCCTCTTGAATTTACTTAAAAGAACTCCATCCCTATTATACTACCAAAAATGACTCTGCCAAGGCCAACCAGCCTTCCTCCTCTGCGACCTCTAAGCAGCATTAAACACAGCTGGACGCGCCCAGCTCCTTACAGCATTTTCTTTATTTGGCTTCCAGGAGACCACATTCCCCTAATTTTTCTTTTTCATCTCTGTGGCCTTGCCTCTTTTGAGTGTTCTTTGCTATCCTATCTTCAAATCTCAAAATGCTCAAGTGCCCGAGGCTTGGTTCATGCTGTATTAACTCTACTTTCTTCAGTTACTCCTCAGTGATCTCATGTTATCCCACAGCTTTGAAAGTAATCTATAAAATGATGGCTCTCAGATTTAAATCTTCAGCCTCAGTTTGTATCTTCAACTCCACACCAGTGTATTCTACGCTACCTAGACCTCAGTTTCCAGCTCCTCCTCCCAACCACAGTTCTCTCCCGTTCTTCCCTGTCTTCTGGAACAGCAGTCCAGTTGGCTTCAGAAATCGAACAGCTTCGTTGGCAATATACTACTCCTCCTACCTTAGGGCATAAAGTCTTTATTCCGCACCTCTCTTATGAGAGAACTTTTAATACTTGACCTTAAATACTTTCCCTTTCAGAGCAAAATAATGATATTTTGTAAAAAAAATTAAATGCTAAAGAGAAGAAAAAAGGTGAGTTCTATCCAAATATAAGAAAGTTGAGCAAAGAAATCACGCACATTCTCAGGTTACCAACTCTTCAGAAACTGAATGAGAATATGCAGGTTTAAACTACTCCTGGGGAGACTGACAGGCCCAAGAAAGGGCCTTCTCCAAGTGAGTCCAGATGGGTCCTGGCTAAACACAGGCCACTGAGGAAGTTAGGCCACACTGTCCCTCCAACCATTTACAAGACCTGAGTAGGCAACAAGCTGTTCTGGAAGATTTTGAGACACCACGTCCTCCTGGAGGGAGGAGGCAGGATGCCATAACCTCCCGAGGGCCCGTGTAACTCTCAGATTTACAGTGCGCCCTTACATCACCCCCACACTGGTAGTGCAGTGCGTACTCCGACGTTAAACCAGTCACCGTCTAGGACGGCTCTTGGCTTAGGCAAGCTCAGTACCTGTACAGGGTTTACGCCTAAGGGGGTGTTCCCATTTATGTGTGTGCCTCCAGTGAATTTATGTTATGTTATTATTTTATTTATTTCACAGTGCCCTTCAAGTTTCCTTTTCAGTCTACCCAAATAACAGGTTTTAGTACATCAGGTGATATTTTGCTTCCTGAAGCATTTAAATTAATTTTCTATTACCAATGCAAATGTGTACTTTCCAATTTACCCACTGCACAATAAAACCTAATTTAAAGCAATTAATGTTCATTAATGGCCCCATCTGCATGTTTATCGCTTTATCCTTAAATACTCGAGACATCGTATCCATATTTTACAGCACACTTCTTATCAGCAAGAATTCTTGTCCTCAAGGGTAAATGTACGACTGATGTGCCAGGATCTCAAAACTGTATAAGAAACCTATATTGCTCTTTTTTTTGGAATTGCTTGTTGAACAAGGTGGATGTGCATAATACCAAATGTACCTAACACAGAAAAAGAGGGTTCTTCCCGCCCCCCGCCCCCCCGGAACAGGAGCATCACAGCTGTGGGGGCGTGCCCACTGGTTCTGCAGCCCTCCCACAGGTTTCTAACAGGGAAGGGAGGGAATGGCCGGAATGCGGCCTCGGCGCTCGCAGGTTCTCCCACCTTGCCTCCTGAAGCAGGGCAACACCTTGCAGGGAATATGCTGTCAGGAAGCATTTCAAGCCTGCACTTTAGTATCAGCCAGGCACTGCTTTGCCACTTCTTAGTTGCACTAGTTGTGTGCACCTGAGGACACTGTCTAACTTTCCGAGCATCACTTTTCTCATCCTGCCTGATTAGGTCTTTCTTAGGACTGAATAAGGTAACAGGATAGAAGATGGACACATGTCATGAATAAGAGGGTAGGTCCCACCCAGACGGCCTGGGTTCCAATCCCGGCTCTACCCCTCACCCAGCTGTGTGTGAGGGGGTGCATGACCTCTCTATGCCTGGGTTCTTTCATGTGCGAAATGGGTATCGTTAACTGTTATCTATCTCAAAGGGTTCTCAGGAAGACTAAAATGAGTGAATATATTAAAGAGGATCCAGAGACACATGAAGAGATGCTCAATATCGCTTGCTATCAGAGAGATGCAAATTAAAACCACAATGAGATACCATTTTACACTGGTGAGAATGGCTATCATAAACAAAGCAATAAACAGCAAATGTTGGAGAGGGTGTGGGGAAAAGGGGACTCTGGTCCACTGTTGGTGGGATTGCAGACTGGTACAACCATTATGGAAAACAGTATGGAATTTTCTCAGAAAAGGAAAATTAGACCTGCCCTTTGACCCAGCAATTCCACTGCTAGGATTGTATCCTAAGAACCCTAAAACACCAATCCCAAAGAACATATGCACCCCAATGTTCATAGCAGCACAATTTACAATAGCCAAGAGTTGGAAGCAGTAAATGCTTTACTGCTTGTAAATGCACCTTTACTAGGTGCCTATCAGTAAATGAATGGATCAAAAAACTATGGTACATATACACAATGGAATTCTACGCTGCAGAAAGAAAGAAGGAGCTCCTACCTTTTGCAACAACATGGATGGAACTGGAAAGCATTATGCTGAGTGAAATAAGCCAGTTGTTGAAGGACAAATACCATATGATCTCACCTTTAACGGGAAGCTAAACAACAAAACAAACAAGCAAGCAAAATATAACCAAAGACACTGAAATAGAGAACAGGCTGACAGTGACCAGAGGGAAGAGGGGAGGGAATTTCAGGGGAAATAGGGGAGGGATTTAGAGGAACATATATGAAGGATACATGGACAACAACTGAGAAGGGTGGAAATGGGAGGGAGGGGGGAGGGAGGGGGGGTGGGATGGGATGGGAGTAATAGACAGAAAACTGTACTTAAAAATAATTAAATAAATTTTAAAAAGAGCTTAAAACAGAGTTCAAAAATTGTACGGATTTGGTGACTGTTAGCAAAAACAAAAAACAATAGATACTTTGGAAAGAAAGGCTTTTGCCTTTCATGAACGTCACAGACTCTGCTGCTAAAATGTGGTGTCTGGGCTTGGAGACCAGACTCCTGGCACAAGGGTGCAGGCAGGTGGCTAGTCTCACTGCCCTCCTGCCTCCTAGTGGAAGGCGTGGCAACTACACTTGTGGGGACATTGTGATGTCTAAAGCCCTGACAGCCAGATGCACTTGTAGTCCCCGGCGGGGGTGGGGGTGGGGCGGGGATGGAGATAGAGAGAGAGAATGAAAGAAAGAGAAGAAAAAAAAGGGAAAATAGTCAATAATATGTTTACACCTTTGTAACAAGAACAGCAAATGACTTTGGATGGGATATTTCTATAGTGTTGCTGATCCAAGATCAACTTATCTGATTTCCCTATTCTAAAAAAAAAAACACCCTACCAATGTTTCCACATGTGTGATTTCAATGCAATTTACATTTACAAGTCATTATCATTTTGGTGAAAGGCAAACATGTATTTGGCCTGCCACTGGAGGGGCAGAGGGGGATGGTGTTGAAGTTGACGCACTGACTGACAGACGTGAGTAAAATTTGGGTTCCAACCAACCTAATGGCAAGCAATTATCTCTGAACTAGGATAACCAGTGTGCTTTATATCCTCAAAAGATGACATGCATTATAAAAGTTTCCAGAAGGCAGATTTTCTGAAAAGAAATGACTGCTTCTGTATTCAACATTTAGTACAAGGGTTTAATTGGATACTGACCCTTTCAGAATATTGTGTTTCAGGTTAAAGTTAGATAGTAAGAGAACAGAAAAATCTACCTGAAGTTGTCTGCTACTTTCTGTTATCTATTTCTCTGTTTAAATATTGCCTTCCAATGCACTTTTACTTTATAGTCAATACCATTTATAGATTTTGGCATTAGCAAAGTGTAAATTACTCTTTGCACAATCCATAATCATACTACCTTATGAGCATCATAAATAAAGCAAATAGATGTGGGAATCTGGAGTTTATCATGGCTTGCAAGATGTCTTATCACAAAAAAAACATTTTTGATTCGGATTAAATGACATCCTATGTAATAAAAAATTGGCAAATATATAGGTATAATTCATCACAGAGGACATTATGCAATTAAATTTTATTAATATAAACCTTTAAGACAATTTAAATGCCTGATAGTATGCATTTCTAATGTTTTGACTCATACATTTATTTTACATAAAAAATAACTGAACTAGATGCCCTGTCCTATCTAAAAGTTATGTAACTTGATTCAAGATGAAATACTTACATGAAGTATTTCATCTTGTATCAAGACTTTCATTAGCTTATTTTCATGAAGGCATAAATATGACTACCACTTGTCAAAGACGTAAAATTTTGAAAATTAAGTTACACAGAAAGTCCAGAAATATGCATCCATAGCCTATCACAGGTAAAAAAGATAACAGTTATTATTTAGATCAAATCACTTACGTTAGAAATAAGGAAAGTAAAGTTCGAAAATGTGGCTTCTGCATCTGGCTGTGGTATCAAATAACAGTAATGGTAAAGAGAAAATAAAAAAAATTCTTCAGCCATTTAAAAATTAACCATAACCTTATTTTAATAAAATCTAACAGAATGGAAATTTTGGAAAGAAAGATATATCAGAAAAACTCAGTGTGCATGTGATGTAATGCAATGGACTGATGACGGTTCTGTAAGGCCAAAGAAAGGAGAAGAAAGAAAAACCAACATTGAGCACCTGCAAAATCAACAGTAACATAATTTATTCAAAAAGATTTAGTTCAAAAGACTTAGGGTCCCTGGGTGAGTCACGCTTTATGAATGAATCTCTGACTTTACAACTCGAAGCGGAGCGAACAATACCTAGAGATATTGTGAGGACTAGACAAGAGCATTTATGTGAAGCATTAAATTACTCAGCAGTCTAGCAGGACTCTGCCATCCTCTGCGCTCTTCAGTGAGTTCTATTACTTAATGCTCATGACCACACCAAGGCCCAAAGTCGGTGCCAGGGCTGGGCTTCAAGTTACACTGCGTATTGCAAAACCCAAACACTCCTCATATTTTTAGGCTCAACACATCAATACACAATAGCGGGCAAAAGTGAGTTTCCAGTTGTGAGTACACAAAACAGAGTTAATTCTTGTATTATTATTGATTGATTATTGTATCATTTTCCATATGAATACCTGGAACCTACTTTTGCCCACCCAGTATTTGATTTCCTGTTGGGCCTTCTTTCCTCATTCTCCTGCTTTAAATCTCCAAATGCCTGTGAAATGCCATTCATTTTGAACACGACTTTTTTTAGGGAACTATCCCTGAAGCTTCTAATATATATTCTCTTAGTACCCTGCTATTTTCCTTCAAATATTAAAGGAAAGATTAAAATGAATTAGTCTTCTATGTATGTTAAACTACTATCTTTCTACTAGAGTGTACGCTCCATGAGAGCAAGGGTCATTTCTTTCCTGCTTACCACGCCATCTCCAATCCCTGGCAAGGCATCTGAAACAGTGTGGGCCTTCAGTAAGCATTGTTGGCACATTGATGAATGCATGAATGCATAATAAACAAAGAGGAGCTTTAGACCGGCCAAGGTTTTTGCTGGTTTTGCTGCTTAATGACAAAAAAAAATGTTGAACAGAAAAGAAGCCCCTGTCATCCATCAAAATTACAAGAGTATTTGGAGAAATTTAAGATACAGCAGAGAAATTAATGGAGATGGAGGAGGGTCCCTGAGGATGGCAAAAGACAGGATCCAAGCCACAGAAACAAGAATTGCCCAAGAAGAAAGAGGACCAATTCTGACACTGTGGTAGGAAAGAAGATCAAAAGATTATGATCTTTTGATCATAATCAAAGTAGATGCAGAAATGTGGAGGGTAGGTGGGGCATTCAAACTGGAGAGTCAGTGATGGGAGGGAGATGGGGTCTCGCAGAGTTTAGCGGGGAGAAGGGAGTATGGACTGAGGGAGAGACACAGAACTGCCAGGAAGTTTCAGTCGTTCGGATTATGAATTTTTAATGTTGCCAATTTACCCAGGCTCAGATAGCATTTTCTGTAGCACAGTTCAGCAACTGGGGTCTTGAAGACAGATGGCTCTATTCAGTGTAAAGATGATGATGACGATGATAATGATGACGATGATGATGATGATGACGTTGACAATGAGGACTGCTACAAACACTGCCTCGTCATTACTCTATCAAGCACTGCAGGGTTGTGTCTATGAATTTCTCATTGTGAGTGCTCACACACATGCACACACACAATGGGGTGTATATTCATTTTTTACAGATGAGAAACTGAGACTTCTTTTTTACATAACTCTCTGAAAGTATAATTTATATATCATAACATTTACCCACTGCCCACACACAGTTAAATGATTTTTATGAATTTATAGAGTTGGCAACCACCCCCACAAGTCAGTTTTAGACCATTCCATCCCCCCCAAAATTCCCTTGAGTCTTTTTATACTTGATCCTGTTTCATCCCCAAACCCAGGCAACCACAATCTGCTGTCTTAATAAATTTGCTTTTTCTGAACATCTCAGATAAATGGAATCAAATAATACAGAGATTTTTGTGTGAGTGTGGCTTCTTTCTTTCACTTAGGATAACATTTCTGTGGTTCACACTGTAGTGTGTATCAATATTTTGCCCCTTTTTTATTGCCGAATAGCATTTAATTATATGGCTCTACCACATTTTGAAATTCATAGGCATTTGGATTCTTTCCAGTTTGGGGCTATTTTGAATAATGTTGCTGTGAACATTAATGTGTAAGTCTTTGTGAATATATATTTTTACTTCTCTAGTATAAATTCCAGAAGTGGAATTTGGAATTAAAAAGCTGTGTGGTAAGATTATGTTTGACATTTGAAAAATGCCAAAATGTTTTCCAAAGTAGGTGTACCATTGCATATCCTGACCAGAAACGTATGTCAGATACGGTTTTTTTTTTTTTTGTCTATTGAAATGGTCATGTGTTTTCTGTTCTATATTCTATTAAGATGGTATTTACGTTGGTTGATTTTTTTATGTAAAAGCAAGTTTGAATTCCTAAGATATATCCTACATGCTCATAGTATCTAGTCCTTTCTATACAGTATTGAACGTCTTTTGCTAATATTTTGTTAAGGAGTCTGAGTCTCCTGGTAGGAGGGATGTTGATCTCTAATTTTGTTTTCTTGCGATATGTTTGTTGCCTTTGGTAGTAAGGTAAGCTTGGCCTAAAAAAAATGAGGTGAAAAGTGTTCCCTTATTACCTATTTTACGAGTTTATGAAAATTGATACTGCTTCTTCATGTATTTGATAGAATGCACTAATTAAGACATGAAAGGCCAGACTTTTTTTTAAAGAAATGCACTTTTTTAAGATTTATTTTTATTTATTTATTTAAAGATTTTATTTACTTATCTTTAGAGGAGAAGGGAAAGAGAGAGGGAGAGAAATATCAATGTATGGTTGCCGCTCATGCATCCCCTGCCGGGAACTGGCCTGCAACCCAGGCATGTGCCCTGACTGGGAATCAAACCACAATCCTTTGGTTCACAGGCCCACGCTCAATCCACTGAGCTACACCAGCCAGGGTGAAAGGCCAAACTTTTGTTGTTGAGAAGATTTAAAATTACTAATTAAGTAAATCTAGAACATTTACTTGTTCTGGCCTTTTCTGAGTCTCTACTTTGTCTTGAGTGCATGTTGGTAATTTGTAGGCACAATTTTTCTGCTCTAATCTGTATGTTTTCCTTCCTTCTGGATTTCGTTTACTTTGTTTGTGTATTGTTTTGAGGTGGAAGCTTAGGATGCTGAAATGAGAAAGAAGCCTTCTTCTTTCGTGATATAAGCATTTAGAGTCATCAACACTGCAGTTGCCTTCCATACTTTTCATCTGTTTTGTTTTTAATTCAAAATAATATTTGGTTTACATATTGGTTCCTTCTTTGATCCATGGTTTATTTAGAAGTGCATGAGTGCTCAAGTTTTTGACACAGATTTCATTCTGCTGTGGATCTCTACATTGGTCGTGGTCAGAAAACATACTTTGCATGATTTCAAATAAAAAAATATATTTTTGATAATATACTTTGTGCTGGAGAATATCCCATTCCCAGTCATTGAGTGAAATGTGTGAAGTCGGTTAAGTAATATTGGTTGATAATATTGTTGTCCATTACACCTTTGATGATTTTCTGTTGTGTGGCTTGTTATATCAATTACTGCAGTGGAGTACTGAAATCTCCAATTATTTTTTAAATTGTCCATTTCTCCATGCAATTGTTAGTTTTTGCTATAACTATTTGGGGTATCTGTTCTTAGTTGCATATATGTTTATAATTGTTATATCTTTCTATATATATTTATAGTTGTTTACATATATCTTATATGTACTGACCTTTTTAAACTAATGAAGTGTCTTTCTTTGTTTCTAATGATGCTTGTTATATGAAGGTTTATTTCATTTCCTCTTAATATAACTACTCCAGATCTATTAGAGTTACTGTTTCATGGTATATGTTTCTCCAATCTTTTACTCTGAAGTTATTCGTGTTTTTTGCACCTAAATCACAACTCTTTTAGACAGCATACACATATCAAAAAACATCAAAGAAAAACTTGATTTTTTTTCTCCTTAAGATTTAAATTACAAGGGGTTGGGGAGGGGGTGGGGGGTTGAGGGAAAAGAGAGAGAGCAAGAACTCATGAACATGGATAACAGTGTGATGACTGTGAGCATGGGGAGACAGAGGAGGGTATAGGGGGAAGTGGTGATGAGCTGAGACTTCACTTGGGGTGGGGAACACACAATACAGTGTACAGATGATATGTTGTGGAATTGTGCACCTGAAATCTGCAGAATTCTGTGAGCCACCATCACCCCCAAAATTCAATAAGAAGAAAAAGATTTAAACTATAAAGCTAAAGAGGATACCAGGTACCCTAAGTAAGCAGTTGTAAGAATAGATAACGAGACACAGACGTTTAACACTATATTCTTTGGAAACTTTGGATATCTTTACTTTGAGGTAATGTTAATTCAGAACTGAATGTTTCACTGTTCTGGAAGAACATAGATAAGTGATTCTGTGTTTCTTAGTCCACTCTATCTTTCACTGTAGTTTTGATAACTTCATATATACCCTGTTAGTTCCAAGGGTACAAACAAAATTTGAAAACATTTGACGATTTATATTGTATTGCTCCTTCACTGAAACTGAAGGAGAAGGCACTTTTTTCTTACTGCTTACAACACTGGCAACCAGGCCAAGGGCTGATACGCCAAGAAAGCAGGTAGTAGACCTTTTACTCGGGACAATTCCATGACCATATTTTCCTTTCAGCCATCTCGTGTGGACATTTCATCTTCTCCTGGCACCCTAATAACACTTACTCTTCCCCGCAAAGTCTGCTTTCAAAACACTGGTAACAAATACTGTAATTGTTACAAATCCAATGCATTTAATTCCAATCAATCAGCTTCCAGAAAATGCATGGTTTCCACATCACTTAGGCTGTTTCCACTGGCTGACACACATCAGGCAAGGCACTGTTGACTAAAACGTCACAGGGCTGGGACTAATGCTCTGGATAAACTCATATATCTCTGGATCTCAGGAACACAGGACTGAGAACTATCCAAGGAGCTGAATGTGACTCCTTGGAATGAGCAAAGACATACACATCTTTGTGGATCTAAACCCGGGCAGGCTAAAGTTAGGCCAAGGTCATTGTGTTTCCTACAGACCATTCTAAAATACGTAAGAGGATCATCCTTCTGCAATGTCATTGCTGAAATTGCTAGTGTCTAAGCAATGAATAATTATCTGACTCCAACCATGGTAAATTTATGGAGTGTTTTATTCTCATTATTTTCCCAGGTGATGACAAGGAACACAGGGAAAGTTCCTCTTGAAACTTTACAATCATTTATTTGATTAACCCAATAATTATAGATTTAGGATGGCTCCAGTTTTGGAGATGGGCCAGCACGTCATATTTAAAAGACTACCACAGTTTAAAGTCACTAAAGGCTGGTGGTCTACTCTGAATTAGAGGCTTGTCCCACATAATGTCTGTTTACTAATAAACAGGCTAAAATACTTTTATGCTTGTCAAATAAATTGAAAATGATGTTATACTTGTCAAACTTTTATTTTTTATAAATAAAAATGTTTTATAACAACTTACGGTTTTTGAAGCACTCCATAATATATTTTATTCTTATTATAATTCTGGAAGGTAGGTGTTATTGTGTCCAAATTACAGCTGAGACCTATTCTGTATGGTTAATAAGTGGCAGAATTTTGATTGATATTCGGTTCTTCTGATGTTGTATTAATGTACCTCACAGGATACAATTGAGGTTCTCATCACTGAAAATTTAATTGTCTTGTTATTCTTACAGCATTTGTGTGGGACAAGGGTACATAATGATTCAGCATATGTAAGAGGAAAATAAACTTAACAATTGAGTTTGCAAGCCATAAGGGAGTAAATAAATGTTAGTGCATCTATAAATTAAATCCTGTCTACCCATTCAAATGAAATTATGTTGAATATTTATTGTCGTAAAAATATAACCATATTACACCAAGTGGAAAAGAAATTTACAAAAGATTATGTGTAAACAGCATAGAGTCCAGAAATAGATGCACAAATATACAGTCAATTGATTTATAACAAAAATGTCATTAAAATTCTCTAGGAAAAGAATTTAAGCCATTCCAAAGAAATTAGATATGTATATAAGAAAAAATAAAATTTGTCCCGTTATTTCAAACCACATTTTAAAATTAAATGAAATGGTCCCAACACTAAATGTTAAAAAGTGACACGTATTTCTAGAATGAATGGAATATTTTCATACCATAGGACAGAAAACAATTTCTTATTTAGTGCACAAAGCACTATACATCAAAGAAAAATGATAAATTATAGCTCATCAAATTTAAGAAATAATTCATTTAAGAGAAGCCAGGAAGAAAGTGAAAAAAGAATCTGAGGAGAGAAGATATATATAATACATATATCCAACAAAAAGCTTATATATAGTATGTCTCAAAAATTTCTACAAAGTCCTAAGGAAGCAAGGAGCAAAACTAGTGTTTAATTGGACCAAAGATTTAAACAAGCATTATACAGAAGAGGATATCCAAATGAAAAATTAGTAAAAGTCAATATAATTAACCATTAGAGGAGTGCAAATTAAAATAACCATGCAACACCACTACCCCCTCTAAAAGAGCTAAATCCAAAACACTGATAATAACCCTACTGTCAAGGATGCGGAGGAACCAGAGCATTAATATGTTGTGGGAGGAAGACTAAACTGCTGCATAACTTGGAAAACTGTTTGCATTATCCACTAAAGCAACACACACATTAACACTATGATCCAGCCATCACACTCCCAGGCATACACCCAAGAGAAATGACTGCATGTGACCCTGAAAAGACATATTCAAGAATGTTCACAGAAGCCTCATTCATAATAGCCAGAGGCTGAAAACCACCCAAATATTTATCAAAAGAAAAGATAAATTGTAATGTACAATAGTCTAGTAGGCAGCATTAAAATTTAACAAGTTAATAATAGATAAAAAAGGGAATAGATTTTATAGACATAATGTTGAGGAGCCAGACAGAAAACCAAAGAGTCATACAATATGATTTCATCATATTCCATACAATATTTATTCCATGTAGAATAAACATAATAAATCGATGGTAATAGAGGTTAAAGAAATGTTACCTCTGGGGTGAAGGGATCCCACGGAATATTCTAGAATGCCAGAAATGGTCTTGCTCTGATGTGGGCGACAGTTACGTGTAACTGTAAATGCAGGTGTTTCTTAAGCTTTAATGTGATTCCTTATGGCCAGTGACTCTTGTCATTGTTTTTTTAGGTTAAAGTCTGACTTGAGCCACTGGAGATGGTGTGCTGCTTCTCCTTCACCATTTTCCAGATGATAATTTTGAATACTGAATTTGTACTGACTAAAGCCGAGTTCTAGAACAGACACTCTCCCATTCCCCTTTCACCTCTTTTTCTCCCTCTGCCCTCAGGTGAGACTCTGAAAGGTTCCACTGAATCCTTCTGGAGTTAGCGTGACCACAGCCGGGCAGCTCTCTGCCCAAAGCTCTGTTTGCGAAAGCCACCTAATCATCTTTAAACCACCAGCACTCACAGCAAAGCATGCTTCAAACTTCCAAAGACATTTTGTTTGAAGCAATGACAAGGGAATATACTCTTGGACACGCTTGTTCCAGGCTCAGCCTCTTAACAGTAAATGAGTGCTACCTAATGTCTTTATTCTTTTGCTTTTAAAAATTACCCTTGTTACTTTCATAATTTTGCTCTTCAGTAAATAAAAATAAGAAATGCATATGTCTTTTTGTTTGTGCTGAATAAACACAAGAGCTGGCTGAGGGTTACCTTTCTTCTCTTCCCGCTTCGCCATTGGAGGTATGTCCCCAACACACACACACACACACACACACACACACACACGTGCACGTGCTCAGTTACTCTCTCCATCCCTCCCTCACACACATGTATAAGCTTGTTCACACATGCAATGAAAAGAAGTCAGAATAATCCATTTGGCCATGACACATCTGGGTTTTGAAGACCTGCAGCCAGTGGAGATGCATCCCAAATATGGCCCAGTGGAGAGGTATCCCAATATGGCTTCAAAGCAATGTTAAGACTGTTTTATGCATCATACACATCAAATCAGTCAGTTTGGAATTTAAGGTTGAGAGCCCACCTAGAGTTTGGAGCTCAAGAAAATCAGCCCTAGGTTCTCAGTACAGCCAGCTTGTTTTAGATTCGGAGCAGGATCCCTATGCCATCTTGTCCCTCCTTCTCCTACCCGCATTCCACAGCAGAGGGCCCAGGGGGAAGCACTGGCCAAGAGAGAAAGCTTTATTGTAGCATTGTCCTTGAGCCTGAGGCCTCGGCCCCGACCACGCCTTCTCCATACAACCATTCTGCTTTCACTGCCTCTCTAGTTTCTTGGCCTTTATTTTTAGCTGTAAAATGAGTGTAAAGTTTAAAATATAATCAGAAGCAGTTCCAACAATGTATTTCTAGTCTATCTTTTTGAAGATGAGCTCACTATCTAATAACTTTTGAACTTGAACTTTTGATTTGTGATAAGAATAAAATGAGGTTTCCCTTAATAAATGTAAGGGTATGTGACATAATTGGGGTATTGTAAAGCATCCCGAGGAACCATGGCTTGAAAGCATTATTGGAGAATAAATTACTAATTGCATTAATGGTCTGCTCTGCTCAACTCAGCATATAACTTTAAAGTATTCCTGGCATCTAGGCCCATTATTGTAATTTATTTTTCTTGCATTTTAAAATATCAAATGAGTTATTTTTAATAATGCTTTCTTTAAAGGTAGATCAAAGACAATCTTCCCAATTCTCTTAGGTTATGAACGAAGACACAGAAAGATTACTCTAAATTGGAAGTTCTCGGGGGGATTTTATCTATTGCTATATTTTATACATTATCTAATTTCTTCTTGGCAACCACGGATTCTGAATTATAATTGTGGTAATCATAATAACAATGAAAATGAGTGACATCTTTTACTACTATTAACTATGCTCAGCCCAATCCTTTGTTCTTGACATGTGGGGTCTCCTTTCAGGAGAGGGGGAGACCAAGCAGCCTGATAGAAGGTGGGCAGGTAAACAAGGCTAGGAGACACCTCTGTGTTCTCTATCAGCTTACTCTCCTTCTTTCACAGCCTTTACCACACAATTTCCAGGAATGGAGTCTGTAACTGGTCAATATGGAAGGGACCGCATCTGCAAGTGCCTGGTAGAGTTTTATTGTATTTTTTTTATCCTCCATGCCTGGTTTTCCCCAGAACTAGCAATAATGCTATATTTCTCAGCACACCATCAGCATGTTCTTGGAGAAGCTCATTTACACATATATCAGAGGGTCTTCAAACAATATGTAATGAGAGGAGTCGTTCTTACACGCATATTTCTAGGAGACTAACTTATTTTGGGACAGATACAAATGAAAACAACCTGAGCAAAAATTAGCAGTCCTCCCTTTGACAGATTTTGACTGACAATTTAAAATAACGATGTTCCCTATTGCATTCCTGCTCCCGGAGATAAGCAATCATTGTGTGCATTGCAAACGGTTCTGTAGTATTGTTCCCCACTGCACTAGACGTTGAAGCCCATGCTCTAACACATCCACGATGTCCCCCGATTGAGCCTTCTTGAGGAAAGTTGATGACTCACCCACCATCAAGGGTTCACAGTTTCTCTACCCCGCCGTCACTGTGAGTGTGAGACCGAGAAATTCAGTGGAACTGAAAAGCATAAAGTAAGAAACGAAGAAGCTCACTTTGCTCTCCCCTAACAGATATTGGCAGAGAGAAAATAGAAACTTAACAATGTCCTAAGGGCTCCAGTGATTTCCTCCCCCCACTTATAAACACCTTTAAAATCACAGAAATTGCTGGTGAGCCAGCAAGACAGCCAAGAAGGTCCTTCTCCAACATTTCATAGTGTAAACTCTCAAGAGGAAAAATCGATACTGTCCTTGTCAAATTAACTAATCACTTAAGACATGTTAACTCCAGGCATTTCTTTAAATTACGGTGGTGCTAGGATCGGGCCCATCTAGGATGTATAAAAATGATAAAGAGGGGTAGGTGTTCTTACACTGATGATTAAAAATAAGCCATGAGAGCCTAGTTCTCTCTGTAACTTTTGTGTGTGTGTCTGAGTCGGAATATTTGCTTTTGCAAGGGGTGATTTTAAAGGCAAAATTCACAAAAGATTTGACGTGTTGCCTCTATTCAGTGTCTGTTTCTGTGGGAGGGAGTAGAAGTTAAAAATCAAACTCGCACTGCAGACAGACAGTTGGGTTTTCCAATCCTCTCGGTTGACCACCAGGCTGTATAATAAAGTTCCCCTACCTCAGACAAGATTTTAGAAACACAAGACCCCAAATGATGCTGACATGAATTAGTTTGAAAGAGTTTCTGTTCTGGTGCCGAGCAGCCAACTCACCCAGTTGGGTCATCCACTAACGACTATTTTGATGTGACTGGGATTTTGCGACAGACTCACGACCTCTATCACAGATGCCTGTTTTAGCGGCATTTCTAAAAAACAATAAAACACGAGGTCAAAGATGGCCCAGCAAAGCCTTTCCAAATGTACAATTTAACAGTAATTATGAGTCCTATTCGTGACTGCAGCAATATTTTTGGAGCCCATACCCCTACGAAGGCCCTCAAAGATTGGAGACATAATTCACATCACAGAATACCAAGCATCTGTTTCGCTGAATTCAAACTTCTCAAATAAATATATTTACATTTTTTTTCTAATGCACTATAGCTGAGATGCTTTCAAACCAAAAGCTTGTGTATCAACAATTCAATACAAGGTGATGAGGGTTATTTTAACCATCTGTGCCTTTTGTGTGTGTACCAAGTACATAAAACTGGAGTCATAACTTAAAAAAATCAAGAAGGAGAAAGCAAGAAATGGGCAGATAGACAAAGGGGGGAGGGAGGTAGAAAAGGACAGCAGGAAAAAAGAGAAAAGAAGGCCAGGGAAGGGAGAGAGGGATGGAAAGGAGAGGGAACAATGAAGAGTGTGTTGCTCCACCTCTTCTTAGAGCCAGACCCCGGATGGAGACCAACTGAGCTGATGACTGGGGGGAGGAGCGACCTGTGTCTGGATGAGGGTGAGTACATCCACACTCAGGGAACTCTGTCTGCCACACAGAAGAATTATGTCCCAACATGTGCCTTTTCCCATGGCCCAGAAGGCCTACCCTCCACCCGGAGAGATGGTTGATCCCTGAGATAAAAAGAGAGTTGGAAACTAGTCAGAAGGTTGGCCTGACAGGCGCAGTGTCAGAACATCTGTGACAAAGGGATGAGGGCAACAACTGGAAAAGTGCCATAGGTCCCCATCGGGAGGTCAGTGGAATGCTCTCACAGTCCACAGCATGTTTCCTGTGCCAAGGGGCCTGTGCCAACACTACTCACATGTAACTGCTTTCATATGTGTGGCCCATGTCCTGGACTAAACTGCCCTGACTCCATGATGCTGTTGCTTATGCTTCCTATTAATTAACCAGAGAGATTTCTTGATATATTGAGCCCAAGGGAAGGTAACACATAATGCTATTAAGCTTCTATTATGTACCAGGGACTGCATACCACATTACGTATGTATTATTTATATATATACATGTGTATATCAGTTATATACATACAGCTATACATATGTCTACCCACACACACATACACAGAAACTACGCTGTATGTTTGCATTGCATATAATAGCAAAATTGAATTATATATATATACCCAAGACTATATACCAGATATTAAGCTTCTACTATCTGATATGCATCATGATAGTAACATACAGGCCCCAAATGGAGGCATTCATTCCTTTCATGAACTTCTACTGAAGACTTTGCTATGAACAAAGAATTGGATCATATACTATGGAGATAGACTGTGGTTTCTGTAATCCAAATGAGCTTAAAACCATAGGAGGGAAAATGCATCTAAATAACCACTGAATTAAAAATGCCCTGATACAGATAAAACACGATGCTGATAACTAAAGGAAGAAAGGATGATGATGACGTCATCCCGGGATGAAAGAGCACAAGGAAATGTTTCTTGGAGATGCTCCTGTGCTCATTTTCACAGCTGGGAGAGGAAGACGAGTTCTGCAAGCCAACAGGGAAATGTGAGCCGGGACATGAAAGGAGGAGGGTCGAACATGCTGGGATGGCCTGTAGCTTCCCATACCTGGCGAGGAGCACACAGCAAGGAAACCAAGAGGGACAAGACTGTGTGTCGTGTGGACGCCATGTTGAGTCTATGTCAGAAGATGGCGTGATTACTGACGCAGTCAAGGACGATCATGTGGAAGACAGGGCATGTTAACTGAATACTGAGAGACAGATATGATCGCTATAGTTAGAAGTGTGATGAAAAAGAATGTTCCAGAAAAAGAGAATGGCATGGAGAAGGAGGTAAACACTATACAATGTGGACTTAGGAAATGGTGAATGGTACAATTAGGATAAATGACTTTTGTTCATTCCAGGCTCATACTAGAAGCTCAAGAGATATTTGCTGAATGAATGAATAAATAATTCATCACATGGAAGTAAGGGAGCAAGAATTTCCAAAATATGGCTTGGGGTTAAACCCCATATTCTGGACTAAGAAGTCTGGGCTTAGCCCAGTAGCCCATGGGGAGACACTAAAGGTTTTTAAAAGTGGCAGGATCAACACTATGCTCTGGACGAGGAGTCTGGTGTTGAGACAAAGGATGAATTAGAGAGGCGGAGGGGTGTCACAAAGAACAGACTATTCTTGTACCACAGGCTCAACTTAACAGGGGTTTAGGTGATAGTAGGAATTTAATGCATAAAACGAATAGAAGAAACATAGGATAGGCAGAACTGTCCACAACCATTACAAAGCATAACCAGACTTACCCTCCCACACACAGCAGGGCTTTAACATGCTGAGCTAGAGATAGAAATAGAGGTAGAGGCAGACAGATAGAGATGCAGACCTATAGATACAGACACAGATATAGAGATGTGTGCATCGCAGACGTCCTGGCCTATTTTGGCCTTGTTTGGGTCTTCACACTGTGCTTCCCTCCTGCGTCACCCTTCTGTTTCCTTCTTCTGACCCTTTAGTGCTGTTGCCTGTTTCCAAGCAAGTTTCCATATGTCTCTTGGACTTAAAGTAAGTTCTACTTTCCTGACATGATAGTAAATACTCACTCTTACACTCTTTCTGCTTCTGGTTGCTTCAGATGGACAGATCCCTCATTCTAGCCCCAGACTCTGGGTGAAAACCCCAAGGGTGAGCCACCTGCTCAGAACATACCCTATTTCCTGAGCCCCCAAGAGGTGAGGCCAGCAAAGAAGGACTTGGAAGTGGAAGAACTTTTGTATATACAGTTTGGATGTGGGAAGAAAATAAAAGTCAAGGGTGAATTACCTTTCAAGGCAGGTCACTCATTCATAGATATTTATAGAGTTTTCACTATGTGCCAGTCATAGTTCTTCATGCTTGATATAAATCAGGGAATAAAACAGCCAACAGTCCTGCTCTCTGCAGCTTGATTTCAGGTGGGAAAGACAAACAATAAACAACAGACATGATAAATGTATAAATGATGTAGCATGTTTGCAGACGTTCAGTGCTATGGGAAAAGTTCAGCAGGTTATGGGGGAGTTGGCATTGAGGGAAGAACAAGCAGGTGCTTCATTGAACAGGGCTGTCAGAGGAGGCCTCGTGAGGAGGGGAGAAATGAGCAAAGATGGAAAGAGACAAGTGACAAGATGGACTTAGCCAAGTGATTATCTGTTGTGGGGGGGACATACCAGGTAGAAGGAATAACAGGAATATGTCTAGCAAGTCCAATAAACAGAAAGAAGGCCAGGACAGGTACTTCAGAGTAAGCAAGAGGAGGTATAACAGGAAATGAGATCACAGTAAATCTGGGGCAAATCTTATGGGATTTTTCAGGCCATAAGAAGAACATCATCTCTCATTCTGAGTGAAATAGGAGCCATTGAGGCATTGCGGGGTCAAGGAACGATATGATCTAACTTGGATTTTTAGGGATTATTCTAATTGTGCATTGAGCACAAGTTATAAAGGAGCAAGGGTAGAAACAGGGAGCTGCATGAGGAGGCATCTGCATTAATTCGCATGAGACATGACAGGAGCCACACCAGAGGACTTTCCTGACATGATAGTGTGAGAAGGGAACAGAATCAGGATATAATTTCATGGTAGAACCAATAGGATTTCCTCCTAAAAAAATTGGATAGGAAGTGTGAAAGAGGAAAAGGAGTCAAAGGTCCCCCCCACCACCCCAAACAACCAGAAAGAGGGACCTGCTATAAACTGAGGACTGAGGCTGCAGCAGATTTGTGCAGACAATTAGGAGTGCAGTTCAGCACATGTCAAGTTCAAGATGTCTGTGAGATATCCAAGCGTGGATGTTCAACAGGCAATTAGATAGAGGGTCTGCAGAGAGGTCCAAGATAGAAATATAAATCAGGAAGTGCTCAGCATATAGACGGTATGTAAAGTCACAGACAGGATGAGTGATCAAAAAAGCAAGGATGAATGTGGCGGAGAAGAACAAGCACCGAGGACTCCCTATGAAGGGATTGACTGGAACGAATGGTGCGGCACGGAGGGAGTGCGGCAATCTGAGTGTGGCGAAAGACGGGGGCTGCATAGATTAGTTCTGTTTTGTATACGGAGTGTTTGAGGGGCAACTAGCAAATTCAGGTGACAGCTAATGGTGTGCTGGGAAATATTTAACAACCTCCTCCAGGGAAGGGGAGTGTAATTTGTGGCGTTTACCAATTGTTCTGGCGTAAATGTTCCTCCTTTTGTAGCCAGTTTTGAAGTCATTGCCATTTGTGGCCTCTGGAAATGAAGAACTAAAGACCAAAACAAAGACATACCAAATATATTTTGAGAAGTTATCTCTACAGAGATTATAAGTCACTCATAGGAAAGGATGAAACCTTCAGATATATTGCGATAAACAGGAGAAAACTAGAGAGGCAAGATGTGGGTGCATGTTCAGATGTGGGTGGGGCTCAGATTTCCAAGTAGAGAAAGCAAGTAAGATGCTAATTCTGGAATGATTTTCCAAACTAGGGTCATTTTGCTACTAGATCATGTTGTATGGTACCCGTTCTTTCCTTTTTTTCCCAGATAGGTGAAAGTATATCAGATTCAGATAAGAATTTTTTCCTTTTAGGCTCTCAGAGAATGGACACACGTTTGTCACCACAGTTTGAACTTGTTCAAGAGTAATTTTACCCATGTTCAGCTTTCCTAAAATAAAATGTCACCAGGCTATCCACACACTCCAGCATATACACCATTTGGATTTTCCAAATGGTCAATGTAGTTTCCTAGGCACGCTCAAAACACTTTCTTATGTCAGTTGACATTTCGTACAAGGCATTGCACTGAGCAGAAAGACATGTCACACTATCAGTACTAAGAAAAACCATTAGGAAAAGGTGGTGATAGACAACTTGCTTTTTCGGGCAGATATGCTACCTGACTTTATTGATGAAGAATAGAATCAAAAGTGGATGTTTAATTCTGAATTACTTAAATACAAATCAGGGTATGGATAACTAGACATATGCTATAACAATCAGCCACAGGATATAACTTTTTAAAGCAGTATTTAGCTCTGAAGTATAGCACGTGTGCCAAGCGCATTTCTAGAAATTTGCAGGACAGTTTCAGTAGCCTCATAAACATATTTCTAATTGTCAAACCCTGTATTCTAATTTTCTCCTGTGAAAAACAGGAATACTGCTAGCAGATTTACTTTGGGCTGAATTAAATTTAGATTACACCCCCAGTGTCTGCTGGATGGTGGAGAGAACCCTACATGAGTGTAAGAATTCCTTGTGGAAAATACACAAAAACCTAACCCACCAGCTCCTCACGTTTGGGGAGCTCAGATGTTCAACCTTGCTATAGTTCTAAGTGTTCTCTCAAATCGCCCTAGTTCTTAGTAGCGGCTCTGAATCAAAAGAGTTCCATGTCCTCAGGACATTTGAATCCTGACTTGAAAAGGGGGAAAAAAAGCCAGTGATAGCATTGTTCCCGGATTGAAATTCAAGTTGAAGACAGAAAACCACTTCCAAGAGACAGCACGCTGCCTCTGCCTCTCGGTTTGGGGTCTTTCTGTAATCTCCCTCAGGGCCCATACATGAAATGAGGACAATACAGAGACCTGTGTGTTCACATAATTGATCCCCTTTCATCCGCATAAAGGGATGAGAAAGTCTCAAATTATTAACAGTTCAGTGCTTCCACAGCTCCCACCCACCACGCACTCATGGCTCTCAGATTTCTCCTAATTGAATTACTGAGAGCAGACCAAGTGACCTTAGTTGTCCAAGCACTATTTATCACATTTTCGTTTAAATGAATTGCGTCATTACATGAAAATATTCTCTTAATCCATTTTCCATCATACAGCAGTTATACCCATGGCATCCTAATTTTTCTGTGACTTTGATCTTCAGGAAACAACTATTAAGTTCCAACATAGTCAGTGACCTTGTGTGAATGACTCTGCCCCCTCAGGTGACCTTGAGGCAAAAATTACAGAAGCATCTATTGGCAAGTTCACTAGCATTGAGCAAAGTATGAAAAGGGTAAGAGCTCTTCATTTCCCAGCACTGGCATTCATCATGGAAAGAAACACAAAAAGAAAGGGCAGGTTCCAATGACATGCATGCAATAAATTGGAGGCTCTTGTCACAGTAAACACCCATTCAGCAGTTTATAATCACAGTGCATAAAGTGGCTACATCACCTACTTTTTAACCCTCTAAACCAGGGCTTTTATTATTGGCCCTTCCACGTCTTCCTTGTTAACACTAGAAATCCTAAGTTCTGTGAGATCGTCTTTCTGAGTGTGTTGAATTTCTTCTTGGCTAGTAGTAACAAATCCTTTTTATAACAGCATCCAGTCAAGAGTTATAGATTCTGAAGAAATTGGAAAGGTCACTTAGTCCCAGGTAGACTACTGTGCAAGCTGAACTAGAGGTGAAAAAAACTACCAAATAGTTTATAAACTATTTGCAGGTACAACAAACCCCGAACTCCTCTTAGTGGTTTGCATGGTATTTCATCACCTTTGAGCTGGTAAATGAGGTCCAAATTCTCTTGCCTGAATGGAAGTTATGTTGAAACCAACAATCAGTATAACCCATCATTCCTGAATATATTCATTTATGAACTAAAAGAATACAGTTCAGTACAGATTGTATAGCGTCATAGGGTGTCCACAGCTAAGTGATTTCTCTATTCAATGTGCTGGATTTGTATCAGGTAGTATGAATCCTAAGTGCATATAATACAGTCAAACACATTTATAGAGCTTCCAATCCATGTTCAGGTGCTCCCATCTCAATACTAAATTTCACCTAAGTGGAATAAGTGAGGTAGAGTAGCAACACGAAATAAACACGGGGGAAGGTGTCACGGTGGTGGGGTTAAGGTACAGCTCTCCAACTCGGGAGTTTCATTAGGCAGTCACTTTGACTTCCTGTGCCTCAACTTATAGAAAACTATTTCTGAAGTCATAGAATTGTATAGGTTATGTTGCTAAAAGTAAACACCAGCTTTCGCGCCCCTTCTCCTGAAACAAAACAAAGTAAAAAACAAAACTAAAAATGGCAACGATACCACAACTTGCTTTAGTTTATACCTGAGATGGTACTACATTTTCTGTTTTTGCAGTCATACTTGCTCAAGCACTGTGAGAGCATTCAGTCCCAGCAAGAACCACACCAGTGTTAACCTATGCCGAATCCTCTGATGAGACTCAAGTTCCATGGTTGTCCAACCTGAAGTATCCCCGGCCACATGCGGCCCAGGATGGCCATGAATGTGGCCCAACCCAAAATTATAAATGTACTTAAAACATTTACAATTATGTGTAAATGAGATTTTTTTTGTGACGATGTGCCCCAATATATTTAATGTACGGCCTGAGAAAACTCTTCTTCTTCCAGTGTGGCCCAGAGACACCAAAAGGTTGGACATCCTTGCACCCTATTAAACAATACACTTCTTTAAAAAGAGAAATCTTGCTTTTCTGAATATCTTTGTGGCTTATATCTAATGTTCACAAAACACATACAGTAGAATTTTAAAAGTGAGTATTTCTAGTACAGTACTGATTCAGATTATAAGGTAGAATATTTCCTCCAAATAAAACAGTTTTCTTTGAGATCATCATTTAAATCATTGCCATTTGAGGAAGTACGTTTTTCTGAAGAAAGATCCACAGAGGCAACTATTTGTAGAGATTTCTTTTCTGAAGCATGGTGTGTCTATTTGCTATACCAACAAGCGTACAAAAGGGTTCAAAAGACCAGTTTTGTTTTCTTAAGAAGATGCTCCTATGACATTTCTGATCTTAAGGTACAGTCATAGGTTTCTGCTATTGATTTTCACAGCTAATTGTGAGTTTGCTGGTCACACATTAGGAAGCCAGTCCTCACTACAGCCCACTAAGGATGTCAATCGGTTTTTCTGAGCTGATTCTACTCCCTGCACCCCACACCCTGTGGAAGCACCCTAATCATCTCATGTGAGCCCTGGCAAATCTCCGGGCCCACTGGCAATGGTGGACCCCAAACTAGACTACTAATAAGACTAAGATCTCCTGCCCATAGAATGTTATTTCAGGGATCTTGAGGGATTTTCTACTTTAAAAATAGAATTCCAGTTTTATAGGATGCTTCAGATTCCTTTAAGAGAATAAAAACATGTTTTGACTCAATACATATTTTTCTGTGAGAGGAAACATGTAACCTGAAATCTATAAAATTGATTAATATGCCATAATTGATTCATTTCAAATCTCTTCCTGATAAAGGTCTTTGATGAGGAATCCAGTGGCTGGTGAAATGGGAAAAATACAGTAAAGGAGGTGAAAGACACCAAATATGCTGCTTCCTTTTTGCTTCATTATCATTTTTAATATGATAATAATGTTTATCTCATGAGGTTATTGAGCTAACTGATAATGATAAACAAACACCATTTATTGAGCTGTTCAATAGCGAGAGGTATAGCACCTATAAAGATGCTAATAAAAACAATCAAAAAAGCTCTTCTCTACAAAAAAACAATAAAAACACTGTCAACGTGACCAAAATGAACTTTTTTAGAACTCTGAATATTAAATATTAGCTAATGGCTGGCAGCAATTCCTAGACTATTTTTTAAAAGATACATCTCACTAAGAAGAACAAGCTTCACAGTGTTTTAACTTGCCCTATTCTCCCTCCCCCCCTCCCACCCCAGATTCTCAGTAGTCTTAACTGACAGCTACATCACTTTAAAAGCAGCTGTCTGTTAGTCATGGGAAGAGGTAGAATGGGGCTGGACTTTTTTCAACTCTTTATTCTGGGATAATTGGTCATTATTTGACCTTTCTAGTAGTTCCCTGGAAGATCCCACTTGCAAGGTTGTCTCTATATGGCATGATTGGAAGCTTACCCAATGTGAAAATGCTTTTTTTCTCAAGGGTGTTTACAAAACAAAAATCAGAAGTAAGTGTTTAACATTGCACAATAGGCTAAACAAAAACTTAAAAGAAAAACAAGAGTAATGAAGTATCTCTAGGAGTCTTTGAAAATCCCTAACATATTCTTGGAAATATAGAAGCCCATGTGAATTTGGAGAGCTGTGCATATGGCCAGGACTCTGTGCATGATCAGGAAGACCTAGGAAAGTCTAACCTCTTGCTAAACTTGAGGTTCTGTGCAAGCAGAAAATAAAGGCTAATAAAAGTAGCCTAGATGGATGTTGAACCCATTCCCTAGTACACACACAGAGCCCCTGGTCAAAACCTGAGAACTTATTAGTTCCAGGCATTTAAGGAACTCTTTGGTTAATCATTAGTTAACCATTAAGATAACTAAGCAGATACTTCAGGGGCTGCATGCAAAGAAGAACACAGAATTTGTTCATAAAAATCACTAAAAAAATACACAATAGAAACAAGCCCAGATGAGGAGGGAGCATCTGATTTCCAGAATTGACACATTATTCAACTAATATATTCAGTTTTCAACAATAGTATGAGACATGCAAAGAAACAAGAAGGTATAGCCCATACACACAGGGGAGAAGAAAAGGGCAATCAGTAGAAAATGTCCCTGAGGAAGGCCAAATGTTGGAACTTACAACAAAGATCTTAAATTAGATATTTTATTTTATTTTTTTAAATATAATTTTTATTTAATTCTTGTTCAAGTACAGGTTTCTGTCTTATATTCCCAACCCTGCCCGCCCCCCACCCCATGCTCCCCACCTCCCTCCCCCTTTCCACCCCCCACCCTTAGTTATTGTCCATGTGTCTTTTATACTTGTTCATGTGAGTCCATTCCCTTTTCCCCTATGATTCTCTCCCCTCTCCCCTCTGGGCCCTGACAGCCTGTTCCATATTTGAGTGTCATTGGTCGTATTTTGCTTGCTTGTTTGGTTTGTTTAGATTCCTGTTAACGGTGAGATCATATGATATTTGTCTTTCACCGCCTGGCTTATTTCGCTCAGCATAATGCTTTCCAGTTCCATCCATGATGTTGCAAAGGGTAGTAGTTCCTTCTTCCTTTCTGCAGCATAGAATTCCATTGTGTAAATGTACCATAGTTTTTTGATCCAGTCATTTACCGATGGGCATTTTTGTATACCAACAATGAAGCAGCAGAAGCAGAAATCAGGAAAAAAATACCATTCGATATAGCAAAAAGAAAAATAAAATATCTGGGAATAAACCTAACCAAGGAGGTAAAAGACCTGTATGCAGAAAACTACACAACACTGAAGAAAGAAATCAAGGAAGACACAAATAAATGGAAACATATACCGTGTTCATGGATTGAAAGAATTAACATCATCAAAATGTCCATACTACCCAAAGCAATTTACAGATTCAATGCAATACCTATTAAAGTACCAATGGCATATTTCACAGACATAGAACAAACACTTCAAAAATTTATATGGAACCAGAAAAGACCCCGAATAGCTGCTGCAATTTTGAGAAAGAAGAACAAAGTAGGAGGGATCACAATACCTGATATCAAACTGTATTACAAGGCCACTGTAATCAAAACAGTCTGGTACTGGCACAAAAACAGGCACATAGACCAATGGAATAGAACAGAGAGCCCAGAAATAAACCCAACTCTCTACAGTCAATTAATATTCAACAAAGGGGGCAATAACATTAAATTAGATATTTTAAATATGGTCAAAGAAACAACAAAAATCATGTCTAAAGAACTGAATAAAAATGCGAGAATAATGTTTCAACAAATCGAGAATGTCAATAAAAAACAGAAATTATAAAAAGGAATCAGATAAAAATTCTGGAGATTGAAAGACCAATAAATAAAAGAAAATTTCACTGTGAGAACTCAACTGCAGATTTGAGAAGTCAAAATTAAAAACTAGTGAATTTCGAAGTAGGTCAACTGAGGTGATCTGGTCTAGGGAACAAAAAGAAAAAATAAATAAAAATCAACAAAGCCTAAAGGCATCAAGCAGACCAACATATGTATAATGGGAGTCTTAGAAAGAAGGGTAGAGGGAAGGGAAAGGGGACAGAAAAAATATTTGAAGAAATAATGGATGAAACTTTCCAAATTTAAAGAAACCCATCAATCTACATATCTAATAAACTCAATAAACCCCAAATTAAATAAACTCAAAAACTTCCACAGCTAGAGTATAATCAAATGCTGGAAAGACAAAGACAGAGAATCTTGAATGTATTCTAAAGAGAAGCTACTTATCATGCTCAAGAGGTGCTAAATAAGAGGAACAGCTGATTTCTCAACAGAAACTCAGGGGGCCAGAAAGCACTGGAGTAACATAATCAAAATGCTGAAAGAAAAAGACTGTCAACCAAGAATTCTACTTCTAGTAAAACTATCCTCAAAAATGAAGTAGAAATTAAGATATTCACAGATCAAAACTGAGAGAAATTATATGCTTGCTTTTCTGCCCTAAAAGAAATAAAAGGATGCTCAATGGTAATATGAATCCACGTATCAACATAAAGAACACTGGTAAATGTAACTAGCTAGGTAAATATAAAAACAGTATAAATTGCTCATAACTCATTTATTTCCCATTTGATTTAAAAAACTGCACAAAGCAGTACTTATAAATATGTGTTGTTGGGCACAATGTGGATAAAGATATAATTGCTATGACAATAACAACACAAAAGAGGGCAAGAATTGGGGCTACGTAGGAGCAAAGACCTGTATATTGTTTAAATTACATTGATATAAGTCCAAACTAGATTGTAATAAATTAAGATGTTAATTGTTATCCTCAGGGAAATGCCTAAGATAACAACTCAAAGAAAATATAATAGAAGAAATAACAAGGAAATTATAATAGTACCCTAGAAAATATCCACATAAACCAAAAGAAGACTGTAATAAGGAAGACATTAAAGACATAAAGACATGTAGAAAACAAATAGCACACTTGTGGCAAGAAATACTTCTGTAACCATAGTGTAAAGCACAGAATATCAGGTACTTAGCAAATTGTTCCTTCAATGCCTCCAAAATACTTTATCATACCAATCTTGTAAGCTAAATATTTTTATCTTACTAAAGGCAGTCTCAGCTGGATCCCTCTGTAATTAATAAAATTCAAATTAATGTACAGTTCTGTAATGCTACAGTAGTTGTAATAATAACCTCTGAATTCATCAAGCAGCAAATTTTGAGTCCACAATCATTTACCTTGTTAATGTTTTTTTTTTCATCTTCTGATTTCTAGGAGGCAACCAAGGAAACCCCTTTCATTCCTTTATTCATGTGTTTCATTGTGCTGTATTGTCCACAGCCAACATGCTTCTATAGCCTCCTCCTCCTCTTCTTCTTAACAGACTCCTCAAATGTACATGCGTATTTAAACTAAACTCCCTAAAGCTGAATACAACTTATCTTCAGTTGAGAAGAAAGGAGAGCAGAAATCTCCAAATGTATGTGAATTCCTACCTAGCTTCTACTAAATTCCTGCCTTTGTCAACTCATTTAGAACACAATGTTCAAAATTCCAATGCTTTCTGGCATTCAGGGGAGGGTAAGAGAGCTCTTTCGTTTCATCAGATTTGTGTCAACTTCATTCTGAGTTTTTAGCCACGGGAACTATTAGAAAAAAATATACTGCGCTCCCATTCAGGCTGGGCTGCTACAATTCTGGCATCACAAAGCATAGATAGCAAGTAGAGTGGCCCTCATTGCATTCTACGCAGGAGCAGGAGAGAGGGGTAGGACTAGAATTCCATGTGATGTGCCCAGACCCTACCTCCGCTGGCGTGCTGCTGTTTTCTCAGTAGCCAAGGCTGGAGCCATGGCCAAATTGCACACTAGGATCCAAATTCTCCCCTCAGCTCAGGGTAGGCAACTTCATCCAAAATCAGTAGGTGTCGAGTGAGTATCTGAAAGTGACATTTGGCAACAGAGCCATTTAGTCCTCTTATCGGCCACATACTTACCATGCAGTAAATGCCTTTCTACCGATTTCTGCACAAACACGAGCCTGTTTGCTATTATCAGATGGCAGTGCTGCCTGTACAATTTCCTCCCTTTTTAAGGCCTTTCGTGTTTTGCCAGTCAGGAGCACATGTTGCAAGTCCCTGGCAAACACAAGTGTACTTTCATCTCGGCTTAAACGTTCACGGAAGCCAGAAGAAAGAAGCGGCTCCCAGGGAAATTCATCAACTTGTCCATGAGGTAGCCCTCTGCTCTCCAGTCAGGTTTGGAAGGAATTGTGTTTCCTTAGTTTAAGAGGGAAAAGTGTAGGAAAGGGTAAGTAAAAAAAAGAGCTGAAGGTTCACCTCATTTGAGGAGTATGCTCCGATCCTTCCCTCTGCTCTCCTCCCTCAGGCCAAGTTGGCGGTTTCCACACACCACGTGCACCTCGGATACTACGGGGTGGGAGTGGGATCTCCCCTGTCCACCATGGGCTCCCTGCAGCAAAGCCAATATAGTGGTTATCTCTGCATTTCTGACAAGTAGCAAAGGGTTTAGTGATGAGGGCAAAAAGCATCTGTTATCTACCTACTCTGTGTTAGGCACCTCACCCTCCCCCCCGCCCCCCACCCCATGAATAGGATGGGGCGGGACACTTCTCTCCTTGAGGAACTGTGAGACTACTCAAGACACAGATGCCGCAGCATAGCACTTAAGCACAATGTGGGCAGAGATTATGCAGAGCATGACGGGTGCCAAGGGACGCCCAGCAGATGGGTATGTAATCCTGGTGGCAGAGCCAAGAAGACTGCTGCAAAAAGATTATGCCAGAACCAGGTCCTGGAAAGAAACAGAGATAAAGTCAAGAATTAGCAAGGAGAGGAGAGGTTCTGGGCTGGGCAGGGGCATGAGCAAGAGGGCATTGGAGTGGTATGGGTGGGCAGAAACCTACAGTGGTTTGTCCTCCAAATGTCTAGACCCTGGCTGGGAACAGCAGGCCATTGAGACCTGAGAAGTGGGCACTGTCCAAGGAAACGAGGACTTCTTTAATGTCATCATTTTTGAGAAAGATAGACTTTGAATCATTTCAACCCTAAGAGAAACAGGCTTCTATCCGTGTTTTAGAAAATTGAAATTGGGATCTTAATGAAGGGCATGGATTCTGTTTGGGCAAGACTGAAAACGGGGAGCCCAACTGGGAAGCAATTGTAATCATCCTGGTGAAACACCGCAGGAGCACATATTAGGGCAGTGTTATTGGCACTGAGCGTGAGACTGCGTGAGAAACACTGATAAGACAGAACAAGCAGGACATCATGCTGGGTTAGAGGCAGGAGGGTGTATCTTGAGTTCCTCATCGGGCCTTGGGATAGATGAGCTTTGAAGTCAGAGTTAAGATGAATTATGTGACTCCTAAGTTCATAGGAGTGGAAATAATCCTCGAGAGATGAGATTTCCCACAAGGAACTTGTTAAGAACAGAAGCAGCAGCTGAGAGTCTTTGGGGAGAAAAGCCACCAGGTAGGGTTTGGGCTGAGAACAGGCACTGCTGAAGACGTTGAGGCAGTATTTCGGAGACAAAAGGAAGGAGTGGGCATCCCGAAGGTTTTCACAGAAAAGGGAAACAAAACATGCCCGTGCACATTGGCATAGAGTTAATACCCAACGGCTTTGGCAAAAAGGAAGTCTTTGAAGACCTTTTCTGCTTAATAGTGTTTAACAGATGTGTGAATGAATGAATGAATGAGACCACATCTTCAGAGGCTCTGTTACTTTAGGAGGTGAAAAGGGAGGTATCATATCATTTGTTGGGTGAAGGTTAAATTTCACAGGCACCCAAACCTCTAGGTTTATAAGTGCTTATTTAGTGTTGGTGACACAAAACAGAGATCATTCCACCTCAAACCTTTTCTCATCAACCTGTTTTCCCCCATACACCTTGCCATGCATATTAGCAATGATAGGTGAGACGAGTACTAAGGTGAGAAGGCAGATGCCAGGGACAGGCTCCCTCCATCACTTGTCACAAGCAGGACCCAATTGTACCTTCACTTGTGTGTTTGGGGGCCCATGTCAACAGACTGTGATCGGAAACATCGAGAATCGGTGCTGTGCAGTCGAAACTCTAGTACCAGCTCTTTGATTGCCCAGCTCAGTGCCTCCAGCTAAGTCCACTAAAATGTCGCTGGGCCTCTATTTTCTCATTCTTGAATTGCAGAAATAGACTGCTGAACTTTTAAATTTCCTACTACTTGAAAGTTTTTCTAGAGTCTTCGGTATCTAATGCCTTCGGAGCATACTACATTCCCTCAAAAAGCGCTCCACAAAGACTTTAGTCGCTAATTCAGTCCTTTGGGACTGCAGGTTTTATTCTTAAGTGAACAGGTACGTGTGCTATTCGTTCCCCAACCAAGCTGAGATTTACTCTGCCTTCTGCAGTTGCTCTTCTCGTCTGTTCTCCCTGTTGTGCATGTACATATGCCTGCACTGTACATCCCTCCCTTCCTCTCCGGCAGCCTGAGAAACACCAGTCCCTGCCAATGCACACACCCATGCTGACAGATCCAAGGAATGGTACCTAAATCCACTCCTCCGTATTTTGACTCACGGCAGGGAAGA
Organism: Sturnira hondurensis; assembly: GCF_014824575.4. Taxonomy (NCBI): domain Eukaryota; kingdom Metazoa; phylum Chordata; class Mammalia; order Chiroptera; family Phyllostomidae; genus Sturnira; species Sturnira hondurensis. The sequence goes on along the minus strand of NW_028082350.1, from coordinate 11,725,331 downwards.
GGCACACCGCGGATCTTGCAGCTTCCAGGGTTAGGAGAGTGACAGGAAAGCAAGATGAAAGACTCAGAAAAGAAGTAGTAGGGTTCTGATTACAAGTGTGGTTTGCGGCACAGTGAGAGGAGAAACACCAGACAAATGACCTGGCTGACTTCACTGGAAATACGCGCGTCTCATTCACACGTTCCCAAATTTCTTTATCTACTAATGCCTTGCCTGATGTACTCAGATGAGGCACCATATGGACAGAGGCAATGTTTTCCTTAATCCTTAGTGTAGTGTACAGCCTGAACTATCAAAGTTCCATCACCAACACTAACAATAAAAAGAAATGGTATTGCTGCTGGAAAACTGATTTGCTTTCAGAATGGAAGCTGCGACGGGCAGGGATCCTCTTTATGTTACAAACTGTTTTCAGGGCTCACCAGGCAGTGCCTCAATGGTAAAACAAGACAGCCCATTTTTCCCTCCACTGATACCAAACATTAAAGCCCTTAACAGTTGCCTAAGTGCCCAGGGTTTCTAAGGGTTGGTGTTTTGGAATCACTTTGCAAAGGTAGTCTAAAAGTTTGCACTGTGGAAAGCAATGTTTTGATGCTCAGAAATAAAGTTGTATTAAAGAACAACTGTCTACTAGTTGATATTCTTGATTTGAAAGAGTTCTCCACTAGGTCCTGTCTATAGAACAGTCTGCTCATTCGTATCTCAACTAACCTGAGCTCTTAGGTGTATTTCCAGATCATTTCCACTGGGCTGAATGGGCCTCCCCACTCCACTCTGGCATTCATAGCCTCTTGGTTTTCATTCATGGAGATTTTCATGAGTCCCATAGCATTGATTCTGAAACCTATCATTGCAGGAGATGTTGAAGAAATATAGGCTATCTCCATGATATTGAACTGAAATTGTCTTTTCAAGAAATTTGCAATATTATCTGGAGCTACCCGGAGTAAACCTTCAGTCGATGTTTAAGAAACATATAACCAAAGCATGCTGAAATTAATTGCATTTTAGAAATTTTGCACCATGTCTGGGATATCAGTAATACCTGTGGGATGTTACCGACTGGGGCTGGGTACCAGTTCCTAATAATAACAGAATCTTCCCACGAAATGGCATGTGGGAAGGTCGGTGCCAAGAAAAAGAAAAAATGGAATAAGTAGCTGTTTCCTTTTCCAAACAAATGACATCATTTACTGAAGAACTTTGTTGTTTACCCCTTTAACTTTTAATAAAAACATTTATTGTCGCTATGCCCTTGGATCTAAACAGAAGCATGGGCTGCTAAAACTTCTAATTTTACTAAGAGTGAGGACTTGGTAGATGATAGCCAGGCACAAAGGAAAAGAAAGATACATAATCCATGTTGGAATAAAACCACTCTGAAATACTGAGAAATGATCGGGAAAAGATGAGCTTTTGTGTACACCTGACCCTGCACTTGAAATTAAAGGAGCCTGACTGAAATATTACCACTATCTCCCCAGGTCATTTAATTACCGGCCAGTTTTGTAAACCCTTGTTTCCTCATAGGAAATTAGCAACAATCTCAGCCTCGTGTGCATTTGAACTCTCACCATTAGAATGTTTCAGCCTTGATTTTATATTTCAGAGCACTGCAAACCACTGATTTCTAATTATAATGGTGAGATGCATTTCTGAAAGTTGTAAAATTCAATAAAATAAATTTCATTCCTATTCTTATTTCAATGGGCACTACATATTTTTTAAAAGCCCACTATTTAAAGAAGACTTCCCATTTCTGAAAGTACAGCAAGCCAAATTTTCTGTTTCTCTTTGAAAGCTCCCTAAATCACCAAATAAGATCATTTTAAAGACTTTTAAAACTGCCCTGGCTGGTGTAGCTCAGTGGATTGAGTGTGGACCTGCGAACCAGAGTATCGTGGTTCGATTCCCAGTCAGGGCATATGCCTGGGTTGCAGGCCAGTTCCCAGCGGGGGACCCACAGGAGGCAACCATACATTGATGTTTCTCTCCCTCTCTCCTTCCCTTCCCCTCTAAAAATACATAAATAAAATCTTTAAAAAAGACTTTTAAAACTATCTCAGAACTCATGAGGAAAAAAAAAGGAAAAGAAAAGAAAGAAATCTCTGACAAATTGAATTCCCCAGATGAAGAATAAGCCAGACCCAAGTCCGCACCACAAAGCCTCACCTGTCCTGAGGTACTGCCTGAATCTTATACCCTTGACTCTATTTTGACGGCTTATCAGGGCATAAAAGGTAAGTGATGGGAGCCAGGGTTTACTCAGAGGGAGGAACTTCCTGGGGCCCTATGTACAGCTGAGATTCCAAAGTAGAAGAGTAAATGAGAAACAACCCTCAACCTCAGTAAAACAGTTTTGGGGGTTTGCTGGTAACAACTTGACACTAGGTATGAGGAAAATAAATCTCCCTGAGAATTGGTAATCACACGACCATCCCCAGAGGGAAAGGGATTGGTGACCCACTTTCATGCTTCCTGTATGTACTGAAAAACTGCAAGAGTAAGGATTAATTAAAGGTACAGTCAGATTGGTAGTAATCCTGTGCATCCTCTCTAGAGGAACTCAACATCAAACTGACACTCTAACTGTTCTCACAGATAATTCCAAAAAAATAAGGAAATCACAATAAAAAAGAGCACAGCCCATGCAAGAAATAGTGTACCAATAGCGAGAGGTGGCAGAATCGACTATGAAGAACCCAGATATTGGATATACAATAATATTTATAATATAGAAGAATTATAATTCTAAGCAATAAAAAACTCAAAAACATAAAAAATAAAATATTTTAAAATGTGAATTTTTAAAATAACATTTAAAACTTAGTAGGATAAATTAGCAAATGCAACACAGCTCAAGAGAGAATTACTGAACTTGAAGATAAATCTGAAACAATCAACCCAGAGAAATACTTTTTTTTAAGTTAAAAAGAAATGGAGGGAATAGGCTGAGAAAGTTGGAAATACATTTAAATGGGGTTTTAGAGGAATTAATGAGTAACATTAGAAGGGAATATTAAAAAAGATAATAACTCGTATTTTAAACAATTTTTGCAAGAGATTAAACTCATATCCAAGAAGCTCAGTAACTTCAAAGCAGACTGCATTTAAAAAATCCACAGCTAGACATATGAAAAGTAAAAGCACACACAGCCATATGGCACTGAACCGCAGGGCTACACTCTGAGAACTGCTCTGTTAAGGTGATTCCGTTGTCGTGCAGATATCAGAGAGAACACTGACATGCGCCTACACGGTGCAGCCTGCTATACAAGTAAGCTGTACGGTACAGCCTATTGCTCCTAGGCCATGACCCATATAACATGTTTCTGCACTTAATACTATAGGCAATTATCCCATTATGGTGAGTATTTATATATCTAAGCATGGCTAAACATAGAAAAGGTACAGTAAAGTATCGTATAAAAGATAAAAACGGTGCACCTGTACAGACCACTGACCACGAATGGAGCTTGTGGGACAGGAAGCCGCTCTGGGCGAGTCGGTGAGCGAGTGGGGAGTGGATGTGCAGGCCTAGGACGTCACTGCGCGGTGCTGTGGACTCTATAAACACTGTCCCACACGCCCTACCACCCCTGATTCCTTTCAGCGTGGTCAGAAACAGGACATTGAAGCTGTCAGTGCTTCTGCATAAAGAGACGTGGGCTGGATTGGCTGGAAATATTGAGGAAAAACTCGAGAAAAAGACATAGATCCCGTAACAGCAACTGTCGGCAGGAGTGAAAGGTGATCTGAGGATCGCTGGGAACAATAGATCAAGAAGGAACACAGAGGACTGGCATGGCCGCGTGATTCTGGCCACGCTGGAGCAGTGTTCAGTGTAAGGAACACTGTGGTATCCGTACGGAGGACGTTCAACGTGGAGAGGGCGTAAAACTGAGTCAATATTTTGACTTCGAACATTTGGTTTTGGTCCATTGAACCTATCTGGCGACTTTCTCTGGCATTGAACTGATGGAAGAAATAAATTTACCGATACTTAACATCTTTAGAACTTGAGAATATTTCCAAAGTACAAAAATAAGGTGGATCCACGTGAGCACAGAAAGCTTTTACTAAAGTGGCGGGTGGCACTGCGTGCTTGCTCAGGGAGCTGCTGTGGACCTGTGTCCTTCACACAGAATCTTAGGTGCTCAGCAAAGAGCTCACAGCCGTGCCCTTAGAAGACCACGGAGCGACATCTGGGAGGGCTGCAGCGCCCTCTGCAGGTGTAACACTGCAGGGGGACAGGCTCCTCTGTGCGGACACAGGTCAGCGGCTGAGGGTCTGGAATGTAATATGTGCCCTCAAAGTGGAGGTGCTGTGAGTGAATCTATTGCCAAGACCCATTGTTATTGTCCTATCACAGAAGAAAAATTCCTCCTGGACCACATATCCTCCCATTTCTTACAGACAACTCAGCTCCGTTACACTTGTATGGGACCACCATCACATGGGCAGTCCTGTCATTGGCCAAAATATAGTGTGGCACATACCTGTAGTGCTGAAAATAAAGAGGAGACACTTAAAGGAAGCAGAGGGGAAAAAGTAAAATCACCTACAAAGAAACTGTTATCCTGATAGTTGACTTCCGAACACAGCAACAAACATCAGAAAACAGTATAATATGGAGACAAAGCAACCACCCACCGCCCTAGAACTTCACACCCAATACGACTAACTTTCCAGATCCAGGGCAAAATAAGGGCACGCTCAGANAAAGTGGAGGTGCTGTGAGTGAATCTATTGCCAAGACCCATTGTTATTGTCCTATCACAGAAGAAAAATTCCTCCTGGACCACATATCCTCCCATTTCTTACAGACAACTCAGCTCCGTTACACTTGTATGGGACCACCATCACATGGGCAGTCCTGTCATTGGCCAAAATATAGTGTGGCACATACCTGTAGTGCTGAAAATAAAGAGGAGACACTTAAAGGAAGCAGAGGGGAAAAAGGAAAATCACCTACAAAGAAACTGTTATCCTGATAGTTGACTTCCGAACACAGCAACAAACATCAGAAAACAGTATAATATGGAGACAAAGCAACCACCGCCCTAGAACTTCACACCCAATACGACTAACTTTCCAGAACCAGGGCAAAATAAGGGCACGCTCAGAGAATTAAAACCGATGAGTGTTCCTCATACACAAACTATCCTTAACTAAAGCTCTACAGGGGATGCTTCAGGAAGAAAGAAAATGAGTACAGACAGAAGTCTAAAATACGAGATGGGATTCTGAGCAAAGATATTAATAAACACACGATATGGAGAGAAAGAAAGTAAAAACAAGGTAGACTGAGAAAATAAAAAGAAGTACCTAGACATTCAACATCTACAATAACAGACACAGACAGAGCCCGCTGGAAGTTAACAGAAAACAGTATTTGTTCAAAATACGCACTAGAGCAGCAAAGTATCATAGCAGCACTTTCTTTAGGTAACTATTGTTTTTTTTTGTTTTTCTTTTTTTTTAAAGATTTTATTTATTTATTTCTCTTTAGAGAGGAAAGGAAGGAGAGAAAGAGAGAAACATCAATGTATGGTTGCCTCTCGTGAGTCCCCTGATGGGAACTGGCCCGCAACCCAGGCATGTGCCCTGACTGGGAATCGAACTGCGATTGTGTGGTTTGCAGGCCCGCGCTCAATCCACTGAGCTACACCAGCCAGGGCTTGTTTTTCTTTTTTGCTCACTGAGATGCTTTGCTCTATGAAATCATTAACTATAAAAAATCCTTATTTTTGGAAATCATACCAGAAAAAAACAAAACACCCCACTCTTGCCTAGATGATCTAAGTCACTTTGACCCAGAGACACCCTTAATTTCCAATTCGGGTACAGAGCTTTAAACATGGGGTCTCTAGAAACAACATTCTCATCTCTCCTAACTGTAGCTTTAAAGAAACTCAGATGCACCTCATAGTCCAAGCTCACTGGTGAACGCTCTGCACACAGCTCTGCTTAGCTTTTAGCCTATCTGAAAACTACTTTATTTAAATTTAACCTACATTCCATTATCCCCCCAAATCCTACAATATCCTCTGCCTTTTAGTTTGTTTGATGAGAGGCCCAACAGTTCCTCTGGCGAGTGGTCTTCCCCATGGTAACAATGCAATGAACCTGACTCTGCTGAATAAAAGCTAGTTTCCGGTGACCTCCACCTGATTGGGCTGGGACAGGGGACAAGGCAAGTCAAACCAAGTAAACCAAAACAGAATGCTATTTGTAGCAGTTGCATAAAGAGAGTCAAGTAGAGAGGCCTAAAAAAGAAATACATGATACAACAGAATTATTTGGTTGGTTGGAAACTAAATAGGGAGGGTTTTCGGAGATGATACCTTTTTGGAGAAGGTTGGTCTTGGAGAGAGAGAGGAATAGGTCCCTCGTGCTCCGTGCAGAACAAGGAACTGGTGTCCCAAACCTCCTCACTCTGTGTGCAGCTGCACGTACACTTCCAGACAAGGACAGTTCCTCATCCAACGCAGGCAGCCCGTGGGGCTCCCAGAAAATTGAGTGGGGCCTAAAACAAGTGCCAAAGCTCACCCTGGGATCCAGCTGCTTCCCAGGTCTAGGGCTGAGCTCCTGGGCTATATTTTCCGCAGCAAACGGCAGTCATAAATGTCAGGCCCTGATCAGCATAATGTCCTTCCTTCTCCAGCTTAGTTCACAGCCAGCAAAGGTAGCATCAAGGTTTCCTATTTGGGCAAAAAATAAATTGCTGAACTCGGATTAGCATAATAGTAGCAGGATTAACGTTCTATATGGCTTTTATCTCCACCAGGTTCGAGATTACTTAAGCATTTGCGGGAATTAGATTTCTTTGTAATCAAGACAAAACCTAGTATTTCAGTGCCTTCCCTGATGGCTAAGAATGGTTATTTTTCAGGTGGGGGAGCTAATGAGAACATGTCTGGTGTAATGTTGCAGTAAAAAATAAATTAAAAAGCAATGCATAATGAAGATGTAGCTCTCTGATATTTTCAGTTTCAAGAAACCCCTGCTTCCCCTCTTGCCTCTTCAGTTCCTAGGGCTTTGACCTTGAACAATGAAAGTAATACTCACAAGGCCTGGGGAAGCTATTCAGAGTGTCTAGTGGAAGCAAACACCAAGGCAAATTGCATAAACCAAGCCCAACTGCATTTTTAATAGCTTGAAAATTGTTCTAGTCCTGACTAGTCCATCTTTAGATTACTATACTTTCCTGGCCTCTACTAGTCCTTCTGTAGGCTTTTCTAAGCATTCTTTCCAATGCTAAGTATGTTGATTTTTCTTGAGCAAACCATACTGAATACAAATATCAAAGAAATGTGTGTGTTGTGGGGAGGGGGGAGATGATTCTAAATCAAACATGGGGAGATTGTCTGAAGATAAAACTTCCTTTTACAGCAACCGGTTGGGGTGCTTTAAACAACTCAGGGAGGTCACGCGTGGATGCCCCCATCTGCAACGGATAGCCTCATCACAGAACTCCATCAGCCTCGCAGAAGACGCAAAGTGCAACCTCCCTTGCCAATCTCCACAGGTGTCAGCTCTGCACGAAGAACATGACAGCCAGCTTCTCAGAAAGGGAAGGGACCTGCCAATTCACCTACCTCGTATATTTCCCAGACAGGAAATTCTGGAAGGTTTCAAGTCCGACAGTTGGGTGGTTTACACTGATCCTGCCACTGATATGTCACTAGGGCTGCCACCTGCCAACTGTGTCCAACCCACCCCAAAAAGGAAGCTGTAGGGGCACATGTGCCAGTCCCATGGAATATGGGATATTAAAATAAAAAATATTCCAGCTCTTTGATTTCCTCTGATTTTGTGGGCAATACAATAACCAGAATGAGATAGCTGAAACCAATAAAATCTGATTTATAGCATTAAAGGCAATCTTTACAGCACTTATGGTACATTACATCTAAAATCCAATTTCACAGGCTGCTGTTTGAAACTTTCTGTTCAATCATAAATACACTACATACAGTGTACCTCGGTGCCATGGAGTTGGATTATATAAATATCTGTATCCCGGGAAGAGATTAAAATTTGGTTACTGTGGTGGAGAGTGAGCTCGACAGTCATTTTCCTAACCAACTCTCCAACCAAAAAGACCCAGGCACTTGGTAAATACTGAAAATGCTAGCACTCCTCTCATTCACCACTACCTCTAACCCTGCACCAAAAAACCAAATCGGTGCTCAGATAACTCTTCATTCTGGAATGAAATTAACTGAAAAGAAGTCATAAAGAAATGGGATCATTGGTGGGGCTGAATGAAGGACACTTGCACTCATGTCGCAGGGTACACTTTGAAGCCGAGAGCAAAAAACCCTCCTTGCACCTTGCCTGGCGCCAGCAGGATAAAGAGGAGACACGTGGTTAAGCCTTCGCAGTCTCCTTTGGAAATATAACCTTAAGTGTCTATATTCATACACTTCAGTGGAGAAGACTACATTCTGTTTGATTACTATAATCATTGCCAAAGAGAGGGCAAAGAATACAATCTGACTTTCAGAGAACTGTCATTTGAATCTTAAGCAACTTCACACTGGTTTAAAAGGTTTTTTCTTTAAAAGAAAAAAAAAAGCAGCTCTCCATATGCTTTGCTTGCCATGTCTTAGATGGATGGACATGGAGAGGCTGAATCTTTGCTTGACCTGACAAGCAAGTAGACTTGCTTTGTGAGAAACTCTGCAGCCCTCAGCACTTAAGTTTTGTTTCCTAAATACATGTCCAGCTCGTTGTCATCCAGAAATGTGTACCATGAGCTCATTAGCCGGCTTATGTGCCATCCTGGTCAGTCGTTCCGGAATACGACTCAGGATTGAAATGTCCATGGGGAAAAAGTGACAGAAATAGTGAGCAGACTAAACACCAAGAGAAGTAACACTGAAGAAGCCTCTGGCAGCTGCCAAGCGTTGTCCTATACGCCTGGAGTATCCTATACGCCTGGAGTGCGTCAGGATTCTGTGGGGGCCTGAAGCCAATACAATCTGAGGGTCTTCCTTAAGAAAAAAGAACATATACTTCAAATACAGAATTGGGTTGACAACTTAATATTATGTAGGGAGGGACTTAAATGAAAGCCTGACACGTAAGCCTCATTAGCGATGTGGGAAAAGCATCTCAGGATACTGTCTTTCAGGTCATTCCTAAGCCTCACAACAGTCCAGCGAGGTCAGCATCACTCCTCACAGGAGGCCCTGAGACTCGGACGGGTACCCTCGATGGCTGAGTTAGGAGTCTGTTCATCGGGACGCTCAAGTTTGTCTACATTGAAACCCACGGATTCCACTGCGTTTCATTTGACTTCACAAGGTTTGGTTGTATCACCAGGACTTCCCTGATAAGGGATGGCACTCTTCGTTGTTTTAGATACCAGAGAATTCTCCGCATCATGGGAGACCTAACTTGGTGACTCTGAGACTTGAGCATGAACTAGTATCACCTGGAGGGTTTGTGCGCCCACAGATGGCTGGGTCCCCACCTCCAGGGTTTCTCATTCAGTAGGTCTGGGCGAAGTCGGAGGATTTCCCAAGTGGTGTGGATGATGCTGGCTCGGGGCCATACTGTCAGCCACTAGAGAAACTGAGTTAGAGAATTTTGACCTAGAGAAACTGAGTTAATTCTAGCATTCTGTCCACCCACGTGAAACAACATCCATTGTAGTTTGGCTTTACTTTGAATAGCTCAGTGCAAATGGAGCTAAACCCTACCCCTCATGAAAGCCTTGGGCGGGCTGCATAGTGACTGGAATCCAAAAGATGCCCAAAAGGAAAACCATTAGTGAAGGATTATGTTGGAAGCACAAACTGATTCTTAAAATGCAATTCAACCATGATAAATTCAATGTATTTAAATTAGCCTCACTGTAGCACAATTTAAAATTGTTAAATAACTGTGGTTAATGTAAACTTATATAAATACTCTAATTTGTCTGTAAACTAATAGAAAAATAGAATTGAAGGATGCAATGAGAAGCCAAGGAAAGAGAATCACCAAGCCAGGGGTGTGGGAGGGAACCAAGAGGCTAAGGGCATGAAATGTCACTTGAAATTGAGTTAGTGGGGATTAATCAAGGTATTTAAATGCATTCTACAACAGAGCACAACTTATGTTCTGTATTTAAGTCTGATTCAATATAATAATGATGGACTTTTATTACAGAATGGCTATTCAGTGATGCCCGTGAAATGATTGTAGACAAATTATCTCTATGACATACTACAAAAGTCACATCCATAAATTAGTTTAAGATGCCAGCACTAAGTATATTACAGTTCAGAAGACTTCAGTTCACTTTGAACTCTTATGTTTCTTGAACGTGTTTACAGAAAGAAGAGATGACCTTTTGCCACTAGTATCTCATGCATTATTCTGTAGTAAGTGTCCTGTGTGTTTGTCCTTTGCTTGGGAGCCTATGAAGGTCTTTTTTAATTCAACAAAGAGTCACTGATACCTACTAGGTCCCAAGGATATACACATTATGGGACTGAACTAGCCTTCAAAGAATTAGTCGACTACATTATTCTTTCTGCCTACTTTATTTGAGAAAAGGAAATAGAATTAGCCTAATTACCCAATAAGTCATCTTAGAAATAGAAAAAATAATTTGAGTTTTTTGGTTCATGAAGATTTTCTGATAGTGCTGCAGAGAAATGGACAGTCAGAGGTTCATAGTTTTCTCATGTAGGATCTTTGTCTTAGAGGACTAATTTCTAATATACATCACAAATATAGGCCTTGGATAAAAAATTTTCTGCTTTCAAAAGCAGAGGTTCATAAGCACTTGTGTGCGCTGGCTTCTTACAATCTAAGAATTGTTTAAACACAGGTGGCGAACACTAGGCCTGCGGGCCAAATTTGGCCCCTCCACCGTGTTTTATCCGGCCCAGCGCCTTGTCTCTACCCACACTGGCACTGAGCTCTTGCTTCACTGCTAAGCAGCAGTTCCATTTACACAGTCCTAAACTTACCTTCAGCCCTTTGAAGGCAACCCCAAGGCTGATGCGGCCCCCTGTGAAAATGAGTTTGACACCCCTGGTTTAAAAAGTAGGGATTGGTGGCCGATCATGAGAAGAAATCATGAGTCTGTGTAAATAGAAATACAGATGTTCAGAAAATGAACTACTGATTTTGCTGAGGAACTAGAAATAAAATATAACCTTTGATTTGAGATTTAAAAGTTCTGCATTTTTCTAGAAAATGTACCATTAATGGCCATAAATCTTAGCTCTGACCTCCAGCCAATTATCTAGTTTATAGATCAGTACACAACGAAACTGAATTCCCAACAATTACCCTGGAAGAGAGGTACCTTTACATACAAAAGATTCCATAAGAAAATAACTATATGCTCTATAATATCAACATTGAATATCATTCTTTATTTCTATAATTGCTTCTATAAGTTTATTTTTTACTACACATTCCAGAGGCAGGTGGCCTTAAAAATACTATTTAAGAAAAAAAAAGAGTCCTGACTAGTGTAGTTCAGTGGATTGAGCACGGGCCTGCAAATCAAAGGGTGGCAGGTTCGATTCCCAGTCAGGGCACGTGCCTGGGTTGCAGGCCAGGTCCCCAATAGGGGACACATGAGAGGCAACCACAGATTAATGTTTCTTTCCCTTTCTTTCTCCTTCCCTTTCCCTCTTGCTAAAAATAAATAAACAAAACCTTTTTTAAAACAAAGTGCCAAAGTCAATGTGAATGAAATTAGCTTTTAATACACTTCATATGAAGAGATGGTGTCCATTTGCAGAATGCCTGTTGTGACATGTTCAAATGCACTTCCCAAGTGTCACGAGGTCTTAAAACCTTTATGCTTCACTAACACCTTCTACAAGATTTCTCCAGTGGTTACGTTTATTCTCTTCATTTACTTTCAAGTTCACATTAAGTCTCAGAGACGGAATTAGAGGGGACCTTGGAGATGATTTTGTCTCTTCCCTTCTGACTCATTTTCAGTTATGAATTATTTAGATCTAGTCTAGTGACATGTCCAGTGTCTCCATCCGAGTGATAAAAGAGCCAAGATTGATCAGAACCCTGGTCTCGTGACTCACTGGCCATCAGTGTGGCTCTCACTCTGCCACTTGATCAATGACCTTCCATGGTGCCCTGACAACTTTCTTTGAATTTCATGCTCTTAACAGCCACCCGAGTGTATTGCAACGGGACAGCTGAAGAGCAAGTACGAAAAGAAGGAAGAATGCATACAAGGAACTCTGAACTAGCTACCCTTTGTCTAAGTCGCAAACTAATTTACAGATTAACCAGTTTAAAGTAGGTAAACTAAAAACAGCAGGTTTTAGAAACTGTAAAAGCATGATGCATATGTAAGAAATTTTCAAGGCCATAAAACCTAAAACTTCACTATAGGAAAGTTTCTTAAAGAAAAATCCAGATGTCTTGTCAAAGATGTAGGGAATACTATAACATATCTGTGCCAAATTTTACCCACAAATAAACCAACTGGATGCACTTTAAAGATATATTGAGTATATATTGTTAAGAGGAATCTTATTACAAAAATATATCTGAGATGGAAATAAAACTGTAATTCATAAAAAATGTAAGCAGCATTTGTAGAAATTTGGCTGCTTTCTAAAACGGTTCCAAAATGTCAGTTCTACAAAGAATAAAATAAAATAAAACCACAATGCCACGTTTTCACTTAATTAAAAGGAAATAACATTTCAAACCTCTCGTAAGACAACACATCATTTTATTTACTGTCAACAAATTTTATACATGTGCAATTCTGAGCCTTCAATGGTCTTATATATAGCAGTTTATAGAATTAATAGGAAATTGGATTCTCAAAAATTGATAGACATTATCCCTGTGAAAGACCAACTTGAACAAGCATTCACAACGTGGTGAGTTTCCATTACTCATGCTTTTCTCCTTGTCTGGAAAGGCTACCATCACTACTCACTTAGCTCCACATCTGGGTCGCAGCTGCCTTGCCAAATGTTCACTAACCTTTTAAAACACCTGATACCCTCTCTTCCACCAAATCTTCCTTGTTACCTCTCTCCTCTTTACCCAACTCTCGAGACGCCTACCTCTCTCTGGTCCTGCTGGACCCTAGTGATAATTTTTGAAGTTACTTCATCCCTGGTCTGTCTCCTGGGCTGTGGAATCTGTAGGAGCAGGAATACCTTCCAGGTCTTTGGACTCACGGTGCAGTGCTTGGCAGTTGCGCTGACCCATATCAGCTCAGTTTAACGAAGTGAACTTTTCTCATCAAATATCTTTTTACTGACTATTTCCCACAGTGCAATTAAAAGGAGGAAATTTTAGAGTCAAGCTTTCTTTGATTAATTTGCTTAACTCAGCACATGACCATAAAAATGCAGTCAAGTATTTAATATTTAGTATTTACTGCTGAGTTTACAATAACAGGGTTTTAACAGAAAATGGAGTCATGCAGGCTAATAAAAAAACAGATTTTAAGAAATCTTGAGTGATATTCTCAAAAAAGTAATATATGATGTTTGAACGAAAACAAACTTTCTGATTTTTTTTCTATATTTCCACTGGTTTCTGAACATAGGAAAGAGATACTGTACTGCTCCCTCAAATTACTACAGCTGAAGAATATTTACTTGTTCACTGTTGAGCCAGACCACACACACCCTAGATACCAGAGCAGCAGCCTAACAGTGAATAGAACAAAGGTTCTGCTTTCAGAAGGACAAAACCCAGGGATGGAGACCAGGGCTCACTGCCTGGGGTGAGTCCAATCTCTCCCACGTGCACTGTGAGATCTTAAATGATTGACTTCTCAGCTGCATGTTCCTGGCCTATAAAATGGGAATAACATTATCTATGTCATGAGGTTGTTGTGAGTTAATGTTTCTGAAGTTCTTTATAGAGTGCCTGGCTCTTTTCCAAAATACTCACCCAAGGATTTGTTTATTGATTTTAAAGAGAGAAGAGGAAGAGAGAGAGAGAGAGGAGGAGAGGGAGGAAGAGAGAGAAACATTGATCCATTGCCTCCCTTACACATCCCAATGGTGGATCAAACCCATAACTTTTTGGCGTACAGAATGTCGCTCCAACCAACTGAGCCACCTGACCAGGGCTGCTTAGCATTTTTTATACAAATGTTGGCCAAAATTTTAAGGAGCTTAAATTCTGCCAAAAAGAGACAGACACAGAACAGCTATGTAATAGGAAGAAAGCAAGAGGAGCAAGAAACTTGAGGGTGGGGTCATCGCTATTTTATATAAAGTGGCCTCTCCCAGAATGATTTTCTGATCATGTGACTTTTGAGCACCAACCTGAATGAGTGAGGCAGGAGCCCTTCATTTTGGGGATGAGACTTACAAGATGAAGGACCACCGAGTGAAAGGGCTCTGTAGAGAAAGGCGGCTGGGAGCACTGCAAAAACCACGGGAGGCTAACAAGAGCCGATGAAGCGACGAGAGTGAGGAGGGGGATGGCCGGAGGCCAGGTCACAATGGGACGAAGGAAGCAGGGTTTTGCAGGTCACAGGAAGGATGGCACCTTCTCACTTGGGTGGGATGAGAAACCACTGAAGGATCTTAAATGGATGGGTATGTCACTGGATTTTTGTGGAAAGAGGCTACCTGTGGCTGCCCGGAGAGAAGAGACTCAGAGGGATGAGGTCCATAGTAAACACAGGAAGACCAGTGGGGAAACAGCAGCAGGACATGACGTGTCTTCGGTGAAGACAGTTGCAGAGGAGAACACAGACAGTGGCTGGGCTTGGGCTGGTTTGCAGGTGGGTCCCAGGATTTCCTGAATGAGGGATGTATGGGCAGACAAAGCCATTCTGAGCCTTGGCAATGACAGAGGTGCTGTCCATGGAGGCATGTAAACTAAGAGAAAGTGTCAGCGGACACAGGTTCCATACTCCTCCTCAGAAGTGGCCCCTATGTACTTTATGGGGTAAGTCCAGGCCCCAGGGTGTTCTGTCCAAGGTCCTGTCTGCTGCCACCACAGTCTTGCCTCTGTTCATTTTTTCCAGGCTCTTCTTTCTGCTCCAGCCAAGCTTGACCCCTGGACAGGCCCCAAACCAGGACAGTTTGATGACTTTTCATGATGTTCTCTTTCCTGGAAGCACTCCCCTCTCTCTTGTGTGCCCAATGGAAAGGTTACATCCTTCGGGGACTGACTCTGAAATCCAGCTCTCCAAGGAAGCCTTCTCTGATGTTTCTTGGCAGAAGGCTTTGGGCTTTGTACTCTATTCACAGGTCACTTCATTTCACTCCAAAGTATTTTACATAGCTGTTTGTTGTCCTGGGTCACCGAACAGACCGAAAGCTCTCTGAGGGTAGAGATTACACGGTACTTACACCAGCAGGTCCACAGTTGGTAACACGTTGCTTGCATCAACTAAGCATTTGGAGTTTGGTTGAAGTAAAACAAATACTTGTATCTCTTAAAACACCTTTTGATAGGAAACCAAGTGCTCTCTTTAAATCATGCCACTTTTATAATTTTTTATTTCATTAAATAAATGCCTATTTTTAAAGTCACCTTCATTTATGAAATGTTGACAGATAATTTGGAGAAGAAACGAAAGGAAAGGATGAAGGAAAGGGAACATGGGTGTGTGTCTGGTTTTTTGCTTTTGTTTGTAAACCTGACAACATCTCTTTGGCCGATCCTGCAGGCAATTCCTGTAGGTTAAAAAAGTTAATGATATTACAGTATCTAGATCAAGCAATATGTCTTCAGTTGTTCTTTCTTTTTTCAAAGTTTCTTCTATTCAGCACAGCTACACACTTCTCTGGGGAACCAGCTATAATGTAAAGATTTGGTTACTATCTGTCTCTTCCTTTTCAGAAAACTACAAATTATGTGCTTGGAGATAGGAGGAAGTGAAACATTGATTGTATAGAACATTTCAGTGGCGTGGAAGATTCTCTAATTAACATGATAATCAACAAAGGCCTTTTCGTGGGAACAGATTGCATAATTGAACATTCTTTATGGATTTTGTTAAATATACTTTTCTCTCTGAGGGATTTCAAACTTCTGGTGCTGTCTCTTTTCTGAACACTAAGGTACACAATTAAGGCAAAAGAATCAAAGGAAGAACCTAACATTAACTTATAAAGTAGCTATCAATTGATTGATTGAATAAAGGACAAACACCAGTCCCTGACTCTTCTGGGTGCTAGTAGAACAAACCATACTGGGGACACTGTAAATCAGTAATGGCCTGAGAAATCCTCTAGCATTTTTGTTACTTCTATATAAGCCTCCCTCCTCATCCCAAATTTTTTCTTAAAAATAAGTAAATAATTCTACCTGGAGCAGGAAGATCACCAACTTCATTATATGAAATAGTTACCAGTTATTGAGCACAAACTCTTCCAGGCATGGAGCTGAACATTTTATATACAAAATCTTAATTTTCACAATAACCCAGAGGGTAGTAGTTCCCCCCCCCACAAATAAACAAATCAAAGCTGGAAGAGATTAAGTGATTTCCCCAAGGCTACAGAAATTATTAAATGTAGGAGCTGGGGTTTGAACCCAGGCCATCTGATGCCAGAACCCATGCCCATACACATTCCTTCATGTTCCTACCTATTTCCTGAAGTCTGTCTGTCTATGTGCCCTGTGCTATGCTATCATTAGGGAAACACTGGTGAGGATCAGCACAGCCACCAGCCACTGCTCGCATGGCACTCACCCAACAGCCACGAGAGAGAAAGGCCAGTGGCTCCTATCCAGTGTGCTTGCTGGGACATTTAAGGGGAAGGCTCTATGGCCCTTTCTAGGTCATTCCCAACCTTCCCATTTTATTATAGACATGCAAGCATTGTGGATTTCAAATTAAAATACGTTTCTATGGAATTATTTCCATTAAATTCACAGTACAATTTTCATAAAACACCATGATTTATTCCTATGCTACATCCCTACTTTGTAATTGAAGAACATTCTCATGTTCTTATGACCTGGAACATACATAACTCGATCCAAGAGAACCCACTGATGAATCTGCCGGCACGCACCATGTGGTGGCGGCAGCTGAGGTCTGGCCCCAGCGTCGCCCGTGGACGAGCTTCTCTGCTATGACACATGTATTACATGCAGGCCTCAGTTTGTAATGCATTGCTGTCTATAGACACCCATCTATTATCTACGCTCTGTAGCTCACGGAAACATTTTGCAGTATTGTCCCTCTGAACACAGATTCCCAAAGATGTCCATGGAGCCTGTTTTGAAACTAAATTTTACAAGGATGTAAATAATAAAAATGCTCTTACGAATAACCCGCAGGACAAAAAGCCTCTCTTTAGAATTGGGTGCCATCCAAGTAGCCATTTTTACAGCCATATTTGACCAAACAGAAGTCCTTGACTTATGATAGTGGACCACTTAAAATATTGACTTGTTTAATGTTTTTGAGTTTCCTTTTGGCTTGGTCTTTACATTTTAATGGACATTTCTGTAGGAAAAAATTATAATATATAATTCACTTCATGCATTTGGATGGAATAGTGCCAATTGTACTACCCAGTTAATAATACAGGGGAAAATTGGGTGTGAGAGATGATGGGAACGATGTGTGCAGAGCCCAGGAGCCTCAGAAAAATATAGCAAGTACTATTCCATAGACAAGCTCTAAGGAGTGAATAAAAAGCCATAGCTCTAATTTATCCAGTCAAAAAGAAAGAAGATAGCAGTGAAATCTGATGGGATTAAAATAGGGGCCTCTAAGATGGTTAATTTACTCTAGATCTGCTGATTAGTGCATTGTCATATTTTTCAGAATTTACTCATTACTTCAAAATACTGTTAATGTCGGGTAGGCTCCTGTAATCCGTAGTAACATGTAATCAGTTATTTGCCCTTCCCTTCTACCCCTTATCTTTGAAGGGACTGATGTATCTCTACTGATAGGTGAGAATACCCTCAGGTTCCAGAACCTACGAGTAATGGAGTAGAGGTTTTCAAAAAAATCTGTGGGCAAATTATTTAACACTGACTGAGCTAGCAAACCACCAGGAGAGAAAATATTTGGTAAATGATGTAGAAATCCTGCTTTAAAAACATTAAAACTCATCAATAGTGGAATGTCTTTGAAAGCCCCTTCCCTCTCCTTCTCCACCTCTCACCCCATCCATCAATCCTCCAAATGTCAGCTTGAACCCTCTGGCCAAATCCTCTCCCAGGGACTCTACTTGTGTGAGCGGCGCAGCAGGCATTAAAGATGCCATTAAACAGGCATCTGCTCCTGGACACATGAACCTTAATGGCCTGGCAGCATGTAATGCGCCAGGCCCACTGAAGAGAGATAAAAAGAGAGAAGCAAGAAAACAGCAATGGATTTTAAAGTGTGCCAGAATGAAACGTTAATGTCAGTGTGTGCACACACATGCACACACTGATAGGCTCAACTAGTAGAACCCTAGTGTCAGGCACAGAACTGGAATGCCATACTCCCCATTCTGCGAGTGACGTATGTTCTGCGTTATTTTTAAGGAATGGATCCTTATACTTTGTTTGCCTAAGTGTTATAATATCATCGATGGAATTTCTATCTTTGCAACCTTTGCTCACACAGAGAAAGCTTCTGTGTTTGTTCTTTTCAAATAAGAGCAGACGTGTCTATCTTTTATCCACATCAGTGTCATGCACTCTGCCGTGTCACCCCAAAGAACCGAAATTCTTTCCCAGTGCCCTGACCTCACTGCCCCCATCTCTAAAATACAGTTGAAATTATCGGAAAGTTGTATTACACCCACTGCCTCTATTTCTTAAAAATATTTTTACAAAGTAGAAAATTGTTCCCACTGAGTAAAAATGATGGATTATTGTATAGTGTAAAAAAATTAATGAGCAGATGGAATACCAACCCATTCGTCATTAAAATATTGCACTGGGTTAATTCAGCAAATAGAAATGGAGAAGAGAGCAGATGGCCATTTATAGTCCTCTTGATTTCTTAAACTACTTCTCTACAGCCAGAACTGCTCCTGTGTTTTACCTGAAATGCACAACTCCTACCCTAGGCACAGTAAACAAGCATCCATGTGACCTCATAAACTTTTCATGGGACGCAGTGATTTTTATGTTTCGGTTAAAGGAGTGCTATACATTCACAGAATAAGTTATTCCTCTATCCCCAATATTCCGGGGACAATTAGAGTTTTCTAGACTCAGTAGATCCTGTCATCATTATCTGGTCTGAAGTAGATTCAAGTAGGCACAGGGGCAAAATTCCAAAAAAGCAAATGATCTGCTTTGTTATAAACACCGGAGTATGCCAAGGATAGACAAAATTACTACAGACTAGGTGGTGTTTCTCTTAGGGCAACACTTTTTTCCCCATCATATCCTAATTCTATAAGTTACTGCCTCTTAAAAAAAATCCTATCTTCGTGTAAAGCAAATGGAACCCTGACAGAAGTAGACTGCATCAAAAATACTGAAACACTCAGAGTATCTCCTACAGCTGAATGTACACATATTCTATGGCCAAGCAATTCCATTCCTAGGTATATGCCCGATGGAAATACCTACGCTTATCCACAGATGACATGCAAATGAATATTTATAGAAGTACTATTTGTAAAAGCTCAAACCAGGAAACAACCCAGATAGAATCAATAAATACAATCGTATAATACAGGTCAGTGATTCTCAACCTTTTTCATCTCCTGGCACATACAAACTAATCACTACAATTCTATGGCATGCCCAAAAAATTACACATTATATTTTTTGCCAATGTGACAAGAAAAGTTAAGTATAATTTTGCTTCGACACTGGAAGGCTACTGTGGAGTTGGCTGTTGCCATTTTTTTATTTGACAATCTAAAGGGAAAGAAGTCAGTGTCCCTGACTCAATACTCAGGTAGTACATCTTTTAGAAATTTTTGCAGCACCCTGGTCCAAAATCACTGATGTAGGCCATAAAAATCCATGTGCTACTTACTGCTACAAAAACAACATGAGTGGCCCTGGCTGGTGTGGCTCAGTGGACTGAGCACCAGCCTGTGAACCAAAGGGTTGCTGGTCCAATTCTTAGTCAGGCCACATGCCTGGGTTGCGGGCTAGGTCCCATAGGGGACGTGTGAGAGGCAACCACACATTGATGTTTCTCTACCTCTTTTAAAAAATGAGTGAATGGCACACACATAAAGTTGAGCAAAGTAAAGCAAACACAAGAGCTGTGCTGTATAATTCCATTTATATAAATATCAATGTTTGACAAAAATCACACTGTGATGACAAAAGTCAGTGCAGCCTTTCTTTTGAAAGGGAAGTGGGGACAATGACCAGACAGGAAGTGGACCATGTGCTATTTCTTAAACTGGGTGGTATTTACATGGGTAGATCCCTATTGTAAAAGTCTACTAAGCTACATACTCATGATCTGTGAACTTCTTTAGTAGGTACAATAGACTTTGATGTTTTCAGAAAGTGTAGTTGAGAAGATAAACACTATGAAAGAAAGGAAAATTCCTCAGCTAAGAACCAAGAACAGCAAAGAAATCATGCCATGATTATCAGCAAGAACTGTATTTTACCGCATTTAAAACAAGCAATTTAATACAACAAATATTATATATATATATATTAAATAAAATTCTCCATCAACCACCTTGAAAGAAAGTCTTCAATAACTTCTCGCTGATACCTTTACCCTGTTATAAAAGACATTGGTGTTTCACCCAAATATCGGACTTTGTTCCTTCTGCTGCATAACCCACCTTTCACTTGTGAAATGCCTTTCCCCAATTTTCCTCTAGGTTGTGCCCAATGATGGTCTCCTTAGCTCTGCGGGTGAGTCCCAGATGACTCAAGCCAGATTTCTCTGTGGGACAATGTTCTCACTGGGGCAAGACTAGTCATTGTTGTATAGACTGACCTATGTACTATAACATGGTTAGCTTCCTGGGACCTTACACAGAGATGCCTGTAGCCTGGAAGGCCTGTAATTCTTACTAGGTATGGGTGGGGGTTCATAACTAGGCTGCCCTATAAGAAACCAGAGAGAAGAGACCAGGCATAGCATTTTTTCATTGTTATTCCACATAAGCCTATAGTGCCTGGGGAATGTTAGCTTTCTCATAAAGGTCATTTGAAAAGATTTGGCATGTATTCAATAAATGATTATTGAGCACCTTTATGTGCCAGGCATACTTCTGGACAGTAAGGATATAGTAGTCAACAAAGCAGACCAAATCTTGCACACATTGTTTCTCTTCTAGCGAGAAAGGGGATGATAAACAAGCAACAAATAAATGCAAACAGAAACACTACAGATAGTGGTAAGTGCTATGAAGTTAGGAAAATAGAATATGTGACAGAAATAGGAGAAAAGGGGGCTGATTGCTTCGGTGGTTCTAAATCAGGGGTGATCTGTCCCTGGGGACATTAGATGAGACATTTTTAATCCTTATAACTGAGGGCATCTAGCAGGTAGAGGCCAACGATGCTGCTAAACATCTTACAATGCACAGGACAACCTCACAAAGAATGATGTAATCCCAAATGATGAGAGACAGGGTCAGGTGAGCAGAGTTTTAGAGAAAGGGCATTCTGAGCTGTGGAGGAACTCGTGCAAAAGCCTGAAGATGCAAATTAGCTTGAATGGTTTAATGAAAACAAAGAGATACAGAAGTTGGAGATGGAGAAGCCGGGGAGAACAATAGTACATTCAAGACAATTTGGGCAAGTAGTGGTACGGTGAAGATAAGGCTGGGCAGAGCGTGTGGACTAGATCACTTAGGGTCTTAGCAAGTCCTGGTAAGGAATTTGAATGTTATCCTGAAACAAAGGGAATTCCCTAAAAATTTTAAGCAAGAAGATGATAATCGGATTTGAAGAAATCACCATCACTGCTCCATGGACAATGGCTTGTAAAAGGGCAAAAGTGGAAAGGAAGACGTGGATAAGAAGACAAGAGCAGTGGTCCCAGAGAAATATGCTGATGGCCTAGGTGCTTCTGGGCCTACAGCAGCCAAATAAAGTACAGGATGTCACAGCAAATTTGGATTTTAGATAAACCATGAAGAATGTTTATATAACTATGTCTCATGCAATATTTGAGACGCACTTATACAAAGAATTATTTGTTGTTTATCCAAAATTCAAATTTCACTAGGTACCCTGTATTTTTATTTGCAAAAGCTGGCAACCTGTGCATGCATGAATGGATGAAGATCTGCATAGGTAAACACAGAATAATACATATTTGGAAAATGAGCCAACTTGCTGTATTTCTCAAACTCAAAAATAAAAGGTTCTGCATGAATGTTTCTGTATGTGGAAGAGGTATGTGTCCAAACAGATATTGTTTATATGGGAGATCAATTAAATACCTAATCCATTGTGGCATTTATATCTCCTGCTCATTGGTTTAAAAACCTCCACTAGCTCCAGGTGATCCCTCTTTGGTATCTCACTGAAAGTGAGAAAATATACAATAAATGGGTTCTCATTGCCCCCTAAGCTGTTTTCTAACCCATCAGCCAGGAACCCCAAATTCAAAATCTTAGAATAGGCTTCTGGCATGACTTTTATTTTCACAGGTGAACTAATACAATTTCCAAGTTCTGTTCAACCTTTTGCAAACTATTACATTAGACCCTTCTTTCCAGTTTCCATATACCAATTTTTGTCCAGATCTGATTCCTGATTATGTTTTGCATGATCACCAGGACCCTCTTGCTCACTATCATCATCTCAGGTTTAAACTTCCAATGTCCCTTATCATTGTAAAGATTGCAGAGTGCATTGGCGAGTGGATCTTTACAGTGCAATCTTTATCATCTTTATAGCCTTCTTTGGCTATAGCGGGCCGGCAGATAGCTTTCATTTGGCTTCCACAGTATAGTTTTATTGTGTGTTTGATTCACTATTTAAAACTAAGAGCATTTTCTTTAAAATCTGTGTGTCCGGCTGCCTTGGAAGGATTGGAAGATGCGGCCACACCATACCTGCATTTACTCACAGCTGCAACAGCACAAGCTGAGTAAAAACTGTGCTCACCTGCGTCGGTGAGCTGCCTGGCATCTGACATGGTGACTGCTAGTGGGTCACCTCAAACGCTGCTCTGAGAGTGCTGCCAACCTCTAAAGGCTCTTTTCCTGTGCTCCGCTTTGGTCCAATCTCTCAGGCCAACAGCCCCAACAACCTGGTTTGTCCCCTGCTCCTTCCCTTTTGAAAGCCAGGAGAGCCGGAATCCACACTTTCTGTTCTTCCATTCAGACTGTAAAATTTTGATTTGCTATTTAAAATGGTTTCTGACTGAAAGGCAAACACTACATGGTCTCCCTCACGTGTGGAATCTAATGAACAAAATAAGCTGACGAACAAAGAGGAAGCCGAGATGTGGACACATGGAATGGACTGACAGCTGTCAGACGGGAAGGGGTGGGGGGACCGGATGGAGGCGGGTGAAGGGATTAGCCAGCAAACACACATGCATGTCCCACAGACCCAGACAGGAGTGTGGTGATGGCCGGAGGGAAGTTACGGCGAGCTGGTATGTGGTGTGGGCTAGGTGGAGTCAGGCAAAGGGGAAGAATGGGGCCAGCTGTCGTGTCAACAATGAAAATAAAGGGAAAAAAGGGCCCTGGCTGGTGTATCTCAGTGGATTGAGCGCGGGCCTGCGAACCAGAGGATCTCGGTTCGATTCCCAGTCAGGGCACATGCCTGGGTTGCAGGCCAGTTCCCTGTAGGCCAACTCCCAGCAGGGGACGCACGAAAGGCAACCATACATTGATGTTTCTCTCCCTCTCCCCTTCCCCTCTAAAGATAAATAAATAAATAAAATCTTTTTTAAAAAAAAGGGAAAAAAGGCTATTAGGCCACAAAGAATTGTCTCTGATCAATCGCAACACTGTTCATTACTCTGGTTTTCTTTCCAGAAGTTAATGTATCCTCTAGGCGCTTCTCAGGCGCTTGCCACACTCACCAAACTACTGTGTCAGCTCCCCCAGGAAGGGAGTCTTGCCTGCTGCTTCTGCCAGCAGTTCTGGGCCCCCAACAGGGGCTGAGACGGCAGTTGTTGCATGAAATGACTAGGCTGCAACCTAATCAATGTATACAGGGAAGAGTGGGCCTGAACGTATTCCTTTTTGGAATGGCCTACGAGTAGCGTTTGAAACTGATAATTTTTCCGAAATCAATGATATTAAAAAACAGAATGTAAGAAATTGAAACTAAGCCTGCTCTTTTAAAGTTTCTGTCTAAAGTAATATCATAAAGCCTCTGTATTAAACTATACTATTTCATTTTATCCCACAAATATATTTGATTTTATGACCAATAAAAACCAAAAATTTCACTCACTTTGCTCTTACTTCTTATGAGATTATTAAAACTCAGAGATCCAATTTCCCATTGCTTTAAGAAGGCTGATTATTTATTTAAGTAGTAAAGGCCTGAACTGAGGAAATGAAGCATTCTCTGACTTTGTATGTATCTATTATAAACATAAGGGGACAGATGAGAAGCCTGAATTGTAAGAAAAAATTCTATGAGAGCACATACAAAAATCCATGTAAACTGTTTTGTAAACAGCAGTGAGTTTTAAATCACTTATTTAGTCATATACCTTAAGAAAAAGAATAATATTTAAAGAGAGAGGTCCAAAAACCAGTATTTTCTCAATCAAAAAACTCTTTTCAGAAAATAATTACCTAGAGGATTTTTTAAAACATTCAAAGTCAAAAATAATTAGTAAGATATCCACTCACAGTAGGGATTAGCAAACAATCTGTGTTTTCCTAAATCAGCTCCTCTTGCTGTGTTGTCAGGACCATGAGGCATGACAAATTTTAAATGGGCTTACTGCCGAGAGCCCATCCGTAAGGTACGACCATTTCTCTCTCTCTCTCTCTCACACACACACACACACACACGCACACACACACAATTTCGAAGTAGTGAGTAGAGCAGCCAACCCGCTTGGCTTGGCTGCTTCCATTATACAGTCAGCAAGTAAAGATGAAAATAAGTAACATTATACCTAAATCTTTTAGGAAAGGTTCCTATGTCAATATGCTATAGGAAATATTGGATTGCATTCTTTATAAACTTATACATAATATGGCTTGGAAGATACTGATTCATAATCAAATAAGAAACACAGTCAGATTGAATATTTGGGGGCAGTAAAGAAGAATTTTGGAGACTAGTATTTATGTAAGGACACTAGTTTCCTATTAGATTAAATCCTAGGATGTCATTTAGTGAATACAAGTCAAAGAAAATGAGAAACATCACTAAACAGAGAAAATTAATGATCAACAAATATAAGATCGCAGCTCTTACCTTTCCAAGGAAGACTACATTGTTCATTACCCAGCACAAAACTTAACTGATACCAGAACATTTGCACAGCATCATATCGTATCACATAACACCTGAAAGGGGTTGGAAAGTGTCTAAGACCGGTCCTTCTAGAAATACCCCACACTAGAGAAGCCCCATGCAGTGATGCCCAAGTTCACTCAAGTTGTCAGGGACAAAGAAAGTACTAAAGCATGGGCTTCCTGGTTTAGAAAAAAATGTCTTAAATTAGCAGAGCTAATTATTTGCCCCAATAAAATCTGGTGTGTTGGTTTGTGGGTTTCTTGCTGAAATAGAAGGCTAAGCCAAATATTCTCTCTGTTCTAAGAACGTTTGAGAGAGACTTAAAAGGCTCTTTGGTCAGAAATACGAAAACACTGTTCTCACCAAGAGTAGAGATATTGAGCAATGGATGATATTAATCTGCTCAATAGCGGATTAAGAAAGTGGTGTTGAGAGACGCTCACTTTCAACCTTATCAGTATCTATGCCCAAAGTGAGGTCCTAAGAGACAACAGACTTTGGTTGACTTCCAC
The DNA here is from genome assembly GCF_014824575.4 of Sturnira hondurensis. Lineage (NCBI taxonomy): Eukaryota > Metazoa > Chordata > Mammalia > Chiroptera > Phyllostomidae > Sturnira > Sturnira hondurensis. The sequence continues at coordinate 11,699,496 of NW_028082350.1, read as the reverse complement.
AGCTAATTGGTGGCAGAAAGGAAACTAAAACCCAGTATATGCATCTGGTCTTGGATTCTTTCCTCTGCGCCTTGTCCTTGAGTCGTGTCTTCAGAGTGAGGTTTCATTGAAACATGGAAAAGGAATTTTTCACTAAATAAGATAATCTAAATACACATGCAAACACCATACTATGCAATTTGATATAGATTCTTTAAAACGATTCAGTGCAGTTGAACAATGAGTCTATTATTGCTTTTTGCAAGTGGAATGATAGACAGCTATTACCTTAGCGTCTCAGTCACATGTCTTTAATGCACTGGTTCATTGTGGGCAAACAGAGACCCAGGAAGCACCAGTAACTGACAGACGTTAGAATCAAAGGTTGTGCCCAGCACTGGCTGAACTTATGCACTAAAAGGTTATTGATGCAGCCCATTTGGAACTAATGGGATATAAGGTGGGGCAAGTGATTGGTAAATAACAATGTCTGCAATTAAATACTTTAGAAAAAATACAAATGAATTATTTTAAAGTGAGTAGAAGTAACCACTTAAATACTACCTAATATAAATACTGTGGGACTTACTTTTTTCTGTAGGGTTTATTTTAATAACTGAATAACTCATTTGTAATTAGAAGACAAATTATTTACATGCAAATGGCATCAGAAATCTTTCAAAAATACTTGAGCCCATTAAAACTCTGCTGTTGAATGTTATTTATTCCAAACTTCACATGGAAAACTGCAGAGTGGAGAGGTAAAATTCAGTCTAGTTCTGGTTAAATTATCCAAAAGCATCACAGTCATGGTGCTCTTCCTCCTGTAAGAAGTCATAACGGTAGTACTAACACTTCATTTCATTTCTATTCCTCATAGGAGTCCATTCCTGTTTTCTAATTGGCTCCTTAGCACAGCTCTGTGCACTGAGGGCGCTGAGAGGTGAGGGGACTTGCCCGAGACCGAGCAGCATCGTGTTCTCCAGCCTGGACTGGAGTCCAGTCCTCTGACCCCTGCTAAGCTCGCTTTTGCTCCTCCACATGCTCTCTACGGTGGAGCACATTGCTCTGGGACAGGCCAGAGAGGCACTAACGTTATTTTTTGCTCCCAGGATACATAATTCTATGGCTTTATGTAGGCTATGGCCCTAAGAGAAAGGTCCACATTATACATGTGTGCAACATGGACTTATGGATTTCAGAAATTCTGGATTTCCCTTCAGGGAATTGTTTTTCATGTATCCTGGGCCAGTACCCGTGTTCCGTACCCTAAATCCTTGTTGATATACGGCTGGCACACATACTCACACTGCCTTTGGTCTCTGCTTCCTACAGCTCTTTTCCCTAAACACTAGGTTTAGTTCACGGTGCATTGGTCAAACCACTACTACAGCACTGACCATAATCTGCAGTCATTTTTTTATTAACTGCCTCATCTATTAGATTGCACATTCCTCGTGGCCAGGGACACTGTGTTAGTTCTTATTAGATTTCAGCTATTCTTTGGTCGCTTGCCCTTTACACTTTTACCCGTAAGATAAAATATGCTTCCAGTGTCTTGCACACCATTGGGCATAGAGTAGGTGTTGTAGAAACGCTTACTGACTAAACCAAAGTGGGAGCGGCTAATGGGGAGGCAGGATCTAATGGGTAATTAGATTTGCGTATGTTGAAAACTTCTAACAACGTGTTGACCCAACTCCCTGACCTTTCATTTAGGCTTCAAACTTGAGTGCATAAATCTTTGTTCATCTCTTTAATATGTTATATGTTTAGATTTCAGCCTTGCATTAATAAGGGATATTAATTTCACCAGCACTTTTGATGGAAGCTATAATTTATATCACTGGAAAACCTTTCTGTGGCTATTATTCAAAAGTGTAATACAAATGGCATTAAACATTAACTAGGCAAAGAGGTATGGGTAAAGAAACTGTACTGTGTAAAAACTTAAGGTCGAAATTAAGGCTAAAACATTTCATAATTAAAAAATGATGAAATGAACAAGTGTCAGAGGTCATGCACTAATTAGAAAGGATGAAAACCAAACCAGAAACACATTTATTGCTTAAAAAATGTTATCTTCAGGCCTTGGTTGGGTAGCTCATTTGGTTAGAGTGTTGTCCTGATACACCAAAGTTGCCGGTTCAATCCCTGCTCAGGGTACATTTAAGTATCAATCAATGAATGGATAAATAAGCCCTCTCTCTCCCTCTTTCTCTCTCTAAAGCCAATAAAAATTATTTTGACTCCCCAAAGCATCTATAATGATTAATTAGTTACAATAAAAACACTGTAAGTATTGACACTGTATAGTTTTATAAAATGAAGGACAAAATAATAATGCTTCTATCTCAGACAATCCCTTCAAGTTAACGATCTTGTTGAAAAAGGACCCTGTGAAGTTTTAGATGGGCAGACGTTAATGACCACCCAGAAATGGTATTGTTTGTGTTGATACGTCAATCTCCTCTCTTTAAACACTCCCTTTCTCTGAGACTAACATCACACAGGGATGGTGTTCAGTGGTTGATCCAGCCCTAAGATGTAACCTTGTCATGCCACAGACTTGCTCAGAGACCCTGAGCAAGGTTTACATTTCTCTGGGCCTAAAATTCCCTGTTTAAGTAAAAAGGCTAGAATAATTTACCTTTATTTCCTTTTGATTTGAATATGCAACCATTTCTATTTCTAGGGTTTCTTTGATTAGTTTGCCCTGCTCTTGCTCCTCATCCAGAGGACACTGTTGGTGGTCTGATGAAAACATTTGTGATTTTTAGCATATTTGATAGCTGCAAAGTCAGTTTGTTTAAAAATCATATTCATTGTGATGCTTCTAATCTCAAGTAACTGTATGCAAAAGCATTATTTCATAGAATAGAACATTCAGAGTGTAGTTGGGCTCAGCACTGGGTAAAATACACCAAGGACCCAGGTTCCTTCCATCTCTCTGCTCTGCCATTCTGGCTGTCAGTCTCCTGTTCTGAGTCCCAGCAAGATGGCTATTCTAGGTCAAGGGTACACTAGAGAATATGAAGGAAGACCAGACTCATTCAATCAAATCCCCTGGAAAGATACTGCCATTTTCCTCCAAGTTAACAGCCAATAGCTCAGCAGAACATAGTCTCCTTTCTGTCACATTATCAAGATAGTTTGGCAAGTCGCTATTGAATGCCTGGTAGAAGTCCAATAGGAAGCTGGGAACTGTTAGTGAGACAATGGAAAGAAGTACCAGGGGGAATCCATACAGTCTTTCACAGCAGGGTCATGACTAACTCAGAAAATGCAGTATATACTGGCTTTCGAACCTTGAAGCAGGGCAGACATAGGCCTTCTGTGAGGCTAACCCAGCCCTACTGAACTTCCATGTATGGTTGGACAGTGTTACCTCATCCTTACTTCTACAATAGAACACATTCCCTATTTCTAAAGTTCACACTTACAGATGATTTTTTAAACACATTTATTATCATAGGCTACACTGACCTTGTCCTTGAGGTGACTAAAGCTTAGCAATGCAGACTGATGCATTTCAAATTGCAGTGAACTGCAACCTATAATCACATGAGATAGATAGACAATTTTCAACAAGATAAACATAGTAACACCAAAACATAATCATAGCTGCTATAGATGAAAATATATGGCATATGGTTTCTATAATCCATTGCCAAATCCGCTGTGTTTCAGATATGGCCTGTTTTTGAGATGGTAAATATTGTATTATACTCTAAAAATGAAGTATGCAATGAACTGATTGTAACAGCCGGGCACTTGAATACAAACACTCACAAAATCAAATTGTAGTATTTGTTTTTAAAAAACAAGGTAGTATGAATACATCACAGCACATCTAACAAGGTCTGTATCTTGCATTTCCAGCGATGTGCTAGTAACACTCACACACATGCCTTTAGGGGCATTTGAGTGACAATGTGTCTGGGCTGCTGACCTGGTAGCCGAACTCCTCCTGGATCACAGGGTATGCACATTGTTAATTTTCATAGATGTTGCCAAATTACCTCCCAGAATGGTTGTACTATATCCCACCAGCTGTATATGAGAGTTTTTGTTTCATTACATTTGTACAAACACACCATATGATAAGACATTTTCAGTTTTACCAATCTGGTGGGCGAGCAATGGCATTTCATTTTTGTCTTTATTTGTATTTCCCAGATTCTCAATGACATTAAACTTAAATATTTTCTTGTATGTTCATTAACCATGATAAGCCTTCCTGAAAAATGTCTATTTGTTTGTTTGCTCATTTTTTGATCAGGATATTTTAAGTTTTCTCTTGACTTTATGTTTTTCACACATATATCCGGTTTTGTGGGTTAATACCTCTTTTATCCTTTTACTCTCATTTTCTTTTTTTCAGTTTTGTTGAGGTATGATTAACAAATAAAATCATGTGTATATTTAAGCTGTGCAACATGATTTTTAAAGGGGTACAATGTGATGATTTAATATATTTACACATTGTGAAATGATATTCATAATTAAGTTAATTCACATATTCATCACCTCACATTGCCTTACAGGGCAATGCAGACATATCTTCGATGTACTGATTTCATTTTCTTTGACTTATGCCTAAAAGTAGGATTCCTGAGTCACATGATAGCTTGATTTTTAATACTTTAACCTCCTTACTGTTTTCCATAATGGCTATCCAATCTATACTCCTACCAACAGTGCACAAAGATTTCTTTTTCTCCAAATCACTGGTTATCACTTGTCTTTTTGATAATAGCCACCCTAACAAGTACGATATCACTATATCTGTTGTGATATTGTGGTTTTGTTTTGTGTTCTACTGATGATTAGTGATGTTGAGCGCCGTTTCATTTACCTGTTGGCCCTCTGTATGTCTCTTTTGAAAAAATGTTCAGGTCCTTTGTCTATTTTTTGGTCAGCTTCCTTGTTTTCTGGCTATTGAGCTGTAAAATTTCCTTAGGTATTTTGGAAACTACCCCTTATCAGATACTTGGTTTGTAAATATCCTCCCTCACTCTCTGGGTTGCCCTCCCACTCTGCCGATTGCCTCCTGTGCTGTGCAGAAGCTGCCTCGTTTGATGAAGTCTCACCTGTTTATTTTTGCTTTTGTGGCCTATGCTTTTGTTGTCACATCCAAAACAAACAAAAGGACAAACAAACAAACAAACATTGCCAATGTCAAGAAGTCTTTCTTCTCTGTTTTCTTCTGGGAGTTTTATAGTTTCCGGTCTTAATCTAAATCTATAATCCATTCTGAGTTAATTTTTGTATACAGTTTAAGATAAGGGTTCAGTTTCATTCTTTTGCATGTGGCTTTCCAGTTTTCTGAACTCCATTATGAAGAGATGATTCTTCCTCCATTGTGTATCTTTCTTTCTTTCTATTGTGTATCTCTTCTCTCTCTATTGCGCTCCATTAACAAAAACCAGTTGGCCGTATATGGTTGAGTTTATTTCTGGGCCCTCTATTCTCTTTCATTGGTCTATATATCTACTTTTTTATATCAGGGCCATACCATTTTAATTACTATAGCATTGTAATCAAGAAATCAGAGGCCTAGAAATCAGAAATGAAGACACCATCAAATTGACACTATCAATTTTACACATGCAAAACCCTAAAGAATTCACTAAAAAAAACCAGTTAGACCTAATAAACACATTCAATAAAGTCGAAGATACAAAATCAATATACAAAAATCAACTATATTTCTATATATTATCAATGAACTATCTGAAAAAGAAATTAAGAAAACCATTCTAATTCTGATAGCAACAAAAAGAATTCAATATTTAGTAATACATTTATTCAAGAAGGCAAAAGAGCTATACAGTGACAATTATGAGACATTGATGAAAGAAACTGAAGAAGACAAAACTAAATAGAAAGATATCCCATGATTGTGGACTGTAAAACTTGGTGTTATTAAAACGTCCATACTACCCAACGCCATCTACAGATTCAATACGATCACTATTAAATTTACAATAGCTTTTTTCAAAGAAATAGAAAAACCAATCCCACATCACTAACCCTGAATAAACAAAGCATCCTGAAAATGAAACAAGCCTGGAGGCATCACATGTCCTGATTTCCTTTATTGTCACTTTACAAGGGTTTGGAAAGGGAGAGAATACAAACGCACGTGGCCAACCGACTACATCAACAAGAGGTCCTGAGCTCTCCATGCTTACGGCCCTCTTCACCATTGCACGTGCTGGTTCAGGTACTACACACATGCAGCTGGGGTGTCACCACGGCCTCTGACCTGTGCCTCTTAGCTTATCACCCACTAGAACACTTCTAATTTCTTTTCACCCAAGAGTCAAGCAGAGAGAAAGCTTTTATTCTAGAAATGCACACGGAAATGGCTATTTTCCCATGGGTTTAATAAGATATTTAGTGACTCTGAGTCCCTTACATAATTTGGGTTTTTGGTTTTTGTTTGTTCTATCCTTGATAAGTTTGAACATTATGCCAGAGGTCCACTGGCTACTTACTTAGGTTCCTGAGGAATAGCTTGCTTATTTTAAAACTAGAGAGAGAGATGCGGGAAGATTCAGTATAAGGAGAGAGTCTGTCATTTCTGTAAATTTAATTAAGATTTAATGTAATCATTGAATCATTTAAATGATTTAGATTTGCCCAAATCATTTCATTGAGAAAGCATCCCCCACATTAATTTGCATGACCTTGTGCTGCCTTCTTTTTTTGTTTTCGTGTGCGGATTGCTCTGGTTTTCAAAAGTCACTCCAGGTCAAAGAGGAAATTTCTTCTGCTTTTGTGACTAAATGATGCTTAAGCAGTATACCAATGAGAAATTCATTACACAAGGTGCTAAGGCAAAGGACCCAATGATCTGTGAAGGAAATAGAACTTCATCGTTGGTATTTAAAAGTACTTTCCAAGACAGATTATAGCAGTTCACCACAAAGGGAAAAAAATAGTCTCTAGCCATTTTTTAAGACAAAAGAGAAGCAAGTCTGCAGTACCTTCACTTAAAAACACAAACGGCGCGCAGTCTGAATTATTCCCAGAGTCCCTGAATAGGTAGAAGAAAAGTTCTCCAAAATGCACCCCGCAGAAGGACCGGAGGTTTGGCACTAAATTGCCCAATTACTCACGCTCCATAGAAACTTTCGAAATGCAGTTTACACCCCTTGCTGAACTTGTTAGTTCATTTTCAACTGCAAGGAACAAGTGAGTAGTCTCTTTTTCCAATTTTTGGGCAGTGAAAAACAAGCCAGGTCATGAACTAGATAGATATCATCATTTATGTCTGAAGAAGCTATAGCCAATTATGTTACCCTATTTTGCCACGTATAATGAATACTTTTGACCCAAATTTTTAAGGGAAAAATAAGGATGCACATTATACTTGGGTAGTACCTGAAGGACCTTGTATCGGTTCTTGTGTTTTATAATGATTTGTTACATTTGTTACAAAGTTTCTTGTACCATAATATGTTCAAAAGTAAATGCTAAAATTCCTTTATAATACAGAACATGTCTAAATATAAATGAATAAAAAATTGAATTAAAAAATTAAAACAAAATACTTTTTTCCTGAAAGTTTGGGCCAGAAAAGTGGGTTTGCATTATACATGGCAAAATATGAGACTTCCTGAATTATCTGCAGAGCAACAGATGCAAGAGAAAAGCAAGATGGTGTGTGCATACAGGCTGGTCATGCTGATAAGGCCCTGACTCAGGCTTGGGACCCCAACAGTGGGCGGGGCTTGGGACCCCAGCAGTGGGCGGGGCCTGGGTGGGGAGGTGCTACTGGAGGGAGGTGCTACCGGAGAGCAGTTCTCTTCCAAAAGCCCCTGGACCCAGAAGGAGGCTGTGTCCTAAAGGAAGGTGCTGAATGTTGGCCTCGGGAATGCATCCTCAAAATATGGCCATTAGTAAGGCACTTAATCTTTTTTTAAGTGTGATTATATATACTTCCTAAGGACTCCATGAAGTTTAAGAGATACAATCCTTGAACATAGAAAGCACGAAGTGTTGCACTCAATAGGTGCACAATTAAGTTGCTTGAAATCCCTGCTTTCATTCCACACGAGGGATCCCAATCCATCCTTTAACTCGGTGTTGGTACCCCGCTGGGCCACTACACTAAAGAACAGGGCACACTTTCAAAACCTTGGAGCAGCTCCAACGAAGGCCCTGCCTCGGTGGGAAGACCACAGCCCCCACCCCCCACCCCGACCATGCCCTCACTGGAGCTTCTGCCAGTAAAGTCTGTGGCTTGCGACCGGCCCTCCCCTCCCTTGCTGACACACTTCAGATTCTTCGCAAATGCAACGAGAAGTGTTTTGTCCCGTAGCTACAAGCGCTCTTCGAGGACAAAAGTAAATATCTGAAGGTGGGACTGCTCTCTAAATAAATTTTTTTAGGCTAATGAGCGTTCATTCTAAAGAAGCAGGGATCAAAATAATAACTTGCAAGCTACACAAATGCTGTTGCTCTGGGGGTTGATTTCTTTTCCATCTTTTCTTGTAAAAAATCTTTTCAGGGTTTTTGTTTCACTCCTTATAACATACACAAGTGCGATAAGTTCGCCCGTTGCATCAGGAATGGGGTCTCCGACAGTGTGGCAGAAACAGCTCGAGCCTTGCCAAGCCACTGCCACACCGATGCCATGGGATCCTTTTCATTAAAATCTCTATGCAAGATGACTGGGAGTTTGAGTTATTCAAAAAAGTTAAACCAGGATCGAGAGAAAATATTTTATTGTTTGAATTGCTAACCAGCTTCCCTTGAAGAGGCTCTTTTTCTGTTTTTAAAAAAGAAATTGTGTGGGAAATAAGACTAAGATTACTGATTTAACAAGGATATCTGATGTTCAGTATCTATTTTTATTTTCTTTAAAGATTTTATTAATTTTTACCAGAGAGAGGGGAAAGGGAGGAGAAAGAGAGGGAGAGAAACATCAATGTGTGATTGCCTCTCACACACTCCCCACTGAGGACCTGGCCCACAATCCAGGCATGTGCCCTGACTGGGAATCGAACCAGTGACCCTTTGGTTTTCAGGTTGGCATTCAATCCACTGAGCCACACCAGCCAGGGCAGCATCTTATTTTTAAAGAGCTACCATTTATTGAGCTAAGGGCTTGCTGCTAAGGGTTAACGTAATACGAAGAATCTCATTTAATTCTCACAAGGTAATATTCTCAGAGGTGATGAAGTAACATGTCCAACATATGGCCACTAAAAAGCGCAGTGCACGTCTTCGGAGCCAAGCAAGTACACCCAGAGGCCCACACTCCAACCCTTCTACGAGAATAATGTATCTGTCCTCCATTGCTCAGTTACAGAAGTTTTAGGCTTGTTTCCAACCATAAGCCTGTGGAGGGCCTGGGCAGAAACTTGCAGAGATCTCAACTCAGCAATGTGCACAAAGGAATCTTGAATACACTGCTTTTTGATTAGGATGATAATAATTAAAAATAAAATTGTATGAATGATCACAGGGCATACTGATTAGACCAATTTAATAAAACTTCCATCACCACTCCACTGAAGATACATTTTAGCATCCTGATGATTTAATAGAGGATTGCCATATTGCAATTCCCAGCTGCATAAAACCTATTCTCCAGCATGATCATTATAATCTCGTGCTTTATTAAACATCTGAAAGAAATGGCATAATGGTCCTTCAAGGACAGCTCCATTAGGAAAAAAAATAGAATAAGCCAGAGCATAATGTGTTTAAAATGCTTTTTTAAAATAGTGTTGTCATTAAAGTGATCAGCACCTGGGTTATTCTCAGTGAAACAGACTGAGGCCTGCTGATTAAAGAAATAGCTACACCCTCTTCTCCTGGCCCACTAAATGAACCAAAGATACAATCTACACAAGTCTTCCTGTGGCCTAGTTTTCATTAGGATGGAAATTTTCAAAAGCCAGTTAGATAACCAGCGCAATGGAGTAGGCTAGGAAACAGAGGAATGAAGTGATACACAGCTTTATTGACTAATATACTTTAATTGACTATATATATTCTCACTCACAAATTGGTCGAAATGGCCCCCTAATTCAGTTTAACACTAATAGAGCTGCTTTCTAAAGTTAGAACACAACTTATATGAAGCACAAGCCCACCATACTAAATCTTGGCTTGGTCAAAATTACATCACACATCCAGAATGAATCTTGGCCGACAGTCAATTGATATTCCCCAATCCAATGTAAAGTTCATCATCCAACATCACAGGTAAGACTCTCAAAATGGGAAACATATCTGAAAAAGACAAAAGTCTGAAATACGAATAATAACATCAATAAAACACACATTTCTCTGGCGACATAAAATTTGTAAATAACCCCTGTATCTGTTTCCATTTTAAAAATCCTCACGTCAACACTGTTACGACTCCCATGTTTAAGATGAGGACACAGGATCAGAAGCATGCCGTGACTCGCCTGAGGAGAGCACGCCGAAATGGTGAAATGGTGATTCCCAGCCGGAGCTGCAAACTGGCCCTGGGCTTTTCACACTTCTGTTCTCTGTTTTAAGCTCCAAGTTTCTCCTTACCTGGCGCTGGCCACAGCACCCAGATCCTCCGGCACATTATTGCACGCTTTGTAAATGAGTCTGGAAGTGGTTTGTGAAAAATGAACCCCCCGTGCTCAGCAAGCAGGGATAACCATTATCTACCTGCTGTGAGACTTCAGGCAAGTTAGTAAATCTCTTTGAAACTTAACTTTCTCTTCTTAATATCAAAATAGGTACGGACTTCCTTGCCTTCGAGAGAAATCCATGAAACAGCACGTCCGAGAGACTCTCAAGAACTGGGCAAGTGGCGAGTTCCCCAAACTGCCCTGTTTAATAGGCATGTCGGTTTGTGCTCGGTCAGAGCAGACAGGATGACTACAGCGGCCAGGGAGGGTTTTTCTTTTCCTTTCGAAGGTGGGATTGTTGGAGGTAAAATAGGTGGAACGTGGACTCGATGGCAGGTTCATTTGTAAAATAAGAGACAAAAGGGCCTTGGGAGGCAACAGAGGTAGCACGAGAGCGGAAAGGTCAAGGCTGAGGGAGGTCGAGGAGAAGAATTGAAAGAAAAATGGTACCTACCACATATGTGTTTATCAGCTTAGGGAGGACCGTTGAATGGCCCAAAGCAGGTAGAGCATTTATAAACTTATTAACTCTTCCTGATCACCCTATGAGGGAGCCAGCACGATTAGTGTCCCATTTTACAGAAGAGGACATTGAGAGACAGATGGGTTAACTATCTAACACCAGATCACACAGCCAGTAGGGGACAGAACTGAGAATCAAACCCTAGCTATCAGACTCAAGAGTCTGTGGTCTTATTCCTGCACTATTCTGCTCCTGGTCTGAGCTGGCCGTCAAAGGCAGCAGAGCGAGCGGGAAAGTGGGCACTGAAACACTCCATTACTCAACTAGGGGATACTTGTCTTCGAGACAAAGACCACCTGAGTGTGCTCAGGTTTACACATTCCCACCCCGGTGCAGCAGGTCATGAAAAGCTTAGGACCGTGTGAGTATAACGCAGACAATGCTCTTTGCTCCCTCACTGAGACTGTGGAGAGATCACCCAGGGTGTGTGGCTGTGGCTGACAGACACCAACTTTTCCCAGAACACCAGCTCTAATGTTGGGTTTGTGGGGCTAGTCCTTCTGCTGAAAGCTCAGGGAGGTCTGTCCGGGAGAGCTGGCCGCGGGCATGGCCAGGCTTCCGTCTCAGTGTGGCATCACTCAGGGGTTTTCTTAGGCTGTTCTTTGCCCTCCTTCCTCAGAAGCACTGTCATTTCAATTTCGGCTTATCCTTCAGTAGCTGCATAGAAAGCTCTGCAGACGGACGCTCTGCGGAAGGAGCTGGTTCAGACTGGGTTGAACCATTCTTAGCTGCATGCCCTTTAACCTTCTTGACATTGAACTTCCTTGAGTATATCTCCACGTATAAAAATCGGCATAACAATATCCATCTCCCAGGAAAGATGCGAAGGTGCCATGGGATTACACCCATGAAAATATCTGGTAGTCTATAAACATTTGTCGAAGCGGGACGTCAGGAGCTAACATTACTCATGAACAGCTGGACTGCCTGTTCCGAGACACTCGCTGCTGGCGAATCTATCTCAACTTTAAAGATGACCTATAAATCACCTGAATTAAGTAGTTAAAAAAATTGGATGTGACATCAGATAGAGGACCATCTCTTTTCAGCAGCCCCAACAATGGCACTTTGCTGTAGCCGCGGCTGCTGACAAAAACGAATGCAGCCAAAATATCCTGACCATTATTATATATCATTAATGTCACTTTTAGCATTGGGAAACTGCTTTTCTGTCATTTTTATGACTAATGACTCACCCGCGCCTGGGACACAGTTACTATTGCTCGTTTTTCTCATAGAAGCGAGTGATTCGGAATACACAAAAGCATTGGGATCAGAATGAGAATAAAGCCACCTTACCTGTGTTGTCCAAGCAAGCCTCAATAACCAGGATGAAAATAAGTCCATATCTCCCAAACAAATAATTTTATCAATTATCCCACACGTACACCCAAGCTGGTATTATTTTTATCAGCCAATGGTAATTCCAATTGACAAATTTAGAGATAATGAGTTCGGGGCAAATCTGACAGTGAGTGGGGAAATTGCAATATCCATTTGTAGGTTTGGATACCAAGAACAGAGGTAAAATCTAAACAAAATATTGCTTATGGTAGAAAGGATAAAAGCGTTAGGTTAAAGCTAAAAAAGAAGCAGGGACCATAACTCAAATGACCTAGTTACACACCTAGTTAGTCCAAACACTAACATTAAAACCAAAATCTCTTTCTTCCAAGTCCACCACTGCTGTATGTAAAGCATTATAAATAGGGAGGCATGAAAACCTAGGCAGTCTTAGTACTTTATGAACAACCAGGCCCCTCCTACCCTAAGACCAGATAAAGCCTCGATGTACCTCTCTCTACATTCAGCGGTAGCCCAGCAAGAGCACGTGGTCAGTAGCTGGGTGATCAAACACTCATTGTCATTGTACGGAATGGTTTGTGTACAAGGGCACTGAGCCCGAAGCACTGAGCCCCCTCGGCCTTCAGACCTTACGGAAGTTTCTGCGTCTCCCTCAGTTCGTGTGCACAAACCAAGCTGCGATGACCCGCGGTGGTGCCTTAAGGTGGCTGAAATTCTGAGCAAGTAAATTATTTGAAGCTATTTTCTTGCTGAAATACCTAGAGTTGGTTGTCTCCGTCTGGCGTTCATTGTCACTGACGTCTGTCTGCAAAGATTTTCAGACAAGAATGTGTTGCATCTTCGCTCTGGTTCACTGCACTCTAGTCCACTTGGGACTTTTTAAAAAAAAAAAATTTAAGAACCATCTGTTTAAAATGACTTAATTGCTCTTGGTGTATTTTTGACTTACATACAAATTACAGATCATAAATTTTCTAATAACAAACTCATTCACAGAGCTTTTGACAGACTTTAACACGAGACTCTCGATATAGAAGTGGCGTTCACATATGTCCCCAAGTAATTCACGCACAGTGGAAGCCACGTTTGCCAATGCCAAGGTCACCGGTAGACAAGCTCTGATTACACAGAATACAATGCAACTGTAGAGTTTCTGTGAGGCCTAGTGAACTCTGCAGCAGGGCTGCAATTTTCCTCTCATTATAAATCTCCATCTTATTTCAGTCTTTTTTTTGAAATCATATTTGATTTAAATTGTAAAGCATAGAGTTTCTGAAACGTTCTCAGTCCATTACTATTCCTTTATCAGGAACTATCTGACTACTGGCTGTGTTTCCACTGATGTTCAAAAGACCAGGAGAATGAGTGTGATACTATTTATTTACAAATATTCACACAACCTCTCACTTCATTCCACAGAACATATCTCACTTTTCAACAACCATGGTCCCTGAAGTCCCACAACACCTTTTCCTAGCTCCTGGCAAGAAGTAGCTAAAGAGGCGGGGGGTTGGGGGGGGGGCTATGATGCTGCATTCTGTGCTGGGGGGAGGGCATGGGTAACTAACAAAAACGGGGGCTTCTAAGCCTCGAAGCTGATGAGAATGGGCTTTGCTGGGGACTCCCTCCTTGACCTCAAGCCCACAGGTAAGAAGACTGGGCCCAGACTCTTCCCCAGAGAACCCAAATAAAAATACATTTGCGCAGTGAGCACTGGTTTTATTATAGCAGACAGAGAACTTGTCAGCGACTTTTTTTTTAGCTATTTACATTCTGAAAATGAATATTAATGGATGTATGTACTTGTTTGGCTATTATATTCTTATTCATCTTGCTTACTGACTTTATTGTTCATATATATGTTCCATTATAGTTAATTTACCCAGGCACGTTTAAGTCACATGCATATGTATTTTCTTTAATGGAGAGTGAAATATAATACTTTCCCCATGAAATTCTGATCTCTTGGCTTGGTAACACACTTTCCTGGTCTTTATCTACTTAGAATGAGCCCTTCTCTGTTGCTTTCTATTGCTCCTCATTTTTCTTTTGTCCCTTAAATGAGTATGAACTCCAAGGTCCTGACCTCTCTCCTGTGTTAATCCCTAATATATCCCCTGAGCTACAGCAGCACCACATTCCAATTACCTGCACATGTTCACATCTATTTCCAGCTAACTGTTTAATCAACCTCTTTGTATTTCGGTCTTTGCCGTTCATTACCTAGCCCAGTCAAGTGCACGGACACATGCCTGTGCATACACACCCCGCACTGACTCCGCCTTCTAACTTCCCCAGTGCTCTTTATTGTGCCGATAGTCTTTGAGTCAATCAGATTCAAACCTGTAGCTGTTTTTTATTCTTTTCATCCCTTCACCGAAGCGTTATTGTCACAGGCACCCGTGCAGTGTCACAACTGCATGTGATTTCTCGAGTGGCCTTCTTCTCTACGTCTCCATTTAATTCACTCTGCGTAAAACTAAGCACCTCTCGATCACGTCAGTCTTATGCACAAAATAATCTGATAAGACCCTGGAATGACCACGTAAGACTTCAATGGAGTTTAGTGAAATTAATCAGACACTTAAGCCTCTACCAAGGGTAGCCCTACCTGTGGAAGGCTACCTTCCTCTCTAATGCTTCATCTCCTTGCTTTCCCAAATACCAACAAGCTGAGAGCACGCTTTCCTATCTGCTCACCTGCCTTCTCCTTAGCCTTACCCCCTTCGTCTACGCCTGCTGAAATTTTACCTTCCTCCAAGGAACAGCTCGAACAAGCAATCCTCAGAGAAGCCTTCGGCGCTTCCTGCAAAACCCTTTCTCTGCTAACCTACTGAGACACTCTGGACAACTCATACCACATCGGACCCACAGCTGAGACCTGTCCCATCTGCACCTTTGTCGTACCTCACCACCAGAGTGTCCACATCTTGAGATGGAAACTGTGCCTTCTTGACCACAGTAACTCTCAGGGCACCCAGAACACAGCCTCATATGTAGTCAGTGCTCGGCAAGGACATGTGAAATTTCAAACAATAGGCATTTGAATTCCCAGAAAGAGGGAAGGGGCACCATAAACCAAGGATGAGAGAGACCCCATGGAGAAACGGCGGGAGATGAGGAAATAACCTGTGTACGTAGTTGTCACATGACCCCCTACAAACTCACTTCGAATTCAGCAAAGTGCAGTATTTTCGGTGACCCAATGTCCACACTCGAGGGAGGGCCCACTGACAGGGTCCTCCTCTGCCAACCCGTAGCTCGCTCCCGCACCTACAATCGGTCAACTCAACCCCCTGCTAGACTCCAAGGGCTTTTGCTTCAATGTCTGAACTAAATCTTTATGCCGGCCTTGACCTATTCCTTTGTTTGATGGTATTGCTATGTCTTACCTGTCCCCTGTCCCCTGAGTTTGGGATTCCACTCTGTGTTTCCCAACACCGTCCTCACACCTCCTCCAGCATAGACTTCTACACCTGAACCTCAGCCCAGGGCCCTCTACCTGTTGACGCGGCTCTTGATATCAAGCGCCTGCCTCCTGTAAAGCCACTGTCAGGCTCCAACCATGCCTTGTCCTGATGCCCTAGTGGTCCTCACTGTGGGTCTCCCTTGCGCTGGTTCTTGCTGGCCTGTCTATTGGGGCAGCCCCTCTAGATTAGCTCCCAAAGCAGGCAGCTGATTGTACATCCACAGAGGAGGTCTGGATTAGGCCTTGGACCCTTGCTCTCAGACCCTTCCTGCTCCAGTTGACCTGACTGTGACCACAGAGGTGACAAGTTGGCAGGAGGCCAGCTATAGAGAATTTCGAAACACACAGTAAAGCACCATGACCCTTCCAAGCAGTTGGGATCAGCTGCGGCCCCTCTCTGGCTGGATCTGCCCTTAGGAGACCTTGTAAGGCTGTGGTCAGAAAAATACCACAAAGGAACATACATTAGAAAAGTGGGGCATTTTTAAGAGGAAAGAGTATAAAAATATCATCATCAGCTGCTATATTTCTGTAATAGGTGCATAACTTGCATCTAAGCAATAAATACATGCACTTTGAATTGCTGCAGTGCCATTGAAATAAACCAAATTTCATTTTAATGCATGCAATAAACTTTCCCCCAGGATATCAGTTAAAATTGCTCTAACTTAAAAAAAAAAACTAACAACTGACTTGTTCTGTATTCCTATAGCTCAGAATAAATAGATCAACTAACTTTAAAGTTGGCAGGTTTACAGTTCTCACAGAGAAGAGAAATTAAAGCCAAACTGAAGATAAAATACAAGTATTTTTTATTTTTATGAAGTCTTAAAATTACAGAGCTGAACACACAAGGTCAATACAGCGCTGGCAGAAAGCTGAGGTTAGATATTTCTGACATTAGTTTTATATGGCAAACAGAGAAAGCATGATCGAGGGGGTGGAGGTGTGAGCTGCGTGGCATGAGCGTCAGGCTGTGTCCCTGGGCTCTGGGTAAAGGGTTCGTTGTGAGTAAACGTTTCCAGGCTGATCCTCAACCCAAGGTTCTGGTAAGTCCATTCCCAAAGATATGTCCAAGTAGGAATTGTGAGATACAATGTTTCTCTTAAGCATTTGCAAATCATCATTATTATTTTGTTATTATCTTGTATTTGTTTTCCTATGCATTCACATTCTCTGACCCCCTTAGCGGTAACGCTCTGAGCCAGGGCAAGACTTCTGCCTTCCTTGTTGATGGCCAGAATCCCGGGGTCCAGACTAATGCACAGGGCAATTTTTCCATGCAAATTTGTTAAATGAGTGAATACATTCTTCATTCCTAGTACAGACCCCCTCAAGGATGCTTACCAACCTTAGCTCCTATTCTGTGCTCAAAATAAAATTTTTTTGCTTGTTCACTAAATATACGAGGGCATCTGCACCCTGTAATTTAAGGTGTCACTTTCAAAGGCAACATTTTACTTTATCACTTTGAAAGCCTGTCTCTAAAGCACAAGAAAAATAGTAATCTTCCTTGTATTTGTCTCTGTGATCACTAGCAACTTATTAACATTTAATTGTCTTGAATTTGCATTTAGTTTCCAGGAAGCTTCAAAGAATTAGTACACTGAGTAAATCCTTGTAAGATATTAGTTTTTTTATCTCAAAGGATAGTTAATTTAGCTTGTTTACATGACACATTTGCACAGAGTTAAAGGTTAAACTGTAACTTGAAAGTCTAAATATAAGTGACAGTTGATATTAATAATTTTATAATTACTGAAACTATGATTAGAATTGTCTAAACATCGTGTGCTAGTAAAAGTGTCATATGATTCCAACTCGTTCTTCTGGGAGATGACCTGACTTTTGAATTTCCATTACCCCTAAAATTATCAGCTTCAAAACAGCACTTTTAAAAAGAAATTAGCATAAGCCTTTAAATGAGGTTTTCTTTCTGAGCAGCTACTTGCTCATATAAAATACAAAGTCAACAATGAAATGACTTAAATTAATCATTCCTCCATTCACTCGAACACAATTATTGTGTGTCTGGTGTGTGTTGTTTACTATGTTAAGTTCTGGGGATGCCAAAAAAATCATAAGATGCTGTCTCTGTTCTTGAGGAGTCTAATAGGAGAGTTGACTTTTATTGATTGATTTAATCAGCATTGGTATTTACATATATTGGTATATGCCCAGTCCAGAGTTCACCTGAGGCCGGAGAAGCCCGATGAGGGTAGGGGCTAGGCTGTGTTGCTCCCCACCGAGTTTTTTTGTCAGGAGCATTAAATTAATAAGCAGGTAGTAATGGGTGATGCTGGTGCTAGTGATGTAGAAAGATAAATGTGGGAACAGAGAGCGACGCACATTGTGATAAATGAGATAATAAAGAAATGCACCCTGTGCTTTATTGCCTGGGAGGACTGTCTATGTCTGCCTGCAGAAACCAGAGAAGGCCTCTCTGAGGAGGCCCTGCTGGGCCAGAGTGTTACCACGCCGGCCATGAGAGGGTATTCTGGGCGGACGAGAGAACATGCTCTGAACCCACAAACCTTTGGTGCAGCTGGTAAGGAAACAGGAAGAGTGCTGTGAGATAATCAGTATTTGTCTTAGATTTTCTAATAAATTGTTAGCCAGGCATAAGCAAAGCTGCTGCAAGTTATCTAAGTGAAAAATTATTGGGCTAGAGTGGATTTTTAAAAAGATTTTATTTATTTACTTTTAGAAAGAGAGGAAGGGAGGGAGAGAAACATCAATGTATGAGAGATAACACTGATCACTTGCTCCTCGCATGTCCCCAACTGTGCACCTGGCTGACAACTCAGGCATGTGCCCTGAGTGGGTATCGAACCAGTGACCTTTCTGTTAGCAGGCCAGCAGTCAATCCACTGAGCCATACCAACCAGAGCTGAAGTTGGTTTTTAATCATTATTTACTCAAAGGACAGAGGACCTTTCACTATATAATTTACAAAGTTTAATTATGAGTTTTCTTTTTCAAATATTCGTATTTTTTATTGCTTCCAGAAAAAACAGTTAATCAATTTCTCCATAAATCTGGAACCAAATCAGAACCACAGCTGTTGCCTGATATAATGAGGATTTACTATTCTGATCTTCTACACTCGGAAAAGGCCAGCCTCAAAGACTTCAGAAATCATGCCACCATTTCCCCCAGTCTGGTAAACTATCTCAACTGTGGACAATAAGCACAGATAAATTAATATATGCATCCAACCAACTAGTAAACAGCGGTTCTTGGAAGCTGTAGAGGCTCTTTATTTTGGGTGTACACTTACAGAAATAAGTCCTACTGAGTACCTCCGTAAAGTACAAGCCAAAAGACAAGGAACGTCTGCTCATCCTTGAGAGATGGAGAGAAAAGGGTGCTCTTCCTGTGGCTGGAACAGTGGGGCTGAGGAACGATGGAGACAAGGCACAGAGCAACTCAGACGAGGGCAACCGGATGCCAGTGTTTCTTAAACTCAGTAGAAGGACTGACTAAAGCTCTGGCATGTTCAGGTTGAGAAACTGATGCTAGAGCAATAACGGTAACTGTCTTCAAAAGTTGGTGGGAAAGTGCGACGGTTAATTTTATGTGTCAACCTGACTGGGCCATGGGGCGCCCACACAGTTGGTCGAACACTATTCTCTATGGGTGTTTTGGCATGAGGCTAATATTTAAACCAGTAGACTGAGTAAAGCAGATCGCCCTGGTCCAATCAGCTGAAGGTCTGATTGGAACAAAAGATAGACTCTCCCGAGTAAGAGAAATGCTTTGCTTGACCGACAGCTTACAGACAAAACTTCAGCTCCGCCTGGATCGGCAGCGTCCCAGCCTTTAGACTTGAACTAGGTTATCAGCTCTGCACATTTTGGATTAGCAGATTCCATAATCACATGAGCCAATTCCTGGTAACAAATCTCTTTTGATGGTTGATAGAGAAATAAGTTCCTATCAGTTCTGTTCCTCGGGGCGGGGCGGGGGAGAAACTAATAGAGAAAGTAGTAAGAAAGGGGGCAAATCATGAGAAAATACGAGAAGTTGAGAAAGTATCAGACATTTGGGGGTGACAGTAGGTGGGCCAGCTTCCATGAGTCAAGTGCCCATGGGGGTGCCATGGAGGAGGGGAGGGAACAGTCACACTGGAGCCATGGACTTGAGCACAGGCATCTCCGTCCCTGGAGGTCTTTGAGAAAGAAGGGGACATACTTAGCGTAGTGTTTTAGGAAGACCTGTCTGGATGCAGCTGTATGAGCTCCTGGAGGAGGAAGAGTCCAGGGGCCCCAGGCCTAGTCACCATGATGCAGTGTGAACCCAGTTCTGAATCAAAAGCCCTGGGGAGTATTCTGAGTTAAAAGTGAGATTGTCCTCCGTGGGGGCAGGGAGGGGGGCCACACATGAAGTAAAACAAAATCATTGAAGAAAATGTGAAAAGACTGGATTTCTTCTTCTCTAAACATTACAATTTGGCAATTGTTTCACTTCTCTGCATTTCTCCTAAATAAAGCCCCACAGTGGAATTGTCTGGATGCCCTTGGGTGCTTCTGGGACAGCTTCATCTTTCTAGCAAATCTCTAGGATAGAAAAAAAAAAAAGATTCTCAGGCCTTAAAACACCCACAGAACTCTAAGTCTTTTAAAGCCCAAAGCAAACTACAGGCCAAGCAGCACTAAGACCTAAATCTGGAACTTTCCCCATTGCAGCAGGTAAACACAATATCCCGGATATGCCGGCCAAACCCCAAACAACTCAGGCTACCAATAAAGATGAGGCAGCGCTGGCTGGTGTAGCTCAGTGGACCAAAGAAATACAGTTCTATTCCCAGTCAGGGCACATATCTGGGTTGCAGGCCAGTTCCCAGTGGGGGACACATGAGAGGCAACCATACATTGATATTTCTCTCCCTCTCTCCTTCCCTTCCCCTCTAAAGATAAATAAATAAAATCTTTAAAAAAAAAAAAAGATGAGGCAAAAACAACCAGGGTGGCAGACAAAACGTTGAGACTGTATTTAAAAGCCTAAGTTGAATTCTCTCTCCCTCTCTTTTTCTCTATAGGGTAGGCCTTTCCCTTTTTGTCAACAGGGGAAGCACCAAGGTTAATCTTAAGGAAAACAATTCCATCATGTGTGAGTTTCAAAAGCAATACTGAGAAAGTAATAACTATCAAATTAATAATACTTCTAATTTGACTCTAATAAAGACATTTACTGAGGGTAAAGCTGTGTTTCCAGTGCCTTTTAAGCGGGAAAGATATACTAGGCTTAGGGAGGGGCTGGGCACCCCCAAAAAGGAGGAAACAGATGCCATAATTGCTGATGGCTCTGCTAGTAGCTGACAATCATACCAAGTGAACGTCCTCTCCAGGGCCAATGTCTTCTAGAAAATATTCATGGTGTCATCACCAAGAGGAGCTCTCCCCGATATCTTCTTGCTTCCACCACTCCCAGGGCACTTGTAGCAGACACAAGCCTTCACCTAACTTGCTCCCATAAAAAAAGCCAGACTAGCCAGGACAATGGGAACCCAAGACTTCACCAAGGAAAACTCAGGTCACAGCTGGACCTTTTTACTTTCATGTCCTGTCTTCTCTCTGCACGTAGGGTGGGAGCCAAGCCATACTTTCCTCCTACTGTTATTTGTGGAGAAAGACAAAAGGGCCACGGAGCCAGAACAACTGTGGCCATCTCTGGCCCTCTGGGAATCCTCTTTACATGGTCCCAGGCTGGTGCTGAAATATGTGTTCTAAGGTAAATGCTCACTGTGACTGGGGAGCTGATTTTAAATTGAATCTTCAATATGCAAATGGGAGATTCACCTGGGGCATCATAAGAATGAAATCTCTCCTCCATCCTGTCATGCGCTTTTACATTAAAGGGAAGAAGAGTAATTTTTAACACACCCCTACAATGGTTTTATGCAAATTCTTCAAGCTAGGCAAATTATTTTTGCGTTAAAATTTCTCAACCCCGTAAAAACAGGAGTGGATTTATGCGGCATTTTAAAATGATGTTAGGCACATTCTAAAGCAATTTCATCTCATTTATAAAGAGTGAACATAAAAACAGGACATAGTGTAATTAATGGTAAAATAATTTACAGCAACCAACTCCTTCTCCATAAACACTTATATATTTTTAGTAATCTGGTACAAATTCTCCCCCACCAGGCCCCAATCCTTGCCCATGCCACCAGAGAGAAAATGGTATCGGGTGAGATTCACAACGTGGAGTTTCAATTCTCCAACACACATACACACACGAGCTTCTCAAATGGGTTGCATGCTAGAATTCCTGGACAGGCCTAAAACATGTGATATCTGGGTGTCCCCTTTCAGAAGGTCCGCTTTCATTGGTTTGGGGTGGCAGCCTAGAGCAGTGAGATTCTTTTAAAGATCTCAGGCAGACCTCATTTTGCCATGTATGACACTCACTTTTTTTGTTCAAATTTTTGAGGGAAAAATAGGGATGCACATCATACGTGGGCAGTACTAATTCCATAGCTATATAACTGTTTTTAATAGTTTTATTTGTGCTTATGCATTAAAAGTGTAACTCTAGAAAGCAATAATGACATCCATGTGCAAAATAATACCCTGAATTAGGATCATTGATTTTGCTTCTAAATACAAATAAGTAAATAATTGAATTAAAAAGCTAAAATGAAAGATTTTTTTTTCCTGAAAGTTTGGGCCAAAATCATGGGTGCGCATTATACACAGCAAAGTACAGTATGTACAGTCCAGACTGTGATCTACTACACCGAAAGGATTTTAAGATTGTTAGGCCAACCTGGAATTTAAATCACCCCTGTTAAATAAATTAAAGAGTAAGCTCAGAGGCCATGCTGAAAGGTTGTTCCATTTCTAACTCACCCTGCAATTTATGGTTGCTAGCACATTCAACCAATACTCCTTGAGCACCTCCTATGTGCCAGGCACTGTGGTACTCCCAGGGGACACTAGAATAAGTAAGACAGACATGCCCCGCATTCACAAAGTACAGAGTGCAGCAGACCTTGGTAGGCAGCTCCTTCTACTTCCTGCGTTCCAGCTACGGCTCAACCTGTTCTGATACAGACATTCACTGAGTGTATCAGTTGGCTCTTGAAGTAGGTACTGGGAATTTTCTACCCGGAACTTCTGTTTTCAAATTTCTTACAAGTACAGATGAAAAGTAGTGAACTCATATATCTCTATAACAGCAATAAGAACACAGGTAATAAATTGATTTTGAAATGAATTAGCATTTCATAGAATCACCTGAAATACACATAGCACACATCTGCTGATAATGGTTTGATCTGCTGTTGTGAGGTTTATGAGAGAAATAAAAGATCAACACAAACCGATCTTACGGTAACAGTAGGCTAATCTCCGTAAGACATATTCCCTTACACCATTTTTCTCCTTCCCACAAGTACCAATGTGGGTTTGAATATAGTGCGAGATAAGCCCTAAAATATTTCCTACACTTTTCAGACAGTAGTTTTGGCTGCAAAGGGAATACTGGACAGTATTAAAGAGACCAGCGTCACTTGTGGGATGCCATTTAATTTGTCTTCACTCTGATCAGCTGAGAAGTCTGCTCACAATGGTTTGATGAGGTAAATTGAAATAACTGCTCCATGCTCATACAGGAGAACACAAGCTGTGCTATCAAACTCATAAAGCAAATAAGTAGTGGAAATCTGAGTAACGACAGATTCCCAAGAAGAACACATTTTCGTCCTTCACAGAGCCCACCACAACTTTGTCATGGCTCGCACAGGCTGCATAAACAATGCCAGCAAGACCTAGTAGCGTACGGAGATGTTCTCAGACATTTCTATTAGAAACTCACAGGCAAGCAGTGCATTTCCCATTTTTTTAATTAACGAAGATCCGTTTGATTCTCTCTAGAATACCAATTTTAAAAGAAGTTCCTTTATTGCTATCATTTCCAAATATGTCTTCTAATACAAGCTTCATTTCCAGGCAATACCTGTGTGGGCTTCTGACAAGGATCATTTTTAAATAGCACAGTCAGTAAGACTTTCTCGAGAGCCCACGGCACTCTGGGTAGATCGCTGAACCTTCCAGGCCAGCAGGGCTGACTGGTCCTGTCCCGTCAGACATCCGCCAGTGAAGAAGGCACTGAGGAGGCTGCATATTGCGCATACACAACAGGGTAAACCAATGCAGGACTTGAAGCTGGAAAACATTCATATTTTGGAATTATCCATATTGTGGGTCAAGGAGAATGACTAGCAAAGAATTGTCTTGAAGATCACAATAACTAAAATGATATAAAGATAATAGTAATGGACATTTTGTGGATCTGTTCAAATCCTTGCTTAATCATTTCCAGTGACAAAGTGCTCACCACTTTAGAAGGCAGCTTGCCTAGATGATTAAGTAAATCTTAATCCTGTTAAGATTAGAGGCATCTTAAAGCCTGATTTGATGATTTATTAGATGATTCTAGTAAAAAACTCCTGCCTGTCCACTATAAGTTTTCTTCTACAACAAACTTTCTGTCTATTCGTTTTTCCATAGGCTGGTCATGTAAGTATTTAAAGAAACTTATCCTATCTATTACAGGCCTTCTCTTCCTGGGTTAAAATCCTCAGTTGCAGAAACAGTTCATCGCATTGTTTACTTTCAGATGGATTCAAACTCTTTGGAATGCTCTCTGGTTTCTCATTATCCCTGTCAGAAAGTTCATCTCCAAATTAGACACAGCATTCCAGACTTGAGCTGACCAGTGCAGATGTCTATGGGAATACTTCTTCCCTTCCTCCAAGCTCTTGACCTTTTGCCGCCACGGCACACTGTGGACACAGGGTAAGTTCATGGTCTACTGAACCCCTCTGCGGTCTTTACTCCCATCAACTGTTGTTCAGTCACATTGGATCTTTCCAACTCTGAACCAGTGCAGATAAGATTTAGTGTTTAGTACTTCATATTTATTCCTGTTGTATTTCATATCCGTGGTTGAAATACATCATTCCATCCTATTAAGAAAACGTGTTGGCTCTGTCTTCTATTCTCAGATTTGCCCTGTTCAACACCTTTTAACTAACTCATGTGTAGACATGTTTCAGGATGCCTTTGCCTTCCTTCATAGCTTGCGTCTTACACGAAACTCAGAAGTATGTTTTCTGTGTGTCACTGAAGCACAATTCATCCACACTGGCCTGAAATGGTACTTGGACAGAAGAAGAATAGATCCCAAAACCAACTCCCATTCTCAAAGATTACAGGAGAGGGAGTGTGCTGGTGAAGGACATCACACTTCTCTTTCCCACACCTGTGCTGCCCACACCTGTGGGAACTGTCCTGAGGGCAGAGGACCTCTTTGGGTCCAGAGACGACTCAGAGGGTGATCAGCAAGATGCGGAGAGCTCTTGTGCCACACGCTGGTGAGAAGTTCTTGACCCAACAAAATCTGGGAGAGTAGGGTGGCTAAAGTCTCCCAGGATCTTATACTAGATGAAATAAATCAGGCTTTGAGATGTGTTGCTGCAAGAAGCTGGTTGTCTGGGGAAAGAATAGGGGGAGGGAGGTTTCCTGTCCGTGAGTGGGGCTGGCTGCTCCCTAAAAGGAGCCAAATGCTGGCTGTGTGAAGAGAGGGACATGCATATGCGAGGGCTTTGGAAGCTATGGTGTAGGGGATTTTTCATAGCATTAGTCGCTATCTGACAGTTTATTTGATTTTCTTTAATTGCCCTCTCCTGCCATTAAAATGCAAATCCCCATTTGAGCAGGTGTAAACCAACGCCCGTCTGGCTGCGCCGCTTCAAAAGCCAATACTCAGGAGGCAGGTGCTGATGTAAAGGCAAGTGATTTATTTCAGGTGTCAGGAACCTGAAAGATTCAGGACTCTTGTCTCAAAGCCCATCTCCCGAGAAGATTCGGGGCTAATGTCTCAAAGCCCACCCCCCTCTCCAGGGAGGCAGAGGTTTTTATCAGGAGGGAGAGGGGAACAGAACACCGAGACCAAGAGCTGGGGTTGGTAAGTTCTCCATGTGCGGACAAGCGCAGTCCCTCCCTGCGAGGTGAGAGACAGCCGGTGCGCACCATCCTAGTTTAGTCATCCTGGCCCCGTGATCATACATCGGCAAGTCTCTGGCAGCTGGGACACCTGAGGGTCGGAATCTGTACCTTTTGGAGTTAGTTCTTAGGTCTCTTATAGAAACATGCTGTTTATCTACGAGTCAGTCTGCATTTACAGAAACGACGTCGAAAGAGTGGTGGGGCGGGTCAGAATTCCCCGTTACCAAGGGGACACCGTGATCTGTTTTCCTCGTGTGCTTGAACGTCTGGAACGGTGCACAGAAAGGCTCCTGATGACCGCGTGTGGCTACAGGGACCTGGCAAAAGGCAGACCGACACAGGGCAGAACTTGAAGTGGCAGGGCAAGGACCCACACTACATCCCTGAGAGAAAAATCCCTACTAAAGACTGGAACTCATCAGTCCTTTTCTGGTCACGGACGCAGGAAAGAGAAAGAGCAGGAGAGGTGAATGCAGTCACTCCCACGTTTGCTATTCCTCATGGAGTCCATGAGAAGGAAGACATGACGCATATCTGGACTGGGGTCAGGGGTCGTCAGAAAAGTGACAGGAATGAAGTGAATGCTCCTGAGCGGATTAAGAATGTGAGACCAAGCTCCACTTTCCCAAGTACACCAGAAGAGGCTGACCCTTAAAAGGGAGAGGGGCTGTTACTTCATTTAATTATGTACTATATTTGCAAAATCATGAGCACAAATACCAAACGGGACTACAGATTACCGTTAAGGTAACATGAATCTAACACTTTACCTGTAGGTGTCCAATCAATGATGCTATCACCAGGGCATACAGCTTCTCCCTGTTTACCACAAGTGTATTCATATTGGTAGAAAAGATGCTGGTTATCTTAACGCAGTGAAGACATCCTGCATCTATGGTGTGTGGTTTTTCCTTTCATCTGATGGTCCAACAATCCCATCCACAAATACGAGGAAGAAACTTTGTCAGGTCTTATTCTTAATGAGCCAGGAACCATCTTTTTCTTGTGTAATTGTTTAAACAGTTTCTTAAGTATTTGTTCCAGAGGATTTTTGTGCCTGGCATCCTAAAATCAGAAAGTTTTCAGATATGCATCTATAATTCACAGGAATTAATACATATTTTGATCTAATAATACCTGGGGGGGAGGGGGAAGTAAAAACAAAAAAATAAAGGGAAATGCACACTATGTCAAATTTTACCTCCACAGTCTTAACTTTCAACTGACCTTCAAAAAGCAATTGCTAAATTGTGAAACTGCCTCTAAATCAGATAATACCATGAGTTGTGATCTTACCAAGAAAATCATTTCATAAATAATTTAGCAGATGGAGATACTTTACACAGTAGGCCCCTGGGTGACTATTTTGGGCATCACAAATACAAGTCACGGCATGATGGACAAACATTCCCATAGATGTCACACGTTCCTACAGTATCGGTCACCTGGGGGAGGTACCTCCCGTCTGGCCCTGAGCTGATATCACATCATCCCACTTTCATAGGCTTCTCCGTAAAGTTAACATTCTCATTACATTTTGCATTTTTTACAGCACCTGTAATCATAGCTCGCAGGCACTATACATTGTTAATTTATTACAGTCATTTCAGTTTTGCTAGTTAACTCTCAGTTCCCCTGATGTGTTAAGCCCTAAAATCAGCGAGAAGAATGAAAACTCTTAAACACTCAAGCCAGTGTGCATTCTCAGGAACGAGAAGACCTGGGTTCCCACACCGAATTTTCTACTAATTGGCTCTTTGACTAGAGGAAGTCATTTCTCATTTCCAGTCCTCAGTATGTCAGATTTGGACTAAACAACCTCTGAGATCCTCCTCTTCAGCTCTAAGATTTTTCTGGTTTTACGCACCAGCGTTCTCAGGAAAATGTGCCCGACACACAGTCTGAGCGTAGATATGGATTAATCTGTTCCTGAGGTCACTCTTACTCTCTGCTCTTTCAGCGTATCATCCATCCTGGTACTTGCCCGCTGACAGCTCCCTACGGAGAACCCCATGTCAAATCTAATCCCATAAGGTCCTCAGAAGCAGAAATAAATAGGAATGCCTAGGGCTAATTTAGATGTCCCAAGCTAAGCAAAAAGAAATGGGTTCTTCATAAGATTTATTTTGAAACAAAAATGGTTTGCAGAGTGAAGGGAAGGGAATAACATTAACTTACAAGAGCCTGTTAGTTAGCAATTAATGGCATAGCTTAAGATGTCAATTTAAGAGATTATCCTCAGCCAGGAATCCGTTAACCAAATTTAAACAATGCTGACAAGGTACATTTGGCTGAGGAGGAAGTGGGCATTATGGGTTAGATTGAGGGGCTTAGAAATCATCCCTAAGTGTTTCTTGCCCTTCACATACTTATAATTTAGCAGGAAAAAGTGAATCAAACATTTAAGTGAAGGGACAAGTTGGAAAAGGGATGTATGAATAATGATAGCACATGATAAATATTTGGAAAATCTTGAGCCACTTTTATACCCGAGTTCTATACAGAACTTAGGGTGGGCATTGAGTAAAGGTAGAATTAGTTGTAAAAAGTGGCTCAGCAGAAATAAATAAAAGACATGCAATGGGAAGTATCGGGGAGGAAATGCAATCAAGTTGAACCAGTTGAAGAGTCTGCTTGGTATTAAGATTCAGAGTAGTGCTCACCACTCAGCAAGACCAAACCTGCTGGAAACCTCAGAACTCTGCCTGGCCATCTCAAAAATTAGTTTTAAATGTCATGTCTCCATAAGGAATTCTTCATGGAAACTGGGTTTGAGCTGGCAGCCACTGCCTACTTGTCAAGTTTGTCGCTGACCTATACCCAGCCCCCTGTTCTTTCATCCTCCAGAAAGACCCTGAGCATAAAGGAACACAGTCAGTTCTCGTCTGGAGAAGGTCTAGGCCCTGGGCTACAGGAAAATACCAAGCGCTTTCACGGTGGAGGCCACAGGGAGAGGGCTTGAGTAAATGGAAAGTGGGAAACACAAAATCAGACCAGTAGTGAAGAATATCACCCAGGAAACCAGGAGAACGAATGGATGTGGCAAAATACAAAAGGGAGCCGGTGTGGCTTTCTGAACCTAGGAGTGGTTACCTGAGGGCACTCAATACTTGTTATGAATCAGCCAATTACCCATCAATTCTAGGAACATATATTAAAAGAGAAGGAAAACAATGAAGAACCACAGGAAGATAAACAGACTTTAACATGTACACTCAAATTGAGTTGTGCAAAGGTCTTCACTGAGTTGGATTTGGTAGTCACTATAGTCATGATAGGTACAAATTTGATCTCAAATTAAAATGTATAGAGAAAACTAGTAAAACAGTTAATGCTAGGATGGAACATACACTGGGACAACCCTTTTTTGTTGATAATTTCCCCTTTTCTAAAACCAATCTACCAAAAATATAAATCATCTACTTTATAACTTTATACCAATCACTTTTTTTTAGACGGCTTGGGCAGCATTCTCTCTTGAACCACACTCTGCTGAGACATCTTGGGGCCCCTTTAATACCTGTGATGATACACAGCTCACAGGGTATTGGAGCAGGTAAAACGTTGAGATTGTACAAAAGACACACAAAAAAGGGACCTACCCAAGTAGAACTTGCACACCAGTTGGAGATACAGGAGCTCCTTTGATCTGGACCTTAAATTATAGTCTTACATTTTCTATATACTTTAAATTAAATATTAGTAAAATCAATTTCCACATAGTCAAATATTTCACTATAGTATCTCATCATATTCTAAAACAAAAACTGTTTTCCTCTCAAATTGCTAATACATCTATAATGCAAAAGATCTCTATAATTAATACATAAGGCAGGAGAGAGGTATGACCATGGTCTTTCTTTTCTTCAAGGTATGATTAGAATTACTTCATCAATTATTCACACGTGCTGCTAGAATAATAAAATAGTATCTCCTCCTTATAAATCGCATTACTTATTTGGAGCCTGTA
The DNA here is from genome assembly GCF_014824575.4 of Sturnira hondurensis. Classification (NCBI taxonomy): domain Eukaryota; kingdom Metazoa; phylum Chordata; class Mammalia; order Chiroptera; family Phyllostomidae; genus Sturnira; species Sturnira hondurensis. The sequence continues at coordinate 11,669,597 of NW_028082350.1, read as the reverse complement.
GTGAAGTTCCTTTAAAATGTTGTTTCGATAACACAAAAGACAAGGCACCTCAAGCTATGATTAGGGTTTGGTCCATCCTATTTTGAACTATATGCAATGTGAGCATCACACTTGCATTCGAATCTGCTTCGTCTGTGCCTATGATGTGTGGAGCATAACCTCAGGGTATGTCAGGCCTTTGACAGAACTGTGAGGTTGAAGGATACGCTCTTTATCGCATCCCCCCACTTTTCTGGTGCCCCTCTTTCCCCTTTGAAAGCTCCCTTACCAGCACACTCCGCCACGCTGAACCTGCATCTCACCACAAGCCTTTGTAATCAGAGGCAGACTCTCTCCCGCTCTCCTGTACAAAACAGATTTCTAATGTCCAACCTACCGTCAAAAACGTATCAGTCCCAGCACAGGTTGATTTATCACTATCCTGGCTTTTGGATACATATGACCGATCCAGGTTAAGGAGGTTTTTTCTGTTGTGTTATCATTAACATTCGAGCACCCTGCCAGTCACTAGGTAAGTCAAGGATTCAAGAGTGTATGAAACACGCCTCCTCCTGAGAAGAGCTTGTAATTATCGGATCTATAGGGAAATAAAGTAGATCCACATACTAGAATAAATGGTTTGAATAAGGGAGCAGCCTGGAGAAATAAATGCCCAAAAAGTATTAACAGGTGTAACTGGGTATGCGGATTTGTTTTCTACCACGGTCCGTGCTAGAGAGGCTTCCGCGGGTCTTCCAGGCAAGAGAGAAGTGCTTCAGGCTAACTACCGGAGTATGAGCTTCGCAATGGCTCCTCTCATTATACACAGAACCAAGGACCTGTTCAATGTTTTTTTTTAATTATTATTTATTTATTTATATTTATTATTTTCCTTTTTATTGAATGCATAGAGGTGACACTGGTTAACAAAATTACACAGGTTTCAGGCGTACAGTTCTACAACACGTCCTCTGTAGAATGGTTTGTGTGTTCACCACCCAAGTCCCCATCCACCACCATTCCCAAGTCAAGTCCCCATTCACCACCATTCCCCCTACCCACCGCCGTTCCCCTCTGCACTCTCCCCATACTTTCCTCCCAGAAATCACCACACTGCGGTCCATGTCCATGAGCTTTTTTCTCTTTTTTGTTCAATACCCCATTTCTGCCCTTCCATCCCCACCCCTGTGACAGCTGTCAGCCCGCTCTCTATCTGTGAGTCTGTCATTATTTTGCTGGTTTGTTCATTTTGTTCATTAGTTTCCACATGTGAATAAAACCACATGGTACTTGCCTTTCTCTGATTAGCTTATTTCACTTAGTATAATGCTTTCATTTAGCATAAATGCAAGGTCCCTTTATGCTGTTGCAAAGGATAAGATCTCCTTCTTTTTTTTTACAGCTGAATTGTATTCTACTGTGTAAATGTACCATAGCTTTTCTTATCCACTCATCTACTGATGGGCACTTGGGCTGTTTCCACATCTTGGCTACTGTAAATAACGCAGCAGTGAACATAGGGGTCCATATATTCTTTCGAGTTAGTGTTTTGGATTTCTTCGGATAAACTCATGAATTTATTAAATTCATTCAATGGGGTCATTTAATGTTTACATTTATCCAGAGTCATTCAATGTTTAAGGAATAATTGTTTTAAACAAGAAGAGGCTAAAAAGGAGGAGCACCAAGTACAGGTAAATTGAAGATTCTCTCGCTCCAAAGGTAGCTATCGGGATCCTTCTGAAACCACACAACTTAGGTAACCTCCAATGGGATGGTCTGTTTGTAGCATAACCATCGCTGCAGAAAGTACTACAGACTCTTTGGGATCCCTTAGGACCACATTCTGCCTGGCTGTTTCAGACTGCCCTGAAAAGAAGATGGCAAGCACCACCCTGTCCCTCACCTTGCTTGGCCAACAGAAGTCAGCATTCCATGTATCACTTTGCCCCTCCCCTCCCCAAGCCCAAATGGACAAGAGCCACAGTCTCCAGCTGTCTAGAAAGAGAGGGACACCCTCAGTCATGAATACCCTTCGTATTGGATCACTCAGGGTCCACACTGAGTTTTTCTCTGAGCATCCCCATATGTGTTACGCATATAGAAAGAGAGCATCTTGTTTTTATGTTGTGTATAATAAATTGTAAGTGTAATAGTGGCAGCTTCCCCAATACTATTTATAAATGCAGCCAGAGGCTATTAAGTGATTGGTGTATCACAGAAATATAATTAGTAAATAGCAAAATAACATGTTTGTAAACTGCCTTTGGAAACATGTGATTAGACCAAAGACAATGATTTCTGCCAGGGCTTCTAAGTGTTTTCAAGTGATACCAGGAAAATGCTTCAACAACGTCATAACAACTTTGAATAATTTCTATATAAATCTACTAAGAAGGTAGATGACATATTTATTCAGCACAAACTCCTTTCCAATGCTTCATGTTGAAAATTTCAGTGCAGGGGTATGCTTAAGTTACGTGGTAATTTTTTTCAGGGGAATTAAAATGCGCTTGATTATTGACTATAAGTTTTTAAATTGGCATCTGATGAGGTGAAGAAGAGTTATAAATACACCTCCACATGCGGAGTGCTCTCAGGCTGCAGAGTTATCCTCAATTACCAACACTTACAATTATTCCGGCAAGTCAATCAGCTTGGAGCAAGGTGAACTCATCTTGCCCTTCTCTCCTGGTGGTATTAAGAAAGGGAGTTGGTTCCTTCCCCATAACGTGCTACTCACTGTCCAGCAACAGAAACTGAAGAGTCCCCTAGACCCACCGATTCTTCCTCCAAGCAATGCAGGGAGATGCTGACTTGTCTCTCACTCGCCTTCCCTTCTCTCTCCCCTGATTGCTGCAAAACCCTACTTCGCTCACTTCTCACATCCCAGCCTCTCACACTCGATCCACATTAATGACTCTGGAAACTCACTTTTATATGTAACTTCCTGGCAAAGAACCTACAATGGGACTCTGTGCATGCATAGCAAGCCACAAGTTTGAACCCTATATGGTTTTCAAGAGTCTCCAAAATGTAGTTCCAGCCATACCTATATAACTTAATCTGGTACTATCCACCCCCCACCCCCCGCCCCATTCAAACCTTCCACTCAAGTTAGGCTAGTCTTCTTAACATTCCCCGAGGCCCACTGGTGGGTGCCCCTCCAAAGCCCGAATCTTTCCCAACTCTGCCACAGTGGCTTGCCTGCTGCGGCCCAGCAGATACTTCCCCACAAAGTCAGATTTCTCCATACAAACTGAAGCAGGCCCACACATGAAATCCCACGCATTTCTCTTTGGCTCTGCATTTCCCTGGTGCGTTGTTCCTCTATATGTGTCTTGTGTCTTGTCATCCTAGGCCCTCAGAAATGCCTGCTTTCTTACATCTTATATTTCTCTTGCCTCCTCCACAATGCCAAGACTGGCGCTGAGCTAAAAAGCATGTAAATAATGGTAACCATGATGTGATGATGACTATAACTATGATGGTAACTATCATATATTGATTCATTGTTTCTGTGGCAAGCCTTATGCTATCCAATGTGAATAAATTATTGCATTTAAATCTCATAACAACCACATGGGATAGCTGTGATGCAATGTACCCCTTAAAACACAAGAAAATGGAAGCATATAAAGGTTAGTTTACTTAGCTGGGCAGTTAAACAAAACTGAACTTCAAAGAGATAGGTAAGAACAACTGTTCTTGAAATATTTAATAATACAGCCAGTGTATACATCCAGATTACATTTTAAAATATATGGCTCCTCCTCCTGTGATCAAAGCATTCAGTTTAGTTTCATGAAAATTCATTTACTCATTAATCAAGTCAACTTGATGTGCCATATCTGAAGTTCTGGGGATAAAAAATAATAATACAATATGGTCCCTGCCTCCAAACAGTTCACAGTCTTGGCACTTCACAAAATTACATCTATAGTCTTACTTCCCATCAGTGGGAGCCTGGGAGAGAATAGCTCAGATGCTAGACAAGGAGCACTTTCAAAGCAATCCAGGAGTCATCTGAGGGCCTAGATGACCAATCCTCGTGGGAGTGAAGAACAATGAGGAGAGAAAAAGGTACATAAGGAAAAGATGGATTAGGTATGTGATGATGAGAGCTCTAACAGCACCTTCTGGAAAAGCAAAGACCCAGTAAAGATTTCTAGGAAAATAATCTCAGCGCTCCCAGGGCAGCGTGCTAACGCCCCTGTGTACCTGTCCATGGTGGGGGTGTGAATGTGGGCAAAGACCTCAAGGCCAGACCAAACAAGTCTCCGCGAGCCTCCAGGTTGGGGGCCTTTGGGGGTTACCTGAATGCTGAGCACTTAGTCATCCTGTTGGATGGCTTTGGTGGCCTCATTTATCAAGGATATATAGTTAAATTCAATTTTCCTGCGAGTGGAGGACAGCCACCGCAGCCGGGCTCCTTGTTGCTGCACTGGCTGTCCCCGTTGACGCCTTCTGAAGTGGAGATGATGGATGCCGCGTGTTCTGGCTGTGATTAAATTTGCTTTGACAGAGCAGCATGGAAATCTGATTTTCTATAGACTTCTGCATTTCACCTAGTGCTGAGTAAACAGATACCGGACCTAATGCTCACAAGGCTGTCAGGCCGAGGGCTAATTCATTGTGCCCATCCAATCAGGCTGCCCATTAAATTATTATTTGTCAATACCACGCGGGATCATTTTTGAAACGCTGAGGAACGGGAAGCTTGTTTTTAAGTAAATAAACGTGGAAGGATCGACCACGTCTGGGGATTTTCCTAGGTTGGTCCGGATGACGCGTCCGTCTCTGATGTCCGCTCCCCTGAAGAATCAAAGCACCATTTAGGAAGTTTCTCGTTTCATTTCACTTGGCTCCCATTTCAAATGCGAACAACATCGTCCAATGACAACAGAGAATGAAGCTACAGACGTTGACACTGTAGCTCCCCAGTTTATCTTTAAGGGAGAATGAAGCGGAAAATCACGTTAAGCCTGCGTCCCACATTAGAGCTTGTAGCCTCCCGCCTGGAAGCGCCGTGTGTGCCCACCTTCTGAAAAAGGCTCCCCCTTTGGGGAGTCACTGAAGAGACCCCTCTAGTCTAGTCTGCGAGCAAGAGCAGCAGAGAGCGTGACGGTGAATGCTTACTCTTCGTCCTGCCAGTGGTGGGCCCTTTAATACTAGGAAAGGCCCTCTTTGTTATTCTAACACAACTTTTCCCTGGTGGCCCTGCTGGAAAACTCAGACCTCCACACTCCCAAACTCATTTACACTCTGAAGTTCAGGCCGAGCCTTTTCTCACCCTCCCGTGAGCCCTTCTCGGGGCCTCTGTCAACACTCTCCTCTTAAACTGACTCCTTGCCAACCACTCCCACAGTCTTGAAATATCTTTGCTATTTGGAACTCCCAACCCCCTACTGTCATTACTACTAAGGAGTTCAGAGTGTGCAACACACTTGCATATGCACACTAGCTGAAAGAACTGGAGCACATTTCTTAAGCTCTCTAAGCCTCTGCTTCTCATTGGACAAATGGTAGCTATATCAGTGTGCAGCTGCAAGAATTAAGTGGGCTAATGTATGTGTAAAAGAAGCCATTCCCCCCTCCCACATCATTCGTTATCCCTTGTGACCCATCAAATAGGAATTCCCCTCTCAGGAGTACCAGAGTACCAGCTATCAGTCTTTCTGTAAGTCATTCTGGCCGGTCCGCAGAAAAAGGGCAACTAAAAGTGGTCACCTGGCTGATCTTCGGATCCAGCTGGAGTGGGCCCTACCATCGCTGAGGACAGTGTGGGGCTAGGGTGTCTGGAATGACCCGTGGTTACTTCTCTGGCTCATGAGCTGTTGGAAGTAGGTATGTTTTATTCAGGAAAGGAGGGATCGCATTTGGAAGAATACAGTGGTGTTCTTTACCTGTAATAAAACTGGTATCTGACCGTTGTGTTTATTCCTCAAAGGGGAAAGGATCCCAGAGAGAGGGAGAGCATGAATGATTTACTACACACGTTACCCAAACAATGAGAATTGGCACACAGGAGCTACCCTTCCACTGTGGTTGACAAAGAAAGGGTTCTATGGAATGGAATGGAACCTCACGGGGTGATTTGACAGTAAATTCCCCAACTGGGCAGGAAATGGTGGGTAGTCAAACCCCAGGCATACAACTTTTTTACTAAAACACTTAGCTTTGCCTTGAGCAAGCCCTGCTCATGGTTTCTGTGCACCTAGGTTAACACACCTTTGAAATGCCGCCCTTCAAACCCCTCCTTCTAATACCCGACCATCTTTACAGACCCCTCTTCCTGAAGCCTGCGAGGGAGCACAGAATCTTAACTATCCTGTAATCCAATCCTCACCTTGCTTTCTCCCACCTTCATGTAATCTTTGTTATGTTCCCTCCCTAATCTCAAATGCATAAAAGTCACTGTAAACTGTTATCCTTGGAAGTATTTATCTCAGTATGTTGAAATCTTGCTTCCAGAGGTATCCTCTCTTTGGTTCAAATAAATTTTTATGAAGATTCTCTGCAGGGTCGACCATTCTTGTATCAACATCATTCCCAGTGGTTTTAATAGTAAACAAGTAGTTGTAGGAGATACAGAATGGCCGTGATGTTGCTTATCTCATTTAGCCCAGGTGGGCAAGTAGGGCAAATAAAACCTTCATTTCACACAGGAGGAAAGGGAATTTCTTAGGTGTGACAGGGGTAGGTGAGGGGAGGGAGCTGGTGGGACCCTACAGCAGTCCCCTGGGTTCTGGAAGTCTGTTGGATTTCTCAGGGTTAGTTTTCTTTTCAGCTTCAGAAACACCAGGCCATTGGGCTACTGGGTTGGTCGAAAAGTCTGTTTTTCCCCCACACTGGCTCTAGTAGTGCTTAATTGTCTTTGACATCGAAACTGCTTTGTTAGATTGTATTGTGACAGCTGTCATATCAGCATGCATTTTTAAAACACTTATTTAAATTGATGAATTTTTGTGCATCCATTTTAATATTGAAGATACAAGGAAATATGCAACATTTTCAGCATATTATACTTTATTATTTCAAGAGGGGTAAAAACACAGCTGAAACACACACAAAAAGATTTGTGCAGTGTATGGAGAAGGTGTGGTGATTGATCAAACGTGTCAAAAGTGGTTTGCAAAGTTTCCGGGTCCTATTGACGTTTTGGCCAAATAATCCTTTGCTGTGGGGTTGTCCTACGCACTGGAAGACACTGAGCAGCACCCTGGCCTCTCTCCACTAGAACTCAATAGCGAGAGAGTAGCTGACATACTCCCAATACCCAGATCAGTAAATTTATTGGTGAAAATGAAAAATGTGTCTTTTAGTTTACAGAAAAAACTAACCGGACTTTTTGGCCAACCCAATACTTTCCTTCCTCAAAAGCATTTTGTTGCCAAGATCACTGACCTCTCAGGAAAGCTAGCACTTCCACACCATTTACTGTAATGATGGCCATGGCTTGGCCAGTGACCCTGTCAGAGCTGGAAGGAAGGTCCTTAGCTGCAATGGCACTAATGGATCCCAGTCCACCATCCATCCAGTGGACTGCTGACCTTCTCTGGGGGAGCAATACCCATAAGAAAGAGTCCAAGGCTTAATGTAATTAGTGGGAACTGACATGCACGTAACTGACACCCAGACAACATCACTGAGGTGCTCCCAGAACACCGCTCTTCTCAAGTGGGAGCTTGTAATGATCCTACAAGTGGCTACTTGAGAAATAATCAAATCTTCCCTAATATTTCAGAGAGGCAAGGAGGGACACTGAAAAAACATGGTTTAATCCAAGGGAAGTCCTGTTTTTCCAAAAACTAATTCACCACCAAGTCTGGAGAATTCCAATGTCTGAGAGCCTGGCTATGTGAATGAGATGGGGAAAGGGGGTTTGCAAACTTTCACTTTGCTACAAATAAAAACTCCGCTTTTATCAGAAGAATGGCTAGAAAAATGGTGAGGGCAGAGAGATAGGGCTAGAAACAGATTGGATGTAGTTTCTGATCAGGATTGAATGCTGCTCTGAAGAGGAGCCACTGATAAGCCGTGAGGAATGATCAATGAGCCAGAAGCATAAGATTCATGGGAAACTTGCTAGAAATGCAGAATCATCACATCTACTAAATTGGACTCTGCATTTTAACAAGACTCCAGGCAGTTCTGGATTACACACTAAGATGTGAGAAGCCCTGGTTGGTTACAGTTTTAAAAACAGGGATTGGTAGTATCACGGCTGTGTTTCAAGCAAGTCTAGTGGGAGATGGCAGGTGGGGATTAGGAATCCGGAATGTGTGGAGGTGAATTATCAGTAAGGAAAGAAAAACAGCCAGGATGGACCATGGTGACCCTGTTGTCATAGTTCAGATGTTGCTGGAAATAGAATGGAGGGAATAGATTTGAAAGACCTATCAGAAATTAAAGACTGGTTTTGGAGACTGATTAGATAAGGACCATCTGTGTAAAGAAAAAGTTAAGATGAAGGTTTAAGGCTTCCATTTTGGGTTACCTGCCAAAGAAGGGTTTGTCTACCTTGTATTCACACCTGGCACACAGAAGGAACACATTTCATTTGCATTAAATGACAGCACGCTCCGGCTAGGTCAGTGTATATGTTGTATATAAATGAGATCTTGTCACATCCTATGCTAAACTTTACCAGCCACTTACACTTAGAATACAATGCAAATCCTAACGCTGGATCAGCAGTTCTCACATTGGACTCAGGAGCCAATCATTAGCAACAGATAAATCTAAAAATTATTGGTCCTAAAAATTATTGAAGACCACAAAGAGCTTTTTGTATTGGGTTAAATATACTGATGTCTACTGTAGTTTAAATTAAAACTGGGAAATACTAAAAAATGTTAATTTACTAATTTTTATAAGTAGCAATTATAAATCTATTTGCAAGTTAACCTAAATAACACACATTTTTTTAAAAATCTAAATTACCTTTCAAAAAAAATCAGTGAGAATAATAATGTTTTATGTTTTATAAATCATCTTTAATATCTGGCTAAATAGAAGACAGCTAGGTTATCATATCACTTCTGCATTTGATCTGGGTTTTCTTATTACAAATTTTTTTCAATTACAATTTACGGACTCACATACATAGAGCACAGACTCATGGTGGCTAGAGGGGAGGAGGTGGGGGGACTGGGTGAGAAAGGTCAAGGGTTAGAGAAGCACAGATGGACAGCATTTGATGTGTGTCCATGTGTTCCTTTGGTTGAAGGCTATGAGGCTATCTGGCTGTCCACAAATATGTCGTTGGAAAGGAAGAAATATTGTAAGGTCCCTTTCAGATAAGTGTGGCCATTTTTCTTTAGTTTACATGCAGACCTGATGAACAGTAGTGTTCCAGTAGTCAGCTCCAATGAGGAATCTGAAGCTTTATCAATGAATAGAGTATAAGGTATTATGGTAAAATACATCGGTCTGTCCTGTGTTTTAAATGAATCTTCCAATCAGGCATGATTTGTTGCATTATGCATTGGTCATTAGAAGCCACCAGTTCATGGAGTTATCCAGAACCTCCAAATGTTGACATGTTTCATTACATAATATACAAAAAAACACATTTGTTAATATAATCCCCAATTTCATCTGTAAAGTCTTTTAAGTATTGGGCACCTGTCATCGAGGCCAATTCAGGTTTTCCAGAAATTCTGATACTCTTTTGAAAGCTTAAATTTTATCATCAGCAACAAAACGTCATTTGTTTCCCTCGAAATGATAGATGCACCTTGGAAGTGATAGGTCCATTTTTGGAAAAAAATGTCTGCCAGATACCTAGGTCTGAACAACCATAATTTGGAAGACATTATTTCAAGTTAAAAAAAAAAAGTTCCATTAAAACCCTGCCAGTTCAGCTCACTATCATTTGTACCAGCGCTTTTCTCTGGGACAACCAACGTTTTGGAGTCTGCTCAGAATGACTGAACATACACAGTGCCTCTCATTTCATTACAAAGAATGTTTAAAAAGATGTGTAGTCACAGGTCGAGATTGAACACAATTAGCAATTAAATCCCTGCTTTAGCGAGTCCATTCTTAAGTGAACTGGCATGGTGGGGACAAGTCCTGAATGGCAACAAAGAATACAGCTTAGTGCTCCAGCCTTGATAGGTACTTGGGCTATGGCCCTGCTTTTCCATCAGGAGAGCAAATATTAACACAGTACAATAGACTTGACCTTGCAGATGTCCCTGAAAGGCCTCGGGACCCCCAGGGGTCTGGGAATCGCACTTTGTGAACAGCCCTGCCTACTTCTTCAAGGTCTCTCCTGTCACTTGCTGCCCCCCACCACCAAGACTTGCATGCCACTTCCTAACACACAGAGCTTGTTCCCATCTCAGGGAGGCATCCACATTTCCAGGTTCTCCTGCGGGCGATGCTCTGACCTATGTTCACTCGGGACGGCTGCTCCTTGTCACTTAGCTTCTGTTTAAGTGATATCTTCTCCAAGGTGCTTCTCCTGATCTCCTGTCCCCATCCCCCCCAACAGAGACTCAGGACATTTTCTACACCCTGGCTCTGTTCTAGTCTGTCTTCTCACTCACCACTAACCAGAATTCCATATGCAGACTCCACTTGCTTGTTCGTTGGCTGCCTCCCCCAAGAACACGCAAGCTCTGTTGGAGCTACGATTCCATTTTATTCACCACTACAGCTCCAATGCCTGGAAAGGTGTTTGACATTGTGTATGCTCAATAAAAACTTGCTTTATGAATAAATTAATTTAGTTTTTAAATAGAATCCTTTAAATGCTGTTACTATGTTATTTTTCAAAGAATAAGGAAGAGTCTTTTAAGTCAGTGCCATTCAATAAAAATTAATGTGAGCCACAGATGTAATTTGAGGTTTCCTAGTCACTACATTAAAAAGAGTAAAAAGAAATGTGTGAAAATAATGTAATAATCAATTTTATTTAACCTAATACCTCTAAAATATTATGATCTCAACATGCAATCAGTATAAAAGTTATACTACTCTATTTTCTTATTTTTTATGAAATCTTTGAAATGGTGTGCATTTTACATTTACAGAACATTTTCATTCCTATTAGTCCCATTTCAAGTGCTCACCAGTCACTTGGGACTAGTGGCCACTGTAATGGAGAGTACAATCTAAGGAAAGATGGAGAAATTGCTTTCTTTCAATTATAATGGAATAAAGAAGCAGTAGTAATATTCAACATTACCACCTGCTACTAAATAAAGGAAGACTTCAACTTAATACCCTGAGTTTTGCAAAGTGGCGGCAAAGAAGGAGACAAATTGTTGCCACAGTTCTACATTTCTAACCACCCCCATCACAACCCCTAGAAATGGTACTAGAGAGAGAGAGTTACCAACCAGCTGAGAATTTTCCCCATTTGGGGAGGATTAGAGGAGGAGGTGAGCAGGCAGGCCAGCCCTTATGTATGGCTGCTGGGTCTCAGCAGACGTCAAGGCAATGCTCCAAAGCATCGCACTGATAGGGAGTAATTCTCAGTCTCCTCACAGCACGCAAGTGACCTTTCTAAAATGCGATTCTGATCATGGCACTCGCCTGTGTTTAATCCTTCACTCGGGCACCTCATCCTCAGGAGAAATTCCGAGCTCGTCGGCACACCACACAGGCTCACACAATGGCTGAGCTCCTGTGTCCCTCCTGCTCTTCACCCACCTTCATCTCCTTTCCCTCTGCACCCCACACTTACACCACAACAAACAATCTGCCGCTCTCTACACCAGGGACCTCTGTGCCTTCTGCTGAGCCACTTCCTTTGCACAGAATGTATTCCGTCCTCCCATTCCCTGGCTAACTCCAAAAATCCATCCAATTCAACTCAGCAGCTTACCCGAAACCTTTTCTATTCCCCCAGTTCATCTAATGATGTATGCCTGTGTTTGCATAGTGTCCCAGGAAACCTCTAGCTTAGTGAACACGCGTTACGATAATTGTGGCTGTACTTGCACATCTTGCTAACTGAAGTCCAAAATGACTGAGCTCAGAAACAACGTCTTTCATTATTTTGTCACCAGAGCCTAACAAAATTCCTGGTTTCTAGTTTACATAATACATCGTTGCAGAACAAGTGAATTAATATATTTAGACTTGTTGTCATTTACTGGTTCTCATCACACTTATTACTAATAAGTGCATTACAAAATTGATAATGAGACAAAAACATTCTAACTAGGCAGAGTAATAATTCCAATTAAAGTTCTTTCAAAGTCACAGATTACGTCTAAAATAATTGATAGCAAAACAGATGGTTAAGGGCCCTGACTTGAGTTCAGCATGTGTGTGTGTGCTAATGAAACATCAGGAATATGTTCCAAGCTTTTTGTCAGAACATTTTCAGTAGCTGGTGTGGGCTCTAGAGACAGGATCCAACTGTGCTGATGAAGCCCCAGAACAACCACAACGCACAGAGTCAGCTAGTAAACAGGAGGGATGGGGAGTGAAATAGAAAATAAGATGCATAATTTAAAAAAATACTCCAGTCCCTAGTCAGCCATCTTCATACTAGCAGGCTCCAACAAGGAGTAGCTCAGAATTCACCTTGAGACAAACCAAAATAAAGACTTTTTTTTTTTACAGAAGTTAAATAATTTGCCTGTGGAAATTATTTAACAGGGAGGGGTTGAGGGTCAACTTGCTAGCCTATTTCACACCCAAACACTCTAAATTGAATTGGCTGAAAGAAACATAATTCAGGCAATGAAAGACAACTTTCAAAAAGTGAATTATTATCCTTGTAGATATTTAAGAAGATATTGTCACCACAGAGTAAGAATAGAATACTATAAGAATCATCTGAAAAAAAGTAAAGAGAATGATTTTTTAAAATTACCAGTACGCAATTGTCTAAATAAAAATTGGAATAAAGAATTAGAAATTATTTGTAGGAAGTTTTCTAGAATGGAGACAGAGGCAAAGGAGACCGAGTTTAGGGGGTAGAAGTAAAAAGTAAAAGAACTCGTGGACATGGACAACAGTATGGTGATTGGGGGGGACATAAGAGGGCAAAATGGCAATGGAAAAAATATAATAAAAAAGCAAAAAAATGTCAGAGAAGGAGATATTCGACCTAGGAAAGTCAACACTGAACCAACAGGAGTTCCAAAAAGGGAGAACAAACAAAATGGAGGAGAGAATATAGTCACATAAATAGCAGAAGAAAAATATTAAGACCAGAATGAAAATTTTTAAAAAATTGGCACCTTGGCACCTCCTTCAGAACAATCAAAATGGGCAAAAAAACTCTAGGTGTGTCCAGAGGAAAATAAAACATGAAGATGATCTACTAAGTAAGGAGCAGTAGATTTCCACCATCAACGCTAGATGCTAAAAGGCAACGGGATGGTGCAAAGCACTGAGGGGACAGTCCACTACCCTGGAGTGCTGTGCATGCCTCAATCACAGCTGAAGAATAACATGAGGATAAAACGCGAACATGCTCAGGCACTCAAAGACTCAGGAAGTTATTAGAGGAAGGAAGTTATTAGAGGAATAACTTCCTCCAAAGGAAGTTATTAGAACATGCGCTCCAACACAGAGACCTGCTTTGTTCACCTTATTAAAAATTGCAGTCCTCAATAAAAAGACATGACCTATCAAGCCACAATAAAATGTGGACAAACCTTAAATCTCTAACTGAAAGAGGCTAGTCTAAAAAAAACGACATGCTTTATGAGTCCAATAATATCACACTCTAAATAAGGCAAAACTGCAGACAGGGAAAAAAGATGAATAGTTACCAGAGGTTGGGGACAAGGGAGGGAGGGAGAACCAGGTAGAGCACAGGAGATATTTTTTAAGCAGTGAAATTGCTCTGTGGGATGCTATAATGATAGATACAGGTCATTACATGTTTATCAAAACCCACAAAATGTTCAACGGGAAGCATGAACCTCATCATAAACTATGGGCTTTAGTTGATAATGTATGAGGACTGTCTGGAAAAAGTCCAGCCATTGTTAATAGAGTGAGAGCAGTTTGCACAACATTGATGTAACCTGGCAGCCAAGGAGGGGGAACTGGAATGTGCATGTGTGGACAAAGATGACTTCACTGCACTAGTCAGTGGGGGCGGTAGATGTCATTGGGTGACCATGTGTATTATGTGGCCGTCGAATTCCAAATGACTGAGTGAGTACAACAATGAACCTGCATCAGTTTTTTTTGTGAAGCTTGAACATTCCTCTGCAGAAACTGTTTAGATGATTCAGAAGGCTGCAGCTATGGGCAACTGGTGATTGGCAGCTTCATCATGACAATGTGCCCACTCGCACATCACATCTTGTGCAGAGTTTTTTGGGAAACATTACATCACCCAGGTGACTCAGCCACGCTACAGCCCAGATTTAGTGCCCTGCAACTTCTGCCTTTTTCCAAAGCTTAAATCATCTTTGCAAGGGAAGAGATTTCAGGCCATTGATAAGATTCAGGAAAATATGACAGGGCAGTTGATGGTGATTGGAAGAACTGTGTGAGGTCCCAAGGTGTCTACTTTGAGGAGGACTGAGGTGTCATTGTCCTATGCATAATGTTTTTTTAAATATTTTATTTATTTATCTTCAGAGGGGAAGGGAAGGAGAAAGGGAGAGAAATATCAATGTATGGTTGCCTCTCATGAGTCCCCTGCTGGGAACTTGCCTGCAACGCAGGCATGTGCCCTGACTGGGAATCGAACTGCGATCCTCGGGTTCACAGGCTCGCACTCAATCCACTGAGCTATGCCAGCCAGGGCCTATGTATAATGTTTCTTATATCTTTATGTGTTTCTTGTTTCTTGTATTTATTGAATATCTGTATTTTTCATATCACATGATAGATACCTTCTGGACAGACTTCATATAAATATTCATTTACCAATTGTAACAAATGTGCCACATTGATGCAAGATAATAATAAGGGGACTGGTGGGGGGGGAGATGGTACATGGGAACTTTGGGCACTTTTTAATAAACCGACTACTGCTCTAACATATAAAGCCTATTAATTAAAAAATAAATTGCAACCATGCCCCTGCTAGCCCCACTGTTACCCCCCCCTTACCCTCCTCATCTACATTGTTGGGGTTTTTTTCCCTACAGCACTCATCACCTTCTAATGTGTCTATATAATTTACCTATTTTTACTGTTTATTTTCTGGTTTCCTGGCTTCAAGGAAAGCTTCACAAAAACAGAAATTTTTGTCTGTTTTATGTAGAAGTGTATCAAGAGTACCTGAGACAGTACCTGGCACATAGCAGATGTTCAAAAAGTACTCTTGGGTAAAGATAAGTAAAACAAACCAAAAATAAAAATAAAAACATCCGCATTGGTGCAGCAGGTGGTCAGGCTTTGAGAAAATGTCCTGACATCTAAAGTAAATACAGAAAAGCAGACAGATAGATGGACAAACTGGTGTTACTCTTACTGTTAATAAGAAGAAGAGTACATAGGAAAAAGCATGCCCACAAAATAATAAATAATTTAAAGTTTGTAAAAATAAATGTCATAAGAAAACGTGGCATGCTGTTTGAACGCATAGTATTACTTTCAAATCAAGAATGCATTCTATCTTAAAGCCCAAAATATTTTCTCCAAGGTAGTATAAGACTAGAGAGATCAGCATCCATATTTCTAAGAACCATTCACTATTTGTTTCGTCAATGTTCCATATTTGCATAATCATTGCAATATAGATGTTCATAAGCTTTTATAATTTTAGAATTCACATAGATAAATAAAATGTTTAAATTACAGTTTCAGGAGAGGGGTTAAATCTTATAAACCTTGATTATAAGAACACAATGGTAGAAGAATATGGAATAAGAGGAAGAGGTAGAGAAAAGTCTAAACATGTCATTGCCTCCAGTTTTCCTTAGTGAGGAATTATGAAGTAGTGCCTGAAGTCGGTGCAACAAGGAATGGAAGTTTGAATATATTATCAAAGTTAGCCAACAGAATTACTAAATATAACAATAAAACAATCAGTTAAGAAAAGTAGAGAGAAGAAAAACTGGGGGGAATCAAAGAATCCTTCATTTTCATATTGAGGGGTCAAAATATAACATCTAAATTTTCCTAATCAAGATCTAAGTGTATATACTTATAACTTAGCATTATATAGATAACTACCAGCAGAACAAGAAACTTTATTTTCAGAACAACAGTACGGAGTAAGTGCTATTATTTTGCCTACTTTATATGTAAGGAAGTTGAGGCACAGCAAGGTTAAGAGGTTTGCTTAAAGTTTCACAGCTAATAACTTAACTAGGTGGGACATGAACTCACATGGCCTAACTCCAAAGCTTGTGTTTCTATCCATTATACCCTACTGTTTCTTAAGCTGTAAATAGATAAATAAATGTCACCCCAAGTAAGTTTAAACTTCTCAAGAGCAGCCCTAGCTGGTGTAGCTAGGTGGATTGAGCACAGGCTGCGAACCAAAGGGTCGCTGGTTCGATTCCCAGTTAGGGCACATGCCTGGGTTGCAGGCCAGTTCCCAGTGGGGGACACATGAGAGGCAACCACACATTGATGTTTCTCTAACTCTCTCTTTCTCCTGCCCTTGCCCTCTTTCTAAAAATAAATAAATAAAATCTTTAAAAAATAAAATAAATTAAACTTCTTAAGAGCAGAAAAATTTGTTACTCAAAAAAAAAAAAATAGAACTATTTGTTACTCATCTTTATATACCATTTGATGGCCAGCACACTACCAACTACATCATCAGAATCCAATGACTGGTCAGACCGGGCCCACAAATACTTATTAATTTGCTCTTCTGTCCCTCAGAGGGAGGCCTGTCCAGGTAAGAGTTCAGTTTAGACATAGTCATTGAAAGCATAGAGACAAGACCTGTCTCAAATTAGCCAACCTGTGTCCTATACGTTAGGGAGAGTGTACAGGCCACTGAGCAAAACCACAGCCTTTATCTAGGAGATAAACTAGCAGACACAACTGATCTCCTGACAACCCACCAGGACAACGGTTGCAGTTTACGAGACGGAGACTGCCAGTCGTTAACCAAGAGATTCCAATGCAGCGTTAACCATGTTTTAGACCCAGAAGATTCTCCAAGTTTTTATCTGCCCAGTGGAGAGAAATACATCTTGTGTATTTCTCAGAGAAATACATCTTCTGCCAGTCAGGAAGTACGAACTCCACTACCTTGTGCCAAGTAAATAGCCTTTAAACAAGTTTTTGTTGTTGTTGTTTGTTTGTTGTCGTTTTTTATCACTTTAGAGAACTTACCAACAGAAAGATGAAATAAAACAGAAGCACATATTTGGATCATAAACTATCTATTCTAAAGTCATTTTCAGCCAAAATGTGAAAATAAATGTTTTCTACACATAGACAGGAGAAGGAAAATGTTCCAGAACACAGACACCTGTCCTTGTGAGAAATAAAGGAACTGACCTGAGCATGAATGCTACTCCGTAAAACAGCCTGGAAACTGTAAGATGACTTTGACCGAAAGATAGGCACTATAAAATGGAGCCCAATAAACAAGTGCAAAACACTGTGAGACATTTCCTCTTCACGTGACAGTTGCTTTTAATGGGAACACAATACAGATGAATGATTTCATTATTGCTGCCTCCATTCAGATATTCTAATTTCTACAACGTTAAGTATCTAACTACTCATTCTACTTATACCAAGCAAGTAATACAAAATAATGTTTGCAGAATTTATTTTTACCCCCTGAGGGGGAAGAAGAAGAGGTGGCAGTGATGTATGTATGATAATATTCTTGTGTGGTATTTTTATAGATTCACAGTTGCCATATAACACACTAATATACCACATATATTAAATAAATAGTATTGCTTCTCTTAATATCATGCTCTAAGCAACTAAATTAAGTAGGACTATTCCAACTGCTTCTCATAAAGAAGAGAATAAGAGTGCATTTGCAGACTTGCCCACTACCTCATATAAAACATATTTAATTAATATCTGAATGATCTCAGCTAGTCAGAAAAAAATTCAGAATGTTCCAGTTCTCACTGCTTTTCTTTTAATAAAACCCTGTTTAGAAGACGGTATCTTCGTCATGGAAAGGGAAGTATTTCAAGAGAACACAAAATGATCAGAGAAAAGAGAGGCTTCAGTTAAGGTGCATGGGCCACTACCAGCATCTATGTCAAGGAAAATTTAAATTCTCAGTGTGATATACTTGATTATTATTCCTCCTTTTTGGTCTCCATCTGCTACCCTGACCTCCAAAGGAGTCATGTATTAATATTTCTCTGCCCGACTCTTGAGTCGGCCATAAGATCTGGTTGGGACAATGGAATATAGGGGTAAGCGATGGTATGCTACCCTGAGCAAGGCCTTGCCCTTCTGGTAGTTTCTAATCACTGCCATAAAGAGAGCCCATCCCTGGCAACCCATCTGTCCCAGAAGACCGACAACTACATGGCGCTGATCTGCTTCTCCCCATAAATTTAAAGCCAGAGCTGCCAAACCCAGACCTGGGCACAGACCCCAGACGCCTCACAGATCTACCTATGAGGAAGAAAATGCTTACTGTTGCACGCCGCTCGGTTTGGGGGTCATTGGTCACACTGCATTACGGTGGCAACAGCTAAAGTTCACCCTTAATAATGCTGAAAACTGTTTAGGCTGTTAATCCACCAAAACTAAGGAAATATAAATACTTTTCAGTGTGTATTCAGTGCTGAAATTCTAATGCACACGATACTCAGAACCAATAAAGCGTCTTTCATTTTTTTCCTATGCGTAGGAAAAACCCCTGAAAAGATAAATTAAATCTTTATTCAAAAAGTAATGCAAATTTAAGAATACTTAACATTTCATAAAAATATAGCAGGGATGAAAAAGATTTTGCTATTTAACAGATATTTATTGAGCATCTATTAAGTGCCCAACAGATGGAGGAATACAGAGACAAAAAGTAGAGGTTAAGAAGAGAGGGTGGTGTCAGCCACATGAGTATGAGACAAACGTTAATGCTGTTGCCATCTTCCTCCTCATCACTGGTTCAATAATATAGTATGTTAAAACAGCAATGCAATGCAATTACTACTAACTGGACCTCTGTACACAGTTGAAATGGGAGTTCATAGCATAAACAGTCTCTATCTGCTTTAGGGCATCTGGACAGTCTCTTAGAAGAGGTAGCACTCAAAGTGAAGGCAGAAAGATGCTTAAGACTTTGCAAATACAGGTACAGGGAATAGGCATTCTAGCACCTGCAAAGGCATAGGACATCAGGCACAGAATGCATAAAGCAGGAGCAACTCTACTAAACGCTAAGCAAGACCATCCACTCAGACCTACCGCTTGTGAGCAAGGACCTCACAAGCTCAACGACCCAAATGCTGGTCCGATCCCTACAATTTGGACGAAGGGCAGTATACTGATTCAATAAACGTAACTGCTTTCTTCAATTCTTATAAGAGGCTTGCAAGAAACCTCACCGATCTTATTGCTCTCAGAGTTGCATGTTAGTGATTTATTCAAGTTTACTGACATTTGGTATTCATAAACCAACATTTTATTATTTCTCAGGTTAACGTAAACTCCAGCAAAGGAGTTACAGTGAGGAACAGACCAGCTGCCACACCAACTGCAAAGCGTCTTCCTCTGAGGCAAAGGTGCACATGAAGATGGATGGAATTCATACCAATTTCAGAAACAACGCTTTGTTTATAGTGTATAATGCACATTGCCTAGAGGTAGCTGAATTTCAATTGCTATTCCAAGTTTTTTATTATAAATTACTGTTAGTTTACCTTTGTCATCATTAGCACTTTCTCCTGGAATTGCTTGCTACCAGACAATATCACTTGCATGGCCAATAGAATCTTAAATTTAACTTGTCAAAAATCAAACTTTTTGATTAATAATGTCTCCTGAAGATAACTAAGTAAATAAAAAAGGTACTTCACGCAGGGTTACTGTATTAGTCTGCTTGGGCTGCCATAACAAAATACCACAGATGGAGGGGATTAAATGACAGACATTTATTTCTCACAACTCTGGAGGCTGGAAGTCCAAAGTCAAGGTGCTGGCAGGGTTGATTTCATTCTAAGGCTTCAGGCAATGACCAGTAAATGTTGTGGGTCCACATGACCTCTTCTTTCTGCACAGGTGAAGACAGGTCTCTCTCTCCCTCTTCTTAAAAGGTCTCCAAACCTACCAGATTAGGACCCCACCCTTAACAACCTCATTTAATCCTGATTACCTTCCAAAGGCCCTGTCTCCAAATATAGTCACACTGAGGGTTAAAGTAGCAACACATGAATTGGAGGTCAGGGTCGGGGGACACAATTCGGTCCACAGCGGTTACCTGTGATAAATTACAGCACCAGATACTCCAATGACCAGGCCAAGAAAAATCCTGAAAATCCTTTGCATTTTTTATTTCTCACATTGCCTTTATCACGAGATCCTGCTGGCTGCACCTTCAGCACAAAGCCCCCATTCAGTCAATTCTCCACTAATCCACACTCATCAGCCTAGCTCAGGCAGTGTCCTCTGATTTCAAGATTATAATGATTGCTTCCCATTTGTTCACCTGCCACCTTCATTCCACCCTTGCCCTCCCCAAATCTATCTTCTACAAAGCAACCAAAGAGATCCTTGGCAAAAAACAAATTACATCATATTGCTATCCTACTCAGATCCCCCACTGGCTTTCCACCCACTGAGAATGAAACCCCAACCCTCACCACATCCCACAAGGCTCAGGAGCAGACCCCTGACCACCCTTCCAACCATGTTGCCTTCCATCATCCCCTCAGTGGACTCTCGAGAACCACCATTCCTGACTCCCCCCCATACTTCAAGAGTATTCCCCTTGGGACCTCTGCACTCACTTGCCCCTCTGCTTGGGGATCATTCCCCCAGAGAGTCACACGGCTCAGTCTCTCATTCCTTCTTACTCATTTCGGTTTCTCTATTCAAAGACATCCTCTTGGGAGAGATTTTCTCCTCACACTATTTAAAATACCGGCTTATTTTGCTTTGTTAACACACTACTTGATAGAATACATCTATGTGTTCACTTACTATCTATCTACCCCCATTAGAGTGAAAGTTTTACAAGGCAGGGAGGTTCCCCTCCTCTCTCCCTTCTCCTCTTCCTCCTCTTCCTCTTCTTTCTCCTTTTTCTTCTTTCCTCTATATATCTGCTGCCTAGAATAGTACCTACATCATGCTATTAATTTATTTATTGGAAACATGAATAATGTAGGTCATTAGTATTTCTTGGATAGTTTTATAATATGTAGTGAAGCCTATTGCACCAACACTATTTTAACCTATAATTTTCAATCACTAGACTTTAAGATAGTTACGTGATGTGAGGTAAACCATCCAATCCTCACTCCTAAAGATGCAAACCTAACACTCCAATTGTTCATACTTTATCACTGTGCTTTTATTTTTCCACTGGAAAGTAAGACCAGAGAGCATGGACCACGGACAAAACGTTTGAGAACCATTGTGCTAACTCATAATGAGCAAAATTTCAACAAAAATGGTAATGAATATTATCCTTGTCAGTTGCACATAAATATATCCTTATATTAAACTGTAGTTTGTGTGAAGTATCCAATTACTTTAAGAACACATCTACATAGTTTGAAGCCCAGATCCAGACGAAGGATCATCTGAGAGCAGACAAATACCTCTACAGACCTCCAACGGGACACAGACGTCCTCCAATTTACTTATATAGTTTTCAAAGAGATAGTTGCAACACCTTAGCTTGGAGTAATGAGATTTAAAGCCGTGACCAGACACATGAAATGTGGGTGTGATTCTACAAATCACAGCTAGGTACCATGGAAGATCCCGGAGAGTTTGCTGAAGGAGAACTCCTGCCAGAAACGCATTCCTGTTGTTCATCATCCATCTTTTCTCCAGGGAGACTGGGCCATACAAAGCAAAGAAAATGAAGCAGATAGACATGCAAGAGCCACATGGCAACACTAAGATATCGTGACCAAAAGAGTTTGCTCGGGGCCCTAGCAACCTCTTCCCCACCAGAGAACATTACCCCTAGTGAGACCAAGTGAGAGGAGACTTTAGATTGTTTCATTGTTTACATGTGTTTTCCTTCAGCAAATAGCTGTCCCCATTTACTGCATAAGATGCCATATGAAAGGATCCAGTAGCATTACGATGCATACAATCTGGGAGGAGCAGCAAAGGAACACAGCAAAGGCACCTGGAGAATACACCTTAAAACAGGCAGCATCCAAGGACGACACAGCGGCAAAGTTCAGATAGGTCTCTGTCACTTCGAAGATACTATTGGCAATATGTTGGCTCTAAAGAAAAGAGCTTAAGGAAGAGATATAAGAGTTCAAAGGATATTTAAAACAATGTAAGGACATAAGAAAGAAGCTGGAAGAGCCCAGAGAAGAAGTGAAAGGAAAAGAAACCTTAAAAGTGACAAAAATTGGAAGTAATACACATTTTTAAAATGAGAATCATGGTGAAATCATATAAAAATAGAAATTAGCGAATATATTTCTATGGTTATGGCAATGAGCATAGACGTGAAAACAAAGAAAACTCCAAATGAGTAGTGCTGGTATTCAGGAAGAAGAGAACAGAAGGAAAAAACGGAGGAAAGAGTTCAATGATATAATAGAAAAAAAATGTTCCTAAAATAGATGTGAATCTTAGAGCTTGTCCCAGAAAAAAATGCACAGAGAGATCAAGGCCAAAATGTACTGTGGGAAGTCACTGAACTTCAAGGTTAAGAAGAGATATTATATAGATATCCAATAAAAACAGGGTGGGAGGAGAGGCATTTAAAAGAGGGAAAATACAGTTTGATCTCAGATTTATCCAAAGCAACACGCACTGCTACGTGACTGTGCAGTAGCCCACAGACTTTCAAGGGAAACTAAAGGCTTTGCAATAATTTTAGAATCATCCGATTGGAGCAAAAGAAAGATATTCTCAAGCTTATAAGAACAAAGGAAAGACAATTACCATGAAGCTTTTCTTACAACTGAACCACTGAGCAGTACCATCAGTGCCTTTGAATGGGAAGTCTGCCCATACTATAGGAAACAAACCAAAATGAGAGGTTAAAGATCAGAAAGACAAGAAAAAGGAAAAAAAGATCCTAATTATTTATAGATGATGCAACTGAGCACACAGAATAACCAACAGAATCGACAAACTACTAAACTTAAAAAGAGGGTTCTGTGAGGTTGGCAGACACAAGACCAACTCATAAAAACAGTAGCATAGTTTTACAACTTAAACTACTAGAGAATATAACTAAAATTTAAGATACCATTAACAATAATAATAACATTATAACGTATCTGGAAGTTTGAAAAGAATCCACAGGTCCCGTAAATGGAAAAATTTTAAACCTATTAAAGAAGTAAAAGATGGTATAACAGAGGCCCTGTATACTCTTGGTGGAGAACACCTAATATTAAGAAAAAAATACTCTTCCCCTAAACAATCTAAAATGCAATGCAACTGAAATCAGAATTCCAGCTGAATTTTTGGTGGATTTTAATAAATTCAATCTAAAACTTATTTTAAAATTTCAATAAAGGCTTCAATAATAGCCAGTTCAAAACTGCAGAATAAAAAACAAAGACAAAGGACTTACACTAAGGATATTGTTAAAAAACAAAGTCAGCAGTAAATGCAATGTGGTACTGAGACAAGAAAAAGAAACAAAGAATCATATATCTTTTTTATATGATAAAGTTGGTACCTTAAATCAATTGATAAATAGTAGTCTGCAGACTGAATAACATTAGGAAAATAAACTCACTGTATGCTGAAAAACAAAACTGCATTCCTATCTATTCAGATACAAAAAGTGCTTTCAAGGCAAAATGTAAAAATTAAAACAATAAAGCTAAAGTAAATGATGCAGAAGATTCTCACACCTTGGAGTCCAGAAGGATGAACAGGCCTAGACATAAAGTAACATTCATGGATCTTATGAAATAAAAATAAGAATTTCTGTTCAACCAAGGACACCATGTGCAAAGTCGACAACAACAACAAAATATTCTGAAAGATGTCCACAGTCTAAGACCAATAAGGCAATTATGCCGGCAATCCCCCCAAATCAAATCCAGCAAAGAAATGCAATAAATCCCTGTACAGGCAACTCAGTGGAAGAAGCACCTCAAACACTAGCAAGTTCAAATTCATTGTTACTTAGAGAAGGTCATATTCAGATAATGTTGAGCATGAGTTCAAGCCCTCAGTCTGACAAAAACTGGCATGCCGGCGGTTGGAAGGGCATGGGAATCTGAGTCCCTAGGCACGACCATTCCAGTGCACACACCCGAAGTCACTGTGCAGCACCAGCTGGCCAGTTAGACAAATCCATCAGGTGTCCATCTCTGACTCAGCAGCGCTAGGCATAAATTCCTCAGAAATTCTCACACACATGCATGAGGGGCTATATACAAGCATATCCATCTCTGCGTGGTTAGTAGGAAAAGCCTAAATTTCCATGAATACAGCCCTGAAAATATAAAATGTGGCAAAGATACAGAAAAGATAAGGCAACCATGTACTGGGTAGTTTGATTAATCCGAACTTATGTTAGCTCTCCTGGTATAATTATTAATAGGGCCCCTTTTAGCCTAAAAATGACTCACTTTGGACAATAAATTACATATAATACTCTGCAGAGATAAAAGCACCTGACAAGTGCCCTGCCCTGGGGACTTGGTTGAAGCACTGTCCTGTACCCCAAAAGGTTGCGAGTTCGATCCTGGGTCAGAGCATATACCTAGGTTGTGGGTTTGATAGCTGGAGGGGGCATATACTGATCCTTAGGTTTCTCTCTCGTTGATATTTCTCTCTCTCTCTCCCTTCCTCTCTCTTTAGGATCAATAAACATATCCTCAGGTGAGGATTAAAAATTGCGTTTACCTAAATTACTCACACAGAAACAGGGATAAAACCTAAAAATATCACGTGGGGTGAAGAAGCAACAAAATCATTTAGGTCAGTGTCACCTATGCAAAATACAAGAATACATGTTTTACAAGGAAGCAACTCATATGCACCAAACACACGGGATGTTCATCAAACACACTAGAATGATTATAATACACGGGGCATTGTGAGGAGAATGCAATTGGGGAGTAAAAAGAATAAATAAAAATAACAATAATAATCATTGTTTTAAAAAGAGATTGTGTCACATTAACTAAGAAACAGAATTAACCCATTCTATAAAACCAAGGACTAAAATGACAGAGGTGGAATGAATCAAAGTAAAACAAAAAAAAATGGAAAAGTAGCAGTAGAAAAGCTTGAATTGAGCATTCTATTAATTCAAATATCCATTACAATTGGGAAACCATGGGGATAAATATCACCCAGCAAAAGGTAAATGTTATAAACCTTATAATGTACAATTTAATTATGAAACTAATAAAATGGTGGGCGGTGGGGTATAAAAGGGTAAAAGGCTGATAATTTCTTCTTCTGTCATAGCAGGAAATGAATAAAGTCTAAATTTTAAACAAGCAGATATAATAAGCAGTGTAATTCCAACTTTAACAAAAATAGTCCTAAAAAATAAACTTTTTCACTAACTCATCCTTAACTGGATTTTCTCAAGTTCCTATATTCCTTGTGAAGGATTTGTCTGAATTTCAATTCTTTTACATGATTCAGCTTCTTTTAACTTTACCTAAAATTCAACTGAAAAGTTAATATTAAAATAGTACATATGGTATAATATATTCTAAAGTTATTTTGATTTTATTGTTATCAGTTTCTCTCCCTATCTGCTTGGGGCAACATCTAGAATAATAGTAATGATTATATCTGAATGTTTGTTCATTTTCTTAGTCCTTTTTAATTGTTTAAGATTTTTAGATGCCCGTAACACCTTGTAGAAATAATAAAGCTATTAATAATAAAATGAGAGAAAAATAGGAAGTGGTGATAATGACTAGGGCCCTTCTTACTAGTTATTAGGCTAGAAAGTAAGTAGAGAGAGGGGAAGCGAATCAAATTCTGCACATGAAGATTCCCCGGGACCACATATAAATGACCGGAAACTGGAAGAAAACCCCTTATTCTGAGTGGGATCCTAGCTGTACAACCTCCTATTCCAGAGACCAGATCTATCTTGTTAACATCTCAGAAAGGCAGAGCCCAAGCAGGGTCCGGCCTCACTCCTCCGTTCATTGCCGGAAAGGCAAAACCACAGGTTAGGGTGGGCAGAAACGATGTCACATTCATCATTGACAACCAACCACTCTCGACTCTGCTCAGGACACACCTCATTACATTTTACATTAAAAGGTAAGGCCACCCAAAATAGTGTCCATGACTGATGCACCAAGTTGCCATGCAGAATTCTTCAACAGAGAGAGACTGCAGTGTGGCGGTTCTTAACGTCCACAGTTATTTGAGTTAAATGAAGTCTGACACAGCCCACATGGAAATAGTGAGGAGAAACGTGTTTTCTCAGTCTATTAAATTTAATTCATTGTGTGTGTTTTCCTTCCTTATCAGCAGTTTAAATTAATTTTCTCATTGTCAACAGGCTCCCACATCTTTGAATCCAAGCACACAGCATTTGCGAGGACTAGCCATACCTGCAGGTGTGGGAAACAACATGTTCATTCATTAGGTCTTAGCAAGGCTCTAACAATTATACAAAATAATTTATCCCTTGACGACCAGGTACAGCTGTATCCAGCTCCTCCTGTCAATTTCCATGTCGGCAGCAGAAATTGTGATGTTCTCGGGAGAGGAGTGATTGGTTTTCAGTTACACGCAGTTACAGCTGGAAGTCATCTGAAAACCATCACACCAGCATATGGATAACCTGAGTGGCAGCATGATAATATTTGTTCGGATCTTACAAGTGCTTACCCAGGACTACGACAATGTAATCAGTTTCACAGGGGACAGAAATAACAGGCCTCTCTCCATTCGCCGATTGTATTGAGCACCGAAATAACGATCTCTGTCTACATGGACGGGCAGCATTCGCTAGGAAAATGAGTGATAACTGCAAAGAAAGGTTTCTTATCGTATTTAAGAGATGAATTAATGGCCGCCAGCTTGGGGAGGCAGCCTTCATGGGAAGTTTCCTCATTCATGCAGAGTGCACAGCGGAAACACATTTGCCATTTTTAAGTGGGGAACAGCTCTTGGAATCAGAAATACTGTTTTTGTTGGGGTTTTTTGGTAAAATTAATATTCACTTCAACATCTCTCTGCTTTTTTTTTTATCTGCAAAATGAGGAAACTGCTACTTTCACGTTCTTACTCTGTAAGGGTATTTTGAGGACACACAGAAGAATAACGTGAAAGTGCTGAGAGTGTTAGGGAGAAAAGTTCCCTGTTAAATCAAACTATTACTATTATTATCACTACCGACTATGCAGTGGTTTCGAATGCTAAATCCAACAGCTTGTTCAGACATCTGTTAGTCCAATCTTATTTGAAAAAACCCAACACTAGTTAGCTCCTTATTAGAGGTGGGTAAGCTGAGACCTAAAAGAATAAGACACTTCCTCAAGGTCACACAAGGGCAGAGCAGGTAAAGAAAGAAACAGCGGTTCTGTGTGCCACACCCTGTAGGCACAGCAGCAACAGGACACTCCGAACCATTCACATAGAAAGAGCCTGAACCAGCAGCTTCACAGTTTTAAAAGAACAGCCAATTAAAAGCACTCGTCCACAGAAATGGAGATCACATGGAAGGTTAGCAACAGGAGAGTGGGGGGAGGAGAGAGGGAGGAAAGGTACAGAGAATAAGTAGCAAAGACGGTAGGTAGAAAATAGACAGGGGGAGGGCAAGAGTAGTATGAGAAATGTAGAAGCTAAAGAACTTATAAGTATGGCACATAGACATGAACTAAAGGGGGGAATGTGGGTGGGAGGAGGCGTGCAGGGTAGAGGGGAGTAAAACGGGGAAACTGTAATAGCATAATCAATAAAATATACTTAAAAAAGTAAAAGCACTCATCCAGTAAGTATCTTGGAGAAGCCCTTAGCAGAAAGCATGTGCATAAACCATTATTCCTGCCAGTTCCTTAGTTATATTTTTTTGATATGACATATTTTTTAGTATAAACAAGTGAGACGTACTTCTCTATATTTTTTCTCTGTGCTTATGAAGGACGTTTTAAAACAGACCCCAAAATTTCTTCGTTAAATCACTAGAGATCCAACCATGGGAAGTTGTCTTGATTCACAATGTCTTTTCAGAAAAGATGAAGGCGAGTAACTATCTTCCTGCAAACGAACTTCCCTCGATCCATTCAAATCCACATGTTGGCAGAGTGCTTTGCTAATGCAATGCCCCTGCATGACAGAGAGGGCTGGAGGGGACTGCGTGGCCCAAAGGCATGTATCAGCAGGACAGCCTCACAGCAGACTGGACAACACACAGTTCTACCCTGTGGAACACTCCTAAGTGAGTTACACTTAGAGAATTCTGAGAACTACCTGCCAATCACGGAGCTCCACCTAAAAGGACTCACTCCTGGGGGGGGGGTGGGGCAGNGGGGGAGCGGGGGGGGGGGGGGGGGCAGCAGTCCTACAAAGAAGCCCCCTTCCGGGATCTATGTGCTGTTCTTATTAGCTCATTTTCATTTCCATGGAAGCCTGCCTCTTCACGTTTTCTCACATGGTTTTGATGAATTTCAACTGCAGCCTGCCGAACTTTTGGGGATTCTCCANGGAGGCGTGCAGGGTAGAGGGGAGTAAAACGGGGAAACTGTAATAGCATAATCAATAAAATATACTTAAAAAAGTAAAAGCACTCATCCAGTAAGTATCTTGGAGAAGCCCTTAGCAGAAAGCATGTGCATAAACCATTATTCCTGCCAGTTCCTTAGTTATATTTTTTTGATATGACATATTTTTTAGTATAAACAAGTGAGACGTACTTCTCTATATTTTTTCTCTGTGCTTATGAAGGACGTTTTAAAACAGACCCCAAAATTTCTTCGTTAAATCACTAGAGATCCAACCATGGGAAGTTGTCTTGATTCACAATGTCTTTTCAGAAAAGATGAAGGCGAGTAACTATCTTCCTGCAAACGAACTTCCCTTGATCCATTTAAATCCACGTGTTGGCAGAGTGCTTTGCTAATGCAATGCCCCTGCATGACAGAGAGGGCTGGAGGGGACTGCGTGGCCCAAAGGCATGTATCAGCAGGACAGCCTCACAGCAGACTGGACAACACACAGTTCCACCCTGTGGAACACTCCTAAGTGAGTTACACTTAAGAGAATTCTGAGAACTACCTGCCAATCACGGAGCTCCACCTAAAAGGACTCACTCCTGGGAGGGGGGTGGGGCAGCAGTCCTACAAAGAAGCCCCCTTCTGGGATCTATGTGCTGTTCTTATTAGCTCATTTTCATTCCATGGAAGCCTGCCTCTTCACGTTTTCTCACATGGTTTTGATGAATTTCAACTGCAGCCTGCCGAACTTTTGGGGATTCTCCAATGTGATCACACAGGATGTAAAGAGGCAATTACACCAGGATAAATTTGTTTCCCATTAAGGATATTTTCAGTTGTTCCGGAAGATCCTTTAGAAAATTTGGAAAACTCTGCCATCCGGTGGGACGGCATTATGTACACCTTGTAGGGCGGCTGGCATCAAATGTCAGTAGGTGGGTGAATTGTATAGGACAGTGCTTTGGTCAGAGTTTGCTCGTTTGGGCCCGTATTTTCCAAAATTAGCTGGCAGAGAAACTGGACTTTGTCATTTATGATTTCGAATTTTACATTTTGCAGTTTCACTTCGAAATTTTAGTGCTATTTCATTACTGTGGCATAAGAATTACACGACAGATTTTTATGCTTTTCTTACATTTTTGTAAGCTATTCCATGACTATGGACCTTCTTTGATGCTGTGGTCCGACATCACAACATGCTCATCAGAAAGACATCAAAAGCAAACAAAATAAAATGAGTCTCATTTACTGAGGGAAAAGGCCATATTTAATTAGGTCAGGGTCTCGGGGTCTAGGCTGACGCGGTGGAGAGCTAAGGTAATGGAGCCAACATGAGGTGTCTGCGGTCCCATCATTGCATACCTTAGCCAAGTTCCTCCTCACCCTCTCTCTCTTAACCTTTTCTTTCTGGGCCTCCTTATTTCTAACTATGTCTCTCTCTGTCACTCCATGTCTCCTTTTCCTGTCTACATCTGAGATTTGCTGAACTCGGGGGCAACATTCACAGCTAAGGAATTGCTAACACCTATTCAGAATCTGCTTCAAATACCTGCAGTTTCCAAGACTCCCCACAATTCATCAGCAACCATGGTCACCAGCCAATGGAGAGGCAGAATAGTATAGCAGTTACCAGTGGGAGGGTAGCAGTGTTGAAAGTCCTGCTGCCTGGGTTCAAATCCCACCTCTGGCACGTATCACCTAGACCAGAAGTCCCCTACCTTTTTGCACCAGGGATCGGTTTCATGGAAGACAATTCTCCCACAGACTCAGGGGTTTGGGGAGGTGGCTTTGTAGCCTGCCACCAGATGCAGCTCAATTGCCACTTGCCACTCACTGATAGGACTCTGATACTAGTCTGCGAGCAGTTGATTTATTACGGCCTCTGTGCAGTCAAAGCTCTCTGCTAATGACAACCTGTATTTTCAGCCTCTCCCCAGCGCCAACATCACGGCCTCAGCTCCACCTCAGATCCTCAGGCATCGCATGTTCAAAAGGAGCACGCAGCCCAGATCCCTCACACATGCGGTTCACGGTAGGGTTCGCGGTCCAGTGGGAATCTAATGCCGCTGCTGCTCGCACACGAGGCAGAGCTCAGCCAGTAAGGAGAGGGATGGGGAGCAGCTGTAAATACAGATGAAGCTCCTCTCACTAGCCTGCTGCTCTCCTCCTGTTGTGCGGCCCTGTTCCGAACGGGCCACAGACTGGTACCCGTCGTGGCCCTGGGTTGGGGACCCCTGAGCTATGTGGCCGTCAGGCAAGTTACTTAAGTTTGCCATCTCTTTGTTGATCTTCTGAAAAGTGGGGATAATAGTAGCAGTTTCTTCATAAGGTTTTGGAATCATTAAATATATTCATAAAGTATTTAGCATGGGGCATGGTGCAATAATAAGCACTTAGTGAACGTATTATTAGTACCGCAACTGCCCTGGCCCTCCTACCCCACTCAAGCTGGGGTTTTCGGGGTTTTTTGTTTGTTTGTTTGTTTGTTTGTTTTGCTGTTCTAGAGCACACCATGCTCACACAGATGCTCCCCCAGCACCGACCCCTACCCTACTCGGCCGGGATGTCTTCCCCGCCGGCCCACAGTTACAAGTCCTGCACAGCCTGGGAGGCTCACATCCGCCAGAGTTCTTTTGGGGACATGTCAGGTCACGGTGATCTCCCTTCCTACTTCTGTACCTCGCGCACTCCCATAGCCTTTCTTCGTTAATTAGATCCCCTGCTGTGCGGCCCTTACATTGTTTCCCACGTATTTATGTAAGTTATCTTCACGACTAAACACGTGCACAGGCCCCGCCCTCTGGTAGGTCCGGAGGAGCAGAGGCTGACCCATGGGAAGTTTCAAACAGGACTTGATTCACTCCTTGGGGGAACATCCTGAAGCGGCAGAGAAGTTGCTGCGCATGTAACAAAATAAAAACGAAGCCTTCCAAATGTTCTCTATCATTTCATTTCATTCGATCTTGGCATTTAGAAACCAAGCTAGGCCTGCAAGGAGGGTTTCCAATCATCACACCAACTACACACGAAATGATTGCTCACGAAAAGCCCATGTAAGATAAAGAGTTCTTGTGTGAACAACATAGACGGTAGGTAGAGTTAGCCACGTGCTATAGTGACTTAGTTAAGTTACGCCCCAGTTGTCATTGTCCACTGACCAGATTAGGAATTCCCACCCCAGAGGATGGCGGCTCTCACTAGCCCCCACCACCCTACAGAGGAGGCTCTGCGATCCAAGCTTCCGTCAACACCGGAGGTTTTGATATTAGCATAAGGAAGGTCGGAATGGCTTTTCCTTGGGGAAATTCACGGTTTGTGCATGCACGCTAAGGATGCTAGCTCTGGGTTCTCACTAATGTTCAACGCAGATGGTTTGGCTAAAAGACTTGAGCAGGATTCCCATCCTCCAATAAGCAAGGTGTAGGGACCATGCGGCCTATCACTTGCACCGTGAGGGCCAGGGCCTGTTCCTGTTTCCAGACATGGTACTGGAAGACCTTGGGTGTGAACAGCTACCTGCAGAATGTGCTATGGAAAACTACCCGGGGAATGTTGTACGTCTTCTGCCAGTGA
The DNA here is from genome assembly GCF_014824575.4 of Sturnira hondurensis. NCBI lineage: Eukaryota > Metazoa > Chordata > Mammalia > Chiroptera > Phyllostomidae > Sturnira > Sturnira hondurensis. The sequence goes on along the minus strand of NW_028082350.1, from coordinate 11,637,360 downwards.
CTTTCTAGCAAGGTCACAGTTGCAGCCCCTAAAAGAATAGCAACCCGGGACTTCAAATTGACAGGGCAAGCTGTATATCTGCTTTGTCCCTGCTTGCTACTAAATAGGTTCTTTAAATAATAATTGTAGCCCTGGCTGGTGTGGTACAGTAGATTGAGCACCCGCCTGCAAACCAAAGTGTTGCTGGTTTGATTCCCAGTCAGGGCACATGCCTGGGTTACAAGCCAGGCTCCCAGTAGAGGGAGACGTATAAGAGGCAACCACACACTGATGTTTCTCTCCCTCTAGTTCTCCCTCCCTTCCCCTCTGTCTAAAATAAATTTTAAAAATCTTAAATTAAAAAAAGTTTCCTTTATAATAAATAAGTAACTAAATAAATAATTGTAAAAATGTTCATTGGTGAGAAAATGTCAGTATTTTGAACAACTTCTCTCTACAGGTTGAAATTTTGTATCTGTTCCCACGTAGAATGTACAAAACTGCTAAGCAAAGGAAAAGAACGTGATAAGAATGTGCACACACGTAGACAAGGCAGGATATATCCTGGCTCTTTACTCACCAGAAAGCTGTGGAAACAAAAATCAATCAATCAATCACCTAGTATTTACTGAATGCCTGCTAGGTGCCCAGAATTGTTAAGCTACAACACACCAGAAATCAGCATTTCAGATATCAACTGAAATAAATCTCCAATCTGGTCAGGAGTCACAAGCTGACTCAATACCGTAGTCTACACAGTGAGGTTAGCATACCTGAGGGTTGACAGAACATTGTTATTTATTATTCCAGCTTTTCTTGAGAGGGAAAAGTTAGATATCTGTCATACAGAGCCTTAACAAACAGCCAGGATTTATGGTCCAAATATTTGTTTGCAGGTCTTAAGAGAGAAGAAAAATGTAGGGCACGCTTACGTAAGAGTGTAAGGAGCAACATGACTTATGTCTCATTTTCCTTGAAAGTTTGCTTCACCCAACATCTCAATTTTATTCTAGATTACAAAAGTTTTGTGGTCTGTGTGTGTCAAAGGCCAAATTCCCAAGTTGGCTGAAGTCCTAATCTTTTGAATACATTTGACTGAAATCATTTGATGTTTTATAGGACTTTAGGTTACTACATTCATCAGGATTTCTTAGTATATTAGAAGTACAATAGATAAATGAGAAAAACAATGAGCCATGTACTGTATGATGTGTTATTCTTGTATGTGTTGGGAAAAGGCAGCATGTCAGGTGGATGGGAAGAACCTGCACTCTCCCACAGGACTGAGTTCATATTGGTTCCTGGAGCACTCACTATGGGCCAGGCTTTGCTCGAAATGCTTGGAATACTTTGACCCTCACAACTGCCCAGTGCAGAAGGTCATTAGTGTTAGCCCCCTTTACAGGTAAAAAAAAAATCAGAGTGTAGCACAATTACATAATGCAACAAGGACAGCAGCTGATGAGAGCCAGTATGTGGAATTTGAACCCAGAGAGAATTTGGCTCCAGAATCCACTCTCTTAACCACAACACCCACCCAGAAGATGTAATGAAGGTTGACATAAAAAGACATTACCCAGTAGTAAACACTTGATATGTTTTACACTGTTTTCCCTTATTCAGAAGCAACATTATGCCTATGTGTACTACAGTACAGACACCCCTTCGTTTCACAAACAGACCACTAGGTTCCAAACAGCAGCAACACAGGTACAAGGCACTAATGACCTAATCAACCACAAGCATCGGAACTTGACCTCTCTCTCTCTCCTTCCCTTTCTCATTGTCCCCTGGAAGACATTTTGTAGTCACAGGATATGTGGGCTCTGCTTTTTCTGTCTCTATCTGCTCTGACAATCACCTCCCACTCAAACTTTCACTCTGCCGGAAGGACGGACTTTCACTTAGGACATCACCTTGATGTGTCCTAAGCTGTGATGTGTTTCACAGCTGGCGGAGCCTACAATTGGTGAAAGCATTTAAATATGGCCATCAGGTTCTCCTTGGCACGCCAACTGCAGTTATGTCTTATGGCTCTAACACTAGTGGACTGTTGTATTTTAATAGATTTCATATTGATCTGGTATAATATCATTAGATCTATGAATAGAAACTCTCTACCAGGGGTGTCCAACCTCTTGGCATCTCTGGGCCACACTGGAAGAAGAGTTGTCTTGGGCCACACACTGAATACACAAACACTAATAAAAACTGATGAGCAAAAAATAAAGTTTTATGTAAATTTATGATTCAGTGTTGGGTCGCCTTCACAGCCATTCTCGGCTGCATGCAGCCCACAGGCTGTGGATTGGAACACCCCTGCTAGACCACGTACACCACTGAGTACTAACCTACCAAATATGGGGGCTTTTCATACCATTCCAGGATGGCAGGCAACTTGTTGATGTGTTGTAGAGACACTCATCCTGAACAGTGGCTGTCACCAAGGCTTCATGTCCTACAACTTGTGGTTGGCCAAAACAATGTACCAAGCAGTCACTGCCCTCTCTCATCTGGATGGCTGCAATAGCCTCTACCTTTGACACTTTTGGTCTCCTCTCCACACAGCAGGCACAAGGATACTTCTAAAACAGAAGTTGTTCTGCTCCCAGGAACATACCCAGGAAAACTGAAAACATACATCCATACAAAACCCTGTGCATGAGTGTCCATAGCAGCATTCTTCAAAACAGGCAAAAGGTGGACACAATCCAAATGTCCACCAACTGATAAATGGACAAACTATGGTATCTCCATACAAAGAAATATTATTTGGCAATAAAGAGGAATGAAGTACTACTATATATTATCACATAGATAAACCTTGAAAACCTACAGTGTGGAAGCTAAATGAAAGAAGCCAGTAACTAAGAGCCACACATTGTATGATTTCATGTATCATGTTTTGCCATGTATAATGTGCACCCACATTTTTGGCCCAAACTTTCAGGGAAAAAATCATCCGTTACAAATTTTTAATTCAATTTTTTATTTGTATTTAGAAACAAAACCATTTATGGTGTTCCAGAGCACTTATTTTGCATATAGATATTGTTATTGCTTTCTAGAGTTCACTTTTAACACAGAAACATAAATAAAAGAATTAAGAGATTTACATAGACAGTGAATTAGCACTACCTATGTATAATGCACATCCTTATTTTTCCCTCAAAAAATTGGGCAAAAAGTGCTCATTATCCATGGCAAAATATGATATATGGAACAGCCAAAAGAGGCAAATCTATAGAGACATTCAACACCAAATGACATGCCATGGAGCAGAAAATGCACAACCCAGTTGACCCCCGGCTGGATTTTCATTTTGTCTGGTAACTCATCTGGATGGTTGGTAAAATTGGAGAGGGGTGTGGGAGCAGGCACGCCTCTTTCTGCGCGGCCTCTCCATCGGGCTCCTTTGTCAGAAGTAGTCTCCAGCAGTCAGATCTCTGATGTGGCAGCTAGCTCTCAACAGCAAGAAGACCCAAATGTCATACTGGCTGCATTCTGTTGGTCAAAGCCAGGCAGAAGGCTAGCCCATTTAGAAGAGGAAATATAGACTCTCCCTCTTTTTTAAAAAATTTTTTAAAAATTTATTTATCTTTAGAGGGGAAGAGAAAGAGAGAGGGAGAGAAATATCAATGTATGGTTGCCTCTGGTGTGTCCCCTGCCAGGAACTGGCCTACAACCCAGGCATGTGCCCTGACTGGGAATCGAACCACGATTGTGTGGTTCGCAGGCCCGCGTTCAATCCACTGAGCTACACCAGCCAGGGCCCTTAGACTCCCCCTCTTGATAAGAAAAGCAAAGGGGAAAGTGTAGATGGTTCCCCATCTTTGGAAACAGGATCCCAGAGCTTTATAGAGTAATTTCCAGGAACATCAGACATTCTCTCTCCAAAGTCGCCGGAAAAAATGCAATCTGTCCAAAGCCAAATATGAAATGAACAACAGGGATAAAATGTGGCCATTGAAATCAGGGGTAGAGCATTTAGAAATGGGATAGAAAGAGTTCTGGGTATAATCTGATTGGAACATAGCCCTGTCCTTTACTGTGATGAGCGCTTTCATTGGCTCATTGCCCTTTCCCCTTATCCTCTTCCTCTAACTCGGTTCAAACAGCAAAGCAGTCCCAGGATCACCTCCCACTTGGGAGTCCCTCTGCCTCTGCCCATTGCCTCCGGTGTCCCAGTTAAACCAAGGAGGCTCACCCAAGGACATCTCGTCTTAGAACAGGTTGCTCACTCCCACCATAGGTCCAGGCCTCGTGCTGAAGGGGTGAGAGAAACCGCTGCCCTGGTCATGAGGGTAGCAAGCATTTGAGAATAAGCCTAAGCCTGCATGAGTTAAAAAGAAAGGACACGTGCTTTGCTATGTGTGTATATTTTCACAAATCCATTATTAGAGGATGTATTCGAGAATACGAAAATTCAAGCTTCAGCCACACATGGGNGACATCTTGTCTTGGAACAGGTTGCTCACTCACACCGCAGGTCCAGGCCTCGTGCTGAAGGGGTGAGAGAAACCGCTGCCCTGGTCATGAGGGTAGCAAGCATTTGAGAATAAGCCTAAGCCTGCATGAGTTAAAAAGAAAGGACACGTGCTTTGCTATGTGTGTATATTTTCACAAATCCATTATTAGAGGATGTATTCAAGAATACGAAAATTCAAGCTTCGGCCACACATGGGCACAACTACCAATTTGTGGTCCCATGAAGTCATATCAGTTGCCCTCCCCCTTCTTCTGGCCGGAGTGATATTAGAGTCTTCACTAAAAATGGCTCTTTAAGGAAAGTGGTGATGTGTTCCTTAAGCTCTTCATAATCTCAGACTGAACAGGACTACAGAAGTCACTAAGGAAAGCCATCAACAAAGCAAAAATAATCTCCCACTTACTCTGTGGCTATTTTCCTCATCAACTCTTTCCACCTAAGGTAGAAAACCACAAGCTCTCGGTGTTTAAGGTATTATTAAAATTCTAAGGAGGAAAGAGTAAAATAACAGTGGTTTCTCTTAAGGGGGCTGTTAGAAAATGTTGGCGTTAGGGGAACTGCTAACTAAGCAAAATAAATACAATAAATAAAATAGGAGGACATTTTCTTACAAGTGGCAATAGCCCTCCAAACAAAAATTCTTATGATGAGCATCTTCCATATCAGCACTGAAAGAGGGGCTTTCTCATTTCACCAACAAATTCTGCACCAATAAACTCTTGAATTTGTTTAATAAGAACTGGGTATTATAAATGAGATGTGGAAAAAAACATTAAGATCTCCCTTCAAGCGACTGTGGAAAGACACAGTGTAGTATCTATCAGTCAGGAGGAAGGAAAAAGGTGTCAACACAGGATGAGAAGCAAAGCAGCCGGGCAGCCAGTGGGTGACGGGGAAGAAGCAGGAATAAGGACATGAGAAATGGGGAACTTGGAGTAAAGTAACCAGACACACCCATGCATGCAGCAAATTGGACTTGTCCTTAGGGCGAAAATATTCCCAATTATTCCTCACAATGCTATATACCTTAAGTGTTAACAGAGGTCTCGAAGGAAGGCCTCCCAGCAATACTAGGGCACACTAAAGCAGAGATCAGTATTGGGTCATCCCATTACCTCTCTGTGAATACCCCATACAAATAGGGTTCCACGGGTGTACGTGCTAGGGTATGTGCTCAAAAGCAGGCTGTCTACTTTTCCTACCCGTCCCTGGGAAAGTGTGTATGAGTTTTTGCTGATGCCGAAGCTTGACGCTGCAAAACGTCCAGTGGCACTTGATAAAAATGCTAATTCCGACACCCTGCCTATCTTTAGAGACTGTGATGTAGTCAATACGTAGCGGTCCCAGACATTTCTTAATTGCAACAGACTCCACTTTGTTCAGATATATCACAAATAATGAGAATTACTGGCAGAGTGGAAAGGTTCAAACAGAGATTAAGGCCAGTACGTTTGAATCCTGGGTCTGAACTAATGGTTTTTATGCAATGGCCATGAGATCTTAAGTCACACAGACATTCTGAAAAAAAATTATAATAGTACTTACTCCTTATATTTGTCTAAAAATGTGACATGTTGCTATTCATGCATTAATAAATCATATTTCTCATAACTTTGTGCTGTTGCTCTCTCTTCTTGTCATTCTACCAGTCTGATTTCCAGCACACCATTTAAAGTTAAAAACACACAGTGATTTAAAAAAAGGAAGAGAGAACATTTATCCTTTTTTTCAGAGCTCTTTGGAGAAACAAAACTACAGCACGTTTAATATTTTGGTATGGAGGAAACTTAATTCAGTTCATAAGTTGGAATATTACCTTTTTCCCATCATTATAAAGATTAAGAGGGTGACATTAATTTTTATTTAAACCAATGAGTGCCAATACGACTCTGAAGAAAAGTCACCCCACATTGCCAGAGAGGAAGATGACAACACTGATGTTGATTGTGAATAATAAATGCAATCGCGAATAACTTTAAACCCAGTAAAACATTCCTAAAAACTAAATGATTACCATCACTTGGTATACAGGGTGGGGAAAAAGTAGTTTTGCAGTTGTTCGTGTGGAAAGTAATAGCAAAATTAATGATTAATAATAATCTATGCTTCATCTACTCACAACTGTAAACCTACTTTTGTCCTACCCTTATATGAAACAAAGTGCTCTACTAAGTTTATTGGTTTGGGGTGGGGGTGTAAAGAGAGAGGTGCCAAAGAATTACTTTGGAATCCTTGAGGGAAACATTGAGAAATGTGAGTGCAGGAATACCCAGAGTCATCAAGGTAATCTCCTTCAGAATGGTGAACTGCCTAGGAAATCAGTAGAAACAGACCTTTAGCGTTTTAAGAACAGAAAAAGAAAAACTGCCCAATCTCTAGGCACAGATTTCCAGGGCATTAAGAAAACAGTAGATCTTGGGAAGCCCCGACCCTGGGGAGGCAAGTGAAGGGCATCTTCCTCTGAGCACAGTTCTGAGAAATTGAAGTTGTCCTCACTCAAAAGTCAACATTGGTGGAGTGCCATTGGCCGGTGAGGAGATGGGAATTAACCACATCTGGCACAGCAGGGAGCATGATTTTGTCAACAGCCATCCAACTTGGCAGCTACAAGCAATTGCACTGGCAAACGGAAGAGGATTCAATCTCTCCCCCCTTATAATGGAAATTGAACTGACCTTTCAGCCCCCATTCGGACTGGATAAGCCCTTAGGTTTCATGGAAATTTTAAGAGAAAAAAAGGATCCCCCCAAGGGAAACGACTATATTTCCTTTCAATATATGAGAAGACTCAAATCAATTTTAATTTGTGTCTTAAAGTCATGGAGGAGTTCAAACTCATTATATACTCACATGTATGTATTAGGGTCTCAGGAAAGGCCATTATTCAAAGAAAAATTAAATTTCCCTGTTAGAAATGGTGAGGATATCTTGGGACTGATCATCTGTCTGTAGAATCTAGGACTAAAATTCTGAAGGAAGAAGGGAGACACAGAATGTCCCACACGGCTAAGTGCTCAGCTTACCAAAGAGACATTAAAGGCTACACAGACAAACACAGGACTAGGTCAGGGACAGGAAGGAAGATGCATTTAGGACAGAGTAGAATCCCATCATAGCCCTAACCCCAGGCTCTCAACAACTGTTCCTTAACAGGACAAGTTTTAAAATAAAGTAAGATGCTGAGCTCTCCAAAGTTGGCAAGAAGAAATGTGATTCTGTCCAGTCACTGTAGAAAAAGTGCTGCTGCCTGGGGAATGGGAAGATGTAGCAGCAAAAGTGGTGAGAACAAACCAAATCCCTGGAGAATGTGGACTAGCCAATGCAAAGGCCGTATCTGTGAAACAGGAGTTAGGATGCTGTGGCCATGCTCGGCAGAGCAACAATAACAAACACGAGCTGACCTACCACGGTCCACAGATCAAGAGAGGAAAAGAGAAACCAGAAGTTTTCATCCTCTGGAACAGAAAGGAATCTTGGGGAGGGATAAATGGGGGGATCTTCGGAGTCATGAAGGTAACTTCCCTCACTAGGGCAGCCAGAACTGGAGCCCCAGTAGGAAACGCTGGGTTGAAACTAGTCATGAAGGTAACTTCCCTCACTAAGTCAGCCCACCTCATTCTTACACAGTTTTTAGTTTTTCTGTTGGGTATAGACTTAGAAAGGAAGAGTGTAAGGATATCTATGCCATACCTGGAAGGTGTGGTGCCTCCTGAGCTGCTGTGAACATCAGCGTAAATGACCCAGCAAACAGCAGCCTTCATTCCCAAGGCCACACCTTCACAATATTAAGCAGCCAGGCTGACACAGGTACATATTTGCTAAATATGACTAATTTACTGACAACCAACTATCCGGCCTCTGAGGATTGCATGCTAACAACACAGGAAGCAGAAGAGCTATGCAGGAAGGTCCATTTGTGGATGTCAGAGAGGGGTGAGATTTTCAGCTCTGGACAAAACACATATAAGAGATTTTCAATTCAGTTAAACTCAATTAATTTTTATGTGCCACGTACAGCTAACTGGGTTCTGAGTACTTCCAAAGAAGGAAGAGACAGGGAAAGAAAAAGTGAGAATATAACTTGGGTGAACATTGAGTGTTTTATCCAATTACTGGCTAGAAGTTAGAATGAGGGATGGCTCAAAGAAAATGTAAGATGTATCGTTTGTTTATATTGATTACCTGGGTAAGGAGAACAGTTGCGGTAGTACCGTGGAAGGCTTTATTAATAAACATTAACTATGATTCATGTTGTACTATGAATTAATTCTCTGGGTAGGAGACAATAAGCAAGTGATTAAAAAAAAGTGATCCAGGAGATCCCTGAGATAAGCCTCCCAGCAAGAGTGGCAGGAGCTGAGAAATCTGGCAAAGACATCAAAATGAGCTCAGGCACGGTGACCAATCTCACTAAGGGTTTATTTGGCAAATGACCGAGCCTGGAAGAGGTCACGTGTTCATGGGTTGGCTAGCAGGACATACTGCTCGCAGCTAGGGCATAACTTACCACCAGAACGGCCCCAGTGGGGCACACATACCTTTCGGCGTGCAAGCTAGAAATGTAGGCAGGTGCTGGCAGGTGACCCATTCATGAAAAACGTCTCACCGAGGGGCAGGCAACTGGGGATGCCTCCCCTTCACTGCGCACTTGGCTCTGAGACTTATAACCATAAACCGGGCTATGTTGCGTATTTCACGCACATTAATACTATAATTATAAAGATACTAATAACCCTGCAACAGGACAGTGTCCTCTCTCCCTTTGAAAGTAAAGCATCTCTCCCCTCTCCCTGCTGGTTTATTAGCAATAGCCTGAAATGTGTCCTCCAGTCCTTCCAACCCGCCACAGAACACGGAGGCGTTGACCCTGGGAGGGTATGCCAGATCGTAGGCACACACGGCTCTGGGGGCANGCGCACTTGGCTCTGAGACTTATAACCATAAACCGGGCTATGTTGCGTATTTCACGCACATTAATACTATAATTATAAAGATACTAATAACCCTGCAACAGGACAGTGTCCTCTCTCCCTTTGAAAGTAAAGCATCTCTCCCCTCTCCCTGCTGGTTTATTAGTGATAGCCTGAAATGTGTCCTCCAGTCCTTCCAACCCGCCACAGAACACGGAGGCGTCAACCCTGGGAGGGTATGCCAGATCGTAGGCACACACGGCTCTGGGGGCAACTTTCAGCAATAGTCACAACTATTCTTTTAGCTGTTCAAAATGGATTTAGTTAGCAAAAAAAAAAGGGGGGGGATAATTCCCTCAAATAGGTGGAATCTCTTTTGAACTTAACTAGCTCTCGAGTGTAATATTTGGAATGACAAGTTCTTCTTCAGAACTGGTCCAAGAAGGTAAATCATGTTAAGAACTTAAACCCTATATTAATTATATTATATTCCCTCAGCCTAATTATCAAGAAAGGCATTATGGTAAGGGCTCAGAATGGCTCACAAGCCACACACTCATGTCCTAAATACACAGAAGCACTAAGGGTCCTTATGTGGTTCAGCATAGATGCCTCCTCCGGGCTGTCCAGATGTCTTCCAATATTGATTGCTAGGACAACAAATAGCGCGATATGCTCCAAGATTTCAAGCACCAGAGCATGACTGCATTAATACAATAATAGAAACGGCATGAGGTTATCTACAAGTTTGCCCATGACCCTGCAAATGTTGTAAGAAGACCTATATTTAATGGATTACCACTCTGTAGATATTCTGGGGAGCTCTATTTATAGACCAGAGGATACAGATGAGCCAATAAAATATGTCTCTCAAGTGACATCATAACCATGAAATGCAATTGTTTGGTCCTTGAAAAGACAGTTTGTCACCATGTCACTTAAATATCCTCAGCATTTTCAGCACTGTAATACATGTATTAATATTTTAAATGCATTCTTAGTCCGGTCAATGCAAAATAGTTAGCTCATAAATCTTTCAGCATTGTAACACTGTTCAGATTTCAGCCATTTTAATGCTCTTAAAATTCTGCCCTGCACTCTTATTTTTATTTACAACCCTTGAAATACATTGAAAATATTTGTTTCTGGTGGAACTCCTGGCAGCAGTTCAGAGTCCAGTCCCCTCTCTAAGATTTAGATTGGTGTGTCCATGTTCTAGTCTTTTCTTCAGGAGTCTACTGTGCAAACACAGGCCAGACGCCCTGATTCCATGACACTTCTAGGTTTAGGATTCTGAGTCTGAACTAATTATGGATGTTTTCCTATTGAATTAAGCTCAGCTGCTGTTGAATGCAAATGTTTTAAGGATCTAACTCCATAAGCTGGTACCATTAATTTTAATTATTGCCTTATATAATTGAGGGACCTAATCCTCAGAAATTTAATAAACAGTGGTGAGCAAAAGTAGGTTTACAGTGGTAATACAAATAAATAATACAATAATTAATAAATAATGATATAAGAATAAACTGTTTTGCATACACACAACTGTTCATCTACTTTTTTCCACCCCCATATGTGTCCCTATATAAGGCTATTTAATGCATCTTGGGTGTCTCTTTGAACACATAAAGGAAGGTACAGAGTTGAATGTGAGTGGAAGGGCTAAATGGAGCTAATTTGCTCTACATAAGAAAATAGAGTGCAGCCCTGGCTGGCGTAGCTCAGTGGATTGAGCACGGGCCTGCGAACCAGACAATCGTGGTTTGATTCCACTCAGGGCACATGCCTGGGTTGCAGGCCAGTTCCCAGCATGGGACACACCAAAGGCAGCCATACATTGATATTTCTCTCCCTCTCTCCTTCCCTTCCCCTCTAAAGATAAATAAATAAAATCTTTAAAAAAAAGAAAATAGAGTGCAATTTATTCTTACACATAAGAAGGAAGGAGCAGAAGTGAGAAGAGAGAAAGAACACTGGCTGAGTTACATGGAGGAGAACATATTAGTAATCCTATTGCCTACAACGTGATGGTATAAAGGTACACCTTCCCCCCAAATTAACAATGCTGCAAACACATAGAAAGAATAGGTGTATGTGTATGTGTGTGCCTGTGTGCCTTAGAAAAGCTAACACCAGTGCCTGGCACTTGGAAAACTCCTAAAGAATGTTTGCTCTCATCATGGTTCACATTAATATTATTTACCATTCACAATGCTGCTTAACTCTAGAGCCACAATATTACAACAGGCAGAAGTAGCACTATTAAAATGACGGGTTTCATCTGCGGCCATACCACCCTGAATATGCCCCATCTCGTCTCATAAAATGATGTGTTTCTTTTAGAAAAAAATTGAAAAAAAAATTTCACCAGGAAATACAATCAGCCAGCTACTATAATTAAAAACAAAATTCAATTCCAAGTCTCATAGTTGGTAATCAAAACTAGAAACACATTATTTTGATTTTTTACTAATTTCAGAAAATGTATGTTTGCATACACAGAAAAAAAATTCCTGGCACAAAAATCTCACAAGTTTATTGTGTATCTTGGTGAATTGAGAACCATCTAGTAACATGAAGAGCTATTTACTAACAGTAGTTTGTTCTGTAAGTAGTCATTTTGCTATAAAAAGCCCAGATAAAAGCTGAGATATAACATTAAATCATAACTTCAAAGGCAGTTCTGTGGGCACAAAAGCTAAATAGAGGCTAGAAATGCTATTTCCTTTTACTCCAATGATATAAAGATGCATCTTAGAGAACCTAAAGCTATGGTTTGGTTAAGATGTCCATTGTTAGATCATTTATTATTTTTCATGAATATTTCTGCGTGTTACATACTTTGCTAATATGCTTCCTCAGTGTGTAAGGCGCGCACACTCCCAAGACCACCCATACTGTCTTAGACATGGAGTACCACTATGCATACATTCTTGAATGTATCTGTTTTTGCCAAGAAGTAAAAATAAAATGCTTTATAAGGATTCCAAAATTTTGTCATGAAAGAGAAAACCTATCCACATGTACTAAAAGCCACATTGATGTGGAAACATTAGAAGTAACCAATAATATTATTTTAATTATATATGTGTTCTCTTTTTTGAAAAAACTTACCATGCAGATCGATGATAGTGATTATTCACACTATAAAAGATGATTTGATCAACAAAGGTTTCATGGTCCATATTCTTACTTACCAAGTGCATTTTCCTTACCTTTATAAATAGCAAACTACTTGATGGAGATGAAGCTGGAGAAAACAAGAAGCTCAGCTTTGAAAACCAGAAGGCAGCATTGCCAATGGACATTCAATCAGAAGTCACAATGGAAGTCAATGGGGAATGATGAGCCAATCAATATACAGTCTGATGTTCAGAAATCCGTCCCTCTCACTAAAGCATTTGTATGTACAAATACCTACACACAATCTCAATAACAGCATAGACTGTATGTCATTAATAATGAAAAGATTTCATCATAGAAGCAAGCTAAGTGGCATTTGTTTCTAAGTTCAGGAACATATTCTCAGCATATTAAAATATAGCAGTGGAACAGATAAATAACTTTTCCCACTAAATATAACTAAAGCACAGAATATAAGCAGCAAAATTGCCCTGTCTTACCTGAATGGGCAGGAGAGAAGCAGCCATGTTTACAGGGTCCATCCATATGCAAAGAAAGGAAGCGGAAGGAGGAGAAAAAAAAAGATACAAAGGATCATTTTGGGTAAAACTCAAGTATGGGTGACAATAAAATGAAACTTTTACAACAAAAACCATTCATTACCTATGCAGAAAGCATCTACATTATGTGGATTTGTTCAGCTGAGTCACTTTTTCCTGCCAACTAAACCGGAGTTAAGTGGACTCTACCGTAGTTGATCTCCCACACTAGACACTCTCGGGCGGCTCACGGCTGTTTCTGTTCACAATGATGCATGTACAAAACCAGTCTCATGTCTGGAACATGACTCAGCAATGTAGAAAACCTTAGCAGCCACATGGAACGGGCCTTATGATATCAATGAACATGCATTCAGATGCAGAAAATCTGTGGTCATGTTCAAAATCACACTGAAACATGATTAGGAGCGCAATGTAAATAGTCTAAATGTGACCCCCGATCGAAGTATTTGCTCCACTTTTTAAAAGTACTGATGTTACCTCTGAAAGATGCTAAAAGCCAATGCTAAGAGCCACGGTGCATAGACACCAAACACGATGCTCGCTCACAGCCCTTTAATACCTAATATTCTGCATGAATGTGAAGATTCTGTCATATCAATGGGTGGAAATGGAGACCACCCAGAAGTTCTGAATCTAGAACCACCAAAAGGCTCCTTGGACACCCACCCCGCCAGTAAGGATTAGTTCCTGTTACAATTCAACTTTTTTACTTTCACATTTAGAAATGACATTTAAGCACAGAATATTTTCTAAGATTAGTTAGCAATCACTGGTCAAGCCTCTAAGGCAATGGTTCACCACTCAAAGCCAATGTCAACTAAACATGTGCTCTAGGAAACTTCAAACACCCCCATGCAGTCCCTTCCTGAGTAAGAGAGCTCTGTTACAGTTTTCTGACGTTTTCATTTTGTTAACCATTTCATTTTATTTTGGAGGGAGAACAAAAATAAATCCACACCAAAGAACTCAGTCTTCCCTTTAAGGACAAAGAAAATTCAATTCTGATGGGTTCAAGTCACTTCACAACAAACTAACCATAACTGAAGAGGGTCCAACCTTACTCACCCACCTTATTCCTAACTTGACATACATGGATCCTTTCCAGACAACACCTCAGGTCTTCCCCAGTGACCCCAATTCTTTACCCAACTGTTGCCAGATGTTGCATTCCCTAATCAGGAAATTCTGCCTATTTGTAAAGTCTGACCCAATGGCATTTTTGCTGCTGAACACCAGCCACCCCAAGGCCCTGGCTTTACAGCCAAGGACATCATAGATCAGATGGAGGCGACTGTAATTCCAGGCTCCCAGCCATGGACGCTCATCCTTCCGTGCCTCTAATCTATCGATCCCAAGGTCCCTCCTGCACAGAGGATTAACAAGGAAGTATGCACATTTCTCAAAGGAGTTTGAGAGCTATAAGGCATCTCGGAGAGTGTGAACTGGGTCAGAACAACTGTGTGTGTGTGCATGACACCAATGCTAATTCCTTCATCTCTCTCCTGCATTTTACTAAAAAACCATTTTGTATTTTTCAAGTACAATTGGCATTCAATATGATATTAGTTTCAGGTGTATAGCATGGCGGTAGTAATCGTCCACTGTGTTCCCAGCACTCTGTCAATCACTGACACGTAAAAAGGATACGAGAAGAAAAATCTCTCACTGACGCTCACATCCTGAGTGAGACATACTTGCCCACAAAGATACACAGTAATATAATGTGGTGAGTGATATTACAGTGAACCAAAGGACTATACACTCCAAATTTGTCAAATTAAACACATTTCCTAATTCTGAGAATGAACTTCATCCCTCCTTCACTACGAAGTTGACCATCTCTTTTAAAAATAAAAATCTGGTTGTGTCCCAATCCTTACTGAAAATGCTTTAGCCACCTGACCATGACCGGCATGGATGGTCTACGCAGACCTCCTTGGGCGGTCCACATGCACCCACCTCTCCCTCCTCACCCCGAACCACTGTGGCCTTGTCCTCTGAGCTGCAAACACACGGCCCTCCTTTCAGCTCCGCAGAGATGCCATGTGCTTTCCGCCACTGGGCCTTTTCACCTGCTGTTTACTTTTAGCGGAATACTCACCTTTACAGCTCCAGCTGTCACCTGGCTCTAATCCCTACTTGCCCTTTCGGATCTCTGGGATCACTTCTATGACTGTTATACCCTCAAAATCGGGCCCATTCTGTGGTGAAATGCATTCATAGAACCATATGCCTGTCCTTCAGAATGTAAGTCTCGGTTTGCCTTTATACTTTCATTAGCATGATTATCTCACTGATGACTGAGTTCCATGAAGTGGAGACTCCATTTGGTTCTGCCTACTAGTGTTATCTTCAGTGCATGGTAATTGGCACATGGTAAGTGCTCAATAAACACCGTTTATTATCAAATCTATTGATAGAGTAACAGCCTCTTCTAGTGTATGGCATGCTAAAAGTAATACTACGGAAAAAAGAAACATTTGTTGGGGAACATCAAAGAAGTCAGAAAAAAGTAATCCGTATTGAAGGTACAGGCATAACAATTTTTTCTATGGTCTTCTTTGAATATAATTATATCAACAACCAAAAGGAGCATACCTACACAGACCAATCTCGCTGTTAAGTTTTATGCTTTCCCATAGATTTCAGTTTTACCTACTTCCTTACATTTAATGATTGATTGAACGGGATGCGAGGAAAGACCATTACTTGTGGGACTGAAGGAAAGTCATTTTGAAAGCTGCTCAGGATCTAGACAGATTAAGCTGCCTCAGCCCAGGAAATGACCTTAATCAAGTCATTTGATTGTTATGGGCTTCCAGCTGCACAGCCAGCCGGGGAGACCAAATGAAAAGTTCGTCCCCCTAGGACAGACGACTCTCTATCCAAGCCGAGTGTCGTGGAAAATAAAAAGAGAAATAATGTGAATCCTAAGTTGTTGAAAAACATTGTCCTATGAGCATGACACACACTGTTTGGTCTGAAGGAGCTGGATTTGAAAGCTAATGACTTCAGCATCCTACCCAGCCTCTCCGTCAGTCTCCACTGAGAGGGACGGCAAAGAAAGCAGATTGACAGACCGAACTAATGAGCCTGCCTTTGCCCCAGGAGAAAGGACCCAGGAGATCGGTGGTGGAGGTAACCAGTACACATCACCACTGGGGCAGCAGGCACAGACACCTCTCTGGGTTGTTATTCATCAGAATATTTACCTCTCACTGCGGGAGAGGCAGTGTGAACAGCGTACTGGAGGATAGGAAAGAGAAAAGAGCATTTGCTGAAACTTGCAGCCATTGTAAGGGATTCTCCCCCATTTGTATTTTATTTTTGGACTTGATGAGAACAGAGGGTGGAGGTCTGAGAGCAGAGAAGTGAGTGGGACACAGAGAGAACAAAGAAAGGAAGAAAGACTCAAAGGTGAGCGGGGTGAGAGCACAGCCAGAGGGGGTTATTTTTAATCATTACTTTCCCTTCAGAGCTCGTCACCTCGTGAGTTCCAGTCTCCCAAGCATTGGGCACACGCTACCGCATCTGGCCCCTGTGATACGGACCAGTCCCCAATTGCCCCCGGCTCCCCTTTTCTTCTCCATCACCTGAGACTCAGAGAGGATACAAGTTGCCCAAAGTCCCAGACCCAGCGGCGAGACAGGGAGGGTCTGTATGGTGTTTCCGACAGCAGAGTGCATCTTGGGAGGGCAAAGCAATTCCACGTTTGCAGGTGGGAAGAGCATGAGCCTGTGTACTCTAACCTGCCTGTGAGGAAAGCAGAGCCGCTTCTGGCCAAGGAGAAACCCTCTGAGTTTTGTCTTTCTACTCCTAACTTATTCCATCAGCATTTACTGCAAGCCTGGCTTGAGCCTACCCTGGAGGAAAGCAGGCTCCGAGTCCTCTCTAAATAAACACACCCATACCGCCTCCTTCTGTGCTTAAAGGAAAGGCAAGAAGCACAGTGCTTGTGATTATATTTAGTAATCAACAACCACATTTTGTTTAAGTTTCATTGCACATCACAAGCTTTTCTGCACAGCCTTGACAAAAATACCAGATCGTGGGGTCCAGGATGTCAGGAAGTCTGTCTGACTTTGACTTGACTGGTGTACAAGGCATGAGACAGAAATGTCCGTGATGTATTTGGCGGTTGATTCAGATCCTGAAACGTAATGTGCAGGGGAAATAAAGAAATTCTCATTCTCTATATTATAACCCTGAGTCCCATGTTAAAAACAGGGAAAAAAACGGGGTTTAGATGAAGAAGGTATTTTTACAAGTGATCACTTGTGTTCACGGCGTGGAATAAATCTACACCAAAGGGGACTCAGTCACTTTGCTCCCCTTCAGCACGCCGTCACCGTCCGGTGCGTGTAGACACTTCATAAGCTCCCGCGGAGGGAGGGCCCCAGAGTGCACTGAGGCCATGCCACGATGAAACCCTAATCTGGGTCAGTGCACACAAGGACTGAGGATTGCTGGGGACTCACTTCCCAGAGCCGAGTGAAACTTCCTCATGGACAGTTTTTACAGGGAGACTCGTGTCGGGTTGGCGGAAGGGGGACAGGGGGCGACATAGGACGTGGTGAGGGGGAAAGGGCAAGCTCCAGAAGCCTAATGGGCCCAGTGACACGCAGAAAGACCCCCTAACGGACGTCGGAATTGTCTTCAGACAAGCAGCCCGGTTTAGAAAAGCCACCAAGACCTGCACGCCTTCACCCATCTCATGAATCAGCGCCAAACTCGAAGCTAACCCACCGTCACCACACAAACTCCCTTCTACCTGCGCGCATACACATTCTTAAAGTGCAGAACTCCCTAGTCTTTGTGGGAGACAATGCCAGAGCGTTCTTGTCCTTGGAAAGACCCCTCTGACTAGTTCCAACCAAGAGAGAGAAGCAGAGTACAGTGGGTCGCTTCTGGGCCAAGGCAGTGAAAACTGTGGCACAACCGCAAGCCGTTCTCTCCCGCAGCCGTGCCAGTTACCGAGAGGTTCTTGCGTGGAGATGCAGCTGACACAGGGGCGGAGCCACTGCATCGCTGAGCATGTGGAACACACCTGGAAGAGTTGCCTCCACCTACAATGGTCTGTGTGCAAGAGAGAAGTGAGCTTCCATTACACTACGGAGATTTGGGTGCTGAGTTTTTTAACAGTGCAAGTTAGTTTAGCCGGACTTATTCGGTCCACTTGCCCATATTTTTATTAATCACCAAGTGCTCTTCCTTCCATCTCATCAATGCTTCTCAGATCCGTTTCATTCTAACCATTCAATCAGGCTACCATTCCCGCCTTCCTGTTCATGAAACAGGTCTCCCCATCGCTGGTCTCGATCCATTTTAATCTATCTCCTATCCAGCCAGAGGCATCTTTCTAAAGTGCAAACCAGAAACTTTTGTTCCTTGATCTAAAATTATGCAACGGTTCCCCATTGCTCTGAGGGCGGAATGCAAACTCCTTCCCATGACCTCCAAGGCTCTTCATGATTGGACCTCTGGTTGCCTCTCCATTCTCCCCCCTAGACATGGCACTGTCGACACTTCAGTCCTACAGGTATCTGATCTCCCTGGCACTCCTGAGGTGTGGATTCACTGTTACTTCCCCCCAGAGCGCCGTGATCCACCCTGTGTTACTTTCTCTACGCTGATTCCTGAGAAACGCGTCCTGACTCTGTAAGGCTGAATTTAGTGTGCCACAGTCAGCCCCAGCTCACCCCTGGTAATGGGCTCTTCCCCGCGAAGCATGACCACCTGTCTCCCTGACACTCCTCTGTTGGAGTGACAGCTCCTTCATACAGGGACCACTTTCCAGTCACTGCTCCACCCTCAGGACCTGGCACACCACAGACCTGTAGCAAAGATTTGTCAAATGAAAAATGAGGGAACAAATCAATCTTTAAACCCAAGACATCTCTCTCCTAGTGGCCCTTCTCCATTATCGCAGGCATAGCACACAAGAAAAGAAAAAAATTTAAGTCCAATCAACCTGGCTTGAAATTCTCCTACCACCACTCGGCAACTGTGTGACCCCAGCCAAACAACCTAATCTTTCCGAGCCCCCAAATCCCCATGTGTGAAATGGGAATAATCACATCTCCGTTACGGAGTAGTAAAAAATCGGAGCCGTGCACACCAAACAGCCACAGAGTGAGAGGCACAAAGCAAATGCTAAATATAAATGGTAGGTATGATATTATTCTTGTTATTATTATTGATCATATAAAAACTAGTCTGATGGCAGCCATGGAAATGCACTTACTTGGAAGTGAGATCAGCTTGCATTTTGAGCAGGAACAAAGAGCAAACAATTAGACTGGAAATGAGTCTAGAAGTGCACAGGGGATAATGGACTTCTGGTCGCCTCCCCTGCCAGCTTCCTCTGTCCTCCTCATCTTTTATATTTTTCTAAATACATTAATTTTTAAGCTACTCCCAGTGTTCCTTTTTTTTTTTTTTTTGGTTCTTAGAACTCCTGCCCTAATGCCCTGCATTCTCCATGCTCCCTTCTCTTGTCTTCCTTAAAACTCCTCTCTGCACATTTTCTTTTTCATATCCCTGCCCAAGAAGAAGGCTGCTAATGAACACCAGTGCGACTGAGCAATTTCTCTTTACTCAAAATAGTAAGTCTTCATTCCAGGTCTGCGAAAGTGCACACCTGTCACTCATTCATCACACATTGATTGAGTAGCCACCCATCCACGCCTGCGGCAAGGAGCTGGGTGCTATTTTCTCTCTAAACAAATCTTAATGAGTTATCGGCTCTGCCCAAACCTAATTAGAATAAAATTTCTGGGAGGAAAAGCTAGTCCTCTTTCATGTTCAGGCCTTCCTGGTGCCCAGGCAGAGAGAGGGGTTTTTATTTGGTTGTTATTGTTAATAAACCAGGTAGCAAATTAGTGGTACAGTATTTATAACTTGTAGCACCCAGGAGACTTACTTTTTAGTGATGAAAATGAGCCAGCCACTCCTTAAACGGAGCCATAAGGACGTGAATGCAGAGCTGTCCGTTCCGCTGCTCCAAGAAACAGGGACTATCCACATGGGTGCATCTGTCTCTTTAACCTCAAAGTCTCATAGGTGTCGATGGAGCACCACTCCCCCATCACATAATAAAGGACACGGTAATTTCTTAATTTTTTTTGTTTAACTCAAGGTTGTTATTGCTAAAGAGGTCTGATGACCAAACGCAAAACTCAGTTTCTGCCCCTATCTTATTCCCTATCGCACCCCCACACTGCCTCCTGCATGAGCGAAATGAGGCAATGGTCTCATGGAGAGGGAGCTGGTCGGGAAGGTCAAAGGCTGACCTTACGGCAGTGCTCACTGGAGTGTGATGTGTAGGGGACTTTGGCCGCTGTTACTCTCTGGGTCCTCATGAAGAAAAAGGAAGGGCATGCAGCAGGGCCAGTTAATTTTTAAAAAACACAACCACCACAGAAAGTTGACAAGTTACCAGCCTTTCGCAGTCACTGATGTCCAATATAAACAGCCCTCACTTAACACAGAACTCCTCCATACAACTTTCTCCAACCCTGCCTATGCGTGAAATGCTCTGAATTATTTCCGGGAAAGCGGGGACCTTGTCAGATCAAGGTGTTGTCATTGTAGGGTCCCGTCCACCATCCTCGGACATGAACTCTTCCCCAGAGATTGGTTTCCCCTAGTCAACAGCATGAATAGATTTCTCTTTCTGCAATTCAAGGTACCACACCGCAAATAAACTCCTTCCTAGTGAGCCACACTTAGCAACATTCACAGGACCTAATGTCACCAGAGTCATAAGCGGTCTCCAGGAATGATCCAATCTTAGTTCTCTGTCTCCTCGGACATCCCATCCATCAGATTTGTCTAGGGGTTCCTGAGTAGCTGCGGAAGAAAACTAACCTAAGGATCTGTGTTCTCAGAGCACCACGCCTCCTGCCTAGTTGAAGATAGCCTCTCCTTGCATGTCCGTGACAGATTTATTCCTTCAATTTAAGGACTTGCACCATCAGTGAAGAAACACGTTTCATTCCTTTCAGCAAAAGGATAGTCGCTTCTTCTTTGCAGATGGTGGTGGTCCCTTCCGGTACAAATCTACCCACTGCCCCAGTCTCTGTCCCTCTCAGCAGGTGACGTTATGTTCTTCTAAAGCAGTTTGGCCATGAGAGCTGAGAGGCCACGTGGGTGTCTGTCTGTCTGTCTGCTTTTACATCGTGGTACTTCCTGCCTTCTCTCCTTTTGGCCATTGTTCTAGAAGGATGTTTTTTTTTTTACTATATAACCTTTATTATATTTTTTCTGTTACCATTTAGTCCCCCTATACCATTCTCCCCACAGTAATCACCACACTGCTGTCCATGCTCATAAGTCCTTTTTTTTGGGGGGGGGTCGAACCCTCCACCCACTAACCTCCCCCTGCCCACAGCTGTTGTCTGCTCCATCTATGAGTCTGTATCTGTTTTGCCTGTTAGTTCAGTTAGTTGCAAAGGGTAAAAATGTCTTCTTTTTTTTTTTACAGCCAAGTAGAATTCTATCGTGTAAATGTCCCCTAGTTGTTGTATCCACTCATGTACTGAGAGACACATGGCTGCTTCCATGTCTTGGCGATTGTAAATAACACTGCAATGAACACAAGGGTGCTTCCATTCTTTTGTGTTAGTGTTCTGGGCCCCTCCAGATATAGTCACCAAAGTGGGACTGCTGGGTCGAAAGGCAGGTCTCCAGGAGGACTTCTGGATGAATTGAAGCTGATTACTGTAAGTTCCATTTCATCTTCTAAATTCCTCACTTTGCACCTCACCAGGTTTACCACGAGACAAATGGACAATTCCCATGGATGAGACAAAGTTTCACCTGATTTTTTTCCCGGTGACTGCTGTGGACGAGTCAAGTCCCTAAGTAACTAGCACAAAGTAGTCCCCAAACAAACCCAGAACAACGCAGGAGGGCGCTCTTTTCCATTTCTGTAACACCGGTGATGGGTACCACTGCCACTGTCTCAGGCTACATTCTAGCCAAACAGCTTCTGCTGACGTGTGATCGTTAGGGGAGCAGCCAGACGTTCCCAGGGAAATAAAAGGAAACTTATAAAAACTAGCTCGAAGGACACAGTGCATTTGTTATCAAGAAACTAAATTATTACGTTTGTATTGGTGCCCAAGGCCTTAAGGAAAATGTACATTCATGGAACCTATTTTAACAAGTGCTACCAGCCTCCTGCCGTCCCTGTTTCCTGTGCCCAGAGCTACGGAAGCCCGAGTTGTGCCATTAAAAGGTTTTGCTTAGACCAGGCAGCGGGCTTTGGAGCCACGTCCCACCTTCTTGGTGCAAAGGTAAAACTGTGGAAGGCTGAGGAGTAACAATCGCCCAGAGAATTGAACGCATCCTAAACCCCAAAACGCCCTGGAAACTTTGGCACTGGATATCAGAGGAGGAGTTTTCAAGTGCACAATGTAAATTAAAAGACATATTTAGGAACAAAACAATAGTCTCCAAGGTGAGAAGATAGAGTCCATTTTCACCCTAACCTTGCTTTTCCCGGTTGGGAAAATTCTAACTATTGACTGTGTCCCTATAACGTAATATATGTCAATAGCCAATCAATGAACAAAATTTCGGGGGGGGGGGGTCAGTTCTTATCCAAGAATCGCACTCCACTCCTATTTGATCTTACACAATTTTAAAAATGATATCCCATGGCTTAGTTTCCTATCTGAAATTCAAAATGTGAAGGGCAAGCCAATTGTTATTTGAAAGAAATAACTCAAACAGTCGTAGCTAAGGCAATGACTGCCGTAGGTTACTAAAATTTTCTTTTCACCCCTTTCGCACTAACCTGAACAAAAGCCCCCGTGGAGCAAACACTACAGAGAGGCCGTGAGTCTGGGTTTCTGATTTCTCTTCTTCACAGCCAAATTATTCTTCCACTTAGTGCAGCGACTGAAAACATGCAGAGAACTCCAAATAATTAACCTATTACATTAAACTTCTGTTACGGTAGACTGAATGCTATTTTTTTTCTTTGCATCCTCTCCAAAACATCAAGGCAGTAACTTTGCATTAAGCCAAAGATTGCTCCTAATCCTATTGTTAGGCCCACACAGATTTGGCACGACCTGTTGTCCCAGGGCCCCACACTCGCTCTTCATCAGTGGGGCCTGTCTCGAATCCTTTTGTCTTTTAAACATTTCTTATCCACTGGAACACAGCCATCCAGTCTCCAAGCTAAGCTGTTCACGCCTAGTGCTATGCCCACCGCCCTCCCCATCCACCCCTTGCATCAGACCTCTCTAGACCAGGAGCAAGCTTCAGTCCCCCTGTGCGTCTCCCAGACCTAACACACCCGTCACTCAAAACCTCCCGTGATTAAAGGAGCCGGCACTCTCAATACGGTGCTCAATGCAGAGCAGTGACATTAAGATGTGTCCAACCGGGGGAAAAAGGGAAGGAAGGGGGTACATAAAATGAAGAGGATTCATTGACCAGCAAAAATCAATGAAGCAAAAATGGCCCATTTTCCTCTCATTGATTTTCACTGCTCATTGTATGTTGACAGCCATCGCTGCGGCTTTCCACGCCTTTTGTAGCTCCCAGGGAGGCCGCGCGACCACACGGGAATGCTCACGGCACTCGGCCAGGCGCTCCCCCTTCGGCCCCCCCTTCCGCGGGGTTAGAGCAGCATACCGGAAAGAAATTCCCATGGACGAGACAACTCCGGTTTCTCACTTAAGAGTTAAGAGTTAAAGGCAGCCAACGCGTTCCCAAGCGAACCTGCCCCCCCCTGGATTCTGATGAAATCACACCGCAGCCCTCCTGACTTTGCCTGGCCAAGTTCTCCGCGGTGTTGTCCTGGGGGAGCCAAGAACTACCCTCGTCCGGTCTCCACTTCTCAGTATTCTCGAGAAATCGCATTTTAGAGAAAGTGCCATCCATCATCTGCAGAAGCCAGGAAGCTGAGGTCCCTGCCAAGAGCAGAGCCAGATACTCTGAGTAATTGGATGCTGCCTGGTAACCTAACTGCCGGCTGAGCGGCTGGAGACAAGAGGTGAGGTGACAAGAAACCTTCCTGGAACAGGATGCCAGGCACTCTGGATTCCATCTCTGAGGAAATCAGGTGTGTGTCAAACGCCCTACCTATTTTTAACCATCACATGCATTCTAAGACAAGTCAGCATACACTTCTCTTAAGTCGTTATTTACCACAGTGGGTCATGCAGTCACTTAGGCTCCAGAGAAGCTCAGGAAAAGATAAACTCCTTTTGATACATGCCTGGAACGTGGAGGAATCAGTGCTGGCTGCATTCACAGCCCTTTGTTTCGCCTATAAGAAAATGACCCAGTAAAAACCAAGTCCCCCTTGCCCGATTAGCATTCCATCAGGGGTGCCCAAGGCTCGGCATTTAACTGCATCAGTCAATAACGGAGCAAGCAAACTCCTGTGTGATTAAACCCACCCCTGTTCAGGCAGACATCACATGGCAAGGTAGCAGCCACAAAATACTTCCAGGGAAGTGGGAACCGCATAGACTTGACTTTGGGGAGGGACTGTGGGTTTGCACGTGTGCATCCAGGACTAAATATCCAGATGCTCTCAATGAAAGAATGATACCTACGAAACTGAGCTAACGAGGGTATACAGGTTAAGGTGTGCCGTCTCTGCACTAAAACAATAAGACAGACCCCACGGCAGCTTCCTGGATGAACCTAGGGAAGGAGTTTTTCCACAACAAACCCACCACCACTTTAATCTCCTCTCTCCCTTCCTTTCCCTCACCTCCCTGCCTTTTCGTTCCTCTTCTTTCCTTTCACAGACGCTGACTGAATGCCTGTAAGTGGAAGGCACTATGCCAGTTCCTCGAGACACAAGTTGACAAAGGTGTTACCATAGCTCTTGAGGAACACTTAGTGCTGTCTAGAGGAACTGGTAGAGCAATGAGAGACATCAAAGAAGGATATAACACAGGGGTAGGGAGAAAAAACAAGACGCTAAGAAGCACAGAGAAGAGGCATTATGAGATGAAATCATAGAGGGCCTCTAGGAGGAGGTATTTCCTTGAACTCAGTTTTACATGTCAAAGAGTAGTTAGCTGGATAGAGAAAGCAAGGATAGCCAAAAATAACAGCATGAAAGAAAGTGTGAAGTAATATGATAGGTTCAACAGTGATTGAATTTGGCTTGAGCTAAACTGTGCGTCTATGAGGACAAATGAGAGAGAAATGAGGCTCAAGAGATCATCAGCTGGAGGCAGTTACAGACCCTAGCAATCTTAAATACTGGCTTAAGGAATTCGGACTTTACCTTAAAAATTAAAAATGCATTGAAATTGTTTTATCAATTGAAGGTTATGGCAGTTGAACTTGCCCTGTCACCAAATGTAAGCAAAGGCATAGGATAGAAGTTTCCTATATTTCTGCTCAGGGTTCCACCTGGGAGGAGAAAATAACATACATGCCAGGTCGCCCAGGGCAGGGCACAGGTGGCAGCCGACCTTGCCCTGCACTTCCTGGGAGGCCTCAGAGCCAGTGCACCCAGTGGAGAGCTGCAGGTCACACCGAAGCCCCACCCCACCACCTCTGCAAATGATGCCATCAACGGGCAGGCTCTGCGGGCACCAGAGCCCTGCCCATATGCCCTGCTGCATGGAGTCCACTCCTGCATGGCCAGTCCTCCACGGCGGTCATGCACAGTCTTTGCGGCCAATCCCCCTGGGGGGACATCCCTCCCACTGAGGTGCCAACAGCACTGAAGGCCCAACTGCAACAGGAGGGTGCACAGAGCTCACACTGATGGGCAAACCTGGAGTGCCCAGCTCAGCGAAAGAGGTAGACTCTGCCACTGGGCACTATGTAAGGCCATTCTGCTAAAGCTTGGACGACGTAGCAGCTCTACCTAATATACAGAAACAAACACAGGGAAGTAGCCAAGATGAAGAGATAAAGAGACAGAGACAAATCCAGCAATTCCACTTCTGAGTATTTATCAAAAAAAAACCCACTAAATAAAAAAAATACCCCCAGGTACATCCATATGTTCATCACATCATCATTTATAATAGCCTAGATATAAAAGCTACCTAAATGTCCATCAATAGATGAATAGATGAAGAACTGGTGCCTCGACCACGGAATATGACTCAGTCATCAAAAAGAATCACATCTGCCCATCTGCAATGACCCAGATGGACCTAGAGTGAAGTAAGTCAGAGAAAGGCAAATGCCATATGATTTCACTTATATGTGGAATCTAAAAAACAGACAAATGGCAAGCAAAATAGAAAGAGACTCATAGATACAGGTGGGAAGGGAGATGAGGGGATGGATAAAAGTGGTGAGGGGATTAAGAAGTATGAATTGGTACTTACTGTGTAGTCGTGGGAATGTAAAGGTTGGCATAGAGAACACATCTCTAACACTCTGATAACAATGTACAGTGTCAGAAGAGAACTAGATTTATCAGGGTGATCACTTAGTAAGTTATATAATGTCTAATCACTGGGTGTATGCCTGAAGTTAATATAATAGCGAATGTCAATTGTCACTGAAAGATGAAAAACTGTTTTAAAAATACTCACATCAAAGATCACTACTCACAGATCACCATAACAAATATAATAATAATAATGAAAAGTGAAATACTGAGAGACTTGTCAACCAACACGTGACACAGACATGAAAAGAGCAAACGTTGTTGGAAAAATGTTGCCAATAGACTTCCTCAAGCCAGGGTTGCCACAAACATTCAATCTGAAAAAAATAAAAATACAGTATCTATGAAAAGCAATAAAGTGAAGCACAATAGAACCAGGTGTGCCTGTATATCCCCTTGTGGAAATAAGAAAAGTGTAAGAACATTGCAGCTACCCTGGCTAAAAATCGCTTTCTTGTCGGTGACACATATAAGGGCTTTGAGAACGTAGATTGCCTAAGAAAATGAGGGAAGACAGGGAGAGAGGCCTTCAATCCATCACCAGGTTTGTAAGTGAGCGCTGAAGTGGATGTATGTTAGCGGGACGGCTGCCCCCATGGTCCCCCTCCTCCGTAGGCAGCCCGCAGCACCCTCGGAAGCCATGCTCCTGACACTTGTCTGCATTCCCCTGGCACAAAGGAGAGGAGGTATTAACTCACAGGAGGGGAAGGGAAGCGAGGAAGCAGAGGAAGTTGGTCTGTAGGTGGGGGCGGGGGAGGATGGGACCAGACAAAGAAGCAGACTCCTAGTGATGTGGCTTCGGAGGGCAGAGTGCATCCAGAATAAATTGTCTTGGCTCCTACAATCGTCCCCCATGTTTTAAGTCCCCACAAGGCCTAATGACATTTCCTGCTTTTCAACCCAAGATGTAACTCTGACTTACAATAATGAATCCTCCACTTGCTTAGGCTCTCGAAAAGAACTGTTACTTGAAATCAAAAGAAACTTGAGGAAAATGGGTCTCTATTATGTTCCATGATGTAAACACGCAGGCTGGGAAGTACTCTACTGGGCTCAGAGGAGGACTCTTGGGATGCCCTGGTATTTAAGCTGAAAATCAGTTGAATAGTTTGCCAGAAAGAGTGCGTGTAACTAGGTCAAACTCTATCTAAGGGTCCAGTAAGAATCTAAGGAATGGCCTCTTGGGGCGCAAAAACTAAAGGTCACCGGCTAATATTGGGAAGTGTTCTGTGGACCGATCAAGGCAGCACCAGACGGCAGGGAGTTGAGGGGGAGAGAGAGCTGGTAGAAACAAGGGAAAACAACGCTCCAAAGGCGTTAAGAACCACAACTCAGGGAGGGGCAGGGCTTCGGGGGGAGGGGCGTGAGGGAGGTAGAGAGCAGCTGTTTGTGGCCGTGGGCATCTGAGTGGGTAAGCCTCCGCGTGCGAGGAGTAGGTGTCCCCGGCTGACATGTGGAGAAGAGGGTATTGTGGGAAACAAGAGGAAGAAGGAAGAATGCAATGGGACATAGCGTGTCAAGTAGATAGAGACACTGTAGTCAGAGTGGGCAAGCTGCGTCAAATTACAGTGTTCTTATTAAAAACCAACTGCTGGTGGGGGGCAGTTATTTTGGGGGAGAAATGCATTGCCATCCTCAAATGGAATGGCTGAAAACTAATCACTCTTCCTAACTGATTCGTCCCCCAATGCCTCGCCGACATGATGCCTCTGTAATAAGCTCGTATTTCCAAGTGCAGAATGAAAATAAACGTGCCAGGGAGCGACAACACAGACAGGCCTCTCAGGTATAACAGCGACGGGAAAAGTAAGTACGGGGAGACTTTTAACACTACCGAATTTACCGAGGTGGTTTCCTCTCTACATCTCTCATTTCCCAAGAACACAGAGTGTGTACCAAATAAAAGAACATTTACTTCACTGAATCGGAAGACTCTTCGATATGTATGTAGAACATTCGATAGACTTCCCTCACTAATACTGTGGTTTTAGACACAGGAAAGTGTTAGCATGAGCAGAGCACAGAAGTGTGCTCAGCCAGCCACATCTCCTAAACATTCCAGTCTTAAGCGAAATGTTTTTAAGCTGCTGCCATGAACCTGCCACAACCCATCCCCATCACCCCCACCCCCACTAACCACCTCTCCACACCCCCATTGCTGCTACCACCTCCATCACCACCACCTCACCAATACCACCACCACCAGCTAGTCTCCTGGCACGACTTCTGAGCCATGAGTTGCATTATGAATCAGCAATTTCAGATATGGCTCATTCGATTGCCACGAAGTTCTGTGCCCCCTTTTCTCCAGAGACTCCTTTCTTTCTCTCTATAAAATAAATATAACAAATACACAAATGTGGGCCAGTGGCAGGGGTCGAAACAGAGAACTGAGACTGAAGGGCAAGAGGCAGAGGAGCAGCTACCAACTTACCAGTCTGCAGCAATGGCCTGTGGCAGGATGGGGTTTGATAGAAACTGACAAAATTAGCACGGACAGCCTGGGCTTTATTTTGAATGTCCCAGCATTGATTTAAAAAAAAAAGGTGGGGGATGGGGGATTCAACTAAGCCAATGATGGAGAAAACTAATTTCATGGTAAAATAATTCTAAAATGTATTTAAGGTGCACTGGCAAGGCCATTTTCAAAGAAATCTGCATCACAAAACATGCAGGGGAATTGAAGACCCCATTCAGATCACCTCCAGCTGCTAAAGAAAAACTGTTACTCTTTAGCTCTTTCCCACTGTTTCGTGTAAACAATTTTATGAGGGAGGAAAAAAGCTTCCTTGCCACTTCTGCCCTTGTCAAAAGAAAGGCACAGCATGGTGTCAATATTGTGTTTTGTTTCTTCCATTAGCAAATCTCTCTTTCCCAGTGAAAGACATGAATAAACAAGAGGAAAACAGTGGTGCTGAAATTATGTACCAGCTTCCTTGAAGGAGATCAATATGGAAACGTAATCGAAAATGGCTTTCTTAGGCCTTGCCAAGGAAAAGAGCTCCGTGAAGGTTTATCTTCCTGTGAGCTGTTGCATTTTAAGTTTAATGCTAAAAGATCCAAGGTAAATATTTTATTTCTTAAAGCTTCCTGAAATGCTAAATTATGGCTTCCCTAGCCTCCTTGAATAGGGCTCCATGGCGTACGTACAGATTTTCCTTGTTTTTTTGCTGGTAACACCTTCCTTGGCATGTGTGTGTGTGTTGGGTGGACTGAAACTTACAGGAGACTATCATTCAAACTCAGCCTGATATTAAGCATCTCTTTTACTTCCTCATTTTCCTTGCAGAAAATGATGTGATAGATCACACAGTAGTGTGTGTGTGTGCGTGAGGACTGTTAAATGAAAATTCAAATGGCCACACAAAATATTCCATTAAATGGCCACATAACCAAATAAATGGTCCATCAGTTCAATTTCTGGGCTCTTATTTACATTTCTTTTATCTTAAAGACATCCAATTTCTTAGTTTCCAAGCCTCTCCTATTTATGAGAACGCCCTTGCGAGATGCCTAGTACACGCAGCCATCAGTCATTCGCGTATTTGATTTGTCATTTTCTGAAACATAAGGCTAGGCGTTCTTACTCGGGATTGTGCGCAGGCATTCAACACGCAAACAGTTGCTGGAAAGTCCACGTTACGGATGTCGACATAAAGAAACACAGACATGAAAAAGACCGCACACATCACCACCCCAGGAATAGGGTTTTCAATGAAATCTGTTCTGAACTCCTGAGTTTCAGTTAGAATCTAGACACTGACTAGTGTTGTTTTCCGCCCAACCCTAGTGCTGGCACCAAACTTGTTTCGTGCTTTATTTCCCGGTGAACTTGAACTCAAGTGGGTACAAACAGTGGGTTAAGAATTGGGTCACGTGGTCTTTAAATTGACTAGACCCTGTGGTAGGTGTATGACTTTGGACATGTGCTCTCAATTTCCTCATTTGGGAAACAGTGTCAAATAATATACATGTGATATAATTGTTATGCAGGCTAGGTGAGTTTATATATTCTCATCTAGGAAATGCCCAATTAATTCTGTGTTTGTAATCATCATTTATTATAATAATTATTTTAAATAAATGTTGTGTATATTCAAGGTGTACAACAAAACTTTGGGTGATTATGCGGTAAGGAAACCTGAAATCTTCCCCTGTACCTAACTTCCAGTACGACATGCACATTATTAGCCACAGTCATCCTGCTGTTCATCAGATCTGTAGACAGACTCATCCTTTATAACAGCAACTCCGTGTCCTCTGACGGACATCGCCCCATCTTTCATACCTTCCAGCCGCAGCATCCACCACTGTGCTTTCTGCTACTATGTATTTGACTTTTGTAGATTCCACTTATCAGTGAGGTTGTCGAGTGTTTTTCTTTTCTGTGTCTGGCTTGTTAGTATAATGTCTTCCAAATTCATCCATGCTGTCCCCAAAGTCTGGATCTTTCTTTTTTAAAACTGAATAATATTCTACTTCATAAACATACCACAGTGTCTGTAGCCATCCATTTGCTGATAGACACTTAGCTGTTTTCACATCTAGGTTATTGGGAATAAAGCTACCATGGCAACAATAGCTCAGGCAACAAAAGCAGAAGTAAGCATCTTGGACTACATAATACTTTTTAAAAGCTTCTGCACAGCAAAAGAACAAATCAAGAAAATAAAAAGGTCAACTATGGATTGGGGTAAAATATTTGCAAAACATGTATCTGATAAAAGGTTAATACAGAATGTGTAAGGAACTCCTATAGCTTGATAGGAAAAGATCAACAATACAATTTAAAAATGGGCAAAGGATCTGAATAGATGTTTTTTTTTCCCAAAGAAGACATACAAATGGCCAACACATTGTGCACAGGTGTTCAACCGCACCAATTATGAGGGAAATGCAGACCAAAACCATGATGTGGTCTCTCTCGCCACACGCCTATTAGGATGGCTATTATTAAAAAGATAACAGAGAAGCCCCGACTCTGGTGAGAAAGCGGAGAACAGAGAACCCTTGCGCACCGTTGGTGGGAATGTCTATTAGCCCAGCCACTATGGAAAGCAGTATGAGTGTTCTCCAAAAAACTAAACAGAATACCACATGATCCAGCAATCCCACTTCTGGGTATACACCCGAAGGAAATGAAATCAGTGCCTCAGAGAAATATCTGCGTCCCCCTGTTCATTGCAGCATTATTCACAATACTAATTATTATTAACTGGCCTTCTGGCCCTTTAGACTGTAGTTTCCTGGAGGAAAAGGAGCGGGCCCTGTATATTTGTGTTACATGAACAAAACCTTGTACGTAGTAGTTGTTCAATAAATTAAACCTGTCTAACCTCCGGTTTCCATCAGAACCGAACTGGGGTAAAGATAAAAGATGAACAGGACCAGGATCACGGTTGTAACAGAAGTAAGGGGGTTCTAAAAGGCCCCTGTTTTGCATTGTGATCTCGCTTCTCTTTTTCTGTGAGATGAATTTAGGCAAAACAGGACGAAAGGCGAGCGGAGGCAGGGGGCACTGCCGAATACTAATTCCTGCAGCTTTTCCCCTTTGCATTGTATTACATGGCGATGCTTGAGTGATACCTTTCCATTCACAGGCAAATAGAACACAAAGAGAGCTGTAAAGTATAATCAGACTTTGAAACTCATTATAAACAACAAGGATGAGATGTGTGCGGGGTGATATGTCGAATTCAGGCATGCAGAAACAGAGGGGAAGTCAATAGCTGCAGCCACTAACACACAAGAAACCCTCCTCCCTGCAAACCACGGAATGTCTACCTAGACGGTGCCCCCTTTTCCACCCAAAGACAGGAGCAGGAAATGATGTCCCATTAAAAGAGAAAGAGCAAAACCCCCAGAGAACTCCAGTCTCACTCTGAGCCCTGAGAAGCCCGTCCCCTATTCGACTTGCCCATGGGGGTCTGAAAGAACACCCCCAAAACAAGGTCGTATAGGTCAAACAGCTGGAAAAAGGGAACTAGCATCAAGCAACACCGCGTGTTTTTCTAATTTGCTTTCCTTAACATTTCTTGCTAAGAAGTACAGAAAATTCAAACTCTACTTGGCAGGGCGGGGCACCACCCCTTTCCTCTACAACCAGGAAGCTTTCATATGTCACACAAGTGCCCCTCCCATCACAGGATTTTTTCCAATTTAAAAAGTGGTAAGAGAATGTGTATCATTTCATTTGAGAGACTCAAAAAATGCCAAATTCCAAAAAAAATTTAAAATTATCTGTACTGCTAGGACTCAGAAAGAGTATCTGGTTTCACTTAAATTTTTTTTCTTGTCAAATGGACCATCATGTAGAGAGGTCAAAAGACCGTTTGAAAGGATCACGACAAGGTAAACACCTGCATGAGCACCACCCACACGCAAAAGTAGAAAATGGTGGCACAGACCTTGGGCGTTGGCTGTGCCCGACCCCCGTCACGGTCACAGCGCCTGCCTCAGCACACCTCCGTCCTCTCTGAGCCTAGCATCTGTTCTCTCACCTGCTGGTAGCTTCCTTCAATCATATGTCAAAAGGTTTTTTGTCTGTTTGTTTTTTACCTTCGTGTAAATGGAATCGTGCGCTGTGTATTACTGGAGGCGTGCTTCTTCTCATTCATCATTATGTCTGTTTAAGGTTCATCCAGGATATTTGAGGCATAAGTGGTGTTTCAGTTACTCCCACTGTGCTGTGCACATTCCCACAGGACGCATAAGCCACTGTGTATTTCTTGATGTGTTTCTTGATGCTATTGCTGATGAGATTGCTGATGGCTGTTTGTGTTGTTTCCATATTTTGCTGCTAAGAGTATTTTTATGTGTGTGTCCTGGTACAAGGAGGCAAATGTTTTCTCGGGTTACCACGCAGCAATGAAGCCAGTGGGTTCACGAGTTATATGCAGATTCAAACGTGCTTGAGTAGTTATACTAATTCTACTCCCAACAGAGGTGGATGACAGTCCTTATCTACAACCTAATATTTAATGTTACTCAGCTTATCAACTTCTTCCAAACTGGTGGTTGTGTGTATTTATGAATTGGAGCATCTTTTTCTATCAGTTTTGCCATTCAACTTTCTCTCTCTCTCTCTTCTTTCTCTCTCTCTCTCCCCCCGCCCCCATCTCCTTCTTGCTCT
Organism: Sturnira hondurensis; assembly: GCF_014824575.4. Taxonomy (NCBI): domain Eukaryota; kingdom Metazoa; phylum Chordata; class Mammalia; order Chiroptera; family Phyllostomidae; genus Sturnira; species Sturnira hondurensis. The sequence continues at coordinate 11,603,768 of NW_028082350.1, read as the reverse complement.
TCCTGTCCCTCTCCCTTTCTGGGTGTGCATGTGCACACACACACACACACACACACACACACACACACCAGTGCAAACTGTCTTGCCAATATCACAGTAAAGATATCCCACACGCTGTGGATAACTATGTGCTGGTTCAAATTAACCAAGGGAGATAGGAAGTTTCTCTGGTCATCAACTCCTTTAACATTTCAAATAAATGTGCAATAATTAGAAGTAATATCATGGTTAATGGCAGCGCTGTTGACATAACTACCCGAGCGAGAACAAGAAATCATTCTGCTCCGTTCACTTTCCATTACACCACCTCCCAGGAGGTGCCTCTATTCAGACCACTTCTTAGCTACATTGTTAGGTCTAGAAAACTGGTTTCTTTCCTTCCATGATAAAAGTATATAACTACATATTTATGTGTTCTACTCTTCACAGACATCTAGACCATTTCCCCTTGTTTGACTTTACCATCTGTGATGTTATGGCTGTTTCCATACAACGATGCAAGGATTCCTCTCGGATGTGTATTTGACAGCAGTATTGAGAACTGTGGGAGTGGGTGAGTTTAAAGTTCCAAAGAAACCCCAAAGCCGGTGAGGGCTCTCTGCTGCTAACACTGCACTCTGTACGTGGATAGCTTTAGTGGGTGCTTAGCAGTTAGAGGTTTTTAATTTTCATTCCACTGTGTTTTTAATTTTCACTTCACAGCCTATCACATGTAAGTCAGTCTTTTAATTTTCTCTTCCTTTTTTTTCTATTTTCTATTAGATTGTCTTTTCTTTTTTAAACTGAATTGAGGAAGTTCTTTTATGTTTTCTGGATGCTACTTATTTGCCAGTTGTATCTGTTGCAGTTTGGGGCTTATCCTTTGACCGTTTATGAGATCTTTTGCTGAACTATATCTTAAATTTAATACAGTCAATTCAAATCCTTAATAGTTTGAATTTTTGTGTCTTGCATTGGGTATATCTTTGCTGAAAAAAACTTTTTCTAGTTTGTGCTCATATATACTAGTAGTTCTAGTTTTATGAGCACCTAATATTAGCCCTGGCAGGCTGGCTCAGTTGGTTGGAACGTCATCTCATACACCAAAAGGTTGAGGGTTTGCTCCCCAGTCAGGGTGAGGCAACTAATCAATGTTTCTCTCTCTCTCTCTTTCTCTCTCTCTCCCCCTTCCTCTCTTTCTAAAATCAATAAGCATGTCCAATACCATGCAGCAGAAAGAAAGACAGAGCTCCTACCCTTTGCAACAGCATGGATGGAACTGGAGAGCATTATGCTAAGTGAAATAACCCAGGCAGTGAAAGACAAATACCATATGATCTCACCTTTGCATGGAACCTAATCAACAAAACACACAAGCAAAATATAACCAGAAACATTGAAATTAAGAACAATCTGACAGTAACCAGAGGGGAGGTGGGAGGGGATATTGAGGGGAAAGGGTTTTCAGGAACAACAATAAAAGACACATGGACAAAACCAAGTATGGGTGGAATCAGGGGAAGGAGGTGGGGATGGCTGGGGTAGGGGGGGAGTGGTGGGCAGTAAATGCAGACAACTGTACTGGAGCAACAATACAATAATTTTTAAACAATAAAATAAATACAGATTTTCTAAGAGCACAACCAAGTTTAAAAAAACATAATTCTCTATTTTCTTCTAAATTTTTATAGTTTTCTCTTTTATGTCTAAAATTTTAACCACTTTCATTCATACACTTTTTGTAAGGAGGTAGGTTTAATCTTATCATATGATTAACTAATCATTTCCCCTATTACCACTTACATTTACCGCCACTCTGGGATGATAGCTCTGTGAACAGTTTTCATTTCCCCTGAGTCTGTGGGGTGCTCTCCATTTTACTCTATGGATCTGCACGCCAACTCTGACAACTGTCTACACTGTAATATGAAATTAAATAAACTTGATTATTTGAAAGAATTTGCATCCCCTTGTTCTTCCTTATGGGTGTCCTGGGTATTTCTTACACTTTCCTTTTTCAAATAAGTTCTTTAAAAGTTCATCTAGTTATACAAATACACACCAGCCCATTGAGGGTTTTATTAAGTTGGTGTTGAATTTATAAACCAACTTGGGGAAAATTAACATCCTCCTACCTAGGACTAGCTTAAAGCTCTCCATTTATTTAAATTGTCTTTAATTTTTAGGAACAAAATTTGTACTCTTCTATGTTTGTTCCCTAGCTCTATTTTTCTTACGTCACAAATGCTTTAAATGGGAATACAAGTTTACAAAACTTTTGTAGATTTACTTCTTACTTTTTCTGAGTTGTTATATTAACCACTTGGTGTCCTCATGCAGAAGTGCAATTCACCTTTATATAATGAGTTTATATCCAGCAACTTGCCAAACTGTCTTATTCACTATAGTAATTTTTTGTGTTTATTTTTGAGGTTTCTACATAGGTGAGCTTTGAACAATGACAGATTTGTTTCTCCCTTCCAATTGTTTGGTTTTTTTTGTCTTATTACATTGGCTAAAACCTCCAATATGACATTAAATAGAAGTGGAGACAGTGACATTCCTACCTTGCACTTGACCTTTTCAAAGAATCCTTTCAATATTTCACCAATAGTTGGATGTTTGATATAGATTTTCTGTATAGATTCCTTTCTCCAGGTTAATAAAGTTTCATTATTTTACTGCTTTGCCCCAAATTATTCTTTTTAAGTCATAAATAGATACTGAATTTTGTCAAACATTTTCCTGAGTGTATCATTTTAAAAATTCTAGAGTTTAAAAAATGATTTAATGTGCTTTGTGGGGTATATTACATTAATCAATTTGCTAATATTAAATAAACATTCCATTCCTGAGACAACACTATACACTATTTTCCTTAGATGTGTCTGGATTAAATGTGCTAAATCTTTAATGAGATATTTGCATCTTTGTTCATGAGAAGATTAGCCTACAATTTTTCTTTCTTGTAATGTCCTTGCTTCTTTGCCTGGTTTCTGTATCAAGGTTATCCTTGCTTCATGTGACTTTGAGATTGTTCCCTCTCCTTTCTTCTCAGAGGTCATTTATATGACATTGGCATTACCTGTTGTTCCCCGTCTACCTGACTGAGACAATCGGGCATGATGTGAAAGTTCAAGGGCTCACAGATTTGGCCAAAGCCCTCCTAGTGAAAACCAATGTTAGAGCTCATCCACCTTGCAAAATTCAAGCTGGAGCTTGAGTTTTGGCCTCTTCGGTCCTGTTTTTTTCATGTTGGCTCAGCAATGCATTTTAAAAGATTTTAAAAGTATCTTTCACCGGCCTATGGCTATTTTATTCAGGTGGTCTTTCATACTGTCCAAAATAATATACTGGTGGTGATCTTCTAACATTTGATCCATCTTTCCTTCTGAGGCCATGTCGACTCAAGCCCACCTACTGTATGCCGGGTCTGCTCTGGCACATAGCAGAGGCTCAGGTGCTATCTATTAAGTGAACAAACGAACACTACACCTGTGTCCAACACATTTTGTTGTGGTCCTGATCACACTTCATAATCATTTTGACTTACGTGTTTGTCACCACTGCTGAACTGTCAGCTTTTGAAGACTATGAAGATGTTTAGGTCTGTTTTAATATCTTCTTATCCCCAATGTCTAGCACATAAATATACTGGGTAAATATACAGATAAATCAATCACAGTAGTTAATTTAAATATATGTAGGTTAAATTTTACCCAGATGCTGTTTAATAGGCTACCAAATAGGTAATTAATGCAATGCAAGGAACCAAGATGTAAATTATTGAATTCTGCAGCAAAGTAAATTTACTGTCATTTAATTGGGTGCATCTCCCATTTTGTAGAGTTGCTTATGTAAATCTCAGATAATTAAAAGCCTACAGTGAGTTGTTCAATAGTACTTAGGATGCCTTTTTCGTATCTGCCCCAGGCAGCTGGTTTTTGGCAGTAGACGTCCAGCTCGCATGCATTATTTGAACATAAGTTACACTTCTAGACAAGATGCTCTGAACCTCACCATTGAAAAGGAGATTTCTGTAGGTCTGTACTAAACAGGCACCCTGCCAGACCCTACTTCCTGAACCGAAAACTACCTGCAAGTAGAATTTAGAGTCATGTGAGCCATTTTAATTCTTAAAGCCACTGTTACATGAAATATAGCCTCCCACCACTTACTATGAAGTAGAGAGACACAAACAACCAATACCCATGCACACGTATTCCCATGAAGAAAAACAAAAGCACCTGTAATAAACGCCAGCACCTAGTCTTAGAGTGCGTATGGACAGACCGGGCCAACGGCTGGCTGACCCTGCTGTCTGCACTGTCTGAAAACAGCAAGATGCTTTCCAAATCTTAGAGCTCAGAGAAGATAAACCAACATGATACCTACTCACAAACCGTCATGGAGTCTCACAGAAAACATACGAGCCCCAAGAAGGAAGGTGTTCCAGAATAAAGCTTAATTACCAAATTAAAATACGTTTTCTAAGCCCTGGCTGGCGTAGCTCAGTGGATTGAGCGCGGGCCTGCGAACCAGACAATCGCAGTTCGATTCCCAGTCAGGGCACATGCCTGGGTTGCAGGCCGGTTCCTTGCAGGCTAACTACCAGCAGGGGACGCACAAAAGGCAACCATACATTGATGTTTCTCTCCCTCTCTCCTTTCCCTCCAAAGATAAATAAATAAATAAATCTTAAAAAAAAATACGTTTTCTATCTATACAACCTGCAACAATGTAAGCAACACGTAGAAGAATTCCAAACAAATGAATTACTTTCGCAGTTGAACTCCTTTAATCTGTTCAATGTCCCAGTAGTTGTCTGAGACTCTCAAGCCAGCTGCCCTGTCCACAGTTGGTCCACAGTCGGGTTTTCTTTCTGCTCCCACAGGCTGAGAACGTCCCGGCGGCTGGGTTAAAACCACAGAAGAACAGGTCAATCCAGGAGAAAGCAACAGCCTTTTCCAAGAAGTGATATTTTGGCTATTGTGTCATGTATAATACATTGACTCTATCTTGAGCTACAAGTAAAAGAATCTAATAAAACTCTTGCCTTTATTAATTACAATATACTGTGTGTAGCTACTCAAAAAGTATTTAACGCAAACCAATTTGCTCATTAATCATCATCACAGCTACAAAGAGACTCAAGCAAACAACCTTTCAAAATGTTTCTCAGGTCAAACTTCAAACCACTCCTGCAACTTTCAAACACTGAATTTAAAAGGCTGGTTTACAAATAGATGTGCGTGCTGTAACCAGTTAATTAAAGCAGACCTTAATTACACCACTATTTGATTTATCATTTTTTAAGTTACAAAAGCAAATCTGAGGGCTGATCAATCCCTGCAGCGTGGAGGGCATCTTTCTCGGGAAGGCGGGTGTTAAGGCCATTTTTGTGCCTACAGCGACGAACGGGAACTTACTAGGCAAGCCCCCCAAGAATTACTGAGAACAAGAGGAAAAGTAAAATCACCCCTCTCCCCACCAAAACAGGTAGGGATGAACATATTGTCACAAAGTGGCCGTAGAAATCTGAGAGTCCACCTTTATTCCAAAACCGCATGCCTCATCTTGATTTCAGAGATATAATGTGACCTACGTAGAACTGAACCTGTATATTCAGACACACCACATATTTTTCCTCCTTGCTTTGTACTCTACCCTGAAACCAGTGCGCCTTTCACCATTTGCTGGACTTTTCCAATGTAATGACCGACATGATCTTCTCATCAGCAACCCGATGGTGATCTTGACCTCCCTGTCCTGAGGTCACTCATGTCTTTTGGGCTCTAAACAAGATAAAATGAACACAGTTTTCTTCCTTTGCTTGATGATGCCACCAGGAATTTGTGTTTTTCTTCCTTTTGGATGATAAAATTAATACAAAGCACATGAGTATAAATTGTGATCTCAGAGATCCCTATCTCAGATCCCTATCACCATGTTGCCGTCTCTCCGGTCAAGCGCAGTTCCAAACTGTGAAGGCTTTCCCCTTTCCACGTGGCCTCTTGCCCACCAACCCCTCCACTTCCGCCCGTGTCTATTGCCACCTCCCTTCCCGGGTGGTTGTAATAATGTCCCAGCTCCCTCAGAAAATGTAGAATAGGAAGTAGAAATATGATCTGGGAATTTCAAATCTCAGACTGCAATTAAAATATCTTCTTTTTTCTGTCTTGAGAACCTGACACATGTAACAGATTGAGCAGGCCAGTCTCTTAGAACCTAGTCCAAATGTCAGAAAATAAAGTCAGATCAGAGCCACGGCACCTTGGGTCTGAAATAAGCTGCTTGCCAAGCTTTTTGTCTTTTCTCGATTACTTCCTACTTCGTTGAGTGAGTCAGAAATTTATCTTAGCACTCAGAGGAATTTAAAAAAAAAACTGAGCAGAAAACATCTTTAAAAATTGTCTTTGGGTATTTTGTTAGAAAATAGAAGTATCATAACACAGTTGTCACATAGCCAATCTACACCATGAGTATGATTTTGTTACTACAAGTATGATTTTTACTATGAGTATGATTATATGAATAAATGCATAAGATAGAAAGATAAAATTCTGTATTTCTAATATACAGTGTCATCCTGATTCCAAGTTATTGGCCAGTAACCCTTGAGCAGAGGAAGGCTTGGTAAATATTTTTCTATGAATAAAGGTAAGAGCATAGTATGAGAACACATAATACAAAACAGGAGTTGTGTTAACCTGGATAATGAGAAAAGAAAAAAACCCACTACCGGCCAAAATGATTCACATTTTATTGTTCTATTTCCCTAGTTCCTAAAAGCATATGCAGTACTGCATGGAAAAAAAGCTACCTATTAGAATACAGAACCGTGTGGAATATTGTTATTGGGAGGGTTATTGTCCACAAGCTATGGCCTTCCTAGCAGTTTTACTGAGGAAAAAATTTAAAAATCAAAGAAACATTGGACATATTTAAAAAAAGAACATAAAGAAAAACAAATTTTACCGTGAAGATGAATACATGCAATTTATATTGTTACTAAAACACCTGAAGCCGTTTTACTCCACAGTACCCAATGATGAGATTTCCAGACCTAAATTAACACAGTCACTTCTCCTTGATAGAGAAATAGGCTCCCATTGATCAAATTCAGCGGAGGGCAGATGAAGCAGTCTTGTCGGCCCATCTCTACGAGTTTTGCCAGCTCAGAATATCCCTCAAAGAGGAACGGAAGTGCCTGGAATCTGTGCTGTCCGATCCAATTTTTTTCCATGGGTATCAAAGAGAGTTTGGTAATTAAGAAGCCATTCCATTAAAATGTCTAGCACCTATACAATAATCAACAGAGACCCAAATGATTCCCTGTGTATGAAATACTATTTAGAAACTCACTTTGTACATTGCATGTATGTAACCGCCATCTTGTCACCAAGCACCTAACCATTTTCTCTACCACCTGAGCTGCCAGAAGTAGTGAGTGGAGGGAAATCCACTTTATATTGCTGGAGGTTTGAGGTATTTTTCAAGAGGTCCATCCAACCTGGGATTATGAAGCTTGTGGTGTTAAGCATTTCTGCAATTTAAGGTAAGTGTTCCCCCCAAGTGTTTTAAAGATAAATGTCAACCTGGCCACAGTCAAATGCCAGAAATTTTCCAATAAAAAAGATAAATAAGTGCTTCACCATTGGAACACACTTGAGAGCAAGGACAAAACAAGGGGAGGGATTCTAACCAGAGGGATTAAGCTTAATTGGAATCAACCTCCATGTAGCAAATGAAATTTGAAGTTACATATATCAGCATTTTTGCCTATTAGTTTCTACTTTATTAAAATACTAAAAATACAAGTTCTAGAGATTAAAAATTATTTTCATATACTAAGGACTTTTATGGTAATAATTCATAAAGATTAACTTCTTTCATAGACATGCAATCATTATAAATATGTACGCTGGCTATATTTTCCAAAAAAAACTCTAGACAACAAGTTCTTAATTTGAGATTGAAAAAATATTAAAATCAGGACTGTGCATAATATTTATGACCTATGACAAAAATTAGATGTAAATAAAGTTTTATAATTTCATGTAACTTAAGTTATCGGGAAAAGTAGGTGTTTAACCAAGAAAACCTTGATTTAAACACCACCATCACTGGGCAGCAGGAAGTGGGAGGAGACAGGCTCGGGAAAGTTCCTAATTACATACGTCACTTTCTCGGGTGACTTTAGAATACGTTACACAGAGGTAAAACAGTCCTCTACAAACTTAAAATCGAAGACTATTAGAACTAACAAAAGACCTGTATAACAGATGCATAATAATCGGTATTTACAGAATGTATAAACAAGATTACACATTACATAACATCACTGAACATGCACTTGCTTATCACTTAGGAAAATGCATTTACACATCAATGGTTCATGTAATTGGGGTGGAAGGTTCCTGGACATTCAAGTCTGGGTATAGCGGGTGACTCGGCCTCGTCTGAAAACTGATTACAAATGGAGAATGCATATTCTAATTCATCTACTCACCGTCATTTTTACACCGCAGACACGCTTCATAGCAAAGGGTCAAAATGCTGATTATACAGCTAGCTGAATCTAGCCTTCTCCTGTTTCATACAACAGTAATTATAACAAAAGGATCAAAACTCTGCTTACTCAGTCACTTTATTCATGGTGTACTTACTGTATTCATTCCCCTACACTCAGATAATTAGACAGAAAATAAATTTGTTCTTTCCAAAAGTTTACTCAGAAGAGCTGAGTTGTTATAATTTCATTTAAGTCTTAAGTCCCACTAAACACACACGTAATAAAAAGCATTCAGAGAAATAGACTGTTTCACAAAAGAGAGCACAGCTTCATCGGTCCCCAGGAATAGTTCAGAGACCATATTTAACTCAAGAGGCCTAGGTTTAGCCATCAGCTTTTAAAAGATATTTTTTTACAGTAATTCCACCAGCCTGGTTACTTCTGTTTTCACAGATGTACATGCTGCCTCTGTTTCCACTATAAAAACCAGCATGAAAGAGTTTTAAACAAACAAAATCCAGGAGAGACCTTGACCATAGGTAAATGCTCATGCTGGTTTACAATAAAGACAAAGTTGTACATGATCTAGCCACTAAAATTTTATTTCCCAACTATATTGAAAATGCCAAAAATAGCCAGCTATTTGCATTTAAGCTCTATGTCTCCAATTTTTTTAATATATTTTATTGATTATACCATTACAGTTGTTCTATTCCCCCCTTCATTCCCCTCCACCTGCACACTCCCTCCCCCACCATTCTCCCCCCCCTTAGTTTATAACCACGTGTCTCAAGTTCTTTAGATTCTATATTTCCCCCACTATTCTTGCCCTCCCCCCTATCTATTTTCTACCTACCATCTATGCTATTTTCTGCCCCTTCTCCCCCCTTCTCCTCCTCCCACCCACCTGTTTCTAACCCTCCATGTGTTCTTCATTTCTATGGTTCCACTCCTGATCTAGCTGTCCTCTTGGTTTGCTTTTGTTTTAGGTGTGGTTGTTAATACCTGTGTGTTTGCTGTCCTTTCACTGTTCATATTTTTCATCTTCTTTTTCTTATATAAGTCCCTTTAGCATTTCATATAATAAGGGCTTGGTGATGATGAACTCCTTGAACTTGACCTTATCTGAGAAGCACTTTATCTGTCCTTCCATTCTAAATGAAAGTTTTGCTGGATAAAGCAATCTTGGCTGTAGGTCTTTGGATTTCATGACTTGGAATACTTCTTTCCAGCCCCTTCTTGCCTGTAAGGTCTCTTTTGAGAAATCCGCTGACAGTCTGATGGGTACTCCTTTGTAGGTGACTGTCCCCTTATCCCTTGCTGCTTCTAGGATTCTCTCCTTCATTTTGGTCTTGGCTAATGTAATTATGATGTGCCTTGGTGTGTTCCTTCTTGGGTCCAACTTCTTTGGCACTCTCTGAGCTTCCTGGATTTCCTGGAAGTCTATTTCCTTTGCCAGACTGGGGAAGTTCTCCTTTATTATTTGTTCAAATACGTTTTCCACTCGTGGCTGTTTCTTTCCCCCTTCTGGTACCCCTATACTTCAGATGTTGGAATGTTTAAAGATGTCCTGGAGGTTCCTAAGCCTCTCCTCATTTTTTTGAATTCTCATTTCTTCATTCCTTTCTGGTCGGATGTTTCGTTCTTCCTTCTGGTCCATTCCATTGATTTGAGTCCCAGTTTCCTTTCCATCGCTATTGGTTTCCTGGACATTTCCCTTCATTTCAATTAGTTTAGCCTTCATGTGTTCCTCTAATTTGTGACTATAATCTACCAATTCTGTGAGCATCCTGATAAACAGTGTCTTGAATCGTGCTTCTGAGAGGCTGGCAGTCTGTTGGTCACTTAGAGTTATTGGCTCTGGGACTTTGAGTTCTTCTTGCGCCATCTTCTGGGCTGTTCGTGCCTGTTAAGTAGCAGGATCGGAGCCCTAAAGTGTTCACTAGAGCAGGGCAACTCAGTCGCTGGGTTGTGACGTTGTACGTGGCGGTGGGGTCAAAGAGGGACAATGGCTTCCCTCTGCCGCCTGCTGCCATGACTCCCACCGGCACTGCAGCCACCACCATCACCAGGCCCACGCGTTTCATTCCACTGCACTCGAGTGTGCCACCGCCGTCAGCCCTCCACCACTGGGCTTGTCCCCTGGGGCCTGCGTGGTCCGTCTCACTGTGCGCAAATGTGAGACTGCGGTCAGTCTGCCCCACACCCCGACTGGTTCCGGGCTGCCTGCATGCCTAGGTCGGGGGATCTGTCCTGCCCGACCCTGCTCCACTGCTGGCTCCGCCCCTCTTACCGTCCCAGTTGAATGGTTCGTAGTTGTTGGACTTCCGTATAATTCCGTTTTCTGGTCTTTGGGTGTGTCCTAGTTCTCCAAAACTTTTGTTGTATTCAAACTTGGTTGTGGGAGAAGGCATAGTGTTTCCACCTATGCCTCCATCTTGGCGGAAGTCGCCTCCAATTTTTTTAAAAGTTGTTTCATTTATCAAGTGCTGGGAAAACAAATGTGTGGCCTACATAGTAGGTAATCAATAGATGTTTGATAGACTGGTTGATGATCAATTGTTCCCTTGCACGCTGAAAACACAGCTTTCTGCAGCTATTACTTTTTTTAAAGATTCTCTTACCCTGTTCAGATGCCTTGCTTGGTTTTACTTTCTTCTAACTTCATGCCAGATAAATAAATTTCAAAACAAAGTGATGTCGGTAAAATCGGTGGTCAAACTGACAGACAAAAATGTGGAGAAGGCTGTGTCCTAACTCAAAAAGCAGGAAAAAGGAGGCAACTACATGACGCATCCTCCCACACACGATTAAGTCCTTAAACTTGGGTTTATTCCAGCCTATTAAAGACAAGGTGTACTCCTCTGCTCGGCTGGCAGGAAGGTAAACACCAGGTTTTTTAGGGTTCAATAATATCACTCCTTGGTAATAGCAGAAGTGGAAGAAATGAAACAAATTAGAGGTGAACTAGGTAATCAGCTACTCAATGTGAAGTCTAAAAGTGCTCCACTCCTGCCCTTCCTCACCACCGTCCTCAAGACAGGAGGATTCCTCTGTCCTTGGTGACCAACCATGCAGCTGGCTGCAGTTATCTTTTCTAATGCACATGAGTCTCTCCATCTATTTCTTTCAAAAGCCCTAAATGTTTTAAGTTATAATCAGAAAGCCCTGCTGCTCAGAGATGCCCGTTCACATGAAGAGCATCATCTATACGCAGATTGTAGTGTTATAATCAATGTAACTTAAAAACCCTGATCTGACACTTATCAGGATTATGAATAATCATTGTGTCGCAGTAATTAGGGATAAATGCTAAGTCATTCACGTAAATGACTAAAATTAATGTTAGGTCTACACAGCAGAATCACATTTTCATAGCACTACACTTTTCATTACATTATCCCCCAAAATCAGTGTCTGCTATCATATCCAGCAGTTCTCGTTCCCATATTGAAAAGGCAAAGTTCTCAAACCCTAGTTCCTCAGGGCTGGTGCACACTTCCACGCTGCTTCAGCAAACATCCCACTATGATTTCCTCAGTGGCGCAGAGCTGAGCCACCTTCAGTCCTAATCTCAAGCCCTAATCTCAAGCCCATTGATCTATAGGCCCCATGAAAGCACCTAGTGTAACACATTCAACCCCTGACAGCATCTTCTGGCCAAAGAGGTGGTGGAAACACTATGCTCAGAAAGCCAAGGGTGAGCCAGCTTGGGGGTGAAGGGTAGAAGTAACAGGAAGGAAGAAAGTCCTTGACTTTTTCTATGAACGGCTCTCAATATCTTACACAATTCTTTTCAATAAAAGCCAGGGGAAGATAGGGGGGAAAATTAAGGGGGAGAAACCCAAGAAGGAAAGCATGGTTACCCTTAGGGCACTCTTTTCTATATCAATGTTTTGATCCAGCTTGACTCAACAATAGCCAACAAAAATGGTCCAAGAATATGTAAATTTTCCAGACTACTCAGAGGTTGAGGGGAGAAGAAGCTTCGCATGCTGGAGGTGCTTTGATGCAATCCTACCTTCCAGCCACTGATTTCCAGGAATGTGATAGTGGTTTTTGATCGTTAAAAGACCAAAGTAACCAGTGGCCAGTGAGAAGAGTCAGGTCCCCACTAAAAGCACGCTAGAGCCAGTTTTCTCCCACCTGAAACACCACTCGTGGAGAAAAGGACTGAGGCGGGCCTGTCATCTTCACCAGGCAATGCGGAGAGACAATTCTCCACGGAGTTTCTACACATCTTGTATCAGCTTTTCAAGGGCCCTTGTATAGCCAACAGCGCCAGGGCAAAGGTTGGTGCCAACAGCGCCAGGGCAAAGGTTGGTAAAGTTTACCCACAGTCCATTAAAAACTACCCAGTTTCGTATGCTCAGCAGTCCTCCGCTGTGCTACAAACTCACTGTCACATCATCTACCCGTGCCACCTCTCATCACCCTCATGAAACTTGGGACAGGGGAGGTGCATGCTGGGTGGGGATGGGGGGGAGTAGGGAAGAAAGGAGAACCAAAGTGACCAGGAAGTTCATGCCACTTGTGCTGTGAGTAATGACGTCTTTTGTCTCTGACCCAAGGGTCTCTTATCTTTTGCCAGCATCCGAAAAATTGTGTCCAGCTTACTTGTTTGCTTGTAAGTAGAGAAAATCTCATCCCTATAAGAGTAAAGTCTTATCCCTGGATGATAAGACTGTCCTCCGAGATAGCAGGGTAGAGAGTTGTTAGAATTCTCCAACCACCCTGGGGGAAAGAATAGGAATGTGTTTTATCCCATTACAGATAAATCTGGTGCTAAAAGGAAAATAAGTAGCCAGGTAAAAGACATTTCTCCAAGATGTTAGGACATCCATATCACCCCAAATAATCTAACCATTCCCTTAATTGTGCAATAGCAAAATGTATATTATTTTAAAGTGCAAGACCTCTTTTTTGATTCCTGAGAGAATTACAATGGTTGGTAATTCAAATAAAATTAAGACATTCAGAAAACTGAGACAATCTTCTTGAAAATAGTTTTTTAAAAGATTTTATTTATTTATTTTTAGAGATAGGGAAAGGGAAGAAAAAGAAGAGGGTGAGAAACATCAGCGTGAAAGAGAATCATTGATCAGTTGCCTCTTGTAGGTGCCTCAACCCGGGATAGAACCTGCAACCCAGGCATGTGCCCTGACCAGGAATCGAACCAGCATCTTTTTGCTTTGTGGGACAATGGTAAACCGACTGAGCTACATGGGTCAGGGCTTAAAAATAATTTTAAAAACAAAACTGTAATAATGTTAAAAGTTACATGTGTTATTATCCCATATTAATTTTCAGTCTGCCCATAAAATATTAACATTAGGCTCAATGACTTTCCTGCCATTGGTTTTTGTTTTGTTTTGGGTTTTTTTTGCAAATCTTTTGAAGTGTGAAAGGGGAACTTCTATAATTCCTTGGGGTACAGAAAAATGTCTCCTTCAACACTTGGGTTTCTACTGCTTAGCTGTGCCATTTGGTTGGAACCCAAACTCAGTTAATATTGTTCCAAAAGGTAGCTATTTACCCTCAAGTTCTGAGCCTCTCAGAATTTCATAGGTTTACTATTGCAATTCTGCTGCTGCTGATGGTTCTCCTTGGTTAATTACCGCTATGCAACATTTAATTTTTGCATTACATAAATACCAGTAAAGAGTGAAAAATAAAACTAGATGCAAATTTTATGCTCATTGCAATGCACAAATTAGGCCATTCAGAGTTCTTGGCTGAATTCTGGATTTGGAGTTCTTCTCTGCCAACTAGAGTCTTGATGGAAAAAAAATGTGAAATTATTTTTTACCAACTGAAGAGAGGAAGAAACAATCACATGAAAACCACGGTAAACAAGAACAAGTCCATGAGGCTGGTGCACATAAAGCTTTGTACAAATGGAGCCCTGTCAAAACATTTCAAAGTGTCAGAAATTCATTTAGAAATTTATGTATCTTAAAAAACAAAGTCATCCTGGTATATTGTGCTTTTCTGTCGATTTAGTTCCCACCTCTCATTACCGCAAACATTTCAGGCTTCTTGATTTCTAGAACTGTACCTATGTGAATCTGTAGACTACGGAGCAATCTCACAGTGTCCAGTCCCCAGGGCCGCCTACTTGATCAGAATGTTGGAAGAGGACGGCCTAGGATAAAACTATACAGAAACAATCAACCCTGCACAAGACTGTTTCTCCAAACCCTTTTGAGACATGCATAAATCACAGATGCATTTGTGATTTATGTTAGTTAATCACTCCTAATAAAGCTGAGCAGAGAATGCAAACTTCAATTCTTGGCGAAAAGCAAAGATAAGGAATTTTTACAGTTTCTAAATCTGATGCAAACAGCCCGGCTGGATACTATGGCTGTGTGTGCTGCCCTTTAGACCAGAGTAAAACTAAAACACAAAGAGATACCAAACCATCCTTGTTTGTGTTGGAAATTCAAAACAAAAGGCAATTTTGGCTCTTTTTAAAGGATAAATTATCTATGTCAACATCGTCAAATGTATATCTTTAGGTTGTGGGCGAAAGTGGGTAAGGTGACTACATCTACCTCTTCCTGCTTCCCTTTTCACATCAGGTGGTTTTTAATGTTAAAGGAAACAATATTCTGTGAAACTCAAAAAACAGCCAGAAACAAAATATCAGAGGTTTGGCTGCAGCCATAGGCAGCTAACCTGCTTCCATAATATTGGTTGGGGTTTTGTCATGGCGAACACTGGTTGTTGGGGCCAGGCAGGGCCTTCCCAGCGGGGCTGGAAGGTACCCTCTTTATGCCTTTACAAGCTTTCCCAGCTTCAGGCAAGGGTTTCTCTACTGCCCGCAAGCTTGATATCCACCCAGACCCTTCTGCCAATAACATGATTTTGCCTCTTTAGTGGAAATGCCAAATGTTCTACGACAGGCTGCAACTGCACTTTCGGCCACAGCTATTCTGTAATGAGCAAGGAAAGTCACTGCCTGTCCCTCGGCAGAGGAAATATTGCGGCGGCATAATTTCTTATTAATCACAGGCACCGCTTCTAAAGCCAAGTTAGCCGGAAACCTCTTGGGCAATTTGTATGCTCCACACAATCATCTCAGCCTCTTACGGGCCTGGTAAATATTTGTACTGAAGAATGAAAGAGAGATAGCTGGTCTCCAGGGGACGGAAAAATATGCAACAGCGTTCCAATCCAGCCAGGAGTAAGGAAGCGTAGAGGTAGGCAAGCAGGGGTCTCCATTCGGCACAAAATGTTTAAAGATATCTTTACCTCAAAATAAGCAGATCTTGCAATAATTCCATAAAAGTCAACTATAGTGAGATATTTCACAAACATCAGTGTTCTTTTGAGATGAATAGACAAGTTTTTAAATAAGTCTCAGAACAAATCATAAAAGTTCCTATGGCAGATACCAGTGGAGAAACAAGAAAATAACAATCCATCAAAAGGCTCATAAAACTGAGAAAAAGTCTGTTGAACACCCCCCAGTAATGATTTTGTTTAAGCCAGCTCAAATTTATTAGAACTACCTCTCAGAGAGCGAGTTTCCAGATGCCCTGAACTACCACTGAGCAAAGCATTTGTCTGAGGTCAGAGCGAGGCAAGCACCGCATGGAAACAGTAGCAGGGTCCGGGGGGGGGGGGGGGGGGGGCTGNGGGGGGAGAGGAGGGGGCAGAAAGCACAAACGCGGGGAAAGGACAGGAATAAAAATGACTCGCTCACCTGGGGCTGCTCTGTGAGGTGTTTTTCAGAATCCAGATCCATACTTGAGCTATAATTTTCATAAGGTCAGTTAGAGTTTTAACAAGCAATATAATGTCACATGTAACACCTCTTATAGGTATAGAAATTCTAACTTGCAAATTCTATGACCTCTTTTTATCTAAGAGAACAAAAGAAGCACCCAATGTTGTTCACTGTCTCTGGACATGTTCCTAAGTGATAAGTTTATTGCCATGAATAAATAGCCTGCATTCTCTTGCTCTAGATTGATATAGTCTTCTGAAGATTTAAAGATAGATGGGTAGATAGATATAAAGATGTACGTATAGACAGATATACATATCACACACATGGGAACACAGTCTTCTGGAGATTTATTTATTTATTTACTTACTTACTTACTTATTTATGATGTAACATGGGCCCATCCTATAAACAGGTTTGTTTAGTAGTAATATTTGGTAGTGGTGAAGTCATTGTCCACAAGGTGGAGTTGAGGAAGGGGGATGGAAAGTTGAGTCACAAAAAGCACCCTTTCTCCTAGGAATGCTGAAAGAACTAGAATCAGACCCACCGGTCACGAAGGCCTCATTTTCCTCTCTCCCAGCCTGGCAAGGTAGACGCAGTACGGAGCATTGACTGGGTGGGGAAGGAGAGAGGGTCTTTCACCAACAGCAGTTCATATTCAGTAGGACCATCTCAACGGTAGGGGGGACAAAAAAAAGACATAAAGTTATTTGTCTTCAGCAATTGTGCTCATTCCATGTTGGCTAAGATGGGTCGCATGACAGGAAGATGGACAAAACTAATATTCGCAGAGTCTAATGGAGCCAGGCAATCAGATTTAATTGTAATGCAGCCTATAGGACAGTAGAACTAAGGAAATACGGAAGAAGGGCAGCCTGTTGGGGAAGGCTTGGGGTTGGGTTGGATGTGCCTTCTGGCATGGAGCTGAGTGTAGAAAGTCAAGTGGATGGGGAAGGTAGGAAACTGCGGGAGCACCAGAAGGAGGCAAAAGCCACAGGGGCATGATCCATTCGAAACACAAGTGGTTTCGAAAAAGGAAGAATCTTTTTAGTATTTCTTAGGTACCCTGTGTTGCAGCAAACATCGGGAGTACACAGACGAAGGCTGTGTTGAGGAGCATGATGAGAAACGAGGACTGAAAGTGAAGCCAGAGGCAAACCAAGCCAAGCCCAGAGTGCCATTCTGAGTGTTTCGGTCTTCAGTGTAGGTGACTGAAAAAAAACATGGAAGTATTTCCAGCAAGAAGAAAACACAATCATGCCTGCATTGAAAAGAGTCATGTGGTGGCACATATGGAGATGGGGACAATGGCTGACTATTTAAAGAGTAGATAATATTAAGTGGGTCTACATTAAAAAATAGAATTTAAGACTGTAGCATGTATGTTTAATGGGCTGATTTTTAAAGGTAACTCAGAAGCACTGTGTCAAGAAAGAAGATAAGTTATTTAGTCCTCAAATTTTCAGGCCAGAACCAAAGGTAAAAGGCTGCGGGGAGTGTGATAGCTCCCACTTCAACCAAAGGCCTTCACTGTATCAGGGAGAGATAGGTGAACAGGCTGCACAACGATACAACTATACAACTCAACTGTGCCTTGGGAAAGAAGAGTACCAACCCGTCAGGCTATAATAAGACAGACATGAAGAAAACACTGAGCAAACAACAGTTCTCCAAGGCAGGTTTTCTGGTAGCTAAGAACTGAGCCACAAAGGGAAGAACTGGGCAGAAAGAAGGGGTGGAGGGAAGCACTGGCTTTGGACAGTAACAAATGGGAAGAATGCAGGAAAGCTGACAGCCCTGTTTATGTCAGTGAACTTGGCCTTCAGAAACCCATCAGCTGGCAAATTTGTTGAGTAGGATGCTTTCCTGTGTGTCCTTATGTGGGAATCAGGGGAGTCCCACAATGGAGAATGGGGTGTGAACTATGAAGAGGGGAATGCAAGACTACCAGGCTATTGCAAGGAGACTCAGTAGGGGTCTGTCTACTGCTACAATCGTCCAGGCATTGAGGTCTAGAGTTAGGACATGGACACGTTGGAGAGTCAGCAATAGAACAAGAGAACCTGGGGAACACCCAGAAAAAGAGGTGTACAAAATGAGAGGACTTCCAGGTGTCTGGTTGGATAATAGGATCGACTCTAGTCTCACTAACCAAACTGAGACCTGCAGGAGAAGGACCACATTTAACTGCTTGCCTTTCTGGGCCTCTGTGTCCTTTTCAAGTCTATAGCATGGCCCCATGGGCCCTAATATCCACAGGCCATCCTGCAAATAAGAATTCATCAACATTCCACTTTCCACTAATGAATTTTACCCACACAACTCTGTGGGACTCACCCACACAGGTACTCTTTTCCACTCCCAGAGCTGTGTGGGAATGCAGGAGAAGAGAAACCAGAAACCCCTGGAAGATGCGTGGTGAAGCCTAGTTCAAAGGTGTTAGGAGTACCAAGTATTATTTCTTAAGATGGAGGTCACGCCATCTTAAGACAGATCTTGTCAATCATATTTGCTTCTCATTTTGAGAGGAGAAAAAATACTTCCAATTGTAACTATGCATTACTATTCTCACACACAGAGAATCTTTTATTATTAAACAGCAGTGATTGTAGGAAAGCATACATATTTGAAGGTATTACCATTGGGTAGGTCAATGTGCAGAGCAAGATACTGCTGATTAAATTTAATCCCCATTCCATGCTCTGAAAAAAAATCCTAAACATAAAAAAATAACTAAATCATTTTGGAACTCATTACTTTATAAAAAGTATAGATATTATGATTGATAGATGGCTTGTATGAATCCATAAATAAGATATTTTTATTTAAAAAATTAATGTTATAGCCCTGGCTGGTGTAGCTCAGTGGATTGAGCACGGGCCTGTGAAGCACAGGGTCGCCGGTTCAATTCCCAGTCAGAGTACATGCCTGGGTTGCTGGCCAGGTCCCCAGTAGGGGACACATGAGAGGCAACCACACGTTGATGTTTCTCTCCCACTCTTTCTCCTTCCCTTCCCCTCTCTCTAAAAAGAAATAAATAAAATATTTTTTAAATGTTATAATTTTTAAATTTTTATTTCTACTAAAATGACATGAAGGAAAATACACAATGCAGTGTATTTGCAAGGCTTAGTTTAAGTCCCTACTAAGTGATGTTTTGATAATAATAGATGTAGTTGCTCTTATAGAAGGCATTTTAGGGTTAGCAAAATATACTCTACAAGGTTTCAAACTATGTTTAAAAAATATAAACATTAAATATAAATTCAAAGAACTGTTGGGCTGTCGTAGATGCTGTTCCAACACCAGTGGCAAGCACCCCCCTGACACACTTTTTGTCCAGCTGATTGTTTTATTTCATAAAAAAACATGAGAGCTTTAATGTTTTCTTCGTCAGTAAACACGGGGTGGTATCTGGTTCAACGCTTCACAGCACAACATTATGCCAAAGGAAGGCCGATGCAATAGGGTTGACCTATTATTTTTACCTATTTCTTTCCAATTCTCGCAGCCTGTTGCAGCACCAAGCAACTCCAATACATGGTAATTCCGTTCTGACTCTGCAGCTGACCCCTAACCACGGGGGGGCCAACCACTGGATTCGATGGCCTCCCTTTCTTTAAACAACTTCTCCTGATATTCACATTATGTCTTTATGTAGACAGAGTATGCTTTAAATCTTCTGATCTTGAAGGAATATGTTTTTGAGCTTCAAATACAGTTTGAAATAGAAAAATAAACTTTAAAAATGCTGTTTCAGCAAAGGTCATCCATTCAGTTTATTTATAAGAAACTACCAGATGAGACCTTTGGTCTCACATCACTGTCCCAAGAGATGACACACACATAAATAGCATAGTAACAGTATGGTTTATATATCATATAGTTACACACTTGATCACATTCAAATCCTTTTACCGGCCACAAAATGGTGAACTCTGCTATCTCTAATCCTGTATAAGAAACCCTATCATTTAGGTCTCATACTGAACCCACAAAGTGTAGTATAAACTGACACTATGTAGATACCCATTTGTGTTCTTTATATAAAAATTCAAGCCCTGGCTGGCATAGCTCAGTGGATTGAGTGCGGGCCTGCGAACCATACGATCACGGTTCGATTCCCAGTCAGGGCACATGCCTGGGTTGCAGGCCAGTTCCTTGCAGGCTAACCATCAGCAGGGGACGCACAAAAGGCAACCATACATTGATGTTTCTCTCCCTCTCTCCTTCCCCTCTAAAAATAAATAAATAAATAAAATCTTAAAAAAAAAAAATTCAAGTGCCATGATTTTATCTCAATAAATTAAGATTAATTAACTAGTTATTAGGCTGTTTTTGATAGTCCCTTAGTCCCTTTTTTTTTAGCTCCTAGAAACAAGAGACCCCACTGTTTCAGTCCATTTTAATTAAGCATGTAATATTCATCAGTGAGAAACCTTCACTGTAATAAAACTTCCTTCGGCTTGTTCTCATATCAGGGCCCTTCCCAGAATAATGGGTGGGTCTTTGGAAATCTACGTGCCATGTGACACCGGCTATCGCTCTGGTCACTCCCAAGAAGCCATAAAGTCTGCGTTCAATCATACAGCACTCCCCTTCACACACCCCAACCCCAAGTACCCACCGCCTTAGGTAATTTATTTTTAAATTTTGGCTAAAGGACCCATACCCATGATTTAAAAAGCAAGTGGCCCAAAGGATCTCTAACGAAAAGAAGATGTCCCTGTTCTGTACTCGACATTTTCTGTACCTCTCTCTTCTCAGCAGCTCCTTCCAGCCATGAACAGAAATCTGTGATATGGGAACAATGATAATGTAGGTCGTTGACAGTGTGGTGAACACAAACGTAGGTGTGAGAACACGGAGAGCGGTGTCAGGAACCCTAGCACACACCACGGAAGTGTGATCTGGGACGAGGACCGCAGCCACAGTGCCAGGGTCAACCCCATGAAGATCTACAACAGCTACGCTCTGCCCTTTAACTAGAATTAAGTTGGCGCCCACAGGCTGACTCCAGAAACTGGCCGCTGGTAAAGAGCACGTTCCTGCTATCACTGGGGGTGAACTGTCTACCCCTCCACTCGAGCAGCGTGTATTCACTGAGTGTCCTGTATGGGCCCGATCTCTTCCATGTGCTGGGAACAGAGCGGTGAACTAGGCCCACAACGTTGCTCCCACTCCGGCAAGGCAGCACGACAAACACGTGAGCAGATGAAGAACGCAGTTTTAAATAGAGATCGGTGTTATGGTTCCCCCGTCAGGCCCTGGGACTGTTGAAGGAAAACAGTCAAAGAATTACTTTTTTTTCCTTTTGGCAGCCCATGACTGCTAGAAATTAGCCTGCATTTTTAGTTTACTTCGTATTTATAGGATGCTTTTCTGTACGCCTTTTCTTACTTTGTTCTTATATATTTTTCTCACCTTGTCCTTAATGCCATTCAGTTTGGTCATCATTTTTGTTGGCTGAAACCTTTCTGTGTTTCTTGAAGCCCAATAATCTCCTAATCTGACATGGGTTAGTTATTTCCTGTTTCAACCATGACTTCCTTGTAACTTTTCCTTTTTTGAGAATTTCAAATTGTATGCTCTGTTTTATCACATTCTCAAATATTTTTCTTGCTGTTAATTGCACTCCTTATTACAATGAATCCATCGTTTTCCCAGAATCCCCTGCTTATATCCTCTTTTCTCTCCTCTCGCCTGGTCCCCTGGGTTGAGCAGCAGAATTGCCATCCTGCCATTTCCTTTGCCGTGCCCCTGGATGCATTCTTTTTTGGAAACCCATAACTCTTTTTTGAATTCTCACCCTCGTCTTGCTGCCATGCATTGTAAAGTGACTTCCTAAGCGTGCCTGTCTGAAAATGACTTTGTCCTGGCCTGATCGATAATTTATCAGGATGTAGAATTCTTTGCTGAAAATCTTTTCTTTCAGATTTGAAAGTCAATGTTCCCTTGACTTCTAGGATCCAGTGCGCTGATGAACACTATGAGAAAAATAGGATTTTTTTCTTTTAACATCCAAGTTTAATTCTATTAACCTTGATATCATGAAATTTTAAAATGACATTTTTACTCCTCTGCTCAGCCCTCTTTCCAAGGTGAAAATTTGTGACAATTTTTAACTCTGGGAACTTTTCTTTCATTATGGAAGGCTTGTTCCCATGAAATTCCATGCTCATTAACTCCTGGAACCCCTATTAGTGGAACACGAGAGAGACCATTCAGATTGGCACCATGACGGGCTTCTCTTTCTCTCAAGTTTCCAGTCCCTTGTCTGTTTGTTCTATATTCTGGCAGATTTCCTAAATTATAATTTTTGAATCTTCTATTATATTTTGTATATCAGTAATATATATGTATATATATATATATATTATTTTCAGGGGTTCTTTCTTATTTTATGATTACCCACTTTTACAGTATTTTGTCCCTGTTTATAGATGTAATACCTCAAATCTCTCTGAGTATACGAATTATAACTTTCTATTTTCCATGTGTTCTGAACACTGGATCACCTGCTCCTTTAGGGTCAGGTTGTTTATGTAGGTCTTTCTCTAATTTTGAAGATTTTTCTTTAGTTATCTCGTGCTTCTTTGCTGTTCGTTCATAGTAATAATGGGGCCTCCGTGTTCATGGGTGAGCCTTGTCAACTGGAAAATTCTACCTTAGAATGAGCAAGTGAGAAGCAGCCATTGCATGAATGGCTCCCCGAGACCCACCATGTGCGAAGCCTCACTCTGCGGCACATCAGCTCCACAGTTTTCTTGGTTCCCCCCAGTCCTCCCCACAAAAGGTGTGTTCAGTTCTATTCTTTCTCTCCCCGGGAATAAGTACTGGAGAAAAGGTGGTGTTTGTGTGTGTGTGCAAGGTGGTTAATTAATCTTCTTAATGGTCCCTATTTTTAGCTGCCTTCCTCATTCCTGACCTCTTCTTCTTGTAGTTCCTTAGGCTACCGTTGTGCTGGAGTTCTTAAGGTCAAAGGTTTGCAGCCTCTGCTGCTGCTGAGCTAACCATGTTCCACTTGATACCATCTAGAAATGTGTGGCAATCTGGTGTCCACTCATGGCCTCCTGTTCCTTCTCTGCAGGTGTATGTGATGACGCCATTCTTCCTCCTTCAGTGTTATATTAATAAGTCCTCAGACACAAGAAAGATAAAAGCATGTGCTCAGCCTGCCGTCATAAATCAAGAGCCCTCTTTATTTCTACATAAGGGAAAATGAACTTCACAGTTAGCCTCAAAGACAAAAAGAAGACACAGAGAGCTCACAGCAGCCCGAAAGATGCTCACCACTGTTAAGTGGTGCGCGTGAATGCACGTGCAGACCGATATGTCAGCACAACGGCAAATCGGCCCCAGGGCTGTTCAAAACGGTCCCAGTTCCCCATATCCAGAAGAAGGCGAACTCTGTCTGTTCCATTTGTCTGGTTTTGTCTACCCATCTAAAGCAAAAGGGGAAATTGACCATCAACTACCCAAAATGACCCCAACTGACTGGAATCCTCTTACTTGCAGAATCATCTAATTGCGTTGTTATAACAGCAGATCTGACTCTGGACAACCACCTGACTCTCCAATCGTGAGCCTAATTTAGGGCTAACAGTCACACAGTGCCTACTCTCAGCCAGACAGCATCCCAAGCATTTTACCTCTTAATCAATCCTCACACAACCTGACAAGTTTAGAACTATTTATTATTATTATTATTACTATTATTATTATTATTAGGGGGAGGTATTTTTAAATATTTTACTTATTTAGTTTTAGAGAGAGGGGAAGGAAGGAAGAGAGGGAGAGAAACATCAATGTGTGGTTGCCTCTCATGCGCCGGTACCGGGGACCCGGCCCACAACCCAGGCATGTGCCTTGACTGGGAATCAAACCAGTGACCCTTTGGTTCACAGGCCAACACTTAATCCTCTGAGTCACACCAGTCAGAGGGATATTTTATATTTATTTTTATTTTTTATTTAATTTATTGGGGTGACATTGGTTAATGAAATTATATAGGTCTCAGATATGGTAAAGACTCTTAAAATTCCTAGTTGACAGTTTTTAGGAAACTGAGGCACAGACAGGGTGAGTAACTTGCCCATGGCCACAGAGGTGTTAAGGTGAAGGGGAAAGGAAATCAAGTTATTATAAAATGAATAAAGTGTATTAAGACACAAGAACCAGCTTGAACTGAAAACAGACATCAGTCCCTGGACACAGCGGAGTACATATTAAATGAATGAACCACTGGCAAGAAATATAGGTTCAGAGCAGTGAAACTCTCAAAAGATGAATGTTGCTGACATTTGTAAAGAGTAAAAAGTCATGACATCATAACAGAGGGCCCCCCAGTGAGTTCCCTGGTAAAAGTGTTACTCCTCCCTCAGACAGGTCAGAGCTTTCCAATAACATTTGTCTGTGCCGCTTACTGTCAAAGGAATTTATGGCGCATTTACACAAGCACGAAAGAAAAATTAGAAGAGAGACCAACCCTCATACTTTTGAACATGAGACATGTCCCCAGTAGAGTTACTGGAAAAACAAAAATGCTCCTGAAACAATTTAAGCACCTTTTTATCAGAGGTTTTAAACCATCGATAGCAGGTTTTTCCTTGGCACCTCGTGACCTGGCTGCAGCAAGACAGATACCAAATAAGGAAAAGCAAAGGTTTAGTCTGGCCCAATGAATCTACGTTTGCACTCAACCATTTCCTTCATTTCTGCAAACGGATGTTGATCGTTCCAATCAGCCCCGTCTTGGGTCGGTTGCTTCCGCCCCCCAACATCGATGAAGAATCGGAGCCATCAAAGCCTCTGAAGTGAATTCAGTCCCTCTGTGTTCAGAGGTAACCTAGCCCCCTCCAGCAGGGGGGTGTGGCAAAGACAATGGGAAAGGGTGGAAATGGGGAAGAAGGGACAGCACTCTCCTGGCCAAAGAAGGTAATGAAACACGGAAGGGGTTAAACTATCCATTGGAACGGTGATATTTGGCACCTAGAAAGCAACTTCAGTGAGTAACACGAACAAGGGATGGAGGAGGGAGAAGAAGAGATCAGTAGAGACTGGGCAAAGAGGGGTTCTCCAGGGAGGAGGGAAAATAAGCGTTATGCAGGGCACTGGGCCTGGTTTGAATACATGTGAAGAAGCAGCGGGGAGGGGGAGCCTCTTGAGTCAGTAAACTCAGCACTCAAAGAGCAGGACTAACTATAGAGACAAAGAGGGAATGCCCCACGGGTGGCTTAAGTTGTTTGAGGAGTAGTCCCGGCATGTTTGGTAACTACTGTGGCCTTCGCGACCTGAGGTCTGTTCCCCAGTGAATTCATGAGGATAACAAAAAGAGTTGAAAGGGAAAAACAGAAAACAAAAGGAGGCCCTTTTCCCTCCCTTTTCATAGCCTCTATTTATTTATCAATAAAGATATTTGAGTGTTTACTTTGGCCACTGGTTTGTTCAGACTGCCAAAACAAAGTACCACAGACTGTGGCTTAAATAACAGACATCTCCTTTCTCACCATTCTGGAGGTCGGAAGTCCAAGGTCGAGCTATGAGCTGTTTCGTTTCTCCTGAGGCCTGTCTCCTGGGCTTGCACATGGCTGCCACCTCATTGCACCCTCATTTGGTATTTCCTCACGTACATGTAATCCTGGGGTGTCTTTGTGGGTCTAAATTTCCTCTTTTTATCAGGACACCAGTCAGATTGAATAAATTATAGGATTCTTATAAAAAGGCACCAAGTAATCCATTGTCTACTCACAATTTAGTCACAGGCATACTTGTCTAGCTTTGGAAAAATACAGCAACGTTCAGATGACGCTCCATACTATCTGAAGTGCCATCCTCGCTCAATCAGGGAACAAGAACCCTATGTACAACCTGGTTGCAGACCTGTCTTTAAAAAATCAGAGCCGAGAATTTTATTGTCATCCAATTACTTTACCCGAAATAAAAATGGAGAACACAGAATCGGTAAAAACGTGTGCATAGTTTTTTAAGGAACAACAAGTCTGTGGATTTCAGTAGTTCACAGCTTCATTTTTCATTGCTATTTATTCACCAAACAGGACTGCTTAAGATTTAAAGTCAAACAGGGAAGGAAAAATTGCCATGCACTATTCACTTGTGATTTTCAATATTTTAAAAAGAGCTTAAAGCCCTTTTATTTTATACCAATTGCCAGTAATTGTCTTTATAGTTTCATTGGTATTAATTTCATCCAGCCCATTTAGAATGTCAAGCCGCATATGCAACATAGTAATAAAGTTATTATTACTGCATGGAGATATAATTATAAGTAATTTTGCTTCTCTCATTTTTGTCCTCACTTTCGGCCCGTTCTCATTGCATAAGAATTAAGATGAGTTTGCTGACCTTTCGCTAAAGCACATTTAGTCTGAAGAACCTGATGAGTTCCTCCTGATTGAAGCCAGTGAAACTTTTATTTTCTAGCTCCATTAGCGTTTTCAGAGTAAGTCTGGTTGTGATATTACCACATTACAAGTAAACTTCTGAATGCAGAGGATGCAAATGCTAACAACAGTAAATACTTCAAACACTGTGAAGCCCCTCTTGGGCAATGAACCATAATTCAATACAATGGGTTTTTCCCCTTTATTAACAATACACTAGAGAAGGTATTTTAATGAAAAGAACAAAGGGATTAGGAAAATAAAACTTCTCATTATTTGTTAAAGATGTGATGACATACATCATTAAATATAATACAATAAAGTTTCTCAGTACTGGGTCAGTAATTTAAAATATGAAATAAATGTACTTTGTCCCCACTAAGGAAATTTGCATATTGCTATAAGCCTCATTAGCCATAATTTTGAAGGACTTTGTGAATCTGTTAATTCTTACATGAGAGCAGACTAGCTGGGCCAAGGTGCAGATAAGGTATCATTTCTGGCAAATACTTGAGTTCCAAATGTAAAGGAGAAAAGAGGAAAAGAAATGGAAGGTCCCACACTCCGGCACAGGTGCTGCCCCTTTCGGGCATGTGCCCTGGAAATAGGACCTTCCGTTGCTTTTTCTACACTCCCTTTTACACGAAGACAGATTAGACCCTGGAATCCTAAGAGGAGGGGGTGGAGAGCAACATTCATTTCAAAGTGGAGAAATGAAGTGGTATATATGCAACACACTTTAGGATTGACCATGCTCTTGTTCTGGGAAAGATGCAAGTGCAAACCATTGAGTTGTGCAAATGAAAAACGAAGAACACGCTGTACAGTGGAAAGTTCGAGAAGCTGGGGCTTGGAGGAGCTAAGTTGGCCTGAAAGAGATGATATGTCATAGGCAAGAGTTGCACTTCTGAACACAGCCTTCTAATCGGAGAAATGGCCACCATTGCTTGTTTCGGCGCATGCTTATTCACACTGTTTGCTCACATGTAAGCAGAGCCTGAGAACATCCAGACGGCAGACGATCTTTGAAGAGAAGCTGCACTAGTCTTGACAAAATCCAAACTAGAAGTCTAATACTCGGCATTATGTAAAAATGAAACTCACAGACGCAGAGAAATGTCTACATTCACAAATCCGTACTTTGCTTTTGTAATTTAGAGAAAGGAGATGTAAGGAGAGGTGTAGTAACATAGGACTACAGTTTTCTGGAGTGTGACCACCTTCTGGGAGGAGAAGCTTCCAACCTCACCTCTGTGAATAGAAGGCGGTCTTTGAAGGGACTGGGCATTCCCATTGTCTGCCAGTCTCCCTGGACAGACACAGTGAGATTTGGAAAGTGGGACAAAACTGGAAAGAGGGGACTTCCATCCTCTCTGTTGGCACTGGTTTGTTAGACCTGTACCGCAAGGCTATCCCCTCCGTAGTGGAGGACACAGGCCTGTGTAACACGGAGGCAGGCAGGGGCGGGCACAGGAGCGCCCTGGAATCAAGCAGGCAGCATTCAGTAGCTGAGTGGGAAAGCAGCTTCAGGTGGGATGGCTAAATGGGCCTGTAGAGGAACCGAAGCTAGCGGGCAATGAGAGGCCCATCAGGGTGGTACCCTTCTCCCGAGCTGCCACTGAGCTTGTGCTGCACAGAATGAGCAGAAGCTCAAGGTAGTGAAGAGAAGGCAGGGCCCCGGGAGACTGCCAGAGAGGCCCTGGTGCAGCAGTAGGAGTCCAGGTGTCCACCTACGCAGACACCTGGATGGAAACTCCAGCCCTGGCGATGGTGAGGACTGCACTGCCCAGAGAGCTGAGGTCAGCCCGCCGCAGTGAGCAAAGGGGCAGACAGCACCTAGCCTGGCATTGGAGGCTCTTGGAGACAGGATCCTAGAAAAACAGCAGTTAACCTGCAGAACCCAGAAGGGAGAGAGTTCGCCTGCTACAGCTCCCCAGGCAAAGGGAGCAGTCTGAATTTCCCCATTCAGTGTGACGGCGTTCCCCACGCTGGTGAGACCGACCAGAGAGCCGTCTGCATTACACTTAAAATAAGGAACTCCTATGAGGCCAGGAATTAGGGGGATGCTAATTTCATAGACGGAAAATGTAAAGACTGTGCTGTCCTCAACCTAAAAAAAGTCATGCCCCAAATGAGAGCCCAGTCGTCTCCCACTCGCAGCTCTGCTAAGACACCAGCTGCGCTGTTGTCTCGGAGAGCACATACCCAGCCGGCACGTGACTTCAAAACCATGGACTCACGGTCATCCCCATTAGCTCAGCTCTGAGACGGCGAATTTCCAAGCCTTTCTGTCAAGGGTTAGCTGTTAAGAGGTCTAAATCTACAGTAGAAAACCATTTCTGTGAAATCCAGTAACACATAGTGATTAACCATAGCTGAATTTCATAATCTATGATTTCTCCAATAATTCGTGCTTTTTCCCAAAGGCGGGCCCCTGCATTATTCTGGCAGCAAAAAGAGTTTGGCTAGTCCCTATGATTTTCTATTGAATCTACAGTATATTTGCTTTACCTGGATTCTTAGAGGGTTAGGAATTTAAGCCTCCAAACTATTTTGTGATAAAAAAATGTAAAGTCTTAGAGCTGAAAGGATAGGTAATAGCATTTCCCCGGACTTCAAATGACACCACACATGTAGCAGCTCGGGTTTAGCAGAGAACACTGAATATGCTCTTTATGCACAGCTAAGAAATAAAATGACACAGGTAATAGAGTAACAATCAAACTAACAACTATTAAGCAACAAGACTTCTTCTCAATCTAAATTTACATTAGTAGTCTGTGAAAATTATAGTAGCTCATTTAGTCCTCAAAAATAATGAGGCCAGTAGTGTTACAATAGGGGTCAAGTTCGGATGGTATTTCATGCAGATGTATCTAGCTCAACGACCAATGTTCTTTTTATAATTATCATGCGTCTTTCATCTGTAACCTTTCTGGTATCGAACCGTTGTTTATGTCCAATTTTTTTTATTCTCTTCTCATCTAAATTTTATTCATTGCCATTTGAGCATATTTACTTAAAATCTGTTCTTGTGAAGTTTCAGAACAGCTGGTCACTGTCCTTGGTTGCAGAATTCCCTCACATAGAGTACTGGAAGATAATTAAATCCCCCATCAGCAATTTCTTCTTATGGCTGAGTAAGCCTTTCCATTGATTCCTTTAAAAGATCTCCGGACCTTTAAATACCTTGCAGCATTCCCCCTATCGGGTGGTTTTTACAGCTGGAATCCTGGCACACGATTTCCTTTTAGCTATTTATAACTCCAAGGACCCACCCTTCCCCCACCCGCATTATGCTCTTTAACCAACTGTCTTCTATTTAATGCTTAAGCGCTTTGGTTCTCCCATTGAACATTTTGATATCATTGAGTTTCCTTATGTTTGCTGTGACCATTTCCTCCAGTTTTCCAAGAAGCTGCTTTTATTTCTAAGAGGATGGCAGGTCATTTACCATCCTGGTACTCCTTTGCCTCTTCTCCTCTAGTGGGTATCCCTCCTGGAGAGGCTCCTGTTATGGGCTAAATTCTGTGTACCCCCACCCACCAGAGAAGTATTTACATATTGAAGTCCTAACCCCCCATTTCTAAGACTGTGACTCGTCTGACATTACAGTGTTCAAAGACAAGCAAGGTTGAATGGCGTCTTTGGGGCAGGCTCTAATCCAGGGACTGCACCCTTACAAGAGCAGGGGCACAGGTCACAGACACACACGCACAAATGCAAAGACACGGGGAGTAGCCTTCCACCTGCCAGTCAAGGAGAGGGGCCTTGAAGGGTTCCAACGCCACCAACAGCCGGATCTCAGACTTTTAGCTTCCGGAACCATGAACAAATAAGTGTCTGCTGTTTAAGGCACCCAGGGTGTGGTGCTTGTTACGGCAGCTGTAGGAAACTCATACAGCAACCCATACTATGTCTCATTTCACTGACTATACTACTATGTAAAGAACCCCACACATACCAGTATCATGTGCCCCTAATAATGAAAAGGGCATATCACCCTTTAATTGCCCCAACGCTATGCATCAGCGAGCATAAGACAATCCTTCTCTGTGAAGCATTCTACAAAATAAGTAACTGGTACTCTTCACAGTGCCAGAGCCCTGGAAGGAAGGAAAGACTGACAAATGCCACAGAAAGGAGTGGCAACTTGACAAGGAAATGCAATGTGGAATCCTGGGTTGGATGTTGGAACAGAGAAAGGATGTTACTGGAAAACTGGTTCAATTGCAGTGAAGTCTTTTCTTCAGCACCAATAGCCCTGGGCATGAGACAGGCATTATTGTTATGCAAAATGGTAGTGCTGGGGAAAGTGGAGCAAGGGAACACCCTCAATTCCATCTGTCCCATATTCTTGCAATCCTAAAACTGTTTCAAAGTAAAAAGTAAAATAATAATAGCACGTCACAATATAAATATATTTTAAATTGTACATTACAATTTAAAATAATTATTATAAAATAATACATGATATAAATAGAATAAATGGACCAATAAATAACCACATATTTAATCACTCATGTATCCTCTGACATAAAACTCTGTAGTAAGGAAAGAAGGAGAGAGAGAAGTACCTAATATTCGTTAAGATCTCCTGGACGATAGACTCATGCAGTTAATGCTCACAACACACTGTCCATCTGTAAAATGTTCCAACCCATGAAAGACAAGTTCAAAAATACTTAAGTCACTAATCCAGGTCACATAACCCGGGAGAGACCTGAACGTCAGACCCAAGTCGATGTAAATCCAAAACGCCACGCTCTTTCTACTGGTAAATAATGAATGTGTCCCCACCAACCAAACATTCATCCAATTACATCTGCTATAATGCCATGGCTCCCACCCTTGACTGCGCAACGGAATCAATCACCTGGGGAGTTCCACAAACTCCCAAAGCTCAGATCCTCCCCCAGGAAATTCTGGTACGATGAGTCTGGGGTTCAGCCTGATCTCAGGATTTAAGAAATATCCCCAGTTGATTCAACATGTGGAGAGCAACACCTCCACCAATTTTTCAATATTAAGGTCCTACAGAACAGAACTAAAACCTCCCAAACAGGGCCACCGCATCCATCATTTGCCCAGGAGTAAGCTCATCTAATCAAAATCAATTAAATTTGATTTGTGCAACGTATCCTTCATGGGAACAACAAAAGAAGAAATTCTTTCAAAGACACGTGGAGAACAGGGACCAGCTTTAGAAAGGCTGTCGTCAGCCAACTGCACACAGTGCCAAGAATTTACAGGCAGTTGACTCAGGAAATAAATCTCAAAACTCTTCCGGTACAGAGAAGAAAGTAGCAATCTTTGGGCTACCAGAAGTCAAATGACTTACTGTCTTTGGTTTTAATTTCCTCTGGTCCTTTGAAAATGGCAAAGGGAAACGATCAAGCTATGTAAAACTCTAATTGAAAATAAACATTTTCCTACTTTTGAGTGGAGTTAAAGCTGGCAAAAACTGAATAGCTGCAAGGTGAGGAATGAAACAGAAAGCACTATCAAGAAGGCTGGAATGAGGGTATTTGAAAACCATTCTGTTTGCTGAATTGTCAGCCATGCAAGCACTTATAGACAATTACAATCCTGGAAAACAAATAAAAAGTGTATAAGTAGGCACTTTGATACTTCTTCCTAATTATAGGGTTTACGAGCTGGATGCTAAAAACACAAATAGAGGCAACTCGAGCAATAGTAACCCTGAAATGAGGTTATGAAGCTTATTAGCTTTACATAATTACACAGCTGTGACAGGTTGAAGAGACCCCTGCCTGGAGCGTGGTTCCTCTCCTTTGCACCATTGGGTGAAGAGCAAGTGTGCCGACTTTTATTTTAGCTTTAAAAAAAAAAGCCCAATGTAGGGTGAATCAGATGGAACTATCGATATTTGACCTACAGAAGTGGCAGTTCCGTATTCTGAGTTACAAGATGAAGATCTCCCTCGTCTCCCTCCCTCGTTTCCCAGAGCCTTTAAAGTATCCACAGCATCGGCGGCAGAGCCATGACTAATAGAAGGTTCTTAGTGGAGGCATATGCAATAAGCGAAATCCACCTGCCTAAAAGCTAAAAGCTACATCTTCTAATATCTGATTGAAAAGTTTTGGGAACCACCATTTGTAATATATATTTCAAATAAAATTGCAGTCTGGTAATTGACCCAGGTACCAAATGTTACCTGAACAGCAACTGAATGTCTAGAGTTGAGAAACAATGATTTTTTACTCTTCCTCCTGATTTGTTTGTCCAGAGCTTTGGAAAGCCAGGGGGGTTAGAGATCTCTGACTGTATTTGTGGAAGGAAGGAAGGAAGGAAGGAAGGAAGGAAGGAAGGAAGGAAGGAAGGAGGAACGGAGGGAGGGAGGGAGGGAGGGAGGGAGGGAGGGAGGGGAGGGGAGGGAGGGAGGGGAGGGGAGGGAGGGAGGGAGGGAGGGAGGAAAGGCGGCTTGTAATTATTATTTTACACATCCATGACTTACAAATAAGAATACTTGATTTTTCAGTTTTTTAGATATAAAAGAAAATCTGGGGAAACAAGAGCAATGCACAAGAGAGGCATGGACTAATTCTCAGTTACCTTTTATTTTATTAATAATGAAAACCTGTGCATCAACTCTTATGTCATGCACTTTACCTTGGAAAAGCCAAGTATGCACTTGGCAGATTTTTCTCATGGATGCCAGAGAGAGATTTCTCTAGGATGCTGGGTTCAAGAGAACTCCAAAGTTCTTCAAGGCTTCGGGCAGCAAACTGCAGGACATACTAAAAGCTCCCATTTATTTAGTGCTTGCCATGTTTGCCATTCTAGTGCTTTAAACCTATTAGCTGTTTAATCCTCAGAACAATCCTAAGAGCTTGGCACCGTGTTTACTCCATTCACAGAGGAGTGAGAGGCGTCAATAGGTTATTTGCCCAAAGTCACACACTTCGTAAAAGGCAGAGCCTGGGCTCTGGCCCTGGTGGCCTCGCCCCAGAGCGGGCGCTCAGACTCACAACTCGCCTGCCTCACACGGTAGCTCACGCCAGCCAACCTGCTCCAATGCATCCGTAATAGTGCTCTAGAATTACATAACACAATTGAGCATTATTTTGATATGTATAATGGGTTATTAGCACCTACCTTAAAGGTTGCTCGCTTAATTAAAAAAAGTTAAGAGGCATTAATTTTCCATACAGGCACACATCATAAATTTCTTTTATTAAGTTTATCACTTCAGGGGTTATTGCAAATGCACTGTGCAAAAAATTGCTTATCGAAAAAACCACAAAAGAAAGTGTTTATTACAAGGGTACTGTGCTTTATAAATGAAATACTAGCAAATGACATTGAAACTTATAATTCTTTTAATTTATATGATTGTGTTTGGAAACTGATAGATTTAAATTGTTTACACATATAATCATTAAACAAGAATTGGTTAAACCCAAGTTCTACCCAAATAAGAGTGACAATGAATGGAGATGCCTTTATTGTCCCTGGAACTATTCCATTTTTATGGAACTGATTTACTGGGTAATGTCCACAGTGGGGGAAAAATGATCTCTAATAAGTGTGGTCATTGTCATCAGATTTCCTGACATAGAACCAGCCAGAGAAGAATGATGCTTTATAGGAAACATGCCCTAGTGACATGAATAGGGTTATGTGGTCCCACGGTGGTTTCGAATCCCGTCTTCGTGAAGTGTAAAATTGGGACAACAGGCTAGCATATTGCATGCACATAGGTGATTTGGATTACTGCAGCTGAGACCCAGTTCCCTGTTTGGGGAAGGGCGTTTGGACCCCCACAGGCTGTGTCATCATGCAGTCACCTGGAGTGCTGCTGTAGACGCCTGATTGGACTCCCTAAGTCCATGCTATTCCCCACCCGGAGTCCATTCTGAACACAGCAGCCAGCAAAACATAAGGAAGAAGGGTTACTCTCCTGCAGCGGACATCGCAGGAAGAATAAAATATGAAATCCTTCCCAGCGCCGACACGGTCCAGGCCCCTTCCTGTCCTCACACCCGCCCCACGGACTCCTATCACAGAGCCTTCGCACCTGCTGTTCCTTCTGCCTGAAATGTTCTTCCCAGAGAATTTCAAGTGTCACCTGCTCAGAGACCTCGCCTGTCCACCCTGCCTCAAAGTCACTGTCACCCTACCCCAGCATGCACCCCAGGCAGTTGACCCGTTTTATTTCTCACTTATTTTTCACTGCCTGAGAGCCTGTACTGTTTGTTTGTTTGTTTCCTGTCTTTCCACAAGAAAATAAATTCACTGAGGAGAGGGACGCTTTGTGGGGGAGTGGGGAGTTAGGATCCAGAATAGTGAAGTTAGGATCCAGAATAGTGGAGTTAGGATCCAGAATAGTGCTAGGGATATAGTTGGCATTCTCTAAAAAATGTGGAATAAATAAATGAATAAACCTGAAAATGGAGTGAGAATTTATGAATGAATAATCCTTTTTCACTTGCAGGGAAACATCAGGATTAGAATAACGAAGACATCCTCATCCTTAAAGAAAAACGTTTGCAGGTTCATGGGTTCTAGCTGAATAACCACTTACCATAAACCCATAAAACCTTGGGGAATATATACAGGTACTTGAAAAATAACAAAGGGAAATCTCTGTATTTTTCCTATTACCCATGGAGGACATTTGTTTCAATTCCATACTTACTGCATTCTAGTGCTCTTATTTACTGTTAAATATGTACGTCCCCTTTCACGTCCACAATAGACCTGTATTATTTACAATGTTACTATAGTAATACACAAGCTAGGTGGTAGGGTTAGATGCTTAGGAAAGCAGGTAAAAAAAGGAAACATGCTTTAAAAGTAAAAGATGAGTGGAAGTATTTATTTTGTATTAGCACCCCTTCCCGGTTTGTTTTGAGTCCCCCCTGTCACATGCTTCACTGGCTTGCATGTCACCCCCAGGGTATATGCACACCTCACTTAGAGAACAGAAGCAGCGAGGGCGTGCGCTGGCCTGGACGGGCGCACTAAGAAAATGAGTGCTAATGGGAGCCTGTGACGGGACGTGCGCCCAGGGAAGCACCAACAGTTGCTCCTTCATTCCCCTCCAGATCTCCTCTTGCAATCACTTTCCTTCATGGTTTCTTCCAGATACCACTTTCTTTTAAAGAGTGTATTTACCTATTTTGAGAGAGAGGAGAAGGAAGGGAGAAAGAAAGAAAGGGGGAGAAACATTGATGTGAGAGAGAAACATCGATCAGTGGCCTCTTGTATGGTTCCTAACTGGGGACCCAAGCCACTGAGCCAAACCGGTCAGGGCCTGACACCACCTTTACCCCTTGAACACGCTGCCCACTCTGCAGTAATGCGTACGTGCCCTTCAAAGTGCAAGAGACTGACACCAACCCCTAGTTCTCTGATAAATGTTAACTTCTATGTTCAAGAACAACCCTTACAGGACTCTTAAATCACCACAACACCCACATCTTAACATCCAAAAGGATACTCTGGCTTTGCAAGAAATAAAAGTCCACTGAAGTAGAAAACAGGTGACAAAGAACAGGACACTACAGACCACAGTACGTGTTACAGAGCCCACTCAACCCAGGAGAGCACCGTGGGCTTGTGGGCCCAA
Organism: Sturnira hondurensis; assembly: GCF_014824575.4. Lineage (NCBI taxonomy): Eukaryota > Metazoa > Chordata > Mammalia > Chiroptera > Phyllostomidae > Sturnira > Sturnira hondurensis. The sequence continues at coordinate 11,567,538 of NW_028082350.1, read as the reverse complement.
AGGGTCTACAGGACGGTGGGGTAAGGCTGCCCGGCCAGGAGCACGCAGGGACCCCTGCCGCTGCTTCCCTAGCTGAAAGGGCAATGAAAGAACATATATTAACAGTGTGCTGTGATTTTGTTTTAATTACAAAAACATGTCGACGATAAATAGTGCTAAAGCAAATCAGTGTTATGCAGGGAAGCATGAAACGTGCAATATATTCAGAAGGAGGTGATAATTATTTCACAAATGAGGAAACAAATTATGTAAAGTTATGAACAACTGAATTGTAGAGAAAACGAGCGAAAGCACGAAAACGGGCATTTATCAATAAACATCTATGTACACATGTGCCAGAGGGGGGCGCTTAACCAATACCATAATTTATAAAGCAAGCAGATAAAGATGAGAAGACTGTTTTGACCTCAAAGAGCTTGTAATCCAGCATGGAAACAGATAAGCAAATGAACAGTGTATGTTGACTGTTTCACGAGAGCTGTTTGCGGTTACGGGAATATGGAAGTAGAAGACATGAAATTCTCCACGGCGAGTCAGGAAGACCTTTGTGGAGGATTACAAGGACAGAACCTGAGAAGAGGAGTGTAGGGGATGGGGTGGATCCGGCCCAGAGGGCTTTCCAGGCTGAAGGAACAGCATGTGCGAAGGTAAGAAGCGAAGTGGTGCTTTTGGGCCGACTGCATGTCACCGAGGATAGCAGTGGTCCCATTACACCAGGCTTGATCCACCGTGCTAGGTAGGAGCTCGGTCTTCATCTTGGGTAAAATGGAAAGTTATTGAAATATTTTAAATAAGGGGATACTAGGATCCTATTTTCAATCCAACTATGGCAGAACATACAGCAGGACCGCCTGTTTTCCTTCCCTGAGAATCTGGGACAAACACTGTAAAGTTCCCACCGAGAAGAGAAGAAGTGGTCAGTGAACAGATAACTTAATATTTTACAAATCTCTCTTCCCTTTTATCTGTGGTAATAAAACCATCCCAATTTTACAACTGGCCTAGGCAAAGGGTGTTTTGTGCAACAATCCATATAATTCAATGGTGATTAATATTAACATCTGTTACTAGCTTTCTTATACAACTCTGACTTCCACCCATAAATAACCTCCAGCAGTGTCTAGTATTGGTCAGGAACTTTCAATAAAATATCACAGAGAATAATTACATGGGGGCCCATCGTCTTAAAGTGGAAGAAAAACAAAATTTCAAATGCCCGAAAGGTGGTGAAAACAGGGGTTCAGCACTGACTGGGCAACCGTCAGCACCCGAGGTTGACCCTCTCCATCTCACTCCCTTCAGGCGGAGTGGGAAGAATGTTGTACTTCTCTCTCACGAGGCGGAATTATTCCCCAAACCACGTGGAAAGCACGCTTCTTGGTAAAAGGCACAAAACATCCACCTGTATGGCAACCCTAATCTTGGTTCTGAGACCTGCTGGGCATCAGAGGGCACAGAACACAAGGCAGAGAAGACAGAGCAAATACAGCGCTGTTGTCATGAGACAGCCATAAATCCAATACCAGTGCGTATCTGATCATCAATTATAAGCTGTGCTTAAATATTTCAAATGTGCATTTGTTGGTTCAATGATAGCTCTTCCCCAAATATTTACCAACTGGCAAAATAAATAAAATTTCCAAATAAAATTCCTTGCCCACTAGAGGCCAACCAAGTGTACTATTATAGCGCTTTTAGTAAATCTGTCATGAATCTGATAAAGAGGGAAAAAAAAGAAAAACAACCCAGCATGGCAGAAAGGCGAGGGAGTAAGGAAAAGGAAAATGTACAGAGATCCCTGGGAAAAGAGACGTAACATGGGAACCGTTCCAAACACAGAAACTGGATTTCCCCCTCCTTTCAAGATGTATCAGAAACTCGGGCCCTCCTCAGTAATCCCCTGGCCTCTGCCCTGGCCCAGCCAGAATGCGGCTGGGGCGAGGGCGAAGCTGTGGGACAGGGAGATGGATGCCTGCTGTGTGCTGTCTGCCCCTGTGGGCTGGGCAGCTTGAAGAAAAGTCCCAGGAGAAGGGGGGATGGAGAAGCTATCCACACACAACCTGGGACTGTGAGGCTGTGCCCCAAAGTGCGACACGAGATTTTCATGAGTGAGGTAGCGACCTCTCTGTGAAGCGGTTGACTCATGTTCCCCAAAAGATGTGTTGAAGTCTTAACCCCTGGTGCCCGTGAACGTGACCTTACAAGAAATGGGTCTTCACGGGTGTAATTAAGGTCAGATGAGATCACGGGAGCGGGCCCTAATTCAGCACGGCGGGGGTCACAAGAGGAGTAAGTGCCAGGTGGACAGAAACACATGAGGCAAAGATGAGGGAATGCCAAGGGTGGCTGGCAAACCCTGGGAGCTAAAAGAGGAAAGGAAGGTTCTCCCCTTCAGGTTTCCAAGGAAGCATGGCCCTGCTGAAACCTTGACTTTGGACACCTAGACTCCAGATCTGAGACGCAATAAACTTCTGTTATTTTAAGCCCCCTCGTTTGTGGTGCTGTGTTAGGATAGGCCGAGAAAACGAAAACACCCTCTTATGTAGATTCCTCGGTCTACTTACCTCTCTTTATCCACCTGTTATCCTGAAAATATCATACGAAGCAGAGCTGGAGCCCTGGGAAGTACTATACCACAGAATACAACTATCTTCCCTCTAGGCCCAATCCAATGCAAACCGGCCAAATTAACTGCTTTGTGGGTTTTTTTTTTAATTGGCCGTTCCATTTTCTCCCTACGCATTTCCGCAGTTTCAGTACTAAGGTTTCCTCTTGCAACAGACACTTGAAGTATAGCTTCACATCAAAATGAAAAAGGGACTCATAATTAGTAATTTACATTTGTTGACTAATTACATTTTAACTCAAAAGCAGTCACACTAAATTGTTGCAAATGAATATTTTTATGATCTTTTTCTTCCCTCTATAATTATGGGATAAAAGGCTTTTCCCCTCAATAAAGGAATTTCAGTCATCCACTTATTCAACTGACACTTGAAGAAGCCTGACTTAAAATCTGTAAAAAAGCCTCCAGACAATTAATCAATCAAGAAGGCATTGATGGCCCCCCTCCCTGCCCTGTTGCTGGGCCCTAGGCTTCCAAGGATGCAGGCCTGGATCAGGTCCCCACCTCCCTGCGTGGACGGACTGCCAATCAACTGGGCAGGGCGTGGTCTACAGGGGGTGGGGTCAGCAGCACGCTGCCTGAAGGGCGCCCTGAGTGACTCAGTGAAGCTCAAGAGTCACAGCAGAGAAACGGAAGCAGAAGCCAAAATAGAGAATTCGCCCCGCTGCCGCCTGAGTTCAGACAGCTTGTCTGCTCCCGTTTGCACACACTCTGCTGCTTGCATCGCTCTTCCAGCTCATTCTTCAGAACCCCCGAGGTCATGGTCCCAACAGGCAGGTGGGCTGATGGGCTCACCGGGCCCTTCGCCTCTCTCACAGTGCCTATCGGGGTATAGGCAGAGAGAGCACCTCTAGACGACTGAGTCAGCCCTGGGGGAGAGGGGTTTAGCTTCCCGCCCTGCCCTAACCCTGAAATGGCACTCACATTTTGTGATTACAACTCATGCAGAGCTGATTCCACAGCTCAGGACTCACTGAGAAAAACAGAAGACGCCATTTAACACCCATCTTTATACACAGACTCCGTATGTGCAAAATCAACCACTCACTAAAATTTATTTGTAGTGTCAAAATCAATACTCACGACACTTTTGTGATCATTCGCATCACGTGCTCGGAGTGGCAAAAATTTTGGGTCTCCCAACCAGCATGTCCCCAGCTGAGGCTGAACAAGGTAACACTCTGCGTTCTTCTTTCAACTGTCATACTGCAAACAGGCATGTTTTTAGTGCTTTATTAAGTGCCTGTTTTTTAAAAACATTGTTGTGCTCTTCTCTGGTAATTTTGCCTCTGCAAATGGCCCCCAAGTGTGGTGCGCAGGGACTGCGTGGTGTCCCTCAGCACAAGAAGGCTGTGGGTTGCCCTGCAGAGAAAAGGTGTGTGTCCGAAGTCAGGCTTCCTCCCAGGCCTGAGTGACGGTGTTTCCTGGGAGGTCAGGGTTAATGAGTCAACAATAGATATTAAATAAGGTGTCTTTAAACCAAAACAAACCAGCTTCTGTATCGATCAGTTGATGAAAATGCTGTGACCAAAGAGGCCTGCAGGAATCTCAACCCTCATTTCTCCTAGGAGCGATTATTATTTACTAATTCAGTGCTCACAGCAACTTTATAAAACACAGCTGCCACAAATAACAAGAATAGACTCTCTCTTGTCCTCTCGTTCTCTCTACCTATACCTGTGGGTGTGTGTATAAACACACATATATACACAAATATGTACATATGTGAAAATGACTATATGTACATATACATGTGTATAAATTCATATTGCTCTACATACAGTATGCTATATGATGTCATTTTTTTTACCATGCTGGGCTCTGATTAGATAGTGGTCAACAAAACAGATATGACTCCACCTCTGATGAAGCTTGAAGTCTAGAAAGCGAGTAAACTGTTCATCAGCAGTTCCCTTTGAGCTGCTAAATTGAAAGCCACAGTCTCTAATCAGTTTCATCAGTGGTAAAACTTAATGTGTTGATCTTCGCTGTTTGATTCCTCTCTCTCTCTCTCTCTCTCTCTCCCCCTCTCTCACAACTGGCTATGATACAGGGCTAGGAAGGGAAGTGTTGCAGAAGAATGTGAGCTTGACGGAGCAGGGATGTTTTTTTTTTCCATTCTGAACCTCCAGCTCCTAACACAGATATCTTACACATACTGAGCACTCAATAAATTAATAAACTTATTGGCCCACTAAACACACCAGCACTTGGTACCTGTAAGAAAAGGGAACAGAAGCAAAGTGCAAAATAAAACTACAAAATGGATACACTCATCTGATAATAACGCTTCTAATCCCTGTCCCCTTGCTAAGAACTTCTGAATGCATGCTGGCGACAGAACAGTTACCCCCACCTCTGGTGATAAGCAGGCAGGAAGGCCCTCTAAGAATGGGAATTAGTAAAATAGCTATCATGCAAAAAAAAAAAAAAAAACCCCAAACACTTGACTAGTTGACTTTTCTTTGTGCCTACCAAATATACCTTTATCTTTTCCAATCAATCATTTGGCCTGTATAACCTTCAATAAAAATACTTCAAGCACTTCAGAGACAATCGACACCATGAGTAGAAAAAAAATCATCCATAAGACATTTTTGTTGTTTTTCAAATCCGTCACCCTACAATTTCTGACTACAAAATTTATATCATTCCAGCTATTAATCTTAATATTGGTCTAAATGGGGTATTCCTCCAATCCAACTACACAAATGATTACAATATTTAAATGGAAAAATACTTCTTTGCGACTGACTGCAAATACGCATTAATGCACGCACCCCAAGATATGGAGGACGACGACGACTGGATGAGAAGGGGAAGTTGGGCCACGTGCCATTTCGCCACCAACTAAACAAGCTAAGGACCGCTCTGCAAATCTCCTAAATAAAAAAGCAATCTAGTTTCTGGCAAGGAGATCAGCAATGGCCATTTCATATAAATGAATCTGTCATGATTTCATTTGCGCACAAGCTCGAGCATCCAAACTAGCAGAAACAGCAGGCTGTGGCGAGGTTTGTCTTTATCTGTTTTTGATAGACTGCTTCTCCCTTTCCTGCCCCAAATGACGACTGCCATTGATGAAAACCCGTACTGTGAAACGGCAAGAAAATTGTGCTCCATTTTAATAGTCCACTAACTTCCCAAAGAGAAATTGTACCTTTTGTTTTGTTAGTGCTTTACAGATCCCTGACACAAGTTCAAGTACAAACTCGATCTCCCCTTTTATATCTTCATCAAAATAAGATAAGTGGAGTGCGACAGGCTATAAAGCACATGCTTTGCTTATTGGTGTGCCCACCTGTTCCAGATCATTTGCAGGGCTGCCAGTGACAGAAGGAAGTGGCAGAAATGAAATGGCTTTTTTAAGTAAGATTCTCTAGCAAGAGCCACAGAGAACATCAACCGTTATTTTCTAAAGCCAGTCAAAGGTCCTCTGTGCCAATATGCACATCTCCACAGCTATGCAAGCTGGTCTTACGTCCCCCCAACTCCGGCTATTCCAGTCACGTGGCGCCTAAGCTGCTTCATTAGGTAGAATCAGCCAAGACAGAGTTCCTAAATGGTGTGCCCTTCATTCCAAATAAAAGCAGAGCGTTTTATTTTTTCCTTTCCTTTAAAAGGCAGTGAAAATTGCTGTTGCTTAGCAAGAGGACAGTGGGAGTGCATCCCTGGGCTATGAGAGGCTTAAGAGTTGTATTATCCTGTGTCCTTTTCATCAACTCGACTTGGGTTCTCATCACGATTCCCGAGATTTCCTGGGCAAGGAGGAAGACCACTCTCCCCCCCTCCCCCTCCTCACCAGCTCCTGCCCCATCTGTACTGCACATCATGTTCCCAGACAACTTCCCTCAGGAACTGTAATATTCTGATTAATGATACACTGCGAGAAGATTCAAAATGGTTGAGCGGTTCGTCCTATTCCCTAAAGAACTATCACGGTAAGGTATTATCCTAGCCTGAATTTTTTCGGTTATGTGTAAAATGTCCTATTTTTTAAAGCGTGGGTTTTTTTTTAAGTAGTTAATTATTATGACTATGGAGGTTAAGTTAGAAAAATAAAACATGTTGACTCAAAAAATGTTTGTTTTAAGGAGCAGAGAGTTTACTGTCTCACTCACACATCACAGCATTCTAAGAAAGACTCCATCACTTCTGGTAAAATGCACCATTTTTTGAACACTGAAGAGTCATTTTTGTGTAAAATGAAAACTGACCCGTATTTATTTCGCAAGAAGTAGCGCTGTGTTGAGAAAGAATACTAGAACATGCACTGAGGAATTTGAGTTGAAGTTGAAAGCACAAAACCAGCTAAAATTGGGGTTTGAGTAAACATAACTCCTTGGATCCCATATTTTGCATATACAAGACAAAAGGTCAGAGTAAATGCTGATAATATCTCTTCAAAGTCTAAAATTCCATTATTCTAATCAGCTAAGAATTAATATGAATAAAAATAACTTCTTACTTTTTTAGTACCTAGTAAGCCACAATGAACTATACTCATATTTTTCTCTCTGTAAGAGTGAGCTAGGTATAATTTTCATTTTATCTTATTTTGTTTGATTATAGTTGGCATACAATATTACATTAGTTTTATGTGTACAACACAGTCATTTGACATTTACCCATATTTTGCCTTGTATAATGTTCATGTTTTTACCCAAATTTTTGAGGGAAAAATAAGGGTGCACATTACACATGGGTAATACTAATTCCATATCTATATGTTTCAATTCTTTTTTTAAAAATTATTTTATTTATGTTTAGAGAGAGGGGAAGGGAAGGAGGAAAAGGAAAATATCAATGTGTGGTTCTTTCTGGTACACCCCCTACTGAGGACCTGGCCCACAACCCAGGCATGTGCCCTGCCTGGGAATCGAACCGGTGACCCTCTAGTTTGCAAGCCCGCGCTCAATACACTGAAGTATACCAACCAGGGTTAAATGTTTTAATTCTTTTACTTATGTATATGCATTAAAAATGTAATTCTAGAAAGCAATAATAATATCCATGTGCAAAATACTCTAGAATATAATAATCAGTTTTGTTTCTAAATATAAATAAATAATTGAAATTTAAAAATTAAAATAAACATTTTTTTGCCTGAAAGTTTGGGTGCACAGTATACAAAGCAAAATACTATATACACCTTATGCAACAATCATCACAAGTCTAGTAACCATTTGTCACCATACATAGTTATTACGATATTATTGACTATCTTTCTATGCTGTACTTTACATCCCTGTGACTTATAATTTTTGTAACTGGAAGGTTATACCTCTTGACATCCTTTTCACGCAGCCTCTCAACCTCCTCCCTTCTGGGAACCATCCATCAGTTTGTTCTCTGTATCTATGAGTCTGTTCATGTTTTATATTATTCATTTGTTTTTTTAATTCTACACATAGGTGAAATCATATGATATTTATCTCTCACTGCATGAATATTTCACTTAGCTCTAGGTCCATCTATGTTGTCACAAATGGCAAGATTTCATTCTTTTTTATGGCTGAATAGTATACAATTATGTACACATATAATGTATATATGTATATATATTTCACTTTATATATATAGGAGGTGTGTGTGTCTGTGTGTGTGTGTGTGTGTGTATCTCACATCTTCTTTTTCCATTCATTTATCAATGCACATCCAAATAGCTTCCATGTCTTGGCTATAACAAATAATGCTTCAGTGAACATGGGGTATATATACCTTTTAAAATTATTTCCTTAAGATAAAAACCCAGAAGAGGAACTGCTAAATCACACAGTAGTTCTATTTTTAATTTTTTGAGGACTCTCCGTGTTGTTTTCCACAGTGGCTGCACCAATTAACAATCCCCCCAACAGTGCACAAACGCTCCCTTTCCTCTACATTCTGACCAACACTTATCCTTTGGTGTCTTTTTGATAACAGACATCCTGACCAGTGTATGGTGACATTGCACTGTGGTTTTGATTTGTCTTCCCTGATGGTTAGAGATAATGAGCATCTCTTCATGTATCTGTTTGCCATCTGTGTATCTTCTTTGTAGAAATGTCAGTTCAGGCCCTTTGCCCACTTTTTACTTTGATTTTTTTATGTTGAGCTGTATGAGTTTATTACATATTTTAGATATTAACTACTTATTGAATGTATCATTTGCAAATATTTTCTCTCATTCAGTAGACTGCCTGTTTGTTTCATTGGTGATTTCCTTCAGTGTGCAGCAATTATTTAGTTTGACATAATGCCATTTGTTTATTTTTTCTTTTGTTGCCCTTGCACTTATCCAAAAGGATACTGCTATGACCAGTGTGAAAGAGTTTACTGCGTATGTTTTTCTCTACAAGTTTTATGGTTTCAGGTCTTACATTTACATCTTTAACTCGTTTTAAGTTTATTTTTATAAGGTGTAAAGAATTAGTCTTATTTCTTAAAGGTATGACTAAACGAGTCCTGTAGTCAAGAATTTTAGAACTCTAACGAAATCAGCAAAACCGTATAGGTTTAAAGAGACACTGATAGTCTCTTTCTTAGCTTTGACTTTGCCATCCTTGAAAAAAATTTGGCTATAGCCCAGTTTAATTTATGTAACTCTTTGTTGCTTGTGTTTAACACAATTGCGAGTGGTGTATGCATTCGTAATCAAAACCTAAGCTCTAATAGTCTGTTTTTCATCTTCTCAAAAACTAGCCATAGGAAGAGAGAAATACCACTAGGGATTTTGGTAAGTCAAATGCTAGACCACAGTAATAATCAGAGTTATTCACAGGACAACTATATGAAGCATCATTGGATGGTAAGATTCTAAACTGATGATATTTGAAAATCTTAGGAGATGGTTTTAGGCCCCAAACAGAAGTCTTAACAATTATAATGTGATATATGTCTTCACACCTTCCATACCCACCAAATATTGTATTATTTGCACACTGTCACCAGTATAAGCAAACTCAAGAAGGATTTGAGAAGCACAACAAAACCAAACATGGAGCAAGTACTTAGAGGCTGTTAAAATGATTTAATTTCAGTAAAGATTTCTCCTGAAAATAACTTTGCTTTAATATCCTTTATAAATTCTCAAACACAAGACTCAGTGGACAGTTTTAAAATTCTTGAGTGATTTTACATAAAATAATACATTGGCTTTCTATCTCTTTTACCCCCAATCTTCTCTGACCACATTTACTAAGACCACCCTTCATGCCACAATGGTACTAGCTTATTTTCTCCTCATTCTAAAAATAAAATTAGGTGCATTAATCAATTGAATTTTACATTGTGTACATTTTCACTCTATTTCCAGATTATTTTCAGATGTATTCAAGTTACTGTGATTCATAAATTTGAGAAACACTGACTAATCACTGACTAATATTCATGGAGACATGAAGCAATATTGAGTCTAAGTCTGGAATGTCATTTTTCAATTAAAAACAATGCCAGCTGATAATGAGAGTTAAACCAGAAAACATCATTTCAAAAAGGCCCTTCAAATTAGAGAAGACTCATATAATACGCTCCTGTGTCCATGTGTCTACACTGATGGACATGTTTTCTGTGCCTAAAACAAAGGTAGTACATTTTCACTCTCAGAAGAGCACAGAAGTAACAGAGAGAGAGAGAGAGAGAGAGAGAGAGAGAGAGATTGGGGAAAGGTGGGAAGAGAAAAGACTGCATGAGAGTTCTCTATATATTTCATTCTTTCTACTCTCTTTACTCAATTGTTCATTCAACAAATATTGATTAAACACTATGTCTAAGGCTTACACTTACATTTATATATACATATATGTTAAATATGTAAAGACATACTCCAAAACAGAAATTTGTGGGTTTTAGTGGAACTTCTTTTCTATAAACACTGATCGCCTCAAACTGAGCTGGAGATATTTTATTGAATGCCCATCAATACGGAATGAAAGAGATCCAACTGAAACCATCCAATACGTTTCTCGCTCACTTTCTCCGTGGCTTTTGACACTCCGCTGTTGTGGAAATTCTCTTATTTATGACTTCTGTAATAGATTCTCTTGATTCTCCCCTTGGCTCTCTAGACATCGCACCTGACCATTGATTTCTATTCAAGAATCGTCTTGATCCATCTTGTTCTCTAAATGTCAATGCTTTTCACAGTTATATCAGCTACCCTCTTTTCTTTACAAAAACGCCCCAGATATGCTGCTCGCATTCCCAACTTTGACACGGCATTTTTATCTCCAATTTCGAGTCTCTTCCTGGGCCCCTGAGACATTTCCGCCCACCGCTGCACCTCTCTCCTTAGAAATACCTCACGCCTGCCCCTGTGCACCACGTCCGTCTCTCTGCTTCCTAATCTGTCTCTCCCACGGTTCCTTTCTATATAAAGGGCACCACCCACCCACCGTGCTCTAACCCTGAAACATCAGGTCATCTTAATCTTTACCATCACTCACCCTCCCCTCCTGCGTGTTGCATCTAGTCTAATTGTTCCTGTCATTCCTTACATTTCAAATTCGTCTTCTGTCCCGCCTACCGCCACTTTCTTTGCTCCCATCTTTATTTCCTACTTGAATTTCTGCAGGGTCAAACGGCACTGCCTCTAATCAGATTTCCCACCAATTCATCTTCCAGGTTGGTATCAGAGCGGTCTTTCCACAACATAAATCTTAATGTGTCACTCTTGTTCTGTACAACTTTAATTGGTTCTCATATCTTGCAAGATGAAATCTCAGTGCAGTACAGGAATTGGATTTTTTTCACTTTGTTTACTCATCTCCTGCTATCCGACCCCCGCAATCTCTTTTGGCTCCAGCCCCACCGAAATTCTGACACTTCCAGAATTTGCCCTATTATCTCCCGGTCTGAGCATTTGCAGATATCTTTCTTTGCATAGACTGTTCTTCTCCCCATTTCAGCCTATTTAAGTCCTAAAATATTTCCTACGAAAACTCTTTGACTCCTGTGTCTGACTTAGAAGCACAGGAGTGCTTGCCTGCAAGCTCTTGCTCCCTACCTGGCAGTGTGGCCCTGGAGAAGCAGCCTGCTCACTCCTCAGAATAACTACATAATCATCTTCTCTGAATGTTAGGGGGATTTATATCCTATTCTTCTCCAAATAGAATCTGCTGCCTTTCAGGTATTACATTTTGAAACTGGTTAATATCTTAAACAGGTAGATCTTTCTAAAAAAAAACCCTTTTTTTTCTTATTCTAGAATAACTTACTATGCATCTCAGTTTTAACTTTGAACTCTAGTTGTCCCTCACTTGGTTGCTTTTTTTGGCCAAAATCCCACCAACAGTAGTTTGTGCATTCTCTGGTAGTGAGGTCAAAGAACTTTAATCTGGATATTCAATATCCTCATTCCTGGTTATAAGTGCCAACGTTCACATAAAATTGCAAAAGGTGTTGCAAAGTATTTCTCATTACTTTACAGAAAATAATTATTCTTTTATTTTCCTATCATTTCTTAATTATAGTAAATTTGGAGAATATGACCTTTATAACTAAAATTTGACCGCCATGATTAGCATTTCAGTGTATTTGTTCCTAGACTTTCTATTTATCTTCATTTATTTTAACAAGGTAATATTATTCTCTATGCAGGTGTTATATACTGAACAGAATGTTACAATGCACTTATTATAGCATTAAATATTATATTAAATATGACTAACTATATTCCATTGGATAAAATTAGAATAACCTGTCTAACCATAATTAAAATTACAAACTATAATTTAACACAATTGGAGGTATGCAACAAATACCCCAGCAATATATTAGAGTGCTTTTTCCATAATTTCTCTCCAGGCCAAAAGTTTTTTTTCTTTACATTATTATCAATTTGATAGATAATATGTAATAGGAGGTACCTCATTATGGCTTTTTTTGCTTATGTTATACTTCAATTTTTTTTATTTTATTAAATATTAGTAAGGCTGTACATGTTTTACACACTAACTTGCCTTTCTTAGGAAAATTACTCATTAATTTCTTCTGCTCATTTTGAATTGGGAAACTTGGATGTTTCATATTCTATTATATCATATTTTATTAGGTTATAATCACATGGATTTTAACCTAGTGATAGATATTTTATGAGTGTAGTGTTTTTCACAGTTTGCCCTTTGCTTTACAATTTTATGCATAGTATCTTTTGATTCTTCTGATTTCTAGAATCTAAAATATTTATGTAGATAAATCCATCACTATTTTCATCATTTCTGTCACTGCTTTTTTAGACAGAATGCCTTTCTACATGTGGGTTTGAGGACGTATGGTGCTTTTCTTATTTCTTATTTTTCATTCTTCTTTTTTTACATCTAACTCTGCAACTCATTAGGAATTTGCATTGAAATACTGTTTGCAGTAGGAATGGAACTTATTCACCACTAAAATGAACCTCATTTCTACTCACTAATTAAACCTTTATTTCTGCACTTGTTTTTGAGACATTATCACAGACTGTTTTATTTCAGGCAGTAGATCCTTTCAGGAGGTTCCTGTTTCCAGACTCATTTCCAGGCGTTACTGATTCCGTGCCCCTGAATAAGTCAGTTCGCTTCTTGATGTTGGATTCCATTATCTGCAAACAGAGTTAGACCTACTTGCAGATCATTTTAAAGATCAGTGATAATTTGTATGAACTGTTTATCACGGTGCATGGGAAATGAGAAGTACTCAATGAATAGAAGTTCCTATTTATTGGGTTTTTGTATTGATCTATACCTCATTGTATGCTAGTATGACAATGACAAACACGTTCTCAAATTTACCATAAGCTCTGACACATCAGCTATGGGAAAACTCTGACATATTTACTTACCACATAAGCTTAATTATCAACAGTCTATACCCAAAAGCCCTAAATTTAACAAATGCTTGAGCATCTACCATGTGCAAAACACTGAATTAGGCACTGTAGGGAATACAAAGATACATGGGAAGTAGGAGTGCTGCTCAGCATTTTCCTAACCCCTGTTCACTTCCGCTACACACAATGTAAATTTATGTATTCAATCAAATATCTACTGACACCTTCTATGATCAGACACAGTGCTAGGAGCTGAATGTAAGCATGGAGAATTCTGCCCAGATTCCCCATGCAAATCGGATCCTGCCTATGTCAGATATGAACAACAAGCTCCCATCTGGGAAATTCATTGAGGTAATCTCTCTCCAGTGTTCAACTCAAATACCTTCTCCTTCATGAAGTCTTCCTTGATTTCCCCACTAGAGTTCATTACTGTTTACTCAGAATTATCTTTTGTTCTTCTTTATTTCTTTTATAATAGCTCAAGTGGCACATTCTTCTGTCTTTCTAGAGCATTTGTAAAATATTTGATTAGGGCATTTCTGTCTCAATTTATTTGTATTTATTCGTGTGCCTCTGTGTCACTCACCCCTCTGTTGATTCTGTCCCGAATGTCAGAGGTGTAACTTCTCCACCTTTCTATCCCTAGAAGCCCACAACACATTCAATAACGAGTATGTTAAATAACAATATGTACCATATCGTTTAGGATATGATAGTTAAACAAACATATCACATTGCATCTCGTATTTCAGCGACGTGTGTGTTTGTGCAATGTGCCGTAACTGTGAAACTGCCTCATGGACAAGGACAATTTCTTCTTCTGCTCTGAATGTCCCATAACAATTGGCACAGTGTCTTAATCACACTAGGTCATCAAAAATCGTATTTATTGATTTAATTAATTAACACTTTACTCGGGGATATGTTTAACGGAGTGAATACAACCTAGCCAGCCAGGTGTTTCAAAATCAATTTTGTTTACAGAACCTCATAGCACTGATTTATGCACTCAATAAGTAATTTTGAACACATGTAAGAGACTGTGCCAGGCATAGGCTATGAAAGACAAACATTTGCTTAGTTCCTCCTATGTGCTCAATATTGGGCACTTCACATGTTCTTTCTTTTTTTCACAACTATAAGAGATAAATATTATGATTTCCATTTCATCAGTTCAAAAACAAAAACAGTAAGAAAACTTAAGAAACCTGCCTAAATAACAGAGCAAGGATAAGATCTCAATTTATCCAAGGCTGAGTTATCCTGCCTATAGGTATATGTAAAGATTTATCACTGGAGAGATAAATAGTTTAATTTCTAAACTTCATAAAGAAGAAACTTTATAAATAGCTCTCTCCTTTTAAGCATAAAATTTCACAAAGAATATTTTAAGTTACAATGTTAACAAATTATTACAGTAACTTTCAATATTGACAAATATATCCATTTCAATGTTCCTTGGATTTAATGTGAAAAACTATGAATAATGTAACTTCTTATAACTCCCTACACTGTAGACTGTTAATACAAATATCTAGAAGCTGAAATGGAGAGTAATTATTAGGATGCAACTTCCATTAAACATAGGAAAAATGTATTTCAAAGATACAGTTATATACACATCTAATCTAGAGAAATCATTTAATAAATGTTGACCTAACTAGTCAACATGAAAAAAGAACACAGCAGATTTCCTACAACATCCAAGTAAAGAGTACAGACTATGCCAAATCGAAAACTTATTTGAAAGTAAGTTTTGACAACAAAATATTCTAAATACCAGATATGCACATTTATCTAACTCAGAGATCTGCATTCTCCCCGCCCCAAAGGCAGAGAGACATGCTATGCTTCAATAAAGTATTAGTGTCGCCCTTTTATATTTTACAATTCTTTGACCTGAAAAGAACAGCCCAAAGAAAACCAAGAATAAATACAGATCCAGTTCCCATCTTACTGTTAGATGTGTCTATATTGAGCAGTTCCCCGCTTGCGCAAGGCAAAGCTACAACATTCTGTTAATTTCAAAGCTCCGATGCAAAATAGATTCACGCAGCACTTTATTGTTCCAGGTTATTGCTAGTGGATAGCACTGGTATTTTCGCAGACATAAAAACAAACTGTTGCAGTAGGCAGTTAGTTACAACAAAGAAAGGGAGCAAATGGAATCAGCCACTAAGCCTCATTAACTAGGAAGGGGCAGCTTCACAGACACCCCAGGGGACAGCCATATCCTCTGCCAAAGGTATGTTAATCCCCAAGCAGGCACAGAAGACCTGTTTTCCAATATCCCCAGGGAAAAACCAGCCCACTCCCCTGGAATTACGGGAGGGGCTGGATAAATAGTAAAAGGGAAAGTCCTTTGCTGGGCCAGGCACATGCGCAGTCAAAACCAAGATGTCACAGGGGAAGTAAGTACCAGGGCAGCAGGAGCCAAAGTGATGACAATAACGGGGAGAAGTCTAGCCCAGGCAAATCTGGGGAAAGGTGGAACCGGGGCACGAAACCATGGGAAGATCCAGGAAAGAGATTGGATTGTTAGAAAGAAAACCTCTTCCTTCAACTGAAGGAAATACAGGAAAAGCTTAACAAAGACCCATCTCGGTAGCACCCCAGGCTCTCTCCCTTGAGCAGCCACACAGGCCCAAGCGAGATGCTGATCGTACAGGGTCTAAGCTAGGGCAATGCTGATTGGAGCAGGCCCAGGTGCAATGCTGGGGGTCTAAACTAGAATACTGAAGCCTCAGCTGCCAGGCTCAGGGCGCCACAGCTTTGGGTCCCAGCCCTCCTCCTGAGCTTGGTGAGGACAAGTGTGGGCTTGAGGCCAGATGCTGGACTTCTTCTGCAGCGAGATGGAGCTGAGCCACCTGGTTGTGGGTGGGTGTGGGTGGGATATTGGGCATGGTGCACCTGGGGGTACACCTTAGTTTTTGCTCCTATAAACCTTTCCATTGTGCTCAAATCCCTCCTACGCATGTGTCCCTGAAATGCTTTTCCTGTGATGCTATGGAGGAACCCTAGTTTCTCCACCAACAAAACTATTATAATTTCAGGAATCTAAGTAAAATGTGCAGGAATAGGTAATGGCTGTATTCACTAGTATTTGAAAAGAAAAAAGTCAGAATCACTGAGCCTAAGAATTAATGGCACAAGGTGTTATATCCTTCAAAGTACTAGTTGAATGTTTTCTTTTTTTGTTTCTCATATTAAAGAGGTCTTAATTATCATGTGTGATACCAGATTGTCTGAATAAAAATATAAAACAGATTAGAAAAGGCTGAAATGGTAATTAAATTGAACTAATCCAAAATCAACACAATAGTTTAATGCCGTTAGTATTCCAACTCCTTAAATGGTTGTGAAACCTAGCATAAAAGGATTACAAATTTCAAGGAAACTAAATTAATCACATAGCTGAAAAGTGAGCAGGAAAAACAAATGTTCCCAGTCTTATTGAACAAATGTGACAACTGTATTTTCCACTGTTCTCAAGTTTCTGAAGTTCAAAAGTTCCCTTGCTTGCTGGAAAAGCAAACTGGTTCAAAACTTGGCCCTAAGAGCTTATGAATTTGAATCACTTTAAAAACTAACTAAAGGCCACTCTAAAGGTACTTTCAAAAAAAAAAATGTGAACAGTCTTCTGAAGTCAAACCCTTCTCCCAAACTTGTCCCTCTATAGATGGTCAGGCCTTTCAACCAGAGTGCTGCAGTCATCCCAAAGATTCGCCTTGCTAGGTTATAGGCAACCTTTTTGCATTAAAGAGGCAATTTTCACCAGGAAAGGATGTAGAAAATGTAGCATCCCTGTGGATAGACTTAGTGTCGTATAAAAGGGGTTTGAAGCACTCTGTCTAAAAAAAAAAAATGTCATTATTAAGAAGTACACAAGTCTGGTAGCAAGCTCCTCAGTCTGGTTTTATTTCATCAGCGGAGAAGCAAGACATGGTGTCAGATCAAGAAGGCACAAAAATTAAGAGGTATGGATCCTCCCCTCTAGGAGTTCCCATCAACCCTGGCCAAACAGGCTAACAACATATCTCCACATACAGCAATATCTTCCCATCATTCACCTCCCACCCCGCCCCCGCCCTAAGAAAGCATTAGCACGCATTCACATTACACATACTAATCAAGTAAAAATCTACAGAGCTGTCAGTATGAACTACATTTTCAACGTTTCGTTCAAATGATGGTGTACGTGGAAGTAAAATGTAGAAGGAGTCCTAAACTTGGGAAGAAGAAACATACACAGACAAAATTCAGCCACTCAGATACTTCCTCCCACGGCTCTCTCTGAATACGGCATCGCGTCTGATTGCCCGAACTCCGTTCCCCGAGCAATCCACTGTCCTCTCCTTCACTGTGGCTCTCGGCTGCCTTGTTGCTATTTTTTTAAGGTTCTGGCCTTTTGTGAGTTTCTTGGTGTGCTGCCCCCATTTGGCACCGGAGAACTCCCCAACTTTTCTGTCCAAACTTTCTCCCTATCTTGCTCTATAAAACACCTTCCGTTCCCCGCATGCCACAATTCTCACTTATTCTCAGTTTTTTCCCCAAACCTCCATCGCACTGACAGATGAGAGCCTGCAACAAAGGGTTCAGCAATCTATCAGCCCACTCTTTAAAATGTTAAGTAATTTCTCTGACTGTCAAGGAAAGTAGAATATTGAGCTGGGTCTTTTCGGGACAGGCGCTGCCTCCTGAGAGCACATTAAGGCTCGTTTGGAAACTACCTTCAATTTTTTTAGGTCACACAGTATACCACGAAATTGTATCCCGAGGGCATATAGCTAGCACAGAGCTGCTTCCAAAGGAATTCATCTCATTTCTAGGGAATAGTCCCCCCAAAAAGTAATGTTATTTAAAATGAAATAATTGGAGGATGACTTCACCAGTCCTTTATTTTACATGGAATTTGGAAGGGGAGCTGGGTGTTAAAAGGTTAGAAATGTTATCATTGCAACCCCTAGCACATGAACAGCAGATGCTGAAAGAAATCACTATTGTACAGAAACAGTTCATTTTAAAATAAATCAATTAGAAGACATTACGGAAGACAAATAAAAACATCGAGATATTTCTCATTTATATTCAAAGCTAAGGATTAGGAGAACAACCCAATTACTCATCCAATCTGCCCATTTAAGCACCTGTCAACTAAAGGGATTAATATGCCTTATGTTTATGGAATTAGGGGCAGCTCTGTCACAGTCGTTGCCCGAGAGCCATTAACAAACACATTTTCTAAGTACGTATTAACAATTCTTAGCTGTCACCACCGGAATGACCCTGATATAAGCTAATGAAAGCATTCACATTTCACAGCTCCGTGATTGTGCTTGGAAGCGAGGGCCTCCCCCAAAGAGAAACACTCCCCCACCTTAAAAAAAAAAAAACAACGACAACAGTTATTGCAAATACGCAATTCATACAAACTAATTATTCCTATATTCTCACAGGAATTTTTTTTCTCCTTGAAGAGACACATTAAACAAGTGTGGCAAGGAAATGATTAAGTCACAACGTGTAAAAATGGAGAGCGCTCCATGGCGTGGAGTCTGGGTTCCTAGAGACGCCACACGCAGCATCTGCAAATCATTAGCCTCTCAGGTGGAGGCAACACCAGCCTCGGCTCGGGTTTGGGTGTGAAGCCACGGAACAAAGGTATCTGATACTTTACGAAGTCTATCCGAGGATGAGTAAGCCACTTGGGCAGTGATTTCCTTCCCTTGACGAGTGTTATAAATAAATACATAGTAAGTGTGCCATAGGTATACAAATAATTTAATTCACATCACATAAGAAGAGTTGATAATAAAAACAAGCCAATTAAAAATTGACCAAACATTTGAATCGACACTTCGCAGAGGAAGATATATGAATGGCTAACAAACACATGAGAAAAAGCTCCTTGTCGCTGGTCAATGAGTAAATGAAAGTGAAAACTGTAATGAGATTCTCTTCACTCCCACTAGCCCGGCTGAAATGGCAGACTGAGTGAGGTCCATGAGGACGTGGAATGATTGGAAATCTCATTCATTGCTGATGAGGAAAAAAAAAGGTAAAACCATCCTGGCAACTTACTTTCTTTAAAAGCAAGCATGTGCCTAACCTATATCCGGTGATGCCACTCCTAGGTGTTACCAAAGAGAAAAAAACATGTACCACGGAAAGATCTATATAAAAACAGGTATTGCTAGTTCATTCATAAGAGCTCCCACACTAGAAACAGCTGGAATGTTCACCGATAGTAGAATGGATACAGCAGTTGCACGTATACACCAAAACATCTCTCAGCAATGAGGACTGAATTGCCGACACTCACAACATCATGGGAAATGTCAAAAATATGCAGAAAAGTGACAAGACACAAACAAATACACATTCTATGATGCCATTCAGCAAGAGTTCTGTTAACAGGCAAAACTAATCTTTGGTCATGGAAATAAGAGTATTTTTTTCCCTCTACGAGAGAGGGCACAAGGAACTTTCTGCAGTGATATAAATGTTCTGTATCTTAATTGCATTGTAAATACATGAGTGAATATGACTGACAAAGGCATCCAACTGTGCACTTAACATTGTGTGTTTTATTGTATGTAAATGATGCCTCAATAAACAAATGCAGACCTAAGAATGGCCAGTCACATTAACATTGACTCCTTCAAATCCCCCAATGATAATAATTAAAATTGATACAGTATGCATATAGGCCAGCTGTTCCAAGCAGTTTACATACATTATCGCACTTAATCCACCTAAACAATCTAACGGGCAAACACTCTCATCCCATTGCACAGATGAGCATCTGAGCAGCTGAACAACTGACCCAAGGCCTTACGGCTTACACACCCATCCATGTGTTACGGAGAGAGTTAATAAGTGCAAATAAATACACATTTATATCAATTTTAAAAAGTCCTAAGTAGTTCAGAGAGTTTGAGTTGATGAGCTCTTTATTACACAAGGTTACGTGGTAAATTAATACTCATTAAAGAGTGTTTCTGATTCATGAATGGGCATGCTGTGACAATTATAACAACAACAAAAAAAGAGAAAAAAAGTATGAAACTAAGAAAGATAGTTTTTACCAAGACTCATTGAGTGTATTCAGGCACTTTCAGCCTGTAGAGGTCGGACAGATGAATATAGCTCCAGGAGAGTTATTCATTTACTAAGGGACATCTAGCAAGAGGAGCTGGGGGCCTGATACAGTCTGAACGCTGACTTGGATGATGAGAAAACAAAATGCTTATTAAGTCTGTACTGACATCCAACTTGGAAGATGAGAGGGTCAGAAAGTTTCAAATGACCCCTGCAACTCAGAGTTAAAGACAGAATGGTGTTTAACAGTGACAAAGATAAATCTTTTCCATTACGGAAAGAAAAAGAAACATAAGGTACGAAAGAAAAGGGAATTCTTTCATTAATAGATTCCTGGTGAAAGGACGGGGGGCGGGGGGGGCGAGGCAGGGGCAGCCTCTTCTTTACTCTCCCAGTTCCCAAACCACTGTAACTATTTTGCTGTCTTCCCAATACTTGCTTAAAATAATGAAACATTTAACAATCAACATATTTTTTATTAGAGACAGTTTCATATTCCGAGCATTTCATTACAGATAGGTACGTTTGAAAAAAATTATTTTTCTTTTTTAAAATATATTTTATTGATTATGCTATTACAGTTTTCCCATTTTCCCCCTTCACTCCCCTCCACCCTGCACACCCTCTCCCACCCACATTCCCCTTCTTTAGTTCATGTCCATGTGTCATACTTATAAGTTCTTTAGCTTCTATATTTCCCATACTATTCTTACACTCTCCCTGTCTATTTTCTACCTACCATCTATGCTACTTATTCTCTGTACCTTTTAAAAATTTTTTTTTATTTATCTTTAGAGGGGAAGGGAAGGAGAGAGGGAAACAAATATCAATGTATGGTTGCCTCTCATGCATCCCCTACTGGGAACTAGCCTGCAACCCAGGCATGTGCCCTGACTGGGAATCAAACTGCGATCCTCTGGTTTGCAGGCCCACACTCAACCCACTGAGCTACACCAGCCAGGGCTATTCTCTGTACTTTTTCCACCCTCTCTCCTCCTCCTACTCCCCTGTTGCTAACCCTCCATGTGATCTCCATTTCTGTGGTTCTTTTCCTGTTCTAGTTGTTTGCTTAGTTTTTGGTTTTTGTTTTAGGTGTGGTTGTTAATAACTGTGAGTTTGTCGTCATTTTACTGTTCATAGTTTTTATCTTCTTTTTCTTAGATAAGTCCCTTTAACATTTCATATCATGAGGGCTTGGTGATGATGAACTCCTTTAACTTGACCTTATCTGAGAAGCAATTTATCTGCTCTTCCATTCTAAATGAAAGCTTTGCTAGATAGAGCAATTTTATTGATTATGTCCAGGTTGAATGTAGGTCCTCACCTTTCATGACTTGGAATACTTCTTCCCAGCCCCTTCTTGCCTGCAAGGTCTCTTTTCAGAAATCAGCTGATCATCTTATGGGAACTCCTTTGTAGGTAACTGTCTCCTTTCCCTCTTGCTGCTTTTAAGATTCTCTCCTTCTCTTTAATCTTGGCTAATGTAATTATAATGTGCCTTGGTGTGTTCCTCCTTGGGTCCAACTTCTTTGGGACTCTCTAAGATTCCTGGATTTCCTGGAAGTCTATTTCCCTGGCCAGACTAGGGAAGTTCTTTTTTATTATTTGTTCAAATACCTTTTCCACTTGTTGCTCTTCCTCTTTTCCTTCTGGAACCCCTAAAATGCAGATGTTGGAACATTTAAAGATGTCCTGGAGGTTCCTAAGATTCTCCTTATTTTTTTGAATTATTGATTCATTTTTTTCGGGTTGGATGCTTCTTTCTTCCTTCTGGTCCACATCATTGATTTGAGTCCCAGTTCCCTTCCCATCACTATTGGTTCCCTGTACATTTTCCTTTGTTTCACTTAGCATAGCCTTCATTTTTCATCTAATCTGCAACCAAATTCAACCAATTCTGTGAGCATCCTGATCACCAGCGCTTTGATAGGTTGGTGCATCTGATAGGTTGGCAACCTCTTCATCACTTAGCGGTATTTTTTCTGGAGCTTTGATCTGTTCTTTCATTTGGGCCATTTTTTTGTCTTTACACACCTGTTACATATGAGAGGCGGAGCCTTAGGTGTTCACCAGGGTGGAGCAACCCCGTAGCTGGGTTGTGACGCTGTATTCGGGGGAGCGTCTGAGAGTGAACAGTGGTGCTTGCTCCACTCTCTGCCCAATTTCAGTCACTTCCCCTGCTTCCCACAAACAAACTGGGCCCTTCTGGTGCTGGTTCCAGGTTGGGTGGGTCTGTGTACATTCTAGGACCCTGTGGGTCTCTCCAACAAACTCTCCTGTGAGGCTGGGAGTTTCTCCCCGCACCTCAATTTCCACAGGTGTTTTCAATCAGTGGTTTGAGGCTTTATTTCCTTGTACTGGGGCCCTGGGTTACACGGTCCATCCTCCTCCCAGTTGTTTCTCACAGTTTATTTGCATGCAAATGTGGGACTGCCTGCTCCACCAGCCTTGCCTTGCCTCGAGTCCTCTCCATCCAGTTGCCCGTTTTCGCCCCTCCTGCTGGTCTGGATGAGTGTTTTTTAACTCCTTGGTTGTCAGACTTCCATATGGTTCAATTTTCTGTTAGGTCTGGTTGTTTTTTGTTTTTAAATTGTTGTTGTCCTTCTTTTGGTTGTGTGAGGAGGTGCAGTGTGTCTGCCTACACCTCCTTCTTGGCTGGGAGTCTCCTTGAAAAAATCTTTTTTAGATTTTTAACTCTACTTTTTAAAAACCACCTTCATTATCTTGTAAATTAACACTCTGGATCTGAAAACCAAGGACTTTGTTACTCAGGAGGAGGAAAAGAAAATGCAGAGAGAGAGAAAGAAAGATAATATCGAGGTGAGAAACATCAATAGGTTGCCTCCCTTACTCACCAGGATTGGGAAACCTGAAGATCAAACCTGCAACCTAAGTACGTGGTATGTGCCCTGACTGGGGATCGAACCAGCAATCCAGGTGTGCCCCTGAGCACGAATTGAAATGGCTACCTTTGGTGTAGGCCCCAACCAACTGACTCCCATCCCACCCCCACCTCCACCGGCCAGGGCAAAGGCCCTGAAATCTTGATGGAGTATAATGCAAGGCCATTTCATCCAGATATACACACACACACAAACCACAGCATAGTTTCCTGCTTCCAAGTTTGTCAGAGAACGATGCTCCTCTCCAAACCCCAAAACCACAAGCCCTGCACCATTGAAGGGATTTTCCTCCAGCTCTCCAGCCTCAGTGCCTCTTCTCTTGTCACTTACTCCCTCTGGCCTCGTCTTCCCATCCGCATCCTCTTCCTGATACGCTCCTGTCCCGGGGTCTCTAACTACAGCCATTACCAACTCCCCACTTCCCTGTCAGCTGTAATAGGTTCCTATTATCAGCCCTCTAATAATATCCATTACCCACTTCCTTCCACACTAACCAATGAATTAATTAATCAGTTAACACATATCGAATGAATACCTATCAAGGTACATTACTAAAGGTACCTTGTCTAGTACATTACTAGACACTGTGGGGGATAAAAATTGGTATAAGACTCTTTTCTCTAAACTCAAGAAATGTACAGTCTATTTAGAGAGTCAGGGGTATGAGTGTGTAAGTGCATGAGTGAGTGTTTGAGTGTGTGTATGTGTCTGTGAGATTTCAGCACCACCAAATCAAAGGGAGCAGTTCCTCCGGTGTGCCAAGATGAGTGGAAGTGCCCCCCACTGAAGAGGTAGAAGACTCGAGTTTTCTGCCTGGAGGAAGGGCAGAGTTTGAACTTGTAGTAAGTTATATGAGCAAGACCCAGAGGTGGACATGGTAAGCCTGCTGCCCTTGAAAACTAAGCCTGAGTCTGCAGTGGAGGCTCACGGGGCTGAAGCAGTCAACTGAGCCAGACCACTGAGGAAAGGCCTTAAATAGCAAGATGTAGAGTTTTTACTTATTCTGTGGTCACAAGGTGTCCATGGCTCGGCTACATTTTACATCCCCAACAGTACACACACAGCAAGCTCATTAAACTTGGCTCTCCCATTTCGAAGTCAGAAGCTGATCTATTGATAACCCTTGAGAAGAGGGATGGCAATACTGGCAACGCCAGCCAGGGGCATGGGTGACTCCTGAGCTCCCTCCAGGCTGATCAATGAGTCATCTTCTATAATGGGGATAAGTCTGACTCGGGCTAAACACAAAAATATTTTCTTTGTCTCACTACAATGCAACTTTGGGCATATCCTCAATGCTACAAATAAACAGTGCAAGGAATATTTGTATAAATCAAGGACCTCTTTCAGTGTGATCTTATATAAGTCTCAGTGGAACGTTCATAATGCACAGAGGCAAAAGAATGTAGTGTGAAGGTGGCTGCATTTTTTCATCTGTAAAATAAAAGGGGCAGAAGAGATTAACTCGAACATCTCTTTGAGCCTAAAGTGCCGGTTTTATCTCTGTAATCTCACTCATGTTTTAAATTTGCCAATGAATATAAACTATTAGCAGTCCTTTAAAAACTTTAGAAATGGCTTTTATTTGTAATTACAAATTGAATTTAAGATATACTGTAACACTACTGCTGCACAAATGGGTCAAAGTCAGACAGGTACTCCACAATTGGAGTAGGTGTGAGCATCAGTGATCTATCGCCATGTAACAAGGTAGCACTAATTGGGTAATAAATGTGCCTTAAAACAACACATTTATTTATTTATCTTACCACCTTTGCCAAACCCTACCAGCTAGAAGCAAGTCACATCTCCCACCCACTGCTCGAGGGTGATGGATTAGACAAGAACAGGACTCCCCGGGGGGGCATCACGTTAGGGCAGCAGTGTAAAACTCATTTTCACCTGGGGCCACAGTAGCCTCATGGTTACCTTCAAAGGGCCAAAATAATTTTAGGACTGTATAAATGTAACGACTCCTTAACTGTTCAGGAGTCGAAATTACATTTGGCCTTTCTGAAGGCAACTGTGAGGCTAATAGGGCCCCTGGTGAAAATGAGTTTGACATTCCTGGCTTAGGGTGCGTCTCCCAAATATGAAATGCAAAGCACCTGTGCTACTGCACGAACCTAACTTCCTTCAGTCACAGATTGGTTTACATTTCAAATGGATGGTTAGGAACTCGAAGGAGAATGGAAGGATGCTATTGGACACCTTCCTTATTACAGCAGCTATGGCAACGGCAAGAGTAGAAGGCCCGCGTTCAGCACTTCTGCTCCGTGAACACTGGGTACCTTACCACACTTAGCAGCCACAATAGCTCTAGGAGGTTGGGTTACTGCTCTGATCTCTGGTAAGAAAAGGGAGGTGAAGGCAGGTTCAGTGGCTCCCACAAGGTCACACCACTAGAAAGGAGGAGACCCTGCTTAGAACACATGCACTCAGCTTCCTACACAAATGCAAATGGGGTGCCTCCTAGCTTAGTAACTCTAATAACTAAATCACACAGCAGATAATGGTGGGCTCAAACACATCCACACCGGGTGTCTCTCTGTAAAACAGGGAAGGGAGTGATATCTGGTCTAGTAATTTCCTAAGGTTGTTGAAAAGATAAAATGATATTAAAATGCCCAAAGCACTTTACCCCCCAAGCTGACACCTGGTAAATGCTTAAGAAGTAGCATGCTTGCTGCTCTGTTTAAGCTCTCTATGAACTCTAAAGTATTCTACATATGAAAGTACAGACAAGGATGCCGAGTTTAACAATTTTTTATGTTTTATTTGTTTGTTTTTATTAGCAGGAAATGCTCGGTATTCTTTAGTAATCAGCCCACTACTTTTCTATGATTAAAAGGCCCTCGAGGAATAAAAAGGAATAAACACTCCATCTATCTTTCTGTAAGAGAAGCAATAAAACTCTCTTCTCTGCAAATAACTTGAAAGTAAAAGACTGTTTAACAATTTGTATTGCGGGGGCAAAGAAGTGGACTGCTTATACGCTTGATAAAAATGTTCAATGTAGCCTTTGTGTAAAGTATTAAAATAGACAAAAATGGGTTAGTCCAAAGAATGAGTGGATCAAAGGAAAAAGACAAGATATTCAGAAATATTTAATAATATGCTAATAACAGCACAGGACATTATAAAAGGTAAGTCACCCTTAATAAGTCTACAACATGCTTTAAAATTAGATACCTATATTAGAAATCAGCTAGTCTAAAGAGGCAGAGATTTCTGAGACCAGTGATGACTGCATATTTCTCCTTGAATTTTGACTTTTTCTTTACCATACACTTGTGTGGGGTTTTTTTTCATTTTTAATTGTTCCTAGTCAAGTCAATGTTGACCTACCATAGGGGATACTCACAAATATGACACCCACTGCCCTTGCCCAAGGGACAGAGGCAGGAGGGGCAAAGGCAGTGCTGTGTTGGTAAACGTCTAACAGTGGGTCTTTGGTGGAGGACATGTGTATCAATTTCCATGGTCGGTTTCAAGCTACTGGTAGGATATTACTGACCAGAAGACAGGAAAGGGGTGGCTTTGTCATATGATACGTCCCCAGTAAAAAGATCAAAAGGCAGTCTTCAAGAAAACAATGAAATTCAGTTTAATGGAGTATAACCTATTCATCTGCATGCTGAGGGATTGGAATTTCCAAACTCGGCTGAGCAGAATTAATGTGGGAAGACTTCAAAAGAAAGTATAGGATTTTTTGAAAGGAAGGACTGAAAAGAAAGTACTGTAATTATGCACTATATACATTTTTTCCTATAAATGTTCTTCCCTAATTAACCACAGAGGTATGTGTCATTCCACCTCTGCCCCCCTTTTTTCCCATAAGAAATCAGAGGAGGTTCAGGCAAATGTCCTCACAGCTAGCAAGTGGCAAACCCTTCTGCCCTTCTGTCCCTTCCATATCTCTTTCCTACTTTCCTTCCCTTCTTTCTCCTTCCCTTCATCCCCCCTCTCTCTGTCCCTATTCCTTATGGTCCTCATGTACTACATACTTATTCAGGGTTTACTGTGCCCAAGGCAGTGTGCCTGCAGTCAAGTCTTAAAGTAAATAAGTAAGTACTTTTAAAATGTTGTCTTCAAGGAGTCAACACTATTGAGTCAGAAAGAAGGCAGGGGTCAAGAAAAAATATATAGTTTTAATGAGATAAATACAATAATAGTGATGTGAACAGAACACATGAGGTGCGGGTAACTACCCAAGTCCGTGTCCAAAGTCTGGTCCCTGGATGCTTTTTGTTAATGCATCACTGACGGTCGTTTGACCTGCTGAGAGGAGAGAATCACAGGAGACACAGAGAGAGAGAAAACATATTCCTATGATAACATCAGATTGGCACTAGGCCACCTATTTAGGATTAAGACTAGTGTGTAGTCTTAATATGTGTTTGGTATTAAACACATATCTGATTTAACTAGTTTGTTTTTTAAATAAAAACATTTGCTCGACTTCACAGGGAAGCTGTAAGACTAATTAACAACCTCTTTGTTGCTGTCCAGACCTATGTACTATAAAAAATTTTACACTAGTGTTATTATAAAAACATAATTTATCTTTTAACTCAGATGCTAAAAAAAGGAATAAAATCTCTTCAACATGCCCTGGAGCAAACAAAGATCTTCTAAGTAACATAAGTGTGTTAGCCAAAAGCTTTCCTTGTGAGAAGACCACAAAACAATAAATGAACACACAAAGACTTAATAGAAAGATCCTGGTGTGAATAGGGAAAGGTAGTGATATTTTAACGCTTTGGCCACATTCACCATTTAATATTTCCTACAGTTAATAAAATAAAATAACAAAATATATCCATTAGTTTTCACACAGCATATAAAATGTTTCTTATATTTATATTACCATTTTCTCACCTTTGTGTATATTTTGTATTTAAAATATCTAAGCCTCACTTTGTACAAAAAGGAGTTTGAATTTGCAGTATTCTAATACTATCCAGTATCGTAGTACTAGAAAATGTACAATAAGGCAGGAAAAATTCAAGTAATAGGATAATACCTCAAGCCCTTTATTACAAAGATTATTGGCAAAAGCTACATTCATGCCTCATGTTCTTCACAATGAGAATTATACCATTTTATACAAACCATTTTCCTACCAGATAAGCAACATGTCACCTCTACAGTTAATTTATCCAACTTTAGGTGTAACTTTACAAAAATGACATCACACTGATTTAAAGCTGCTACTACATAAGACAGAAAAGCCCCTACCTTGTCAGGAGTCAAAATGAAAGCAGACAGGAGTTAAAATAGCAAGTGAGTCTTTTTAAAATATTTTTTATTTATTGTTGTTCAGTTATAGTTGTCCTGCCTTTTCCCCCATTGTTCACCCTTACCCCCCGCCCAATTCCCACAGTCAATCCTCCCCATTGTCCATGCCCATGAGTCATCTATTCATGTTCTTTTGCTTGCCCCTTCCCCTTCTTTCCCCCATTATCTCCCTCCTCCCTCCCCTCTGGTAACTGTCAATTTGTTCTTTATTTCCATGTCTCTGGGTCTATTTTGCTCATTTGTTTGTTTGTTGATTAGGTTCCACTCATAGGCAAGATCATATGGTATTTGTCTTTCACCATCTGGCTTATTTCACTTAGCATCATGCTCTCTAGTTCCATCCATGCTGTCATGAAGGGTAGGAGCTCCTTCTTTCTTTCTGTTGCATAGTATTCCATTGTGTAAATATCTTAATCTCTTGCTAGAGCCTGAAAAAGTGGCTCTACCCATTCATTCCACCATGGGTTAGAGCCCTAAATACTGCTGAACTCCTGATTACCAGTTGTGATCCTCCTGTTGTGGAGCAGCAGGAATACTGGTGATTCTATCTCTAACTGCAGTCCTCTCTCACTCAGCATTACGGACTCCCAGAAGAGCTACGAAGAAGCCCAAGCAGTAAAGGAGGCACAGCTGCCATCAGACATCTGGTTTACGCTGCCTCCCTGGTGCAAACAGTAGAAAAGAGGAAGCTAAGATAGCACAGAGGTTACAATCTGCAAAGACAGGTTGAGAATTTGAGAGGTGGGAGGGGAACATATTTCAGTTTTTCTACATTTGCCTAATCATTTAAAATTGATACCTTATAAAAAAATTCACAGGCATATGACTAAGACCATTCCTTCCCCACAACCGTCCTCCTCATTGAACAGTTTTCTTGTATCAAAAGCTGGAAATGATTACCAGCATCTGGGATGCCAAGCTACTGACCTTATCCACTAAGAGGAAGTATTGGTCTCTTTAAGCTCTGGCTCATTTTCCTCACCCCACCCCTAAAATTTTATTTTTAACTCAGAGGTTCATGACTAATATTTTATAAGGGATGACAGGAGATTTTATTCTTACTGACTCTATATAACCTCATCTTCTTGTCACAGGTTCTGCAAGCTGAACATTTTTTTCCAAAAAAGTAACTTTGCATATTCACTATCATACTAAAAGTAGCCATACATTTTACATTCTTAAGTGCTTAGCTTTTCCTGCTTTAAAAAGTGGAATTATCAAGAATTTTACTGGCAAGCAATCAACCTTTTTTTGGCCAAAAATGTATTTGTCTATGAGCATTATTTCAAAAGTTGTAGCATCAGTATAGAGGTATTAATTATTAAGAAAAAAAACTCAGCCTCTGAAATTAAAAGGAAGAGATTTAACTTTATTTAAACCATTCACTTCATACATGTTTATAAATCTAATACTAAATCTTCATATACTTAGTAGTTTCTTGGATGATTACAATAGCCTCCTATCTGGGATTTTCCTAGGTCAAACCCCTTGGCTACTCCCACCCCTTTACCATCAATTCTCCACACTGGAAGCTGAGGGACCCTTTACAACCCAAATATACTTAACTAAACTTCATGTTTAAAACCTCTGAATGAGTGCCTCATATATTTTCGATATTAGCCCTTAATTGGAAGTACCATTTGCAGGTATCTTCTCCCATTCAGGTTGGAGGATTGGTAAAGTGGAAAAGAGGATCAAATATATGTGAAGATAAGGAAACTAGACTTCAGGTGGTAAGCATGCAATACAGTATATATATATATATATATATAGTTGTCAAATTATAATCTTGCACACAAAAACTTGCATAATGTTAATAACCAATGTTACTCCCATAAGTGTAATAAAAAATAAAAATATATATAAAACCCCTGAATATCCTTCTACTGCTTGTAGGGTGATGAATACCACCATCAACATTGTCTTTGAATCTTTTGGTGTTTGCTTCCTCCTATATCTCCAGCCTCTTTCTCTATTGATCTCTATCCAGCCTGTATTTATTACTCTTTGGCCATAGCAGTTACTTTAATTTCCTTAAATGTGTTCCATTCTGCCACAGGACCTTTGTGCAGGCTACACACCCATTTGGTAGATTCAAAATTCTCTCCTACCCCCATTCCAACTCCATGCACCAACTTGGTTTCCACTAACTGTTTGGTTTTCAAATTATCTGTCACTTCTTCAGCATTCCACCACTCCCTTCAAACCCATCCTCTAGGTAGGGGGTCTTTTTTACAGGCTTTCACAGAATTGGATTCTTCTCCTTCATACTCTATTTGTTTCATTATCATGGCTAATTGTTAAGAGTCCACACTTGTTATGGATTAGCACAGCATCTTTATCCTCTCCTGGCTCATCATTGCATCTCCATCTCTGACCATCATGCCTGACAGAGAGATGTTCAATAAAAATTTATTGAATGGATTAATCCATCAGTCCTTTCTCATGTGGTTAGACCCAGGTCAAAGTATAAGATAATAGTAGAGCCCCAATGGAAATTTGTAAGGCAGGCAGCCTACTAAGTATGGATTGAAGTAAATTGTTTATACCACATACAACTGCTTAATGAAGTACTTTTTCTGGGTGGGGAGTACTTCTTCCTAAGTAGAGAGTGTGAATAAAATGTCAGAGAAAGTGAGTGATGAAGGAAGAGAAATGGACAAAGTTGAAGCAATTGCTGTCTGAAGCAATTACTGCAACAGACAGTGTATGGGTCTAATCAAGTCAAGCTGTAAATATATTGCAATATATCTTCACATTTGTTCAACATAGTTCAAACTATAGATCCTTTCACACTCTTTCCTCTCAATAGTCATTGAGGTGGGCAGGGTACATATTATTAACACATATTTTATGAATAATTAAATGATCTTAAGAAATGATGTCTCCAAGAGAGAAAAAACTAGGGCTTGAGTCAGGTCTTCACTGCCTGATTCCCTTCTCTTCCCATACACTACACTAACTCACAAGGGTGCCTTGTTATTGAATCTCAAAAAAATGTAAAATGGCTTATTTTCAAAAAGGAGTTTTACTCTATTTCCTCACTAAGACTGTGGGAATGAAATTGCATCCCCTCATGAACCTTTAAACTGAAGGGGGAAAAGAAGCTATAGATGCAAATCATTTATTCATCTTGCCTTCCACCTAATTTTTAGAATGAATTCTCATTATGCACAGTAACTATGGTCTGTAAAGTCAGTGCAAACACTGACACTGCAAGTATTGAATCACTGCTCCTAGGAGACATACAGGGTTAAGTTCCTATGAGCCCCTGGGCACAATATTTTCATTGAATAATCAATACATAACTTTGTTTTATGTGTGTTTCTGTTTAAAGACACTCCACACACACACACACACACACACACAAAATCTTGATTCATTAACATTGACTTCACAGCTGACAGCACTCTACAACTGATGGCTGACCAAAGTTTATTTAACGTGCATTTTCTCCATAAATCACATCACAGCATTCTTGGACTGAGAGACAGTAGATAATCATTCAGCATAGTGTCTGGCAGCCATTTGTTAAATTTTTCCATTACAGTTGATATTCAATATTATTTTATATTAGTTTAAGGTGTATAGCATAGTGGTTAGACAATCATATATTTTTCAAGGTGTTCCTTCCAATAAATCTAGTAGCCACCTAGTATCATATGTAGTAATTTCAATGTTACCGACTATATTCCCTATACTGTACTTTACAGCCCTGTGCCTATTTTGAACTACCAATTTGTACTTCTTAACCCCTTCACCTTTTCCACCCAGTCCTTCCATTCTTCTCTCATCAGGCAACCCTCAGTTTCTTCTCTGTATCTGAGTCTGTTTCTGTTTGTTCATTCGTTTATTTTGTTCTTTAGATTTCATATATAAGTGAAATCACATGATACCTGTCTTTGTCTGACTGACTTATTTCACTTAGCATAATTCCCTCTAGGCCCATCCACGTTATCATTGCAAATGGTAAGCTTTTGTTTTTCTTTAAGGTTAAGTAATATTCCATAGTACATATGTACTGCATTTTCTTTTTCCATTTGTCTATTGATGGGTACTTGGGTTGCTTTCATATTTTTGCTATAGTAAATAACAATACAGTGAACATAGGGGTACAACTATCTCTTTGAATTAGTGTTTTAGATTTCTTCAGATATAAGTCTAGAGGCAGAACTGCTGGATCATAAGGTAGTTCTATTTTTAGTTTTTTTGAGAAACTCCCATACTTTTGTCCACAGCAGCTGTACCATTTTGCAATAGGGAGCCACTTCAAACAGGCAAATCACCAACAAAATACACAAAAATGTGAAAATATGGCACTGAGTAGACTCCTAAAAGGACATTCGTTTGTAGCTCAGGAGCTGAAACAAGAAGACAGCGTGTCACCTTGTTTAACAAGAAGGAAATATGCACGATGGGCAACTCAAATTTTTTGCCACTGTGTATGTCGTGAATGACCATGAAAGCACTGTGAGTATTTATTTAGAGGTTTCAAATAAATTCTAGCAAGTAGAAGAATACATAATCCACAAATAGTGAAGATCAACTGCATTTGAGGTCCTCAGAGTGCAAGGTGATGGGGATACATAGGCAAAAAAGTAGGTGTCTGAACTGGTACATATGAGAGTAAAGAGTAACAAATAATGCCATTTTTCAAGGGAGCACAGGGGAAGAAGTGCATCTCAAAGATGAGAGCATCTGTTAGACTCCCTGGTGGGAATGAGGAAGGGGGTAGGATTGGAGAAGAAGTCCCAAAGACCCCATGAACAAAGGTGTGGTGTGGTTGGAACTTGAATATGGGAATCAGGTTGGGGGAAAAGGTAGAACATGGGGTCAAAGAAGCAAAGAATGTGGTGAGTGGGTGCAGTGGCACTAGAACTTGACCCTCTTAGTGATGGGGAACAAACAGGTTTTAAGCTACGCAGTCATTGAAACTTTAGAAAAACAGCTTGGTGATACAAAGGAAGCTGAGCAGCACAAGATTAAGGGCAAAGTAACAGGATATTGTAAAACTCAGCCTAGAGGAGATACAACCCGAATCAGAGCAGCTGCAGGGAAAGGGCAGAGAGGGAGCCATGCTGGTGTATAACAAACACTTCAGAGGAGAGAACCAGCAGGGTTAGGTGACAGATCGAGTGGGTAGGTGAGAGAAAGCAAAGAGTCCATTGAAGAGGTCCTGGCTGGTGTGGCTCAGTGGACTGAGCATGGGCCTGCGAACCAGAGGATTGTGGTTCGATTCCCAGTCAGGGCACATACCTGGGTTGCGGGCCAGTTCCCAGCAGGGGACACATGATACATTGTGTGTTCTCGGCAGAGGCAACCATACATTGATATTTCTCTGCCTCTCTCCTTCCCTTCCCCTCTAAAGATAAATAAATAAAAATAGTTTTTGAAAAAAAGAGTCCATTGAAGACTGGAAGGATGATCTAAGCACACTGCCTGGTACCTTTAATGGTCTATGAATATTTTATTGGTTTCTTTATTTTTGACAGTGATTTTTATTGTATTTTTCCATTACCACTTATCCTTCTTATAATCTCTTCTACCTCCACCCACACCTCACACCCCCTACTATAACCACACTGTTGTCTGTGTCCATGAGTCCTTTTTATTTTTGGCTTGATCCCTGTACCCCCTCAGTCTTCCCCAGAGCTGTCAGCCTGCTCTCTATCTATGAATCTGTCTCTA
Organism: Sturnira hondurensis; assembly: GCF_014824575.4. Taxonomy (NCBI): domain Eukaryota; kingdom Metazoa; phylum Chordata; class Mammalia; order Chiroptera; family Phyllostomidae; genus Sturnira; species Sturnira hondurensis. The sequence goes on along the minus strand of NW_028082350.1, from coordinate 11,533,127 downwards.
TTTTGCTTATTATTAGTTGAGTTTGTTCATTAGATTCGACATACGGGTGAAATCATACGGTACTTGTCTTTCTCTGCCCGGCTTATTCCACTTAGTGCAACATCCTCCAGGTCCATCCGTGGTGTAACAGTTGAGCATCTATGAGCACTTCTGTGCTGATTTTGAGCACATGGAGGAGATGATTCGATTCACGCTAACGGGACGTACTTAAATATCCTATGCGATATTTCAGGGGATACTAAAAGTAGAATAATCTAAATAAAAATCCTTATTCTGTATCACTACTAAAAACACTTTCAAGTTTCACTGAAATTTAAATGGCAAAGAAAAATAAATTGTTTCAGCTCTGAGGAGATCATGTCATTGATGCTACAAAAAAGAGTAAGAAAGTAAGAAATTTCAGGCCGAGTCCAAAGGGGACAGTTCGGTGTTGGTAGCCTCTACGTGCCTCCTTTCTAAGTTGGTTCTCAGCAAGTGTAAAATTATTTAAAATGGCCCTGGCTAGTGTAGCTCTGTGGATTGAGCACAGGCCTGCAAACCAAAGGATCAAGGTTCAATTCCCAGTCAGGGCACATGCCTGGGTTGCAGGCCAGTTCCCAGCACGGGATGCACGAGAGGCAACCACACATTGATATTTCTCTCCCTCTCTTCTTCCTTTCCCCTCTAGAGATAAATAAATAAAATCTTTAAAAATACATTTAAAAAAACAAAACAAACAAAAATTAGTTTAAATGTCTTGTTTTCTCCTGATATGTGGAAAGAGTAATGGTGTAGAAGATAGAAAATCAGAGTTCATATTTTAATTTTGTCAATGTCAAAATCTTGGCCAAGTCCCTACAGCTGTCTGGTTCTGAATTCCATCACCTATAAAATAAAGAGTTTCACTGTTTTTAAGATTCCTTCCATTTTTAATAGTTTTTGATCCACTGTAATAATAAAAAACTTAAACATTACATAGTGATATTATATACTCATAGTCTCACACATGGTGGTTTTTGGAGAGAAATGGTGAGTTTAAGGGACCTGAATTCACTAAATACCTCACTAGATAAATGCCTAAATAATTTTTGTAATGATAGGCTTATATATCAATGTGATCCATAAAGAGAAACAAAATCCTATATATTTCCCCTGGGGCAGAATTTTAAACTAATTAACAATTATTTATATCGATTTGGTACACATGTTATATCTAACCTATACATTTATTGAATATTTAACAAAACCCTGACTCCCACAAAGCTTTCCCAGCTATGCTGGATGAAGGCTGAGAGCACCAATGAAACGTTTCAGGAACTTTCCAAAAAGTCTAGGGTGAATGACATTTTCACCTTTCCCACTGTCAGAAACTTTAGCTACGATTACATTTTTCATGAGCTCTAAGCTGATGGGCCCGTTCTAATTTCAAGGCTTGTTTACACAACCTGTTGTGTTAGCAGAGTCTTTTGAAATCATTTTCAGTTCATTATTCCTCATAACCACCAACTCATTTAATAAATAAATATTGTCTTATCATACACATGAAGAACATACTTACTAGGCACAAATGGGATAGCAGTCCTTCAAAAACTACACAACACGCCATCCCCGTGAATACTGAACTCATTATAATCTACGGATTCACAGCTTCTTGGCCTATGTCCAACTTATTACTCAACTAACTCAACGTGGCTATTTTGATTCTTTCTGGATATATATAGAATTATTTCACACTTGCTCTGTGATTAAGCACCCTACATGCAAATGTAACACACACTAATTTGGATGTGACCAAAAGGGCATAATTATATATCTAGAGCTTTATTTTTTAGCAAAAAATACACAGAGAAAATGATGGCAGCCAAGACAGACCAGAGGCCAGTTGACAGTTTCAAGGCCATCAGAGTTGGCCAAATGGTTGTTTTATAACAGAATTATTGGTAAATGCACTGCTGGGGGCTTTGGGGCTCTAAGACTCAGAGGCCAAGGCTGCACCAGATGGCTAGCAATCTATAGTATAGACCTGGCACAATCACCTGCAAATAGCCCCTAATGCACGAAGTACAAAATAGTGGCACACAAAAGCTCTACTTTTAGTAACTGATTGATTCTGCATGGGGTAGACACTATTTGGAGCCTTGGAGTAACAGGAGTGCTCCAGTTGGCCCGTGGCTATAAACGTGCCCCCCTCCCGCCCATAAAGAACAACAACGTGGAATGCAAAATTTAAGAAACCTTGATAAAACACCAGCTTCCCCACTGAATACTGTTTAACATGGATTTTGGCTCTATTATAATTTCCGCCTTCCAAGTTATCTTTGTGATTTCCAAGAGAAAATGTTTTAACCAACATGCACAGACGGATGATAAATAGCACCACGAGATGAATGATTTCTGTAGAGAAAAGCATGATGGTTTGACCATCTAATCTTATATGTAGGAAAAGGGTTTAAATGATTAATTTTGCAAATGTGGATTATTTGCTTTGAGTTTCATCCATGGTTAATTTAAAAGTCTGAATCACAATGCACTCCTATTATCTATGCACAGTGTTCAAGTTTGTTTATACTCAGGAAACACAAACTGACCATGGACTTAGACAAACATAATAAGGATGATCTAAAAGGATGATTTTTCAAAAGTCAGGTAATTTATTCCAAAGCTGTACATTAGTGTATTATCTATGTCACCACTTTGTTCAATGCAGAAGACTGCCAACAATTATCTTTGTCAAAAATTCAAAAGGCTTGCCCTGGCTAGTGTGGCTCATCAGACTGAGCACTGGACTGTGAACCAAAGGGTCAACTCCCAATTGGGTTCGACTCCCAATCAGGGCACATGCCTGGGTTGCGAGCCAAGTCTCCAGTAGAGAGAGTGCAAGAGGCAACCACACATTGATGTTTCTCTCCCTCTCTTTCTCCTTCCCTTCCCCTCTCTGTAAAAATAAATAAATAAATAATTTTTAAAAAATTCAAAAGGCTTTAAAATAAAGTCAAAAGGCTCTAACATAAAAAAGGCACTACAAAAACTTACTCGACTACTCACTGTTTCTAAGCACTTGCCTTCAATCTACCACAGAGCTTAGTACTATAACACAAGAGAAAAATGGTGAACGTCATATATCTGCCTTAAGGTAACTTATAGTCTTCTTGGATAAGAAAACTCCCATACCCTTAAAAAAAAAAAAACTATAGCATCTTACAAGGCTGAACATTAGCAATCAAAACAGGCTTAGAGTTTATAGGCTATAGTGCTATATAAATCCAGGAAAGACAGACTGCCATAAGCAGAGCTAATCAGACAAGGGTCCTTGGGGGTTGTCCTGGAAGAAGAATCTTCTGCTTCTCGCATGTACCCAGATCACCTGGCACTGAGCAGGGGTCACATAACAATTTCCTGAGTATAACTGAAGGGAATATAAGGTTGGCAGTAACAAAACTGAAGTGTGAGAACATTTGAGCCAAGAGAACAACTGGAAAAAAGAAAAAAAAACTAATAGATCAATATCGTCTCTATAGTAATTTTGCTAAAATGTTTAATCAGAACATAACAGTGAGGAAACCATCAGACAAATCCAAATAGAAGGACATTCTACAAAATGATTGATGTGTACTTTTCAAAAGTATCAGTGTCACAAAAGACGAAACACCATGCAGAAGTGTCCTAGGTCAGAGGGTGCAGAAGAGACATAACTACCTAATGCAATGCAATTCCTCAATTAGATCCTGGGGAGGGGAAAATAGCTGTACAGGGAGGCCCCCCTACCGCATCCCCAAGAATTAGGGACTTGTGAATATACACTGAATCTTTGGTAATAATATTGAATCAGTGCTGAATTCATGGATATGATAATATTTGGGTAGGAGACCATCCTTATTTTGAACACATGCAGCTGAAATATTTAGTGGTGATGCATCATGTCTGCAACTTAGTCTCCAATGGTTCAGGAGAAAATAAATCTATAAATAAACATGCACCCACGAAGGCTAAGATAAAGTAAATGTGGCTTTGGTGAGTCTCAGTGAAATAAATAGATGTGGGAAGTTAAATAATGAGTCAGATGGGACTAGATTAGGTGGATGGATGGAACAGAGAAGTGATAAGACCAGGGCTAAGATCTGTGAATAGGAAAAGCGTGAACAACTGATGGAGATCTTTGAATTATAAAACGAGGAACTCAGCCCTGACGTGGAGAAATGATAGGGGCATAGAATACACAATAGTCTTTGGCTTTAAAGTAAAACCATGACTTTACACATCAGGCAAATAAACATGACAGCATTTGACAGAGAGCACTAGAAAAAGGCATGACTTGAAGGCCAATTAGAAGAGTATCTCATAATAACTGAAGAAATGCAGTGAAAATGTGGGCTCCACAGAAGCAGAGAAATTCAAAGGCAAGCTGACGCCCAAGAATCAGGAGGAAATACAGGTGTGGATGGATCGCTCATGTGGATGATGAATTCATCCTGGACTGTTTCCCTCACCAGCCTCCCCCAAATCCAGGGCAGACGTCACTCGTACTCCTGATTGCACTACAATTTGATCACAGCACGACCTCGCTCTGGCTGGGACCAAGAATCAAAGCCTCAGCCACAAGTTACATCCAGTAAACAACAAGTTTCAGGAGAACAAGTACCAGGTCTGCCTGGCTCAACATCAATGCCCAGCATCCACACAAGAATCCAAGGGAAAGGAACAAACAGGAGTCAAAGGACAGCAGGAGGTAGGACATGCCTGTGGGATTGCAGACATGGGGGTTTGGAGAAAAGCACACAGCTGGGAGGAGAGCTCACTCGGGGCAAAGCCATGGTCCTCTGCGTCATTGCAAGGGCGAGAGTGCGCCTGCAGTGTGGAGAAATCCCAAGTTGTATCCGGAACTGTCTGCAAGCAAAGTTTGCTTCCCAGTTGGTTTTCAGTGTGTCTTTGTTTAAAATACAGTAGCTGTGCCTACTCACATAATTAGTTTGCATGATTTCCTGTCAAATCAATGTTTTTTCCCCACAAATCCATCATGTGGCCTTGTCCCTGAGGCCTTTGGTGAGTTTGTGTCACTATAAAGCAACTATTCAGGGTTTTTCTCTAAAGGGTTTTTTAAATCTTTTGTACATAACTTATTCCTGGTCATTTCTTTTCTTATTACCTAATTCATTTTTCTTTAAATTTCAATTCCTTTACAGCCAAATCATGTTAGAACTTTTCGTGTATTTAAAACCACTTTAAAAAGCCATCTTGGATTCAATGAATCCAAAGCAAGTTCCCAATGCTTTATCTTTTGATCACACGGCAGAACTTAAACTTAACTAGAATCTGAGCTTGAGAGTAAGTAGATGGAATCGCTTCATCCCTCCCCCCAGCTGTTGGTTTATAAAGGTTACAGGTTTTGGAAGGGGGTTGTACACATTAGCATCTTAGGGAACCTCTGTGATGCAAGGTGTTGAGAACTGAAAGCCTTCTCTCTGATGGTCAGCATTACCAAACCCTGCCAAGTTAGCCCTCACTGAGGCCAAGTTGGAGAAGCCCAAGATCAGATTCACCCTAGGCAGAGAGGAGCGCCTCCAGCTAGGGTTAACCCCAGGTTAGGGGAAGGACATCCCCACCAGTGGCCACTGCCACAACAGCAGACAGGATGGCTGGGGAAAAACAAAAGCTCTTGTTGGCAAGGGGAGCAATATCCTCACAGCTTGGACTTGTAAGAGGAAGAAGTGGCCTTTGGTTTTCAGTGATCACGCCCTTCAGTCTCAGATATAATATAGGAGGAGTTCCTAAGGAGGAACAAAATTAAATTTACTGCTAGTAAGGTGTGAGCCCAGAAGTATTATCATTCAAACATTGAAATGCATAGAAAATTGGGGGGGGCTCCGCCCAAAGAGCCCCCCCCCCCAGCTGCCACGGATGAGAGTAAGTCTATCAAGACGTGATCTGCTTGGGGAAAAAAGGTGGCTGATCTCTCAAAGGAGAAGGGCCAAGACCCTTTTCCTCAATGGGCTTTTATTGGGTTCATTTTGCACAGGAATACAGGTAAAGTTCATTAATCATTCTCAGGCAGTAAGGATCAAACAATAGATGACAAAGAACTCTGAGGGCCTATTTTGAGCCAGGATCAGATAGCTACAGAGCTATAAAACTTTGAGGAACAAACTCGCTTCTTGCTTGGACCCTTATTTAATTGAGAGCATTCTAAACAAAGCAGGTTCCACAGGATTTTACATATTCTTTCTTAGGCCTGATTGCCCTACGGAACCCTCCATTTCCAGGACAGGGTGGTACCCACCACCAGCATTGTCTCAGGCTTAAGTCAGGCAGGGGTAGTAAAGCACCAAGAGATTAGGAGACTTCTTGCAGACAGAATGAGAACTCAAACTATGTCATAGCTGAGGGATGAGGGTCCATCACCCCCTTTCTCCATAGCCCCCCAAGTCCTTCCCTGGGGCCCCCACATGATCATGCCTGTCTTAGATCATTCCCCTCTTGGGGAATCTTACCTGCCATTGGCTAACTGATCAAGCATTGGGGGCAAGTTATGAATGAAGTAAAAGGAGCAGTAGCTGCACCGTTGCCAAGGAGATAAGCCTTGTCTCCTTAGTGGCTTACGGTCCAAAGGTCACTTTCTCAGCCTCTGAGAAAGGGTTACAGCTTCTGAAACCAGGCAGGGTGGTTCCCAACAGAAAATTATTTGTGGTCACAAGCTGAAAGACTAAAGACACCTCACTGTAACAACCAAATATGCTTGTGTTAATAGGTCCCACTGTGGCTCAGTCAGAGGCCCCTTTGAAAACCCAAGTTCAGGTCTGAAGCAGCCTCCACCTCTCCTGGTCCGTTTGTCCCTCTGGTATCTCAAAGAATTCTCAAGAGTTGTCTCCCACATGCTCCAAGGGCCTCCAGGAGCTGTCTCAGGGCCACTACTGCACGGGAATGGATTACCGTCCTCCCTGCACTGTCTTCCTCACTTGGGTGTCTCTTCTCAGGCTGCTCTGGGGTTGCACGTGCCTTAGGAGGCCTGAGGTGCTTCCTACCAGGCCTGGCCCTCATCCAGTGATCTCGCCTCAGCACCACCACCCACTAACCTCATTCCGAGGGCAACTGGCTGTTCTCGGCCACTTTTTGTTCGCCCCTCCCGGCCACTTGGGAGCTGCACTTCTCCTCCGTGTTCTCTCAGAGGTCACACCACAGAGCTGCGGTGTGACCACAAGATTTTGCCCTTTTAGGTTCTACACCAATCGGTGCTCACCCTTTAGGTACAAACTATCAAGGACCTGGCAAGGAGTAGAGTCAATCAACAGCCACAGACCTATCGCAGCCGGGGCTCCTCTCTGAGCTCCAAGTGCGGCTCCTTGTTTCAGAAACTTGTTCCCCCAGGACGATTCTGATTCTCTTCCTTCTAGTTGGGTTCTCTTGAATATCAGTCTTGGACACGGAGCACTTTTTTTCTGGATTAGGCCCCTTAGCTCCTTATAAATTAGCTGGTACAAATATATAAAATATACACCACTCTGTGGAGGGGTATTCCTCACACTTAGTCTGTAGATTCTGAAAGAACATGCTATTTTACACACAGTCATAGATACCAACACACACAGCCAAAAAAAATTAATATATGAATATGTTTTTTCACTTTGGTCTGGCTATTTATTCCTATTATAAAATGTACGAAAAAGAAAAAAAAACTCCTAAATTAATCCTTGATTAAGGAAAGTGGATAAATAGAGAGAAGAAATGTCCTTAATTACATAGTTCTCCATAACTTCGACTTTATCTGTCAGAGGCAAATATTGATCTGAGAAGTAAACTGGCATGATCCAACAGAAACACTAACTGATGTCTGCTATTTATAAGGTAAATTTGATTATATTCAACCTTTACTAGCAGCGTGTGGTCCTTGGGCTTTAATTACTAAAGTGATATGACTAAATATGACAGGTACATTGATTATATTACCACAAATCTTACTAAAACTCATTACTTTTCTATATTAGCACATAGTTCTTCACTTTAAAAGAAAGAGAATTTCAGTAAGCATTTAAGAAAGACCTTGACTTATGTAATGGAGTTTACCAAGGTATTTTTTTCCAGAATGTTATAGTGAGAAAACAAGCAACATTTCCTAACTCATATTCAGTAATGGTTTATTTAGCAACACTGCATATGTGTGGAGTATTAGTTAATAAGCCACATTCATTTAAAGTCATGCCTCTTTGACAATGGAAGAAACATAGCTGTGATGAAATGAAAGTGAATTTCCCATTCACAGTGGGTGTGAGACCTCATATGAAGGTTCAGTAGTATGTGCTGTGTCGTTGGTAAAACCAGGAGGGCCTTCCCGCCCCCTTGCAGGTTCCCCTTGCCCTTCTGCATCTGTGGAAAAGGTTTTCTCACCAAACAACCTTCTTTACCAAAGACCAAGCACGGTTCTTGCTTCTCCCCAAGTAGACAGTTTCAGTTCCCTGCCAGCCCCCACCCCAGTTATCCAAATAAGCCTCCAACAGAGGTTGTGAGACACCCCACAGAGTCAGGAGACACCCCAACCCTCCTGCCTCCCACAGCCCCTGGCTGTTCATTCGGTCCCTGCGTTCAAGCCCTGTGTGACCCAGCATGGTGCACTGTCCTCCCTGAGTTGTAAGTGTATGTAACTAAGAAATCACTCTTCATTTTATCTGTCCAGGGTATGGTGTCCTGTGATTGGACATCCTCATAACTCTGGGACAAGGCATCCCTTAACTCACCAACAGGGTGAATAGGAGGTGATCAAAATATGGAGCAAGCACATGGCAGAGAGGTCACTCCCAGACAAGCTTTCTGACTCCCAGACCATGGCTGTTCCTTTCCCCCTGAGCTATCTGCACCACACAAGGACAGCATTTAAGGAGAAAGTCCTCTGTGCCACACTCCAGGGGAGCTCTTTCCATGCACGTTTTCCTTTTAAGCATCATAACCATCCTGTGAGGTAGCTATTATTATTGTTCACGTGTTACAAAGGATAAAATTGAAGCACAAATAGTTGAGTAACCAGCTAGTGAGCAATAGAACTGGGATCCCATAGCCTGCAGCTTGAACCCTATGGTCCAAAGAACTAAAGGCCTCAGAATGAATGAGTCCTCTGGTAAATGGACTTTTCATTAACAGTCACATCGAATGAAAAGAATTGGAAATGTAAGTTTGTGAATGCAAAGTTGGGGTTTCAAAGGTTACTCTGATTTCAGTTCTGCCAACCACCACTAAGGAAACAGCAGTGTCTATTGCGTGTGCAAATTGAAGGTTGGCTTGCCTCAAGCATGTATAAGAAAGAGCAGCACAGGAGTCACATACCAGTATCTTCTACAGTCATAGTTTACATTCAAGTTTTGAAAATAGCTTAGTGTATTTAGGTCCTCTCCTTTTCTGAACAACACGCATTTTCAAGCAGATGTAATTGTGCATATGCCTAGCTCAAGACACCTGTGCTCAGCTTTCTCGAATCGAGGTTCTATGCTCCCACCTGCCTGCTGAATAAACATCTCAGACTCACACTGAGCACACTTCAGTGCATCCATTTCTTCCTCCCCAAGTTAGACAATGATCTGCTTGTAAGTAGTGACAGGTCTTTCTTCGTTTTTCCAAATTCTAGCTTAGAAAATGAACCAATAAATAAATCTAAAACTAATAAAGACAAGCAAGGAACCACTTCTTTACTAAAATGTTAAGGTGATCGTAGTGACTTTATTTTGCCTAAAACTAGTTCTTCAATTAGAGGCTATATTTCTTTTCCTGAACATTTTGACAAATGCTTTAAACAGAATTTACAGTTTTCATACTGATAAAGTAGTCCTCTAAAAATAATTCTTTTACAAACATGTCATCTTGAAAAAACTGTGATAATTTGGAGCTAATATTTGTTATACAATTCATATGTCTTATATGAACACACACGCAGGCAATTCAACCAACAAAACAGTTGATGCCCAACACGACAGCATCTTAGTGTTAGTGCCCAACACTAAGCAGTTAGCTCCTCACTGAAAATAGAGTACTTGATGGCCACTCATTCGAGGACATGGAAAAGAAGATTTCTAAGTGAAGGTTAAACCCAATCTCCCTTGAGGCAGTTTTAATTGCAAGGCTATGGTTTTACAGAAACCACAAACATTATTATTCTTGTATAAACTTGACTTAGAATTTTTTCCTTCTTCACCCTTGATTCTCTTCTCCAAACAAAAACTGTTCCTTTTTTTTTTTGTACAAGGCTGTGTGCAAAATCCTAGCAATTTTTCTTGCAAGAAACTGTTGCACAGACTCATTCTAGGCAATATTCAACCCAGCTCTCGAACATTCAGTTTGTAAGAAGCACCTGAGGAGGTTATTGAAGCATGGCCCCTAAATCCCACTACACCACACACCAGAGACTGTAATTCAGTAGGTCTCCAGTGCAGCTAAGAAACCTGTATTTTTATCAGGTGCTGCCTGATTGGGGGAAATGTATGGACTACACTTGGGAAAATATTGCTTCAGAAAATGTGAAGTCAGTTTGAATGGTAAACTTCAAAATACAATTTTTGCAAGGCCATTAGCGGCAATGTGGGGAATGATGTCAGGGGAAAGTGGCTGCAGTCAAGAAAATAGTTCAGATGAAGTTTGTGCAGAGTTGAAGAAAAACCTAGGATGGAAAGAAGATGGTAAGACAAATATCTGAGAGGTCCAATCACTCAAACAAAATCAACAAGACCTGGGAATTCAATAGTCAGCAAAGTGAGGTGGACAGAATGGGAGTGAGAGACCAGGAATCGTGAAACACAGCTTACCTTCTGGGATCCAAGCTTTGGAGCAAGACTAGCTGGATGTTACTAAATGAGATAGTCTTTGATTATCAGTCAGGTCTGGGACCTGTGTGAGCCAGCAGGGATACTACTGATGCATACAGTACTGGTATAAAAATTAGAAAAAAGTCACTACTTTTTAAGTAGATGTACACCCCTGGAAACAGCTTGGCAAGTGGAACACTCCGTTAGGCAAATTCAAAGGTGCTTCTCTCTGCGAGCAGACACAGCCCTGTGCCAGGGCCCACAGCTGGGGGGACTATACAAAGGCTGAACTTCAGCCACCCACCCACACCACAGCTTAAAGGCCCTCATGCAAACAATAATATGCAATTGGTCCAGAGAGATACTAAGAAGATTCGGGACATGGTCTTGAAAGTGGAAGCTAAAGCAGGGGGGAAGTAAAGAAACAGGAAAGAGCAATACCCAGAAATCATGAGATAAATTGTTGGTTGGTTTGCCTACCACCTGCATGGCAAATTTTTCTAGGACTCTTTCCCTCAAAGGCCCCCCAAAACCTTATGGAAGCCTTCAGCACCTCTCTTGAGACAAGGGCAGAGATTACTGAAATGAGGATCCGTTTTGTGGGGACCTTTGCTGTGGGATTCATAGTAGTAACTGCAGACTGCAGGATGGAGAACCACCGGAATGATGTCTCACTGCTGCGTGTTCAGCACCCTGGACAGCACCGGGTACCTCATTACCAGGAAGCCTGAAGTGCCTTCTTCAGAATTCTCTTCACGTCATTTGTGGAAACATGATTTGGGGTTCTGAGTTCCTGGTCTAACTTTTTCCAATACTGTAAAATGGCACGAAGAAGACCAACTGTGTACTGCTGATTCAGGCTATTAATCCCACAAAAACTCAGCATAAAAAGTAAAATAGGCTTCCTTTGAAGATTTCCCCACTGTAAAGGAGGAAAAACTCTACCCGACCTTTTATTATATTGCTTTTTCTGCTACCCCAAGCTTCATGCTATTCTGTAATAGAACGTTCATCTGATTTTGACTACCTCTGGCCCTGTAACGCGTCATTTTGCATGTCTGTTCTGGATTCTCTCTTCCTTTTCAATGGTGTCCCTTTTTTTGTCACTTCATTTTCTTGTTCTTTTGATAACAATGTTGAAGTTGTCTTGATGGAAGGTGTGCCCCAAATGGGCACTGCACAGATGTCAGCTTAAATGCCAACTCTATGTCTTCCAGTATCATTTGGTTCACTATTTTAAAGATTTTATACCCATAGTAGGTATTGTTGCATATTTATTTAAAGAAAGTATCTCTTTACTGCATTTCTTCTGTCCTTCCCTCCTCCCTCCCTCCTTCCCTTCCTTCTTTCCTTTCCTTATTTGTATAAGAATTCCTATTATTTGTTACTGCTCCTAACTCTGTGCCTAGGAAATTTCATTAAATACAGCAAAACAAACACTTGAAAACGACCACCAATAATTACTTAGGTGTTTAGTTTTGTATTTTAAAATTAAGCTACATTTTCCTGAGCAGAATGACCCCTTAACTTTCAAAAGTCGTATTTTCTTGAGGAGGGTGTAAATAAGCATGTATTGAATGCATACTATTTTTGAGAAATTGACCATGTTTTATGAGATCCTCACAATAATTCTGCGGCATTGGTATTGTTCTCCCCAATGCATAGATGAGGATCTTCATAAAGATGAAGGTACCTGCTTAAGATCACAGGTAATGGCATACTCAATAAACATTGTGGATGCTGTTCAAAGGCAGATCAAGGGTTCAATGTGAGAATGTGAGGCTCTAGCCATGGTACCAGGCTTGAACATTGTTGAAGAAATGTCATTTTTTTCCTAACAAAACATTGAGAACTGGACATATCTATGCCATGGAAATGTGACACTGAAAAAGGAATGTATCTTCAGAGTGCACCCCTTTGCAACCGGACTGCTTGACACAAAGGAGGACACCATGGCTCCCAAGCATATGTCTCTTTACCAAGAGCCTCTGAGAGGAGTTTACAGTAAAAACTAGCATCTGTCATCAATTATCCAAAGCAATTTTAGATATCAATCAATAGAAAGCACAAATGGTACTTGTCATGTGTTTGTACTTGTGTTCTGTAAAAGACAAAATACACATGTAACTTCGTTAAGACATGGAGGCTAGTTTATTTTTTTTCTAGCTTGGTACATTGAATATTATTATCTACCCTTTTCAACTCCATCTGCTCTTATGACTCGATTCACACCACCTACTTGGTAGAAGCCTAATTATATTAATCATTAGGGGTTCCATATGCTTCTGGGGGCATGGGTACCACATTGCCTGACTTGCAAGCTCAGAAAACAGATTATTAAGAAAATAAAATGCCAGGAACTCAAAATATTGAGGATGAAATACGTAAATAAATCCAGAAACAAACATTGGCTGAAACGATCATTGAAATATAGCCTTGAAAGCATATACACACAGAGAAGCTTTCATCTTCCTAGGGCCTCCAACACCACTAATTGGATGGTAGTGTCACAAACAGTAATATCCACAAAGAAAATCTTCACCAGTAACATCCAAGCTGTTTAAGTCCACAAAATATATTTTCCACGTCAAGTAAACACCAGCATTCAATTTTGATTCAAGGTCAAGTGTAGTCAGTATATGACAATTTTCTAGAGTTTAGATGGCAAATGTTAATTGGCTTTTATCTCATGGTGAGGGATATTAATAAGTCATAAAAACATATAATTGAGGACCAAAATAAGCACCCTGCTATACCAACTGACTCAGGTCACAGGCTTGAAAGAGAATCTTTGACAGCTCATAATAATTTATTAAATTTGCTTTATTAAAGAACAACTTGATCTACTCAAATAGATTACTTCATTTTTTTAGACATCTATCTATAAACTCTTCAAACACTATGATACAGCAGGAACAACCCAAAGAAGATTTCAACCCTCAGAGGACTTACATGCTAGGATGCAGAGTAGAAGTAGACAGTAAAAAGAAAGATCAAGGTCATTATAAGGAAGCAAGATGATGGCAGATCATGATACAGACTATAAAGAAAATTTTGAGCAAAGAGATGGGAAGCAACTCAAAGTCCAAGGTGAATAGATGAAGGGGAAGATGGTCTTTTCAGAGTGGTCAGGTAATGGAGACTGAGAAGGTGGCATTTTTGCAAAGTCTTAGAGAATGAGAACAAAAAAGGCAAGGGAAGAGCCAGAAGAATGGTGTGCCACACCGAGGAAGGAGCAAATGTAGAGACTCTGAAGCAAGAAAGAGCTTTCCACGTTAAAGGAAAGGAAAGGGTGCCGGTGGGGCTAGAGTGTCCTGAGCCAGGAGGAGGGTAGCTTGTGGTGAAGTGGCAGAGGCAGGCAGGGGCACCTCTGCCTCATGTGACCAGAAATACTAAGAAATGATAAAGATACGTGCAAGCGCCTTGTAACTTGGTTGATGGATAAAATTAATGCACTCTATCTGGGCCAGCTGATGAGTTGGAAGAACAAAATAATACAATTTTAGAAGTGGGAGAAAATTTACAGATTCTCTCTTCCACCCCTTGTTTCACAGTTACTGACCATGAGGCAGTGGCGGAGGGACGGTGGTATCAGTGAGGAGGACAGTTGGAACTCCAGGTGCTCTGACCTCTAGTGACCGTTTCATGACACCCACAGACTTAGGGTTTTTATTGCCGCAGACTCTAATGGCTTTATCCTAGTCTTTGTTCCAGGGCAAATGTCCAGGGGCCGGAGAACGCTGCACAAGCTCATCTCAGAATGTGGACATTAGAAAGAACGAGAGGGCGATACCGTGTGCCAACAGGAGGAATGTATTGAAAGGCCTTGTGATTTGCTCTTTCTTAGAAAAACTACAGCTTTGAATAGGATCTACAGAAAGGGACAGGGACAAAGATTCAGCAAGTGCCACGGGAAGGAAAGACTTTATGAAATCACAAAGAACGTGAAATCCCACCAAGTGAAACAGCATCCAGTACCAGATGCCAATAGCTAAAGCTGGCAAAGACATGACGTTGTCACGGATATAAAATAAATATAGAAAAAGCACATTAAACATAACCTTAAAAATTCAGTATTAAAAACCTGCAATTATTGATTGTCAATTAGAGCAGCATTTCCTAATGCACTCTAAAGCCCTTTTCAGTATTTATCTTATAATATAAACAAAAATACCATCGAGAGTAAAACAATCATGTCGCAATTCAAGGACACATGATAGGATACTTATGGAGAAAAAGACTCATAAGGGTTAAGACAGGATATGTCTTTCTGGAAAGAACTTGAACAGGGCTGGTCAAAACGCCTACTTGCTTGGGGGCAAGAAACTGGACCAAATAACTTTTCGATCAATGCTCCTTCCCACAAAATGAATTCATTTCGTTTTCCATGAATGCACAGCACGATTAACAGGGTCAAAATTTTACAAGAGAGACAGAAAGCAGATTTAAACCAACATCGTGGCAAAATAAAATAACTGCAACTCGGCTGGTGTGATAGTGGCACACAGCAGTGTTTTTAATGTCAGTATTCATGCGCCAGGCGACCCGTGATGGGCGCGCCCCAGAGACTCCACCGCGAAAAACCCAGACACATATTTCAATCAAATTCATGAGAACAGACATGACTGAAATAAGCACGGGAAGCTCGAGGAAGATTTTGCTTAACACTCATAGCTTTGCATAAAAGAGGCCTCTTCTATCTCCTAAAATCACATATTCGTTAACAACAGGAACACAGATCCACAAGGCCCTGGTTTGAAATCCGTGAGGACTGCGCCATCATGAAACACAGGAAACAGGCTCACCCTTCAGAAAGCTTCCCAGCAATGTGAGATTTACATATAATTTAAGCAACAATGGTTCTTTATACTTGTTCTTTTAATAAAAAGAACACAGAGCCAAAATCCTCTTTAAACATGTTTTTTTTTTTAATGTACATAGAGTGCTATTCAATTAATATGTACACTATGCATGGTTCCCAAATGACGGAATATCTGAAGACCAGGTACTCTAGTTTCAGAAAGGGAGCTGTCTCGGGGAGGTCGAATGGCCCTCAGACGATGTGTCCCCATCCTAAACACCAGGCACCTATACAATGTGATTTTGTCAGGAAAAAAAAAAGTCTTTGTAGATAGCATCATGAAGGATCGGGGGGTTGGCTCATCTTGGATTATCCACGTAGTCCCCAAATCTGATGTCCAGTGTTCTTACCAGAGAAAAGTGGAGGACCACTGAAAGAAGAAGAGAAGGCCAGGTTGAGACCAGACTCAGAGACTGGAGTGATGCAGCGGAAAGCAGAAGGCCACCTGGAGCCACCAGAGTGGCAGAGGTGAGGACACGCCTCCCCTAGAGACCCCAGGCGGGGCACGGCTCTGCCGGCGCCTGGGTTCTGGCCTGAGCTCCAGGGCCGTGAGAGAATAAATGTACCTGTTTCAGGCCCCCAAGTTTGAGTTCCTTTATTACAGTAACCCTATTAATGTAGCCTTGGTAGTGTCTTTCTGCTCTTTTTCTTCTCAACTATAAAAAAGCACTAAGGGAACATCACAGAAAGGTTTGGCCAGAAGATCCAGACAAACCCTCTGGTGCTCCACCATCTAATCTAATAGGTATTTTCCTCTTAGCAGAGTCCTGTTGGCTGCTTCTCTGTGTAATTACGTTATTGTACTCGCATTGTTCACGCGATATTTCATTACCCTTTTCTCACTGGACTTTGCATCATAAGCATTTTCATTGTGTCTCTATGGCCTCTCAATAGATTCAAATTTCTGCATGAATTCTACTGAATTGATATGCCATATACCACTTACATATTTGCTTAAATTACTTAAATTTTTATAGATCCAAACGGACTCTTCTATTATTAATAATTGACTATCAACTCTGGTCAAACACAAGTCTTACACATTTTTGCTGCCATATATGCAGAGAGATTAGCAGTCAATCAACCAAAAGGAATTTCTTGAGCGACTGCTAAGTATTAGGCACTGTTACTTCGTGTTATCAGGCCCCCGATACCCAGGTGTTCGGAACGCTGTAGCAGCAATGAAGGAAGTGTATGGGCTTTTAGTTCATATAACAGCCAAAAGGTAAACTGATAAAATGTTTCAGAAAGGTGATACACTGATAAAGCTGATCGACACAGAAGAAACAGAACCCTTGGCGACCTAGAAATGGAAAGGGACTTCTCTAATTTAACAGCAGGCAGCTTCTCAAAGCCTTGCAGCAAACATCATGCTTCATGGTTGAAATGTCATTTAAGCAAGAAGCATTTCCTTTAAAACCAACAATAAGAAAATGATGATGGTGTCACTGGTTCTGCTTAACATTATGCCAGAAGTCCTAAAAGCACTAAAACACAGGGTAAGAAAATACAGGATTTTAAGAAAAGACATAAAGCTAGAATAATCTGCAAAAAAAACCCCAAAACCCCATATGACTACCTACACAGAACACCCCTCCCAAATACCTACAGTTTTAGAATTAATATATTTCATAAAGTGGCTGGATATAAGATACTAGGGAACAAACCCATTTTATTTATTTATTTTCAGAGAGAGGAGAAGAGGGGGAGAAAAAGAGGGAGAGAAATATCATGTGTGGTTGCTTCTCATGCGCCCTCTAATAGGTACCTGGCCCACAATCCAGGCATGTTCCCTAACTGGGAATCGAACTGGTGACCTTTGCTTCACAGTCCAGCATGCAATCCATTGAACCACACCAGCCAGGGACCAAACAATTACTTAAAGGAGGTACAGAAAGCATAGTAATGAAAAAAATATTGATGATTTTGATTATGTTGCACTCAATCATTTCTCAAACCACAGAATGATACTTGCAACACATAAAGTTGATATTTCCACATTTATGGTACAGAGGAATCAATACTTAAAATGCATGAAGTATTACATTGATAAGGAAATTTAAAGAAGAATCATTAGAAAAATTAGTAGAAACTTTGAACTGGCCTGTCATGCAAGTAACACTTCGAATAGCAAATAAACACATTAAAAGATATTTATTAATCAGAAAAATGCCAATTAAAACCATCATGAAATATCAATTTAAACATTAGATTGGCAAAAATTATAAAGGCTTACCATAGTATGTGTTCATGATATGGAGTAGAGGAACATGTCATCCCATGTCCATTGCCAGGAGGATGACAACACAAATGGAATACTACATGGCAATGAAACAAGAATGAAACATAGCTATGCATAGCAGGAATGACTCAGAAACAATTTCCAGTGGGGAAAACAGCAAACTGCATAAGATAACATAGAGGATAATGCCCCGAATGCAGCAAAAGTAAACAATATATTCTTTCATAATATACAGGGATGGGCAAAAGTAGGTTTACAGTTGTAATTCCAATGAATAATACAATAATTAATAAGTAATAATATAAGAGTAAATTCTGCGTTTCACATACTCACAATTGTAAGCCCTCTTTTGCCCAGTGGTGTATGCAAGGGTGTAATAACAAATATTTAAAAACAGAAGTGATGAAAATGAAATTTGTGGCAGCGATCACCCTTGAAGAAATCAGGAGACATGAAATTCTGGAGGAGCACCTATGCAAAGTCAATGCTCATGGCAATACTCTGGGTCTCAAGTTGAAAAATGCGGTCATGGGCTTTCATATTATTACAATGCTTTATAACCTACGTATGTGCTGTGTAAATGTCTCACACATTGCAAATATTACAGAGAAAATTTTTAAAGAAAAACCAAGAGTAAACAAAAGAACTGACAGAATTGAATCGTCCTAAGAGGAAAAAAGTTGCCAGTAAACAATTGGAACACACTGCCGCTGTAAGAACTGTGGTTGTTAACCCCTAGCTGTACATTAGGATCACTTGGGATGGTGGAGATTTTTCAAAAGAGCAATTCTTAGACCCCACCTGAGGCCAAGGAAATCAAGATGTATGGGGCTGGAAAGCAGTCCACTCATTCGTTTTTCTTTCGGCTTTGCCTTCTCCATTTACCGGATGATTCCGGTGCACAACCAAGGTGACAAATCACTGATTTAGACCAACCCTCCTGTTTCCTCTTGATCGACTAAGGCCAGAGAGAAGCCTCACGGAATTAGTGGAAACCCAAGGCTTCAAACCATCCCACTAACTCACCAATATAATTACACTGCCAAAAAATGTCACCAAACTTCCACTAAAAACAAAGATGTTTTTTGAAAGAGCTAGAAAAAGTACAGCATTTTTAAAAAGATCTCATTCTGAAGAGTTACCAGTGCTCTGGCATTCGCGCTCCCTCCACATTTTCTCTGGGCAAGAATTATACAAAGCTGCCTCCGTTTTCCCCCCCACTTTCTTGGGTGGGGAGGGGGGGACCTGGCCTGTTTTATGTCCTTCGTGCTACATTGTACTGACTCAAGTGCAGCGAAGCCCTAGAAATCACCCTGAAGAGGTGTCTTAACAGCCTCACTCCTGCACTCATCAGTCTTCTTGAGAGACTGCTGCCCAGGTGACAGAGCCAAGTGAGGTGCTGACAAATGTGCCCAGCTGGCAACAAGGAGCACAGATAAAAATATAACTTTTCAGCATCTTTTTTCTCTAGGCTTTGCCCAGAAAGGCTTCAGTGGTGGCTCAAACGATGGCTCAAAGGCGGGATGTCACGTTGTACTCACATGGACCCATCAGAATGCTGTTAACCATACCTAAGACAACTGGGTAGGTTAAGGCATCTGCTTTCTGCTTCGCTGGGCAGGAAACTGGGGAAGAAGAGGGGCATCTCTTGATGCAATAACCAAATATCCTTTCGCCCACTCTCCTGCCGTTGATTTGGGCAGGGGATCAACCAGCCGTCCCTCCATGATTTTGTTTGAAGTATTTTCCTGCTGCTTTAAGGTGCTGCAAAAGGGCTAGCCGCCCCCGCCCACACACACCAAGGGCGGATTTGGTTTTCGCTTGAGGGAAACAGGTAATCGTGCTGAAAGGCACTGCGTCTACGTCATCTTCCCCGCATACGAATGGAAGGCACACACACCCCATTCCCACACCCCTTCCCTCACACACCAGCTCAAGGAGATGCCATTTTTCTCTTACAAACTTAATCTTCCTAAGTCCAAACACAGTACATTGTGATGGAGTTTTATGTCTCTCTTTCATCCCAGGGATGTTGCGATAAATGTTTCCTTGGGGGCAAAACGTGTCCTTTACATTTTTATGCCAAGAAACAGGAATTGGGAAATTTGTAATGACCTTCACTGTTGGTAATAATAAACATTGGCACGTGTCTATAGGTTTGCTATGTCCTGCCCATGAACCTTCAGGCAACCCTTCCGACAAGATAATTTACTCAAATTCAGTCTCCTTTCTGTCCCCTTGTGAACCCGGAATGTTTGGTCTGAGCTCGAAAATGGAAGAGAAAGAGGAAAACGGATGGACTAACCCCCAACACAAATGCCAAATAACTGATGGTTAACTAAGAAGAGAAAATACATAAATATGACAAAAATAGAATTTTTACTCAGTTTTATTATGTTCCTGTTAGAATGAAGAATCATACTGTAGATCATGAATTATACTGCATAATTTAAAATAAAGGAGAAAATTATGGCTTTTTAAAAGCTCTGAACATCAGGCTTGCTGGCTCCAGTCGGAATTAATGCTTATGATGTTAGAAGTCCTTTTTTCACGGAACATGTCTACCAGCTGGGTTGGAAACATTTCTTCAAATATATTAAGGCCTAATATAATAGGTGTTTATAGACAATATCCTTTGATACAAGGAAGGCTTCTTTTTATTACTGAGCTCTAAAAATATTGTTATTTGTAAGTGGCGGTCTTCAATCCACACAGGTTGGCCTTATGACCGGAGAGCCTTTTATTTTGGAGTGGCTAATAGGTTTAAACGGCCTCCAAATACAGAAGGCGAATGTCACGTAATAAAGGAGAGAAAAAATCAGAGTGCATGAGTCAAGTGAAAAAGAAGTTACTGGCAATGCTGGGCTCTGTGGGATGGGTCGGGGTGGGGAGAAGAGGGGTGGGGGTGAGGGAACTATAGGAAATGCTGAGTAAAAACGTGGGAAATTTGGGCAGTTTTTGATGTGAAATACTCTCTTTGACTGCATACATTTATGGGGGCTGGGGGAGACTAAACATCATGAGTTTTTATTGACTTATCAATACAAATTTAAAAAACTGAGCACTGCTCAGTGGGGATGTATAGAGTCAGAACATTCACTGGGAGGTGAGCCAAGAGAGAGAAGTGAACAGCTGGTAAAGGGATTAAGTTGCAACACATACTTGATCTCAGGATCTCAAGATGGGCCCAGCCAGGTGAACTAGATTTTACCAGCCAGTCCTCTGTAACTTCAAGGTAACAGAATGATCTAGACCATTCTGAGTTGTTTGCATAACAATAATAATGGGTAACATATTTTTGTTCTTAGATTTTGCAAAGAGCTTTAATGTAGCTCATTTATCCCCTTCATTTTCATCATTGTCAACAAGTACAAGGCCTGACCAGTCTTAAAGAACAGGAAAAAGAGCCAGTGAGAACTGAGAAGCCGGAAATTAGGAGTTTACCTCAGAAAATAAGCACGATAAAGTTGAACCAGCCTCACAGTCAACAACTCTGATTTGTATAAAGTGTGGATCAATATTTAATTAAACATATTAAGGATGATGAACAAAACACGCAAACATCACATCTGCAAAAATAAATTTGAACCCTATCATCCTGTAATCAAATAATTTAAAAAGCAAATCCTTTAATCACTCATCTTTCAATAAATATTGTGTTTATAATATCACTGTTGTCTGAGAATATCATCTCAGAGTTCTACAAAGTTTTACCATACAGAAGTAAGATATTTGTTTTACTTCAGCTTATCTTTTGCAAAAATATTTTTAAATATTGCTCTTAGTCTGTGTTACAAGTACTATCTTTCTTTACGAAACAGGAAAATGCAAGGCATAATTATTCGCAGAGCTACAACTTACTTTATAAAGCCATGTTTTTTCAAGTAATGGTTTTTGGACCCTCCATACCACGGTCATCTGGGGTTCTGATGTCTGGGTTGCACCCCCAGAATTCTGACATAATGGCACTGGGGTACACCCTGGGCACGGGGAATTCTGAAATCTCCCTCGGTGATTCTGACATACGCTCACGATTGAGAACTACCACTCTTGACATTAAAAGAATTCCTGGACATGGACCCTGGATTTCGTGCCCAAGATGATTCTTAAAAACAACAAATTATCTGAATATGAAAAAAAATGTTATCAATTGACATATATCTGAAAAGAATCTGAAGATATTCAGGTCCATAACAAAATTCAGCACCCTCCATTCCTTTAATTTCCTCCCTAGCAAAGGAGCAAAACTAATTCAGTAGTAACTATCATCATTTTACATATTCTCTTTAAAGGGCCTTAGTGTTTCCAGAGGATTTCTTTGGAATTTACCTTTTTTAATGATAAAAACTTTGTGAGGTAGTCTTATGATCATCATTTGTAAGTATTAACTTTAGCAAATTTAGGCTCAGGGCTTTACTCGCCTGGAGTGAATTAGCCAATAACTTACAAGTCTGGAGCACCAAAGTGTCAATTTCTCCCTGAAATATCTGCTCTTTCCTTTATATGCATGATGGCCAAGTTTTTCATAAAGAAATCTTAATTCTTGGTCTGATAAAAACTTGCAAATGCACTTCATACTCATGACTTCTCCTTACTCTTTCTATTATAGACAGTTATAAATCATAGTATCAGCAATGATAACATTACATGCTGTGTGTTACATGTCACAGTTGACAAAGTGGCTTCACAAATAAGACTTAAACAATATACAAAGAATAGTATAACAAGTATGAATCTGAACTCCTTCTTAATAGGCCTTTCATTTATACCCATCACTCCCCAGAGACCAGCACAGAGTAGAAAAAGAGGCACAACCAATACTCGTTCCGTGAGGTTGGACTTATCCTGGAGTCCTCCCTCACAGCATTTGATGCCAAAGAGCCGGGCTGTCATGCACTATGTGAAAAGAACACACGAGAACCCTCATAGCCACAAAACACGTCCCTTTGGACTAAACCACACAAGGTCTACATGTTCAATTTGTCACGCAGGACAAGGATGCTATGTTCTGAAAATGAGTGTGTTAAGGGGAAACATTTGAGAGTCAAATAAGGGGGAGTCCACCTCCTAGCCCCACCAGACTTCATCTAAAATATCTCAACCCACACTTCTGTCATTTGATACAATGACACGCTGATGCAAAACATGGCCTGCCGGGGTGCCCAACCTGTGGCCTGTGGGCCACATGCAGCCCAGGATGGCTGTGAATGTGGCCCAACACAAAATCGTAAATGTACTTAAAACATGATGAGATTTTTTGTGATTACGTGCCACAAGGTATTTAACATGTAGCCCACGACAACTCTTCTTCTCCCAGTGTGGCCCAGAGACGCCAAAAGGTTGGAGCCCCCTGGAAGAGAGTGCCTCGTCCAAGCCAGCTGGATCAGTTGGAGGGACAGGCGGACTCTGTCTCAAAGGACCTGCAGCATGTCCCTCTACTTAAGAACTTATAAAATCCGAAAGGGCACCAGTCCTTGGAAATTCTGTATTAGACAATGTGGACCACCTAGAAGAGACATTATGGGTGAATTTAAAAATAAATTGAGATAACTTATTCCTTCCTCTTGGGTTTAACATAAACCTGTGTTATAGCTAGGGCGAGTGCACCCATTGACTTAAGATATTTTTCTTCTAATATTTTCCCTCCTACTCTTTCTTATTTTAATTTAAAAAAATATATATAACAAAATTTACTATTTTAGCCATTTTAAAACTCAGTGGCTTTAAGTATATTCACAAAGTTGTGTGACCATCACCTTACCATTTCCAGAATGTACTCATCATCTCCCAACAGAAGCTCTGTCTCAAGAATAACCCCCAGCATTTTTTGTTGTGGCAAAGACAGCTAGCTGTCTACCAAAATCCTTCCTTCCCCCTCCCCGTGTTTTCCAGAGCCCTTGCGAGTGCAAGTGGCCACACAATCAAAGTCTAAGGGAATGAGGTATGCCACTTTGGGATCAAATTCCTCTTCTTTAAACTTTTAATTTTGACTTACGTATACATTTACAGAAAGTTCCCCAAAATGGTACAGATGACTCCACATCTCCTTCACCCAGCCTTTCTAATGTATTACATTGGATTAGTCTAAGGCAATATTAAAACTTAGACATCTGTATAATCCATAGAATGTATTCTTAGTGACAAGTGTACATGTGTGTTTACTTCCATGGAATTTTATCACATGCAGCACTTCATGTAACGCCAGTGGAACCACCCTAATCAAGTCACAGAACTGCTCTGTGACCCATGCCCCACCTTTACGGTTTTAACCCCTCTCACTCATCCCCAGCCGCAGCCAACCACTAATCTGTTTCACATCTACAATTTTGCTCCTCCAGGAACGTCTTAGAAATAGAATTGTACAATATGTGATCTTTTAGGGCCAGCTTTCTTCAAGCAGCATAGCGCCTTTGAGGTTTCTCAAACTTGTCCCATACAGCAGCAGCCTGTTGCTTTTTATTGCTGAGTAGTATCCCATGGTATAGATATACCCACCACGGTTTAACCATTAGCCCATTGAAGGACCTGAGGTTGTTCCCAAGCTTTGGCTACTATGAATGATAAAGCTGCTATGAGCATTCATGGGCAAGTCTGGCGTTTGTTTTGTTTTTCACTTGCTTCCAACTTTTCACGAAATCTTGGTAGTCAGGCCTTAAAGTTTATCAGGGTAGTCTCTTCCCAAAGCCATAAACTCTTCTCCATCCCAAATAAGCCAGCAGCCCGGGATCTGTTTTTAGCACTTGCAGAAACGGGCAACTCATCCTCAGGTTGTTTTCAGATCCTTGGGACTGTCAGATGGGAAAAGGCTAGTTAGATGCTGCTTGAAAATGATGTGAAGTAGCCTCCAAATGCAGACATGGGAGAAGGAAACTGCCTTAGCTGTCCCTAATAGCTTTTTAAAAGGAATCTTTAACAACTTCTTACATTTTTATTACACATTATTCAGAATAAGAGGAAATTCAGAAAGTCATTTAAAAAGAGCCCACAGCATGTCTCTTATGGTAGGATCAGCATAGCCTCGTCATAAAGTAAACCACTGGGAGGCTGGGCTGGAACCGGTGGTCCACTGATGAGTCACAGCATTTCATTACTGTTGACTGGGACTTCTTCGTGTGCAATACAAATAAAAGTGTGCCCTCGCTACTCACAGGTGCTCACATCAAGTAATTGCAGTAAAGCACTCTCGAAACTGGGATAATCAACCCCTTAGCCATTAATAGTCTACTTATTCATATTATCACTATTATTTAATATAGCATTCTTACTTAGTGTTTCCAATAACAGTCTCTTGGTTAAAGCAACGCCCTTTTGCCTCCTTTCGCATTCTTTAAAATTATATAAAAACATCATTAATCAGGGCAGTCTGTCTCCTGAGGATTTCTAAATAACTATGATGTTCCCTACCTTGCTTAACTTCTCTATAGCTGTTGATAACGATGGCTCCCCTCAACTGCAGCCTACCTTGGCTTCAATAGAATCCTGGCCTGAAAGGATACTAGCGACTCTCTTTCTAGTAGTTAGTGATTGACATTTTTTCAGTCCCTTCCCCAGCTCCTCCTGCCTGTATGAATATCAGAGGTTTGCCTTGCTTCTCTGCTCCTTGCCCAAAGCTAGCTCGAAGGTTTAATCTTCCCCAATGCCCTAGGGCACAGGTGGCAAACACGGCCCTCCACCTTGTTTTATATGGCTCGGCACTTTGTTTCTACCTTGCCACCTAGTTAAGGAGTAGTTACATTTATATAGTCCTAAAGTTACATTCAGCCCTTTGAAGGCAACTGCGTGGCTGATGTGGCCCCTGCTGAAAATGAGTTTGACAGCCCCACCCTAGCAGGATTCAGCATTAACCCCATTCGTCCCACACCCCAACAAAGGAGCACTGAGCAAGGCGTTTTCTCCCTCTTCCCCATTTTTGTTCTTAGGTCTACAAAGCACCCAAAGGGTGCCCACCCTTTAGGCCCAGACGCTATGGGTATTGAGGGTCTTTTGGTTCCCTCCCTCCAAAATGCAGTCTATTTGAACCTGAAACATTAGACCTCTCTCTTGGAATCTCAAAGTGGAGTCTCCTTTATCCTCCCCGGGAAGGTCCCTAATGGCTTCTCTTCTTGGTTTGTGCCAACACCCAGTCTTTCACCAAAACATCCAGCTCTTCCTCTCCCAGCATCTGCTTAGGAGCAACCCTGAGCTGGCCAAGCATGCTGTTGGTCTTATCGGTAGCCCATCTTTTTGAACGGTGTCCTCACTTTTGATCTGGGTGACTTTGACTAGGTCACTCCCTACACTTTCCCCTGGACCTGAAGTCTGGCCCAGGGGTGGGGTGGAGTGGCTCTAGTGTGTCCCTGTTCCTCCAGCTCATGCCCACTCCTACTGGATGGCTAGCCCCTCTTCTGCCCAGTCTTCCCTTGGCCCAGATTGGAGGAGCTTTACCAACCCCTGCTGGGGAGTGCTGATGTGCTTTGCAACTTATCTTTGGAAGTATAAACCCACTTTCTTTTTTTTTAAGATTTTATTTATTCATCTTAGAGGGGAAGGGAAGGAGAGAGAGAGAGAAATATCAATGTATGGTTGCCTCTCGCGAGTCCCCTGCCAGGAACAGGGAACTGGTCTGCAACCCAGGCATGTGCCCTGACTGGGAATCGAACCGCAATCATGTGGTTCGCAGGCCCACGCTCAACCACTGAGCTACACCAGCCAGGGCTTATAAACCCACTTTCTGATGCTCCATGTTATTAGTCAAATATCCTGGAATTTTTCAGTGCTTTTAGCACATTCAGACCAATGGCATGAAGAATTCCAGAATCGGTGTGACAATGAGAACACCTGTCAATTTCATTCGCTGAAGGCTTGTTAAAGACAGATTGCTGGCCTGGCTGATGTGGCTCAGTGGACTGAGCGCCAGACTACACGAAGCAAAGGGTCACAGGTTTGATTCCCAGTCAGGGCACATGCCTAAGTTGTAGGCCGAGTCCCCAGTGAGGGGTATGTGAGAGGCAACCACGCATTGATGTTTCTCTCTCTTTCTCCCTTCCTTCCCCTCTCTTTAGATATAAATTAAATATTCAAATTTTAAAAAAAAGACAGATTGCTGGGCTCCAATCCCTGAGTGTCTGAGTCACCTACATTTCTAACAAGCTTCCCAGGGGATATTGAAGCTGCTGGGCTGAGAGCCGCATTTTAGGGACCAGTTAATGGTTAAAAAGAAAAACTTCCACGAGGAACCAAGGTTTCCTAAAAACATATTGATGGATTAATTGGCCTACATAAGTAAATAGCTTTCCACATTCTTACACAGAAATCAATCCAAAAATTTTAAAAGCAAACGTATTTATGATGAGCCATCCCACAGTTAATTCTAGAGCACAAATAATCCCATCAAGTGTACAAGCAGTATTAGGAAGGGAAAAGTTGCCATGGGCAGAGCTGCCCCAAACATGTACTCATGCACATTAGTAAAAATAAGAGGCCCATTCATCTTCCTCGTGAAGATGGATCCAAACGCCCTTCCCCCAAACATGGTCATTCTGCCCTGAAGGCAAAGATGATGTTGGCACGGAGGACCCGCTAAAGCATCTATCAGAAAGAGCGCAGGCCACTAATCCATACTTCATATGTTTCTCTTCATTTTACAAAATTTCAGACCTGGAGAACATTATATTAAGCACTTATATACCCTTCCCATGGACTCGTCAATTATCATTTGCCACATTTGCTTTCTCTCTCTGTATATTTTTCCCTCTAGTTGCATCTTCTAAGAAAATATTTCCCTACACAAATACAAAACCATCATTACACCTAAGGAAACTAACATAAATTCCATTTATGATCCATTATACATTATACAGTCTATATTCGAATTGCCCCCAAGACTCCAAAGTGTCTTTTGCAGTTTTCTCTCTCTCTTTTTTTTTCAAAGCCAGCATCCAAATCTCACGCATAGCATTAGATTATTAGGTACCTCTAAATCTTTTCAATTTAAATATTCGCTCTGCGTTTTTGTGTGCTTCCTGGTATTAGTTTCTTTGTTTAAGTCCAGGCCAGCTGGACTTCCTGGATTTGTCTGAGTGTTTCCTCAGGATTAGATTTGGCAAGAGACTTAACTAGGTGATGGCACATCTGCAGACAACATATATGACCGGATTGTTCCACTACTGGTGCTACTAAGTTGGGTCACATGGAAAAGGTGACTTCCACTACAGGTATATTTTTCAATTCCTTAGAGGTAATCTGTGAGGAGATACTTTGAGACCATGTGTGTATCTTGTTTCCAACCGCCTTTCTCCAAAAGGCTGAGTATCCACTGACCTGATCCTTGAATGATCAACTAGTGAGTGGAGGGCCACAACACTGATTTTCTGTCTTTCCTTCCATGACCACTAGTTAGCATTCTTCTGTAAGAAAAAGGGGCGGGGGGGAATCTCTCCACACATACATATATATGTCTATACATGTACATATACATCACTGTAGACTCATGCTTTTACTTTTTATTTAATTTTCATAGTCCATTATTATAATTATTCTTTTTTGATATTCAAACTGCCCAGATTTGGTCAGTTACATCTACTTTATGCCAGTTCTTAGAGGTGGATGCATTCTCGTTTTGATTCATTTTTGTTGTTGTTGATGATTTCCTTACATTTTTCAATGGACTCTCATTTCAAATGGATTTTGGTATTTTCTAAGAGGAGGTAGGTAGGCTTATAGATTACCGACCTGAAGATAGCTTGAATCAAAATAGTCTGGTAGTCCACTTGGAAATATTGACTTACAATGTGGTTGTATTTCTGATAGAAAGTTCTTTAATTCCATTTTAATGGGGTTTATTTCAGGGTATTTTATTTTAAAAAACTAATAATACTAGCAGTACCAGGTAAAAAAAAATTAAAAATTAACCAGAGCCTCACAACCCCTATATTTTCTTTTCTATTTTAAGTCACTTCTATGCATTTTACATTATTGTAATAATACACATATTATTTGTTTTCACCTAACAAACAGACATAAACTTGAAGATATATGGACTTTCACATCATATACCATTAAGTCAAACTTTTTCACAGACTAAAATTTTAATTATTAATTACTTTTTCTTTTAAAAGTAATATAAACACAGACTAAACATAGGAAGTCATTAAGTACAAGATGGAATATAATAGAATTACATTTTCCTTCTACTTAAGATCCCATCTCACCTTCCTCAAAAATCCTCCACTCACAGATTCTTGAAGAAATTTCAAATTCATAAAAATATATGCAGGTGAATCCTGCATCGCTGTTGTTGGTGCTAAACAAATGGAATTTACAACAACCAGTGTTCTGCACTTGACCAGTTCCCCAAACTGAACTGAAGAAAATTTTTACATCAGCTAACTCTCTTTAATGGATACATAACCACTTCCACGCTGGTTGACTGTTTGCATTTCTTTATTTGCTTTTCTGTTTCAAACAATGGTTCGGCAACATAACTGTGCACATATCTCTCTGTATGAGAGCAGGCATTCAGACTCAATATCGAGTACTAGAATTACCAGGTCAAAAGGTCAGAATGTACTTTATTGTAAGAGATATTGTCAGTAGTGCATAAGAGTTCCCTTTCTCTATACTCTTAGTGATACTATAAAGGAGGAAAATTTTCATGTCTGCCATATGCCAATGTAAAAGGTGAAAATTACATTTAACTTCTTCAATTTGAAACTGAGCATTTTTATGTTTATATACTCTATATTTTTGTCAATATCATCTCTGGGATTTTTCATTGAATTGTGTGTCTTTCCTTTATGATTTTGTGAGAACACTTTATAAATGAGTAAATTTGAGCTGTGCGAGTTACATTGGGGAAGCGATATCACTTTCCTTAGTTTGTTATCTGCTGATTGCTCATGGTGTATTCTCTATATGTAGTTAGATTGATCACTATTTTTCTATATGACTTTATTTCACCATTTTTAGTATGTACACAACTGTTCTGGATTTTTCAGGGGTGAAACTGTATCAGCTACAAATAATGATCATTTTGTCTCATATTTTCTTTGTATAGCTATTATTTACTTATAGTTATTATTTTATAGCCATGGTTTTGTAATTGCATTGGCTAAAGTAATAAGTGATAGTGCTCCAAATATTTTATGGCAGAAAACATGTAAACCATTAGTACTTATCAGCTTGATTTCTTCCATTATTCTGAATATTCTTGTTAAAGATAGCCACCTTTTAGCCAATGGGGTTGAAATGGTTAACATTTTTATAATATCTAATTGTAACAGAAACATTAGAAATTAATTTTTTAACTATACCAAATCAAACATCACTTTCAAGTCCTTAGTAGTAGAGATAAGAAATCTAAGAGATCACAGTCATTGCCACAGCTCCGTCTCTTTCATTTATCTCCTTAATCCTACTCGACCTTTAACCAAAAGATGAAATTGTCCTTCTAACCCAAGAAAAGTAGAAAGCAGAACTATGGAAATAAATAAAAATGTGATTCTACATGAAAAAGATAAACATTGAAAGGAAGCAGCATCTTGACCTTGCTCAGGAAAATTAAATCTTCCCCAAGTTTTCTTTCCATAAATTTCAAAAACAATGCAACTTCAGAAACACGTAAGTTGAAAAACAGTTTCAGGATGACACAGGATAAGGAGAAAGCAATGGGGAATATTTCTGAGGTCCAAGAAATAAGAACACAGCAGGGTAACTGATAAATCGATTTTTAATTGTGTTAGAAGCTGGTGTTATAGCTTCTCCACCATGCTGCACTAGGAGAATACACCAGCAGATGTTAAAGCACCCTCCAAAGATTTTCAATTTTATTATTATATATATGTGAATAAGAGGCAAGCCAAAATAACATCAAGGTAAGTAAAAGATTCGTTATCACCTAGAGTTGAAGTGTCAAGTTCTTCCTTATCTAGGTCTGACAGATGAGCACCTAGCACTTTATATAGAAGGCAGAATGAACACATAAATTTGGAATTGGAGATCCCACATTTTACAGATTCTAATTCTAGAAACATCTTGCATACGAATGATAATTCTGCCTGAGAAGACCCCCTTCTGCACTTTGCAGACAAATGTTATGCCAAGACTTTCCAAAGTGACTTATCACAATGCCAGATTTATAAGCAGGTTTAATCAACACTAGCAGACTCATCTCATACCAAACACCAAAGGATTTACAAGATCACAGACCGTGGAGGTAACATGTAAGCTGGCTTTTTCTGTGCTTAACTCGGAACCACAGATGTGATCTGCTCATACCTTTTCAAGACTTAACATCTGTCGTGAGCATGATGAAAAACAATGACTTGGGAAATTGGACTTATTTCAATACTAATTTCAGTGGCCTGCCTCAATGAAGCTACGGGATGGATATGAATAATGCAAGAACAAGAGGCCTCTTTAATCCAGGCTAGGAGATTTTGACCGTTAGGAGCTGCAGCTTTAAAGCTGACTCTTAGGACACAGCAGACTATTCTTGTCAAATATGCACCTATTCCCTCCAGAAGCACAGTGTAAGATTTATTAGCGTCCTAGTCAGCATCTAAGAAGAGCGGGTTCATCTTCACTTATTGTACTGTCTGAACTGGGATTACGTGATATCCATTAAACTACATACGATGTTCATTTTCTATGCACCCCACCACAACTCCAGTCAACATGTACACCAACAATATTATTTGCTTTCCATAAGAATAGATTCTCCTTAGTCTTTGCTTGACGGACACGCCAAGGTCTTGGCATTAACAATTCAACCTTAATTTCTTTGTAAAATTTTCTCTTCCTCCTTTGACTTCTGCTGAACAGAAATGAACACAGTGGTTTAGTATTTTTGCCTTATGTTGTCATAAGGTCCAACAACACATATTTTAAAAGTAAACTTCCTTGAAAGAAAGATGACTGGCAAGCTAAAACTTGCACCAAGTTACATCACCAGTGTACTTTCAGAACAAAGTCCATCTTGGTTCTGAAGACAACACCCAGGGTTACTTCCTTTCTCAGGAGGTGTTACAGCATTTTATTTCCACTTCTTAAAATCTTATGCTGCTGTCTTGAGAGAATTGTTTGGGAAGGGAGATGAGTAAACTTAAGCAAAGAACAGTATGTTTCTAAAGCAAACAAAGAAAAAAACACCACAATAACTTTCTTGGAAGTATAATATAGAAAACACAAACACACTTGACCCTTGCCTAGCTTATTTCAAATTAGGGAAAAAGCTGAAAACCTGAGAATGATGTGTTTTACTTTCTAACTTTAACTTAGTAGACCAATCCCTATTAAAAACTCAGAAAATGTTAACTGAAAATTGAACCAATACTTTAAGATTATTGCAAATTCAGAATAAAATTAAAATCAAACATTGGATTGGATGTGAAATCAAAGCTTTTATTAAAGTTGACAAATTTCTGTTTATGGGAAGCATGACATTTAAGGTATCAGTAGTCGGTCAAAGGCAAAGTGTTCCAGGGCATAAACTGTCATGAAATTGTAATTTTGTAAACCCTAGATTTGTTGACTGTCTTTGCCTGTTGGTGGTCTGTATTCAAACACCCCTGACTTTCAGTTATGATGCAATCACAAAAAATCTAGCTGCCAAGTGTGACTGAAGACACTTTGATTGTTATCAGACTTTTCGTCACTTTTATTCTGCTTTGAGCAAAGAGCAATCTTCAAGAGCGTGGGTGGCCTGAAGAATCTGGAGAGGAAGAGGCCGGCTCTTCCGTAATGGTCGGTCCGCCACTCCACAAAGTGCCCTGCACAATCAGTGGGGGCCTTTCAGAGGCCGGGCTGTTCCATCTGTCCGGGATGCCAGCTCTCTGGGTGACAAAACATACCCCTGCAGTCCGCGGGAAGATAAGTGGAAGACCCTCTGTCAGACGGTCCTTTACAACACAACACTGGGAGATTTTTCACTGAATCCTTAAGCATGCAGGTTGGTTTCCATAAACTTGACAAATAGTGCTTCGGGGGGGAAAATGCTATGAAAGGCATATTGGCCAATTACATCACAGAGTTCAGGTTCATCTGACATGGCTGGTCACTGGTTAGTACAATACTATTTCCAGTGCTGAAGTACACTCCTCTAGACCCTCTAAATAGGACGCGCCATGGCTTCCCACGCTGTGTGACTAGCCAGCGGGTCCTGATGCTGCCTAGTTGAAACTTCAATAACCGCTCTTCAGCCTAACTACTGGATTTTGAATGTTACCCCTCTCTACTTGCAGTTCTTTTTCCCAGAATCCATACCCAAAATTCTTGAATTTTCCAGTAGAGTGGTCTTGTACAACTGCAGAAAAGCCAGCATCGGAGGATTTCCATGACCTGTAGATTTTCTGGGGCAAGCATCTCCTCCTATATTTTGGCTGACTGTACTGGTTAAAATTCTCTGATTGCCTATATTATTGATATTTAAATGTATTTATTTCTCCAACACATATATTACTGAGTTCTTGCTCTGTACCAAAGAATGTTCTAGGTGCTAGAGATACAGAAGGGATAAGAGATTTATGCTTCTTGCCTTAATTGTTATAAAGCCTATCAGAATACCAATAATTAAACACTAGCTCTTCGGTATAAGCACTGTGGAATGCAAAGCACAAAGGTGGGGGTGGTGCCCAGACTAGTCACAGCAGAAGGGGAAAAGGAGAAGGAAGTCAGGAAAAATATCTGGAGAGAGTGCCATTTAATTGGGATCTAAAAGATGACTGGGAAAAGATCTATAGCAAAGATAGACTGGGAATAGGAGCAGATTTTTTCCTAATCACAGAACACATATATGTTCTCTTCCTTGGAATTCTAAGGCCAAAAACAATGTGGCATCACAGCCCAGCATCTTTTCCTATTATATCATTAATTTCTATTAATGTTAACTGTGGTCCAGTAAGAAGAAAGGCATTGATTATAGATCCCAAATATTAGTTAATCCTGCAGTATTCAAATTCTAAAATTCCCCCAAATTGCAAAGTTGGAATATGGACACAGGAACGCTTTCATCAGGCCACTCGTTTCATTTATGAAATTCAATTTTCTGAACAATGACTAGTGATACGGTGATAATTTCATCACGCCTAATTCTTAGGTGGAAAAGAGGCAGCAAAAAGCATAGTGAGAGATGGAGATGGTTGGGATGAATGGTCAACCATTACATGCTTTTGTTGGGCAAAGTGCTCCTATGTTTCATGACAGGATGGAAGCTTGGGCACATATGTCCATGGGAACAGTTATAAATCCAGCCTACAGCAGTTATCTATTACCAGGTGACAAATTACCACAACACTTAGCAGCTTGAATCAATGCTTAAATACTTATTATCTCACAGCCTCTGTGGATCGGGGATCCAGGCACAAGTTACAGGACTCCTCGTCTTCCAGACCTCTCAGAGGCTATAATAAAAGTGTCAAACTTGAGGTCTCATCTGTAGCCTTGGCTTAAGCTCAAGCTTATGTAGTTGTTTGCAGGATTGTGTTCCTTGCTGGTTATTGGCTGAAAGCCACCCTCAATTTCTTGACACGGAGAGCTCTCAACCTGACAACTTGGCTTCATCAGCGCATAGAAGCAGAGAAGCCAACAGAGGCCACTGTCAAGATAAAGTCACCATCGCCTGTAACCTAATCATGGACACAACATTTCTTCCACGTTACCATATCCTATGTGTTAGGAGAAAGTTAGTCACGGGGAGAAAGGAACACACGCCATGAACACCAGGGGCTTGACTTACGGGGAGCCAACTAAGAGGCCATCTGCCTTAGAGACTAACTGGTGACTCCCTCTTAGCATGTCTCAGGTCAGCGTGAAATGTGCTCAAGCTTTAGCACATTTCCAACTCTCTGGCAAGACTATACAAACGTGGAATTACAGTACCTAAGTTTCTTGGCTTTATTTTTTGAAGTAATATTCAGTATGGTCACAAGCAACAGAGCTATGGTGGCAATGGAGGATTTTATCAAATACCGTATACCTCAGTGTCTCCATAGAAGATACAAATGAACAATACAACATGGTAAACACTGTCCTCTAGTATACATGAAGGAAACAGAAGGAAATGTACATGGCAAAGGAGGTGAGGCAGACATTAATTCTACTGGCCAAATAAAGTTCTTGCACACCTAGTGGTTTTTAAAATCAGTTAGAAGTATCACATCCTCATGCTGTTTCAATAAATAATACTGGGCACTAAATACACACACACATCCACACACACTTGAAAGTTAATCTATCCCTTCAGATAAATATGCTTTAGAAACAAAAAGCTGTCTAGCCAGATAATGACAAAGCTCCGGAAGAACAACATGAATAGGAATATTTCAGGTAAATTGCTAGAGGGTATATTTTGTTTCCTAAGTAATTGCATTTTTCAAGGATTGATGATGGCCTTGTGGAAAAAACAAGGCAGGATGAGCTCACTTGAAGGAAGATTTCTCTGAAGGGTGCCTGATGCAATACAAATATCCCTCCAAAACAAAAGACACAGCAACATGTTTTTTAGCACCCCTTACTCTGGTGCGTTTCCCAAAGGCTGCCTTAATCTGTACGGTGGGATGAGGTTATTACTAACCCGAATGTCTCTTCGAGATGAAATCTGAAAATAATTATACTAGAAAATGTGCCCATGTTCAACTGCTTTTGTTCAAACCTGATCCTCGCCCAATTGAAAAAGAATTTCCTGCGTTGTCATTATTTACATGTGGACAAGCAAACGATGAAAAGAGAAAGCTGAAAAACTAGGTCATCGGTATCCTCACCTATTCATGGGCAAAACAGACATTCATATAATATCTCAATCAGCAGGCTCATCACACTGATTCTCAGGATGGTGTTCCAGATTGCCCACAAGCAATGACCTTCGTGAAGCAGAAACATCCAACGTGAAAGTAACAGCAAAAGGAGGAACTGAAGCACAACGCCAACACTCCGTTGGGACAAAGGGTGGGTCAGGGTCAGCGTGTGCTACTAACCACCACAGGAGAGAATGCAAATTCAATAAACATAGACCAAAACGCCATAGGACTATCCAGGTGGGCCCACTGTAATCACGAGAGAGGCTGAAGAGGAGATCCAGAGAGGCCTGGACAACAGAAGGGGCCCACAAGCCAAGAAAGGGGGGCAGTTTCTAGGAGCTGGGAAAAGCAATAAAATGGATTCTCCCCTGGACCCCTAATTTAAAGAAAAAGTGCAGCCTTGCGAACGCTTTGGTTGTAGCCCAGCGAGAGGAGTGTTGGGCTTCTGACTTGGCCCCCTTCTGTAACCATCTGTTACAGCAGTCGCAGGAGGGTAACGCAGGCAGGGTGAGGAGTAGCAAGGTAGCACATCTTCCAGGCAGAAAAGGAGCAGACTAATGAGTCTGTTTGTCACTGATGACGAAGAGTCAGAAACCCCTGCTACCATTATATAATTCCCTTAGGATGGGAGAAAAGTTTCCATGACCCTTTGGCTCATTTGACAGGTATGACAAGTCCCTGGAAGAGAAGAGAGAAGTAGTACAACACTGAGGACACTGAATACAGATGTGGAGGCCGAAGACACGACATTTAGCTCTGAATCACTCAGAAAGCCTTTCTGAAATGTACCAGTTATCTCTAAATTAGAGCTACAGATGGAGGCATTTCTTCTTGAATTACACGAAGCTCTACACGAGTAAGAAGGACAGGAATGCGCCCAGATAAACGATCTGTGCTCGACACAGCATGGCTTCTCCGCAGACAGGGTGAGATGTTGAGCTGATAATTAGGCACTATATTAGCCATTTGAAAATTTCGGTGCCATGAGCAGAAGAAAATTAAATTAAGTCAGAATTAACATATTAGGTCTGCACTTTGTAAAGACAGATTATCGCTTTGTCTGTCTTGTTAAGAAGTTATTTTTCAAAACACAGTTGATAGGAAGACATTAGCAAGTGCACATGATAACTGAGTCATTTAAGTTCAAACTGATGGGCAACGGAATGAATGTCCTCTTGGTTACAAGGGCAATGTTCTAGGGGGACCACACGAATGGGTTTGTTACTCAGTTCCACTCAATACCTACCATTGAGCCAGGCCTCTTACTAGAGGCTCCGACTTTGAAACTAGTAAGAAACAATCCTTAACCACCATGAAACTCACAGTCCAGAGGAAGGAGAGGTGGTTGGTAAACAAATAACTGAAATGTAACAAATAATATGCAAAGAAATGCAAATTGCCCTTGAGTCCAAATATGGAAAGTAACCATTTGTCCATAGATGCCCCAATCTGTGGATCACAAAATTTAAAAAAACAGTGGGGGGAGCCGGATATAGCCAATAATATCGTGATAAGTTTGCACGGTGACAGATGCTTACTACACTGAGAGTGGCAATCACATTGTAAGGTATATAAATGTTGATCACTGTTTTGTACGTGTAAAACTAATACGACATAATATTACATTCCAACGATACTTAAATTTAAAATGTTTTTAATTTTAAATCAATAAGTTCTTAATATTATTGAATCTGTTGAAAATCATGAACCTTTTTTGGGTGGAACACTAATGAGTCTGGTTGTCACTGATGCCAAAGAGTAAAAACAGACAAACAAACAAACAAACAAACCCTTCAATCAGTTTGTAATTCCTTTTGGGTAAAAAGAAGTGTAGTAGGGTAGAGAGGGCAGTAAATACACACACATGGATGCATTTAATTTCAGAATGTTTGTCTAAACTCCTGTTTTAGAGTAACCCATATCAACTAAAATATGTAAATTATAAGTCACTTCTACATATGGTAATTAAAATATATATACCAAATAATTACCTTTAGCAAAGTTTACATAGAAATTTCACACTAATGGTACAGGAAATGAAAATGCATCCCGCCAAGTATGGGAACTTACTCTTAGCAAGCAAGACATATTCTTAGAGTTTAATTTTTTTTTTTAAGTCCCTAAGAATTTCTAATTCTATAATATATTTACTTTTTTTATAAAATTGTTTTAATACTTACCATTGAAGGAGTATTTAACATGGACCCTCAAATTTAGATAAAAATTCCAGTAAAGCTGGAATACTTGGGTATCAGCCTTACTGGAATTTTTATCAGCTAAACATATATATGGATATATATCCACATGTATACATATCCATATACATACATATATGGGTACACATCCATACATATATATATTCACTTCAGGGCTTTAACACTTCCCAGCACATGACCATAGAGCTCCAGGGTCAGAGTAGCTCAGTGTGCAAAACATGACAAAGAACTTGTTAGAATGACCTCTTCATGAAAAGGAGTTTGTACATAATGGAATTTACAAAGTATAATGAATTCACATACAGATTGCCTCAGGTTTATTGAAAACTATGCCCATATGTGACTGAACGTATGTTTATGAATGGCTTCACTTTAAGACACATGGTACAGAGCTGCCTGTCCTGAAGAAGATGGTCCAACCTAATGAAATGAGGCCTTCCCAAGAGCAGCCAAAAGCACACCTCAGGTTTAAAATAAAGGCATTTTAATTGGACTAAATTTGACATTTACTTTATCATTTTAATCTATACACTGATAATGTAGTAATTTAAAAAATAACACCATTAATATTTTAAGCCACATTTTAAGCATACTAAATATTTTTAAAGCAATGCATCAGATTTTCTCTTCTCCATTAAAAAGAACACTTTATAGATTATTACATAGAAAATGAATACCATTTCCCCCCAATACTATAAAAATGTATTTGGGAATAAATGGTTGATTCTTCTACATATAACCAGAAAAGACTGAATTTCAAAGACTTTATTTATTTGTTAATTCAGTTATTATATATGAGAATAAAATATCCAATATATCTAAAAATAAGCTGGAAACTTAGAGAATCTTAAGAATGAAAATAGTGATATAGGCACTCAAAAATATTTACTGAACACCTTTTACATAAGCGCTGTAAGGCCATGCGACCAGTTATAAGATGCATTGTGATGCGTGGAGTCCGGGGCTTGATATGAGAAGCAGACAGTTGGGTCAGCTTTAGCTCAAGCAGTTGTTTTATCATAGCAGACACTAGAGAAACAGACGAGAAGGAGACAACACAGGGGAGAAGCATCGGTACGCTCAGGAGACCTCGGACAGGTTCCCAGGACCCGAAGCATGCCCATCTAGTTCTGCACAGCTCAGCACCCAATATGGCAGCGTGACTTTCACCAGAATCTGGACGGACGTGGTCAACACTGCATGCTCCCTCGCTGCCGGGCACTCTGCCACCGCTTCACATCCCCTACCTCGTGTACTCTTCACATCCACGCGATAAGGTGAGGATTATCATCGTTATTATCATCATTATTATCACTTTCTATTTGAAAAAAAATCACTAACGTGCCCAAGGGTACACAATGTAAGTTACAGAGCTCACATTTGCACCCATTTCCATCTGTCTCCAAATCTTCTGCCCTGAGTCAACCACTAACTGACCCCAAGTATCTTTGGGACCGTGTTGTTTGTCTTTGCATGCGTTGAATTGGTTTCAGCAGCCAGCTCCAAGTCCAAGACCTCTGGGTGGCATACTGTCTACTTCTTAGGTCTGGAGAAGAGTTCTCTATGATTCAGCAACATGTGGCTAAAAGATAAACAATCTTTTTCCAACATACCTAGTATACATTAGTCAATACGGACTCCATAATGACAATTTTTACAATAAAAAAAAATTAATTCAGAAGAGAAGACTGAAAAATGCTGCCCAGAGCTCTATAATGCATATGACACAACAAACTTCACCGGACAGGGCCAGGACTCCCGGCCTGGACACGAGAGTCAGTTCTCAATCAGCACACTCACCCACACCGGTTCTGCTCTTCAGAAAGACTCTGGATCCTCTGTCTTCCAGAGTCTGTGTTGGCATCCACGAGGAGCACCTTCCTTTTAACTGTCCTCCAGATCCTCACCAGACTATCCAGAAACCCCTTCTCAAGATCTGAGTAACATTAGTAATCCATTGTTCACACTGAGGAGGAGTGACCAGGGGGGGGCTGAGGATTGTTTTAGGAAATGAACAGTCACACACTACAATCCACCGGTCTGAGTGTCTTTGGCAGTCCACCCCTTCCATAACCCAATCGACTCCTGCTTGGTCTGATTCCAGCTGTTCTCTACATCTAGCAACTGCCTTCACCCTGCCACAGACTTTCTGTTGAAAGGCCTCTGCTTCGAGGACCCTAGAGACCATAGCTTTGGGCAACAAAGCGCCACCCACAGCGCATTCTTGTCCCTCAGACCTTCCCTTAGAGAGATAGAAAGGAGTATTACATCTATAAAACAGGAAAAGGTTATAAAATATCTGGAAACAAGTGATCCTGTGATGTGACATCCACAACCGGAAGGAATTCTTCAAAATTAAAATTGGATAGAACAATTTTTAAAAATTGCTTGAGGGGTTAGAAGATAAAGTTGAAGAAATCTTCCAGAAAATAAATCCAAAAATTGTAAAGCAGGGCAAAAATTATAAGAAAAGTAGGTAATCAACCCAGGAATTGCTACTTCCAAAAACAGTTCCTCCGGAGAGAAAGAAGAAAATGAAGAGGCCGAAATCAACAACAAAGAAGTTTATTTTTATGGTTCCAGATTCTAGAAGACCAATTCCCAAAATGTGAGGATGCATAAATGGCCAGCTTTTAGGAACGGATGAACGCATATCTACTCCAACACACATCAGGCATGTACATCACCCACCGCATCACCTGGTGCACATTCGGGAAACGTCAGAACGCTGGGCACCGTGCCCCACCAAGGGAGGAGGTACAGGCGGTTCACAACACAGGACCAGAAATGAGAGTACCTTCAGATGTCTCCATATCGACACTGGAAACTAGAAACAACAAAAACGTGGTTTTCAAGCCGTAATCAATGGTAAGAGTAAAAGAAAGTTGTATATCTCATGAACCCTTTCTCGGGCTGTTACTAGAGGAAGTGTCCTACCAAAATGAGAACGTAAACCTAGAAAAATCTAGAAAACAAAGGATTCCAGGTAAGTGGTAGTTCATGTGTACTGCTGGCATAATGGGAAAGCAAAATCCAGAAGAAATTTTTTCAAGAGAAAAATAAAACCAGTCAATTATTTTGTGTGTTTGGATATATTGAGGAGAGATTCATACTTCTGTCAGAGTTGAGAATAAAGACTGATCATAGAAACCTGTTAAGTGAGAAAGGACACAATTATTAATATTGAGAAGAACAAAAGGTTATGTAATTACATTATGCTTCTATACTTCTAGGTTGACTTGTAATAGTCTTTATAATATTACCAAAGGTTGACTCAATATTACAATAATAACATAACTTCAGGTATCTGTATATGTAAATTCAGGATGGGAATATAAGGTTTAAGTCTTATCCTTCTTCTCTCCTTCTTCAATATCAGTATATTAATTTGGTATGAGTATGTGATATATATATATTTTTTT
This sequence comes from Sturnira hondurensis, assembly GCF_014824575.4. NCBI lineage: Eukaryota > Metazoa > Chordata > Mammalia > Chiroptera > Phyllostomidae > Sturnira > Sturnira hondurensis. The sequence goes on along the minus strand of NW_028082350.1, from coordinate 11,491,861 downwards.
ATAATAATATTTTTTGGTTCCTGGCACAGCTCCTAAAAACCTTGTAATATCCTAAGTGACAGGAATGCTAAGAGCATCTTTTGTTCTAATATTTGGTCTCCGACCTCAGTTCCTGACACAGGGCTACTAAATCCCTTGGAGTTTTCTGGGTGATAGGACCGTCTTGTTCTAAGGAGCTTCAGGATGCAGAATGACCACCAAGAAGACAAAGCCATGATTAGGAGCTTGGAACTCCTCACGCTGCCTTTCCTGTTCCAGCTAGGAGGGAGGGTCTGGAGCTTCGGTGAATAAGGGGTCATGCTTATGTATGAAGCTCTTGTGCTAGGGACCCTGCTGGCTTCTGTCCCCATGGAGTCAGGGTGTCTTCTTACCCTTGAAGTATATGGATGTGTTCACTAAACCAGAAGCTTTCTAAACTGCATACTTTTGTGATTTTGAGGGAGACCACAAGCTCCTGCCTTGGATTTCACTGTTTGCAGGGAAACTTATACTTACCAGCTTATTCTATAGAGAAGGATATGATGAAGAATACAGATGAACAGCCAGAGGAGGAGATACACAGTGTCACAGAGGACATGGGGACAGGAGTCTTGTGAGTGTGGAAGGAGTGGGAGACTCAAGGAGACACAGGGGCGGAGTGCATTTTCCGACACGAGCTGCTATGACAAGTACCACACACTGGGGTCCTTACACAACACAGACTGATTTCCTCCCAACTTGGGAGGCTAGAAGTCCAAGATCAAGGCATCAGCAGGCTTGGTTTCACTATAGGGCCTCTCTCCTTAGCTAGTAAAATGGCTGCCTTCTCCAGGTGTCTTCATATGATCTCCCCTCCTGGAAGTTCAGATCCTAACCCTATCTCCTTAGAAAGACACCAGTCAGATTGAATGAGGGCCCACCCTAATGGCCTCATTCTAACTTAATTACCTCTTTAAAGGCCCTGTCTCCTAATATAGTCACATTCTGAGGTCCTTGGGGTTTAGGGCTTTAATATATGAATGTTGAGAGAACATAATTCAAATACAGTGAGAATAAATAAAGTGAAGTGTTTCAATATAAAAATAATTATGGAAATAAAAACAATAACCAAACATAGATCATTACCAATTAGTCAAAACTTTCAGCTTATTACCAGATGCTTGGGGATGCAATAATTTATGATCTTTAAAATGTAAATAACTAAGAAAATGCTGATCAACTAACCAGAAGTCATGGTGTTTTAAAATGTCAAACACATTGGTTTATTGCTTTCCAAGTACCAATAATCTAAAGAAAGGCCAAGTCCCTAAGACATCATGAGCCTGAAGTGATTATTCTACCACTCATACACAAACACACAGTGACTATTTCTCTTTGTTTTCTATACTTTTTTGAAAAAAAGGAGTGAATAATGTAAGCCATTAACATCCTATCAAAGAGGACCCTACCAGAGAAGCTGGGGGAAATAAATCTAGAGAGGAACATTACACAAATCCCCATCCGACTTATGAAAGTATGCTCCACCGGCAGCAATTTAGTCAACTGGGGCACGTGTATCAGCGAGACTCCCCCTTCATAGGTGCCTTATTCCAGAAGTTAGAATCACCATGGAAACACTCACCCCAGCAATAGCTAAAAGAGATCTGGGGTGGGCGGTACATAGAGTCCTATTTACAGTGGAGCTGGAGAACCAAGGACAAAAGGGATGCAAAGGGAAGCCAGTGCCATTGGGACAAGCTATCGCCCTGCTCGGTTGGCAAAGCCAACAGTCAGATGTGTCAAATACACCCCAGGCTGGGAACTGGCGTCCGTTCAAGCCCCTGAATGACAGGTACAGCATTTACGGTAAATGCACCATCACTTGGGATGGCTCCTCGTTCAAGGACAGGCCTGGGTGACTTCAGAAAGTTTCCAACCCCTTACCAGTGTTTCTATAGTTTCTTACTTACTCTGAATGCAGTTTTACCGAACCTGAAGCTTGGTCCCCAGCCTCTTCTACTTGTGGGGATAGCCCTCAATTGGCACACGATACCTCCGGCACAAGACACCCCAAAATAGCAAAAGCCAATGCCCTCCGGTGTCAACAGGACACTGCCTCCACAAAACAACAACATGCCCAGCAGCCATACGTAGTCCAACTTACACATGAGTTTTAGGTGACATTGGGTGGTGCTTTCTGATATCTTGGAGTTCCTTGAATACTTGTCCTCCCCTGCCACTCATCAACAGAACTGAGAAGCATCAGTTAGGTATTTGAACAACTATAAAGAACATATCCCTACTGTGATATAGGTTTTTAATATTAAATACTGTTTGGTCTAGTTTTGAGGCCCTGCCCAGTCAGCTTTCCTTCTTGCCCAGGGAATTAAGCCCACACCCCAACCCCTGCCCTTACCACGCTCTCATATCCTGGGTGCCAATGCACCAGGGACCAGGCAAATAGTGACAGACAGACCAATGCTCTGGAGCCTGTAGCATAATTCAGATAATCAAGTCCATAGAGAACCCATAAAACCTAGCTAACTCCACCCCATTAGCCATACATAAGCTGTCCCCTGCAGCTCCAGAGGGCCAGTACCTTGTCCCTGGGAACAGCCCACTGGGCAGCCCTACCTGGAAGTTTGCTCTTATTGGGAGCTGTAAGTAACAGAGTTCTGCCTTCATCTAGCTGGGGGTCAGTGTGCTGCCACCTGCCACCAAAAGAATCTTTAAATCTTCCAAAGCACTTACCCCCAAATCCACTTCTTGCAGAAGTAGCTTATAATGATTCACTGCATCCTTCCACCCTGGCCAATTTCTTCTGCAAACGCCAGAACAACTGTTACTCCAAAAGTTTGTCGGCGGCTGGGGTTGGGACAGAGCGAAGGGCTCCCAGCAAAGCCCTCAGTACCAACCAGCACTGCAGATCTCGGAAAACAGAGGAGAGACCTGGAGCCCAGACTGTCCCTTCCCCATGTCACCTTTCCTCTGCTTGTACCTGATCTTAACCGCAAGTCCTCCTTACACAGTAGACAGCTCGGTGGAGTTACCACGTCAGGTCAATGATCTGCCAGGAAAGGACACAAGTACCCTGGGGAAGCCACCCTGAACCCTGTGCCCTGAATTACAAACACGGAATCTGAGCTGAGGGCCTCCCGTGCTTCTAGTCTAAGTTCAGCCATCCCACATGCGGTTGTGGCCCTGAATGTGAGCCTACGACCCAAAATAAGCACCAGCAATGTGCCTGCATTTTTAGTGCCTTTCCTCAAGTACATGTTGTCAAATCAATGTTTGCCTACGTGTTCCCGGTAGCACAGGTAAATACGCACCGCCTAAGTCAGTGTGTATTTTACATACCAAGCAATCCTCTGTACAAACTGTGAAGTGCCTTCGATTTTGTTTCGTAGCAAGCCCTTAAGTCACACTGGTATTCTCCAAATTCTCACAAATCAAGCAGTTCTTTCTCAAACAAGATGTCCAAAGAGGGCGTCTAGTACTTCCGAGAAATTAACGCAGTAGAAAGCAAGAGACAACACCCAGGGAAACGGAGAGAACACTGCCCACAGCGCCACCCAGAGGTGGACTTCCTGGGAGAACACAGCACTTGACGTCAATTTGGTCAGGCTCCGCAAAGATTGTCAAGAGGCCAATTAAACACGTTGTTGGAGTTTTATAGATCACAACACGAAATAAAAAAGATGAAGAGACTTCCTCGCGGTCACTGGTTAGTTGGTAGTAAAACTAGGGTTAGAACTAAGACCCAAAATTTACAAGGCCAGCAAGAGCCGTGTTTACTGAAACCCTTTACGTACAGTCCAAAACAGGCCTGCATCTTAAATTATAATAAAATTCAAAACTGTGATACAAAAGTTGGGGAAAAGGAACCTGAAACACGAAAGAAACAGACATATCAAATATGTTTAAAATTATGAATCTTCAGAGAAAATTGGGTATATTCAATATTATTACTTGAATATAGTTTTTTCTTGTCTATGAATCACTTAGTATACAAGGTTCCCTCCAAGTTCATTATCACTATGAAATTTGAAGTCCCTGATCTCTTCTTAGATCTCTTCTTTCTTACAATATCCTCAAACTAAATTGAGTACTTTAAAAATACAGCTTTGTGTATATATTACCATATCTTAAGATGTATAATGAAGAGAGGAAGGAAAAGATTTTAACATACAAACCCACTTCTTACTAACATTACAGTTTTTCAATTTAAATAAATTTCACAATGGCTTTGAAACTTTCTTATCCAATTTAAATCATCAAATTTAGCCCCTAAGAAAAATAACCCTCACTTCCAGACTCCATCCATAGTCTCAACAGTTAATATTAAATGTTTAAGACTATGTAAAAAGATTTCCTTCAGAAAATTCTGGAGTATTATTTATATAAACTACATTTGTATAGTAGTATTATCAAATAATATTTCTGAAAGTCTAGCATTTGTCAAACACAACCTGTCCTTTTATTTGTAAAGTCAGCCTTCTAAATGACATATTTTAAAAAGCACTAAAAGCATAGTTCTTTCTTACTCAGTGTCTGAGAATATAACCATACTCACCATTATTTTACTAGTGAATAAGTGGTAGATGGAAATGTTCTCTATATAATTAAAATCTAAAGCTCTGGGATTTAAATAAATTATCAGTCCCAAAGTAATATGCCCAAGCTATACACAGTAATAAAATTTTTAAATGTATTACTTTCCTAGAGCTGCCGTAACAAAGCACTGCAAACGAGGCGGCTTAAAAACAGAAATGTATTGTCTCGCAGTTCCGGGGTCCAGAAAAGGAGCAGAAATGGCCTCAGCCATTCCTTGGCCGGTAGATGTTATCCACCTATGTCTTCATGTCATCTTCCATCTGTATGCATCCCTGGGTCCAAATGTCCCCTTTCTGTCGGCACAGAATCCCTACTAGATTAGGGCTCATCTTAATGGCATCATTTTAACCTGACTGTCAACAAAAACCTTATTTCCAAATAAGGTCACACTTCTAGGTACTATTGATGAGGACTTCAATACCTCTTCTGGGGGGCAGGGGAGAGGGGGAGACAACATTTCAACCCATAACATGTACTAACTGTGCATCACGAAATCCCGCAGCATCGGCAACCACTTCCCTTAGAATTCTTTAATTTAAGAAAATTAAGGAACAGGCTATTTTATGCCCCTATCTTAAATATATTTATGAGGCCTTCAGTCCTACTGGGGAAGCTGTTAGCCACACAATAAAGCTTTTGAAGATGTCTAAAGTAGGAGTTCCTGCAACTTCTATCAGCCTATTCATGCGAGACAGCTGCCTCTGTCGGTTTTCTCTTGGAGTCTAGCTTTTCCGCCCTCTAGGCTGCAAACCTTTGTTGGCTGGCCGAGCTGCATTGATAAAGCACCCTTCAGTTTCTCCGTGTGGCTCACTTAAAGGAGACTTGTCACCTTGTATCATTTGTGCAAAGAGGTGAGTTACAAAAGGAAAAAGCAGCCTCATTTAAATCCCCATGGTATTCACAAGGCAAATATTTATTGAGTTCTTTCTATGCTAGGCACTGCTCTTGGCTTTGAAAGAAACGCACAAAAACCCCTGCCCTGATGAAGCTTACATTCTACTGCAGGGAGAGGAGTGAAAAAGAAGCAAAATTAGATGTAAAGCAGATAGCATGTAAGGGGGTTGTAAACGCTATTCAAAAGAAAGAAGGAAAACAGAAGGGGCCAGACGGCAGCAGACGGCAGCTTGAAGTGGTTCTTCAGAGAAGAGGACTCCGAGTCAAGATGGGAAGGGGGCAGGGCAGCCACCCCACCGGAGGGAGGCCCAGGAAGAGCAAAGGCCCTGAGAAGGTCTGTATGTCAGGAACCACCAGGACAACAGAGGGAAGGGGCCACTGGCAGATTCAAAGAGGGCATCAGAGAACATCTTTTTCCTTAGTATTCTATTACAATAAGTAAGAAAAATAAAAAGAAGACAACCCCATATTTCTTTTTTGTAAGTTGAATTTACTACACAGAGTTAAAAAACAAAAGTCGGCTGATTATTCATCCCAACCAGGAAGGGATGAAAAGAAGTAATCCTGTAGAGAATATGGCTCGGACCAAGGAAATAATTCTTGCCGCATCCCTCAGCCCTCCTGGAGCATCAGAGATCCGCATTACAGTAGCAGAAGGTCTGAGGCCAATGGTGTTCTCATCTGGATCAGCATCGGTCCCCGGCTGGCCTTCCCTGGAACAGGGGAAGCAGGCTCACCGAGGTGCCGAAGGCTTTGAACAACAGATGGGCCCAACATGCCGCGCTCTACAGGAAATCGGGGGCCCAGCATCATCGCTCCTCCCCGACTCTTGGATGTTTCCCCGAAACACTCCGACCAGCTGCTGGGCTGGGCTGGTGGCTACTGATAGCATGAAATGCAGCTAAAATGCCACCCTGCGCAAAAATGAATAAGACACATTTTAATGTCATGAAAAATTAAAAGTGGGGATCAACATTGTGATGAATCTCAACCCGATCTCAAAGACAACAAAACCCACTTTAAACATTCTGCATTTCTTTGTCACCTGGCCGTAAACATTTATGCCTCAGAGCAGACTCTTTCTAAAGCCACAGGGCTACACACAATTGGGAAAAGTGAAACTTATCGGAATCAAACATCCTCACATCTCAGTGAAAATGCCGGGGTAGAAGACAATGTAACACGAGGCGCTGTGAAGGTTTGAAATCCGCCCCCTCCCCCCAGCCGCAATAGTTCCATTTGGGCTCAAGAAACATACTGAAATGTCCTTGGAGCTGTAAATGAGAAGTAAACAATTTCAGGACCTGAAGGGAGAAAAATGTAAGACAAGCATGATGCAAAGCAAACAGTGAGTAAAAGATCAAAGTGTTCACTTAGGCATGAGAATGGCTTTTAAGGACAAAAGGAGAGTTCCACACGAAGCTGCATATTCATTCTCTACCGCACAACGCCGACACGCTACGTGACAGAATTCTTTGATAGACTGCCTTTTCAAAGAGCCATGTGAGGAGTGTCCTAAAAATGCCACTGCCATCGAAGCACTCACAGCAAACTTCATCAGAGGCCAGAACCACAGGCTCCTAGCTGACGTCCTGGGAGAATAAGAAAAAGCAATCTCCGGGCAGCAATCTTGCTTTCCCAGCATTCAGAGAGCTCTAGCGTTGGTGAAATTCTGACTGCTGGCTAAGAGCTAGGGAGAGACTGTTCTCAAGTGTTTTACACAACCAAATCCTAACATGCACCTGCAAACGGCATAACGAGTTTATAATTATTGGTTCCAGTGTTGACATCGTGAAGTGGGGCCTAAGTATAGACTTTGAGTCTGGTACAGCTCAACAGCAAAAACCCAATTAAAAGCTAAGGACAAGAAGCGACTGGAACTGTTAGACGCAGCTGCTGGGAATGGAAGGTGGTGCAACGGCTTTGGGGAACAGTCTGGCAGTTTCTCAGAAGGTGAAACAGAGTTAGCACGGGGCTCGGCAGCCCTGTTCCTGTGTATGCACCCAAGAGTGATAAAACACAGACTCATGCAAACACTGGGCATTCATCATGTACATGGCGACACTACTCGTAATTGCCAAGACATGGAAACAACCCAAATGCCCAACCACTGATGAATGGGTAAATAAACTGTGGTATATCCATGCAGAGGAATATTATTTGGCATTAAAATGAAGTATCATCCTGACCGGTGTGGCTCAGTTGATTGAGCGCCATCCCATAAAACAAAAGGTCATCAAGTTGATTCCAGGTCCAGGCACATGCCTGGGTTGCAGGTTCAGTCCCCAGTTGGGGTGTATATACAACCAATCAAGTTTCTCTCTTACACTGATGTTTCTATCCCTCTCCTTTTCTCCCCTGCCCCTTTCTCTAAAAATAACTAAAATTCTTGAATAAGAAAATAATATATATACCACATGGTTGAAACTTGAAAACACTCATAAATTTTAAAAGCCAGTTACAGAAAGTTACCTATTTTTTATTTTGTTCATATAAAATGTCCAGAATTGGCAAATCCATAGAGACACATGTTGGCGATTGCCCGGTTAGTGCTGGGGATGGGTGGAGGGACGTGACAATTGATTTCCAATCAGCACGGGATTTCTTTTTGGACTGACGAAAAGGTTCTAAAATTCATTGTGGCAATGGCTGTACAACTCTGTGAATAGACTAAAACCCACTAAGTTGTATACTTCCAATGGATAGAATGGACAGAATATGAATTCTATCTCAATGAAGCTATTACTTTAAAAAGCTAAGGACAGATATTAAGCCATAATGAACATTTTTCTTTATGAATATCCACATGCCAAAAGTTGTTTTTCTTTGAATGGCGTCATGAGAATTTGGACTTAACCAGCAACCCACATCTAAGGAGTGATTTTTTTTTTATTTAAGAATGCCTGTCCATTTTTTTTCATGCTGCTTTATATATAATATAGAAAGGTGGGGAAAAGAGAAGGTGGGTCGGCCTGTTTGTTCCTATAAGGAGGAGAAACGTCCAGAAGCCAGAAAAGTAGCATCTGTTCCTGTTAGCTGTGTCTAAAATGAATCTCTCATCTAGCTTTTGGCTAAAATTATCATAATTGAAATAAAAGTAACAAACTGGATGTGACTTGCAATTTTTCTCATCATTTAGGAGAGAAAAGGATAAGAGGTAACTTCAGAATAGTGGGCTTCTTCCCCGAAGGGGGGTCTTCCCTACGGTTTTGGGTGCACAAAGAATCCCTCTCCTTCGATAGAACTACACTTCTTCCCAGAGTCTATGGATCCCTGATAAATAAGCTGTATTTGGAGAAAATCCAAGGAGGCAATGGAGCTGAATACCTTGGAAAAGCTTGGGACTTAGAGAAATTATGGGGTTTTTTTCTTTATTTGACTATACTTTTTAAGTTCTTCCTTAAAAAGAGACTATCACATGCTAGCAATTATACTAAAAAAAACCCCCACACTACACTACTACACACACCCACAGGGGTTGTGTGTTCATGTACATATATGTGTGTGTATATAATCTTGTATCTATAGTGGCCCACAAGCCCTGATTTAAGAAAATAAAACAGCCCTTATCACAAATATGAGCCCCGAATATGTGTTCAATACAGACTGTAAATATTAACACAATAATGATCATTTTAAATACGCAACCAGAAGTGAGCACTCCGGGGTTCTGGAAAAAAGCCAAGTGCTGAAGTATGTCTGGCTGCCTGCACAATAGTGTCATCTCTTGTTTTACCTACAAAAGGGAAAAGGGAACATGGTCTCGTTAGAAAGAAAACCCACTGACTTGATACACGACTTGAAAATAGTCACGTTTCTCCTGGGCGTGCATTCCACCTATTCAAAGGACTAGCGAGCTCGCTATTGAAAACGCAGAGGAATACAAACACCCTCTGCTGAAAGGTACTGCGCCTGTGAAAATACATGTAATTGTATGATTAACACAAACAGTCCTTTGTAAACAAAGTGGCCTTTTCATTTGTTATAGTGGGTGACAGAAGAATCAAGTAAAAAGGGAAAAATGAATGCATACAAATAGGGAAATTACATTCTGTATTACACAAAGCTTTAATTTCATCACGCGCTTTGACATGTTGGGTAGAGAAAGATTTGTTGGATTTTACTTTTCATTTTTAATCTCTGAAAGAGGAGCCTATCTAAAAACCTAAATATAAATGGTGGTGGTTATTGTTCTGAATGTAAATAAAGTGTTCAAAGGCATATTTTTGCACTTGGAGCAATAGATCCCTAGCTATCGGGTTAAATAATGTGTTATGTTTATTCTTGTTTATTCTGCAACTATTAATAATAATTGACTATATTTACACTTTTCTATTTCCACAGAAATGATAATGGTCTGTTTCTTTCCATTTCTTTGCAAGGGCTTCGATCGTAACCAACCAATATCAGTTGTCAAGATCTTAAAGAAATATGCCTGAACCTCCCGAGAATAATTCATCTAAATCCTTTGCGCAGACACTGGGTGTAGTATGATATGAGTCACTGATTTTCTCCTCTGCAGTTGATATACTCAGCAAGAAGAAAGACTTTGTTTAGTAGCAATTGTACTTTATTTTTTCCCAAGGTCAAATACATTTAGAAAAGATTCGTCCATCCAAAGTTAGATCTAATGCCAGACTTTAGAAATTTAAGAGTTTCTGACACATTCTGCTTTGCTGATATTTATTATTGATGCATTTCATTTGTTTTATTTTGATTTTGTTGTCTAATCTATGTGCTTATTATACTTTGAAATATAGCATACACAGAAAAGAGCATATGAAAAATGTATAATTGTAATTACATAGTTTAAAGAAAAGTAATAAAATGAAATACTTGCATCTGACCCTCAGGCCAGTAAGTACACCATACCCATACATCCCAGAATTATTTTTACTACTTTCATGTGTAACTAAAAAGTTAGCATCTGGTTTTATCTGGTTTTATACTTTACTTAAATGGACCAATGCTTAATTATATTGTGTTCCGAGAATTGTTTCTTTCATTCCACATTATGTTGTTGGAATTCATCCACACTGAGAAGTATAGTTATTGTTCATGATGTTGGTTTATTTTTTCACACAAAATCCCTCCTCCAAAGACCAACATACTGATCTGCCTCTTCAGAACAGAATAAGCCTTGGATGAAGGAGCATCGCAATGTTGAGGTATATGACTTCAAAGACAGGAAGTATACAGTTCCCCATTTCTTCCTTCCTCTTTCTCTGCACCCTAGCTTCACATCCCCGCTTCCCCCCCAAAAAGCCATTTCTTATGCAGCTAAACCAGTTTCTCTTCTCTGGGAATGCTAAGAACAAAAAAGGTGCAGCCTAGGATTCAGAATAGAGGTGGAGCCAACTGAGAAAATGCTAAATTTTTGCTGTATAGGCCTTTCTCCTGCTGAATCGTGCTGCCAGAAATAGCTGGCAACAGCTGCATCTCGCCCCCTGGGTTCTTGCTTCCTAGTGACCAGAGTGCTAAACGAGGGCCTGCAGGAAAGCACAAAGCTAGCCTTGAGCTGCTAGGAGAAGGCATGTTCAAGTTCAGGCAGAAGTGAATGAAACTACTATCTTCTAAAGAACTGCCCCAGAGATTTGGGTTTAGGAAAATACCCGAAAGTGTGGATCTGCGGAAATGAATGAGGAATTTTTCTAATACTTAGCCTTAGAAATAATGAAAATTTGAGGATGCCAGGAGGAAAGTTGGGGGAAAGACAGAAGCCAGGAATTTGATATAATGCTGGAGCAACATTTGGGGTAAAGATAAATTAAAGATAAAGGTAAATTATTCCTGTTGATGGAATAGGTGAGTGATTTTTAAAGAGAATATATAAAAAATAAAGTTAAATTTCCTTGCATTCCTGGATACAGATCTGTCCAATATCATAGTCAAGTGTAATAGAGACAATTATCACCTTAGGTGAGTGAGTTTCCTTGTGGACATTAAGAGAATGAATTCCAGCTAGGGGTTAATGTGGAGAGAACAAAAGAGCCAGCTGTAAATATGACCCATCAACAGCTGACCCGGTAAAAGCAGGAGATTGGAGACAGATGAACTTGAGAACCACACCCCTACTCCAGTCCTGAAAAGGCCAAAAGGCTCGGGGAGGGTTTTGTCCCTATGCTCAGCATGCCATGCTAGTTCAAGTCCATGTCGTCTGCAATTAAAGCAACAAAGGAGACTCCAACCGACATCTGGGTGGAGGAGAACAACCACATTTTAACTTCTTTTTTGTTTCTGTCTGAGACACCATAAAATTAGAACAAAGCAAGATTACGAAACACAAAGTCCTACTGCTGTGACATAAGGTAGGAAAGTAATAGAAGTTCAGAACTGGAATACATCCGTGGGGAGGAGAACATTTGAAACCATCACACGGGATGTAAAATTTTTATCAGGCTTGGGAAGAATCTATGACATTTCGGAAGATGGGCAAAAAGAGGTAAGATATTGTTGGGGGAAAGTGGATAAGAATTCTGTGAGATAAGATATATAAATGAAAATTGACTATGACCGAGTGAAATCGGTGCTCAATGGAGGTATAAGTAATATGGGAATCCAGAGGAGTGGGGGATTAATTTTGTCTGGCAGGAGAGCTCTCTAAAGAGGTGGCTTTAGTGCCTTGAAGAACGATAAGAATTGAAATGGGCAGACAATGGAGGAGAATTTCTGTTTCTCATAAGATAGCAGATAAAATAAACTTTCTAATGTTGGATGAAATTCTTTTTAAAAAGAAAACCATTCGGCTGCATGGCTGAGCTCACAAGGCAGTAAGTAACAAAAATCCTAAGAAGATGATAGAAAGCAAGAACAAGAATCCAAGGTGTTAAGCAGGCTCTCGATCCAGCCACAGACCTACCCCTACCCTAACTCCATAAAGAACCACAATGGAAATTGGAAAATACCATATGTCAGAACCTGAGAAGTCCAACTAAATTAGTGCTTAGAAAAAAAATTCACAACCTGAAATGTCTGTATTAGAAAAAAGAAAGGCTAACTATTATTGGGCTGAGCATCCAATTTAAGGTAGAAACTTAACAGGAAAAAATCCAAAGAAGCCGAAAGGCAAGCCTGGGTCAGACGGTGCACCAAGGAGCTCTATTTTATTCTCCAGCAAGCCTGTGCGCCTTTCTGCAGGGGACAGGTGTGTATCAGTCAGGAATCTTTGTAGATGACAAACAAAAAACCCTCAAAGTAGATTAAACAAACAAACAAACAAAGGGAACCTACTGGCTGATGAAGATGAGAGAGCTAACAGACTTGTTTGAGGGCCCCTACAGTGTCCCCAGAAGCCATTCTGTCTCTCTGCCTGAAAGCCCAGCCTCTTCCATAGTAGTTTGATTCTCAAGTTCTTTGTGGCCAGATGGTGGCCAGGAGCCAGAGACCCACATCTTGCCTGGATGTGCACGGTCCCAGAAACACCTCCTTGTATCTCATGTGTCATCTCAGAGTCAATTACTCTGGACAGGACATGGCACTGTGTCCCATTTGGACAGGCCTGTATCATGTGCCCCTCCGATACAGATGATAGGTGCCCGAGAGTGTAGTTCCTCACAGGAAAGCCTGTTCGCTTTCAACAAGATGAGGGGTGGGAGCCTTCCACCGCAGAACAACCATGCCAGCCTGCTCTGAACCCTCGTTTTCCTGACACCCCTGGCGGTGCTACCAAAGGGTGGGGGGGGAGTGCTGGCCTCTTCGCTTGGACTCACTTCACCTGCAGTCTTACCCTCTTAGGACTTCTGAAAAGTGTCCTCTCCAAGGCCAGGGTTTAAATTTCAGGTGTTTTTGTGACTTCAGAGATAGGTATATGTTGCCTCCGCAGTTACAGAGGCTGTAGCAGGTGAGGCCAGAAAGTAAAGAACATGTAGGATATTGATGTTACTAAGGTTCTTTTTTTAAAAGATGTTTTTAATTTATTTTTAGAGAGAAAGGGAGGGAGAAAGAAAGGGAGATACCTGCCAGTTGCCTCTCACATGTGCCCTGACCAGGGACCGAACCCGAAACTCAGTCCAGCTTTTGCTTTGCAGGACAACACCCAGCCAATTGAGCCACGAGGGTCAGGGCCCAAGGTTCTCTACTAAACCTCACAAAGGAACCTTCCCTGGCAATTGTGCAACCATGATTTGGCATTAAATACTTGGACTGCTTTCATAAATATGGTACATAAGATGGTGGTATTTTACAACTTCATGGCAAATATAAAAACTAGTTATCAGATTCACTCACTGGGATGCTTTTTTATTTATCCTCTTGGCTTCATCAGATTTATCGGGACCTAAGGTAAAACATTTCTGTATTTCCCCTGATAAATCTGACTACATGATTTAGAGAGGGCTTTCTGTTTTTTGGTGGAGGGTGGTTATAGGGGTCCCCTCAGTTCATACTGGGAAGGGTATGTGCAGCACAGAAAACATAATATTTGCTGGGAACCCCCTAGCTTCCAACAAAACAAAAACATATTTATATGTGAACTGTAGCTACATAACAGCAAGGGTAAGCCTCTAAGGGGAAAACGACAGGAAGAACTAAAAAAAGTGTCCCATGCAACACTGAAGGATATAGAGTGAGTAGAATATGGGCACATGGGTGTTTGTGTATGTGCACATGTGTGTGTGTGTGTGTGTGTGTGTGTGTGGAGTAGGAGAGACAGCCAGCCACCAAACTCCCTTCATTGTCTTTGCTAATGGTAGCGACAATATGGGCATGTCCTACTTCTTTTGCCACTGGCTGGTAGAGTTACCTTGTTTTCTCCTGCTCGTCTAATACTCCGAATCCTTCCAAATTCTCACCTGCAGCCAGCGGGTGCAGGCATCACTTCAGCTGCAAGCCCGGGACTGCTAAGCAAAGGATTGATGCATGGGCAATGGAAGCGTCATGTGCTCAGGACACAACGATAAATACAACTTTGTCTCGATGGTGTTTAAGTTGTTCTAATGTCTCTGAAGAAGGTTGTTGTCTCTGCTGGATGCATGTATATTTACATACATATGTGTATGTTTGTGTTTATATTTAAATGTTTGAAGCAAGATAACCAGCCTGACAACAGGCAAAGATGTTCCAAGAGAAAGACCTTCTGAGTTCTGGTCACCCTGTGTGTGTGTGTGCATGCGTGTGCGTGTGTGTGTGTGCGTGTGCGTGTGTGCTAAACACAGGGGGGAACAAAAGTGCCCTTACTGTTGTGGGTACAGGAAAGAGTTTATGGTTATTTATTTATTACTGTATTATTTTTCCATATAAACAGCCATAAACCTACTGTTGCCCCACCCTGAGTATATATGAGAAGAGGCTTACAAACAACGGACATTTACGTCTCATCATTCAGGAGGCTAGAAGTTCAAGGTCAGAGCGCCCACAGGGTTGGGTTCTGATGAAGGCACCTCTTCAGGTTGCGGATCTCTTACCCTCTATGTCCTTGAATGGTAGGAGGGGCATATTTTTAATACCAATTTAAAGGACAGGCTTGAACATACAGACTTTAATAACCAAAAGAAAAAAAATAAAGTCTTATAAGATCCACCACCCAGGAATAATCACTGCAGGTAATTTGAGGATATCCTTCCTATCTTTATTCTATACATTAAGGAATATTTCATTTATGTGAAGTATAATTATACACAATATATCTACTATACATAAGTTTAGTAACCTACTTTCCCACTTAATATTTTTAGCTATTGATTTTCTGTAATATTTCTCTTGGGTAAAGTCTCATGTTATACTTTAAAATAAGGGCATTAATGTGTTTTTAAAACAGTGAATGTAGTGTTGAATAGGAACATATGTTCTTATTTCATTTTATCCAAGTTTAATTCAAATGATAAATCACAGACAGAACATTTGATAACTGACAAAATCTGGACTTTGCCCCAAAACAACTACTCTTTAATTCGGTTTTTTAATCTTGTTTAAGTCACAGTCCTCTTCAAGAATCCAATAAAAGCTTTGATCCTCTTTCCAGAAAAATGCACATACATGCGATATTTTGCAAACTATTTCAAAAAGACTGTATTTCTGTTAAACCCACCTCTGGAACCCCAGTGAACTACAAACATGATTTAAGTACCCTGGAAATAAATGTAAAAACAATCTGCTTTTTTTACATTCAGAAATAGGAATTCAATACTAATAAATAAGTTAGCACCAACCTCTGAAAATGTGACATTTACATCTCTATCGCAGTCTAAAAGGAAGCCCCCGGTCACTCTGGTCACGCTCATTGTGGACTGCAGAATGCACTCATTGGGTGGCACCCCCAAACCAGACAATATCTGCGGGCACTGTCTACATGCCAGGCTCAGTGTGGAACCAAGCCGTTGCTGAAATAAATGCCCCCTCCCTCAGAAACGTGTAAGTCAGTAAGAAAAAGAAACTCTGCAAGCCAGAATGTGATAACTGCTAAATTACAAGTGGACCCAGATCCTACAGCAGCCCAGTACATAGCCTAGAACAATATTAGAATGAAATTGGAAGAAAATAAATGTTTGCAAACTACCAAGTATATATTTTTAAATGAAAAGAAAATTTATTGATTTTAGAGAGAGAGGGAAGGGGAAGGAGAAACAGAGAGAGAGAGAAACATTAATTTGTTGTTCCTCTTATCTATGTATGTATTGCTTGATTCTTATAATGTGCCCTGAATGGGGATCGAAACTGCAACCTTGGCGTATGGGGGCAACTGAGCTAGCCGGCTGGGGCAATAATATCTACTTTGAAAACGATTTGCCTGTAATGTACCTGATAAAAATACCCTTTCGTATCTTGGTTTAGTATTTTTTATTCTATGTATATACTATAAAGGTGTATTCACACCAAGGTGTTATTCCACTTACTTATACATTTATTGGTTAATTCTTGTAAGTGCTCTGACTGGGGATTGAACCCGTAACCTTAGTGCAACAGTGCCACACTCTAATCGCCTGAGCTACCTGGTGGGGGCAAGTATATATTTGAGCAGAGAATTCACTTAGAAAATATTTTAAATTGGTTTTTCCACAGTTTGATGACTGTGTAAATATTTTGTACACATATAGGAGAAACATGCCAAATATAATTTCTCTTTCTTTCCCTCTAGACAAAGGTTAATTTTTCTAATCTTCCCAGGAAATTCCTTGATTTCCTACCAGTAAACTCTGTTCAGTCAACATGTGTATGCAATTTCTCTGTTGTAACAGACTATATCATGCAAGCCGCAAGACGGCAAATTGTCATGGACAGAATCTTCCTTCTCAGAATAGCATGCATATTTATAAAGCTGTGAACTTGAAAAGAACAAGCTTATCTTAACCAAACACGGTTGTCGAGAGGGGTTCTTGCTGGATCCCAGACGTAAAAGTTTCCAGGGAGAAAAGAGCAAGACTGGAATGGAAAGGAAAATAAAAAATGAAAATGGCACTTCAGAAATTACCTTCCCAGAGTCGATACATCGTGCACTGTCTTTTATGGAAGTCTGACCCCTGATGAAATGCCTACTAATTAATTACTGACTAGAAGAGGAAACAACGTTGGATATTTTAATGAACTCTACACTCATTTTTAAACTATTTAAACTCAGGTGCCTTATTTTGGATATTGGGTGGCCTATATATTCTGTTTTCCTAATTTTTCACATCTACAGCATTGTCTTGGTACCAGCAATAGATATTTTCTTTCTAATTATGACTTGTTGACTAAGAGAAAACTGAAATGAATCTCAGTTGCTCATCTAGTAGAATAATGAATCCCAAATTCAAAGATCATTGCAAATGCTTTCAAGATAGCAGCACATAAATAATCGGTTGTGCTCCTTCTAATATAACATCTAATGCTGTTGGTTAAGTAAAATGAAAATTATCTAAGGAATCCATCCTCTAAGTATAAGAATAACTGTTTTCTTAAAGATGGAAAAGTATAAAGTATGAGACTAACATTTTAATAAGTGGTTTTTCTCATCCTACTGATCACCATATCAAAGTAGTAGTTCAATGCCATTACATCTTAGTATTAATACCCTCAATTCCTCCATCTTATCTCTTTAAGACAAATTAGTTCTTCATTTCTCAACAACTGATGGAAGTGCTGTAAACCCAAAAAGCAGCAATTATGCAAAAACTAAAGTCAAAACAGTTTCTCCTCCCCTCTCTAACAACTTGTAAGCATAATTAATCAAATCAAGCTTCCCTCTCATCATGAAGAGCTATAATTTCAAACAGAAAATTACAGCATTCTTGCCATAGTACATATAAAGTAAATTAAGAAAATATGTACATAAAGTGGGAGTCTGTGCTGGCTGACAAATTTTATTTTATTAAATCCCACTCTGTATCATAAATCAATATTCATATTATATGTACTAGCCCTTGAAGAAGCTATTGCTGAATTAGTCAGCAATTTTGAATAACTCAAAATACAATAAATTAAAATATTTCTTATGTCAATAAATAAAGCAAAGGAACAAAATTAATGGATACCTCATCCTCAGGAGTAATCTCAAATATATCTAAAGTACTACATCAATAGTACGCCTTGGCAGTATTTTTAACAGGCTCAATGCATGTAAAAGCAAAAAGTAGCATTAAAAATAACTGTCTATAGTGTTCCAAATTAGGATATCACCAACTTCTAGTCAGATATGCCTTTATTCCATTTTTCCAGGAAACAAGATTTAATAATTACTCCCATTGTTTGCAGAAATATGTGGGTTTTGCTCTCTCAGTTTTGAAGATTCACTATGTCTATGCTTCTAAATAATTGCCTAATATTATGAATGCAAGGAAAACACTGAAATAGCAATTTGCTACCCAAGATATGATATTAGAGCGAGCACTCTCTTTCACTGAAGCATATCTTAAAATCCCTCCTCTTTCTTAAAGCCTCTGTAGACTAATTGAATATAAAAGACAGAGATTTCATGGCTTACTACCACCCTTTCCTATATAATTATTCCCCTGGGGGTTAAAAATGCTATTAAATCATCTATTTGATGGATGCATTTTTTATTCTAACATTGACTGAATTGCCTGCATCTTCCTTGTATTTATTTGAATCAGTGTTTCCTGTCTACTTTGCACCCAACCCAGGACCAGCTCAAGATAAGGCACTTTCAAAAGCTGTTTGGTATAAATGATGATGATGAAAACTATGTCAAGATTTCTTATCATCTAAAGTCCCGTTTTATCAAGAGGTAAATATATTTTCTCTTAAAATGTGAAGAGCTTATTTATTTGGGTTAACCAGTTCCAGACAGAAACCCTGGAACACAAATATAGCTATCAACCTGCACACTCAAGCAGACAGGGCCGGGGTGCAGGGCGAGCTCACTGCCTTTCGGAACCAAGAGATCGCCTCCAGGAGAGGAGCCCCGAACCAGCAGTCAGTGGGGTCCTGGTGGTGCTCCTGGAGAGGACAGACTGCCACCTAGCACTTCTGCTCTTAGAGGGACAGTGTTTAAGTCACTTTCACACAGATCATTAGAAGCAAAAGCAATTTGGACTCAATTTCACAACGAGGTAATAATAAAGCATGAGCTAGATAACAATTCATAACAAAGGCAGTAACAAATCAATCTTGAATTGATTAGGTATGTCCAAGGCACAGTATGTATATTCTTATGGAATGTATGTAGATTATAGTATAAATCACAAAAATTCATTTCCATATGTAACAATTATTAAGGATATTAGGCTACTACATTAATGATTTACATGGAATTGTTATTAGATTCTACAATTACTTATACATTAATTTATGTAAATATAATAATATAAAAGAACATACATTATTTTCATTTTTATGTATATTAGAAATTCCATATGCAATACACATATTTACATGATAAAACCTGTACACATCCTAAAGCATAACTTATATAATTCCTGAAATATTGAGTTGTCTAAAATTATTATTTGACAAGAATAATGCAAGTTAGAAAACTCTATAAATGATGTACTTTATGTTATTTGTATTTGAAAGTACGGTGTCTATAAAGTATAAAACTTGAAATATTCATGAAGTATCTTAAAACAAAATGTTTTCTAAAGAGATAAATATGGACTTTTCAGAAATATTCACAAATATATCAGGCAAACATGAATGATACTATTTGATAAATAAATTTACCATTGTCAATACTGTTCCCATAATTTTCTTTCCAAATAAAAATGCCATTAGATTTTCCAGACATAGTTAGATCCAGATTCATACTGCTCATAACCTACAGATGGGAATGAATTTCAGAGGAATTATTATATACATCCAATTTCCTGAGACATCAGCAAACATAGAAGGAAAAAAATATGAAAAACTCAGAGCAGGAAAGTCATTAGAAAAACATCCAGTACTGATACTCATGCGGTTGAGCTCTGAAGCTCTCCAGCCTGTGCAGTCTGCTCGGTCCTCTCCCCGAGGCAATCAGGGAGTTTACAGTGCATTCCAGAGACTTCCCCAGCTCCAAAATGCTCAACCTTACACGCTCGCACCCTCATCGTCCCCATTAACTAAGGCAGGTCTCCATTATGCGGTCACTTGATTAGACCGCACTCCTAATGTATAACAATTAAATCCTGCTTAGGTCTAATCACGTCTCTGGTGCAATGAAAGGCATGTTAAATGAAATAAATGTCTAACTGGAGAATTAGAGAGAAAATATCTAGAAGCAGGGAAAGAAAACTCTAGAGCCCTCTGCTTTTCATTCTGGATGAGAAGCAACTCCACCTTCAGAATGATCCACTGAGAAATGTAGTTCTGCAATGACTAAATAGTACTATGAGCATCAATCAAAATAGAATCTGCATTAGGCAGAAAACATGAGCCAAAGTCGAATATATTAAAATGCTGCAAATTAAAGTTTTAAGAAAAGGCTTCCTAGTCCTATTCATTAAAATCTCAAGTGAATCTGATAAAATCTTTCAAAACAAAGTCAGAAAAAAAATCAGGGCCAAAATCTGTGCATAGCTCCACTTCAATTCTTTCACAGATTTATCATATATTTCACCTTCATTTTCTCCAAATGTCTAAAGACCCATCGTATTTCCTCAGCTCTCACATAACTTCCCAGTGCCATATCCAAGCTGTGAATCTCCCCTTACCCAGAATCCATTTCTCTCTCCCTTTTTGTTTCTTCCTGTTCCTCATGTCAGGAACTCCACACTCACCCTTCCTTCGCTGAGGCCACCGAATGCCTTAGGCACTAACTACTTGCTATCGGAAAGTAGGGAGCATTCCATCTGCAGTTGGAATGTGGGCTAACCATTTTGCAAAAGAAGCCACGACGGTCCCTTTTCCTCCCCATAAAACTGTACTGGAAATAACAGTGTGCAGGCTGTAAGGTCAGGACACAGGGGAATGAGAGCCTGGATCTCTTAAGGCGCCCTCTGGGTCTGAACCTCTATGATGCTCTGATTCTTCAATAAAAGTGACAGGTTGGAGGGATCTTGCTCTTTTCTGGGCCTGTGAATTTACTATTCACAAAATTATTACAATAAAGTATAGACCTTCATAGAATGTTAGGCATCAAAATTTACCTGAAATAATACTCAACTGCATTTTAACAGACTTAGTGTGTGTTTTCAATATTGGAAATTTCCAACTCAACATCCTAGAATAGAGGTCAGGAAAAAAGTTTTAATTATCATCAACATATATCAACTTCTGGTGCACAACACAGTGATTCAACATTTATATACAAGTAATGACCACAATAAGTGTAGTAATCCATCTGCTACCTTACAAGGCTATTAGGGTATTAGTGACTCTATTCCCTATGCTATACATCACATCCCTGTGATTTACCCTCTAACTGCGAGTCTGTACCTCTTACATCCCCTCGCCTGTTTTGCACACCCCTCTACCTCCCTCCCCTCTGGCAACCCTTAGTTTGTTCTCTGTCTCTGTGAGTCTATTCTCTGTTTTGTGTCTGTAAAGGGCCAGATCATGAATATTTTAGACTTTGTGGCTCATGTGGCCACTATCACAACTACCCAACTCTACCAGTGCGGCGTGAAAATAGCCGTAAGTGACACAATAAATAAATGGGCCTGGCTGCCCCTTGACAAAACTTTCTTTACAAAATTGAGTAGCAGGCCAGATCATCTCAGGGCGACAGTGTGCAAATCCGTGTTTCAAAACAAAATCATAGAAACTCAGAACAAGAGCTACCACTATAAATGATGGAGCGCGGCAATTTTTTTATAATCAAATTTATTCTGTAGCAACGACTGTCCTCTGTACAATATATAAACAACATTTAATGGAAGAAAATTTCTAAATAAATAGAGAAGAAAGAAAAAGTCGCCTCTAATCTACACACTGAAAGAGCCTCTGTCAACATAATGGTATTTATCTTTCTAGTCATTACATATAAATCTCATATGTATAAATTTCAGGGTTTTTTCATCTACACATGCACTTTCTTGCAAAGTAAATATCATACAGCATATGTAATTCTGTGGACCATTTATCTATTTAACAACTTTTTATAAGCATTTGCTCACATCCTTAAATAATCTACATGAGTATAATTTTAAAAGGCTACATAATTTTATCATCAGCTGCATAGGCCATAAGCAATTTAATCAGTCCCTCAGTATTAGATATTTCTTTCCAGTCACCATGCTATTATAAATAACGAGACAATGGAATCTCCTTGTACATAAATCTCTGTGTGACAATCTGATTGCTTCCCTATGGTAAATTCCTAAAAAGTGGATTGTGAAGTCAACAAGTATGACAAACATTTTTTTTTTTTACTTTATGGCTTTGGATACATATAGCCAGATTGCCTTCCTGAATGGATTTATCAGCACCATCCTCAGTGAACTGCAGTGCCCACTACCATAGAGTCCTAAGATGCTTTTTTTTTACATACGGGCTCATCTGATTAGCTTAAAGTGCTGTCATATTATAATTTAACATGTATTTTTTCCATTAATGAAAAGACAACATTTTCCCTAACTCTGGAATATTATTTCTCATTTTGTGAATTTCAGCTCTCACGTGAAACGCAAGGAGAATACTGAGGCTCAGAGAAAGTAAGTCCTGACTCATGGTCACACAGTTCAAGCGACAGGGAGATGCCCAGAACTCCAGCTTTGGCCGACCGGCTAAAGCTCTTCCCACTATCCTCACATCACATAATACAACCCATACACCTGGCTCGGTCTGATAAGACTCCAGCTTTGCTGAGAGCTCACCTTCATAGTTAGGGTTTAAGGGCAAGGTACCCATAAACTTTATTTTCCCTGTGTTTTTTTATTTTATTTATTTATTTTTAGAGAGATAGAGGAAGGAAGGGAAAAAGGGAGAGAAACATCAATGTGTGGTTGCCTCTCACATGGCAACCCAGGCATGTGTCCTGACTAGGAATCAAACCGGCCACCCTTTGGTTCATAGCCCGTGCTCAATCCACTGAGCTACACCAGCCAGGGCTCCTGTGTTCTTTCCTTCAGAATAAGTGTTTCAGACTAAGACCCAGTGTCAAGGTAAATTGTATAGTGAGTTGTTTTTGTCTTGTTTTGTACATGTATTGGGAATGAATTAAAAGCTAACACTGTGAATAAAAAGTACATTTCCAGTGTCATATGGATTGCTCTTAGGAATGACCACCCATCTTGGCCACACACTGCCTAAGTTAACACCTGTTATCCACTGTAATATTTAACAGCATCCTCTTTCACTCTTAAAAGTTTTCCCATTGATTAGAGGTGCACTTGAAAACCTCTGCAAAAAAACAAAAAAAATACCTGTTTTTGGTTTTTTTTTGTTTGTTTGTTTTTTGCAGAGGTTTTCAAGCACGGGGAAAAACAAGTGTCTTTTTTTGCTAGAACATTTGACATTACTGACTTTATTCTGCTGGTGCTTCTGGTATCTTTCCAGATCTGTGCAAAGTGTTGCCTAACAAACATTCTAAAAAATGTCTCATGAAGTCATTATGGTTTTACTACTAATAAAAGTCTTTCAAAGTAACTTAAATGATAAATTTTTATCAGTAATTAATTTTAGTTTTGCAGCCTAATAGAGCAAACATGATTATTTTGTGAAGGTTTTGAAGTATATATGTATTTTTATATAAAACTATAGTGACTTAATAAAAAGGACCCAAATAATCAATAAATATTCACTTTCTCTAAACATTTTTTTTCATAAAAGGGAGACTAATCTCTTCCACTGATTTAGAAGGTCTGGAAATTTCATCTCTGTAGGTGAGACATTATATCACAATTTGGAACATTTTAGTCATCTGGGTTATGTCGCCACCATTTCTTTCAAAATAGCAATGTCACAGTGACTTTGCTCTTCAGTGCAAACTTGAGTGGGCCACTCCACTAAAGGCATCGTGGGCTCTTGGTGGCCTTCGTGTTAAGGTGCGGTTTCTAGCTGATGCCCCCAGTCCGTTCATAATATGAACTGGCACCACTACAGCCGAACCCTTTGACATTCTACATAAGAGAAGTGCTGCATAGTTTTTTATGCGATTGTGCTTCTTCCTACTCTGTTCCACCGTCTTGGAATGCCCTTCCCAATCCGTCCTATCTGGTGGCCATTTTCTCTAAGCATGGTGACTCTTACATATCCTTCTAGACTCCGCTCAGGTGCCACCATCTGTCAGAAGCCCTCTGTGAACTGGATCAGGTACCGCTCCTTCAAGTTCCTTCTCTACAAAACCCTGACCGATACCTAATATGCCCTTAGTCAGCTTCTGCCACGCACGAGGCATTGCTCGATGCCAGGGAGTCCAGCTGTGAGTGAGACCAGCACAATCCTGCCTACGTGGAGCTCCGCATTCTGAACTTAGGTCAGGTCACCGTATATTCAGTGTTTGTTTTACTTGGTTCCCGTAGCCAATATAGTGCAAATCCCATGCAAACAAAGGCGGCCTCATTAGTCTTTGTATTCCCAGGGCCTGGATTAAGGTTCGGAATTGAGTGAAGAGTTTAACCTAACCACGAGAAACAGCCCAAAGAAACGCGACATCGGAACTTCTGGTTTCCCCAGGGTAAAAGAATCAGAAACCATTCCTCAAACAGGAGGATGAATTAAATATGTTTAAACTTCTAGCTTACCTTAAAAAAATTAAGTGTTTCAAAATATTGTCTTCTCTGCCACTGTGGAGCTTAGAGGGTGACAAATATTTTGATTGTCCCTGGTCTCCAATAGGTATTACTAATGCTCATTTTCCCCCTGCAATCTGGAATTTCTTCCACTTAATTCCAGGTGTTTGGTAGACGTGGAAGCCGCCACCACACACACACACACACACACACACACACACACACATATACAACATACTCAGCTTCACTTCTGCTAAGCTGGTAGTTCCTGCCCTGAAATCGGCTGAGGATGCAGAGGTCTACAAGGATGACCTCATTCCTCATGACAGGACAACTAATATCTATAGATATCAGCTAATACCTATAAAGTTGAAATGGAGCTCAGTAATAAAAAAGTGGCAATTTCTGTAGAACAATTTGGGGTGCTGCTGTATCTTGATGTAGGCAGCAGACTATTAAGATGTCTCTGGGTTCACAGAATATGCATAAGAAGAGGGCAAAGCACCCCGCCTTAAAGGACCCTCTGTGCAACGCACAAACACAAGCCCATGTGTTGGGTCCCAGAGCTACTGTGCTTTGTCAGCGGGGCTAAGGAGAAAGCACTTTGTAACACTTATCTTAGCGTCAGCCTTCCAAAAATAACCTAGGACGGTAGGGCTTTCTGTCTTTCCTACTTTCTGTTTTTCCATGGCCTTCCCCACACCATATCCTATGTGTTTTATACGTGCACATACAAGACTGTGGTCACATGAGTGCAAACACACTTCTGTTTACCTCATTGGAAATTTTCCATTTTTTTCTCTGCTGAAAATCCTGGCACTTCAGCATTTAAGCATACCAAAGGAGAATTCATAATATAACGACTATTTTAAAAGGTATCTCTCCATGTTTAAATCTGACAAACTTTAGTATGTCAGCAATCGTCCAAACATATCATATCTAACCAGTGAAAATGAGGAAGTTAATCACAGCCCCATTAAGGAAACAGCCAAATTAGCAGGTGCCTTTAAGAAATTTTCTTTTAAAATTGGGGTAGCTATGCAAATGATGTTTAACAAAGTGTTTTAAGCTGGGAAATAAGTGATTCCATTCATGTGCTCTTTCAAAACACATTTTCTTGAGTGTGCACTGAAGATAAGATTATGTGGTGGACATCGTGGGAAACACGAAAAGCTGAATCGGCAATAAATTGTTACCAAGAGTGCCTTCCCTCTGCCCAGGGGAGACTATGAATGCCAGTGGAAGTGAAGACAAAATGTTCCAGGAGTACAGATGAAGCGTGAGCACTGCACACGGGGGCAATCAGAAATGCCTTCGTCTGGAACATGGCCTTTGTCTAGATGCTCAAAAATCATGCCGGATGAGCAAGAGGAACATGACATTTAGAAGAAAGAGCACCAGGCAAGGCAGGGAGTAAGCAAAGCAAGACTTAGATAATGAATTCCGTTTGCACAGACCACTGAAGGACGGAAAGCTGTGAGGGCAAAGCAGATTGAAGCCAAATCATGGCACCATGAACACCAGGCAAAGAGCTTCATTTACTTTAACCTACAGACCCAAGGGGGAAAGATGGATGTTTTTGAGTAAGGATTCAGAGTTCAGCTTTTGATCAGTTCATTTGAAGGCAGAAGAGATGTTTCCTCCTCTGAGAAGAGTAGAAGAAACAGGAAATAGGTAAAATATAGAGAAATTTAGAGGCAGAAAAGTGGAAAGTTAGAAAACAACCTGGATTTTTACAATTAAATAATACGGCCATTGTAGAAAGCAAGCAGATAGGGATGAGGTTAGGAATCTACACAGAAAGGAAAATGTAAGTTATAAAGACTTGTGAATTTATTGGGAATATGTGAAAGTCAGAGGAAAGGCTTAAAAAGAGACTTGTAAACGTGGTTGGAAAAAGATAGGAGTCAGTCTATGATCAGCTGTTGTAGACCACTCTGCTTGGTTCTAGGAATTGTAACTCTACCCCTTGTGGCTAAGGAGGAGTCAGTGACCTCTGGAATGCGAGCCACAGGAGACAAAGCTTGGCTCTGGTAGCAAAGGCAGCCTCAGTTTCCTCTCCCTGCCCCCAAAGCTTGGTGGGAAGTCAAGTCGGGTAAGACCCCTCACAGCAGAGGGCAACCTAAGCCACACTCGATCACTTGGGAGGCCATCAAGGAAGAACTGGGGGAGGGGGGGCTGCAACAAAGAGGGAGCAATGGACTCTCCCCCCAACCTCCCGGCTTTGACAAAGCCCGAGTCCCCATGTCCTCTGGGAGAAAGTGCTTCCTGGCTCTAATTCCCTTAAGCCTCAATACCTGTTGGGGAGAGATGCAGCTCCTTGCCTTGCTAGAACGTGTCCTGGGGAAAAACCTGGCATCACAAAGACTTTCTGATAAACCTATGAAATCTGCTCTGCTAAGAGTGCTCTCATTCATATGTTAAGGGTTCGAGCAAGAAACCCTAAAACTCTGTTCCTGACAGACTCTGACTCATACTATGTCCTCAGGTTTCTTTGAAATGTTATCTACTGTTTGATCCTTGCCGCCCTGTATTACTGTGTGTTGGAACCCAATAAAAGCCCCTGGAGGAAGAGGCTCAACGCCTTTTTCCCCTGAGACACTGGACACTGCTCATGGCCTTTTTTCTCTGGGAAAATGGCCACTTCTCCTCCCCAAGCAGATCACATCATGTCTCAGTCATGATTACTCTCATCCATGGTGGCTGGGGGGACTTGCGAGGAAAGTCGCCCCCACAATCAGCCATTGAAATTCTCTGACTTGAATACAGCAAGCCTCAGAAATCCAACAGAACACGATGAAATGTGCATTTTGGGAACACAACCCCAGTGGCAGCATTGAGGATGGACAGAAGAAGGGATAAATGGTGGAGAACAAAATCAGTATGAAGACTAATGTATACACTGGGTGAGAGATGAGAATATTCAATTAATTGTGTTAATAAACAAAAGCATAATCAGCTTAGAATATGGACAAGGGTACATCCAGCAAAATGAGTTTAAGTACTCAGTTTAAAACATTCAAAACTACATAATCTGAAAAGGTATTTCATATTATGAAAGAGATACCAGTTGGAAAACAAGACAATACCTGAACCCATTCACTCAAAGTAGGCAAAAAGAAGGGATTTCAGGGTAAAGCAAACAGAAACTCATGCATTTGAAGTCATTTTAATGGCTATCTAAATAGTGAACTATTGTATTAATTCTCCAGCCTGAAAAATGTTAGTATTTTCTAATCAACGGAAACTTTGCACCAGCTTTTCTCTCCATAGTTCTTCAGCTCACAAAGACACATAGAACACCATCAGCTTCTCTGGAGTCTCCACCTTAAGGCTTATCCAGGGTTGCAAAAAAATTAGCTATTCTAAAAATCCATTCTTAAATCTCTAAGTCTACACTCTCAGCAAAGGATTCAAACAGTGAGCAAGAAGACATGGTCATTCCTCTAGCAAATGAGCTGATCATCCCTCTAGGGAAAAGATGACACTTTTGATTTTAATACTGTTGATTTAGAAAGGTGCCCCAAGCCCATTGGAGAAATCATTTTAAATATGTAGAGTGTAAGGAGAACTCTGTAGCTTATGGGTTAGTCAGGTATTAAAATCCCATACATGGGATGATCTACCATGATAGAAATGAAATGTTCTCTGCTTGCACAATTCAATGCAAGAGCCACTAACCACCTACAGGTACTGACCATGTGAAATGTGGCTACTGTGATGAAGAAACTGAATTTTGAATTTCACGTAATTTTTATTGAAATTTAATGACTACATTGGACTAGGGTTCCTGTATTGAGCGTTCAGGTCTGGACCAGAGTATGAGCATACCCTTGGAAACCCAACCCCAAGGATTTGATAACAGCCGAAAATTTGACTAACATGTTTCCAGCAAGAACCAAGTAGGGTCTTTACTAGCAACTCGTTTATGGGAAATCAGAGTCCATCCTATTTCTGCAACTATGGTCATCTTTCAATGACAATGGGTAATCACACTATGCTGGTCCGCACTGCAAACTCAAGTCAGCAGCTCTAAAAATGTAAAGTATAGGCGACAGCCTTGTTAGTGGACGCTAATGCTTCCATTCTATACTTACTAGACACCAAAGCCGTCCACAGAACAAAAAGTATGAACGCAATGTTCAATAAAGCCTGGCAGGCTTTTAATAAGACACATGGGGAAATACTAATCCAGATTTCTGTAGCCAGTTGCTTCATGAAAGGTTAATCAAAGTGCTGGGCAATGTGGGAACATCTGTATCAGGCTCAGCACTATTTTTTTTTTAAAGAGAGCTCAACATCTGCACAGAAGCCTGGGATTGGTCCTTTGGGACAAGCCTGAGCCTTAAAATGGAAAGATTTGCAACTGCATCAACTGTTGTTACATTAACATGGCCTCTCTCCCGCAACCACTTCTAAATCACACTGACACCTGGGGGGGAGGGGGGGGAGAAGGAAACACCTTCTATGTTTTGACACTGAACATTTTTCTTTGTAAAAATAAAAAAAAAACCTTAGGTGAGCATAGACTATAAAATACTAAAAAATACATAAAGCTATATCTCTGTTAAAAAGCCCAAAAAGATAAACCTTTGAGAGATCAAATGAATAAGGTTTAAATGTAAGTATTTTCATCCTATTTATTATGTCACCTGCTTAAAAGGTACAAAATACCGGGCTACAGCCATCTGGTGAGACAGCTGGAGAGTAAAGCCTGGCCATCGGTCACCCTCTGTGATGGCCACCACAACCCTACTTTTAAGCACATACCATTTATTTACAAAACAACTGATTAGAAATACCCACCATTTAAAAAACCTTATTGGGGTGACATTGGTTAATAAAATTGTATAGGTTTCAGGTGCACAATTGTCCAATACATCATCTGCCTGAATAGACCCATGAAATGATGCTCAGTGTCACAAATCACCAGAGAGATGCAAATTAAAACCACAGTGAGAGATCACCTCACGCCCATCAGAATGGCTGCCATCAATAAATCAACAAACAACAAGTGTTGGCAAAGGTGCAGACAAAAAGGAACCCTTGTGCACTGTGTTGGTGGGAATGCAGTTTGGTGCAAACACTGTGGAAAGCAGTGTGGAGTTACCTCAAAAAATTAAATGGAACTGACTTATGACCCAGAGATTCCACTTATGGGAATATGTCCAAAGAAACACAAAACACTAATTCTAAAGACTGCATGCACCATTATGCTCATTGCAACATTATTTACAACAGTGAAGATTTGGAAGAAGTCTAAGTGTCCATCAGCAGATGAGTGGATAAAAAAGCTGCGGCATATTCACACAATGGAATACTACTTGATCGTAAAAAGGAAATCTCACCCTTTGCAACAGCATGGATGGCCCTGGAGAGCGTTATGCTGAGTGAAATGAGCCAGTCAGAGAAAAAGATAAGTACCATGTGATTCCACTTACACATGGAATCCAATGAACAATGCAAACTAGCACACCAACTAGAAACAGACTCGTGGAGACAGAGAACAGACAGCTGTCGGAGGAGAGGAGCGTTGCGGGGCTGGGTGAGAAACACAAAGCGATTAAGCAAAAACAAAAAGAAAAACTCACAGCCCTGGCTGGTATAGCTCAGTGGATTGAGCTCGGGCCTGCGAACCACACGATCGCGGTTCAATTCCCAGTCAGGGCACATGCCTGGGTTGCAGGCCAGTTCCCAGCAGGGGACTCATGAAAGGGACCCATACATTGATGTTTCTCTCCTCTCCTTCCCTTCCTCTCTAAAGGTAAATAAATAAAATCTTTAAAAAAAACAAACTCACAGACACATATGCCAGCATGGTGATTAGTGGAGGGAAAGGAGGTGGGGGGAGTAAAAGAGGGTAAAGGTGGAGTAAATGATGATGGAAGGAGACTTGACTTTGGGTGAACACACACAATACAAAATCCAATTGTTTTGTTTCTTGCTATGACTCCTTTAAAATAACTCTCATTCTATTCATACAACTAACAAAGGATAATTTAAATTACAGCGTACAGCAATCCTATTAAGGGCCAGACAGAATTTCTATCACATGACTTTATTCTGTACCCTATTTATATAAATACATGTTTCTCATTCAGACAAAAAGCCCACTTTCATTACCAATATCTGCATTTTTATTATCTAAAACATACAGTCCACAACATGAGAGTATTTTTTAAAAATCTGAAAAAGTAAACTTATCCTACAACTGGCCACAGACTAAAATAACCTTCACTAGGCTATTTTATATAAGAATATAAGCTTATAATTACATTTTTTTTCACAAACTCTTTTGAATGCTACTGTATGCCCACCAATTCCTTCACCCGTCTTTATTGTTTTCTTTAGGCTAACTGCACTGGGATAAGAAAATGCCTGGTTTTTGGTTTTTTGTCTTTTAATTTAAGGTATTGCTTGTGAACCAAGAAACAATACAGCAGCCACATTGAATTACTACTTTCTATCAGAAATTAGGAATATAATTAGCACATATTGCTGAAACATCCACAGAAGGGGTTCAAGATGCCCATGCAGAGACTGTTCTGAAACACTAAACTAAATGTTGTATTAGTAACAAATAATGGTCATAATCTGATCAGTTCTCTAAATAGCCATTCACACTAGAAGAATATATATATAAATAATGTTCTACATGGAATTCTCCCTGTATAGATCCCTGCCTACAGACAAGAAGGAATACATGCCAAAGCAGCTTTACCAAATCGATCTAAGCTCAAAAACCCAAGAAAGGCAATGTCATTCCTGTAGACGTTCAGAGTCCCATTACTGGCTCCCTAGGCCACAACAGTTCTCGCATCTTGAGCTATAATTTAAAGATACCGCCACCATTATGCAACCTCAAGACCCCTAAAAATGCCAAGTTAAGAAAAGCGCATGAACAACTAATACCCTCGATCGCCCCTTTTCCTTAATCTGGGCACTTTCTGTCGGGGAGGGTGTGGCATCGGTCCCCGGTGAAGACCTCACATCTCACCGTCCCCCGTTCTGCACCAGGGACCCAGTGGCTTCTGAACAACCTCCAGTTTATTTTCTTCCCAATGTTCTCCAGCGGTGGTACTAAAACTAACCCTAAACTATTGAGAGCTAATTGTGACACGAATATCTGAGAATCATGTCTCCATAGTACTGTTAAGGGAAAAAACACTTACTATTCATTCAATATTGCATTATATGATAACAACATGGTATACCTCTCAACAAATATCCCCATATAGGTAAACATGGGAGAGGTGTATGTGTACACAGGCATGTTTGCGTATTATTTGGTGTGAGCTTAGGTACATTTCTACGTACATATAAAAAATGTCTTATGACAGTCCCCTAGACATCAGTTCACCTAAGACTACTTACTGTATGAAAATATGATGCTGTCTCTCTACCTAAAGGAGTCCCTACAAAGTTAAGTTGCATATACCTACATCTTCAGCGGGTATATGCAAAAAAACACTATAACTGGGACTGCCTTTTAACCCAGCAATTCCACTGCTGGGATTATACCCTAAGAATTCTGAAACACCAATTTAAACAACTTTTAGATAAAATCCTGAAATATATTGAATGGTCAAGCTCCTAATCAAACTTAATTGCTAACAATTTTACAAGTGGTTCTTGCTCTATTGCAAGGCATTATTGTTTCATAAATACATTTTTTCCTTTTTATTACTAATATAAATCCTGCTTAGTGGGAGGGGTGTCATACCTTCTTGATATCTCTACATTAGATCTTTCTCAAAGAGAAACAACAGGGTTCAATATCACTGAAGGTCATCATCCACCAGTCACACAATAAATCTGTGGTTTGGAAATTAGGACATGATAACACAGAACATAAAAGCAGCAATTCATTTTAGCATACATTATTTCATCTAAGAAACATTTGGGGTTATTTAGAATTTTCATCCTAAATTTTGAAGTCATCTGAAATGAAAGCACACAGAAAACGGCTTTCCTTTTCTAGTCAATAATTAGGAAGAAGATTAAAGTTATTCTAATAATCTTGCTTTTATTCGCCAAGTTGAATTCTGCATTAGAATGAATTTGCCTTGGGGACAAGTATTTCATCTCTGTTGGTTCCAGCCCTACTTTGTGCTGGCATATTGGCAAGCTCAATAAATACGTGTCAATCTACTGACCATTTAACTGGAGTCCTGTACATAAAGTTTTGTCCTTTGAACAGAAATTTAAATAAAATTAAGATTTTAAAATACACCCATTTCTTCCTATAGATTTTTTAATTTCCTGAATAATGAAAACCAGCCTGACTTGACTAAAGCACTGCCCATTCAAATGGCTATTTTTAATAACAATCATTTGAACAGACAGAGGCCCCCAAATTCATGGTGACTCATTCAATTGCTTGGAAAGGATTGAAGATTCTATATTACCATCCTTTACCAAAACTTACCTTGCTAAATAAAATGAGCAGACTATCTTTTTTTTAGGTAGAAATGCTAAACGAATATCTAAAAAGTCGAAATTAACTGCCACTTGAAAGTAAGGTAAAGAGAAATATCAACTGGTTGCCTCCCATACGTGCCCCACCTGGGGACCAGACCTCCAATCTAGTTCTATGTCCTGATGGGGACTTGAACTCCCAACCTGTTAGTGTATGGGATGACATTCGAACGAACTGAGCCACACTGGTCAGGGCCAGGGGAAACATTTTGAGAACCGCTGCTGTACTTTCTAACTGCTTAAACTTTGAAGGTTCAACCTCAGCGTGTGAAAAACTGAGATAACTATCATTCCTCCAGGGCTTACTCTGAGAATCAAATAGAGTGTATGCAAAGGATTTGAATGGAGCCTAGCACCTAGTAAACATTAAAGAAATGTTTTTATTTTCACCAAGAAAATACAGAATTAAAAAATAAGAGGGAGAGGGAAGAAATAAGAGCTAAGACGAAGAAAGACTAACACAACACCCAGTACTTTTGACTATTGCCATTTATGTTGTCAATATATAACATACGAAAATACTGGCAAGAAGAATTAAATTAAGAAGAGTATCCTGGCTGGTGTGGCTCAGTGGATTGAGTGCTGGCCTGCGAACCCAAGGGTCACCAGTTCAATTCCCAGTCAGGGCACATGCCTGGGTTGTGGGCCAGGTCCCCAGTCCGGGGTGTATGAGAGGCAACCACACATTGATGCTTCTCTCCCTCTCTTTCTCCTTCCCTTCCCCTCTGTCTAAAAATAAATAAATAAAATATTTAATTAAAAAAAAAGAAGAGTGGGAGCACTCATGCTTATATGAAGTGGGTATAAAAAATATTATGACTTTTAGTCCCAAGCCTTAAATTCTCTGAAAAAAAAACCCCAAATCCCCAATGTTACTCTACATTTCATTTTAGGTATTAATCCATTTTGAAATTTTTGCTGAATTGCTTCCCATATCAGCACAGTTCAATGTTAATAATGACATATCCAGCTCTATGTGGGAAATACTCTTTAAAGATCTTAAAATATCTCTAAAGAGATAATAATCCTTAAGGGTCTTAAAAGAGCCAAATATTAAAATATTTAAAGATATTATATAAGATTTTCCTGCATCCTTTTATGGGTGAGACTCCTTGAAATGAGGTGGCAGATTTATTTTATGGATATTAAACATTGGGAAGTACACCTTAATAAAAAAGATTCATTTAGACTTTTAATTAGGGATCGGACAGGGACTTGTAGGATGTTATATAGAAGCTCATCTGATTTTATGAGAAAACATTGGGAAGTAGGAGATATGAGTACAACTGTTGGAGTCCATTTCTCCTAGGTTGTGCCTTAGCAGCAAGACCTCTTTGTGTCCCCAAGTCCTCCAGAAAGAGGCTCTGCCGCTGCGACCAGGGAGCTTCGTTTCCTTCCCCAGATCACCTCTTTCCTTGCTTTACATGGCTCAGCCTGGTGACTCCTCCCCGTCTCTGTCTGTCTCTCTCTCTTTCTCTCTCTCTATCCTTGGGCCTAGTTAAGGACAGATGTTTGTATCATTCTGAAATCAAGACTTATTAAATGAAAGCTGATACACCGAGTGTTGAAACAACCTATGTTGCTCTCCACTCAGCTTTCATGGAAAGCGTTTCCAAGCATATCTCCCATCAGGAGAGTGAAGGGGCCTTCCTTGGGATTATAAACCACCCAACAGAAAAGAGTTAAGGATACTAAGTTTAAAAAGTATTGCTATTAGCATTCACTTAGCTACCATCCGTGTTAACCCTGGAGCATATTCTTGCGGACATCTTTACTGTTATCTGTACATCATTATGACCGTAGATGTATTCTACTCACATGTGTTTGAAAAGATATCATAGTCTACAGCGATTTGGGGATCTGCCTTCTCACTTTGTGCATTGTGAACATTTTCACCTGATGTTCAGAGGTTTCTAATATTAGCTTAAATGACTACATCAACAAGTCCCACCTGTCCTCCCCATACACACACAGATTTTTCGATCACCCTAAAGAAAAATGATAATGAAGGAAAGAAATATGTCATTTCTAAATGACAGCAATTTAAGGATTAGCAGTTAAACAATTACAGAAGAAGAAAGAGAGGTTAAAATTCTGGATAGATAAGGAGAGAACCAACTGCTGAAGCCGCCCAGAAGGCGGCTCACTCTGCTCTCGGAGACGGCCACTTACCAGACCATGGCAGCTTCATGCTGTAGGGGGCCAACTTGGCCATTCCCTGGGAATAGTGCAGCCAACTCCAAAGAAAACAGAACTGAGCTGCAGAGAGAGAGGGAGTTAATAACTTGATTAAGCCCTGGATCTATCCATGCCTGAAGCTAGAGTAACAGAAGAATTTGCCAGGCACATCAGCATAGAAATTCCCCTTCTGGCTTAAATTGATTTGAGTTTCTGTCACTTGCAATGGCAAGATGCCTTGTCCTTTAATTACATTTCAACTCTTCTCCAATCCAGAAAGACTCATAAATCCACAACATACCTATCATTATTTAGAGTAATGGTAAATATTGTATTCAGTAATTCATGGCATTCCTCAGAATGCTACTTTCTCTAAGATAGACAGCTGTTAGAACTCCAGGGCCCAAGTCTCTCTATTCTCTAACACTTCACTAAAGAACACATAATATGTCATATTTTCCAGTCTCTCAAAGGCTAAATAGCTCTTCTTACAGTGGAAGCTGATCACAATTTCAAAGTTGAACACTGCAAATTCAGATGTAGGGAAAATAGTACTAAGTAACAAATACTGGGTTGGCCAAAAAGTCAACTTTTGCTTTTTCCCATAAAATAAAAGATGCATTTTTCATTTTCACCAATAACTAGTGATTTGGGTATTTTGAGTATGTCAGCTGTCTCCTGCTATTGGCGTCTGGCAGGTAGAGGCCAGGGGCGCTGCTAAACATCTTCCGATGTATAAGACAGCCCCGCAGCCAAGAATTATTTGGCCAAGATGTCAATAGTACTAAGAAACTTCACAAACCACTTTTGACACATTCAGTCAATCACACTATCTTCTCCATACACTATATGAATGTCTTTTTTTTGTATTCCAGTTGTGTTTTTACCTTTCTTAAAGTAATAAAGCATAATACACCAAAAATGTTGCATATTTTCTTCCATCTTCAGTACTAAAATGACTGTACAAAAAGCCACCAATTTTGACAAGTTTTTTAACACACACTGATATGATCCCTGTCACAATCCAATCTAACAAAATTGTCTCAGATGAAGTTAAAGATAACTAAGCACCGCTAGAGCCAAAAAAACTAAATGAACTTTTTGACCAATCCGATACCTATTGCTCTCTCTGAAAGTAAAATTACTGCTAAATAGTATATCTTTACAAGGATCAGAAGTGTCAGCTGCCCTTGAAATTGATGTGCTGGAGAACACAAGGATGATAAATTATCCACATATCAGGGCTGTAGGTCCTTCAGCTGCACCATATGGAAGACATGCTCCAAGTTCAGCCATGCAGCTTTTTCCTCCCAGGTGGACTGTCTTACATTATTAGAACCTTACCAAAGCCAAAGGTTCATAAAGCAATAAAGTGCAAGGCTAACAAATAAAAACATACATTAAGTCCCATAGCCCAAGATATGGAGATACACATAGCCAACATACATCAACATTGTCTGAAAAATCCCAGTTTTCCAAAAAACGATGACCAGTATTCTCTCTACAAGAATTGTAACAGAAAAACACTCAACGAAGTCCTTGCAAGGAGAAACTTGGTTTAATATTACCCAAGTGGTTTTTAGACAAAGATATTGCTCTTAGGCCAAAGGGAGCCAGCCCTGTTTTTCTTTTCACAAACCTTGTCTTTGCACTAAGCTTTGGCAGAAGAAATAAATGTAAAATGTATGTTTGCAAGAAGGCATGCCTGAACTTAGTCAACAAAGCCAAAAAGTCATATGTGTTCTTTCCACAAAAGGCACATTTTTCATTTTTACCAATAACTTAATTGATTTGTATATTTTGAGTATGTCAGCTATTTCCTACATGGTAGAATATTGATTATTCTCAATTAGTGTCTTGATTTGATCACTATCAATTTCAACGGGTCATCATCCAGAGAGAAATCTCCAGCATGAAACTTCACTAACCACTTTTGACGCCTTCAAAAGGTCACAGAGCCTTCTCCATATGCCACGTAAATCTTTTTTTTTTTTGCATTTCACTTGTGCTTTTACCATTCTTGAAATAATAAAGCGTAATATGCCAAAAAAGTTGCTCATTTTCTTCCATCTTCAATGTTAAAATGGCTACACAAAAATTCACCAACTTTGATAGTTTTTTTAAATGCATGCTTGACATGATAGCTGTCACAATATAACCAAACAAAACTCTTTTGAATGAAGTTAAGGACAACTAAGCACTACTAGAGCCATCCTACAGAAAAAAAAATGAACTGGTTGGCCAGCCCAGTATTTATTTTAAAGTAAGGCACCATCTATTAATGGTGAGTAATCTGTACCCAGCAACTTTACAAGTCAAAGTGTGACATGGGTCAGCAAGACGAGCAAGGCTAGGAGGCTGGCGGAAATGCAGAGCCCCAGATGCCACTGTGGGTGCCCTGAATCAGAACCCAGACTTGAACAAGTCCCCGAGGTGATGCGTGTGCCTGACAAAGTTGAAAAAGCACTGCTCTCATCAGCTGCCAATGACGGAGATCTCTTAGGAACAAAATTTTCTCTAGAAAAAAAGCAAATCATAGAAAATCACATACATCAATACCCGTCTTGAGATTACGAAATAAGTGAAACTCGATCGTGTAGTGTCTAAGGATTCCGACTTCTGTGATGACGATAGAAATTGATCAGCAGCGTGGGGCACTGGGGAAGAAGAGGCACAACAATGAAGAAGGAACGGACAAGAGGCACCAGCGTCATCCCACCTCACAAATGAAAGAGTGGACTCACAGGCACCCCAGGTGTTATCAGGCTACATGTATTTTGTGTATGTGAATGTTAAACATTTTCAAAAGGGAGGGAACAAAGCCTCAACTAGAATAAAAATAAGGTTTTGCAGTCATAAAATAACAGCGTGTGCATAGGGCGAGTGTATGAAGGAGTGAGAGGGACCTAACAGCCTTACGGGGCAGTATTAAGCAGGAAGAACAATGACTTAATCCAGATGAGTAATAAAGAAGGCTTTGTTAGTTATGCTTTACATTTTTCTTCAAGAAAAAAAAAACAACTCACCCCGTATCACTAACGTCTTTCGGTAACATGAGAAGCAAATGGTGAGTCTGGGACCACAGGTTCTTGGAGTACAGTGAGGAAGAGAGATTCGAGAGATGCCGAGCCAGGCTATCCATCATGGACTTCTGGAACCGGGGACAGCCGAGGAGTGAATGGGCTTTTTCCAGCCAACAGTTATGCCCTCCGGTAGCCAGGCATATGTTGCTTATTTTCAATTTTGCGGTTAAACAATAACACATTTTACAAATCCATGCTCACAACAGCCCTTTGTGCAAATCCTGAATCCTGACACTCTGCTTGCAAAGAAAGCAACCCAAGCGAGCAAATAAATATGCAGCCTCAGGTTTTCACAATCCTAACTGGAACACAGTTTCATAAACTTGCACTCAGGTCGGATGCCTTATGAGAACAGTGCATCTTCAAATCACAGGATCTCGTGTCTCTCCTAAAAACTTTACATGAAAATTCATAATATATTCTTTAACATACATAGAGCACCCTAATCTTAGCAATGAGAGGAAGAGAAGAACCTAAACAGATACCACACTCCTAGATGTAAGTTTAATTCCTGGCATCACATTGCATGGGAAGAACAGCCTTGGGTACACGAGGCTAATCTCGTGTACTAACCCTCACGCGTTTCTCATTGGTTAACTGAGTATATTGAGTTTTTCCCTGCCCTGTGGTTCAGTGGGCATGAATGTAGCTCCTGTCGAATCTTCACCTACTTCACTATTCCTTGACCTCTTGGATATTGCCTTTCACCCGTCACCAGTTTGTTACTTTGTGCTTCCAAAGCACGCCCAACTGAGCTTCTTCTGGCCACCTGACCTTGACTGGATTTCCTGACCATTGACCTTTCCTGTCTCTGGAGGGACACTGACTCTAGAAGGGCCACCTCCTTCTTCTAAGCCTGTTCAGACCCTCCCGTGCCCACACATGATTGGCCAAGGGTGAGGACTCAGGACGTGTCTTATTCCCAGGCTCATTTTGAAGACCAAAGCAGACACTTAGTGCACATTGTGAAAAGTTTAAAATACTGAGAAGAATTAGGAGATCGAAGCACTGCAGAGGTTAAGCTATGACAATATTCATAAAATGCATTCATTCGTAAAATGAATGATCTTCCCAACCACCACAGAAGTTTAGAGCTTCATATAACTATTAGCACAACTGGAGGTCCTAAGTCCTGCTCTGTCACCGAGCAGACCCACTGGGAGATTCTTGTTACAAATCTTAAGCTTTCCTATAGTGTGATTTGGTCATGAGAATAGTGAACCATTAGACCACATATGATGACCTAATGCTTTGCAGGAAAAGTCCAAGAGAACTCACAGCTCAAAACAACCTGGAAGAAAATCCAATATAACTTCCTGATTTTCTATTTCTGGAAATGTACCCATAACTACTATGATTATGTGACTACTACCAGAACCAGAACTAGAATCCAGGTCTTTGCCCAAAAATAATTCCAGTAATCTTATGATGTCTATTAAATCCTTCTCAGTGTAGGCAATTTAAGCACTGCAGACTGCTGATACAATGCTGTTTTTAAAGCCAACAGCACAAAAATATCACAATGACCCTCAGGATTTGGCTGTAGGGCTCCAGGGACATCACTACTGGTCTTTCTCCTCAGGATTGATTCGCTAAGCCCTTCTTACTCCAGTTTTCCTTACCTTCTTCTGTCGGCACTGACAAAAACAATGCATGCTTGCCTTTACCCCTCATCACTGCAAAGCTCTCAGATTTATGGCAAATTGGCAGGTTTTCTTCACAGAGTTCAAAGCAAGCGCTACCCTTAAAGATATAAATTCCTGTCACTACACTGGAGAATGTAAACAGAGCTGTCCTTAAGAGAAGCAGGACCATCAGAAACCAGCCCCGCCACTCAGTGCACCTCTCCTGATTACTTCGGTTCGAAGGTTCTATTGCAAACATCATTTGTTTTCTGAAGATACAATCTCTCTGGAAGGTCAGTCACGTAGACTTCACATTCTGTCTCGATACAGGGGTGGGCAAAAGTAGGTTCATGATAATAAATAATACAATAAACAATAAACTGGAATATACTGTGTGTTTAACAAACTCACAAGTGTAAACCGACTTTCGCCCATCCCTGGATTCGCTGCTGCTTTAGAAAATGACTGTCGCATGGAAGTCCCCGAGCGTGAATGTTGCCTAGGCCACAAAGCCTCCTGGAAGACAGACTCTACTAGACCATCCTGTAGATTGCTCTCCAACTAGAAGTGCCCCCAGCAGGTTTTTTGTGTTGTGCACTACGGGACAGACAAAAACACAATTCCCTTTATAGTGATTACAAAATATATGCTCTCCCACAACTCTGATTGCACAAACGACTTAGTGAAAATTTACTTTGCTATTTTGTCTGTTGTTGAATGAAAGACATCCTGCATTTGCCATCTCTTCTTCCTCTACTTGCAGTCTCTCGTGTTGAAAGTAATCAATCAATCGGTTTACAATAGAACGGCTGATAGATGGCAGTTACACATCGCTGCCCTGATAGAAATAATAAACCTAGAATGGAGAAATGGTAGGCACTTCTTAAATGGACAGAAGAAAAGAAAGCCTTCATTGGCAATTTTTTGGCAAATATATCATCAAAGACTAGAATACAGGGCCAAGAAGAAAGGGTTCATTTCTTGCAAAAAAAAAAAATCTTTTTTCATCACAGCCATTAACCACCAGGTAAGAGACATGTCAAAAAAGAAAATTTCAGTGACACATCACTTCTGCTGAAGCGTCCAGGAGCTGATACTTTGCACAAAACAAGCTTTGTGCTGACAGAGAGTGAGAAACTGCCAACGTGATATGCTGTCACGCGGCGGACTGTGGGTGCTGGGGCAAGAACGGACCAACCCAAAAGCTCTCTCCACATACAGTTGAAGCCAGGAGAGCAAAAACTCGCAACATCTTAGAGAGTTATGATTCCCTGCCATTTTTTTACACAGATTGACCAATTTCCAAAATGTATTATATCCCCTGTAACATTAAAATATGAGTAATCTTTTCAAAGTAAAATGGAAGTAGTACCAAAATCGCGTTCTATGAGCCGACACTGAGAGGCGCCACGCAACGGCGGGGGCGGTCAGGAATTGCTCACCGCGGCCAAGCGGAAGGAAGGAGACATGAGGACTGAACACCTTTTCATGTGATAGTCAGAAGACAGAACAGCAGGTCTGAGATAAGGAGGGCCAGACAGAAGAAAGGGCAACAGAGCAGGGAGAAAGCAGCTCAGCCGCTGTGGAAAGCAGCCAAATTCACGGGCACAGTGGCTGAGGCTGGGGTCTGGATACGTCCTCCGCAGCGGTCTGGTTGTCGATTTGGCAATTACTTCCTGAAACACACCCTTTCTGGCCCTTCCAGCTGAGGTTAAATTCTCCTCCTAATGCCTTCAGGGTATTCTCATGACACCCTGAAACTTGGCATCGCTTATAACTTGTAGAGTTGCATATTTTCATGTTTATATTCTCCCGCCCTCCATAATTATAAGCTCCCTAGTGGTCGTATCTGCCTTACTCACTGCAGTAGCCACAGCACCTACGGTGTGCTATGTGCTCAATAAATATTAGGATAAATAAATTGAATATAATCCTTCATGTAATTATTTGGACAGGCAGCAGAGCATAATTGTTCAAGGCAAAACCTCTGAAGCCTGACTGCCTGAATGCGAACTCTGTTTCTGCCATGCGCTCCACGAGCTCCGGCAAGTTCCCTAACCTCTCCGTGACTCCGTTTTCTCCGTGCAGAGAGGTTAGTGGTGGGGCTCTCCTCACCGCATTGTGGGA
This sequence comes from Sturnira hondurensis, assembly GCF_014824575.4. Taxonomy (NCBI): domain Eukaryota; kingdom Metazoa; phylum Chordata; class Mammalia; order Chiroptera; family Phyllostomidae; genus Sturnira; species Sturnira hondurensis. The sequence continues at coordinate 11,449,882 of NW_028082350.1, read as the reverse complement.
ATTAAAGACATCCGTGTGCAAAGCGGTAAGAACAGTCCTATCAATCACTATATAACTATTACATAGTGACTAGTGATTTTATTTGAATGTTAATAAAAGTTATATTGGCTTGTAAGCAATAAGAATTAAATTTTTTAGAGACTAAAATGGTAATGGGAAAAATTTAATAAAGTGAATTTTTTAAGTTCAATTTTTAAATACGTTACCTGTGAATCCAAATTTGGATTTCCCGAGTACAATGGACTACTACTTCCAACAACATAGTATGTTCCAGCCAATATAATTCTAAAGAACAAAAGCAAAATTCCTCCAGAGATTTCAGCTAACTTGTTAAAATGCATCTCCACATTCCCAAACAACAACTCACGTGTAGAAAAAAGAGAGAGAGAGGGAAGTCAGCAAAAACGGCAAAGTCCTCAAAAATGGCACGAATTGTCCAAAACAACTTTCTCTAACTTTGAAAATTAACCAAATGCTCGCAAGAACCCGGGGAGCGTTCCTTGGAGAGCTATGTGGCGTTCTAACGTGCCACCCCTGCCTTCACCTCCCATTGGGGCGGCAACTGGAGGCCTGGCAGCCAGCAGTGGGCAGCTGGAGAGTTTTCAGAGCCACGTCCCAGAGAACTGTCCTGACTGACCCGGCCAGCGCCTCCTTGGAAAACCCCATGGAAAGGTCTGTTTTCCGAGTCAAAGCTTCTCGGCAAAGAAACAAAATAAATGCCTCGAAATCCTTTTCTCTTAAAGGTGTTCGTCAACAGAAATTAGAGAAAATTGTCCACCTTTGTAACTGTCTGCAGTGGTGAACCACGTTTGGGGCAAACAACAGGCTAAAAAGCCTAAAAGGAAAATCTAAGGAACAAGATGTCCACAGGGGCTTTGAGAAGCTCCCACGTATTCCTAGGAAACTAGAAGGCCATGCTTGTGTGCAGAGCTGTGCAGACAGGTGTGTGTGCGCGTGAGTGCACGGAAGCTATACCCTGTACTGTGTTTCACTCACTCCTCGCCTTCCCCGGTGCCTGGCACAGTGCTGGAAGTTCACTGGGTGGGACGCTGCTACTCCTTGATGGTTAAGATAAAACAGGCAAACCACCTGAATAACCCCAAATTACATTAACATTTCAATAAATACAGTCAGAAAAGCTTTGAAAGTGTGATTGGTGAAAAATTGGGAAGTCGCAGTTCCTCTCCAATCCTGATAAAAGAATTTAGAAGGCCTTGAATAAGGTTAGATAACCTATTACTTATATCATTGTAGCTATTTTATAAAAGGAAAACAAAGGTTAGAGTTCTAGCTGATTCATTTTATTCACAGCTGGTTAATTATAAGACTTGATCAAAATTAAGCAGTTGATGTGAAACTTTAAAAGAAATTATTGATTCTTCTCTTGAGCAACAGCCAATTAAAACAGTATGGTGCAAGACAGCTCTCGTTCTTGGTATTCTAATTTTAGAATTCTTTCCTCTTCATTTTTTTTTAAACAAAGAACATTATAAAAAGACTTCAAATTAGCCTTGGCTTTTCCAATTCAATATCAAGCACTTTCTGAGTGCCAATCATTTTGCTGAACTTTCTTTTAAAAAGAGTTTTGCCAGGGGCGCTGCAAGTGAAGGGAGATGATGAGGCAATCACAGGAAGCTCTTCCTCCCTGCTCTGCCTTTTTCCCTGGACGATAACCCCAGAGCACCTTGTTATGTGGGGAAAGGACGTGAAGACTCCGACACCAGAAACTGGTTTTCTGTCACACAAACAAATACAAGAGCCGCCCCCGCCCCGCAAAAGATGTGAATCTTTAACAAAAGCTGCGGATATCAAGATCGTCATAGGCCTTGAATTCCCCATATCCTACTGGCAGCTTCACTTTTGGGGGGACATTGAAATATGGAGTTTATTATGTCAATAGCAGGATTCCAGGATGGCTCTCCCAAGACACAGTCGCCATGTCTTTCAATGTCTCCTACATTGAGTATTCAATATTATTTAGGATAAAAATTAAAGGCACGAAATTAGTTCAGAGCTATTAGAATTAGTTCATGGACTAAAGGCTCTTGAATTCTCCATGTAAGTCATTTAACTTTCCATTTTCAGAAACTGAGTACTTTTTTCCACAGCTGACCACAGTTCAAATGTTCACTGTATGTTTTTCAGTTATGTTGAAAATAGTATACGAGTATTAAAAATTAATTCACCCATTAATCTGTTTTCATATTTGCCTTCTCTCCCAGTCTTTACTCGTGTTTTTCCATAGCTGCAAGGGTAGTAAAAATATAATTTTATGTTTTTTCCTTCACATAAAATTAAAATAGAATTTGTCTAATATTACCATTACAATTTTAATGAATGCATATGTTCCATTTAATTAATACAGTATACTCAATTATCTCTCTATTCCAAGGACATTTGGGAAATCTGTCACTATTTTGAAGACTTTCATCTTTAAAAATTCTTACTGAGGAGTATAAGAGCGCCAATCTTTGCATTGGCATTAAAATAGCTATGAAACAAGAAGACAGTATTTACTGAGCACCTGTTAGAGGCTCCACATTATAACAGAAGTGATAAGAAATACCCAGAAAGATAACATGACCCCTTAAAGACAACACATGATCCATGATCCCAGCCAATTTGTAACATAGGAGATGAGATACAACAAAAGCAGAGGAGAAAATCCAACCAAGACTCCAGAGGAAAGCAAGATCCTTTAAGCTGGTCAAAGAAGCCTCCACTGGGCAGGTTAACCTTGTGTGGGGCTGGAAATACAAAGCGAGAGCGTTTGGTTGGGTAGAGACACGTAGGAAAGACACTCCAGAAAGGAGAAAGGGTTATATAAATATGTTAAAACAGGGGCTTTGGCAACGGCGGTGGACTGTGCCCTGTGCAAGACTGGACCCCGAAGTGGGCATTCCACCCTTTCCAACAATGAGGGTTGATAGGCTCCAGGGACAGGGGCTGGGTAGGTGAGTGAACCCACTCTCTTCGCAGCGTTTGACCACCAAGTGTGGATGTGGGAAGGGAAGTGGAACTCCTCCCCCACCAACACCTTCCACTGGCCTGTCCCTTCATCGTCTGGTTTCCCACGGTCACTGGACACACAGGTGCCGCTCGCAACAGAACTAGAGCAGTCTATTCGTTAGACATGAAAATATGAAGAATATCACAATGTAGAAAATACACATGATACATTGTTAAGTAGCACACAAAATATTAACCTGGGTATAAACCACTGCACTACAAAATACCAACCTAAAAGTAAAATACATAAAAATAAAAATATCTGGGCCTTCAGCTTTGCCTCAACCTAGGACGGGGGTGAGGGAAGCAGAGGCCCCCGTCATGCAGAGGTGCCCTGTCCACCTTGATTCTTCCCCAGGTTCCCTTTCCTCCTCCTGCTCCGTGGGACCTACATCTCATCTGGGGTGGGGAGAATGTGGTTTCATGTCACAATGCGTTTATCCAAATCCATTGTTTCTGCCACACATTTATGGCCCAGTCTCTCCAATGATTACATCTTCCGTGATTGTTTAATGGCTCCCTGTCAGCTCCCCTCGGCCGCAGCAGCCTTCCCCTGAGGCGCTGACGGCTGAAGGCTCTGGTTCTGTGACCCAGGCAGAGCCATGGGGCACGAGGAAGCATTCTCAGGAAGAAAACAATCCTCTATACATTAAAACACGATACCGCAGTACTCGCAAATACCCCTTTTTCATTGTATTGGAAATACACCTAAAAATATGCTCTGCGGCACTAGAGCTAAAATATAATCTCATCATCAATTCCAAATTGTAAAGTAATGCTCTCCAAGCAGATGCCAGCTGGGAGTGAGGCGTTCCTCCGTTGTTTCAGGTATCCTCCAGAACTCTCACCTCAGCTCAGGGACGGGGACCGCTTATGTAATGACAAGAGCCCTGGTGGGCCGCTACGTACTCAGACCTTCACGTGGGCTGTCCATCTATGAGGATCTGGCAAAGAGGTGATACTCTGGGGAAGGCTCACCCACAGATACTGGAGCCGCTGGCTCCAGAATAAACATGGGGCCACAGGAGACATTGCCAGACAATCCAGAACCCTCCGAGCAGGCTGAGGTTCCCAGTGTGGACGCTGGGCTGCCTATAGGCACGGCCCCCCTGCAGGGTTGACAATGGGGCCCTGCAGCTCTCTCCGTGTTAACGGGCGTGTCCATCATGCCTCCCCCAGAGGTTCCTGGAAGTCATCCCGAAGGTCTCTGCTCACCCACCGTTAGCTCAGGGGCCTTCTTCTCCAGCCACCCCACAGCGCCCCCTGCTGCATCCCCAGCTGCTTCTCTTTGATGTAAAGAGAACCAGGCTCCACGCAGCCACCAGCCTCAGGTTCTCTCACACTCACCCTGCAGTCTCCAGTCCAGTGTTTCTCAAAATGTAACATGACACACACCTGGATCAGAGTCACTTCAGGTATGTCACAGGTTGAACGGTGCCTCCTCCCAGTTCAGACACTGAAGTCCAAGTTTCATATGTTGACGCAACCTTGAAATGTGACACTATATGAAAATAGTGTCTGTGCAGATAATCCGGTTAAGATGAGGTCATTAGGGTGGACTCTAATCCAATACAACTGTGTCCTTATGCAAAGAGGAAATTTGGAGACCTGGGCACTTTGGAGGAAAGCAATGTGAATGTGAGGACAGAGAATGGGGTCACACCCACAAGTCAGGGAACACTGGAGATTGCCAGCAGAGCCCCCGAAACCAGGGAGGGGCCTGGAACGGATTCTCCTTCCCGGCTCTCTGAAGGGACCAGCCCTGTGATCAACCTTGCTCTCAGATGTCAGGCCACCGCCCTGTGAGACAGTACATTTGGGCTGTTTCCACCCCACCCCACCCCAGTTTGCGGTACCCTATCAGGGCAGTGCCTGGGAAACCAATCCACCATGCTTGTTAAAAAGCAGGTTGCTGCACCCCACGGCAAACCTAAGACCTGACGCCGAATGTGAACCTCTAACACCAGCACAGAATGCTCTAGGAGAAATCAGCTGACCAAGATGATAGAGATTCATTTTCAACAGAAATCTAAGTTTGTACCTCCACGGCAATGAAACAAGTAGCTTCTCTACAGCTGCTCACACGAGGTACTTTCACGTGCTTTGCTGTGTTGAGGCCTCACAACAACAGTGATGGAGGTAAGGTGAATATTTATATTGGTCTCATTTTCTAAGCATAGAGACTCAGGTTCAGAACCAATTCCAATTCACTGGGCATCACACAGCCAGTGAGTACTGAGCTAAACCTCCCAGCAAGGTTTGAGGACATGCTGAATAAATGTTAGCTGGCTGGTGAAGGTCAAAGCTAGTCAGTGGGCAAGATCGGGCGAGGGGATCAGAGAGTGGCACTATGGTGCCAGGTAACTGGCCTGTTAGGAGCAGGGCACTCGGGAGGGTGTGTTCTGGTTCCAGCTCCGTGGAAGCAGAAATGGGGCTGGAGGAAGGAATGGGGCGGGGGGTCCTGCCTCAGTGGGAACAGGGTGGGCTGCTTGGACACCCGGGGCAGCAATTCACCGCCGACTCCTAGTAAAACCCCAGGAACAGGCAGAGTTCCCCTTGCCAGCACCTGGGGGCAGGTAGATGCTGTGGAGGCTCGACAGGAACAGTGGGCAGATCCAAAAAGAGCAAGGCAAACCCACTCCCCCCCACCCTCACCAGGCTACATGCGGGATGTGCTTAACAGGCGTGAAGAGACTTGCACACCTAATCTCATGTACGTTTGGGAATTAATCCAGAACTGGTACCAGCACCAGAAGAAAAAAAAAAGAATGTTAGTGGCATTTATATGACTGAACTTCACAGCGACTGACATTTCAGAAAAGCCACGACTGTCACCTCAAGCCTCACATAAAAGTAAGGGGAAAACAAAGGAACACAACTCCAGTAAACAAAAATTTCAAAGAAGCATGCTTTTAGCCAAAATAATAGCTGATGGTTGTGTGTTCTGCTCCTTTTAAACACTGGATTTTGACTCTGAATACATAATCCATTCTTAGCAGCATGCAAATAACTAGAGAAAGTACAATATGGATATTTTTACTTTAGAAACATTATTCTATTGATTAGAGATTTCAATAGACATGCGGAGGGGGTGGGAAATGAGTTCATGGAAAATCTCCGAAAATGAGAATGAAGATTCACTGTCTGTTGCTGTACAACTCAAACTCCCCAAGTAATTATAAGTAGGGCCCATTGCCATCTAGTTGTATAAACACAAATGAGCCCCAGAGAACACCCAAAGCTCAAAGAGTAATGACAAAGGTGGAAGAGATGGTCTAGTCAGGCATGAAATTGATTTTATAATAACAAATATCTGTTGCCTTCTATGTGCTAAGTAAATAATTCTGAAGCAGGGGGTAAAGATAATAAAAACAAAATCATTAACTGCTTCCACTAAATCAAACTCAGAAAGGAACCCATCATCACATTGCCCCTGAAGTCTGTTTAATGGCTAATTAAAGCAATTATTTTCATCACGACATGGCCCTTAATCATAGGTACCTTCAGAGTTAGAGGAGAGTTTGGTTGGTCACCTTGTTGGGACTAGGTTTCCTCCTATGCCCCCCAAATCTGTACCGAGAATACAAGACAGGAGAGGAAGACATGAGGACATGAACTTAGCACTGAGGTGTGTCACCGAATCACGGACGGCATGATATGACCTTCGAAGGCAGGTTCAACATCACAGAATCCAAGTCTTCAGGTTTGGGGGGGGGGTGGTATTTTAAAGAGAGTTAAGTTAGCTAATTGCAGGCAGTGGAAGTTTATGGTCAGCTTTAAAAAGTCACTTTGAATGTCATTATGTCATTTATGTTCCCACAGCTCAATTCGGTTGATTAGAACATAATTCCAGGAAGAGCAGGATTTCTGGTCCAGTGCCCAGGTGGGTCAGTTGGCTTCACGAGGCACCTTGGCCCCATGACTCATTTTTTTACCCAGGTACTTTCAAACATGATACTTTTACCTAAAAGGAAATCACACACAAAAAAAGAATATAGGAAACAATGGTCTGCATTTTTCCAAATTGCAGAATAACTCCAGAAAGAGAGCTAAGCAGGTGCATAATTAACAGTGTCTGCCCACGTCCATGGACGCACATGAAGTGAATGTAACATATTCTGTCCTACGAACACCTCATTCTCCTGTTCTTCTCCTCATCCCAATGCAGCTCCCAGGGACCCTGCTGTAGCCCTACACAACACAACCTCCAGGTCTTAGCAAGTTGATTAAGAGGTTGACACCTTTCCCAAAAGTCCCTTGCCTGGGATTCAGTCTGTCCTCGATGATAGAAGCAGTGAGACTTAGAATCGAGAAGCTGCTGGCAGTCCTGCTTTGCCCCTGGGTGGAGGAAACTGGGCTTTCGGGTGCGGCAGCGAGGGCTCCACACGGGGAGAACCAGAGACAGAGGCCTGCGGGCGTTGGGTCTGATCCCCCAGCTCTGGAGGTTCCTGAGGCTCAGCTTCAGCTTTACCTGCCTATGGTTCTATTTTTTACCTTTCTTGAATACCCGAGCACTGCTATATTCCTTTGTGTTTACCTAAACGACTATGAGTTGGGGTTCTGTCACTTGCAATTCAAGTAATACATACACACTTGTTCAAACAGAATGTCTTTTTCGGCTGTGGCACTGAATCCTCCCATCGGTCTGGAGAGGAGGTTGTGCCTTGCAGTAGAAAGAAAGAAAGAGCTCCTACCTTTTGCAACAGCATGGATGGAACTGGAAAGCATTATGCTGAGTGAAATAAGCCACGTGTTGAAGGACAAATACCATATGATCTCACCTTTAACAGGAAGCTAAACAACAAAACAAACAAGCAAGCAAAATATAACCAAAGACACTGAAATAGAGAACAGGCTGACAGTGACCAGAGGGGAGAGGGGAGGGAATTTCAAGGGAAATAAGGGAGGGATTTAGAGGAACCTATATAAAGGATACATGGACAACAACTGAGAAGGGTGGAAATGGGAGGGAGGGGGGAGGATGGGGAGGTGGGATGGGACGGGAGTAATAGACAGAAAACTGTACTCGAAAAATAATTAAATAAAGAAATTGGAGAAAAAAAACTGATGGAACTGTGCAAGTTAACAGTTTGGAGTCTAAATGCATTTAATGTCAAGAAGGAGGTAAATAAAAATACAATTAATCATAAAAAAAAGAAGAAAGCAAGCTACCCTGACCTTGGCGGTTTAAATAACAAAGGTTCAGTGCTAAGTGGCCGTGTGTTCTCCTGTGGTCAGGACGGTTCTGATTTAGGCTCCCTGCCTCAGCTCAGCTGTTAACAGAGCCTCCTCTAAGCCTCAAAAGTGATCTGGTTTGCATGAAAAATTACATGGTCACACTCTGTCTCTCACCGATGCTACCTATCCATCACATGAGGCCGAGGCTGATAGAACAGTCACAATCTGGTACATTGCCAGCCAAAATAGCCCAGGAAAGAGAGAGTTCTGGTGTCTTAAACTAGAGATTCAATGCTCCAGGCTAGACGCATCACCCAAAAGCACCATGTCTCCTACCTAACAAACCCCTGCCCAGAGTGTGGCACAGCCCCACCTTCTTGTATTGCGAGGGGGCCAGCAGGGCCATCCAACCCAGGAAACCAAGAACTCAAAATTATTCGTGAACCGTACTAATGATTTCCAAATTCCATCCCTCTCTTATGGTGTATCAGCTTTCCTATTTATAAATCTACAACTCTCACCCATTTTTCCTAGTGGGATATTACATAGGTCCTTACGTTAGAGTAGGCAATGATTCCTTTTCTAAGTTTGTCTTTCTGACAGCCTACGTGATTTCACTTGATATTCACTGGCTGCCTGATTATTATACATAGTGCTAACTCGTGAAAGATCCACAATGAATAAAACATGATCCCTGCCCCCCAAAACTTAAGGCGCTTTTTTAGTATTCTTCAGAGTATCTTTTAGTTCAGTGTCCCAGTAATTTACAAAATTAAGGAATTCTTCATTCCTTTAAGAACTGCCGGAGTTCATATCCCCAAGGTACGGTTCATTCACCTGGTAAGACCTACCGACAGAAATTTCCGTGCAAATTTAATATGCTACTCTTCTAATTTGATTTTAACTGTCTAACACGTATCCTTTTGCAATGAAAACTCTGATTTTACTTAAATAAGCATAATAGAGAAAATCCTAACACTGTACACAACACTTTCAGTATCCCTTACATAGAATTTACTTTTCCATTACAGCTCCTAGAACGCCCCGCCCCCCACCCTAAATTTTTCATCTATTAATACTGGAGCACTCCAAACTTAACTTTCCCTGATGTGACTAAGCTGAAACTATGTCACGAGGTACCTATTCCTGTCCCTCTGGATCCAAACAGGAAGCGGGGAGGAGGAATTCAGATATTTTTGCCAGAGATGCAAAAGCAGAAAATGTGGACCCTAGCACCAGAACGGGAGCAGGCAGCGCATTTCTTACAGAATATTCTATAAGGTGGTGAGTGTGACACTATCAGCGATGTATATCAGCAACATTATGGGTGACATGAGCCTTTTATGGACCAGCCTACAGAGCTCACTGCTATTCATCAGCAAAAATATGTTTTAAATTCCAAGCACTGAAGCTATACATGAACTTTCCACGTACTATTTCCTAAGTCGGTTCACCTGAAAGCTCTAAGTACTGGGTCAGGATAACTGAATGAAATGTCCTACTAAACAGTGTTTTACATGCAGTTATCCTTTATCAGTGTATCAAGTATACACTGCTTGTATACTTTCAACACCGGGCCATCCATCATTCGACCAACACGCACTGAGCACCTCCTACGTGCAAGAAAATAGTCTAGACACGAGTGATAGTGAACTAGTTAGTGAACACGAGAGAGATGTTTGTTTAACATCCGCTCAGTGTCACCTCCGGTCCCTTATGCAGATGCTCTCCATGGCAGAGGAGGACCCTGTTCTTCAGAATGCCCTCCCCGGCATGGCGCTAGGTCACAGTCATCCAATGAGAAGTGCCCACAGGGATTTGGACATCTCTGTTGACAGCTGCAGACCAGCTCATGGACAAGAGCCTAGTTCCTGTGAAACCCTATGATCAGCAATGGCCATTCCCGTGGAGACGGGGACATTAGCCACTTCTGGGTGGGTTCCTAGGAGGTGGCTATACTCACCGCCTGCCTCCATGACCTTCCAAGGACGTGTGAGCCTCTAGTTTTTTGGAGGAAAGTCTCCTTATTTGGAATTCCTAAGTGGCTTCTGTTGTCCCACCCCAAAGCAACTGATAGATCAAAGCCAGCACAGTCCCTGCCTCAGCCTGCAGACATGACCATGGAGAAGACAGACACTACATACCTGTTTACACACGTGATGGTGGGATCGCCAGTGGTGGGTGGGAGCCAGCACTGACCCACTGTCAGAGCCGTTTGCTAAATTTTCAGAAGTTTGCTAGCTGGTCATTACATCTAGTCAATATTAAAAATTAGCCCTGGCTGGTGTGGTTCAGTGGATTAAGCACCGGCCTGCAAGCCCAAGGGTCACTGGGTCACTTCCCAGTCAGGGCACATGCCTGGGTTGCAGGCCAGGTCCCCAGTGTGGGGTGCGCAAGAGGCAACCACACACTGATGTTGCTCTCCCTCTCTTTCTCCCTCCCTCCTCCTCTCTCTAAAAATAAATAAATAAAATCGTTTAAAAAATTAATTTATGTAAACTCAATCAATTATACTAAAACTACAGTAATAAATACTTTAAATTTGTTATTTCCTCATTAATTTACCATTTTCTACGCTTTTAGAGTTACCTAAAGGACATATTTGCATGTTTCTGGTGGACATTCTACGCGGTAGTTTGCTGCGCTTCCCCACCCAACCCTCTGTTCACTGGCATCCCCTTGGTAGCTGTTATCACAGCTAGAAGTGTGCTCACCACTTTAAAACCAGCAAACACTGCAAAGCAGTGCATCCCCCACCCAATACAGCTGGTCGTCTAATAATTGTAATAATTACCAGAAACATAAGGACCTATTTGCATAGAACAGGGAGACCTTGCCCTAACCAGGGTTTTCAAAGAAAATGCCCCAAAAGAAGAAATACCAGAGCAGGACGCCAGTGGTTGGTTAGGGGAAGCCGAGGGGAACAGCATTCCAGGGGAAGGAAAATCACGTGACTCTGTGAGCAGAGGAAGACTTTGGCCCTAGCACAGGGCTGGAAATCTGATGGGCTAGAATGCGAAGAGAGAGCATATGGCATTCTCCATTTCTTAGCTCCATTCTGTTCACATCTTCTTCCTGACTAGTCACAGGGGTGGTTTTTTTTTTTTTGCACACCTCCTTTTTCTGTCACCTTACAGTATTCTTATTTGCACATTTCCCCTTTCTCTCAACAGACAATTCTGTCGGAGGCAGACTCCATGTTGCCTTTGTCTCCCCCTCTCCAGGTGCCCCCGTGCCCACTCCTCACAAAGTTTGAACATACTTCTCAGGGAGCGATTGAATGAATCCTTACAACACGAAGATCAGTAAACATCAACAGTCAAATCTCCAGAAACGAGGAGAACATTCATAATCTGACTTTTCAGATAACTAAACAAAAATAATAGATTTCACATAAAAAGAGATGAAATAACATGCATAAGCACTAACCAGGAGTTAGAAGAATCAAATCCGAAGTAATAACTTGAACATATTTGACATTAAAATGTCCATATATTAATCTGTTAGAGGTGCTATGACAAAACACCTCAGATGGGGCAGTGGCAGGTGCTAAATGACAGAATTTATTGCTCACAGATCTGGAGGCTGGAAAGTCTAAGAACAGGGCCAAAGGTCCCTGCCAGGCAGGTTTCCATTGAATGCTCTTCTCCTGGCTTACAGGCAGCTGCCTTCTCGCTGTGTGTTCACACGACCTCTGCTCTGTGTGCGCACGAAGACAGGGAGACTCTGGCATATTTTCCTCTTTTATAAGGACACCAGGCCCGTCTGTTGAATCAGGACCTCATCCTCGGGACCATATTAACCTTAATCACTTTCTTAAAGTTCCTATTTCCAACCCAGTCACAGGGAAGGTTAGGGCTTCAACTTGTGAGCCCTGTAGCGGGTGTGGGGGTGCACACAATTCAGCCGAGAGCAATACGGTTTAATGTAAAAATATAAAACAGATGTTCGGTTCAAGAATACAAAGAAATCCTTTCTGAAATTACACCAATAATTAGGATAGCCATTACTGGGCTCAGATATAAGACACTCTCTGTCATACAAAACTGAAAGATGCAAAGTTGAAAGGATGAAATTTCATTACACCACTTATATTATTGGCACTACATCTTGTCCATTATATGTGACTCGACATGAAAATTTTAAAGTAATGCACCCTGCACACAGACACATGCACATGTGCAAGCATGGGCTTGCACACATGTACGTGCACACACACACACTTCAGAGGCCACCCATGAGCCCCATAGCTTCCAAGCTGGCATCTGAGGAGGCTGACTGAAGCCAGTGTCTCTGCTGCTCCGCAAGGCAGGCTCACTTCTGTCGGTACGAAAATATCAGAAATGAAAGTTCGCCGTGACCACATTGACTTTAGAGCCTGGGAACACAGCTGAGTGATTTTGTGACTATTGTACTACTAGTTCAATGTGCAGTGCTGTTAAAATTTATCATTGTTATCTCTCATAATAATGTCCCAAAATGCATTGAATAGTGATGCTGTTAATTGGGCCCCCAAATCAATATCCATAGTGTGAAATTAGATGTGATAAAAAGCTATGAAAAGGGTCAAGGTTTTACAGTTTACTCATTCACATGGTATTTTTGTGATTTGATATACACACAAAGTATATTTAAAAGTAATATCACACCACAATGGTGGTAGATTGATGAAGTCAAGGAATGCATTTCCTGCATTTCAATGTATTACAATAAGAAAATTGTGTTGAATTACAAGAGTTTTGAAAAATGCAAGGTCTTTATGAACCTATTTCTCACATAAACTGCGACTGCCTTATACGTACAACTGAGAAACATGGACATCTTGTTATAGCAAAGGCAGGGTAGGGGGAGTCCATCTCTGTGATTATCTATTTAAACAATCTATAACAGAAAGAACTGTGTCCGTTTCCTGGAAGTAGCACCAAAATAGAAGGGACAGAACAATCGACGCAGGGAATACTAGGCCCAAAGGAAAGCTGTCTCCCTCCAGCTGAGCTCTCCTCCCAAAGGCATTTGATATGTGAGACACGCCTCCATCCGGAATCATTAATGTGCAGTTTTGCTGGGAAGCAAGAGGGTAAGCGAGATGATCTGATGTCCTTTGCAGTCTGATAAATGTAGGGAATTGTTGGCAGTTCAGAACTCAGCTATGTTAGATGTTTATCTTTTCCTGGAGCCTAGCTCCTCCGCTCTCACCAGCTACCCCAGGCACTCAGAGAATTATCTGACAAGCCTTGTTGGACTCTGGCTCCCTGTACACCATCCCTTCCTCCCAGCAAGATTTATCAGAATGCAGCCAAAAGCAACCAGACTGTGTCCTGGGGTCAAGGGTGGGAGCCCAGCTGTACCTGGTTATCAATCTCAAAGCCTGTTTTTTTCTCCACTCATACCTCATCCTATTCCTTTGTGCTCTTTCATGGCCCTACAGACCAAGAATCCATCTCACAACCATTTCTTCCGATCAAGAAGGTTTTCACGTGTTAATTGCAAAAGTAACCCATTCCCCCAGCAGGGACAGTGTGCCCTGCTCCACACATACTCACACCCCGTTACTGACGTTTCAGCCTCAATTTCTCACCCTCACAGGAACCACCGTGCAAATGTTATAACACACACACACACAAAAAAAATCAGTCTCTTACTCTCAATTTCGTAAAATGGTTTACATTAGCACGAAGGAAATTAAAAGGTGAAACCTAATAGTTGAGTTCATTATAATACTGAAGGCAACCACGTGGTATTACCCTGGGCAGTTACTCAACAGAGCCTGGTAGGTTTTTAATAACATAAAAGGGATTCATGTAGCCAGAGAACAGGTTTTCTCCTTCCCCACTGAGAAGAGGCAGAAATGAAAATACTTATGTTGAACCAGAGGACATTTACTTAGATTTAAAGCTTTGGAAATTGTTACATAGGATTAGGTGAAGAAATCTAAAATAGTCTCTTCTCTTGATGGGTAAGAAGAGAGATTCCTCTGTCTCAGGAATGCTTAGAAAATGTAAGTCAGAACAGCCAGCATGACAATTCCTGGGGACGTATTCATCTTGTTCACTTGTGATTTCTCAGACCCTGCAATGTACGTGGCATACAGGCATTTACTGAATGCTCATTCAGTAAGTATTTGTTGAATGAATGAATGAATGACTACCTAATCAAAATCTCAAGGCAAATATATTATTTATAGGGCATTCCTTTTAACCAATTATTATAACTATAGAAATCTCTTTCCTATAGAGAGATTTCCTATAAAGAGAGAGAGAAAAGAAAGTGGGAGAGATCTTATCAATCTCAGGCAACGTGCCCGCAGTTAAAAGGGGAGACAGTAACAGACTAGGTTCTCCTAGTCCTCGGGGCCCTCCATTAAACAGCCATGGAACTCTGCCCAAAGAAGAGGCATTAACAACTTACATTTTCCCCGGAACACCAGAGGAATCAGCATACGAGCCCCCATGGGACCCAATAACTGGCAGTGGATTCAGACCAACCAAACTAAAACACCTTGTGTCCGCTGCCAGCCAAAAATGACAGTGCTGGTCTTACATACATGGCTATTATTGAAACATCAAGACTGCTCTGCGAGCTCGGAGTTCTTATCTCCACCCTAGAGATGAAGAAGCAGCTTCAGAGAAGTTAGGCAAGCTGCCTAACATTCCTCAGTTAGTAGACATTTGGAGCTTGATATTCAGATTCTACTTCAGTTCTCCTTCTATTGTACCTTGAGAAACCATGGAATTCATTGAACAATTAAATGAGGCAAACATCCACCGCATCACCCAAATGAGGACACTTTTGGAGAATGAAAGGCTGTGACAAGCATAAACTGGCTCTGTTCTCAGCAAAATTGGAGAAAAGGCCGCCCCGGTCCTGTCCCTTGTCCACCCTCCTCCACCTTCAAGTTCACAGTAACCCCAAATGATGCCATCATAAAGCTTGACCCCTTCTTGGATCAGCCTTTGTGTAGTTTCGTCTATAAATTCCTAAGCAGGAATTTTCATTTTGGCTTACTATAAAAAAAAATAGCTGGAGTGTTTCAAGAGATTCTAAGTGAATCAGAGTCAGCAGTACGGCAGAATGTTAATTAAATTGGGATTGCTCACAGAAATTCCATTTCTATTCAAAATTTTCTAGGAGCACTAAATCCCTTTTCTTTTTAGGGTGCTACCCATGGAGCTTTGCAGGGAAACTAAGAGAGGGGTAGAGGTAGGCTAGATATTGAGACCCCAATTTCCTACACAGTACCACAATGTCATTCTACATTTATATGATGGCTTTAAGTTGGGACTGTGAAAAGAAAGGGTTATTAGCAGGGTAACTTCTCAGTAAATGGTAGAAAATGTCAATTCCGACTTATTATTGCTTAATTAGAACTTTTTACAAGATATTTTCAAATTTCAGCATTTTCAAATGTCAACTTGTAACACTCGCAAATAATTTTTTTAAAGCTATGAAGTGAAGCCTTATACCTTTGCCTTTCAGAAATAACCCGTGGCGATGCTGGGTTGCTTCGGACAACTTCAAACCCTCTCATCTCACTGGAGCTCACTTGCCTCTACTATCCAATCCAGCTGGAAAGGGGGCTTGAATTGGAGGGACACAGATTTGAGCTCAAACAGCCTACTTTCTGTTTTCAGCCACTCACCATCAGGCTCCACTTTATACACAGGCATCTTTAAGGAGAGACCGGACTGGTCATTATCATTCTGCACCGGAAACAGAAGTGGTCCAATTGGCGGTGACCCATGTGCTACGTGAACTACCCCTCCAGGGTGGACAAGGCAGGACCAGTCAAGATACCTCCATAGAAAGTGGAGGGTTTTTGGTAGCTACAGAGAAGTTGGTGGCCTTGTTGTACAGCCTTCAGGGCAGCTTTCAGATGAGGTTAGTCATGAATGGGTGTGTGAACAAGGAGCTCAATTCCTTCCATAATCTTTATTCTGGAGACCTCACTACCTCACTTCCACACCTCTTCCCATATCCACATAGTCTGTCCAGGGAGCCGTGGTGAGATCTGTCTGAATGTGAAAGACAGACCCTTTACTAGGAGAAACTGCATTATCTGCAATTAAAACAAAAAAATTATCAGGCCCTGGCTGGTGTAGCTCAGTGGATTGAGCGCGGGCCTGCAAACCAAAGGATCGAGGTTCAATTCCCAGCTGGAGCACATGCCTGGGTTGCAGGCCAGTTCCCAGCAGGGGACATACATTGATATTTATCTCCCTCTCTTCCTCCCTTCCCCTCTAAAAATAAATGAATGAAACCTTTAAAAAATTATCATAGGCATAGGTTTGTGTTCCCGGAACAATGCCCAGCTAACTGTACCCCAATCAACCATCCAGAAAAAGCCACTAACACCCTGGCATTCTCATACAGGGGGGAAGGGGATGGAAGAGTGTCTCTCACACAGGCCAGCTCCTGTCCCCAAGAGTGGGGTCAAGAGTCGCCCTCACTCCTCAGAAGACCAGGCTCCATCTGAACCCAGACGTGCGACTGCTCCCTAGGTGGATTCCTGACGTCAAAAAAGCTGTTCCTGCCCCCATCACCCAGGAAATAAGTTCATCAAGACAACACTGTAAATCAGGATGAAATATCCGACCTGGCCCTGGGTCAGGGGCTGCTCAGTTCTCACCGAAATCTGTTCTGTGTAAGGCAACCGTCTGTCTAGGCGATCACTACCTAAATCGTGGTTCCTGCCATCTACAATCTACACCAACTCTTTTGTGTTTCATTAAATACTTAGAAACTATACATCACAGGCATTTAAAATCCTCACTTTCTGAAAGTTTGTTTACAGTTTTAAAATAATTTCCCACCTGAAATACACTCATGGTCTTACATCTTAAGAACAAAGGGCTGGAAAGGTATATACTCAAGCAGATCAATGTCTTCTATCAGAATCTAGCATTTTCTAATTACAATAAATATTATAGGACCAACTTATTTTCCATTTATTACATTAACGAGGGTGTTTATGTCCATGTTCCAACCTCTGTGAAAGTTAGGTTGGACTATAAGGTGCAGCCCAGGAAAGCCTTCTAGGTGACCGGGCCTTAACCTGGGGTCCTTGGACTCTCAAAGGCCCTAGGAACAGAACCCAGCAAGTTCCCTAATTGGAATAGAAAAAAATTCATCTTTATTTCCTTGACCTCCAGTGGGAATTTACTGTTTCCTTCAACCTTGAATGTTGGCAACACAGCACCGCAGTATTAGTCAATTCTGTTACTGGGTTACCAATACAATTAACATGTACTTTCATATCACATTAGGTAATAACAGCTGTCTTACAGCAACAATTATATTCATTTTTACTTTAATATCATAGTACTTGAAACATCTATCCCCATACCACATTTGTGTTCAATTTTGAAAACAGTATTTTAACATAAATGATTTCTTTCATCATTCTATGTATCATATATTATGCACTTAAAAATATTATCCTGAGAAGTCATCCACAGATTTCTACAGACCAACTAAGAAGTCCAAGATACAAAACAGGTTAAAAATCACTGTTAGGCACTCCTATTTAATAACATTAGTAACTGCGGGGAGATCACAAAAAATAAAAACCTTGCTATACTCAAGTGCTTTCATAAACAATATTTATATCCTCTGCCCTATTTTGAATTAACTGTGGATTTCAATTCTCATTAGTTATAGTTCTTGAAGTGGTTGAAAAGAAGGAAGCCTCCAGTTCCCTGGTAGATGCAATTATACAACTGGAAGGCAGTGAGCCAGGATGAACCACCGCTGTCATGACCCCAGGACGGGTGGACGGACACATCACCGACCACGCTGCTTACAAGGCTAGTCCACAGAGAGTCTTTCTCTTGTTATTTTGTGATGCTGATTTTTCATTTCATTAAGTAGGGTTAAGAGCCAAACCATTTATTGTACAAAGGAACCATTACATTCTAGGTTTGATCATAAGTTCCTTGACTCTTCCCCCAAGACAGAGGGTGGAAATGTGATGGTTTCAGACTTACCCAGACACATGAACACCTCTGTCTGACGGGTTGACCAAAAAGTCCAGACCAGAACAAAAGATAGACAGATGTTAAAACTCTGTCCTCACAGCGTTTTAAAAATGGATTGTGTTATTAGCTTTCTACTAATCTTGTTCTATCAAATTTTGGGGGGGGGCTACTTGTTTTTTTGTCCTACCTACACTTCTGTGGAGCCAAATAGTTTGATGACCCTTCTCAGGGTCCTGAGGATGCAGATACCTGGTGGGGACATTGCTGACACTGTGCGTTTAAAACATCTCTGAAGGACGGTTGTGGCCCATCCTTCTGATGACCTTCATTCTATCCAGATACACACCACAAGGGGTGACTCTTCACATGGTCATGGCCATGCACATTGCCTTTCCAAAGTGATTCTAGGACTCCCGTCTACCCTCCTCGACATAGTTGATCCTTCTCAGTTCCAGTGACCTGTGTACTTGCTGTGAACCCCTAACACATTCACCAGACCTGGCAGAAGTGAAATGGTCTAGGACCAAAAAAAATAGCTTTCTTTTTATATTTCAATGTTAAAAAAAAGAAAAACACAGCAGGGGCCATTTTCCCTAGAGATCCACAGCCTTTATATATTTCTATGCTCACACCTTCACATCACCCTCCAAGCTTTGAAGAGTAACATTTTTTAAGCCCCTGAAGTTCAACTGTTTCAATCTCCGGACTTTGTAGATAAGAAAGTTAGACCTAAACGGACTGAGTGATTCATGCAAAATCATTCCACCGCCAGAGCTGAGGAAAACACATTTCCTGTGGTTTGTTTCTTTTTTTACATTTCACCATGGCATCCTCTCATCCTCAGCTCAGACCCCCTGTGTTTTCTTGTATTCACGAACATTTAATACTGAAAAAAAAAACTATTATCAGGGATATGTGCTAACATTTTAAAAACAGCTGTGTACAATCTAGTTTTTATTCACAGCTCCCTATCCCCTTTTGCAATTGGCACTTTCCTACATCTTATTTTGGCTCAACAATTTGAAGCCTATCATTACTTACAAATATACACCTTAAAAAGTCCTACTTTAAAATGTTTATAAGTAGCTTTCCAATGACTAAACAAAGAATCAATCCCTGTTAACAATCTATTAAAACTTAAGTGTATTTATTAATGAATTTTTATGAAACTAAATATAAAATTTTTAGGCTACGACTCAAAGACATTTGAAAGTAATGAATTTGTTAAATTGAACAATCTTTTTAAAAAGCACCCAAACATATGAATTCCTGTTTCTTATAAATAAATCCCATTTGTTTTTTTAGTATAAAGCCCAGGGAGTCACCCATTGTAAAGTGGATTAAAATAAAAGGTGAATTGACTAAACTATGAGAGAATTCACTCAATGGGGAAAAAAACACTTTAAAAGCCATTCAAGATAGGATCCTAGCAAAATAGCAACCAAATGATTTAAGCAAGGACATCAAAGAACGTTTCCGTATTATAGTAGGATTGAAGGCTTCCCTTTGTTTTCCATGGTAGTAACAGAAGACACTGTAAATGAAAAGCTCAGATTTTTGACTCATTTTGTTTATCTACAGAACTCAGATGGAAACAATACAGTCACCACCCAAGCGAAGACCCCACCAAGGAAGCAATATTGTATGGAAACACTGCTACCCAATCATGGTTTAATACAGTCATCAGTTTAAATGTCAGGTCGTAATAATAATTTTTAGGAACTGAGAAAAATGTTATCTCTCTTTGCCTATGGTGACTCTCTGACAGGGAAACGAAGTGATGGTCATTTTTTTTCTCCAATTAAACAACCGCAGGTCGAAAAGGGAAAAAGAGAGATGGAAATCCCAAAATTAAATGATAACCTTAAATGTTTGTCAAGACATGAGCTAGAAAAAAGTTAAAAGGTTGATAACGCTAGAGTAGTGGCTTTCAATGTTAAAACACTACCTTTATGGTTGGAAAATGTTAAGGAAATACAAAATATCTTCCATGGCCCCTAAAATATAGAAGAATCACTGCTTGTACAAGGCAAACCATGACTAGATTTCTCTAGATTTTACATCCAATCTGTCCCTTATCATTCTCATAGCCTCAGATCTTTTGAGTCTACCCCACTGCTCTTCCCAGAGCCTCTATGTGCCCCCACAGCCCCCTCACCCTCACTTGGAAAACCACAGTCGTCACCTGGCTGACCCTCCATGTGGCAGCGGGGGACCCTCTCTAGATCCGGTGCTGTCTGCTGATGGGTAGAATTCTCTGCAGGTTCTCCGTCACCTTTAGGATAAAGTGCAGGTGCCTGCCTTAATTTCCCCTCCTGCCTAGCTTTTCAGCCCAGATTCTACCAGGCTTTCACTTTCTCCAGACCCTGAAACATAGGTACATACTCTCTCTGCTCTCCAGATAAGCAAAAAACTTGCAAAAAAGCTCTCAGCACAAGAGAGCTCCTCCCTCTGAGTTCTTGTAAATGCAACTCTCCCCTCTATCTGCTTGGAGGACTAAGCTCAAGAAGCTCTTCTGGGAAGTGCTCCCAGGCTTCCCTGTTAGAGTGAGGCACTTCCTAATCTGCGTGCTCCTGGTGCCTTATCCGTACTCTCCAATGTACTCATTACAATGTACATTCGCTCCATCAATTCTGTCAGTCTGTATGGGGAGGGGACCATGCCATATTTATCTCTATTTCGCAAAATAGTAACTGACAAAGGAATGGATATTGAGTTAATGTACGATGAATGAATGAACTCAGTTAAACCATTATTCACTCAATATTGAGTAAATATCTAGTATCTACTATACGTCAGACACTGTGTTGGGTGCCGAGGGTATGCTAATAAAAAGGCATGGTCTCTATGATCAAGCAGCAGTCGAGGGAATGTAGGCAAAAGGAAATGTCCTGTACCAAGTGCCACGAAGCACAGCCGCTCTGGCATCTACGACTTCATTTACTCTTCCTCTGATTGTGTGATGGGCTGTCCATCCAATTCCACAGACGGGCTCTGAGAGCTTAACAAAGTATCGGGGTGCATAAAGTTAGTCCCAGAGACAGAATCTGAATGCAGCTGCCCATAATTCCAAAGCCTATAACCCCTCTGTAGCTTTGTATCTTCCTGGTGTTTCCACTCGGAGTTTCTGTTGCTGATTTCTTTACATCCGTCCCACAGGAGCTCTGGGAACTGCACAAGACGGCCTCGCACAGGCCTCTCTGCCCCAGGGACTCTCAGGCCATCGTCAGAGGTGGTGCCATGGGTTCCATGAATGTTTTCCTTTTCCTGTTTCGTTCAGAGAACTCAACAATAGACATATTAAATCCGCTGCGGCCTCATCCAGACTTCAAGAAAGACCTCTCATTCCAAAGCCTTTAAGTTCCAAGGCTGAACCACTGTGTTTAGCTGACACCGTGAATTGTCAAAATCAAATGAAACTTAATATTGTGTGACAATGATTGCAATGTCAGTGATAGTGATGACAATACTAACAATAGGGACAGTGATTGCGGCAGCGTCCCTGCAAAATTGAATGGCACTCAAAAAATGAAAAGGAAAAGTGCATTTGCCTCTTGAGTGCATTATCCCCATAAAATACTAGCTCTTTTAACACAGAGATTTCCATCTTTTAATCTACTGAGGAATGTATTTCCTACTGTTCTTCTCTCAAAAGCCCCAGCGCTCTCGATAGTCCTCACTGTTTTATTCTTTCCTTTACTCCTATGTTCGTGCCTGTGAGCATGTTAAGCTCAGTCATCATCGGCGCCTGATTATGTGTAGAAACTTTATTTATGTTTTTTACCTACAAGAATTTATATAATTCCTGCTAAGTATCATATAGTGTCATAGGTATTTTACAAAGATTAATTCATTTAATCCCCACAACCTGGCTATGAGGTAAGGAACTATTATTACCCTCATATTATTAATGAAGAAATTGAGGAGAAAAAAATGTAAGTAAATTGCCAAGGTCACAGCAAGGACCCAAATCCAGGCCATCTGGCAGCGAAAGGCCTTGCTCTAACCTCCAGGCCAGGCTGTTTCTCCAATAAACTTGGTAATCCATACAGAAATCCTAGAAAGGAGTATTGGCATGGGACATAGGATAATCTTTGACTTTGAACCATAGAACTTTATATTCCTGGTGCAAATGCAAGACTCATTGAACCCCTCCTATGAAGAGACAGCACACAGACAGTCAAAGCTTTTCTGGGGCCAGAAATGATTAAGAGAAGGAATCCTCTGATCTCCCGATAAAGCCATTCATCTCAAGGTACTGGTGTCATTGTCCAGCTAAGGGCAGACAAGGGGCCCCAAACATCTGCTCCCAGAAAGCTCTCTAATGCTTCTGAGAAAGGCTGTCCGCCAGAATAAGTCCACAGATTCAGCATGATTACAGCATTAAGTCAACTGAAACACAAAGCCCTTTTGAGAAATGCTTCACCTTAAATTTAACCAGATCCCAAATGAAGAACATCAGCCATGAATAGGGTGACCATCTGTCTATGCCTGTGTGCCTGGGACAATTCCTGATTTCACCATCTGATCCAGGAGTAAGTACTCATAGAACATTTTTGCTCTCAGAAGCCTAGTGGTTTGGGTGATGAAATGTGTAGCAACCCTTACCATGAATGAACGAGGGTTGATTGTAACTCCTAATACCTCCAGGAAAGAATTTTCTCTGCAAATGAGCATGCACAGCTTACCTAAGCACCTCTAAACTAACCACTTCTGTTTCACAACGCTTCCTCTAAAATTCAATTCAATTACTAAATCACCTTAAACATCCTAACCAGGGAAAAACCGACACAGAAGAAATACTTTTTGAACTACGTAGCAACCAGGACAAAGCACCATCAAGGCTTGAGAGACTTAGTCCCTGCCATCCAGGTGTGCACCCTCCAGTGATTCAGAAAAACCACAGGCAGCCAGCACTGTGCTAAGCCCTGTAAACATCGGACTTAATCCTCCCAACAACACCGTGAGACAGGAATCAGTGCCTTCTTTTTAGAAAAAGAAAAACAGGCTTGGCAGTCACCACCAAGAGGGCATATTTATCATTTGGACACTGTTGAAGTAACCTGGAATTTTTAGCTGCCAACCCTACTGCATGTTTGAGATGACAGAATGTTTCAATATACACATGACAAGAGTCTTCATGATTCATACAGCCTTGACTTTCATTTCTTACCCAGTGAGACGTCAGTCCCTCTCTGGCACCAGTTCTGTGTGTGTCTGTCTCCAGATGCAACATCAGGCACAGGTACGGCCGATGGCACTGGCGCTGTCTGTGCAGCGGCCGGCGCACAAGTATCTGAACGTTCAGCTGTTTTTCCTCTCTGCTTGTACGTGACAGAGTGAAAGACAGAAAAATGGAAATGCTGATACTGGTACTAATACAATTTATGAAATGCATGTTAGCATGAAGGATGCCACAAGCAAAACTTTAAAAGCTCATGAGACATAAGCTGGTCTATTGTGAGTTTATTTGTGAAAGAAATAGCAATTATCCAATGCTATACCTAAAATGAAACCCTGGCTGGTGTGGGTCACTGGATGGAGCACTGGCCTACAAACTGAAAGGTCGCTGGTTCAATTCCCAGCCCGAGCACATGCCTCAGTTTCAAGTCAGATCCCCATTTGGAGGCATGTAAGAGGCAACCAACTGTTGTATCTCTTACACATCAATGTCTCTTCCCCTTTCTTCCCCTCTTCCTCTCTCTCTAAAAGCAAAGAAATACATAAAAATATGAGTGAACGATAAATGTAAAATGATAGAACTAAGGTCAAACACTGTCTACAATTTGAGCTTCAGGGGTAGGGAAAATGGAGAGATTTGTAGATTTGTGCATTAATAATCAACACCAGGAGAGTAAGTAATTCTGATACAAAGAGAAACTCAGAAATCAATAAAGATGTTGAATTGGATGACGTTTTCTACAAATTTCTTATCAAGAGAAGACAAAGACTAGTTTCAACTATCTCAGAGCAAATTTCCTATGTGGTCCCCACTAAAGTCAGCACCAAAATCGCCTGCTGAATTTCCTGAAAAACGACAACCAGAAAGCCCATCACACGGCCAAAATACATTTCATCTATCTCCTGAAGTCATGCCAAGTAAGCTGAGACACCAAAAACCTTAGGTGGAAAATTATTTTTAAAACAAATTCACATTATATGTGTTTCCTGCTTAATACTGTTTTTAGCATATCAGACAAACCTAGTCAAATTTAAAAGGAAAAACCTAGGGCCTATATTCCACACTCGATGTCATAATTAGGGGTTTTATAACATTTTCACTCCTGTGGGTGGTCTCTCCTGGACCCCTTGCTATTAACCTGCCAGTCTGAGTTATTTGTAAATAACTCCCACCCCGGTTTTCAGGAAGATATTCTAGAACAAACTAGGATAACACGAAAACCGTTGGCTCCCTCAGTATGTCTGTGACAAAGGGGGTCCCATGGCCCTGATTCCGACCGTGGTCTCCCCGGGGGCGGAAACCGGCTTATCCCTGAGTCTTCAGCATGTCCCCCTGCTCCAGACAGGCATAAGATAGTAAATGCTTGTTGGATACATTTTAAAGAATCTAAAAACTTGCGAATATTTCCAAAAGGAAATATTATGAATAGAATGTCTTTTCTAACCAGACTTTCACCACTGACTTTGACTCACTCTTTTCACAATTGATGTTCAAGCAGCCGAAACCCACGTAAAATTCTCACTGAACGTCGGCATTCTATCCACTACCGTGGAGGGAGCCGCAAGGTTGGGAATCGAGCTAGTCAGCTTTTTTCCTTCAGGTGTTCAGCACACACAAC
Source organism: Sturnira hondurensis (assembly GCF_014824575.4). Classification (NCBI taxonomy): domain Eukaryota; kingdom Metazoa; phylum Chordata; class Mammalia; order Chiroptera; family Phyllostomidae; genus Sturnira; species Sturnira hondurensis. Next base: position 11,424,921 of record NW_028082350.1, on the reverse strand, counting down.
CTTCTTCTTTCTGGAAGGACTTGAAGTTCCTTCTTCTAAAGCACATGTGTTTCCCCTTTGAAGCAAAAAGTCTCCTCTCTTTGGTTCTTCTGAGCTAGACAGTTTCTGAGCCTCTCTCTGGAGCCTGTAGACCCCCTAACGATTCTCCACATCTTCAGACCTTGGAAACTTGAAATGACATCACTTTCTTGGGCGGGTTCCAACTGAGCGCTTCTGGCAGTAACTGTGAAGATTAACTAAAATTGACTTTATAAAGGGCCAGGCATTTTGGAAATAAGATAGATCAGGAGGCACAAATCAAGAGGGCTGTCCTTGGTGTATCTGTTACAAGGAAAAAGTGTATCACAGAGCAATATGCCCTGTTGTGGAAAAATTACATTTATAATCTGTATGCATCCAGAAAAATGAAAAAATGCATTCCAAATATTGCATTTAAGGGCAAAAATTGTCCTTTCCATTTTCTATACTTAGGCAATCTTTGAAATTTTAATAATAAGCACACATTTCTTTTGTAATCAAAACAATAAAGAAGAAATGATTAGGCCCTTTCACTTGGTGATGCCATTTTTATGCGCAGCCCTGCCTTAGACACCAGAGATGTAAAGATAAATTAAATGTGGCCCCACCATGACAGAGCTCCCGATCTCCGGGAAGTGAACACACTTATAATCAATAATACTATCATCACTTTGATCTAGAACCAGCAAGTCCATAAATATTAGCTATTTAATACCCAGAAAGAACATAATTCACTCACTGGTACCCCTGAATCCTGCAAAGGAATTTGGAGTAAAAAGAAAGTTGGAGAGTGAGCTGGGTTTTGGTGGAAAGCACACGCGCTCTAGAGACAAGAAGGGCTGGCTCCGAACCCTCACTACATCTTTCGTCCACCCCCGGGCACCAAGTGCATAACCTGATCTCTAGAAGCAGCCAGGCTTAAACTCTAACGTGCCTAAGCATCACAGAAAGGTGATTGTGAAAATACAGATTCCTGGAGAATAGCCCTGGAGCACCTAACTCCTTGAGTCTTGGACAGGATGCAGGGAACTCTTTCAACAAACACCAGGGGAATTCTCCCACAAACACTGGCAGGGAACCCGAGTTTCGCCACCTGAAATACACACGTGGTCTACCTTCTGTAGGTTCCAGTGCACATGAATTAGACCAAATAATGATAGCTCTATTGTTCTAGAAGTTCTAGAAATCAGTAGAGATATCTTCAGGTGCTGATGGAATCAGCTGGAAGCCCGTCCTCTCTGAGTGGGGACCCCTGTTGCTGTCCAATGACCACTCAGAGTTGCCAAGGCATGGAGAAATTGGAGAGAGTATTAGTCTCGTACAGCTACTGTAACAAATCACCAAAAACTCGGTGACTTAAAACAACACACATTTATTTGCCCACAATTCTGGAGGCCAGAAGTTCGAAATCCAGGTGTTCACTGGGCCCCACGCCTCTGAATGCTCTAGAGCAGCGGTCCCCAAATTTTTTGGCATCAGGGACCAGTTTTGTGGTAGATGATTTTTCCGTGGATGGCTTTGGGATGATTCAAGCGCATTACATTCACATTTGCTCCTGCTGTGTGGCCCAGCTCCTAACAGGCCCAGACAGGTTCCAGTCCATGGTGTGCATGTTGGGGGCCCCTGCTCTAGAGGAGAATTCTTGCTTGCCTCTTCCACCCTCCAGTGGCCCAGGCAGGGTTTGGTACCAGTCCAATCTCAGCCTACATCTTCACGTTATCATTTCCTCTGGGTCATCTCTTCTGGGTCTTATAAGGACCCATCTCATTGGGTTTAGGGCCCCCTTGTGTAATCCAGGGTGATCTCATCTCAAGATTTTTAATTTAATTATATCTTCAAAGATTCTTTTTCCAAATAAGGTCACATTCACAGGTCCCAGGTGTTAGAACACAGAAACATCTTTCGGGAGGCCTTCATTCAACCCCCTGCAGGGGGCGGATAGTTTTCCTCACTCGCCAGTTCTACACCCCGATGTCGGCTGCCGTTTTTCAGTTTCCAGACCACCTTCCGTCCTGCACAAACTGCAAGACCCCCGACAGGGCACACAGCCTCTGTCTCCACATTGTAAAACTATGTATTGTAATAGTAAGATGTTCATAACCTAAAATGTATTGTTTTAACCATTTCAGGGTACATTTCAAAGGCATGAGGAATACATACATCGTTCTGCAGTCATCACCACCATCAGTCTCCGGAACTTTCCCATCATCCCAAAGGGAACCCCTCCCACATCCGTACTCATTAAACAATAACTCCACATTTCACCCTCCCCTACCTCCTGGTGACCTCTACTATATTCTGTCTTTGTGAATTTGACTACTTTAGGCACTTTTATAAGTGGAACCATAAAATATTTGTCCTTTCGTTTCTGGCTTCTTTTCACTTAGCATGATGTCATCAAGACTCATCATGTCACAACATACATAATAATTTCAATCATTTTTATGGTTGACTAATACTCCATTGCATAGATATACCACATTTGTGTATCCAGTTATCTGTTGATGGACAATTGGGTTGTTTCCACCTTTTGGCTGCCGTAAATACATAGAAGGCTGTCATGTATGTAGCAGATGGTGCTAGAGAGTTGAAAACATTTATACTGCAAAGAATATAAACAACTTAAACTTGACTATCACACTAACCTGTCCCAACTCTGTTTATCTCTCTGTACGTTTTCCAGCCACTTCCTCTCTTCTTCTCTCTCCTGTCTCCTTCTACACCTTTTCCCACCTTCAAACCTCAAATCTCTGTTCATCATGTGTGTTCAGGGTGATTCAGCTACCGTTTTTCACCTTGCCTCCCATCAGGCTTTTTTCTCAGGGCCTCAGTTTGCAGTATCAATTAGCTTCCTGGGCATCTTCCTAGGCAAAGTCCATTGCCTCCCACGGGACTTATGGGTCCCACTGTTAAGATAGCATCTTGCTTCCCTACGATGTTACATTTGAATTGGCAATGGCCATTAGAAAAGCCACTGCTTGAAAATGGGAGACAGGAGAATGAAAAAGAGAACAGGGTTTGAGATGAGGAGTTCGGCAGAGAAATGAGAACAGAGTTGTCTTCAAGGGAGAGATGAAAGAGAAGACCCAAGAACAAGGACCCCTTAGTAGACGGGAGGAAAAAACGCAGTCAGCATTTGAGAAAATTGTCAAGAAATCCACAAAAGGTTATAAACATACTGATTGATAATAGAGGTAGGAACATCAATTATCCTAGATGGCAATTGTGAAGATTAGTCATATAAGATTTCAAGATAATTTTGCTACTACAAAATCTACATGTGCTTTTTCCCAGAACAGAAACATAGGCATGCCTCATGCAAATTCAACTCTTCTATAAAGACGTGTTACACAGCAGTTTTCAGGTGATGGGAAACTCTCATTCTATTATTTTAACTGGGCAAATTTACATGTCCCCAATCCATCCAAATACCCCTCCATTTTCTCCAAATATCAATAAAATATGCATAAGCATGTCTGTAGCAATCCAAATTCACCCAGGACTTCTGAATAATAGAAACTAAATCATCTGAAACACCAATTACCTAATTATTTAAGACATAATAAAGCATTTGGAGGGTATGTTTATATGTAGTACACAAGGAATCCTTTCAAATAAAATTACATTTTCCTTTTACTTGAGCAAGAAATGTATACCGTAATGTAGATAAACAAGGATATAACCCATTAGAGATAGTAAAAACACTGTCTGAATTAGACCCTGGTTGGAAGTGCTCCCAGCTCCTGGTAGAAGGAAACTGAGACTCAGGGAAGGCCAAGGGCTCAGGAACAAAGGGAAGGAAGATAATGAGGGACAATGCAAAACTTTGAATAGCCTGAGCAAAGGATGGAAGACTGCAGCCCACTCACTCTACATCTCCTGCCTGATCTCAACAACAACAAAAGGTTTTTATTGGACACACACGCATATTGATTATGGTGAGATGTCAATTTGGAGAGTGAGTGGAGGCCCAGTGTCCACACATCCGCAGATATTTAGGTAATGAAAGTTTACATACATCTCTATACTTTAAAAGGAAAAGAAACTATAGAGGATTAGGTGATGATCTTACATAGTCTCACATTATATTAATTCTGAATTAAATCCAAATTTTCACTTCTGTCTCTGAGGGATTAATTTTATAGAGTTACCATAGAGTGAGAATCTGGCTGGAAGGTAAGCTGGAATCAAAACTAACTTTATTATTATAACCTCAAGAGATTACATAAAATTAAAAGTTCCCTCGGTCTAGCTGGGTTTACTGAAATGCAAAGCTGCAATATGCAGTGTGTACTTTAGATTCCCAGACTCAACAAAAGGAACCATATTAAAAATAACCTCTGTTACAGATGAGTGGATGAAGAAAATGGTGGAATACTACTTAGCCACGAAAAAGAAGGAAATCCTGCCATCGTCAACAACATGAATGGCCCCTGAGAGCATTATACTAAGTAAAATAACCCTGTCAGAGAAAGATAAATACTGCATGATTTCACTACCCAAAAAAAAGCTGAATTCATAGAAACAGAGAGTGGACTGGTGATTACCAGGGTCAGGAACATGGGTGAAATGAGGAAACACTGAAAATGAGTATACAAACTTTTGGTTCTATGAGGAATAAGTTCAAGGGATCTAATGTATGGCATGGTGACCAGGGTTAACAATACCGTATTACATGCTTGACGGTTTCTAAGAGAGTAAATATTAAATGTTCTCACCATACACACAGACAAATAATCATATGAGGTGACGAATGTGTTAACTAACCTTATTGTTGGTAATCATTTTACAGTGCATCCACGCATCAAATCATCACACTGGACACCTTGTACTTGCACAGTGTTATAGGTCAATTATAGCTCAGTAAAGCTGGTTATAAAAAAGGCTTGGCTGTGCTGTCATATAATTTGATTTTGGTTCGAAGTAGTTCGCTGTGAAATAGGGAGTGAGGAAGAGGGGCGGGGGGGGGGGTGCTGCTCTCATACAAGGGCCTCCCCTCCCCAAAATCCTGTTAAAGAGATGCATTGCCACCAGACGAAGAACCTGAGGACTGGAGACACTCTCAGTGCAATACAAGACAGAAAAGGTCTTCTGGAAAAATACTCTTAAAAGCTAAGATTTGAAATATTCCCAAAGGAAAAGAAAATGTCTGATTAGCTCCCAAAATGTGTCTCGCTTAGCCAGGGGCTAATGAAATACAAAACAATATCTCTAAAAAAATCTGCCTGGCTGGTGTAGCTCAGTGGACTGAGCGCTGGGCTGTGAACCAAAGGTTCACAGTTCGATTCCCAGTCAGGGCACGTGCCTGGGTTGCAGGCCAGGTCCCCAGCAAGGGGCGGACAAGAGGCAACCACACATTGATGTTTCTTTCCCTCTCATTCTCCTTCCGTATCTCTCTTTCCCTTCCCCTCTCTCTAGAAAAATAAATTAATCTTTTAAAAAGAAAATAAAATTAATTTAAACAAAATCAAAATCTGTTTAAATCTCTACCCATCTCCACACACACCCACGTACACAAAGAATGCGAATACATGAACAGATTGCTCTAGTCTTTCCTTTTTTAATGCTACACAGTCCTCCAGGTTTGTTTTCAGCGGACACTAAGCAAAATCAATTACCATTCCCAAGAAATAGTCCCACTGAAAAATTAGTTTTGAAGCCTGTCGCATCTTTTACACTGTCTGGCCCATGACGTTATAAATCCTGTCCCAACAGAAATCCATTCCCTCGCACGGAAGAAGCTAAAGTTCTGTGCAGTCCAATCTTCTCTGGGGATCTGAAGACAATTTCACACTTCTGTTTTTAAACATCTCGAAAAATCTTTACATTTGCTTGAAAGGGCAGATTGATGTTCCCTACACACACACATACACACACACACACACACACACACAGGAAATAAACACAGTAAATTCAGAGAAGCTACCGGGGCAGTTTCTCTGGTAAATATACCAATCAAGTCTGTATTTGTAAACCTTTTTTGAAATATCTACCTTAAAATCATGTCATCTAAAAACCAGGGTAAAGAAATCGACTCCAATAAGCTGGATTGTCCCTGATTCCACAGGACTGCCTGCAGGCCAGAGAGGCAAAAGGTAGCTGCCTGACCATTTTTTTCAAAAAATAATCAGTACGGATGTCCTTGGTAATGTATTTCAATGTTCTGGCCAATTAACGTCAAAAAGTTCATCCTGATAGCTAACCTAATTTTCTTCAATTGCAAGATAACATCATTTCCCAGGCAAGGAGGGGCGAAAGTGAGCACAGAAGTGTGAGTCCAAGGACCCGGGTTCACGCTCTGTATTTGCTGTGTGACTTCACGTGCATTACATGTGGGTCTCTGTTTTCTCACTGATAAATGTACTGAACTAGATGGTCTCTGCAGACACAGTTCTATCCTGAGAGAGAGAAACTAAATGGTCAGCATAGGCCAAAAAGACAGCCATCCACACACGCATGTGTGATACACATAATTAGTATTTTAAGTAGCCTTCTCACTCAGACTGAGCGATGCTAATCTGTTTTCACATTTCTAAAACTCTATTCCGTTTGTTCTTGTGGAGAGTCATATTTTGCACACAGTAACTGATGTGATGTTTCCCTCTACATTCCTGTGAGCCTGGGACACGCCTCCATTCCCACATTATTGCAGTCTCAGAGACGAATACACATTCGGGCATTTCTATTTTGAAGAAGAACCAAAGAGGCAAAATCTGGACTTAGGCATCTAAAAAGCCAGACTTCCCATGGACAAGAGACTGAACATATTCTCTTCTCCAATTCAATGATGAGACAACGCCCATTTGCACAGGGTGGCATGCAGGCCCCACAAAGGAGAACTGGGGGTACCGGGTGGGTGAGGGAGAGATTCTGAGAGAGAGCTAGACCCTGAAGCTCTTATAATGAGAGCAAGGAAGGTGTGCACCAAGTTGTAGGGGCCAAGACAAGCGTCAAGAGAGAGAACCAGAGTGGACCTTCATGTCTTTGTATCTGTAAGACCCCTCAAAATTAGTTGGAACCTATGAGAAAGCAGAAACCTTGAACAGACTGAGGACACTCTGAATGGACGGCTATTACCTTGAATTGTCACAAGGCTTGAAATGGAAAAAAATTAACTTACATCTTTTGGCATCCTTAAGGCGGTGGTCGTAATGCCATACCCTCTGCATGCTTCTCTGAATAATTCAACCCTCTGAATCATATAAAAGGAATAAGGTCCAAACTAGACATGATGACTGAGGGCCAGGGGCTAAGAGGAGCCCAAGAATCACCTTGCTGTTTTCAGTGTCACGCGGCGATTCCAAAGCAGCCCTGGAAGCCGGTCTCATTCATCTAAGTGCACTATGAAGTTAAATTTCACTGCGGCTCAGAGAGACCAAAATTAATGTTCAGCACATGCTGTGACTTCCTAGCACAGACAAGCGAGTAACAGTGAAAGTTAATAGTTACTAGCAGTGGCAAAAATTTTATTTTCAAACACAGGTACACCTGCCTCAGAGAGAAAAATGCAATATACCCAGACTTCCCTTGAGGGAAACTGACAACAGTTCATTATCTGGGTGCAGAACGCATCATATTGGGCAGACTTCCCTCGCATAGGCTTCCCTCCCCAGCAGAATGCACATCAATAATTAGCACCAGAGGCTTCAAATTTCAATTCTATTTCTTCTGGTAAAGTTTGAAATCAGGTTTGTATAAACTTCTCCCCATCTGTGAATCACCTGGTACTAGATGAAGAACACGGTTGGGTTTCCCCCCTCTCCATTAATACTAAAATAGATGGACTACATAACAACTCAAATTGCTTTATATCATGATGGGACTCCGCACTTCTGATTCACCGCGGTGGAATTTTCTATTCTCCGTGAAGCTGTTAGGAAAGCAATTGCATCCGTTAAAAAATAAACTAGCACACCTTCCTGATGCTTTCACATAGTGGTCAAAAATTATAGCAAAAAATAATGTTCCCTTTTCATGCAAAAGATCTCCCCTCTGCAATCGTTATATGTATTTCTATCACAAAGCTGATTTTGACGTAACTTTATTTTAGCATAAAGCCATGGGAACAAGGGGATCACTCTGTCACAGTCCTCCTGCCTGCTCAGTGTGCCCGAGAGGTTTTCTGACGTCACTAAGCCGAGGCCCCACAGTTCACCAACTTAACTCATACCATTGCATTCACAATGGTGGAGGCTAAAAAACGTTCCTACCCCTTGGAATAACACAGGGTTTTTTCACTGACCCCGCCTGTAAGGGTGATGTAATTTCCCCAAAGGAATGGTTAAAATATTGTGCTAACGTTCAGACTAACTTTTTAAAACAGCTTTATTATCTCCCTACATTCATTTTAATTTGAACAAATTAAGATTCTCAAGGGGCCTTTTTTCACTTTGTTTATCCTAAAGGCCACAACTCTCGACATAAAGCGTTAGTAGGAGATAATGACACACCCAGAATCTAGGCAAACCCCTCTTCTCCAACCCCCTAAAAAAACAAGAAGTTTGTAAAGGGCCCGGCGTTACAGTGAAGCCAATTTATTTTCAACTTAGATTCCCAGATAAGTCAAACGTAAGTGTGATGGTATTAACCAACTTGACAAGCACCCCGGGGAAAACTTAAACTCATAATTTTTTAAAGACTGTCTGATACCTTTCTGCTTTGTTATGGAAAGATGCTCACACTGCAAATAAAAGCTGTGTGACCAGGGGTAACTGCGAAGACACCACAGTCCCACCCCAGGGAGCTCGCAGATTTACACGCGTGTCTAACCAACTACATAAGCGGCAGCTCGTAGCAGCCCTGTCAATTGTTTAAAACCGACAGCTTTGTTGTTCCAGAAAGTGCTGCCCTACTTCCAAAGGGCCCGTCAGCAGACTGGTATCTCTAAGGCAGTTTAACAAAAAGTTTCATCATTCAAAATAATTCAACCAATGTGGTAGATTGAGGCATCTTAGTGACGGCTGCCCATTCTGCTGAGCACTTTGAAAGTATCAAAAAGGTGGAAAACATGATTCTTGCCCGTCAGGATTTCATAGTCTGCTAAGAAAACCAAGAACACTTGAGACACAATCAGCAAATAAGAAGGGAATTTTTAGCACTAATATTTGTCATCAGGATTTTTCGCTGTCCAATACCGTAGCAACTAGCTACACAGGCCTATGAGCACATAAATATGTGCTGTCCAGATTGAGATGTACAAGAAGCGTAAAATACACACTGAATTCTGAAGACTTAGCACAAAAAAAAGGATTTAAATACCTCATTAATAATGTTTGTATTGATCATACATTAAAGTAACAATATTTGGGATATATTAGGTTAAATAAAACATTAAAATTGATTTCAATGGTTTCTTTTTGCTTTTGCAATGTGGCCACTTGATAAATAAAAGTGACCTGACTCCACACTTGTGGTTTGTATTTTTTTCCTCATGCACAGGGCTGGCAGAAACTGTAAGTACACATGGAGTAAAGAAATTTCACCAAGGGGCTAGTCTTTAGAAGATCTGAAGGTCTCTGACAGGTGGGCTTAGGTGAAAGACGAGTCCCAGGCAGGGGCTGGAATATTAGTATTAAAATTTCAGGGCACAGGGAGATTGGCCTGGAAGTGCAGTTGCAGGGTTGTGTATTTGGGTTGACACCAACCCAAGTTTGGGGTCAGGCAGAGGGGCACACATACACCATTTTCCTAACTTCTCATCCCACTTCTGGTGAACTTTATAAGCAAACTCAATATATGATACACCATAGAGATGTATATGGTAAGTGTATACAGTCTTCAGTGGGGAAGCAGGAAGTCAAGATTCTATCTGCCATTCCCATAGGTACTCTTGGGTAAATGGCTTATCATCTGTGCCTCCAATTGTCCCCACAGTCCCTTAATATTATGTAACTTCTAGTATTTTCTTAATGTTTATGTTATCTATTGAGTTTAAGAATTTTCTGCCATTGCAGTTTTAATTTGCACCTCTCCGATGGATAATGATGTTATCCATGCTCTCCATAAGCCTCTTTTCGTGTGTCCATGGGCCATCTGTATGTCCTCCTTGGAGAAGTGTCTATTTGGGTCCTTTGTCCATTTTTTTTACTTGGACTGTTTGTTTTCCTGGCGTTGAGTAATATAAGTTGCTAATGTGTTTTGGAGATGAAACCCTTGTCCGAAGTATCGTTGGTAAATATGTGCTTCCAGACAGTTGGCACCCTTTTCATTTTCATGATGGTTTCTTTAGCTGTGCAGAAGCTTCTCAATTTAGTGTCATCCCATTTGTTTATTTTTTCCTTTATTTCCCTTGCCCTAGGAGATCTAATCAGCAAAAATATTACTATGTGCAATAGCTGAAATGTTATTGCCTATGCATTCCTCTAGGACTTTTACGTAATCACAACTTATATTGAAGTTTTTTGTTCATTTTGCTTTTATTCTGGTGTCTGGTGTAAGTGGTGGTTGAGTTTCATGCTTTTCACGTGTGCAAGTCCAGTTCACCCCACACCATTTATTGAAGAGGCTGTTTTACTCCATCGTATGCTCCTGTCCCCTTTGGTCAAATATCCATTGAGACTTGGGTTTATTCCTGGGCTCTCTGTTCTGTTCCGCTGGTCCAAGTGTCTGTTCTTAAGCCAGTATCAGGCTGTTTTGATTACAGTGTCCTCGTGGTACAGCTTGATATCTGGTATTGTGATCCCTCCAACTTTGTTCTTCTTTCTCAAGATTGCCGAGGCTATCTGGGTCTTTTTTGGTTCCATATAAATTTTTGAAGTATTTTTTACTAGTTCTGTGAAATATGCCATTGGAATTTTAATAGGGGTTGTGTTGAATCTATAGATTGCTGTGGGTAGTATGGACATTTTAATGATGTTAATTCTCCCAATCCGTGAACAGGGTATATCCTTCCATTTATTTGTATCCTCTTCAATTTCTTTCTTCAGTGTTCTGTAGTTTTCAGGGTACAGGTGTTTTACCTCCTTGGTTACATTTATTCCTGGGTATTTTGTTGTTGTTGTTGATGATGATGTTGCCATAGTAAATAGGATTTTCCTCTTAGTTTCTCTTTCTGGTAGTTTATAAAACCACAGTGAGCTATCACCTCACACCTGTCAGAATGGCCAGCATTAATAAGTCAACAAACAACAAGTGCTGGTGAGGATGTGGAGAAAAGGGAACCTACTGTACTGTTGATGGGAATGCAGACTGGTGCAGCCACTGTGGAAAGCAGTGTGGAGTATGGAGTTTCCTCAAAAAACTAAAAATGGAACTGCCTTTGGATCCAGTGAATCCATTGCTGGGAATATACCGTAAGGATCTTAAAATACCAATTCAGAAGAACTTATGCCCCAATGTTTATAGCAGTGCTATTTACAATAGCCAAGTGTTGGAAACAGCCTAAGTGACCATCAGGAGAGGAATGGATTAAAAAACTGTTGTACATTTACACAATGGAGCCCTGGCTGGTGTAGCTTAGTGGATTGAGCACGGGCCTGCGAACCACACGATCATGGTTCGATGCCCAGTCAGGGCACGTGCCTGAGTTGCAGGCCAGTTCCCAGTTCCTGGCAGGGGACACACAAGAGGCAACCATACATTGATATTTCTCTCTCTCTCTCTCCTTCCCTTCCCCTCTAAGATAAATAAATAAAATCTTAAAAACAAACAAACAAAAAACCTGTTGTACATTTACACAATGGAATACTGTGCAGCAGAAAGAAAGATGGAACTCCTACCTTTTGTGACAACATGGATAGAAATGGAGAATATTATGCTCCTCACCTATAAGAGGAATCTATTGAACAAAATAAATTAACAAGAGAAACAGAACTAGACACATGAAACCATGGAATGGACTGACAGCTGTCAGAGGGGAGGGGCAAGGGAGGGGATGGTGGGAAGAAGGGGAAGGGAGTAGTCAAAGAACATGCATGAATGACCCATGCACATGGACAGTGGAGTGGGGATTAATTGTGGAAGCAGGGGGTAAGCTGGTGGAGGAGGGCAAAGGGGAAAATTGGGACAACTGTAATAGAATAAACAAGAATAAAAAAAATTTAAAACATAAAAAAGGAATTTTCTGCCAATAAAGATGTGAAGAATATCACATACACAATAAATTGACATCACTCTAGGATCATGGTCAGCCAACCTGGAGACTTAGCTTCTCCCCCATCAGTGGATGCTCTTGTTCTCCATAACAGCTAACTTAAATATTATACTCTCACCATGGCTGGTGTGGCTCAGTGGATTAACTACCGGCCTTCAAACTAAAGGGTCACTGGTTCGATTCCCAGTCAGGGCACATACCTAGGTTGTGGGCCAGGTCCCCAGTGGGGGGTGTGACAGGCAACCACACACTGATGTTTCTCTCCCTCTCTACCTCCCTCCCTTCCCCTCTCTCTAAAAAATAACTAAACAAAATGTTTAACTCCCCCCCCTCCCTGCACTCTCACAAAAGGCCTAACCTCCAGTGCCACAGAGACAGTCTCCACACTTACACCTAGCCAGCCTTGTCTCGCTTCCTCTCCTTATTACATGGGTGAAGGTTGAAGGATCCTTAAATAAAGATGCTTCAGGGAGTCTAACCTTCACCCTCTTCTCTATCTACCCCACTTCCCCTCCCTAGACCAGTGGTCCTCCAAATTTTGTTCTCATACACCCACTAAAATGATTTTGAAAAACCTCTCTCACATTTTTAAGTTGACATCCTAACATTACCACATAACTTCATATAGGATACACTGGCAGAGAATGGAATTACATCCATCCTGTAGATTTTGTAAGAACGTTTAAAAGCATATCTGTGCCTTCATTATTTTAAACACATCCAATGTTTAAAACATGCAAAATCACCACAGTGATTTCATTCCCATTTTCATCTAGTTAAAGAATATATAGATAAGCTCTTCTTTACCATTAAAAAATGTTGCAGTGTTCCCTTTTCTCTTAGAACTCGTAATTCCGTGCTACTTCAACAAAATTTCAACCCAATGTAATATATTTTATGCTTGGAAGTCTTTTATTGATCACCTTATCATATGTATCACAAAAAATATGTTGGTAAACATAATTTTTTTAATCTCCTAGGACCATAAATTTCTAAGTGATAACATTTTTCTTCTGGATTGAGCTCTCATTAAACTACCATTATATAAAATTGATCAATACAATGTACCATACTTTATATTTTGACAGATATTTATTAATTATATAAAACACAATGTAGATGGAGCTATTAATTAATTGAAGTGATTTTTTCAATTATCTCATGGGCTCCTGGATAATATCATTCATTGCTAGAATGAGACAACGTTCTGCATCAAGTTTATTTCTGTTTTTCATTTTTTATGTGAGTGCCTGGAACATTTTTTTTACATAAGTAGATAGAAATGGAAGGAGTTTTGTTATAACAATGTCACTCAATTCTTTAAACTCCTTCTGAGTTATGTGCCAAAAATCAAATAGTGATCCAACATCAAAAATGATTTTAATGATCTATCAGCTGACAGCTCCTTTATGCCTTCCTTCCATTTCATAAAAAAAAAAAAGAAACAAACAAAGAAAAACATACCTGAGTTACAAAAGAATTTATCATCCCTTCGGGTCACTCACTTTCTCCAGATAAATGCTACTGACTTTGTGGGGGGCCCACGGAGGCACCAGGGTAAGAACAAACAGCAGCTCCACCCTTCTTTCGTCAATGGTCAAAGAACTCTGCGAAAGGAGACGTGAGGAAGAACCTACTTGACCACAGAAGGATTCTCAAGAATATTGATCTTAGGAAGACAACACATAGAAGCTGAGGACCTGGCAATTGGATTCCCTTAAAAATGTCGTGTGGCCACATAAACCTCGGAGTTTTTATGTATGCCTGCGAGTACAGGGATCTCAATTCAGAGACCACTGCTGTAGGCTTTCACTAACGCCCATGACTTCCGTCGCAGTCTGTGTAAGTGCTGACAACTCTGAAATACATACCAGGTCAGTCCACTCACCTGAGATGCAGAACCACCCACCTACCAGCATGTCCTCCTTCTGTCCACCAGTCTCTCTCCCTGGCTGCCCTTGTCCGAGAAAGTCACCCTGCTTTCTAGCCTGGGACGCCACAGGAACATCCTCCCTCTCCCTGCCTCCAGTCTCATTTCCTTCACACCCAATCCCCACACTGGTTAGAGGATAAAATAAGAAGGGATCGTGTTCTGACCCTCTTTCAAAATGCTTTCGTGGCATCCCACAGTTAGGATGAAGCACAACCTCCTTCATTATGACTCACAAGGCAATCCAAATCTGTTCTCCGGAACTCAGTTTCATTCCTTCTCTGAACCCTGTATGCTCCAGCCAGTCTGGACTTCTTTCCATTTTTCAAAGGTCCAGGACCTAAATACATGCTGACCCCCTTTTTTTCAAACTCCTACTTAAATGAAAGGCTCGGTTTAACTGTTGTTTCCTCTAGGAAGACTCCCCCCACCTCTGTTTTAGGTAAGAACCCCACGGGTGCACCTGTGGTCCTATGAATTCCTCTGTCACAGCGTGGATTGTACGTTGCTGGAGCAAGCTGTTCAAGGCTTCATTTCACCTTGAGACCATCAACTTTACATAGCAAGGACCGTATCCATCTTACACATCCAATACTAATCCTGAAGTAGTTTCTACATCTAGTACTGAACCTACAATATTGTTAAGTGCTGCGTGAATGAATCGTTGGTAAATTTAAAAAATGTTTTCTAATGAACTCATTCCCATAATTTTATTAGCAGTATACCCATCATTCCCTGACCCAAAATTTGTTCAAAAGATGTCATTCTCGATTATCACCTGAAGGCAAATTCAGAGTTCCTTTCTGTTGACTCAGGAAAGCATCAGATATTCCCGAAGTGACTAAATATAGAGATCTAAGAACCAACAAGCTGCTGGTCTATTGTGTTAATGGTGCTGTTAAGGAAAAAGCCAGCTCCCTTGAGAGGACATTGATTATTGCTTTTACTCGTACTCCATTTAGATAGAATCATGTCAGCCATCTGCATGGACCCAGGTAGGCATTTCATTGATTTAAAGGCTTTCCTCTTCCCCAAATGCCCTAAAACAGCTTAAAATAGAAGTTATTAATTTCTGACAAATTTCCATATACTGTATCAGTGTCTGCCTTACCTCATCTATAAACCCTTCCTGTGATAACATTCATAATTGTTATCTGTGTGCTTGCAGGAATTGACTGTTAAGCACTTCGAATTTCTTTTGTACAGTGAAAATTAGCAAAAACAAACGTATAATGGGCTTTAATAAAACAAATGAATGTGCTGCAAAAAGGAACGTATTTGCTAAGAATACAGTTCAATGGTACTCTCTAACAGGGTGTGCCTTATTAAACCACGCCTCACAATCGCCTTTACGAATAGCGTCTTCCACATAAAATAGTGCAATGTGATAAGCCAACTGCTGTTAAATGATCAATTTTGTTTATGTGGCCAGACGAAGGGATGCCTTTCACATCAACACTCTAAGGCACAATACAAGCATAAAGGAGAGTCTCTGATAATCAATTAAGCATCAGTCATAAGAATAATTAACCATGTCCGTGGTATTGCTTCCTGTACTTACTGATACCTATGTAAACACTGAGGACCTGATATCTGCACAAACTTTCTCATTTCTCATGTCTGTGCGGTTCCTGCTCTCTATTCTATCCTGGGTAGTTTTGTGAACTCTATTTTTGAGCCAGTTTGCCTGAAGAGATTTTTTTAAAATATAAGATCTCCCACAAAAGATATGGAACACTGAGCTCCCAGTTTCCTCTCCTCAGATCTTATTGCCCTATTTCCTCATCCCTACAAAGATAAAATCTTTTTGTCATTTTTCAAGTTCTAAACCTTACCCTGATGATATTTTCCACCCCCACCCCCCAAAAAAAACCTGCCTCCAATCCTGATCATTTAGCCTGGATTACCCAGGTATCACAGTGATGATCACTTTATAATCGGGATCATTTTTGTCTTTTCTCTTCCCGTCGGCACCAAATAAAGCCAGCACTTGGCAGATGTTCATCTATTCATTCATGTCACACGTGTCCACTGAAAGCATACTGCCTACTACGCACAAGCACAATACTAATAATGGCGTAAGACAGTGATCACAGGATTTTCAACTCTGGCCTTGGGGGCTTCCAGGCCAGCAGAGGAGACACCCAATCAACACAGAGATGTGCCCAGTTTGTGATCCTAAGTGTCATACAGAAAATGGTAACGCTTCTGGGCAAGAGAATAATGCTGGGGAGATCCACGTCACCGGGATGTCGTGGAAAACCTCTGGAAATGAATCGCACTTAATCTGAGACGTAAATAAGGAGGTCTCGGTAGCAAAGGGGGTTAAGATACAATATGAGGTTGGAGGGGTAGACCAAAGACCCTTGTAGGTCCCAATGAAGAGTCACTAGCCAATCTAGAAGAAAAATCAGATTTAAGTTTTTAAAAAGGCACTTTTGGCTGAAGAATGGGTGAAAGGCAGCAAGATTGGGAGCAGAGAGAAGCAGGAGGCCATGGCAGTAGTCCAAGTCAGGGACTATACCATGCAACCAAGGACATTGCTAGAAATATAAGTAGAAGGTTTTGAGACATGTACAAAGTGAAAGCAGTAGATTTTAGTGACAAATTAGATGTGAGAGGTGAAAAGGGTGAATTAAGGATAACTCCCAATGTTTTTCTCAAACAACTGGGTAGATGGTGGTCATCCTTATAGAGATGAAGAAGACTAAAAGAGGAACAGATTTGGAGATTAGGAATCCAAGGCTCCGTTTTGGACATGTTAAGCTTGACAAGCCTATAAAACAACCAACTGGCGATGTCAAGATAGCTGTTGGAGACAATATCAAATTTTGAGATCATGTTTCAAGAAGGGAGTGGCAAACTGCATCCAGTGTTGAGTGAAGTTTGAGCACAAAAAGAGCAAAGATGTGGCCACTGAATTAGGTCATGTGAAGGTCATGTGTGACCTTGACAAGAGCATTGTCAGCTGAGTGTTGAATTAAAAACAAGATTGGGGGTGAAGCAATAGAGACAGTATATGCAGACAATTTTTTAAAGGGGTGATTATGAAGAAGACCAAAATGGATCAGATGTTTGAGAGGCATATAGGGCCAAAGATTTTACTTTGTTTTTATTCACTGATTTGGTAGTGAGGAAAGGATCAATGGTATAGAGAGAAGAGACAAATTAGAGAAGGAAGTCCTGCAGAAGGAAGAAAATTAGGAATAGAATCTGGTGAAAAGGAAAAGAATTGGCTTTGATCAGAGGAGGAGAAGATCAATCCCTTCTTATTTTTATTTCTCCTCTTGTACTAAGAATGAAGAATAATGAAAGTAGGTTTATGGATTTGTCAATGAGAAGACAAATAAGTGTCCTATTGATGGCTTCTATCTTCTCAATGACATAGAAAACAAGGTCTTCAGCAAGAGGAGAAGAGGTGTGAGAGATGTGAGGACAGCAAATGATATGAAATAGCCATTTCAGGAAATGGAAAATGAGTTTACTAGAGAAATACAGTAGAATAGCAGTTTATTGCTAACTGGCTACTTGATGTGTGTGATCATACATTTAAAATTAAACCAGAGATTCATCTTGTGCATTTTTCTCTAGGAACATTAAGCTGTTTGGGTGCTGGCATGGAGATGGTAAATGGCAGATTCATAGTATTAGAGTTTTTCTAGAAATAAATCACAAAGGAAAAGAGGTAAAAGAAGTTGAGGGATTTTTCAAGAGAGTCATTATGGTAGACAACTATGGAATCCAAGCTGGATAAGGATAAAAAAGAAGAGAGAATGGGGGTGATGAATGGACAATATTGGAGGGTGGGGGAGAAGAAATGATTGTATAAAATGGGAGTGGACCAAGTTAAATGAGTGGATGGGTCTATTACAGTCACTGAGAATAGATAATGCCAGGGCTCAGGGAGGGGAATAAGACTATGAATTAGGAGCTAAAATCTCCCATGAATGAAGAAGGATGACCAGGAGATCAGGAGACGACAACAGGGATTTGGGGGAGGAAAGGCAGTATACCTACTTGGTGTAAAACTCCAAAGATCAGTAATTTTTAATGTAGAGAAGGTGAAAGATCAGTCTGAAAACAGTAAGAGAAAAGAAAAAATATCAGCCAATGCCTCTCCACAAATGTTTTGAACATTTCATTGAAAACTTGCTGATTGGCCTTTTGAATAGAAACAGAAGTCGATTTGTCATGAAGGATGACCCCCTCACCCCTCTACTGGAATATTGCATGGCCTTCTCTTTGCCAATTCTGTGTTTAGCCCCCCAGACAGCCTGTCTGCATGTGAGGTTCTCAGGCTATGAGTAAAAACACCGTTTCTGTTTGATGGGGCTAGAGAGAATCCCACCGTCAAACATCAACTCACTGCCTACTCCACATAGCCCAAATCCTTGGTATCTGCTTGTTCAACCATACGCCTTCCTGAAAGCCCTATTTCCCGACAGCCCTCCAATACCCACCTTAGTAACCATTCATAATGACAAAGTCCAGTATCCATGAAACCCTCGGACATTCACATTTTTCCCACAGTGTACAAACCATTTGTAGAACTGCTTCTTTTACACTTACCAATGTGTCATAAAGATTTTCTAACATCAAATGTTCTCCTATAACATGATCTTAATAAATGCAATGTATTTAGCTGGATAAATTAGCTGAGGTTTATTTAGGCAACGTAGTATTGTTACATGTCTAGGTTGTTTCCAAATTGGGTATATTATAAATAATGCTATAATGAATACCCATGGGCATAAATCTTTGAAGACACCTATAATTATTACTATTAATAATCAATCTCTTGAAGTACTGAAGAGTATGATGTGGTCATAGAGAATGGATGTTTTCAAGGTTTTTGAGACATATCATCCAATTCTCTTCAAAGGAAGTTTGTATAAGCAGTGTCTCAGACTTCCCTTGTACCTTGCCAAGCTCAGAAAAATAATTGTTTCCTTTCTTTCTTTCTTTTTAATAGATGAAACACAAGGGCCCCCCAAAAGGGTGTTATTCTTAGGTCATCATCTATTCCAAGACCTGGGCAGGCTGGCATGCGAAGACCTATCTGTTCCAACAAGCAGTAGGTAGCCACATTCCCTGCACACACTTCCTTAAGGTGCCTTTTCTAACCTCTTTCTGCACCTGCATCCTCAATACTAATTATCTTCCCTGCTGTCATCACGGCCATGTGGATCCTTTACACAAAATCCCCCCAAAGCTGCCTGGATTAAATTTAAATTCCTTCACAATTCTTATTTCCTGTTCACAAATTTGCTCAGACCCCATCCCTAACCCCCCAGAACAAAGTCATTACCAGCTTGCTTCCCAAACTCTCCAAATCCTTCACTCCTGTCAAATTTAATTTCAGAATTAAAGCTGCCAGACAAACACAAACTGCTATCATTTCATTGTTTTTATTGTTCTTCATTATCTCTTTTGTTATTTGTCCAATTTCCTTCTGCTTCCCCTTTTCCTCATAACTGGTTTGATTTTCATTTGTTGGGTGTCTTTTCCAGTCTTCACCACTGTCTCTCTTTCCATTTCAAATTTATTCTGCAGGAGCTCTTTATACTAAGTTTCTTTCTTAGGCATTTCAAACCCTTCATAATAAAATGAATGCCCTGTATTTGTCAAGTTCAAAATTACATTTTCCACTAGATATTGCTTTCCATAGAACACTAATAGTTACTACACAAAGCTAAAGGAATCAAAAGAACAAAGAACCAATATTGCAATACTGTTAACATCATACCCATTCTGGTAAACATGACAAGACTTTTGCATGTGGTATGTAATATAACCTCAAAAGAAAAGGGCCTTTTTCTTGGTGGGAATTCTATTCTTGATAGCCTGATTGTGGTTCCAATTGGGACAGAAAGTTAGAACTTCATTCTAATGTAATTGTCTGTTTTTCTATTGCTTAAAAGAAATATTTCCACACCACAATTAGAGGAGAAACATTATCTACATAAAATCCAATGCTTTTGAAAAGGAAAACATACCTCAAACAAGCACTAGATTCTTCTGCATTGCCTCTCAAAAAAATGCTTAACATACCCATCGAAATTCTGGATCAATCCTTCTTTAAAGTTTTCTTGTTTGATATGCATTGAATAAGCAGACCTCCTTTCTGGCCAACCAAGACCACGTACAGTAGGAAAGATACCAGGCCTCATCACCCCGAAACGTCCATGCTGGGATCAGGTTTGCTGACGCCCTTTCAAACACTTTTTACCCAACCCTAAGTCAGAATTCCAAGACCAGTCAAGGGCATCTCTGCCCTTTCTCCTTGTTATCATCTTTCAGGATGGCCCCAAGACTCACCCTCTGCAGGTACCAGTCACTTCTCCCACTCCCATCCTGCTTCTCTGCCCTTTCTCCTGGCTCTTCTGGCTTCCTCTCCATGCCTCTGCCAGTCAGTCCCCCTCCGATCCTTTCCTCGGGGTTTTCTGAAACCACCTCCGCTCCCACCTGCACCCTCCCACTGTGCATGGCCAAGCTCATCTCAAAGTGCTCAGATCCTTCCCCACCCTTTGCAGGCCCTGCTTTCCCAAGGACCTGCTTTCCTCTTCGAGCCCTCGCGAGTGGAGAGGGGCCATCCTCTCACACCCCCCACATGCGCAAGCATTCTGTTGTAGCATTTTCTCTGCCATTTCCAAATCCCCACTTTTTCACCTACCTGCTTTAGCCCATTGTCAATATCCTCTCCGTCTCATCATTAGGACCCCGTGATCACTCTCACAAACCATGAAGGACTCTGGCATTTGCTACACGGCCCAGGTGGGTATTGGATTTAGATGATGTCATGAGCATGGATCCTTCTTCTTGATGGAATTAGTGAGCTTTGAAGAAGTGACACTAGAGAGCCCTCTCTCTCTCCCCACCCCCACTCCCTGACCACAGCAGGACACTAAGAAGGTGGCTATTTGCAAGCCACGAAGAAGTCCTTACCAGGAACCAAATCTGCCAGAACTTTGATTTTGGGCTCTCCAGCCTCCAGGCCAGGCCTGCGAAAAATAAATGTCTGTTGCTTAATCCTCCCAGTATCTGGCATCTCATGAGAGCCAGTGAAGCTGAATGACACACTAGCACAGTTTTAATCTCACAGAAGGTAGTGTAAGTGAATACTGAATGGCTAAATGGATGCACAACCGTGCAGACTGGCACTTGCCACTCAACAACCAAGTGACAAGCCTCAAAGACAGAGGAGAAAAATCAGTACTTCTGGGTTTTCTAGCATACAGCATGACACACACACCAAGTGAACCTATAATTAATCTTCACTCTGTTTACATCTATGGATGTAGGAAAGAGCAAAAGCAAGCCCTGAAGTGGCTCGAATCTTGGCTCACTATCACCTCAAGAAATTCAGGCTAAATTCAGAAAGCATATTCTCGCAGCTCTTGTCCGAGTTCCATGTCTCTCAGGACCTCTGCCTTCTCACGACTTCCTCCCACTCACACCCACACTCCTCTGTGATGATGGCTTCTGCTTACCTCATCCCTCCCTCTCCCTGGGCCACCCCCTGCCATCCTCGGGGCTGGCTAGAGAACTAGTATCATTTGGGTTTTAGCCTTTAATCACATTCAGTTTTATAATATTGATATCCTTTTATGCAGTTGCCTTTGTCTCCATCTGAACAACAAGTTCCTTGAAGGTGGGGGCCACACAGCCTTCTCTGCACATCCACCCCAGCACTAAGTACAGCGCTAACGTGGAGCACGGAGTTTCATGAAATACATTAGAATGGGTCGGCAAGCTGGCCCACTGGCCAAAAGCAGCCTGCTGTCTGGTTTGGTATGGCCCAGGAGCTGAGAATATTTTTTCCATTTCTAATCGGTTGGAAAAAAAACACGAAAAGAAGAAGAATATTCTTGGCATGTTAAAATTACATGTAATTCATATTTCAATATCTATCAAGTGATACTAGAACATGGCCATAGTTTTGCATGTATGTATCAGCTGTGACTGCTTTCATGTCACAACAGCAGGGTGGTAATGACGAGAAAGACCCTATGGCCCACAAACCTTGAAACCTATTATAGTTGATCTTTGTGGGGAAAGTTGGCTGATCTCTGCACTAGAAAGTTGAAGCTATGAATTAAATTCACTGAGATTACTGACATATTCCCCCCAAATACCTCCCTCCCCAAAGAAAAATTGGAACACAAGAGAGAAGGGAAAAATCCTAAGTCTTCTCTTGGTGTACCCAAGTGCAAAGCTGCCCACGGCACAGCTGATACTGTGAGCCACAAAGCAGTGTGAGTTCGGGAGAGAAGGTCATGTCCCTGTACCATCTTGCACTAAAAGTCCATCTCAATGCGAGGCAGCGAGCAGTGAAGGCACTCCGCACATCCAGACAAAAATTAATCTAAGAGGACGTAAGAAGAGCTTTGTTTCCGGCAGCTTAAAGCCGTGTTGTGCAGAAGGAATATGAATCACGGATTGGAGACAATGAGGCTTCTTGTCTAATTAATCATTTTTCTGCACTTGTCTCTCAGTGCAGGATAGGGACCAGTACAAAAGATGACCCAGAAGTGCTGAAATGTCCACCACAGCACCCTTTGCCTCCTTGAAAACTGTGAGCAAACAACACTGTGGCCAGTGCTACCACGGCGCATGGCACAGAGACGCTCGGACCAAATGACGAGAAATGCAAAAGTCGAGACTGCACGGAAGTTAATAAAGTACTGCCTGTCCCCGACTGTAACATCTGTACTTGTCTGGCCACGGCCAGATAGGTGCTAACACATTAACTCCATCAGCTTCCTACCTGAAATCTCAGCTTAATTAGGACTATTCATCAAAGTGGCACGTGCTTTAGAGGCCAGATCAAATTGATCACTGTTGTTCCGCTGCATCTCTACCAATGCGGTTAGCGCCTATTTTTAGAGCAAAAGATGTGTACATGTTTTTCCCAAAGACGGTAGCAAACATAGTATGTTGACAGGAAAAGTATATCTGATATGTGAAGAATACCCGCACTTAAAAGGTAAAATCGACATTTTCGCTTTTGCATGGAATCTGCAAAATCGATGTTTTAGGGCTTATTCTTTCCAAGACATTGGCTAAAAAACAGTTCTAACTTGTGTCAACATAGTGACTGATCCTGACAACAAGATTTAACTGGCCAGAACTCTAAATGTAATAAAAAATACTTACACAGAACACTAACTAGATAAAGTCACCACACAGCACCAAAAAGTTAGTGACTCTCTGAAGGTGGATGTAATGTGAATGATTTCAAGATGAGCTGGCTCCTATCAATAATATCTATTTTAATTGGTTTTAGAGAGAAAGAGGAAGAGAGAGAGAGAAGAGAAACATCAATTTGTTGTTCCACTTATTAACGCATTCATTGGTTGATTCTTGTACGAGCGCCACCTGGGGACCAAACCCGAAACCATGGAGTACTGGGACAATGGAGATACCCAGCCAATAATATCTATTTTTAAAATGCTCTGCCTAGCCCTCGCTGGTGCACCTCAGTGGATTGAGCACGGGCCTGCAAACCAAAGGGTCACCAGTTTGATTCTAAGTCAGGGCACATAATTAGGTTACGGGCCAGGTCCCAAGTAGGCGATGCATGAGAGGCAACCACACATTGATGTTTCTCTCCCTCTCTTTCTCCCTCCCTTCCCTTTTCTCTAAAAAATAAATAAATAAGAATTTTAAAAAATAAAATGCTTTGCTTGTAATGTACCTGACAAAATATCCTTTCATACCCTGGTTTAATATTGTTATTCTTTTTTTCAAGATTCCATTCATTTACATTTAGAGGGGAAGGGAAGGAGAGAGGGAGAGAAACATCAATGCACGGTTGCCTCTCGTGCATCCCCCACTGGGAACCGGGAACTGGCCTGCAACCCAGGCATGTGCCCTGACCGGGAATCGAACCGCGACCGTGTGGTTCGCAGGCCCGCACTCAATCCACTGAGCTACACCAGCCAGGGCTAATATTGTTATTCTATGTATACACCAAAAAGGTGCATTCGCACCAAGGTGTATAAGCTTCATCAAGATCTCCAAAGACATAACTGTGCCCTCACCTTTCTTTAAACAGAAAAACATTACATTGTACATGAAAGAATTCGAAACTATAGGGTGCTGTCCTGTTCAAATGATATGTTTCAGAAGGGAGTTCGAATTATTTGACAAAAATATAAACAACAACAAAAGATAATATAACATCCTCATTTTTGCATCTACATCCGAAGCTGTTCAAGCTATTTCTCCTCTGAAATCGATACAAACCCAGGTGTTAGTTCTTTTTAAATGCTCTGAATTCTTTAAGTTAGTCCAACAAATTCATTGACCTATTTACTTATTTTTGAATTGTAGCTGACATACAATATTAGAAGTCTCAGCTGTACAACATAGTGATTAGACATGAGGTACACACCTTATGAAATGATGAGCCAATAAGTGCAGTACCCACCATTGCCATACATAGTCATTATGATATTATTGACTATATTCCCTATGCTGTACTTTACATCCCCATTCTTTCATAAACAAAAGTTCATACTTCTTAATCCCCTTCATTTTTCCACCCATCAGTTTCTCCCACCTCCCTCCCTCCTGGTAACCATCAGTTTGTTTCTGTGTTTGTTTTTATTTTATTGAATTTACTGAGGTAACATGGGTTAACAAAATTATATAGGTTTCAGGTATATAGTTCTATAATAAAGCACCTGTATATTATGTTGTGTGTTCACCACCCCAAGTCAATCTCCTTCCATCACCATTTATCCCCGATTTACCCTCTTCTTCCTCGGCCCACCCCCTTCTCCTCTGGCAAGCACCATAATATTACCTGTGTCTGTGAGTTTGTCCCCTCCAGAAAAAAAAAGAAAGGACACATTCAACAACATAACTGCCTAAAGTGAGCCTGTATATGCAGTGAGAAAAAGAATAAAAAGCATGATGCTTACTTCCAGGAAAAATGTCTCACTTGGGGGTGGGGAGGGATACGACTTTCAGAGCATTAAGGTCTAGTTCTTCATTTGTGGACATTCGAGATTATTTGATAAGGCATGAAGAGGTTTCCAAGAGGCAAATTCCCAGATAACTTCTTGTTTTCACCTCCCACTAAGTAACTTGTAGCAACAGCATCAGTATTTCTACATATTCACATCCCCCAGATCATTTAATTAGGCCAAACTCTATCTGATGCACATATACGACTCAAATGGCCTTGCATATGGGTGTACCTGTCAGGTAGGACCAATTAAGTCTACTGTCTGCAAAGGATGTCTGTGATCAAAACTCACATTTTCAGCTCCCAAAATACTTATGACGCTTGAAGGAAATGTTTTATTCTTAGTGACTCCCTCAACTGCCAACTTACAAGCTGATATATTGCTGTGCATAAACCCATGCACATTCAGCTTCGGAATAATTCAATTACCCTTCGGAAAAATTAAATGCACTCCCAGTAACAATGCAAACATGCTCCACTTAAACAAACATAAAAGCCTGCCCAAATTATTTAAGAATTGCCTAAAAGAAATCTAAGTAATGCAAGACAGAGAAGACTTCATTTTTTTTTTTTTGAGAGTGTAAGATTCTCATCAGAGACACGCTGCAGCAAGATGACGAGAAACAAGCAGCTGACCCTGTAACCCTGGGCCACGTGCTGGCTATCTCTAACCCTGTGTCCCTGTAGCCTAACACAAAGATAACTCACGCTCTGCCTAGAACACAGAACTGTGGACATACATAAAAACGCAAGGGTGTTTTGTTAACTTCCACTAGGTACCAAACAGCTGATTTCAAAGTTCTCAGGTTAGCCTTTGTTGCAAGCTTCAAGATCTCCCTCCTCCCTGTCCAAACCAGCAGCGTTCGGAGGGCTCTAGACTCCCATTTGCAATCATTAGGAGTAAGAAGCACAGGAGAATGGAAAGCGCCGTGGAGGCTCATCTCCTGACGTAGACATTGGAATATCTTGAAAACCTGCAGGTGACATGTGAAAGGAGGTATATGAGTACCAGAGGGATGGGCAGTTTGCTGCGCCTGGGCTGAGTCATGTTCTTACACATTCAGTTCATCTATACTCTGCAAAAAAAGAGGAGGAGAAAAAAGAACGAAAGTGACTGAGATACTGTGCGTGAGAATAAATAAAGAGCTAGCTTCCGTCTGAAAGTAACAGCCGTGGTTTAGAGATGGAGATACTAGAATCCCTCAGCTAGATGTACAAGGACAGCTTTTCTTTTTTCTTTTTATCTTTATATGATAGTGACGTTTAGGGTCAGTTACCCAGCTATTGCTCAAAATTGGAGTGTCTGCGTTAGTGCAACATTTAAGCAATTTTCTCCCTTCTCCTACCACCCCTCTCCAAGTTAGATACAGATAAAGAAACAACCTAAAAAATGAAAACCATAAAGATTTTTGTCCTGCATTCATTCCACAAAGAATAGCCCAGGGATTATTCTTGTGTGACCGTGAAGTGTAGGTTTTCTGTTCTGAAAGCCACTGCTCTGGTCCCATCCATGAATGTCAATACTTAGCATGGTCCCTGGGACGGGACCCAGACCAGTGCATGGGAAAGACACTCTGCATACCTTAACTTGCCAACACCAGTGAGGAAATTCGCTGAATGGGGTCAGCGGCGGTTTGAGCCACTAAGGGACAAGCGCATTGTAAAGGACTCTGGAACAGATTGCAACAAGAGTGCATCTGCGTTGTCACCTCGGCAACAGGTCACTCGCTAGAGAGCCACTGTTACATTTCCTATGACAAAGCAAGGGTGACTCATCCACCCCATTCATCTCTGCCTCCCCTCTCCAACTTCACTCGCGATTTTTCCCCACTCTCAGCCTGATGGGATTACACAACGGACACACGAACACTAAAAATTCCAACCAAAAACATTACGGTTTTGATTTGACGAGATAAAATATTTCAGAACAAGCATGGCTTACAACAACAAGAGGTTACTTAACACACAAATGCATCCTACAGATCATCCCTATGACGTGGGTACATGCTTTTCTAAACTAAAATGCACCGCACTTTCAATTTTCAGGTTCAAGGTGCAACAGACACCTTTCACAAAATTCACATCCATAAACCCCACTGAAATCCACATATACAAGCCCCGAAAAGGGTCATCCCTTCCCACACACACAGAGACCTGTCATTAAACGGTGTGAGCTAAAGCAGGCTTCCACGGAAATGAGAAACTAATGTCTGAAAGGGGTGGAAACTGAGAAATTAATGGTATGGAGGTCCCAAACTTTAAATCACCTAATCATCCATCTAAAATTTGCTAACACACACAATAATTCTCTGTCAATAAATGCACTTTAATTATTCCGTTACCAATTCAGCCATCGGGGCAATTACTAGTTGTTAGGCCTGAATAACATGCTGCCATTTAAACAGTGCATCTCTAAAAGGGACACCTTCCGGGAATGGGCTGAACGGACATGCCTGCCCATTTCCCTGGTATGAGTTCAGTGGGCAATGTTCACCAAGTTAGAGACTGGTGTTCGCCCTCCTTGATCTTGTTGACTCCTTTCTTGCATACTAACTTTGCTCCCGCTATTTCGCCTCTGTTTTTCTCCGAGCTGCACTACGTCCTTTAATTTCCTGTGTTCATAATCTTCAGCCCAGGGAAAATGAAGCTGATGTAGTTTCCAAAGAAACGTTGCTCATTACCTTTCCACGCAGGCATCTGTAGCATCTTCTAAGGCCTGGAAATTATTAAGCCTATCGGAAGGCCTTACCTCCTCTGTCTCATGCGCTACGTGCCTTGTTAGGAAAGAAATCAATTGATTCCCTGTTACATCATTAAGTGGCTTGGGGGTAAATCATATTTACTTCAGCATCTCAGGATTGTCTTATGAAGTTTTAAATAAAGCACTGAGATGGATGTCTTCGGGTGGCCCACAGAAAAATCACCTTGATTTTATCCAATCGCACTATCAATTTCACCATCTGTATTTCAGAATTTGCAGAATTTTAAAGTCAACACGTGACAGTTTGTTGTTAAGACACCTCGAATCAAGTGTAAAATTTAAAATAATTTATCATCCTAATAGAAAATGTAATATAACCAAAATAGGTTGATTTTCTTTCTATTTCCTGGGGAGAATGTAACCATTTTTCCAGGAATCCATGCTAAAGATACAAAAATCCAATGTAAGAGACTGTCCTATTCATCTTGGGACTCCAGCACCCCAGTACCTGCAATCTGCCAGGTTCACATCTTACAACCTGCCGATAGACAGCCCAACTACTTATAGTTGCAGAGGGTCTTGTGTCTGTGGTCCCTTTCCCTTCGATCCGTGAGCTTTTTGGAACCCCCTCTGACCTTGCTAGACTCCAGAGGCCACCAGCTTACCCATGCCGTGCCTTTCCATCCGCACCACTTTTTCCTCTTCTGTTTGCTGCCTGCTGCATGAACTTTACTTAAGGCATTCACCTGCGTCCATTTCCCCCAATCCCCCCACCACTCACACGCAGAATCTGTGTAAGAAATTCACTGGATAAACATTTTTGGAAGGTACCAGAGCACTGTTCCTGGTGCCTGGAACACTATAATATTTTAGACAACCACAATTCTAGTGTGAGTTCTACAGATGAGAACCAGCCATAAGCAAGGAAACAAATGAATAAGTGACAACTTCAGGGAGTACTGGCCACTGAGAAGTAATTGCCATATTTGCCCCACAAGATAGATGACAATTTGATTATTTTTCCCCCAAAGACTTTCCTTGACTCTAACTGCTTTCTAGTCTATCAAAAGGGAAGGGGGTCATAAACAGTTTCCATCAACCAAGCAGCACCTATTTTCCCCTGCAATCGATCAATTGATCAATCAGTCAGTCAGTCAATAAGTTTTCTGTGTGTTTTCTGGTGAAGGGAGGCCAGGAGGGGTGTCTAAGGCACAAAGAAGGCACATTCTCTTCTTCACGATCTATTTCTGTCCACTCATTTCAACCTGATGCATAGTCGTGTTTTACATGGTCACGTGTTAAAATATTTTAAATTCAGTACAGCAGTCAGGACTGTAGCCGGGAATAGAAGGAACACTCGGACCACTGAGACTGAG
Source organism: Sturnira hondurensis (assembly GCF_014824575.4). Lineage (NCBI taxonomy): Eukaryota > Metazoa > Chordata > Mammalia > Chiroptera > Phyllostomidae > Sturnira > Sturnira hondurensis. Next base: position 11,395,830 of record NW_028082350.1, on the reverse strand, counting down.
TAACGCTGGAGAAGAGGAAGGGGCTTCTTACAGAGACGAACCCAGATGCAGGGCGAATAAAGAAAGAGCAGGGACCTTGTGGGACCCTGGGACCAATAACAGCGGGGCTGTCACCACCACTGGACCCAAAGGGAAACAGGGACCTGGAACAAGCAAGGGTGTATGGAAAGGGCTGACTGACAGGCACTGTGAACTTGGGCCAAGGGGCACAGCCAGCCCAAGACAACCTTGACTTCACTTTTCTCCTTCCTCCATCTCCTACTGGCGCTCCCCATGGCCAGACTCAACACTGGGCCCGAGGCAAGGCGTGCTTTGATGTGGTCTGCACAAATCAGTTTGCTAGGGGCCGTGAATGGAACATTAAAGGCCTAACTGCCTGTGGAATGGTAATTTGGACCTGGGGACTTTGAGAGGGTCACGTAAGGCCATGAAGGTAGTCCCCCCACTTATAAGAGGAAACACCAAAGAGCTGCTCTCTCTCCACACCCACACACCAGGGAAAGGCGACGTGAACCCACAGCAAGAGGGCTGCCCTCTACAAGTCAGGAAAAAGCCCTCACCAGACACCAAGCCCTGGTGGACCCTGATCTTGAACTTTCCCACCTCCTGAACTGTGAGGAAATAGATCTCTGCTTTTTATGCCACCCAGTGCGTTTTCTTTTGTAATAGCAGGCCAAGCAGACTAATGCAAACGGGAACAAGGCAAGTGGAAAAGGGCAGAAAAGGGACCTAAAAGAGGCCAGCAGACCACACTCAGTATGTCCAGATGTGTTTTATAAATTAAAAGGTATTAACAGCATGGCTCGAAGTAGAAATTGGTTGATATTTCAAGTATTAATTCAGCCAGGAAATGTGTTATTACTAACTACATTGTATAATGACTTTCTTTTAGCCACCTGAGTTTAGAAGTCCTCTTCAATTTTTTTTTTTTTTTTTTTTTTTTTTTTTTTGCCAGCTTGCAGAAACCATTCACAGGCAAGTAACAACATTGAAAGGAGCTGGCAAAACAAATATTCATCTGTGCTCCAGTCATATTACGGTTTTAAGAATACTTTTGGACATCGAATTTCTTAATGAGATTAACGTTTCATAGTGGATAGCCATGAATTCGGCGTCCACACATTGATCCCTCACAGGACGCTTCAACCCTGAGGCACAGAATGGAAAACTCATGACACCGTCTGACCACATTAATTTCAATGATTATAGGATTAAGTTCATAAAGCCAGGGAGACAGCTTAAAATTTTTACATCAGATGGCTCAGCTGCCTAGTATGTAAATTTATAGAAACCCTGGGGCAAACCAAATGTCACAGATTTATTAGGGCATAGAAAACTATTATCAGGAAAATACGTTAAAATAAAGTTTCTTCACAGTTTTTTTGAGTGTCCATACGGAGCATATCATCACAAACCACCCGGCTAGCTCTAATAAGCTGATAGTTTCCACAAAAGGAAAATCATCACCATTTCTAATTAAGGCTCTTTCAGTGGCAGGAAGGAGAAAGGTGACTTTAGATGTCTCTGAGACACTGCCCTGCCTGACGCTCTTAGAAAATTGTGTCTGTCCTTACAACTTAAAAGCCAAGAAAACAAATCAGAGGATGTAAAGCTTTAATGATGCTTTAAAATTGTCTACTTAAAAAGGTCTTTCAAAAATATTTTCCCTCCAGATGATCTTGAGCAAAAATCTTTAAAATGTATCTAATGTCATGATGATTATCTGCAGGGAAAGGATGAAAGTACAATTTATTTAGTAGCTACTATACGCCAAATTCTATGTTGGCTGCTCCGCATGCATGTTAAGAGATGAGACAATATTCTCATCTCTTAACAAAGACTCCGAGAGATAGACATTATTTACGCCCTCTCAGAAGGACATCCACAGTCTCCTTTGTCCATCTCCAATTCCCCAGAGCCTAAAAAAGTGCATGTCACTTAACAGGCATTCAGTAGGTTTTCTGACAATGAATGAATAAATGAATGATGCAACTAGAATTTAACAATGCCACCTACAGCAATGAAAGCTTCCGTCTGTCCCCACCATCCACGCTTCCATCAACACACCGCATTGGAAAAGTAGAATTCAAAATACAGTCACAGGAAATAATCGCCACAAAGTATTGTTCTTCAGAAACACAACCTATTTCACCTACAGTGATGTGTTCATGTTATTTACATGGTGTTCCATGGTTACAGTACCTTTACAAGGTGGATAAAACTATATTGGAAGAGAACAAATGGACAAGAAAGAAGGGGGTGGAATGCCAAGAATTTAATGGGGTAATTATCTAAGGTGGCAGCTTTAGACAGAAAGTGAAAGAAAACAAGACCATTGGTGAAGCCAAGTGGAGTTTATGTCATTCTAGAAACACACACGGCAGGTAAAATTCTTAATTTAGGCCAACTATTCAAAGGGAAGATGTGCAGGAAACTTCAGAGGTCCCAGCTGGTCCTCAGGGCGCCTTCATGTGAAAAGACGCAGCTGTGTAAGGGGACAGCAGAAAGAGCCATCAGCACCTTCGTGGGAAAAAGAAAATGGGACACCAGACTCAGCCGCACCCAATGGCTCTCAACTAAAGCGTCTACTGAGAAGTACCAAGGGCTGGTCACTGGAGACAGAACAAAAGTGGTGATAAAGCCCGTCCCTGCCAGGAGCAAGCAAAGCTGTGATGAAGGGAGAATTATGCTCGTGCAGGCCTGGTTCAGCACCAAGGAAGCCCATCTGTGGAGCGGTGGACAGCAGCAAAGACCAGATTGCACGGACGAAACGACTCAGAAGCTCTTTAAACCACAGCCCTCTGAGGTCCTTCCAAATTGAATGGCAGGCCGAATTTCTTTCTCACTGTCTCCACACCCAGCCAGTTCCTGCCTTAGGCTTCTAATCATATCCTTGATGCTTGTCTTCTCCCCACAGGACAGCAAGTGACTTAGGTGACTGATAATTGGCACCTGGCCTGTGCCAAAAGGACACATGAGGTTCTAGAACTAGCCCGATTAGTAGAGAGAGAAAAGCATTGTGCACAGTCATCTTCGGCCACAGTGCATCCCTTGGCCCCTCCCCATCTCCCCACCTCTCTGCACTCTGCTCTCTGCCCTGGAGGGGCACCTGGATGGGCTACAGCAGGGGGCCCCTCCCCATGCCTTCCATGTTGGTCTGGCAGGTGGGGAGCCCTAACTGGATACTAGAGGGAGGGAGGAGAGTGGGGTCTGGGTATTTGTTTTCCCAGCTCCATCCCTGCGGGGTCCCCTGCAGCTACTGTGTCCTTCCCCTGACAGTCAACGGTCCCCTCAAGGTGGCCTGCTCTACACCTCCCTCTCACTACTGGCTTTGGCAGCCTCCCCTTGTCACCTGTCCTGGCCCCTTATCTTTGTGCAGACAGAGATAGGGAAGAGCGTGGCTGCTGCCTGTCCTGAGTCCTTAAATCATCTTGTACTTTCTCATCTGTATCTTTATAATGAGTCATTTCATAAATAAAGTCACCTTGAATTAGTTTAATGTGAGAGCACCATAGTCTTCATATCTTCCATGTTGGAATCTTGACTGTTATCAATGTATTCATCCTTCTAGCAAGTATTTATTAAACTACTATATATCAGGTATTCTATGCTCTGGAAATACAGCAGTAAATAAGATATATATGCAATAAATATACATATATATACATATGTACATACATATATATAGTCACACACAAGCATGTATACATATTGCTTCTCTTCAGTATAGCATATTTGTTAACAGGAGCCTCTAAAGTTAAAATATGTGGTTCAATCTCTTGCCCTACTCATAACTAGCTGTAAGATTCTGGGAGAATGTGCCTAACCTCCCTATGCCCGGTTTACCCCTTTATAAAATAAAAATTTGATAGAGAACAGGATCTACTTCCTTAGCTTATTGTGCAGATTGAGTGACATAATCCAAATGACGTCCTTGGTAACAAGCACCAAGTCAGACCTGAACAAACACAAACCACATCTTTATGGTCTCCTGGAGCTTCTACCCCAATGGAGGAGGGCAGACGAGTAAAACTGGGCTTGGCTGAATCAGCAAAAGGCAACTGTAGTCTTCAGTGCAGTATTTCAGTTGTCTCATCCGTTAAAAGGAAAATAAACCCTATCTTGCAGTTTAGGGAAGAATTAAGTTAGGTTGTATACATCAAACAGATAGTACAACATGACACCCAAATTCTGCTCATTGCCTTCTATCCCTTCACCCCTCCATTCGGACCCCTGCCTTCTTAGAGCAACTTTCCAAATCAGCTCCTCTGGCCCTGCCCCCTGGAAAGCTGCTGGCTTCAGCCTCGCTCCCCGAGACCGCAGAAGTGCACCAAGGCACGGGAGGGTGAGCCACCAGAGACAAAGATAAGGATGGTTCCAGAAGCACATTCTGGAGGTGGGGGGTTGGGGGACTAGAGAGAAGACAGGGTAAATACACAGGGGACTCTGTAGGCACAGGGCCCCAAGGGAGCTGGGTTAGGGCCCAGGGCGGGAGTAGGGAGGGGAGGGGAGACAAGGCAAGCAGTGACAGGAAATCGGACTGTTCGTGCTTGTTGTGTTTTCTTTTCCTTCCCCCGTGATTTTCCTTTTATTTTTAGTAAAATTCCTTTTGAAAATTGGAAACTCTCTTCATGTGCGAGGAGAAAACAGGAATTGGCAGACCGCTCATGCTTCGGCTAGGACAATATACGGTAACAGAGGTCACCTCTGTGGAAGGAAGGAGGGGACTCGGAGGGAGGCAGCTTCAAGTCTTCCTGACAGGAGTCATTTGACAGACCGTGTCCCTCATTGTCACCTCTGCCACCCCTTCCCGCCCCAGGGTGACAGATCACATTTTTGCAAAGGAAAGGTAAATATGGTAACACGTTAGCTTCTGTTAGTAGTTTCTACCCTTCTTTGTATCTATGAAGTATTGTAAAAATGAATATAAAACTCTGCCCATGGGAAAGAATCAGAATTTTCAACAAATGCAAAGCACAATAATATTTCTCTGATTATTGCTTATCAATGAGAAAAAAGAAAAGAAACCTTAATGACCAATATTGAGACTCAGTGAATTACGGTGCCCGCTTCAGTGGAATATTACGGAGCCTTTAAAAGTACTGCTTATAGAGCAGGTTATGAGAAAAAGTAAAGCAAAAGATTTATGTGCAACGCAAACAAAACTATGCTAGAATATCAACATTAATTGACCGATAATTGCACAATCATATAATAGTTAATATATATGTAATAGTAGTAAGGTTTATTTTACATTGTTTATGTGTGTTGTTAACTCACACAATTCTCAGAACACAGGTAGGATTAAAAACTATTATTACCCCGTTTTATAAATGAGGAAACTGAGAAGTTAAAAACCTTGTCAAAGGTGATAGCTCACACGTGGGAGCAATGAAATCCAGGCCGGGCTGTTAGCTCGAGAAGTGTGCACTTAACTACTGGGCGACATACTTCCCATATTTTTATGGGATTTCCCATAAAAAGGCTGATAACAACAGCTACCAATGGTTAAGGGCGATGACCACCTAGGTTAATGCTCACAACAGCCCTGCGAGTAGCTATTATTAGTCCCATTAAAAAGATGGAAACCTCAGCAGAGAGGGGTCAGAATAATTCACCCAAAAACACAAAGCTAGAAACTCAACCGTCTAATCTCACCCCATATAAGGTATGTCCTAATCATGGCACGCAACGTTAATTCTTCTTTGCACTCTTTTCTTCTTCTGCAGTGAGGAGGTATTAACTTAAATTTTTTTAAAGGACAAAGAAAAAGGCACAGAAGAAAAGCTACTCATAACAGCAAAAAATAAATTTTAACTGCAAATTAATCTAACATCTTAGATAAAAAACAAAACTCAAGCTCTCGTTTTATAGCTTCCCTTTAAGTCTTTTTAAATATTCATTTCTCACGTTACTGTAAAAGAGTACAGGCAATTTTATATCACCAGGAAGTAAATTTAGCCTGTAACACTTGGGAAAAGCATTTTTTCATGTGATTGGTGACCAGTTGGATAAACTCACTGCCGTCGGCAGTTCAGATGTGGGACTCAGTTTAATGAAATGACCAATGATTTTTCTCTCCAAGCTATCCAACTTGCGTCTCATCACCCACGAACAACCCAGTTACTAATCACTGGGTGAGCCGAAAGCCGTACACAGGCACAGGGCGCATCACAAAAACAGAGGCCGGCTTCCTCGGAGAAGATGGCTTGCAGGCAGCATCGCGAACTGGACAAAACAGGTCCGTGGTATTTTCAAGTTGCCGTGGTAATGCAGACACGTAGAAAGCGAAGGAAAGGGCCTGAAAGCAAGCTGCCTTTTCCACCATCCTCAGCCCATCCTGAAACCTTGGTTCATGTCAGAACACCCACTCCTGCCCGCGCCAGTAAAATGGGGCTGGTGGTGGAATAAGGAGAGGAAAGGGGTGGGGACCAGAAACAACTGATCCGACAAATGACATGTAGGCTGCAGCCCATGCTCAGCTCCCATTCTAAGCAGCATGTCTCTCTTTTCTTCACAATTCAGTCATGTTGCAATGGTCCGGACCTCCAATTCTGACTTTTGCTCTTTGATAAACCTCTGCGTTTGATTTCCCTTTTAATAATTTAGAGTTAGAGGAAAATATCTGTACCACTCATATGTCTCCTAACTGCAACCTGGAGAGATATTCAAGTCATAAGACTGCCTGCCCACAACTCTGGGCTCAGTTACACGGCTACTACCCTGGGCCCTCAATAATGTGCATCCACCGTGTTTAATAAACTCTGAAATAGTGGTTGCGGCGGTTAGGTGGTCCAACCTTAGAGGCTAATCCAGTTAACACAGACTTTATAAGCAATAAAAGCTTTTTTTTTTCATTGTAAGGAGATTGTAAATTTTACTCACCAAAACTCTAAGGGTCTATGGGAAATAGGCTATTTTGGCAGCATTACTGCGCAAGAAAGAAGTCACAGATGAGGAGGGATTATGTGTCCTGAAGGCTGGTGGAGTATGTGAGCAACTGTGCCTCCATGTAATTCCTCCTTAGCAGAGCCCCCACCCACCCCATCCCCAAATGAAATCGAGCAAAAGTCACTAGCTCACAAACATGATGAATGTGAGTAGATTTCTTATAGAAGTGGTCAGTGGGTAGAATTCTGGATTCTGACCTGACTAGTGGAGACTTACAAGCTGATGATACATGGTTTATATGATGATAAATGTAGAACGTAATCCCCAAAAGACAAACTATGGAAATGAAAGAGCAGAGAGTAAAACTCTAGGAGAGATTCTTAAAGATCTTGAGTTAGGGAATAATATCTTCAACAAGAAACTTAAAAAAAATTTATAAAATAGATTCATCAAATGTAAAATTTACAGTTCAATCAAAGGCACTGTTGTTTTTTTAAGTGAATAGAGAAGCGACAGATGAGAGAAAAGATCTTTACCATACATGTAACAAAGAATTAAAACCCAAATATATAAAGAATGTTTACAAATCAATGAGAAAGATCATCATTATTCTACACTGAATGTTTGCCCCGCCCAAGTTCATATGTTGAAATCTTCCTCTCAATGTGATAATAACCAGAGGTGGAGCCTTTAAGTCGAGTGAAGCCCTCATGAATGGAATCGGTGCCTTTTAAATGGGAGCCCAGAGGGCCCTCTCATTGTTCCTCCACCCCGCCAGGACACAAAGAATTGGCAACTGCAACCTGGAAGGGGACTCTAGCTAGAACTCAACTCTGCTGGCACCCTGACCTCAGACTTCTGACCTCTGGAACTGTGAGAAATAAATTGTCATTGTTTCTAAGCCCCTCAAGTCTACGGTATGTTTGTTACAGCAACCCAGAGAAGACAACGACCAAAAAAGGCAAAGGCTATTTAGAAAAATTCATGGAAGAAAAAACTTAAGTGACCAATAGTCGTATGAGAAGATGATTAACCTTATTATTAGGGAAGAGCAAATTAAAAAAGACAATGAAATACTACTTTTATATGCACCACATTTACAACAAAAATTGAAAGGAAAAAGTCGGATGATACTATAGCTGATGAGAACATGGAACAACTAGAACTCCTATACACTGTTGACGCAAGCGTAAGTTAAAGGTACATATACCCTATGATCCCGCAATTCCATTCCCACGTAGACGCCCCAGAGAAAATCTTGGTCATGTGTACGTGGAGATGCACACGATATCGACTGCCTATACTGGGAAAATTAAAAGGCCCATCAACAAGATGAAGGATAAATAAAATCTGTACATTAATACAATTCAAAAATATGGTACAGTAACAACAAACTCTATCTATACGTATTACCGAGATCCAGCTCTAAAACACAACATGAAGTTAAGGGCAGAGTGTGAGAGCATAGCAGGTACCATGATGGCTTTTTCATCAAGTTTCCTAAACAGACAAAACCATCATCTCATTTTTGTTCGGATACACACATGCACACATAGTAAAAAGCATAAAAATACACAGAAAATGATCACAGGCACAATAGTGATGGCATCTAGGGGAAAAGCCATCAGACCTGGGAGGGTCACAGGGACCTGCAGTGGTATTTGTCAGGTTTTATTCCTTAAACTCACAGGCATAACATATTTCACAATAAAAACAGAGAATAAAAGAACTCCACTCATCAAGGCAGGTGTAATGGGTGAAATAAGGACACAGAGGTCTGTGGTGCATATATTCCATAACATTCTTCCAGTATCAGAACATCCAAACTTAACACTTGGAATCCATTTGCAAAAGTTAATGCATTTTGCTTAGCTCTGAAAATGACTAAATGCACATCGCTTAAGCACATATGTGTTCCATCTACCTACAAAAGTGATTCCAGGAATTTTCCTAAATTTATCTTCTTTTGTAGAGAGAAGCTGCTTCTTGAGGGAGACAGATGCACGCTGGGGTTCACTATTCACTGACCTCAGAATGCCGGCACTGTGGTCACTTACAGACCACAGAGTAGATGACATTCATCCACTCCCTAAGAAGACCATGAGGTCTTCGCCTCAACTGGCATGTCACAGGCAGGAAGAGGAGACCCACTCCCCCACAGCAAGGTCATGCAGAATCTTTGGGTCTGAGCAGAACAAACAGTTAAGAATATGTCCATAGACAATTCAAAGGAAGGAGCAAAGAAACACAGGGATGACAAAAAGAGCAACATGCATGCATCCACAGCAGTACATCCCAACGCTGAATCATGCCCTTTTCATAACTATCGGACCAGAAACAGATGAGAAGTGTGTGTGCAAGGGGGCTAAATTTTAAGGAAAATTTGTGGCTGCCTTATAAAAACCCCAATGGGCTAAATTAGATTTTTTCCTTTGAAAAGTCAATATGTGGATTTATAAAGCCCAGGATAAGCCAGTACAAAATAGCATGAGAAATCCCTTGACCTAACTCACAGTTTATACATTAAGTCAAGCCAAAAATAAGTTATCAGCTGCTCTATCAGTATAGAAAAATCAATATTTTTCTATCATACCATCTGCCTTAGCGGTGCAAGTTAATATATTTAGCTGGTGAAATTTTCTTCTCCCTTTGGATTCTGGAGACAGAAAATATATTTTCAATAGTTAACCTAGTCACTTATTATATAGAGCAGTGGAAAATGGAATACTATTATTGAAACATGCGAGTTGGCATGTCTGGGGAAAGAATTCTTCACCACTGAGTAGCAAACCAGTGTTACTGCTATGACCTGGGGCACTTTCCCCCTGGCCCATTCTCCCACTTTCCAACAACTTGACCTTTTTGCACCCCTGAAAGGGTATCAGTCAATCAAGAAAAGAAAATAACTTAGACTCTAGATCCGTTTTTCAAACCTAAATGTATTTTGTTTTTCTCTGAAAATATAAAATCAACTACACTTACATAACTTGAGCATAAATGAACTAGATCTACAAACAGATACAGAGAATCCGTTTTTCTATTTTTTTTAAATGGTGTCAGAGAACACTACTGTTGAAAGAGACAAACACACCCTGGGATTCATCATACCCTGAAATTCCATATCTTTTGAAGAAAATAAGTTAAATACAACTTCGACTTTTAAAACATAGACAAATAGCATGGCTGGACCTGGAGAGCATTACGCTAAGTGAAATGAGCCAGTCAGAGAAAGACAAGTACCATGTGATTTCACTTACATGTGGAAGCCAATGAGCAAAAAAACCAAAAGACAAAATACAAACAGACTCATGGATTCAGAGAACAGACTGACAGGTGTTGGGGTGTAGGCATTGCAGGGCTGGGTAAGAAAGGTGAAAGGATTAAGAAAAAAACTCATAGACACAAACAACGGCATGGTGATCACCAAGAGGAAAGGGGTGCGGGTAGTGATAGAAATGGGAGAAGGGGGTAAGTGGGGACGGAAGGAGACTTGACTGGGGATGGTAAACACAATGCACTGTACAGATGACGTATTGTAGAATTGTGCACCTGAAACCTATATAATTTTACTAACCAATGTCACCCCGATACATGCCATAAAAAAAACAAAATAAAACATACACAAATAATGCACAACAGAAACAAGCTTTCATAGGAATTTTCCAAACAGTGAAATATGTATGGATGCCTATTATATGTCTAGCATATAGACTGGCTTTATGTTTTCTTATATGTGCTGCATTAGACCCGATGCCAGTATTTCAATTATATTTCTCTTTTCTAGTATTTCAAAAAGTTGACAAAAAGCTTTTTTTTTCATTTTTACTCTAGATATATTTTTCTGTTAACATGCCTGGCAGCAATTGACCAGACTGATAAAAGCTCCTTTTGATGTAAATGTTTAAATCAGTAGGGTATTTCCAAAATGGTAGAATCATCCTAATCAGGAAGTAGTTGGATTTGAGAAATTAATAGAACTTTCTTGCTCTTCGTATATGTCATGAAAACTATCCACTCTGTAACTTCCTTCTAGTTGCCTTTTATCCTGTCCTCTGGGGTTGTTGAGAGTTAATATCTATAAAAGGTTTTGTGTTTTCTGGACAAAAAGAGGGTAAGTGAAAGAAAATCAGCAGTATATCTCCTCAATGCGTAGACATTTAGGTGAGTTCCATGCAACTTGAATGTAAAATTTTAAGTATCCCAGAACCACAATATAAAAATAGCCAACTGTGGTACCATACTTCCACAAGAAAATAGCATTCTCTTTATTACCTTTCTTTCTTTCCTAGAGAAGAAGAAATTAAACTTTTAGAGTAAGACACTATCTAATAAAATAATAGAAAACAATACATGGAAAGGGACTGGATATTCTCACAATAGAAAAAAAGCTAGATAATTCATAACTCTGTTCTCTAAAAATTCGAGCAGCTAATTCAGTCCTACAAAGCCAGAAACTGGGATCCCACAGTCCTGTTGTACGTACATTTATGTAAACATGAAAGAGCAAGCTGAGAATCACTGCCATGGCGAAATCGTGGCTGGGGGGAAGGGCGGGGTGGGCACATTGGTAGCCCTGATCCCAGAGGGACTGTGAACCACTGTTTGAGGTGGGGTGAGCAGATGAGGCAGGACCACCTGAGGATCGATAGGGGTCAGGCTTCTAGAAGCCCCAGGGTCAGAAGTTTATCATAGCAGCCAAACAATAACTACAAAAATAATAAAGATAGAAATAACGATGATGATGTTGGCCATTGAGCTGGTGTCATAGAAAAAACATAGGAAGACAATAGTTGCACTCCTTGACTTTTACTAAAGCTGTGGGTATGTTAGCAGGGGACTGTGGGATTACCCAGGGACCCATATGGTCCAGAAGATCATACTTCTGGACACACTAGAGATGGCCAGATGGACCTCACTGCGGCCAGCCGTGAAAGGGCCTCCCCAGGAAGCCCAATGGAAAGTTCTCTTCCTAGTAACCACAGGTTGGGTAAAGTATGTATCCCAACCAAAGCAGAATTCCCTGAGGCCTTTTATTCATTCAGTCAACAAAGTTTACTGAGCACCTAGTGTATTCCACAGCACTGAACAGAACAAACAAGGACTGTTCGTACAGGGGTACGATCTACCAAGGGAAGACAGACAATTCACAAACAATAGACCTGAGGTGTTTGGTGATAATTCACCAAAGGAAATGAAGAACAATGGGGTCAAGTCTGGCAGGAGGTGACACCGCTGTTACTGTATATAGATAGGGTGGTCACAAATGCCTCTCTCAATTAGAGCCAAGACCTGAATACTGAGGACAGCAGCCCCTGGGGACAGAGTATACTCAGGAGTAGTAAACGGCAAGGACAATGTCCCAAAGCTGGCTCAGGATGGGAGCACTTGAGGATATGAGAGCACGCGTGGGTGGGTGGCATGGGAAGAGGTCAGGAAGGCGGCAGAGACCACACAACAGCACTACAGACAAATGGTACTTATTTGCTGCAAACTCTCCCGAAAAGAAATCATCTCCTTTTGCTACATCAGACCCACCATGCCTCACTCCATCTATTCATTCTCATGGCTGCTTGTGCATAACAAATGATGGGCTTGGGGAAGAGTTTAGGGATAAACAATAACCAAATAATTTTTTCTCCCAGGCAACCAACCAGCAAACAGTTGGAAAGCCCCAACCACATATTACACAATGGTGCCATCGCACAGCATTCACTCAGTGGCCCCAGGCCTTCCCTGCAAAATCCAGCATGGAAGGGAGGCAAGAACACTGGCCCGTGTGCCAGAGACCAGGTTCCAGGGTGAGCCATGCCATTGTTAACCCATGATTTCCGTAAGCTGCTTAACATCTCAATTTCCCAATCTCTCCACTTGTAAAATCAAGGGATTGTATATAGATAATGTCTTTCCACCTATATTACCCTATTGACTTCAACATTACATCCCTGTTGCTAGAGTCAAATCCATACCCAAAACTTATTTCTCCATAGACGAAAAGCCTAATAGTACAGTCGACCCTTGAGCCACGGAGGGCTTAAGGGCACTGACTACCCCAGGAGTCGAAAATCCATGTATAACTTTGGATGTCTCCAAAACTTAACTACTGACAGCCTACCCTTGACAGGAAGCCGTACCAACAATGTAAGCAGTCAATTAACACATACGTGATGTGTTACATGTATTATTTGCTGTATTCTTGTAACAGTAAGCTAGAAAAAAGGAGTGCTATAAGACAACCATAAGGAAGAGTAAATACGTTTACAGTACTGTACATATTTACTGAAAAAAAAAATCCATGTATATGTGGACTCGAAGCGTCCAAACTTGTGCTGTTCAGGGGTCAGCTGTGTTATACTCCATGACAAATTAACCTATCGAAAACGATGTGTTATGCAGTTCTGGAGAATGCATAAACTCATGAGACTGACAAGGGGCTGAGCAAAGCAATCATTTAAAAAATAGTAGTTTCACTTGCCAAAGAGGGTTCCTGTTAATTTTCCTTCATAGTCCATAGTTCCAAGAAAATGCCTGTCTGCCTTACTATCTGCGGCATTAACAATTATTCCCCACTAAAGAAGTAAACAAAGAACAATAATAATTCTCAGTTCAGCTGATGGTATCAAAGTATGCTATTTACTTAATAGCTAAGAAAAGAACTGACTCCATTTAACACTATCATTGTGTGTAAAACATCAAATGGAAATTGCATACTATCCTTCTACACTGGTTCCTCCCAAATTCAACCACATTAAACAAAAGAAAATACTAATCCATGGGCCTCAACAATAATCAGCCTCGTCATCAAAAGGAGAGAAAACATTTTATTCTAAGATATTTGATACAACTTAGTCTCCGAAGAATCAGTTGAATACTTTAAGAAATTAGGCAGGGTATTAAAATGTTAAATGTACATTTCTAGCAATCCTGTTTCTAATCATTCATCTTACAGGAGTAATTGTTTATATACATCAATATCTAGAGACAGTGGTGTTTAGTATAGCATTGCCAGTAACAGCAAAAACCTGGACATAGCCCAGAAGACCACCAAGAACAAAATGATTCAATAAAGTGTGACATATACATATAACAGAACCTTTGAAGCTCTGAAAAGAATGATTTTTTAAATGAGAAAATGCCTGTGATACAGTAAATGAAAAATGCAAGTAGAAGACCAATATATTTAGCATGACGGAGTGTTGGAAGGAAATGATAAAGGATATGTGGAAGAGAGTGTTTTAATATTTTATGACTTTAGCATTATTAAAGTAATATATATTTCTGAAATATTCACAAAATAAAGCAACAGATGAAACTATAGCAGTGGTTTGGTGTGTGTCATCCATTCTTCATTTTTAATGACTTGCCAATAGATGCACATTTTTAACCAAAATTAAATCTTATAACACATATTAATCTGAAACTCGCTTTTAAGCCTTAATACCATGCTTTTTAAGTAATCACTTAACAGATTGTAGTAAGAATACACCCAGATTTCTTCAACTGGTATTCAACTGGTCTCCTTTTGATGGATACGAAGATCTTATTTTTTTCTTTAAAACCACATGTGATGTTTTAAGATACGGGTATGAATATGAACGCTACACAAATAATAATCTTTGAGGTGTGAGATTTCAGGGATGCATAGAGGCTCTGGCTTATTTCACGTCTTTACAGAGTATCAATAAAAGAGTGGTATTTCATGTTATATATATATATATATGTATATATATATATGTATATATTCTTCAGGTACTTTAATTATGAACCCTACTTTGAATGCAGGAAAGTATGAAAGACTAAATACATTGCCCATGCTTCTCTCTAAGCTTTATCCAAGATACCTGTCATACAGTACATGGCTTCCAGCATGCAGTACCCAGCGTACAGTATATGGTTTCCAACACCCCTCCATGTCAACAAGTTCGTTCACAAGAAAGTAGTCCCAATTGAAAGGGGGTGAGATGCTCTAATTTGGAAATATAGCAAGCAGATGATAGAAGCAAGTTAATTTTAAAACAGACTAAATTGAGTCTAAGATAGGTTAAAGAATGGGATTTATATTAAAAGAGAGGCTCAAGCCCAAAATGCCTATGTAAAAAGAAATGTGGCAGCCACCATGAGTAAGAGACGGTGAAATGAATGAATGAATTGTGTGAATGCAATGGATGAACCTGAAAAGGGCTTTATCACTGACCAGTCTCTTGAATCTTCTCCATGATCTAAGTGAAGTTGGTTCCTAGATTCATCTGGAAGCTTATCACTTGCTGCAAAACATCTCTGGAAAGTCAGAGACACAGTAAGAAAGCGTAGAACTGAGATTTACCAGAAACTATCGCAGTTCTCTCTGTTCTGGAGACCCAAGTCATTTTCACCACAGGCAAGTCAAGTCAAGATGGGACTCTCGCCTTTCAGATCAGCTCCTAAAATTCTGAGAGATGGAAATTCCCTGAGAGCTCCTGAGATGGTGGCGATGATGGAAAGAAAGCGACAGAGATCAGAGTTGTCTCTGGGGGGTCCTGAAAGAAGCAGTTGCAGTGAGATGGGAGTGGCCGTTCCCTTCAGTATCTTAGGGTGGCGGCAGGGAGGCGGATGAACAGAGCGCCATAGCGCCACGGGATGGAGGGGCTGCCGTGCAGCATCACTGAGAGATGAGACGGCAGTGGGGTTGGCCGCAGACCGTGGGGTGGCAGGGCGGACGGACTGAGGGGGCGTTGATGAAATCCGCGCAGTTGCGTAAGGAGGAAGCGGACTGCAGAGGGAAGGAGAGAACGTATGAAAACCTCTGATCAAGAGGTTCAAATGAATGTGAGGGGCACCTGAGTAGGGAAAACACACCCCCCCTTCGCCTCCTCTAACCGTTGCATGGGACGTCACGGCAGTAAACAGAAAAAACAAAAACAACAGTTCTCTGGTAGGATTCATTATAACATGCTTCATTAGTGCCAGATTGATTCATTAAAAAAATAACATTAAAAGGAGAATTTAGGGGGAGAAACAGTCTTTTACAGTCACTGCAGTGTATCAGCAGTGCTCGGCAGTGCCCCGGTATTCCCCTCAGAGTGTTTGTTTTAAAACAGATCTAAATTGAGATGTTTGGCTGTTCAAAGTCATCATAATTTTAATTTTTACTAAATGTTTCATTTTATTTCACAACATACAAATTCTCAATTTTAAGGTCACAATTCCTTTGATACAGCATCCAGTATTTGGCATGTGTGTGTACATATATATATACACACACATATATAAAAATAATTTTTGTGCATTTACAACACTGAAAAAGTTCAATGAATATAGAGATGAAAATCTATTTTACACTGAAACCTGAAATGAAACTGCTATTCTTAGTACCTAATACATATTACATACCCACCCTCATCAATTTCATGAAAAGGCATCTACATAGTTTCCACATGGTGCTTGCTCAATGCCACAAAAGCAAGTAAATCAGAGAGTCCTCAGCCCATTATTTACTATCTTCCCACTCATATCTGAGGCTTACACTCTAAGAATAGTGCTAATGCCAACATATTATATGGTTCACAGAGCCATGTACCTTGAGCACTGGAAGGGATCGCCTGCAACGGGAATTAAAAGTTAATGTAGCATCATTCACGCAACGGCACCAAAACACAATCTCCATAAAAATGATGGATTTTTCACTTTCTATATCAGTTTCCAAATTTTTCTGTCCTGTTAAATTTCTTATGGATTTCACGCGTAGAGACCAATATTAGTCCCAGAAACCCAGGGTGGAAGATGTCATTACTCCAACCAGCCTCATCCAGGATGGCTTCCCTCATGCAAGGGATTTAGAAATTTGAAATGGAAACTAATTGGAAAGCAAATCCGCTCTCCTCTGAATTTCTGATGATGCCATTTAGCAGGCCAAGCTTCGTTTTAGACAGGGAATTGCGCCCTTACACCAGATCCCAAGTAGCTTCATCTATTTAGCTACCATCCTCAGAAATTCTGAGGCATGCCGGAGCTCACAGCGAAACAGGTGCGTCCGTATACAGCCGTCTGAGGAATGCACATCCAGTCCCATGCACAGCTGGGATGTGCTAATAGATGCTTGGCAGGCTGTCATTTATCAACCAAGTCTCTAATCTCCGAGATAACCAGGCAGAATACTATGGCCATCTGCCATGAATTCACAGCCATAAGTTTTTTGGGCCGGGGCTTTGTCCTGACAGGCTTACGTGTAACACTAGAACATACACCAGAAGGGAAAGATGAGATCGGGCTTGAACGAAAGTTACCATCCAAGCAAAGTTGGGTTATGTTTTGAACACAAGGTAACTTGTGAAGAATTCCAAACAAGAGGCATCCTGGATGGGACATACGATACATTCTGCCATCATCCATTCAACAAATGTGGCCAGGCACTATTCTAGGTACGTGAGATGCATCAGTGAGCAAAATAAAGATCTTCACCCTCACGTAGCTTGGGGAAGACACACAAAAGCAAGCGATACAATAAGTAAAAAATAATTCAGTTATAAAACAGTAAGTAAGAGGGAAAAATGAAATAGCAGAATAAATAGGATAAGGAGGATTGGGCATGCTGGGGTTTGGGGAAAGGATAGAAAAGACAACAAGCTGTAAATTTAAGTAGGACAGTCCACGTGGGCCTTATTGGGAGCCTATATTTGAGCATCAACTTAGAGAGGACGTAAGAGAATTAGCTGAATGTTAAGATCCAGGTGGAGGGCGCCACCAGTGCAAACTCCTAAGGCAGGCGCATGCCAGGCCTATGGAACGAGGCCTGGGTGGCCGAGGTCAAACAGGTGGAGGGAGGCTTAGTAGGCAATGAGGTCCCAACGGTAACTGGAGTCGGACTGCATGAGCCTTGAGAAGCACAGTGGGGCTGTTAGATTTCATGAAGAAATGGCCAGCCATTACAGAGTTGACTCTATACAGAGTTCCGATGGATAAGTCCACATGGTGGCGCCACCCCAAAATCCGAAAGACATTTTTGAGACAGTGAGGAATAAAGCTGAAATGTCTTTGCATACTCCAGTACCAATTCGTTATCTTAAGAGAAGTGAATGTCTTAAGTGAGAGTATAGAACTAAGCATGCTCCTTAGTTCCTGAAGATGTTCTATGTGGAGACTTGAAACACAGGGAGGTAATTCATTATCTGTGTTGTTTTCCCACTCCTAGAAGGGTATAGAAGTCTGTATTCTGAGAAAATGTAATTTTAATCTTATTCTCATCCGGCCTCTAGGCTACTCAGATAATCACAGGAAACCAGCATCTGCATGACCTTGGTCTCTAACACTGGCTGAAAGTCATCCCTAGGCTTGTCTTACCAAACACAACTGACATTATCAATGGGCCGTTTCCTGGCAGTCCCACCCGCTACATTTCAGGTCTGATCTTAACATAAAGCATGTTGTCATTTGCAAGAGCCTTGGCCTGGTCTTAGAACAATGTATAGTCTAGATTTTTAAATTTTTAAATTAAAAATGAAATGATATACACAGAAGTGATACAGAAAATTAGAACCAAAAAATCAATATATGTTTAATGTTTCTCATTTCTTTATAGCTAATACTGAGTTATTAAAATAAATTAATGTTGACTAGGCTCTTGGCTACATAACAGCATACTAATTCCCATCCAGTGAGAGCATATTTAATTTTAAAGATAATAACTGAGATCCCAAAGAAAATATGTAACTATCAAGAGATCCTGTGTGGTTGTGCCTTTTTAAAGTAAAGCAACAGATGACCTACATAAAAAGCCTCCCTTCACTTTAATTGTTCAAAAATACTTCAGCCATGTACACAAAGAATATAATAGCATGTTGCCAAAGTCCTATTTTAACTCAATAAAGCAAATAATTTATGTATTGTTGGTGTCTAGATGTACTTTATCCCTAACAGCCAAAGACAGTTTTTAATTGTCCACTTATAAAATATATTTAGATCACCGGTTCTATTGTGTCAGTAAGCCAACCCTCCATGCGTCTTACAGGTCTACGTGGAGATCATAGTAAGAAAGAGGAATAGAGTCGGCAACATGACACCTGGGACGGTGCAGAAACACCCTCAGAATGTTGCATTTCAGAGCAAGCAAGGCACTTCCCAACCCTGAGAGGTATGGCAGCTAACCCCTGAAAAGGCTGCAGGAGAAGCCACATCCTTGGGAATAAGCCAGATTTCAATTTGACTCAAGGAGATGGGAAAATATTTAGAGATATAGAAGGAAGAGAGAAGAGTGGAGGGTGGGTTCGTGAAGACAGCAGTTTGGGCGTGAAGACTGATTAGAGAGGTTTGGGTTTGCACCAGGGATCAAAAGAAAACGAGAATTCGAAGCAGGAGGAAGGTCAGCCCAGTGGCGTTTGGGAGCAAAGCGCAGCCAGGCTTGAGAGGGCTGCAGGTGGCCCACACTGATTGCCCCAAAGCTACAGCCCAGAGCTGGGCTTTCCCAGTGTCCACAGCAGTGGCGGGTGGTAGCAATGAGCACATATAAGCCTCAGGGCCCTTCACCCAGACGGCAGGTTGTTTGCCCACAGAGTTGGTACCTTCCAAAGCTGGGCCCGCTGCTCTCACTTTCAATGGCCTTGTGATTGGCAAGGGTCAGACAAGGAATGAATGAGCCAATAACCTAGAGGTGATTCCTATATCCTGGACCAAGTGGTGGCTGATACAGGAAGCCTGCTTGCCTATCACCTTTATACCTTGAATTTCTGAGTGCCCAGAGTTCCTCTTGTTGCCCCATCATGTCTGTTTGTACTGTTCTTTTTGTCTTTTCTCTATTTTATATTTTTATAATTTTTTTCTAGATGCTGNGCCCACAGAGTTGGTACCTTCCAAAGCTGGGCCCGCTGCTCTCACTTTCAATGGCCTTGTGATTGGCAAGGGTCAGACAAGGAATGAATGAGCCAATAACCTAGAGGTGATTCCTATATCCTGGACCAAGTGCTGGCTGATACAGGAAGCCTGCTTCCTGAGTGCCCAGAGTTCCTCTTGTTGCCCCATCATGTCTGTTTGTACTGTTCTTTTTGTCTTTTCTCTATTTTATATTTTTATAATTTTTTTCTAGATGCTGTTTTGATTAATGTAGAGTGAACACAGACCTAACTGTGTTTCCTGTATATACATATGGTGACGGAAAAAAAAAAAGAAGTTTCTTTCCTACATGAAAGTAGTCCCAGGAAGCAGTTCAGATCTGGTATGACAGATTCGTGACATCATCGGGGACCCAGCGCCCCAGCAGCACACAGTGTACACCCTCAAGACCAGCGGTTCTGAGCAGCAGTCCAGGAGGAGGGAAGGCAGACGAGGAAGGCGCCCTCCTGAGTCAGAGCCCTTTAAACAACGTTCTCAGAAGCTTCACTAAACGCTTCGCCGACAACTCCCGGAAAGGGAATTGTTACGTGGCCACACCTAGCAGCAAGCGAGGCTGAGACAAGCCATCTGTCTCAGGTGGTAATGTGGGTAGCTAAATCCTGCGGTCCTACCGCAAAGAAAGAAGGAGAAATGATTACCTGGCAGAAGCCCGCTGTGTCAGCCACGTCTGTGAAGCTGGGTTTTCCTCGTCACCCTCTGGAGAAAGGTCCTTGGACATTTTGGATGCCCACCCAGGACAGCTCTCTGCTCGTCAGCACCCTCGTGCTGTGGGGTGCTCACGTCTTCCCACGGCTCCGCACAAGGCCACTGTGGGGCTCTCGGTCAACGCAGCACGCCTCCCCTTCCCACTCGGTTTACCTCCCGGACAGCACACGGCCGAGGGGACATTCCACGGGGAGACATTTAAGGAGGTGCCAATCAAATATCCAACAGCCAATATACGTGGGTCACAAGCAGAATCAACAAGGCCAAAGGGACAGACCAGCTAAGAAACCAACATGACAAGGACACAGGGACCTGACCAGAGGAGAGAGATTTGAATAGGAGCGTGAGAGGCAGACATTCTGGGAGGGTGGCCCTGGCAGTTCTGAGGGGCACCGTGGTGGCTGCCTCCACCTTTGACAGGGAGTGTATGGCGGACGCGTTAATGTGCTGACCCAACGTGACACTTTGAACCACATCGCTCTTCACTGGCACACACACCTGTGCTCTCGGGGACATACAGGAGGAGCACAGACGTGCGCCTTACACCTCAGGAAAAGGCACACAGGTAAAAGCAGGTCTGAAGTTAAAAAAAATCCTTTGGTTCCTCAGATTGATGAACTCAAGCCTACTCTTAAGAGAAAAAACTTTTTTGGGGCTGTAAACTAACGTGCATCAGAAACGTATTTTACTCTGTGTCATGCACTGCTCGAGAGGTTTTGAGGGTGTCATTTCATTTAATCTCATGACAACTCTATGTGAGAGATACGAGAGTAAATAGTACCGCTGACAGGCAAACATGGAAACAGGTGCAGAGGGGTTAAATTTGAGGTGCATGTGCACTTGGAGGGATTGGGGGTGGAGGTGAGCGACAATTCATGGCCATGGACGATTGAGGCACTGGGTCTACAACGAATGCCCAATGATGTGGACCACCATGGCCAGGAGCTGGCCTCCGACCTTCTAACCCTAAAACACAAGTACAGAGCCGTGGGCCAGGGTTACGTTGTACATCAAGCAATAGAGCCGCACACACGAGCTCCTGCCGTTACTCACGACGAGGCCGTAGTCCATCCCTGCCAGAATTTATGCGCTCACTTGAAGCGATGCAGGGTCGTGAAGATGGATTGAGTATGCCACTGGGACCGCACATGTGCGCAGGGACAGCGGGACGCTTGGGGGAGGATGAACTGTTTCTGCAAAGAGTTTTTTTTTTAAACCTTTGAAGCTATACAGTAGCTCCTTTTATCAAGCAAAAGCTCAGAGATGGCATTAAAGATTTTCTCTGTTATTCATTGCTATTTTCAGGAAGCAGAGAAGTCTGCAAAAAAATGTGTTCCATCTTTCAATCTGACATCCTCAAATAATATAATTTCCGACGTGGGTCTGTTAATGTTATTTTGGTTTCCCTTTTTAGTTTTGACATTTCCAAAAGCAAATCCTTGAAACTAGCAGATGAATCTTGAACTAGCAACAGTGAAGGCATCATTTTTCCCCAAACATATTGCTCTCTTGAATAAAGTAATGGTATTATATCTGAAATCGATAAAATTACATTTTAAAATAACCACTACAAGTAATATTCACACAAATTCCACAAATAGCACATGACCTCTAGACTGAATCAAAACAACATGTTAATTAAAGTTTGGAAATGGGATCAATTTATCTAATAGGAATGATAGATAACTTACAAGAAAGGCCAAAGGGAATGAAAAAGAAATGAAGAATATAATCAGATAAATTTTCTGGGTAAAAAAGTTAAGTCTAGAATACTGGGACCTCCCTATTTTCCTGAGTATATAAGGGACACAATGCATCAAAGCAAGGATTTTAAAAGTTCAGACACCAGGACTAAATATCTGCAAACAGGTTCTGTCCCATTTACATGTCACTTTTTGGTTTAGTTCCATGGGAGGCAGGCCGAGGCACACACAATACACTTCCTGGAAGCAGCCTTATGTGTCTCCTTGACAATATTATGATAATAAGATGAACATGCCAGGGAAACAGTGGCAAGACGGGAAAGGGCAGCAAATAAGGAGGACCATTTGGGAATGTCTGGGGGAAACTCCCCCCCATAGGGTTATTGAGCAGATAAATGGAGAATTATATAAAACCCTGAGCAGAGTGCCTACCACATTGTTATTATTACTGAAAAACAACAAAATTATTCCTAAAATGCACCTTCAGAAGCTTCACGGGCTCCTCAAGGAAATCCACTTAATGAAGTAGCAGATTACCAAGTGTATTAATTAGCTCTGTGTCCTGGAAGAGTTTATTCAATTTCCAAAATAATAAGATGGCTACAAAGGGGCTTCATGGAATCCCACAAGAAACTTCACTACCTCTTTTTCTAAATTCCCTGTACACTTTCACAATGCACACTCAAATATTACCGTAGCAACTACCAACTCGAAGGTACAAGCTAGGTCATTATTGTTCTCTCTCTTTTGAAATCTGTAACATCTTTTTTGGTTTTGAAGAATGTGCCCATAACCAAATGCAATTCTGGGAGTTCAGCACTTCCATTCATCCTTAGTTCCCTAGTTTCCCTATCACCTGCTTCAGAGCCCTCCCAGAAAACTTATACTGAAGATCCCTTTACTTTTCATTCCCCCTGCCTTTATACCACCTTAAGGACATCTGCAAGAAATACAGCATCTAGCACCCCTCAGGAGCTTGAAAAGGCTGGAATGGAATTGAACAGTAAAGCCGTGTGTTCCTTCTGAGGTCTCTAAGCTTCGAGTTGGCGATTCTACTCTAGCAATAAGAACACAGGCATCTTTCCTAGTGATGGGGCAGAGGTGGGAAATCCACTGGGTTTATCTGATCCCACCTAAAGCCTAACAAGAGACCTCCGGGGCATGACATCCTTGATTTCTCTCATTTGTCTCTAAACAGAAACCTGGATCCAAAGGCATCAGAAGGACCAAAGGAAATACGAGAGACAGGGCTGGGGTGGGAGGAGTGATGGACTCGCTCCTTCTGCAATCTGCTGGAGAGATATATAAGCAGCACAGAAGGTGCAGCAGGGTGCCCAAGACCTTTCTGAAGATGCTAGAATGCCATAATACGTCCAGAAGACCTCAGGGAACTCTGTTCCTCACCCTCACCACATATGTATTGCCCCATTTTTTCACTTCTTCCCAACCTTATATGTATTCATTCTAATATGAACACATTTCTATAGTAATTTACTCTGCTAACTATACTGTTTGGTCAACATTATAACCCTTGATGAAAATATTCAGATCTCCATTTTAGTACTAATGATAACAATAGGAATATGTGTCAGGCACTTTTCTAAGCAATTTCATTATCTCGTTTAATCCTCATAGCAATGCTAAGTAAAATAAGCCAAACAGAAAAAGATAAATCGTGTGTGGTATCATTTGTAGGTGGAATCTTTTTAAAGAGACAAATGCATAGAAACAGAGAGTACAAACATGGTCACCAGGGGATAGGGTGGGAGAAATCGGGAGGGGTGGGGGAAAGGGTACAAATTTTCAGCTATAAGGTGAAAATGTAAAAGTCCTACCAGCAATTAGAAAATGTCACAGCAAGATTTGAACACAGGTCTCTGACTCCTGAGCAGGCACTGGGTCAGTTACTGGACCAAAGTCACGCAGTGAGTAGTAAGATTCAAACTCTGCTGTTCTGACCTTAGGCTCACTATTCTCTCTGCTTCACCAACCACCTTTGCTCCATATCTTGAAGGGACACTCCTTGTTTCCAACCCGTGAGCTCCCTTTTTCTTTCTATGTGCCTAACCTTACTTCTGTTTCAATGAACAACTCCTATCCCCAGCCTGATTTAACTCAGCTAGGTTTTGTGGAGCACCTTTGACTTACAAACCACTGGCTGACTCACAGAGGCAGACACTCTTTCTTCACATCTTTGGCCACTCGAATTACACATATATATTAACTCACTCGATCAACATCTGCTAGTGTTAGGCACTGTGCTAAGCCCTTAGGATACAACAGTGAATAAGACAGACAGAGCTTACACTCTGATGGGAAGACAGAGGAGTAACATACGGAGTGATGCAAAAATGGGAAGGAACAAGCCAAGAGGCAACAAGTGTACCTGGGAGGCAATTAACCCCAACAGAGTTGTCAGGGACGATTCTACCAGTACTGGAAGGTGAACGGAAGTCATTCGGGTGTAGGAACAGGGAGGGAAGAGGATGCTGAGGGACTACATGTCATGGGGGTGAACAGACTGTGATGCCACAGGGAAGGACAAGCGTGTGGCACACTAGGACTGCATGCACGTGCAGGGTGGGGTCAGGGTACAGCATAAGGCAATCAGAAGCACTGAGTATCTCTGACCATGACATTGACTTGGCCAAAGTCACATTTTAGAAAGATTACTCTGGCAGTGAGGTGGAAACCAGCCTGAAAGTGGACAAGTCTAAGAGCAGAAAGGCCAGCCAGAAGCCACCTGAATGGTGATGGCATGGGCTTGGGAGGTGGCGGGGAGCTGGGTAAACAAAGAAGCTCTTGCAAAACAGAAAGAGAAAGTCATAGAGAATGACTAGACAAAGGCATGAAGATGGAAGAGGAATCAAGGATAATGCCCAGGCTTCTAGCCTAACGGTGGGGCCTCGTGAATCGCTTCTTACCAGACCTGGACATTTACTACAGCCTTCAAATTCCATCATGTCTAGGTCCTGGCCACCTCTGCAACGCCCCCTAGCTTGGTGTCACTTGCCAGACTGGCCTCTGGATGCTCCTGCATACCTCCTACAGGTCTTCCCACTGGCTGTTCTCTGTACCTAAAGCTGACTTTTCCAGTATCTTCACACCGCTGGCCCCTCCTTGTCATTCAGGTCCCTAATGAAATGCCACCTCCTCCATAGATATTACTTGACCACCCTGTCTGTTATTTTATTTTACCTTACTTCTCAATATCTGTACTTTCTTTCTTATTCCCTGCTTACCGCTCTTTCCCCACTTCTAAGTGTATAAAAGCAAGAAGCTTGTTTTGTTTGTTGCTGAACCTCCAACACTTCAAGCAGCAACCTGGCATATGGTAAGGGCTCAATAAGTATTTGTTGAATAAATTAATGAATAATAAATAAGTCCATGTATAAGTGGGGAGCTCACAGGGAGAGTAGGCCTGAGAGACATGAAGACAGCAATTTGGATATGAGGATATAGACCAATGAAATACAGGCATTCAACTGGTGAGTTCTTAGTATGCAGCTCAGAACAGACTCTGTGCCTGAGAATAACTTCAGTTACCGCCACACATACAGAAACCAAAGCCATGGGACTGAAGGAGGAGGCTCAGGGAACAACGAGAAAGAAGGCAGGGGAGTCGGCGCCTCAAATGGCATCTGGCACGCAGTAAGTACTTAGTAAGTATGTATTGGACAAACTGACAAATCAATAAGGAGATGCATTATAGTCACTTGCACACACATATGACCCTATAGAACACTATGCAAGTTTCATCTGAACATCAAGTTTGCACCATTTATCTTTAGAACAACTACAGTCTACTGCATGGTTCTGTAGATGCCGGGTGAAGGAATTCGCAACATAGGATGAATCCATAGCACCTCATTTATTCCCTAACCTGTTGGTGGGTCCAGAAGGTCTGAGTCAATGTGGGCAGGCCGCATCACTGCTCACAAATGTCCACTCTCTCATCCTGCCATTGACCCACCTCTGTCCTGTGGGATCGTCCGTGTGACTTGCTTCTGCCAGCAACCTGGGAGCATACATGACCTAGGTCACATCATGATGTGGCTTTCAACCCAACGGTGTAGTTGGCTCAGCCTCCAGGGTTCACAGTCACCACCAGAAGAGGTCCCAGACAGGAGTTGCTCTTTTCAGCCTGCGTTCCAAAATGCCAGCGCATGTGGAACAGACCCACAGTCACCGGCAGCCTGGACGAAGGCCACAGCCGATCCACAGCCACACGTAATGTAAGTAAGAAGCCAATTTTGGCAGGTGCCAGCCACTGACACTCGAGAATTACCACTGCAGCAAATTCTGACTGATTCTCAAGCCTGCACAAGATGATGAAAGCCTCTGGGATGCGGGTGAGGGACCATGGGCCTCAAGGACAAGGGTCTCCCAGACAAAGTCCTCATCAAACATTCGTGCAGAAAATCGCCCAACAACCCTTCCTGCAAGACGAGGCGATTTTCACCTTACCTAGTAAAATGTATTACACTAAAAATTAGCAGATAAATACTCCAGGAATTTATGTTCATTATTAAACAAGATTTTATTTGAAATGGCTATTATGGACTCTATTATGACCCCCTTGGTCTATTTCTCCATCTCATACTCAGCCCCCACTCACCACCTGTGTTTTGAATACTTTCATCTTCAAACCTACAGTTCTTAAGCCCCTCTGAAAGAAAATGCAATAAAAGTATAAACATAAAGGAGTATTAAAATTAAAATAATGATAATTAAATGATCAATTCTCATTTCTTTTACAGCTCTATAATTCCTACAGATTTAATCAAGCCATGAAATTTTATTTATAGAAAATTCTAGATGAAGAAAAATGAACTGAAATACATTTTTCATTCTTGCTTAATTAAAATGGCTCCCTTGAATAAAACAATATAAATACCCATATTAAGAAGCTTATTGTTGCTGGCTATAGCTACATAATTTTAATGATGTGACAATATGGATCTTACTATTTGTATCAAAAGTTAAATAAAATATGAAATAGTATATCAGGGGAAAGTTTTTAAATTAGCATACAAGTAACCTAGACTCCTATACCCATGTCTTTTAATGAATATTTCCAATTATGGGCAATAAATATCCCAAATGCAGGCATCTGATAACAATAACAATTACACATAAGTGTAATGGTAAAGCAAATATACAAAGAAAATGGGTTAACAATTACTTTGCAGTGATTCATCATTTAGAGTGGAAGAAATATAGCATTTTGAGGAGTAATATGCCAGAGACCATACAAGGCACTTTACATATACTCCCTTTCATTAACAATATCTAAGTAAGAAACGTGTATTATCTCTGATTTCTGATGAGAAAATGAAAAAGATTTAAACATTTGACCAAGGTCTTACTTAATTTTCTAGAAATTTCACTCTGATTTTTAAGCAAGAACAGCGTTATATACAAATAATAATGAATACTGATATTCAACTTTATCCAACAATTGCTACGAACCTTGCCCTCGCTAAACTACAGCCCAACATATGATGCCATGTCGAATTTTCTACAGTGTATTCAATGAGACAGAGTGTGTGGTGAGCATCCCTGGGGGTTAGATTTAAGTGACCATCCAGGAAGGAGGGCCAGCGCTGCACCCATGATCCGGTGCTGCGGAGGTCAGGGGACACCCCAGAGAACGGGCACACACCTGCTGTTCCTCCCGCACATGCGCAAGTCATTCTGTGCGTAACCAGCAGCTCTCAGTAAATGCAATGATTAGAATTTAAAGGGCGAAACGTTGGCGGTGGCCGGAAGAGGATACCAACCTGTGTTTAGAAGCGTGTCAATCCATACACAGGTGTTCCCTATCAACAGAGGGAAAGCAATTCTCACGGAGTTCAGTTACCCAGAGAGCAAGCTCGCTGACAGCGGTGTGACAAATGAAGAAGTAGCCAGCCACATCGGAAAAGTCAGCACGGCCTTCAGCGGGCTGGCCGACGGCAGGAACACCGACCCAGCTTTGATCTACCAATCAAAACGGGTAGCTCCCGGCGCTACACCGGCATCGCGGCGCGGAGGTAGAGATCTGCCACAAACCCAGTCTTGCAAAGGAATCACAGAGCCATACTTCACTAAGGAGGGCCATGCAGCCAACAACCAAGTGCCAGAGCCCATTACGTGACCTCAGTGTGAAGCCAGGGGCACTACGGTCACATCGTATAAAACTCGGGCTTAACAGACAGACAGACCTGGGTCCTGGGCTGGCTCTGCCACTTACTAACTGGGCAATCCCGGAGAAAGTGACACGCTGAGGATAAATGAGGGAAATGCTTCACTTTTCTGACAAGGAGGAAATGAGATCGCGTCAGTAAGATGTCTAGCCCATGGCAGACGCTCAGTGAAGACACTTATTTGTGTTATTAACCATTCGATCAGCTCGGAAGTGCTGTTCTCAGCAGCGTTGTATACTGAATCTTAACCAGACGAGGGGTGAACACGGGGCACTACAAAAGTTGATGAGAGAGGATGGCAGTCTCGTCTAGAGTCATTGTGGCTGGCACCAAATTCAGGCACGTACAAAAAAAAAAAAAAAAAAAAACAGGAGAAAAGTGTCCGAAAGGCGTACTGAAGCAAAACCTCTACGAGGGTGCTTTCCCCTGCAAAATGCCGATAGGCAGCACCTGCCTGCCACTGCCACCGAGCTAGAAAATGTGGTAGGATGGCTGTAGCAACGGTCTCAGACAAATGGTGNTTACCAATTAAACCCACTAAAAAAAAAAAAAAAAAAAAAAAAAAAAAAAAAAAAAAAAACAGGAGAAAAGTGTCCGAAAGGCGTACTGAAGCAAAACCTCTACGAGGGTGCTTTCCCTGCAAAATGCCGATAGGCAGCACCTGCCTGCCACTGCCACCGAGCTAGAAAATGTGGTAGGATGGCTGTAGCAACGGTCTCAGACAAATGGTGAGAAGAAAGGCTGGACCCCGGAAGATCAGATCCCATCGTAGCTAAGGCAGCCCCGTGCCACAAATCAAGAACCTGTTATGGGAGAAAATAGCATGGAAGAAACTGTTCATCACAGTGTTCTCTTCTACCACATCTGCCTTTCAGGGCTGGCGACATCACAGGCGGCCTCACCTTTGAACCTGAAGGACAATAAAATAAAACATGTTCAAGTGGTCCATTGTGAATAAAGGTGGAAAACACACACTGAGTTATGAGTATTCACACACCGACCTGAAAAAAGGAAAAGACGGATACCAGAGCCTGATTAAAGATTTTTTTGAAGAAACATTCAGGGGGGAAAAATGTGGACAAGTGTTTTACACATTTGTCTACAGAGTCAGAAACAATACATAATAGTGACCCTGATGGATATGATTTACTTGGATTTTCAAATATCTTTAGATAAGACTTTAAGACCAAGGGACTTTTCTACCCACGCACAAAGGTCTTGGTGGGAAGGCATCCCGACGTCACTTGGAATCACTCCGAATTTCCAAGACCCGTCCACATAACCACTGGGTGTGTGACAATGTCAAGTCCAAGTTCAAACGTGAGTGTGTGTGCCACAAGGCTCAGCCAAATCGAGGTCACCAGAGACAGGTTGAAGCTACCTTCAGCCATCATCTTCTGCCACAAGTTCAATCTCTTTCCGACCTCCAGCCACTTGAGAGAGGAGAGCTGACCGGGCCAAGAAAAAGGTGACCGCTCCACCTTCCCTAGCTGTCACGTACAGACCATGTACTCTTCATCCTCTGCACCATCTCTCTTTTCTCCTTTCTTTTCCACTCTGTTCACTGCTCCCACTGAGGGTGAGACATCTAGAAAAATACCCAGACTACTTTGCTCGTTGTCAGAAGGAAAATATTACAAATATACACATACATAGGCATATGTGTGTAAGCACATATATGCATGCATAACCATATATGTGTATATACATGTGTGTTTGTGCCTATATTTATATGCAATTGCATGTATGCACATGTACTGTATATTAATAAATTCACACACAAAATGTGCATATACATGTGTGCATATACATATGTATACATACATACGGTATATGACTTCACTTAGACCTATTCCACTTTTGTGTGCATCTCTGCCTAAGTTGGGAGGAGTGAATGGACTCTCACTATATATATAGGAAATATATACATATTTCCGATTGCAAACATCACATGTAAATACTTCACATGACCAAATGCATGTTCAGCAAGAGCAAACAGAAAGAGACATGGAGTGATTACAAATGTCTTTATTTTCTCCATCTCTAATTCCAAAACTGGATTTGAACGCCTGCTACTAAAAATTAGGTGGAATACGTATCTATGTGTTTGTATATATTGCCTAGATGCTTACTCAATTTGTAAGCAAACGTACACAGCTAAAACTCACCATGATTTAAAATTGTAACAGGGAGAATGTATATTGTCAGAGCATTCTAGAATGCTCGGACTGGTCTCAGTGCCTCAGCCGTGGTACAGAGAGGAGGCAGCTGTCATGCCCAAGACAGAACAGACATGTAACCAAAGGGCCCCATCTGGGTTTTTTTTCTTGTTCAAGTACAGTTTTCTGTCTTATATTCCCAGCCCTGCCCCCCCAGTGCTCCCCACCTCCCTCCCATTTCCACCCCCCACCTTAGTTATTATCCATGTGTCCTTTATACTTGTTCATGTGAGTCCATCCCCTTTTCCCCTGTGATCCTCTCCCCTCTGCCCTCTGGTCCCTGTCAGTCTATTCCGTATTTGAGTGTCTTTGGTCATATTTTGCTTGCTTGTTTGTTTTGTTGTTTAGATTCCTGTTAACAGTGATATCATATGGTATTTGTCTTTCACCGCCTGGCTTATTTCGCTCAGCATAATGCTTTCCAGTTCCATCCATAATGTTGCAAAGGGTAGGAGCTCCTTCTTCCTTTCTGCAGCATAGAATTCCATTGTGTAAATATACCATAGTTTTTTGATCCAGCCATTTACCAATGGCATCTAGGTTGCTTCCAACTCTTGGCTATCGTAAATTGTGCTGCTATGAACATCGGGGTGCATAGGTTCTTTTGGATTGGTGCTTCGGGGTTCTTAGGATATACTCCTAACAGTGGAATTGCTGGGTCAAAAGGGTTGTTGTTTTTCATCGTTGTTGAGTCCCAGCTTTAACCATTCACTGGTCTGGAATATGGGAAAGGAAGTTCCTCTTGCTACAAAAGACAGAGAATCACACCTACTTCACCAGGTTGCTACGAGGCATAAGAAAAACACTTTGCAAATGTTAAAACACTCTACGAATAAGAACTAGAAAAACATAATCTTTATGATTACTTTACAATGGATGGTACTGGTGGTATTATCCCAGCTTCACAGAAAAGAAGCTCAGGGAGGTCATGTGACAAACAGCGTTCTGCAGCCTCCAAGCTGGTGCCTTGCCAGCTGATCCCAGCTCACCCCTCTGAAAAGACAGCTCCTCAGTTTTATTATTAGTTACTAAGATCGAATATATTTTAAAATACCTTTGAAGCAAAGGACAAACATGATTTTTTCAAATTCATGTTTTTATGACAGGAGCTATGTAATATATCTAACACATTTAAAGAAATTATTTTTAAAGCACTAAAGTATGACAGCTAGGGTGGAAGGTGAGCAACGAATGGCCTGTGAGGACAGGTGAGAGTGGCCGCCTGTGATTGTGACCTTTGCAGGAAGGCAGCCGGCCACAGTAGTGAAGGAAGAACATTTCGTGCAGAGGGAGCACCCAAAAAAGGTGGGAAGAGACTTAGCTGGAGACCAGGTAGGAGTTGTCGCATAAGTCCAGGGGAGAGAGGACGGCAGTTTGGTCCAGAGCCATTGTGATGGATGGAGTAGAGACATATTTCAGGAGTAAAATAACTATACTTGACGAAGGGAACTTACAAATTTTGCATTTGAGCACCTGTGTGAATGTTTTGTAAGTAATAATTAGAAAAAGTGAGATGATCTAGTGAGGAGACTATCTAGATATAACAGATGGTACAATAGAAGGTTTTTGAAATGAATTTTTTATTGTGATAAAATCCATGTAACAAATTCTTCCATCTTAACCATTTTTAAGTGTATGGTTCAGTGGCATTAAATACACTCACATGGTTGTGTGACTATCACCTCCATCCATCTCTGCAATTCTTCACATCTTGTAAACCTGAAACTCTGCATTCATTAAACCGTAACTTCCCACTCCCAGCAAATACCACTCCACTTCCTGTCTCCATGAATTTGACCAGTACACTAGGTACCTCATATGAATAGAATCATACAGTATTTGTGCCTTTGTGACTGGCTTATTTCACTCAGCGTAATGTCCTCGAGGCTCATCAGTGCTGTAGCCTGTGTCGGAATTTCCTCTAGAAGAAGAAAATTGTATGATGTGGCTGTGGAAAGAGTGACGGGGTCTGCAGCACAGTCCTCCTGGGCCTCAAACTGAAAGGAGCAGGGAATGGCGGGGCTCAGCTCGGCTCGCCCGTGGGGTTTTCACTAAAGGGCCGACATGTATAACTGTAAGAGGGTGCAGCCAGGAGGCCCCCAAAAGAAAGATTTGGAATGGGGTCCAGAACTCAGGGTGTCCAGGAAATATCAAAAATATGGGATGTCCTCACCCCCACAAGTCTGAGCTGAAGAGTGGGCTACATGGAACAGGGCCACTGAGTTGTTTTGCATAGCAATAGTTTTGCAGCTAACTTCTAGAATGGTCATGTAACATATCCATAACCTTTAACTGGTTTCACAGATATGTTGAATAGCTGTGCCATGCTTTGAGCCAGGGAGAAGGGAGTGACTTCCACCTATATGTAACTGGGAGACAACTCCCCCTGGTTACAGCACCTGTGTGAGAGCTTTGAGACAGTTGGCTCCAGGCCACGGGGCCACACCTGCCCAGACTCATTTTGGTAGCCCAGTAAAACTGGAAGGATATGGGAGTGCTGGCGAGTGTAGCTGACTGTGGGAGGAGTCGGAAATGGGCCTGCAGGGGAAGGTTGGCAGGAATTTAAAACCAAACTCAGCAGCCATTGGGAGGAGAATCATTCCACTTTGGCCAGAGTCAGGACCTCCTCAGCCATGGGAAGACCACCACATGGCCAGTCGGTTTTGGCAGAGTGGGGACACCACCACCCCCTCAGCTTTGATGGGGGCGGACCCCCGCAGCATTGGCAAGAGTGAGGACCTCATGGCTTTAGGTGCTCCCTTTGGCCACGTGGCTTAGGAAGCAGGAGAGACTTTGCCTGGAAGAAAAAGGAGAAAGGACTTTTACCAATGAGCCACGAGAAGGTGCCACATGACTTTGGACTAACTGGAGATCCTGGCAACACGGCGGATGGTCCCAGGAACCGAGGGAGGCCTGCCAGCTGAGCACGGATTACTGGGAAGAACCAGGGGTTGCCTGAGCCTCGGACTTCTGTTTCTTTTCCTGAGATATGGTACCCCAGACTGGGCAAAGCAGGGAAGGAAGGACTGTGTATGTTTGTGGGTGTTTTAAGGGACTTTGGGATTTTGATGAAGACACTAAGTCATTACTCATAAGTCTATATAACTTGAAGCGATAATTCCTTTCCTTGTCACCACTCTCTGACATGGAGAGCTCTAATTCTCTGGCGATGGGAAAGGCGAACCTAGTACAGGGGGACCCCAGGAGAAGGGGGGGTCGACTAGGTAACATTGTGGGACCCCCTCTCCTGGCAGCCAATCAGGGAAAATCACAGGAGACCACATGTGCAGTAGCTTTAAAGTAATGCAACTACTTGTACATGTGCAATAAAATCCTGCCAAAACTAGCCGGGAAGGATCCGCCCTATAAGAAGAGAGTCCCTTCCAGCCCATGACTTTCTGCTTGGAGTTGGCCTGTTCCCATGTTCTCTGCCATAAACTCTGGGTGTTCAGTTTAATTCTTTGTCCCGATCACCAAGAACCTGGTTACCCATGCCCACCTGTGACATAACCATTGAGACTGAGGGGGAGAACTGAAAAGCACCTCCAGGTACCCACAGCCATTTATTCGAAGACACACTGAGTACAGTGACCATCACCCAGAGATTTTCCCCCTGAAGCATCTAAGTTTCTCCAGGTCGCTGGCCTGGGGGTGAGACCCTGTGGAAATCAAAAGATTTCACTTGCGTCTCTCCCCAAACAAGAAGCTGCACCCAAACAATAGCAAAACTGAAGCAACACCAACTTCTTTACGAGCCCCCCTCCAAGGGCTTTAACGTAGCACTCTGTAATTCCCAAGCTTGCATTTCCAATTCTGTCAGTGACCCAGGAAATGGAGGTTACCAAAATGACTGTTGTCATCCCCAACATTTGGTAACAGAAAAACAACAGGGCTGTGTCCCATATTCATCCCCACTGCCACCTAGAATCCGCTCGCAATTTCTACCACTGCCTAACTCACTCAGGAGGAGCCTACTGAAAATAGCTCCCCCTGACCCCCACAACAAAATGGAAGTCTTTAATCTTCCAAATACTGGACAAAGGAAAAATTGTAAAAGACTGAAAGGAAGCTAACAATTTAGGTTTGAATGACTGGCTGGCTACTTTTCCTGCTCTTTTATTTTCTTTGATTCCTAATCTCACAAAGGCCTGTAGTTCCAATGAGAGTCTTGGAAGATCAGAAGGTAGGACTGGGTCATTATTTTGCCACTAAGGCACCAGCAGGAGGAATTCTGGTGAAGAGTTTATTTGCTTACTCACAACGGCTGGATGATACGAGGTCAGCCGCGGACTGCAAAGAATTCCCTGCCTCTATTCACAACGGGTGCTGGACAAGCAGAAAAGGCAAAGGGATGATACCAAGTTCTTCACACTCCACAGCACCTGGAACAGCCAGCGTAGTATAATTAAACCAAAATAAAATCAATACGCCCCTTCATTACCATTCTACCTCACGAACGTCAGAATATTGCCCCTGAATATCGCATTGCAGTTTCCGCTCACAAAGGTCTAGTGTGAAGCCTCTGTCAAACTGAAATTGAGCTCCCTGAACACACCAGCAAGCAGCCTTATTTCAGGAATAAAAGATTCTTGTCTTAAATCACAGCAGCATTGGCTGTGTGGCCCAGTAGAGTTTTTAGCCACCGCGGAAACGGCCGCGCCCCAGAAGTCAGCCTGAATAGCAGGGTTTGACCTCATTCTGGCCCAAGCGAAGGGCTGACACTCCAGCACAGCCTCAGAAACTCACATTAATTGAAGGAATCATATCATGGCTCCTGTGTGGCTTCAAGGCAGAGGGGGCCAGCAAGAGATTCTGCAAAGCGATTGTCTGCAGCGCTGCTCGCAAAGGCCTGTGGGGGGCCAGGGGGATGGCAAAGCAACCTGGGAGCCTCTGGCCACTAAGCTCAAACAAGGCAGAAAAAAATCCCTTCTTTCCAGAGGGAAATATTTGCAGGAGAGTCTTCCCAGTCATTGCTCACTATGATAATTACATTTGGCATTTTAGGAGCACAATGGCTAAAACATATAAATGTAAATAACTTGCAGTAAGAACTATAAATGGGCACACATGTAGAGACCAACTGCCCCTCTTCTGAGGAGATGTGCCTCCCAAGTTTCTCATGGTGGTGAGTCAAAAAAAAAAAGTTCTGTAATATATCACAGATTTTGAAGAGGAAGCTTTTTTCAAATTTTATAGAAAATAAGATATCTAAATTCAATTATGATGAGTAACTTATGTAATAGGATAGCAACATATTACTCTACTACATGCGGGATAAAATTTAACACTGAAATCCAATCAGCCACTACTGTGCACTAAGTAATAGATAGGTAATAACAGAATATTAATATTATTACCTTAAGCAAAAAAAAATTTAATTAAATACATCAACATCATGGTCAATGAACTCTTCATAGCACCACACAGAAAAAAGAAGGGGGTGGAGAAAGAAGGAAGCAAGGAAGGAAAGGAAGGAGGAAATATTATATATGATCCATTGACACAAGTTGTTATGGTTAGTTCAAACATCAGACTCGTCACTTGATAGATAAAAACAAATTATTTGATGTCTTTAAGCCTCAGGGTCTTACTCTGCAGTAAAATCGGGATGGAAAAGCTACTTCCCTCGTAGAACTGTTGGGAGAACTAAAAAAGTAACTCCATGTAAACCCGTTGGCTCAGTGCCAGGTACAGACACCTACCTACTCAATCACTCTGGTTGTTTACACATCAAATGCTTGTCACAAGGCAATTAACCTTCAAGATTCTCCTGCTATCATTAAGAAGCGTTGAAACTTTTTTCACTACTTATTAACATTCTTTTTTTAGTGCAATGCCCCATTACATCATACATCAGATACCGCGCTTATGTATTTCTGTCTTTCCAGAAGCAACCACTCATGTTTTATAAATACAAGCTACACTTTCATTCTCAAAGGCAACAGAAGCCATTGTAATGGAGGCGGAAGTGTTCTGACGATAACACTCAATTGCACAGAAGCAAGGCTCAGTTAATCCTCACTCTGCTCGTGGAGGACGCTGACAACTGTGAAGGGAGCCATCAGGCTGCCTGCCGGAGGGCCACCGTGTGGCATGATGCCTCCGGTCCCCTACTCAGGAGCTCCTTGGGAGCACATGAACAAGGTTCTGTCAGCTGGATGGCGTGAGGATGCATGCGCACATGTATGTAGTTGCATCCTAGAAACAGGAAACATAAAATGTATGAACAAGGGTTCGGAAGGTGGGAGAAAATCATACTTAATAAATGAATCCTGTTCCTAACCTAATGGAAGGGATGGACACTTAACTATAATCTAAGACAGACTGTGCTGAGTACTGCTCAGTGAAGTCCAGTAAAAGATGACACTATTGAGAAAGACTGACTTAGTGTAAGTCCCCTGCACCCTGGCCCAAGAAGGGAGCGTGAATCATCTCAGCAAGATGAAAGGCAGAACCCTCTGTTCTCTGATTCACCACAGTGTCCCCAGCACAGTGTCCCCAGAGCCAGGGAGAGGCAGGTGCTGATAAATGTGTGATGGGTGAATGATGGGACGAATAACAATTTCAAGATACTGAGCCCGAGGAGTGGAGAGAGCATTCCCAGGAACTTCAATGGCAAATACGAAGACGGTGCTAGTTTGCACCCGGGAGAATGGGCAAGATAAAGAGCTCGGTTACCAATGCAGTGGCGTTTTTTGCAGGCCACGGAGTTAACGGTGACCTTCAACAGTATAGTCTTCTTAGAGCGTTGCAAGTCTAAAGGGCATCCGGACCACCACTAGTACAGTCTGGATTTCTCTTTTAGAAGTTACTTCGCCAGACTTCCGCCAAGATGGAGGCATAGGTGGAAACACTGTGCCTTCTCCCACAACCAAGTTTGAACACAACAAAGGTTTGGAGAACTAGGACACACCCAAAGACCAGAAAACGGAATTATACGGGAGTCCAACAACAACGAACCGTTCAACGGGACGGTAAGAGAGGCGGAGCCAGCAGTGGAGCAGGGTCGAGCAGGACAGATCCCCCCCCGACCTGCACGCACAGGCAGCCCGGAACCAGTCGGGGTGTGGGGCAGACTGACCACGGTCGCACATTCGCGCACAGTGAGACGGACCACACAGGCCCCAGGGGGCGAACCCAGTGGTGGAGGCCTGACAGCGGTGGCACACTTGCGTGCAGTGGAACAAAACGCGTGGGCCTGGTGACAGTGGTGGCTGCGGCGCCGGGGCCATGGCGGCAGGCGGCAGACGGGAAGCCATTGTCCCTCTTTGACTCCGCCCCCACATACAACATCACAACCCAGCGACTTAGTTGCCCTGTTCTAGTGAACACTTTAGGGCTCTGATCCTCCTATGGAACAGGCACGAACAGCCCAAAAGATGGCACAAGAAGAACTCAAAGTCCCAGAGCCAATAACTCTAAGCGACCAAGAAATTGCCAGCCTCTCAGAAGCACAATTCAAGACACTATTTATCAGGATGCTCACAGAATTGGTAGATTATAGTCACAAATTAGAGGAACATAGTTACAAATTAGAGGAACATATGAAGGCTAAACTAATTGAAATGAAGGGAGATGCACAGGAAACCAATAGTGATGGAAAGGAAACTGGGACTCAAATCAATGGAATGGACCAGAAGGAAGAACAAAACATCCCACCAGAAAGGAATGAAGAAATGAGAATTCAAAAAAATGAGGAGAGGCTTAGGAACCTCCAGGACATCTTTAAACGTTCCAACATCCGAATTATAGGGGTACCAGAAGGGGGAAAGAAACAGCCACGAGTGGAAAACGTATTTGAACAAATAATAAAGGAGAACTTCCCCAGTCTGGCAAAGGAAATAGACTTCCAGGAAATCCAGGAAGCTCAGAGAGTGCCAAAGAAGTTGGACCCAAGAAGGAACACACCAAGGCACATCATAATTACATTAGCCAAGACCAAAATGAAGGAGAGAATCCTAGAAGC
The DNA here is from genome assembly GCF_014824575.4 of Sturnira hondurensis. Taxonomy (NCBI): domain Eukaryota; kingdom Metazoa; phylum Chordata; class Mammalia; order Chiroptera; family Phyllostomidae; genus Sturnira; species Sturnira hondurensis. The sequence continues at coordinate 11,357,300 of NW_028082350.1, read as the reverse complement.
AGCAAGGGATAAGGGGACAGTCACCTACAAAGGAGTACCCATCAGACTGTCAGCGGATTTCTCAAAAGAGACCTTACAGGCAAGAAGGGGCTGGAAAGAAGTATTCCAAGTCATGAAATCCAAAGACCTACAGCCAAGATTGCTTTATCCAGCAAAACTTTCATTTAGAATGGAAGGACAGATAAAGTGCTTCTCAGATAAGGTCAAGTTCAAGGAGTTCATCAGCACCAAGCCCTTATTATATGAAATGCTAAAGGGACTTATATAAGAAAAAGAAGATGAAAAATATGAACAGTGAAAGGACAGCAAACTCACAGTTATTAACAACCACACCTAAAACAAAAGCAAACCAAGAGGACAGCTAGATCAGGAGTGGAACCATAGAAATGAAGAACACATGGAGGGTTAGAAATAGGGGGGTGGGAGGGGGAGAAGGGGGGAGAAGGCACAGAAAATAACATAGATGGTAGGTAGAAAATAGATAGGGGGAGGGAGAGAATAGTGGGGGAAATATAGAATCTAAAGAACTTGAGACACGTGGTTATAAACTAAGGGGGGGAGAATGGTGGGGGAGGGAGTGCGCAGGTGGAGGGGAATGAAGGGGGGGATAGAACAACTGTAATGGTATAATCAATAAAATATATTTTTAAAAAAAGAAGTTACTTTGCCAGGGCACACACACACTCAGTAGCAAACCCTCACTTTCCTATTGGAGATTTTACCCATTTAGCCTAACAAATCATCTTATTGTTTTACCTCAGGTCAGTTTGTCATTTTCTGATCTGGAAATTTCACTGTTCAAACCTGTTTCTTTTTTTTTTTTTTACTTACTAATTTTACTTTATGAATCTACTAACTTCATCTGCTGAAAGATCGATAGTACTTCCTTTGTGTTAGTCAGTCTCTCTATTTCTTAGCATTTGGCTTAAAGCCAATACAACTCAGCTTTTAAAATACTCCTTTACACACTACCTGGTCACCAACTTTCAGAAATATAAAGTAAAGGTCCAGCTTTCGTTTTAATTTCATCAGGCATACACTTCATGAGGCGGCAACAGGGTCCCTTCTCGCAGGTGAACCTTAACTGTCCACTGCTCCACTCCGACCTGGAGGAGGGTCCCTGGGCTGCATAGGAGCCAGGACAAGACCATCCCCCGGGCCCCTGAGGGGAATGACGCTTGGACACACAGAGATCCACTCCCAACCTGGAGATCTTGAGTCCAACGCCTGCCCCAGGTGACTGTGTGATGATACACAGGCTAAATTACTGACAGACTCATTTCCAGAACACTCTGCACCCTCAGAGAGACCCTAACAGCCAGGACACTTGCCGCAAAATGAAACCTAAGATCTGCGTTGCAAGGAGTTATTTACCAAGGCAGGTGACAGTTCCAGAGCAGGCGTGGGTGTCCCCAGAGGGAAGCCCTCCCTCTTTGGGCACGTGAACAAGTAATGCGTACCCCGTACATCCGCAGGAGGGGTCTGCGGATGGAGAGCCCTGCCCGCCTACCTGGAGCACCAGTCAGCCCTCCTTGTAAGAAAGAGGTTTAAAAAATAAATAAATATACTCGCTACCTGTTTTTAACCCACACTGGTTTGTTCTCTATTCTTTTGTTTTCTTTTTATGCTTGAGTGGAGTTTGATCTTTATTTCTTTTTCATTTTTCAATTTTTATTTTTCCAAACAAATTTTAACTTTGTATTTAATTTGTTCAAGCATTTCACAGAGAATTTGTCTCCAGGTACAATTCGTTCTTTGTTTTATTAAATGTATTGGGGTGACATTGGTCAATAAAACCACACGGGCTTCAAGTGTACAATTCTATAACACATCACCCGCACGCTGCAGCGTGCGCTCACCGCCCAAAGTCAAGTCTCTTCCATCCACGTTTACCCCCCATTGGCCCTCTTCCACTGCCCCCTAACCCCCTTTCCCTCTGGCTATCACCATACTGTTGCCTGTGTCTGTTTGCCATATATGTGTGTATGTATATGTATGTGTGTATATATATGTGTATGTGTGTACACATATATGTATATATAAAATATATCTATCTCTACTTATCTATATATAGATATGTTTTTATTACTCCCTCCACCGTTCTCTACCCCACCCCCCAAACTCCCTCCCCTCTGACAGCTCTCAGTCTGTTCTATGTATCTGTGCTTCTGTTTCTGTTTTGTTTGTTAAATTATTTTGCTCATGAGAGTCCACATATAAGTAAGATCATATGTTATTTGACTTTATCTGACTGACTTATTTCACTTAGCATAATAATTTCCAGATCCATCCATGCTGACACAAAGGGTAAGATTTCCTTCTTTTTTTATGGCTGAGTAGTATTCTATTATGCAAATGCACCACAACTTGTTGTATCAACTCACTTACTGATAGGCATTTGGGCTATCCCCAGATCTTATTCTTTCATACTTTTAATTATGAAAAATCCAAACAAACAAAGGTAGAAATATAGTATCATGCACCCCCACATACCCAGCACCCAGCTTCAAAGGTAATTTGTGACAGGTCTTGTTCTCTAGACACCCAACCTACTTCCCCTATCTACATGTTGTTTAGACATTCCCAGGCGTTACAATACTCTCTCAGCAAACACTTAGCTATACATCTCCAAAAGACAAGGATTCCCCTTTCAATAAGCACAGCCTCCCCAAATCAACAATTCCACAGTATCATCACCCAGGGTTCATACCCTTGATTGCCCTCTAAAAGAGCTTTTTCAAATTACCATTTGCCTATTTGAATCAGTATCCAAACGAGGAACATACATGGTGATTGGTGGATGAGTCTCTTGGCTTCTTATCGCCCCTAGACTTCCCTCCTGTCCTTCTTTTTCTTTCCCACAGGTTAACTTTGTTGAAGAAATCACATGATTGGATTGGGAGAGTCTCTTGCAGCCTGGGTTTTGCTGACTGCCTCTCACCACATCACTTTAACCCACTCCTCCAAGGTCCACATTTCTTCTTCATTGACGGGTTTATTGGAAGCTTGATCTAATCTAGCACCAAAAAAATTTTTTGGTGAGACAACTTCAGACCTGGCGTGCGCACTTCTCTATCAGGAGGTACACAAATGGTCCAGTTTGCTCTCTCTTTGCAAACTTAGCAGCCGTAAATCGTCGCTGCCTAAATCAAATTGTGCATTAGGGTTGCATAAAGATGATATCCTCAGTCTATCATTCCTTCTTCATTAATCTGGGATACTTCTGTAAGTATAAGCTTCCTGTCATCAAACATTTGATATCCTGGGGTACTGTTTACATAAGAAATGCAAGATGAATGCTAAATTCTTTTCTTTTACTTACCATTTTCCACAAAAATTGAGTTCTGTGTTGTATAAAACTGATCCATGAATGTGAGGCAGGGGCATTGGTGAAAAGAGCTGTCGGGTGACCAGCCCCTGAGTCGGCCGTATTGGATGTGGTCACACTGCAGTCATCCTTTCTCATGTGGGAATTGTCCCAGTTTTGTCCAGCAGGAGCCCGTGCAAGTTGGCTCCTAAATCCTGCCATGACCCTAACAGTCCTTAGTAGCTTCCTTGCTTTCTAAAAGACAAGATACAAGGAGGACCCCCCAAAATGGAATTTATTTATTAAAACTTGTGTATTTATTCTTACATGTTTAAACTTCGGTCATCTTCAAAGTACTCTCCATTTGATGCAGTACAGTCCTCTCCAGGATGTGTTTTCTATGGCTCAGAACAGTTTTTGAACTTTCGGATTCTGATGCTTTTTAGTGCTTCTGCCATTTTTTGAATGTACCCTCTTCCACAACAACAAAATGCTTCCCTTTGAGGATTTTTTTTTTCATTCAGGGAAACAAAGAAAAGTCACTCAAGGGAAAGATCGCAGGAAAAGGGAGGGTGGAGCACAGGGGTCGTGCCATTTTGTAGCCAAAAACTGAACACTCAGCACAGCGTGGGCAGGTGTGCTCGGGCATCACCCATCAATGGAACGGGCAAGCACAACAGAAGAGTCTTCAAGAACGATTCACTGAAGCCAAATGCAGCCTGTCACAACATCGCCAGCGGGTACGCTGATACCGGTGCATTCCTAGAACACTCACTTAGCAGAGGAAGTCTACACTACAAGGAGCCCACCAGCCAGAAGATAATTCTGGTTTGGGGGGGCCCCCCTTGTATTGTAGGTTTATTTTTCATATTTCTTACCCCTGCCAGGAATCAGCCATTTCTTCAACTTCTTTCATTTTAGTGAAAGATGGTACTTGGAGACCACAGCCTAGGTGCTAGGAATTGCTTCCAGTTGGTCACTCTTTCTGCAGTTGTTCAATGGAAAGAACCAGTAATACATACACATATGTACTAATACATGTAAATACACATGCATGCATACATACAGAATGCCTCACAATTTCATAATGAGACTTTCTATTCAAAATTGGGATGACAGAGCTTTAAACTTAACCATATTAATCTTGCATCTCTTACCATCCATTCTCTGTGCCAAAAATGTCAGTTCCTCAAAAACACCAAGATAATTACTAGTTTTATTTATATTAACAAACAAGTCTTGGAATACTACTCATATAGAGACTGCTATCAACAATATAGTGGCTGAAAACAGCTTAATGCTTTTTGAATTATTTTTGCCATCAGAGCACACCTCTCTCAGGATTCACATATCACTGTGTTTTAAAGCACTTGGAACAGTTCCTCCCTGTGTCAACTGAATATACAATCAGATTCGGTGATGGTACTTTACTACTGATTTACAAGAAGGTTTCTTTTACATTTTGATTTTGTATTGTAATTATGTAAAACATATACACAGTTTCAAGGTCAAATTTACAAAAGAGAATGACCTTATTCTTTCTTCCCAAATGCTAGCTGTTTTTTTAATTGCATAGTTTATCCTCAAATTTCTTAACATATAAGCACATGGATATGTATTTATTTTATATCTCCTCTTTCTCAGAAAATAGTATCATACTATGCACACTTTCTCTACCTTGCCTTTTTTAAAATTAATCTAACAATATACCTTAGAGATCACACTTCATTCCAAAGATGTTCAGCTTATTCAACCAGTGTTTTACTGAGGGTGCATGAGTTATTTCAAGTCTTTACTGCCTAAGTACTACTATAAACAGCATTATTAACCCTGCACATTTTCATACTTCTGCATTTCTTATAAGTGGGTAACCTCTTCATTTTAACATGTAAACAGAAAAATAAATACCACCCCAAAATTTTAAAATAAAAAACAAAACACAAGAATACTGTAGAGTGAGATAACTAAAAACTGACTCCAAAGAAAGGTGAAAATTAAAATTACTTTAAACTTAATTAGTATCCTCAGAGAGTGACAAGAGTACATTACAGTCATAAAATAAGAATAAACTGGTTTAAAACATGTAAAAAAAGAGAGAACAAGAGTGGCATTAGGCTGGCCCATGTGGCTCAATTGGTTGGAGCACCCTCCCATACATCAAAAGGTTTCGAGTTCATTCCCCATCAGGACACACACCTAGGTTGCATGTTCGATCCCCATTTGGGGCACTTTGGTGTTTCTCTCTCTCTCTCTCTCTCTCCCCCTTCCTCTCCCTCTAGAATTAATAAATACATTTTAAAAATATATTAAAAAGAAAAAAGAGTGACATTAATGATTTTTTTTCTAGTCAAATTCAATAGAAGGACTGGAAGATAAAGTTTCTAAAAATCTCACAAAGTACAGAATAGCCAAAAAGGTTAATAATAACAGAGAAGAGTTAGTAGGCTTGGAAAATCAATTCAGATATGATAACTATCTAATAAGATTTTCAGGGGGGAAAAAGCAAAGTAAAGAAGAGTAGGAATTTTTTTTTTTAATGGGCAAAAACTTCCCAGAGCTGATGACTTTGGACTGAAACTCCACCAAGTGTCAAAAGGGACCATAGCCTTCCCCACCCTTGTGAAATTACAAACACCAAACAAATGGGGAGTATTTTAAAATCTGCAGAAGAGGTGGGGGACCACCTATTACAAAAGGACAAGAATGAGACTGGTATGAAAGTACTCATAAACAACATTGGGTAATTGAAAGAAATGCACTACTATCTATTAAGTTCCAAGGGAAAATGAGTTTAAGCTTCTGTATTACCACCCACCTAAATATAAATAGCATTTTAAAGTAAATATTAATAAAAGCACAAAATACATTTGCAGTAATGAAAGACACAGATACATATCCCCCATACACGCTTTATGAAAAAAAATTACACAAAGGACTTTAGGAAAAAGAGCAAATAGAAGCAAACTAGCCTAGCAAAGTCATAAAAAAATTCTAAGATGGCAACTATGGAAGCCCAAAAATAATGTCTTTGAGATGAGAGTAGATTCCATTTAATAAAATCCACAATTTTCCACTGTAGGGTCTAATGTCATGGTGGAGAAGACATGTTCATTGTGTCAAGAAATATAAAGCAATTAAAAACTCCAAGAAAAAAAATAGAAAGTTGTGCCCTAAAGCCATATTCTAAATTTGAAGCAAACTGACACTTCAACCTGATTCTGAGAAACTAACTGAGATTTTCCTTAAGAGGAAATATTCTTTGACTGTAATTCTTGGACATCCCCCTTTGAGAAGCACAAGTTCAGCTCCACAGAAGAAACCGCATTCTTCTCCAAAGATCAGAACAATACTCACTTGATCATAATATTGCAAGTGTTATTTATTCTCGGTTTTCAACAATTTATGTATACAAATCCTGAAAATGTAAAAGTAGCTGAACTACAAGTAGAAAGAGAGAAAGGAATCTAGAGGTATTAATTTTATACTGAAGTGAGAAAATTCAACTAAAAAACCTACAAATTATATATATGGGAGAAGGTGATCAAAAGATACAAACATCAAATTGTAAGAGAAATAAGTCCTGGTATGTAATTACATCATGGCAACTACAGTTAATAATACTGTATTGTATATTTGAAAGTTGCTAAGAGAGTACATCTTAAAAGTGCTCAGCATAAGAAAATAAAACGTGTAACAATTTGGGGTCATGGATGCTAACCAGATTTACTATGGTGATGATCTTGCGCTATATACATATATCAACTCATAATGTTGTACACCTGAAACTAATGTAACATTATATGTCAGTTATATCTCAATTTCAAAACAAAAATTCAATGACATTAAAAATTATATATATTATACAATATTGTAAGACTATACATATATATAATTTTGGAGGAGGCAAGAATGTGTGAGATAAATCCCTCTTTCATGATTGGAATGCAGTTGATACTGTCTAAAGTTGATAAATTAGGAAATATACAGGGTCCAGCATAAATAACACCTCCTTTTTATTATACAATCTTCTATTACAAAATCATAAGCATGTGATTCTGTAACCTAACAATATCACACTCAAGCACACCATATGACATTTTAGGTAAAATGTTCAAATTAACCCTATAAATTATGACACCCATATTATCACCCTACCAACCACACTCAAGCAGGCCTTCCTTCTGCCAGNTTCTGTAACCTAACAATATCACACTCAAGCACACCATATGACATTTTAGGTAAAATGTTCAAATTAACCCTATAAATTATGACACCCATATTATCACCCTACCAAAGAGGAAATATTCTTTGACTGTAATTCTTGGACATCCCCCTTTGAGAAGCACAAGTTCAGCTCCACAGAAGAAACCGCATTCTTCTCCAAAGATCAGAACAATACTCACTTGATCGTAATATTGCAAGTGTTATTTATTCTCGGTTTTCAACAATTTATGTATACAAATCCTGAAAATGTAAAAGTAACTGAACTACAAGTAGAAAGAGAGAAAGGAATCTAGAGGTATTAATTTTATACCAACCACACTCAAGCAGGCCTTCCTTCTGCCAGGCCCTATAGATAATGTTACAAATATATAAACAGAGAAATCTGGAAACGATTCCCTCTGGGGAATACTTAAGTGGGAGGCCATATACTTTTCATTTAATACCAGTCTGCATAATTAGAATTTTCATATTTAATTAACCATAAAATACGGGAATGAATAAATCTATGTGAACTATAGGCTTTCGTTTACAACATGTCTCGCAGAGAGCACAGAGGAGCCGAAGACTTGTCATGTGCCGCAAGGCGTCCAAGAGCAGAGTTAACGGGCAGTGATTTACTCTGATGCAGTAGCACATGGGACAGACACGGTTCCCTACAGCTGCCACCTTCCCCTTGGAGCTGGCTCAGCATCCCCTTCCTGCTCTCTTTTCCAATTACCTGGTTGTAATAATAAAAATTAAAAATGCATTACTATTCCTTATGTGTTGTCTTTATTAAGTGATCCTTTTTCTGTCCTTAAAGTTTGAGTGGACTATTTTACTTTTCTTTTACAGAAAGTGAAATTAAGTTGTTTAACTTGGATTCCTGTTCCCCATGGATTTTTCTCTTACCCAGTAGCTGCCAATCAAAATGAACGATCTTTTTGCTTGAACTAAATAAACATTACTGTCCTCTAGACCCCATTTTTTTTTACAACTGGAGAATTTACCTTTTCAAAGAAGCCCAGACTTTTTTGTCCTCAGAGAAATCATTTTGCTCCATCACTGTGGGCAATGTTTCAGTATTCAGTGATTCCGCCATATGTTAATAGGTTTTAGCTCCTTGATAAGTATGCAAATAAGATCTTTCTGTAGTCCTCAAGTTCTTTATAGGAGGAAGTTCATGTTAGAAAATTTCAGCCACTCAGACATACTAACTCACACACCTTGACAAATGTGTTAATAATGGTCTGCTTGAATTAATTAGGACTCTTGGTCACACTGCACCAGTTCCTTGATAAAGGTGGTTTGAATGCCAGCTGTCTTTAAAACTCAATTTCTCCCTCTATAAAATGGGGCTATACCACCCATTCCACAGAGCAGATCCTTGCACCTCCTGTCTAAAACGACAACTCCATCACTCTTTCTGCTTTATCTGAGTTATTTTTCTTAACATAGCACTTATCTCTAGCTGCTCTTACTCTTCGTGTCTGTCCTTCTTTGTTTATTACCTACCTCCCACACCAGATTACAAATTCCCTGAGGACAGGCTCCACCTGCTCTGTTCACACCTGTATCTGCAGCCCTTAAACCAATGCTTAGTGCCTATCAACAAATGTTTCTTGAAGGAATGTCTGAATGAAGAGTGTTGTTGAATGATTAAAATGAGATAATGTCTGTAAAATGCTTAGCACTATTAGAACATAAGTATTCCCTAGGTTGTCTGAATAAGCAGAACCAATAAGTTGGCTGAATTTTTTTGCCTAGGGGCCACAAGAAAAAAATGACTGAGAAACTAAGGGCTCCATGAACGAATAAAGTTTGGATGCCCCTGCAGCATGAGTTACAGACAAACCACATTATCACATGGAGACCAGAAAAGAAAATTCATAATTTGCCAAGAAGTCCTAACCTATGATGAGGTGGGCTGGTGGCCCACTGAGAGAAGACTATTGTCAACGAAAAGAGAGGCCTGAATAAGCTTCTGGGATGTAGAACCAAAGAGTGGGCAAAGGGAACTCTTGGAGGGTATCCCACCCCATAAGAACAACCCTGGATTGCAGGCCGTGCTCCCCTGTGAACATAGGAAGACAGAAAAGACCATTTGAGCACACCGTGCCAACTCTAAACTGTGCAACTACTCACGCGGGACAGAAGCAAGAAGGAGGAGGTGAGCAGGAACCAGTGGTGGAAGGAGAAGGCTGATAATACACTTGTGGCAATTCGGGATTTCATGCTCATTGGTACTTTGCCTTCAGTCACCTTCTGTAAGGTTTCACACCAATAAACAAATAGTGGCTTTTGAATTCAACACCTCAGCATTTCCTGTCATACCCAATCCTAAACTATGTGTGTGATTCAGTGGGCTTAACCAAAAGTCTAAGATCCACATTTCTTCATTAAAAGATATTCATCTAAACTATATGGAGATATATTTAAAGGGCTTCTTCTTACAGTCTGGCTTGACAATAAATCTTTCCCAATCTCTTTTAAAAAAAAAGTTTCATTGGCCTGTGTGCATGTGTGAGTGTGTGTGATTGAACGCTGCTCCTCCCACCCAGTGTTACCCTTTCCTGTCCTACCCCAAGCCCTTACTTGCTATCAATTGCTCAATTAGTTGTCTTAGGTTTTTCCTTTTTTCAGTCTTCTGGAACACAAAGCATTGCTACCACTTTGCACGCCTATCAGTTATGCAGTCGAATGGGGTCACAATTCTCTCAACCCCCGCTCCGCTCCCCCAAATCACTGTGCTCCCCAGCTAGTGCCAGTAAGGCGTTTATCAGTCTGTGTCTTAAGTTTGTTCTTACTCATCGGCTTTTCTCCAGTCACTCGCTTTAAAAAAAGGGGGGGGGGCGCTCTCCCACCATTTCTAAACTTCAAGAGATCTGTGAACTTAAGACAATTCCTCGGCTTCATCTTTGCTGCGGCAGGAACAGCTCACCATTAGGGTCCCACGAAATGAATGATTTTTAGGCAACAGGAAGAAAATGTACATAGGCTGAACTGCACTGATGTCAAGTTGCTATTCTCCATTTAAAGTTTTCTCTTCCGTGGGAGGCAGCAGCCAGGTTCAAATCCTAGCATCGCCATTAATGAACTGTATCACCATCAGAAGGACCCTGACACTTCCCGATTCCCAGTGTCGTCATCTGCGTGATGGTGACAATAATACCTTCTTTACCTGATGGCAAAAACTGAATATAAGTGAGTAACAGGTGGAACACAGCACACAGAGTCGTTTCTCTTTTTGTATTGTTTATTCTTGATACTGATAATCATCTGCCAATCAATGAAACCCTTAAGTTATCAGTATGGATTATCTGATGGTCCCAAAACAATAGAAGTAGAAAGATACAGATCACAGCGGTTTTATTTTTGTCCTAAGCCAGCTCTAATTCTTCCTCAGAGCCACACCCCCACCCTTAACCATCCTACTGTCGGTGAATCTAAGGAGGTAGGCTAATGAAAACCAGCTAAAGGAAAGCAGGCTTGTTTAGACACACACCTCAGCTTCTGAGCCCAGCCCTTCACATACATGCTTTGTGCCCACACATTTTGAAAGCGCATCGTTAGAAGACCAGCGATCGTGCGAGGTACTAAAAATACTCCCCGTGGAGTCTGGAGCTGGCATGGACAATACACTTGTTCAAGGTTCCTTTTCACTTCGCGATTGCACAACTCAACCAAGAGAACTTCTAAAATTCCCACGGTACCAGACAATTTTCCCACAGCAGCGTTACTTAAATAAGGGGTTTGATTTGCCTGAAAAAGCTGATACCGCTGTCATTATAAACCAGAATGAGAGAGAAACACTGCCCTGAAAATCAGAAACCCAGAACGGAAACCCCGCATCAGAGGATCAGCTGTCACCGATCTGAAAAATGTGGGCTAAGCTCAGCACACAATTCTGTTTCATTTCAGCTTTGAAATCCCCATCACTGGGCCACCCACAACAGCAGGCCATAAACGAACATGTGAGAACCGCTGCCTCTTCAGAAGCGGCTTTGCCACTTTCAGCCCTGCCTGTCCCTGAGAAAGGGCTGGGGGTGCAGAACAATAATTAAAGAAAAACATAACAGGTTGGATTGAGATCAAAAGGCACTCCCTCTATTCGGCTCTCTCTCTATTCTGTAAGAGTGACTTAAAGCAGCTGGTCAAATATGTGCCTTTGTGCACCAGCCACATTCAGAAAAGGACTTGTGAGTGTCTGGGAGACTGTGATTCTCCACGTTAATGATGCTGTTTCGGGGCTGGGGTGCTCAGAAATGCTCCTGACTGCTGGCTGCCATAGTTGTCTCTCCTTCTAGATGGCGCGCACATTTCCTTCTCGCACATCCTAGAGAGTGGTTAATTAGCATCATCGTGGGCCCAAAATAAATAGGAGACTAGTCCCCACTGTTTAAAGGCCCAGATTATTTTAATATTCCAAGAGTAACCAAGGCAACCAGAGTTTAAGAAACACAGCATCACTGCCAATAAAAGTTTCTAATTTGTCTGATTTTTTTTAGGACAGTTATTCTTTAAAACTCAAAAAAAAATAGTGTTAAGTTTTAATGAAACTCAGAAAAATTTTCAGGATTAACTACCAGCATTATAATCTAAGCCCACACCAATAAAACGTTAATAATCATCCAGCATTTAACACACACACACACACACACACAGTGTATTTATATGCGTATATCAGAGATGCCACATCTCTGGCGTGCATTCATGAGTCGGCCCAAGGAGAATGTTTCATAGAAATGTTAATAATTTCCATAAAATTCCTCACGTACTGCACGTAACATTTAACACTTTAATTAATTACCTATTCAGGAAACACTTGGGTACTTGCACAATTCAGCGTGATTAACACAGCGTTAGTGTGAGGACATAGTAAAAATTGCCTAATAAACCCTTTCTCGACACGTTTCCTCTTTTCAAAGCACTGCAGCTTGGGAGCCTGATAGAAATGCTCCAATCTGTTCTGCACAAGGTCTGGCCTGGTCCTGCCCTGTGTGGTTCAGGGAAGTCTCGTGGGAGACCCTCCAGCTATGAGGAAAGGAAGCGAGGGCACAAGGCACCCTGCAGGCCCGAGAGGCTGACTCGAAAATAGACCTGGGTCCTTCCTCCTGAACAAATACTAGAATTAGGATTGTTAGGGAGAAGTCACTGTAGCAGAGGGGAAAGATGAAGTTAAAGATGGCCCTTTCCTAACAATCACTGCCGTTTATTCGTGCCTACTATGTGCCTACGCTGTGCACTCTACAGACTTCACCTGATCCCTTCTCCAAACGCCCCCACAAAATATGCATGAAAACTCCATTTATCTGACAGGAAACCTGAAGCTCAGGGGTACGGGACAGATGGTCTTTGCAACGACAAAGTCATGCAACTTCCAAGACTGCCGCCCCTACTCTCCTCTTTCAGTGGCACTGAGTTGAGACAACTATAATATGTTACTAGAGATTTTTATATTCCTGCTTGATAGACACAAGAGGTTTTGAGAACCTCGCCTGTCCACTCACCACATCTCCCCACAAGGAACTCTGAAGAGAGAAATTTCTCCACGTGAGGCTGCCCCAGGGAGCTTGGGGGTTAGAGAAAATTCGGGTGGGCAGAGCAGGCTGGCGGTGTGCTGGCCATCACAGGCCCACATAAGAGACAGAAAAGAAGTGGGTGGACAGCTGCCACAACTTCCTTCACAACTACTCCATCCTTCAGGTGGCGGTCATTGGCGGTGGCACATTTCGCCTGGGTTGTGATTTACTTTGCACTGTGTTGCTTTGTCTATTCAAGTTTCCCTTTGGGTGGGTGGGTTAAGAGGTTAATTCCTGTTGTGTTCAGTCTTGGTGGAACTCATTACCCTAGTTGCCATTACCAAGGACAAAGTTAGAGCTCACCCCCTTCCCTCACTCTACAAGGTCTAGGCATGTATGTGTGAGAGAGCTCACACCTCTCCATTTCCCAGGGTGTGTGGCCTTGACCCCTCCCATCAGATAGTCCTGCCCAGACTTTGACTCTGGAGCCAACCTGAAGGTGCAGTCAGCCTTTATTTCCCAGTAGCCACAGCAGTGTCTGGTGGTGACCACATTTCTGCCCAACAGCAGCCAAGTTCTGACTGTGCTGTCCTGCCAGAACACGGTGGGGCTGCTTTCCCAAGACCTGCTAGGTATATTTTTAAAAATCTAATTCTTTAGCTCCCATCAATCAGTTCTGTGCATCTTCCCAATTAAAGCAGCCAGAATTGGTCAGGCAAATACACACACACGCACATGCACACCCTCTACATGGTGGTAGACTGCATCATCGTTCTTAAATATCAACTAAGATAGTCTCAACATTCCTTTAAACTTTAGAGAGCCTTCTTCCTGACCCTAGGCCCCTGAACCTAGGCCTCTAAATTCCTTAGCGGTACTCACTTTAGAAAACTTGTAACTATATATTCCTTCTCTGCCCCTTTGAGATGTATGCCTTTTTCAAAGCCTCTTAACTGTGTTTTAACCCTGGAATGATTTCTCAAGGACCCGGGGATCACCACTTTGACATGTGATCCCCAAGGAAGATGGGCCCCTACCTCCCAGACTCTGAGAAAGAGTAGAGATAGAAACCTAAGGTAGGTAGATCCCTTGCTCCAACCTGTAAAACTACCTCCTGTCACAAAGATATGAAAGTTTACTTTTGCTTTTGGTAAAGCCAATTAGCAAACATGGATGGCCAATGACCCCCACACCCACATCCCAGCTATTAAAACCCTCCCACCCTTTATTTGAAGTTGAATGCAGGCTGGGGTCAGGTCTCCTTCTCCCATTGTGATAGCCTTGAATTAAACCTTTCTCCCCTGTTTAACTTCGTCCAATGTGAATTTTGTCTGGACCATATCCACTGCCCCTACTACAGAGAAGACCATATTTCTCACCCTTACTGACACCACACTTGGCCAATGAACTTGCTCTAGTCAATGAAAAGTGAACTGAGTGGATATGCCACTTCCAGGCAGTAGCTCTGGGACCCTACCTAGAGTTCGGCCCATCTCCTCTTTCCCAGATAGAGTCTGATCTACCCAAGTTCTCAAGGCAACAGAAGCACAATCACAACTGAGCGGTGTATGCACATAGCACATGAGCAAAAGATAACATCTTAGCAGTTGTGAACCATTAAGACGTTGGTATCTTTTGTTACTACATCACAACTAGCCATTTTAACTAGGCACATGCCCTTTCTGGCATTTGCTATTGCAAAAGGGGAAGTTCTAGAATGAACCAATTGTCTCCTGGAAACTGGCCCTCTGATATTGCCTTCCATAAACTATTTATGAGCTTCAAAAGTCCTGCTGGACAAAATACCCCAGAGGGGATACAGGGTAAACTATGAGCTTTTAAAAGCAACCTGTGGCCCTGGCTGGTGTAGCTCAGTGGATTGAGCATGGGCCTGTGAAGCAAAGGATAGCGGTTCGATTCCCAGTCAGGGCACATGCCTGGGTTGCAGGCCAGTTCCCAGTGGGGGACACATGAGAGGTAACCACACATTGATATTTTTCTCCCTCTCTCCTTCCCTTCCCCTCTCTCTGAAAATAAATAAATAAAATATAAATTTTTTAAAAAAGCAACCTGTGTACTGCACCAAAAGCATTATGCTTATATGAATGAGGGGCCAGCTAAGGTCTCCAAACAATTTCAGACTACGTTCCAAGAAGGCCTTTTCTCAGTGATATTCAACATTCTCTGCCATTCAAAACTCAACCCTGAAATACTTCTGAAAGATTATGTACTCGCTTTACATATTTTTAAATGGCCATGACACATTTTTCATCATAAGTTTTTGTAAATAAGATAGTGAATATTAAACATTTTGTGAGACAAAATAAGATGAGGAATGACTTTAACTGAAATCAGTGTTGAATGACATGCTTTGATAAAATAGGTTTTAACTATCATATTGAAAACTGCACTGAATCTAAAAGCCACCACGTGAAGTATATATTTGTAGCTTTATCCATTGTATCTTTAAAACTTTATTAGTCCTGGAAAACACAGATGCTTTTTTAAAAAGAATCAACACCACTGACCTACTTTGCAAGGCCCACCTTCATCCTTATCAGAAATATGCCTAAACTACAGAAAGGCAAGAAACCCACCAGGTTTAAGTTTCTTTGATTAATCACTAAAGAAGCCTTCCTCCAAAACTACCATTTCTCATCACCCCCTCCTTTGGTGCCCCAGAGGTCTCTAATCCTGGGGCAAAGTACTCTATTAATATTTCACATGGGTGAAAAGTAGGCCTTTATATTGCAAAGTGGAGAAAGAATGATATGAAAGCAGGCACCTTCCCAGGCGACTTTAAAAAAGAGTAAACAAGGAAGTTGAGAATTTTGAAAGCAGCATGTTAGTGCAAATTCTTAAAATCAACCATGCATGAGTACCCTCGGACTGTGGGCATACGCTTGTTTGAAGGATACGTTTTATATGCACACAAAACACCGCTGGTGTGTTTGTGACAAAGAAGCAAATGGGCAGGCTAATTCTCATTGGTGCTTTTTGGATGCACAGGACAAGTTCGAGCAGAAACCTAATCCCACTTGCAGGGACTCCTCCCCGAGGGGAGGGCGAGGCCCCACTGCAGGGCCCTCCCCAGCAGCTGCAGCAGAAGGCCAGCCATCACTCCTGGGGTACCACCGAAGACTGAGGAGGGTGTTCCCCAGAACTCAAGTCCTGAATCTTAGGGCGCCAGCATGGCCATAAATGCTTTCCTAGTTCTACACATATTTAAGAACTCATGAGTAACATAGGTAAACTTCTACAAAAAAAAAAAAAAATGCCCTGCTAGTAACTACTTTTGAATGAAGAACTGCCAACGTTGACAGATTCAGAACGTCTGCTGGGAAGAATTTACCACAATAGAATATCACGTCATACAGTAGTAGTTCAATACTGATAGATTCACAACTGGAAGGAAAAAAGGGTTTTTATTAAGTTATAGACATCATTATAAACATGATCACAAATCAATCTCATAATTTCAATGGCCTTTTCTGAGAAAAACGCTATAGTTCAACATACCACTTGGGCTGACAGCAAGAAAATACGGTATATTGACCTGGTTTAAAAAAAATTCTATGTCATGCCCTGGCTGGTGTAGCTCAGTGGATTGAGCACGGGCCTGCAAACCAGATGATCGCGGTTCGATTCCCAGTCAGGGCACATTGCCTGGGTTGCAGGCAGGTTCCCTGCAGGCCAACTCCCAGCAGGGGACGCACGAAAGGCAACCATACATTGATGTTTCTCTCCCTCTCCTTCCCCTCTAAAGATAAACAAATAAATAAAATCTTTAAAAAAAAAATTCTATGTCAGAAAAACTTAAAGACCAACATTGGTTGAAATGGCGCTGAAAAAAATATTGTGGTTATATGCCCACTGCCAAAACAGCATGTTAGTCCAAACACAGAAAAAGCAAGAACAAGCCTATATAATCAATAACTATCCTCCATTCTCATGAATTAGTGACTATGGTGATTCCAAGCTTGTTAGAAGTTTGTGACTTACTATTGAGTTGTTTCCAGGCTATGTGGCCTATCGGCCATGCTTTCATTGTAATCATTTTAATATTTATTTCTAAGATGTGTAAATGACTTTTCCATAAATGGTTATTCTTATTATGTAAATACTTGCTTTCGTTTTATTTTTTCAGTCTTTAAAATTTATTTTTCAGTTATTGTTGACATATAATATTATCTTAGTTGCAGGTATACAGCATAGTGATTAGATACTTATATACTTTATAACATGGTCACCCTAATAAGTCTAGTGCCTCCCCAACTCACACATAGTTATTACAATAATATTGACTATATTCTCTAAGCTGTAATCTGCACCCATGCGACCGCGTTTATAACTGGCAGTTTGTACTCCTGAATCCCTTCCCCTTTTGCACCCATTACCTCAACCCCCCTCCCATATGGTCATCACCAATTTGTTCTCTGTATTTATGAGTTTCTTTTGGTTTATTTAGTTTTTTTTTACATTCTACATATAAGTGAAAACATATCATATGTATCTTCCTCTAACATGCACCTCTTAGCATAATATCTTCTACATTGATCCATGTTGTCACAAATGGTAAACTTTCTCTCTTTTTTATGGCTGAGTAATATTCCATTGCTTATATGCACCAACTCTTCTTTATCCAGTCATCTATTAGTGAACACTTAGGTTACTTCCATATCTTGGCTATTGTAAACAACATTGCAATTAACATGGGGGTGCATCTATCTCTTTGAATTAGTCTTTTGTTTTATCAGTGGAAAGACATTTATCAACCTGAAGATATTAAATGTTTTCATGTTGAAGCCTTTTTCAGACTATCTTATTATCTCTTAATCTTTGTGTTTAATAAGCAGTCTCTTAATGTGATCTCTTTCACGATGGCGACCTTCTTGAAGTCTTTGAAATTCCCGACTGACTTCTTTTATGTGTGAGAATTTTCCTTCGTGCTCTCATGTGTTTCTGCTGAATCCCATCGACTCACTTCCTTTAGCAGAGATACATGGTGTCTGGCAGAAGACAGACCTGCTTGAGTGTGGTTGGTAGGGTAATAATGTGGGTGTAATGATTCACAGTTTAATTTGAACATCTCCCCTAATATGTCATATGGTGTGCTTGAATGTGATATGGTTATGTTACAGAATTACATGCCTACAATTTCTCAATAAAAGACTTTGTTTAAAAAAAGGAGCATTATTTGTGCCAGACCCTGTATATTTGTTGGCTTTGTCATCCTCCCTTTTAAAAATTTCTCTGAGTTTTGTGTAGGAAGGGAAGACTTCAGTATACGCTCTCTTCATCATTCTTGAACTAAATGTCTCCCATCACCTGTCCAGAGGGTTTTGGCAATAACCTCTTCATCTCACCCCCCAGCCTCTCAAGTCACACTATGACGAGCACTGTCCTTAAAGGTCCAGCCAAGGACCTGACTGTTGAATCTAGTGTTCCTTCACTCCGAAGAGAAAAAGGGAACTCGTCGCCAGGATCTCAGCAGACACTACAAAGGGTAAAGCCCTTAAATTTCAGCCCCACCTCCTTTTCCAACCCCTTCTCCACTGCATCTCTTCACACACACTCCCCGCTGGCCATCCCAATATTCAGAGACTCCATGCAATCTCATGCTTCCCTGACTTGGCTGAAGCTCACGTCACTTTCACGACATCCGGTTGTCTTGTTAAGATCCAGAAAAAATCCTAACATCGCTTCTATGAAACCTTCCACATGTTATGGACATTTCATGATCTGCGATTCCAAAAGATATTATCCATATCCCTATTTGTGTACTTATCTAATTCTTCCTTAAAGCATTAGAATCCTCAACTAGGCCATAACGTCTTGAGAACAAAGGTTATTTATTATTTCTTTCCATATTCCAAGCAGCCCCTAGTACAATGCCCAGCAGGTAACAGACACTCAACAATGTTTTTAAAATGAAAGATGACCCTGGTCCCAATGACGAGAAATGCTATTTGGCAAATATACATTCAAAAAATTAGACTCGGGGAGTGAGGAATTAAACTTAAGTATGGACTTTCAAACTAGGATGCAGTATCACAGCTTAGGTTGCAGGAAAAAGAAATTTGTTCTTGAAATTCTGAACCTGTACCAGGCTCAGAAGCCACCTTCCTTTCCAAAAAGCCCCAAATGATAGTAGCCCAGGCCTGTGGGTTGCACTCCGTGTCTGAATGCCTTCTGTGGCATTTTCCACCCGACGATGCAGCCATCTGTGTACCTGTCCAGGCTACTGTAGATTACCGCCCCCTGAGAGCAGAAACCAGCTACAGGGACTGCAGAAAAGGGGCGGAGGAGGGGACGGGGAGATTGGGACAGCCGTAATAGAATAAACAAGAATTAAAAAAAGAAAATAGGGAAAAAAGTAAAAATGTGTGGACTAAACAAATGCTTCAATACCACTTTTCCCCCTTAGTTGTCCTCAGAATAGCCCCAAGCCATAAGGAAACCTGTTAGGATTCTCACTTTCCAACAGGTAAACTGGAGGAAATGAAAGTTAAAGGAACCCATGGTCACAGGGAGGAAGAGAGACTTGGTAGCAGAATTAGTGCTTCCTGAAACAAGCCACCACCTTCCCAGACACTGCTCCATGACAGGAAGTATCGGGGTCAGGAACAGAAGAAGGGGAAGCTGGGGTCTCTTTATCTAAGGAAGTACCATATTTTTCAGACTATGAGACACACCCACGCCCCCNGGATTCTCACTTTCCAACAGGTAAACTGGAGGAAATGAAAGTTAAAAGAACCCATGGTCACAGGGAGGAAGAGAGACTTGGTAGCAGAATTAGTGCTTCCTGAAACAAGCCACCACCTTCCCAGACACTGCTCCATGACAGGAAGTATCGGGGTCAGGAACAGAAGAAGGGGAAGCTGGGGTCTCTTTATCTAAGGAAGTACCATATTTTTTGGACTATGAGATACACCCACGCCCCCCAAAAAAAACAATTTGGGAGGAATAAGGGTTGTTAATGCTGCTGTTGAGTTCTGTTTACATTTGCATTGGTGAAATATTATGTTATTTATGTTACTAAATATTTTACCGCATTTTTTGCTTCAATTTTTTTTCCTATTTTCTTCCTCTAAAACCTAGATGTGTCTATGGTCCAAAAAATACGGTAGTCCTCCCAATAACGTAGGGAATAAAACCAGCCCCTGAGTGACACGGGGTTGATGACATGGGGTTCTGTGTCATCCATTCACGCAATTCTAAGAGCTTCCAGAACACAACTAATGTTATAAACTAAATTGTCATCCCTACACTGATTAGCACTGCATAATCATTTCTAGGTGCCCAGGGCAACCATATGAATTTAACCTCTTCGGAAAGACCTTAAAAAGCTGTAAACATTACCAGAGCTAGTGTACGTTAATTTCTACCATATTCAGCATTTTCATTACACATGACATCCTTCGCTGCAAACAATATGCTTCTACTAGAACCTCATATAGCTATTTAGAAGTCATTATTATTCATGTTTATTACGTGCCAAGCATGTTGCTAAGAGCTACATGGGTTACTTCATTTATTTCTCATGTAACTATTATGGGTTAGGTAACATTACTGCATTTTAAAAGTAAGAATTGAGCCCCAAGACATAAAGTAATATGCCCAAGGTCAGGAAGCTGGTAAGAAATGGCAGTGGGAATGGTCCCTAATGCTTTCAAGTTCCACAGTCTTGGCTCTGACCCTCTACACGCACTGCCCTGCATTAGTACCAACCAAAAGGATGTGTCTGGTCAAATATCCTCATGAGTGTGACATTAGTATCATGTTAAACTGTATGAAATTGCTTTTGCAGACCAAAAATGGTCAAATGGTTCAACCTAATAAAATGAATTTAAGATTCTAATGTCGGTGGCTTTTGGCTTCTTGCCCATGTATTATTTTCTTTTTTATTTTGTGCAGTGAATGTATTTAATGACTCCTGAAATCACTGTTATTACAAATTACAGTATAACCGATAAACATAAATTCCAGTCAGTCCCTTAAGTAATTCCCCAATGCTGATCACAGATTGATAATAGGAGAAACACATTGGAAAGATGTGGCCAGGAACTGTCCCCCTAAGAAAGCCAGTTCCAAATCAGTGCCTACTAGCGCTATGGACAAACACTGGTTTCTGCCAACCTGCAATGGCTTATTAACATGGTATCTCCATTTTCTTTAAAATACAAACCAAAAAGACTGAATAATTACAAGGAGAAAGAATAAAATCAAATAACTTCCAGCAAACACTCCCTTTGGTAAGAGAGTTTAAAAAGGTGGGCATTCATGCAATCCACTCTCCTCCTTTCCGCCTTTCCTTCATTGATCCCTGTGTCTTTCCTTCTGGTCTCAGAGGAAGAAGTGCCCTCCTCCTTCCATGACTATTCCTCCCCTCTGTACTCTTCATCCCAGCTTCTGTCACCGCCTCTGGAAAATCCCTCCATAGATTTTTTCCCCTCTCTATACCCCCAACGGCATCCTCCCTGCTCACGGCTTTAGCTCTCAGATCAAACTCAAACAGGCCCAGGTTTCCTCAATCTATACACGCACAAGCCCTTCTTCTTCTTCTCCTCCCTGCCCCAAGGCTTAACAAAGTGGGATGTTCCACCTATGTGTCCTCACCTCCCACTCACTCATCAGCCCGAAGCAACCTGGCTTTTGTTTTCACACCCCTCACATCTTTCTCAGGAATGTCACAAGTGACCCCTAATTACTGGTCTCATCTGATTTGATGTGTCCCTAGTTCCTATTAGTGTTGAATGGTCCCTCCCCAAGCCATCTCTCTAAGATTCATTGATATTCAGCTTTCAATAGTCAACTTCCTAGGTATCTTCCTGTGACTGCTCCTCCCCCAGCCTTCCTTCTTTCTCCGTCTGATGCGCAGGGTTTCCTCCCCCCTTGGGTCCTTCCTTCCAAGAGTTCAAACTTTTCTTCATTTGTCTCTTGCCCTACTCCACCCCTCTCTCCCCAACATACTGCAAGATACTCCACTTTAAAATACTCAAAGCCACATTAGCTTTTCTTTCCTCAAACCCGCTCCTTTTCGCCCTTGGATCCATTCCACCTCCCAACGGAAACCGCCCTGTCATTTTGAAACCCTTTCCCCAAATTCCTCTACAGCCTCATCTCTTATCACACACAGCCAAGCCATCCTGGGGCACACAGGAGTCCTCACCCTGAATGGCCCACAGAATTTACTCCTTCATACAAATTGTCTTCTTCACCTGGCATAGCCCTTAACATGCAGATTTCCGCTCAAGTGCCACATAGGTTGTGAAGCCTTCTCTACTCTTCCTAAAAATATTCATTTCTTCCTCTGCTGTTCCCAAAGCCCGTTGTATATAACAGTAATTTACATCACCCACAATGTCAGTACCATGATAATTTTGAGTATTCCTGTACTTCTTCATTGTTCCTTTGCAGAAGGGACTGTGTTGTATCCCCTTCTCTTTGCCATGTGACACTGAGCAAGTGCCTAGCTCCTAGGACATCTTCAAAGATGTCTGTTTCATTGAGTTAAGCCATCTGTCTGGCATGGTTTATATAAATGCCTAATTAGGAAAGCGCCTATATTAAGTGATTTTTGAGTCCCTTTGAACACAAATAATTCACAATGTAAGACACCCAAAAATTCAAGAGGTAATTAATATGCCATTTTTTCTTCCTAAAACAAATGTTAATGCAAAATGACCCTCTCCAGCTCGTGTCTACAGAAAATTACCTCCACGGAACAAACAGAATGGCTTCTCTTGAGAACAACAGTTTCCAACATCAGCCCACTGCTCCTCACTGCTTTCTTAACTCCTGCTTTAAAAATCTAAAGCAACAAATTATCTCACAGGTCCCTGCTCAGATACATCACTGCTTTCTGCAATGTCAGTGGCGATGCAGATTCCTACACAGTTTTGCCTCATTTTAAACCAATAGAAATACCGCTTCCCAGCCTACATTTCATTTTATAAAACTCTGTGCCTCCTCTCTTATTTTTCAAGAGAACTTCTTTGATAAACTTCCTCTAATTTCTAAACCCAGGGTAATGAAAACCTCGATAATTTGATTACCCCATGTAACAGCAGGAAAAGGAACGAAGTTCCAAATAAGATGGCAATGAAAATGAATCCTGGGAAACTCATAGCTGAAGACTTTTCCAACGATGACGTTTTGTAAATGTTATCAAATACTTAAGCAGCAAGAGAGTAGGTTCACTATTAAAGACATTATTACCCAATTTTAATCCTCATCAAAACCTTACAAGGTAAATGCCATTATCGCTGCTTAACAGATGGATAACCCTAGACTCAGAGGGGTTCAGTCATTGCTCGAGGTTACCCAGATAATAAATGGTAGCTCCTTGCCATATGTTGGAGTGACCTGAAGTCATGTTCTCAGGAAAAAATGACCTACCTAAAGGTCATACCGCCTCTGCTCAATGACACGTGGTTTCTTGTCAGGCACTGTAATTCCCCAACAGAACGTCAGTCCGACACTCTGTCTGCATTTACCCTGCACGCTGTGCTAAGAGCCTTCATACCTTTTTTTCATTTAAGTGCTGAACGGGTTATGAACAGGGCGGTATTATCTATTGCCTTACAGATAAGGAAATGAAGCTCAGGACCTGAAGTTCAGTAACAAACCCAAAGTCTCCCAATGAGTGGAGCTGATTAATAGTGTTCTGAATACGGAGTCTGCTGTCTCCTCCAGTATCAACACAGCAACGCCACTGGAGATCAGCAGGGTCTTGCCTAAGAATATCACCAGGAACCTGGCACTACCATTTTGAGCTTTGGTTTTAACAAGTCACTTCCAGTTCCATGGGTCTGCTAGGTCTTCTGACACATTTTCTCCTACCACACCACCTACCAGAGAGCTTTCACTCTCCAGATTTTGCAGAGCCATACCTGTCCTCGCTGACCCACTTTTGGGTTCTCAGCCATTGTCCACACTGAGGGACACTGGAAGAAATGGTAGGGTACAGTGGTAAAGCACCCGCGACGCTATGAAACCAGGCCGCTGGGTTCCAATCCCAGGTCTGTCATTTACTCTGACCTACGCCAGTCACTTAGCCTCCCTGTGTCTCAGTTTACTCATCTGTAAAATGGGGGCGACAGCCCTGCCGACCTCAAAGGGCTAGTGCAATTATTTAGTGAGTTAATACCTATAGGGCACTTAGAACACACAGAACACACACTACTACCTATAGTGCCTACCAGACACAGAAGTTCTATAAATATTAACTGGATAGTTTATAGGTTGTGAGATGACTCCAGGTGGTGAGAAGAAGGAAAACATTTGAACGTAGTTTCATGGACACTGAAGAGGAGGTATGTTTAAAGGAGGGACAAATCATGGGCCTGATCCCTTCCAAGGTCACTACATTGTCTGCTCAGGGCTGCCATAACAAAATACCACAGACTAGGCCACTTACACGACAGAAGGTGCTTTCCCACAGTTCTAGAGGCTGGAAGTCCGAGAAAAAGGTTCCAGTTGGCGTCTGGGGAGAGCTTTCCTTTCGAGTTGCAGAAAGCCAAAGCTGCCTTCACTGTGTGCACGCCCAGGGCCACTGCGGGGTGTGTGAGCCCAGGGAGAGAGACTGGGCTCTCCTGTCTCCCCGCATAAGGACACTAATCCCATCGGAGCAGGGCCCCATCCTCGTGACCTCACTTAACCTTCATTACTTCTCCATACCAGAGGCCCCATTTCTGTCACAGGTGCTGGGAGTTGAGCTTCAACTTGTGAATTCTGGGAGGACACAAACACTCGTTCCGTAATAGTCTTGGAAAAGGCCACCATTCGGTTTGGCCTAAAGGAGATGCGATGAGCTTTAAAAAACTTTTTGTGACTCTATGACTTAAGTCACCAAACAAGGCGGCATGTTTATGACTCCTCTCTATTTATCTGGGAAACACGTTTAGAAGATTAAATGCAATCCTCATTTTCATAGAGTTTGACAGAAAAATAGTACAGTAAGTTATAAACCGAGATAAATGAACAGTACTTAATGTCGCTGGCCATAGAGTATAGAAGTACTTGGTATACATACACAAGTAATCTTTTTCTGTTACCAGTTTTTCATTATTAAAAGTGACTGCCATTCCTAGCCTTTAAAATTTTTTCAAGCTTTTTTGAAAGGAAAACTTGCCAGAATAGCATGGACATGAATTTTCATTGTATAAATTATCACGATCAAAATCTGTATTAACCTCTGACATCTTCCTCCTCCCCCACTGCTGAGTCTCAGGCTAATTAATACCTGTTTAAGCATTCTGCTTTCACCCTGCAGGCCAAGATAAACTTGCCCACAAGGCAAGAAGATATTTGCCCGAGAGGAAGTCTCACTGAGGTGAAAATGTCCTTTTTTAAATTTTGTAAAATTTTTTTGCATAAAACTATAGCAAAGAAAATGTGGAGAACACAGACGGGGGAAAGTTCATGATACCATCTATGTTAGGTAAGTACTACTATTAATTGGGCTGTCCTTCAAGTAGTCTTTCCATGCCTATTTTTATAAAACTTTAATTATGGCATACAAATAATTCCTGTTCTTTTTCTCAATTAACACTGCTATAAGCATTTTTAAACTTTATATTTATATGCATATACATACATTAATGTATTGACTGAATAATATGTAACTGAAAGATAAATTTAACTCTTTCTTCCATGGCGGTGGACATTACTGTTGCTTCTCATCTTCCTGATTTTAAATCACATTGCAATGAACATTTTTCTGCGCATACCTTTTTCTATCTTTGAATTCTTTTCTTAGGTTTAATTTTCAAGTTAAATATTTACATGACAGGTATCATTATTTATATGACTCTGGGACACATATTCTCAAACTGCCCTTAAAAGGGTTGCAACAATATGACCGCCATCAATAATGCTAGTGAGTAAAATCAGCGGCAGCAGACCCTGAGTCTCTCAGCAAAAAGTTTTCCTAGGCAAGAGATAAAAGAGATACTTGGCTGAACTAATTTTTACTTCCCTTATTAAAGAGCACATTTTTCTTCTCGTGGTTATTTTCTGGTTTTACCTTTCCTCTGTGAGCCGTCCATTCATTATCTTTATCTGTACATCTATTAGAACCTTCATCTTTTCCATTGATTTGTATGAGGCCATCTTTTTACTCATAAAATTATTTAGTACTAAAAGTGGGACTATTAGAAAGATCCTTGACATTTTACTGATGTTATACTATGGTGAATAGTTGTATTAGTCACTAATAAATGAACATTAAAATATCTTGGGAACAGTTCAATTTCTGACAGTATTTGAGGGACAATTGGGAGACTTTACAAGTCTTTAGTTTCACTGAAACTTACTTGTCATAATTACACTTATCTTTTGAAATTAAAAGAAAAGGGGTTTTTTCCCCAAACATGGCACATCAACCAATTAAAGACAAATTGTTTTATTCCCCATCCTTCTGCTAACCTTTTAATACATTATTGTAACAAGTCAATGAATGCAAATAAAACTGATGGTTCTGCCACCCTGAAACTGAGGCTTACCCCAACTCTCAAATTATCTGACATCATTTCATATTAGCATTATTATTAATCACCTCCGTTCACTAAGAAATCACTAAGTGCCAGATAGTGTGCTAAGTGTTTTAGATGCATTATCTCATTTTATTCTCAAAACAAACCTTCAAAGTGGGATTAGCCACTGCGATTTACAACTGAGAACTCGTGGGCTCAGAATGACTAACCACTCGGCCAAGGACAGCCAGCTAGCAGGTGACGGACGGGAATGTCAGCCCAAGGCCTGATCCCTCGCAAGTAAGCATCTGGTCTTCATTCATAGCAATATGAATGAATGCCCTGGCCATAGCAATATTATGCACTAACTAATATCGATTAAATGAAACTTAAAAAGGATGTTTTATCCAGGGCATTTAGTATATTTATTCTACTTAGAAACTCCTCCAACAACACCTCCACTTAATAAAGGTAGCAACACTGATTATATTCTTTACTGTTTAGCCTATGTAATGTACTAAAATTTAAGCAGAATTCACGTCCTGGTAGTTTTAATAGCAGAAATGACATTTCTGTAAATATAAAATTCTCAAACTAAATACTCGCTTGCTCTTGATACATTTTGCACGCAGAACCTTGGGTTGAGCCCGACAAACTCTATGTCCTGGCAACTGAACCAACTGCTTCATCTTGTAACTGTCTGCAGAGGAAGTAACCCCACCCACCACGTAACAGGATGGCTACGAGGACCCCAGCGCAGCTGGCGGGGAGGGGCAAAGAGAGGGTTTTCCAGGTGGGTTTCAGAGGAAGCACGTTTCTATGGACAGGTTGATTTGGGGCCGCTGGCCCCCAGAACAGAGAAGATTCATGTCATGTACATCTGTGTTTCAAGCCAACTACTTTGTGATACTTTATTACACCAGCCCTAGAAAACTAGCACAGTTTGTTCGTTATATTCACTGAGTTATGTTTCTTTTTTTATTTATTTATCTTTAGAGGGGAGGGGAAGGAGAGAGGGAGAGAAACATCAATGTATGGTTGCCTCTGGTGGGTCCCCTGCCGGGAACTGGCCTGCAACCCAGGCATGTGCCCTGACTGGGAATCGAACCACTATCCTTTGCTTCACAGGCCCACGCTCAATCCACTGAGCTACACCGGCCAGGGTTGAATTATGTTTCTTATCAATGGACATCCTTAATGTCTACAAGGCTTCTACTTAAAAATAGGTTTAAGCCATTAAACTTCACACCAGGGATAGATTTGCTATCCACACTTCCACATGCCCTTCCTCAAGTCTTCCTTTAAAAATAAAATTGTGTGTGTGTGTGTGTGTGTGTGTGTGTGTATAACACACATACTCATGTATATCCATCCATCCACATTCTGTTTGGTACATTTCTATCTTTTATTTAGATTCTGCCTCATAAACTCCAAAAAGAGAATTCAAAAGAGAGGCACAGTGCCTGCGAGGGTGCTTCACGGGCATCTCTCCCGGGGCCACACAAAGTCAGAAAGCTGGAGGGCCCTAGGGAGGGCCACCCGGACAGAAATCCAGTCTCATCTCCAACGTGCTGCATTTATGACATAGGGACTATTCTGAAAACTGGTGAGAACCATCCTTTTAAGCTTCTAGATAAAAGTGTAGAGCTTCCCCACAGATCTATTTGTCTTACTAACTTACTGAGAAAAACAACACATTCAATCAAAACCCCACCACTAACAGTTTCACTGATAGTCAAGTGAGTCGTCTTCAGACACTGCCTGTCTTCGGATCCTGCGTTTCACCCTCCGCAGGACTGACTGAGTCAGTCTCAGGCATCTTAAGCGAAAATATACATTCAGTGACATGTATAGGCATTACTCAGCTAAGGACGCATAATCTTTACAGCCCTTCATGGGGGTTTGCCGGGTTCTTCAAATCCCTGTAATTGTAAAATATAAAGTTGTACGTTGTGTTCTGTTGTGAACATAATAAAGAGCTGCCTCCTGGGGGGACATTTAGAGAATTTTGTTTAGGTTCGTGCATTCTGTTGTCTTTGATTCAAAAAAGGTGTTTATTTTTCAAAAATAAGACTAGGGTACTGGCATAGGTTCCTCTCTTGGCCCCTTCCCCTCTGATGCACTGGGAGCTTAGGGACACACAGATGGCTTTTGTCCCTTGAGAGAGACCAATCATTCTTACTGTGATTACAAGTCACCTTAAAAGGAGACGAGCTTTTTCTCCCCATAGTCTTCTGAGGCAAGAAAATGGGGAGTCACACTATTGTGGTTGTAAAGGAAAAAAAGCTGCAAAAATAAAGGTACTTTTTAAAATGAGCATGAACTACTTTCATAATAAAAATGAACTTTTCATTTTGTGGCCTTGGACATAAAGCATAATGAAGCAGGCACTGACAGTTCAAGGTGATCTCAATGACACTGCGAACAGTTTTCTACTGTAACAGAAAGGTGTTATTTCTAGCACATCAGAGCCAGAATCATCAATAATTGGCTTTCTAATTTAAACATCATCAGGATCTGAATATTTAAGTGATCTTTGATCAATTCCCCGCCAAGACTAGTTTGTTTCCCTGCCCTCCAAGCACCCAGTTTCCTATTCCATTTCCCAAAGTATACACTATTTTTATGGTGAACACTCAAGTTCCTTTAAAAACAGCTGATTCCGCTTTGGGTCTCGGTGCCAATTCTCTGCATCAAGAGGCTGCATCTTCTCGGTCTTCCTTTCATTTCATGCACGTCCGAAGGGTATTTTGTCATTTTTGGTGCCTCTCACCTCCTAGTCATCACGTTTCCTGGCTTTATCCTCACCTGCCATCGTTGACGTGCCTTATTTCTGGTTCAATATTCCTCTCTAGTCCTTCCTCTTTGGAGCACTCCAACTCGGCCGTTCAGGGCGGCTACCCGGGTTCACCTGTTCCCTTCTTCCTCTCGCCACCCTTACAATGGCTGCTTTAAGAAATAATCGTGATAGGGGATGGCTGGGGTGGGGGGATATGGAGACAACCATGCTTGAATGGCAATAAAAAGTAAAATAATTTTTTAAGAAAAAAAGAAATAATCTCGTTTGCATGGATCCTTCCACTTATGTGCCCTTTCTTACAATTTATTTAAGCGTACTAAAGCTGACTTGCCTGAAATTTATTTTCTTTACATTGCTGTTTTCACTTTCTTGAAGTTGACACAAAGACTCTCAATCTCTAAGTGCATTTTTCTCAATTCATTTAAATGTTCAGTAAAGAAAGAGCAGGTCAAAAGTCAAGAGGAGCTAAATATCAGCACCACCTCGCCTTTCTCTTTGCTCTGTCTCTCTCTGCAGGCCCCAGTCAGAGGTGGTTTTACCTGACAGTATTCCAGATACGCTCTCCTGTCTCTAATTGTTAACCGTCCTATAATTTTCTCATTAAATAAATAGTTGTGTCCAATATGCGCTTAGGAAGATGGTCAGGGGCCAGCGGTCTCATTAATGACGCTTAAAGACACTGAAACCAGAGACAGTTAATGAACCGGTCAAAGGTCAGGTCGGCTACCAATCAGAGACGCGGTGTCATCTGCCAAACATGGCAAATGGGAAAAACACCCAGCCTTAACTTATTAATGAAAATGGATCTCTGATGAATGACACTCCCTACAGTAATTATTAATTAAGTCAGTCCTTTATTATGTGCTCTGCTGAACATTATCAAGAATGGCAAAACACATGTACCCTTTTTTCAATTAAAATATGTGCAAGGACAGAAATTTGAGAAAACGAGAGTTTGACTTTTAAGTGGTCCCTCACAGATGCNCTCATTAATGACGCTTAAAGACACTGAAACCAGAGACAGTTAATGAACCGGTCAAAGGTCAGGTCGGCTACCAATCAGAGACGCGGTGTCATCTGCCAAACATGGCAAATGGGAAAAACACCCAGCCTTAACTTATTAATGAAAATGGATCTCTGATGAATGACACTCCCTACAGTAATTATTAATTAAGTCAGTCCTTTATTATGTGCTCTACTGAACATTATCAAGAATGGCAAAACACATGTACCCTTTTTTCAATTAAAATATGTGCAAGGACAGAAATTTGAGAAAACAAGAGTTTGACTTTTAAGTGGTCCCTCACAGATGCAAAGAACAAGTTGACGGTCTCCAGCTGGGGTAGGGTTGGGGGTGCGGGGGGCGGTGGGGGGGCGGGGGAGATGAGTGAAAAACTCGAAGGGCTGAAGAAGTCCAAATTGCCAGTTAACAAAATAGTCACAGAAGGCGAGGGAGGTGTTTCAATGATAATGGGAAAAATAAAATAAATTTTTAAAAAATACCCACAGAGATTTAAAGTACAACACAGCATAGGGAACAGAGTCCATAATATTTTAACAATTATGTGTGGTGTCAGATGGGTACTTGGGCGAGCACCTGGCAAGGTATATAAATGACTATTTACTGTATTATACACCTGAAACTAATACAATGTTGTACATCTCCTGTAATTGAATTATTTATTTGCTTACTTACTTATTTATTTTAAAAAGTTCCCTCAACCATACTTAGTTGATTTGTCGTCTTCTCTTGGCTTCTCAACTTTTTATCTGGAAAATACAATGCACTTTTTTCTTTCTTTTTTTTTTTTTTGCTGTTGATCGCTGTTCCACAACCTTTGTAGCGTCTTAATTCTTCCAGTCAAAGCCCCTTCCCGCCTGTCTCTGGGTTCACCTCCATCCCACACGTCAACCTGAGCCACGGCAATGTTTCTTTATGAAAGGCGCCAAGCTCTGTATCCTCTGAATTTTTTAAAATAACTTTAAAGAAACTACAACATACTTGAAAAGCAGTGTTTCTAAGATACCTCTGCACAAGGTGACCACAGCTGGGTAGGAATTAGTTTATAAAATTGCTTTTCTCCCAGGCTGGCGTAAGAGCCCTGGTGAGCATAGCCAGCCAGGCAAGGGTGAGAATGATGCTGAAAAACACCATGACACGATGTATACCTGTGTCTCGCAGAAATCCAAAATTATATCACGGCGCGTCTCTCCGAAGTTTCTATCTGATTTCCTCGAACGTTAAAGTTTCCTGATCGATTTAAATTTCTACTTTTTAGAAAGAATTTTATTAATGGGCAATGTCAGGATCACATTCAATCCAAAAAGAACATAAATTGAGATCCTTTTAAACATAACTTGAAGAGAAACTGGGGTCTCTAGAGTTCTCGCCTTGAAATTTCTCTCCTGTTTCTGTCTCCTAATTCTAGCGAAGAACTTCTGTGCGTTAAATAAAAGTTAAGAGTGACTTTCTATGGTTAGGATCATAAACTTCATAGAATTATATGAATAATGAGTCATCCACTTATGTATTAAAACTCTGGCCACTGGTATTTCTGATAACTGCTTTTCATAGTATACTTAGTAATCCTAATATAGTCAAATAACAGGTCTCTAATACTGAATATTAGAATATACTGAAAGACAGGTAAAAGTTGTGAATATACTACATACTAAATTTTAACATAAATTATCATTAATCCTCATAACAACTCTGTATGACAAATGTTTTATCCTCCATGAACTGATAAAGAAATAAAATCTAATAAATTCAACTCTCTTGCCCAAGTCATAATGTTAGTAATGGCCAGGCGAGGATTGGACCCCCACTGTGTCTGATTTCAAAGCTCTTCACTAAATCAAACTCTTCATTTTCAATTAAGTTTAGGGTTCCCCAAGTTAATGAAAGACACATGTCCCATACATTGAAACCAACAGTACTTTGAAAACCTGATTTCAGCTAACGGATGTGGTCAAAACATTACCCCAACCCTAGTAAGGAAAATACCGACTCGTCGAACTTCCATTTCTTCAGGCATTGCCTCTACCAACCAACCCGCTAGGATGCTGGTGAGCACCAATGTGAGCAGAAGAGAGACAGAAGAGAAGGATGAGAAACACAGCGCCTGAATAATCCACAAAGCGGGTTCCCATCTCCCAAACAATCAGGGGTAAACGGAATTCAACCGTTTGTTTAGAGTGAGTCTAGAAATGGAAACCAGTTTTCCATTTGTATTGGAAATCATTTTCCAATACAAACAGCAATCTCTGGTTTCTTCAGAAAATTATATTCATTTGAAAGGTAAAAAATAATCTCAAATACTTCATGCTAAGTATTTTTAGGCCTCTCTTAAACTTAAATAATTTAGAGATTCAATTCCAACCACTTGCAGTAAACCACTTACAAGTACTTACGGTTATTTTTAAAACTACCCTATTAATATATACATATGGAATCATTTGCCTACATATAAAGTGGTCGAGGAACACGGATGTATCACTGTTCCTACTCCAAGATTTTGCTCTGTTCTGTGAAAAGTTCTGGGCAGCTGATTACCTTATTGCATAGTGATATTAGTTCCGTTACGCAACAAGAGTGAGGCATTCAATCGCTACCCATTGAATCTCTGCTCCTCCATAGAAACATTTCAAAGAATGTGAAAAACCATTTGCAGACTACATTATGTCATGATAGTGGATGATTATAAAAGATGTCAAGTTCTGCTTAAGGAGTTTTATGTGGAATAGCATTTATATTACAGAAAGATTTGGGGGAGGTAAAAGATGTAAGTCATCAGAATTTCATTTATTTCTAAATACAATTAAGCTCTCAGAAAGCATCGGCACTTTAACTTTGAAATATCTTTTTTGGAAAGACATTTCTGAAATACCCAGCTACCGTGCCTTGACTTTGTAACGCGAGTTCACTTTAGAAGGAGTTCCCTCTAATCAAGTGGGAGGATTCGTGGAGAAAAACAGACTCTGAGCACAAAGGAAAGATGAAACATTTCATTGCGTCAGTTGTACTTTCCGAATACGCCATCGTTTCTGACATACTGTACTATTCAGACTATAAGATGCACTTTTTCCGCCCCCCATCTGGAATTACTGCTGCTAATGCTGCTGTTGAGTTTTGTTTACATTTACATTGGTGCAATATTATGTTATTTATGTTATTGAATATTTTACCACAATTTTTGCTTCAAAAAGTTTTTCCTATTTTCCTCCTCTAAAACCTAGCTGTGTTTTATGGTCCAAAAAATATGGTATGTTTGCCACATTTATAAACTTCTAGAACAAATAATATGACAACACGCGGCCATGGGTATCAGAATTGCCCACAGCTGAAACTGACACACCTTTGCTACAGGTAAGTATATACATATATTTACAATATTTACAAAGCGCAATATATACTCTTCTGATTGTGCAAAGTACCATGCGTATGTTTGGGAATATTGTATTGCGTGTAATATTATCAGTTTACATTTTGGTTGAGTCCTGAAATAACTGTCTTAGGAGTGACTGGCTTGACCCCAGATTCTTTTCAGTCAGTCTCATTTTACCTGTACTAATTCTGGAATTTGGGTGCAAAATAATATATCGTTACTTCTGTGGAAAAAGTGTTTTCCAGAATGACCTATCCAAAAGTGGGGAATAACACTACTAAAAACAAGAGGCAAAACTGGTGATTATTTTCACATATTTTTGGTAGAATGCAATCTTTTAAAAATGACCTAAACACTAACCTCAATGCAAACTGATAACTCTATATTGATCTCTGATGTGACTTTCATGCCCTCCCTGTATACCAATGGGTGAAAATACTCACTTCTTCAGGTTCAAATTATTCACTTGGTTTAAGGCCCAAGTACCACACCCCAAAAATGCCCTAAAGTTTATGTGCATGTTGAACACCATTTGCTCATTTCTGCATTTTTTATAGCCCTGAGCAGAGTCCTGCTAGCACATAGTAGGCAATTATTATTTTGCGAAGATGAGAAGATAACATAAACGTTAATTCTTATGTACCTTACACATGCTGTAAATCCCATGCAAAACTCAAGAAGAAACCTTACTCTCCACTATCAACATCATTTATGTAAAAACAATAATTTGCTTATATCTAACAAATTATTTGAATTTATACATGCGTTTTGGGCTGAATCTTTTGGTATTTCAGGGAAAAAAAGGTCTTGCTCTCCACTGACAACAGCAAACACCAGCTCATCCTTAATTCATTAAGGGCCATTTTTTCTCACTCGCCTTTGTCGAGCTATAGGGTTCATCATAACAGGGGTGTAGGGTTACTGGCTTTAGCTCTTCTTGTTCTAATCCTTTCCTCGTGTGTTCTTCCTCCTGATTTGTGGCCTTCGTTACCATGAGGAGCCCTTCAGGTTCTCCGCTCCATTCCAGGAGGATAAGCAGTCAGATTCTGTAGGGACTGTTTCACATACCATCGTTATTAACGTGATCACTCAGAGAAATGAGATTAACGTCCCAGGCCCTCCACTTCCAGGAGAAGGACGATGCTTCTCATTCAGAATTGGTCCTCTAGCCTAGAGAGCGCATCCTTAACAACTTACGGTCAAAAATCCCCCAGCGAAAGTTCCCTCAGCGAAGTAGAAGCGCATCATAAAGAGTTTGTTGTCAATATAGATCATATAGTTCACAGAGTTCTTATATTTCTTCTTTAGGACTGTAACATAATGTATTCTGATTATACTCAATTTAAAAAATAAAACATTTGTAAAGGAAATAAAAGCACCCACAATGCCACATACCCAGGAATAACCATATCATTTTAATGCTTCCTTCGTTTTTTGTTCTATTCATGTTAAAGGTATTTTGTGAGTGTAAATTTAAGATTATTCTGTGTTTATAATTTCATGTCCTTTTTTCACCTAACATTCTACCATGGGCACCTCCTCTGGAATTAAATATTCTTCAAAAGCATTATTTTAATTCTAACAGAATATAAATGTGCCATAACTTACTTTAACATCCCTTTACTAAAACTCTACAAAATATGAACTATGGTAACAGAAAGCTTATCACTGGCTGCAGAAGGTAAAAGAAAATAGTGCAGGGGAAAAAAATTTTAAAGGGGCACCAGAAACATCTGAAGAGGACAGATATGTTCATTATCTCGGTTGTGATAATGGTTTCATGGTAAGCAAACATGTCAAAATTTATCAAATTTTATACACTTTAAATATTTGCAATTATGATGTTAACCATGCCTCAATAAAGCTGATAAAATAAGTATTAAAAATTCTGTTCTGGCTGGTGTGGCTCAGTGGATTCAGAGCCGGTCTGGAAACCAAAGGGTCTCTAGTTCAATGACCAGTCAGGGCACATGCCTGGGTTGCGGGCCAGGTGTCCAGTAGGGGACACATCAAACGAGACCACACACTAATGTTTCTCTTTCTTTCTCTCTCCCTTCCTCTCTCGAAAAATAAATAAATGAAATATTTTTACAAATAAGTAAATAAAAATGCTATTGCTGCACAGTTGTTTAGTTTAAATGTTTAGGTATTATAAATAAAGTGGCACCATATATAACCCACTGCTTCATTTCAAAGAAAATATAACTTTGTTCATTTAAAGCTTATTTGTAGATCTGATGAAGAAATATTTTAATTCTTTTACAATTCCCAACAGATTTCATTAAAATTTCCTAACCCTTGTTTTACTAAAATCTTTACTACTATACACGTTTAGAACTAAAAAGTATTTGGGGCAAAATGAGGTAACCTGTTCATTTGTTATCACTAGAGCTCATATTCACTAAAGATTTTCCACGCGCTAGATGCTGCGTTAGCATTTTATATTATACAGAAATTATCTTCCTACTCGTTTCTTTCAGTAAAAAATAGGCAAAATGAAGTAAAAGTACAACAATACTAAGTCATGAGGCCCAGAGGAGGCTTATGTACAGAGTTCAAAATCTCCAGATATGTTCAGCATCGTTCCTTTAAGTTTCAAGAAACAAAATCTCCAGAAGCGCAAATGGATAACTATGTACTCATACAATGGAACGCAGTAACATGCACGATAAACCTCCAGAGCATTAAGGTTAATGAAGAAAACCAGACACAAACGGATAAATGTATGATTCCATTTATATGAAGCCCAAGAATAGGCGAAATGAATCCATAGCTACAGAAGTCAGGGAGTAGTTAATCTATGGGGTGGTTCGGCGGGGATGGGAAAGAAATCAGTTAAAAGGAGATATGAAGGAACTTTCGGGAAATGGCTACACAGGCATATATGTCAAAATTCATCAACCAAACATTCAAGACTGTGCATTTTATTACACATTTACTTATCTTTAATTAAAGCTGGGATAAAGTAATTCCCTGTAACCCTAAGGATTAGCCCTAAAATGATGCCAATCCAATTCCCGTTTTTTGCCTGGCATGACCCTAACCTACATTCAGTGAGTCCAACTGGACCCCCAAACCACCATCACCACCTGGACGGCATGGAGCCAGTGAGAATGTTGAGGAAAGATGTCCTTTTCACCATGAAAATAATTAAAGTGATATGTCACTTCAAATTCAAATACCATATTTTGAAATAAGCTCATCAGATCATTAAAAATCCACTATAAGGCCAAAGGTAAAAATAAACGTAAGATCAAGAAACAAAGAGCCTTCTAATCTCTCTCTAAAATTAGCCTATCTTTCTGGATGGCGCGGCTCAGTGGATTGAGTGCTGGCCTTCACACCAAAGGATCTCAGTTCGAGTCCCAGTTAAGGCAGATGCCTGGGTTGCAGGCCAGGTCCCCAGTAGAGGCCACATGAGGGGCAACCACACAGTGATGTTTCTCTCCCTCTCTTTCTCCTTCCCTTCTGCTCTCTCTAAAAACAAATAAATAAAATCTCGAAAATAAATAAAATTAGCCCATCATGGACCACACTGAAGCAACATGTTGTACGTCTGAGCAGTTTTCACACGCGAATTGTTTTTCTTCCCTTAACAGAGCCAGAACGGGCTCCCTGTAACTTGCGCCCGTTGTATCCGGTTCTGCCCTGGTTAGCAGCCCCTCTTCCGTGGCAGCCCCAGGGGTATCTGCCAAGAGCAAGCAAATCTCCTTCAAATCCCTATTATAATTAGACGAAACAATTCCCTCCGCTGTTCCTCTTCCAACATGATTTTTAAGTTGACTCGCCTTTCTAGTGTTACTGTCTACTTTTATTGATCCAGACTTTCCATTCATCCATACTTCTTTTTTTGAACTTGATGTTTAAGAAAAAGAAAAGGAAATGAAGCTCATGGGTGAGAACCACAGCCCATAGGTACCCCCTAAAGTGGGAATGAAAGAAGGATTCTCACATTCTGGGGTACACATACAGGATTCTCCCATAGAATCCTGGTAGGTCACACACAATATCCAAAGCAGCCTGACATAGACTCCATTTCCGAAGCCTGGCTGATGTTGAGCCTCCTTCCAGAATGGTCTTTTGGCAGTTTCTGCGGTGATGCCAGGCCGCTCCTGCTGATCTCTTGTGTGACCAACACGGCTCACAAATGAGCCATTTGCTGGCCCCAATGTCTGTTTCAGACAGAAAGGACGTGGGAATCTCCAGCTCCTAATGAACAATTGGCTGATATGAGATGCAAAGAGAGAAAAACTTACTAATTCTGATGTAAGGCAGGTCTGTCCCATAAAGAACATCATTACGGCCCATGGATAAGCAATGTATTACAGGCAACTCTGCAGGTATCAATGATAGCACTTTTCCTGGAGAATCAATCCTGAAGGTAAATAAAGAGATATCCTGTTCTACAAACTCAGAGCAGCAAGGGCTAGGGACGGACCCTCAAGACAAAAACATCCAAACTCTATGATTCCTGGGAATTCTCTTGCAGTCTTCATCCCCAGCAAAAGGCTTATGTGTCGGTAACTTTAAAAAAATAATTTAAAAATTTTAAGACATAAAATGTAAAAGGGAAACAACAAATAGAAAATAATATTAAAGGGTTTTGAATGTCACAGTGCAAAGAACTACTAAAATTATAACCTATAAAATGGTTCCATGAAAACCTCAGAAATAAAAAAAAATGATCGCATTGCTAAAATATAAATGGATAAAAAAACAATAATCGGACAAAAGAAAAAAGACGATTCAAGACAGAACGTTAAAGGAAGATAAATGAAGGTAAAACTAGGCACCAAAAAAAGAGAGGGTAAAAAATAAGACCAGTGAAAAAGAATAATTACCAGATAGAGTATTCAAAGAATGAGGAAAAGAAATTCAAACATTAAAAATACAGAAAACAGTACAACCCCTGGAAGAACACACTGGGGGAAGCTCCTTGGCATTAGGCTAACAATGATTTCATGGACCCGATGCCAAAACCACAGGCAACAGCAGCAAAAAAACAAGCGGGACATCGCACTAAAAAAGCTTCTGCATGGAAAAGGAAATAATCCAGCAGGATGAAAAGCAGCCTATAGAAATGAGAAAATATTTGCAAACCATATATCTGATAAGGAGTTAATATCCAAAATATATATTAAGGAATTCCTACAATGTAGTAATAAAAAAAGAAAACCCCGATAACCTGATTTTAAAACGGCCTCAGCTCAGAATAGATATTTCTCCAAAGATGGTATATGGGTACAGATGGCCGACAGGTACACGAAAAAAATGCTCAAAGTCACTAGTCACCCGAGAAATAGCAAATCAAAACCTCGATGAGGTGTCACTTTATAACTGTCAGGCTGGTGGCCTGCACACGGTGGGGACGCAACATTGTGCAGCCAATGTGGAAAAGAGTAGGAAGGTTTCTCAAAAAACTAAAAATAGAACATATGGTCCAGCCATCCAACTTCTGGGCTTTTGTCCAAAAGAACTGAAATCAGAGAGATTACCGCTCCTATGCTCATTGCAGCACAACGTGTGGGAACAGCTTAAATGTCCATCTGCAGACAGGTGAATAGGAAAAGAGAGCAGTGTGTGTGTCTGAGTGTGTGCCATTAGAAAATATACTACTGTTCACCTTAAAAAAGAAAGAAGCAAATTCTGCAATATGCAACAATACGGATAAACCTTAAGAACATTATGCTCGCTGTAATAAGACATTCACAGAGACAAAGATTACATGATTCCACTTCTGAAAAGTATCTAAAACAGTCAAATTCATAAAATCAAGAGAAGAATAGTGTTTTCGTGGACTGGAGGAGGGAAAGACAGGGAATCACTAATCAACAGGCACAGTTTCGGTCAAACAAAACAAACAAGCTCTACTACCATCTTGGACACAAAATTTTAAAAGGGTAAATCTCATAAGTGTTTTTGCTACAATAAAATAATAAAAGATTAATATGATGAAGAAATAAAAAATAGCTGTGACTGGTATGGCTCTTTTTGGGCATCGTCCTGCAAAGAGAAGGTTGTCGGTTTGATTTTCAGTCCGGGCACGTGCTTGTATTGTGGGTTCAGTCCCCAGTCAGGGTACATACAAGAGGCAACCAATCAGTGTTTCCCTCCCACCCTTCCTCTCTTTCTAAAAATAACAATAATAAAAATTTACTAAAAAGTAACACAAGTAAATGGCAAAAAAGATAATTTTAAAAAGAAAATACCCTAAGCATTAAGTAAACCAAAACGAAGACAATCAATACAAAGGAGAATAAACAGAAACAGTTTAAATAGAATACGTTCTTGATAAAGTAAAGATACATGTTTCTCTTACATGCGGTTAAGAACTCATTTTGAATTCAATACAAAGGCAGCAGATTCCTGTAGATTTTGACCTTCCAAGATTTACAGTTCCTGGCAAGGGACAGCAAGATGGTTCTGATGGCAAGTGGGGGGCACTGAGCTGATGAAGCCTAGAAGGGTCAGCAACAGCACATTCTCTAGGCAGAAGCTCACCAAAGCCCTGATATCAACTGGCCCTCAAATGCCTTGCTTAGTGGCTAGGAAGAGGGGAAAGAGGAAATGACCTTACAAATGCAGTCGCTGACACGGGTCCAAGGGCATAGCAGGGTTTTGGGGAGGGGATTCGTAAACTGGATAAGACTTGGATGTTTCTAGTAACTACAGGGACTGAGGCACCAGAGAGGAGGAAGGTGAAACTCTGAGAGCAGGGATAATTGGAAGAGGAAGTTCCAGACTAGATAGGGTAGGATAAAGAGCTCAGAGAAGGCTGCAGAGAAATTCATTACATGTAAATCCTTTTATAAGCAGTTTTCTAGTGCAATACTTCAGCGCTCACTGAAAAGCCCCAGGTTTAACCAATAGGGCCAACAAGGAATGCAGATTTGGGGTTAGAGTTGCTTCCAGCATGACTTCAAGACAAAGGAATCAGGGAGAGACAAGTTCACAATGACTGGTTAGTTATTTTCCCCCATAGTGTTCACCCCATGTTTCAGAGACCCTAAAGCCTTCCCCAAGTAGGGGGTCACCCCTCCCCCATGACAGCATATATAATTCATCATCTTCCCAGAAATGAGAGTTGGCCTATAGGACAATATAATAGTTTTAATGGTGGCAAATCCTAACCCATGCTAAGGGTCTAATTAACCCTCAGCCAAGGTCCCTTCTGGGTTAATCCAAAGCAGAAGCCAAGGGTATCCCTACTACTACCTTTTACAAAGCCCAGGGTTCCAGGCCATCTGAAAAGGAGGGCGGGATGGAGAGGCACAGCAGCCAGCTCCCTCTGTGCACACGCAGGACCTTTCGACCACAGCAAAGCGGTTCTGCAGTCATTCCCTCTAAAACTTAAAAAAAAAAAGATTCCTTGCCAAATAAACTTTAAAAACTCCTAAGTTATTCTTTTTACCAAAAAGTGACCATTCTTCTCCCCCAAACCACACATTCCTCATTTTGGTGGAAATATGTTTAAAACCCCGTTTTCCCTTCTCAAACGGCAGAGCTAGATTAGTCAATCTAACATTCTAAGCAGGAACTGCTGCTAACGACAGACGGTCACGGCTGTCGTAACAAAGCGCCACTGACGAGGGGGCTTCCACGACAGCAGTTCTGGACACTAGGAGTCTGAGACCCAGGACGAGGCTGAGCTGGTTCCTTCTGCAGCCTCTCTCCTTGGGTTGTAAAGGGCCATCTTCACGCGCACCTGGTGAACTTTCTTCATTTGAGTCTCTCTCCAAATTTTCCCTTTGCGGAAGGACACCAGTCCCGATGAATTCAGGGCCACCATGAAAGGAGCTCACTTTAACTTGGAATGGACCCTCTCTCCAAATAAGGTCGCACTGCGGCATCCTAAGTAGGGGTTAGGATCGCAACATATGGGCACAATTCAGCCCATAACACGCGGTACCATTACTACTACTTGACATAATCATTCAGAGGAATTCATTAAAGATTGGACCAAACGCTCAAATTAACGTTGACTCTTGGTTCTTGGTCATACTGGGTTCCATGCAAACTAACGGAGATACGGATCCCAGGGACTTGAAATGACTTTATGGAAACATCACCACAAGAATCCAAACAGACAACATTTCAAACAAAGCAAACTCCAAATTACATCAAGCAAACCAGGCTACAGTTTCCGCCCTCTGTAATTGGGTTTATTAGATTACCTGGACGCCTCCTCACCCACCACTGCACCCTCCCCGAGAATTTTGAGACATTTTTCTTGCAGAAACCGAACCGTCATGGCCTGAATAAACTGCTCACAATATTGCCTGTAACACCACCAAAATTGTCATTTTTTCAGAAACAGCTTTGAAGGAAACATTTCAGAAAGTGAGATGGAGAAATTTCTATTTCCAGAATTATTCTGAGAAAGAACACTAGAAAAAAAAATACTTTGATAAATCTCTGGGGATAGAGGGAATGACCAATCTCAAGCACACTCAAATGAAAAAAAAAAAGGCTGTTATTGCCTGGCCAGCTGGCTCAGTTGGTTGGAACATTGTCCCCCACACCAAAAGTAAAAAATAAAAAATAAAGAGGTTTCGGGTTCATTCCCTGGTCAGGGCACACACCTAGGATGCGGGTTTACAGGAGGCAACCAATCAATCAATCTCTATCTCCCTCTCTTCCTCCCTGTCTCTCTAAAATCAATAAAAACATATCCTTTGGTGAGGATTAGAAAACATGACTCGTAATGAAGCTCTCTGCAACAAACAAGGTGGGAAATGTGTGTCGCCCTTAACAGAGAGAGGCAATGAAGATGAAGGGGGGCCAGGGAGAGAAGAGAACCTGGAGACATAGAGCGTCAGCATAGGGTTGGAGAGAACCCCCATAGGAACCCCCAAATCGCCTGAAAACTAACAAATGGAAAAGAGGGATGCAGGTCCTTGAAAGGAGCTGACCTTCGCACCCAGGAGAGCAGAGCCACTCACCACTCTCCCAGAGGAGTTGGGAAAGAAGGGAGCTGACTCGGGGTTACAGGGATGAACTTCTCCCATCTAGTCATCTCAGGTCTCACTTCAAGGTGAGACCACCCTGGGTGCACTGAGGCACAGCAGTGCGCAAGGTCAGCGGCTGCCTGAAAGCGAACGTCTCTGAGACAACCCAGAAATCCCTGCCCTGCTATATTCTGGGCCACCACGCTGCCACTGCCTCGTGAGAGAGAACCTAATACTTAATCAACTCTACTAATTATAAGTACATTCAAAGCTGTTTTTAGAAGAGAGTTCTGATCCTGCCTGTGGGTCCTCCTACAGCCAGAACACTTACATGTTAACTAGAGAGTACAGATAGGCTTTTAAATTTCCATAATAAAATGTTGGCTTTCCTGATACGGCACAGTGCCTGACATACAGGAAGCACTCAATAAATGCGCATCAGCAGCCATTCGGGAACGTGTTAATAAGACAAACTGCCAGGCCCCACCACAAACATACCCACTCACAAACTCAGGGATAGGCTTAGATAAGTACATTTACGTGTGTCTGTTCAGTCGGTGTGGGATTGTACCTCAACACCTCCCAGACTACGTTCCCTCTCACCTCCTCACGCTTCCCTATGCTCTCACTGAAAAGCCCTGCAAGTCACCGGAATATGACATATCCACATGCCTGCTTTGGTTTCCCAATCAATCAATGATCACGCAGCGGGTGGTGAAACTGCAGAGATGTGTAGGTTCTTCCACGGAGAGTGTCTAGAAGAAGAGCAGAACCAAGGATGTCTATCACGCCAGCGTTTGAAAGGCATCTGCAGGAAGAAGAGAACTTAAGGAAAAGAAAAAAGGCGACTAGCCAGAGAGGTGAAAGGAGAATCAGGAAAGCAGGATAACAAACGGAGAGTTTCAAGCAGGAATTAATTAATCACGCCCTGGCATGTAGGCCATGACCCTCTGGCTCAACAGTAGAAATCCAAGGTAATCCTAAATTAGCCCCAAAGAGTTAGCCATCCTCACTGACATTAGATGCTTAGAGACTTTTTAGGTCAAAGTTGCTTACTTACACATTCTGTTTCTGAAAGGAATAAAACAATATCTACTTTATTTGGGGGGGTATTTTTTTTTAATTTTATTTTTTGCTATTACCATTTATCCCCTATACCTTCTACATCCATCCGCCCCCTCAAAATCACCACACTGTCATCCCATGCCCATGAATTCTTTCTCTTTTCTTTCTTTTTTTGCTCAATCCCTCCACCCCCCAATACGCCCCCCAAAGGTGTCAGCCTGCTCTCTGTGAGTCTGTCTCTATTTTGCTTGTTGCTTCAGTTTGTTCATTCAATTCCACGTATGAGGGAAATCATATAGTATTTGTCTTTCTCTGTCTGGCTTATTTAATATAGCATAATACTCTCCAGGTCCATCTATGCTGTCACAAGGGGTAAGATTTCCTTCTCTTTTATGGCTGAGTAGTATTCCATTGTGCAAATGTACCACAGCTTGTTCATCCACGCATCTACTGATGGGCACTTGGGCTGCTTCCAAATCTAGGCTATTGTAAATAAGACTGCAGTGAACACAGGGGTCCATATATTCTTTCAAATTAGTGTTTTGTATTTCTTCAGGTAAACTTCCAGAGGTAGATTTGCTAGGTCATAAGACAGTTCCATTTTTAATATTTTGAGGAAACGCCACACTGCTTTCCACGGTGGCTGCACCAGCCTGCATTCCCACCCACAGTGCACGAGGGTTTTCTTTCTCTACATCCTTGCCAGCACTTGCTGTTTGTTGATTC
Organism: Sturnira hondurensis; assembly: GCF_014824575.4. NCBI lineage: Eukaryota > Metazoa > Chordata > Mammalia > Chiroptera > Phyllostomidae > Sturnira > Sturnira hondurensis. The sequence continues at coordinate 11,312,863 of NW_028082350.1, read as the reverse complement.
ATTGATGATAGGCATTCTTATTTCATCTCCATGTCTATTCAAGTAAGCAAGGAATGAGCCGTGCCCAAGCAAGGAAGCAGGTGAGGCTGGTCTGCCAAAGAAGCTTGGCTGAATAATTTTGTCCACAGGGACTTTTAACGCTTGGAATCGTTTCTCCCTTCCAAGTCCCCAGTGGTCCCTTTGTCCGAAAGGATGGTCCTCTTGAGATGGTTAATAACTACACACCTAAATTCACTGTTTCTGGCAATTCAGTGGCATAATGGGCTAAACATTGCCATCAAGAGAATAATAAGCCCTACTTCTAAAAAGTATTAAGGAAGGCTCCTGGACATTTTTACCTTTAAAAAAAATATCTGGGATGAATCAGTCCCTATACGACAAATATGAGAGCTTAAATCCACGTTCTTCATGCTTAACCTTACACTTCCAGCCAACCCTCCTAATCAGCCCATGCTTACAACTGCTGATCTCTCAAAAACCTCTGCATCTTTAATTTTCTAAAACAAACAGGTGGTCCTTGTCTATAATGTTTCCATGAGGGAGGCACAATAGAGGATTCTTATCTACACTACTTGGAATTCTCAGCAAACGAGCTTTTCTGGAATAACCTTCGAAAGAACCTTTTCGACATATAAACCTCTTCTCTGCATCCTTCACTCATGAAAATTAAGAGAGAGTTGGGTATAGAGGCATCATAGCCATAACAGCTTGGCCCTTTCCAGAAGACGTATCACACCGAAACCCCTTTGACCATAAACCCTAGTTAATTACGCCAGATGCCTGCAAGAGAAGAGAATCTACACATCGTGTAGTCATGTTCAGTGCCAGATTTCCTCAACGATCTTCCTCAATATGGGAAGCTAGCTGAGAAATTTCTTTAGCAGTTTTACGGCTCTTGGTAAAGGGGACAGGGAGTTTTCTTGAGGTGACAGGAAACAGTTCAACATAAGCTGACCGATGAAGAGCGTGACCATTGGCTCCAACTCTCCTTTCCCCAAACACGTTCTGATACTTCCACCAAAAAAGTCACCCATTCACAAGCCCACTGCCCACTCTATTCAATCTGAACACTTTTTACTCACCAGCTGGTAGCAGGCAAGGAAACCTATTGCACTTGAATAATATGGGCTTGCTGTATTATTTAAGAATAGTCCATTTTTCTAGAAGAGACAAGCAAAATAAATAGAATGTGTGGAACGCACGAAATGTTATGCATAGATAATAAGTAAGCTAATAGCTTAAGAGAAGAGGCAAAATTCATGCATCAAGTAAAGATAATGAATAACCTGTGCGACATAGGCATAATATGTTAAATACAGACAGGAAGTTAGTAAGCAACCAGTAAGCATATTGCAGAGGGAGGGGGTGGGTGGAGATGGAAGAGGCTGTGGGGGAGGGGATCAATGGTAATGAAAAAAATACAATAAAAAAAGATTGAATGGATAGAAAGCATGATGGAACAGGCAAGAGTACTACTTTTTGACTGGAAGGTTCAGAAAAACCAAGTCCTGAAGTAAAATGACACCACTGTGAGCTGAAAGCTCTGTACTCCCCCTTGAGTCTCTGATAGGGCATATTTGCCCCCACACACTTTCTATATATCTGTTGAGGCCCCTCCCTTGAACCCCAGTTTTCATCCTTGTAACCACACCAGCAGCTGGCGGGGGGGGGAGGGGGGCTAATGCAGAAAAAAAGATACAAGACACATGAACATTGTATAACCCAGAATTCAGACTGTGGGCTTCCTTTTGCCTACAGTCCTAAGTGCAGTAACTCACCCCACCTTTTTCCCCCTGATCCTCATGATATATTTTTCACTGATTTAATAAACCATGTGATTAAAGTGTCTTAATTTTATCCACAAGCCCTTCTCTTTAGTGGTCTCTGGTAGTGGATTGGGAGGATTCTATTACGTGTCATTTCCCATTCAACAGTGAGAGGGGGGAATATGCTAGGTTAATCATAAAATATACGAGGTCTGTCCAGAAAGTATCCAGCCATCTGATATGGGGAGAAAAAAAACCAGACACTTATTGAAAGAGACATACGATACAAGAAACGTTACACATAGGGCCATGGCACCTCAGTCCCCTTCAGAGTAGGCACCTTGGGACCTCACACGATTCTCCCAATCACCATCAGCTGCCCTGTCATGTTTTCCTGAATCCCAACAGTCTGAAACTCTTCCCTTTCAGAGGTGATTTTAGTTTGGGGGGAAGAGCCAGAAGTCGCAGGGCCCCAAATCTGGGCTGTAGGGGCCTGAGTCACCTGGGTGAGTTGATGTTTCCTCAAAAAACTCTGTAGGAAACATGAGGCACGCCTGGGCACGTTGTTGTGGTGAAGCTGCCAATCACCTGTTGCCCACAGCTGCGGCCTTCTGAATCGTCTAAGCAGTCTCTGTGGAGAAACGTTCAAGGTTAACACAAAATCTGCTGCAGATTCATTGCTCTACTCGCCTAGTCATTTTGAATATGACGATACACACGCTCACTCAAAGGAGTCTACCACCCCACCGGCTAGTACAGTGAAGTCATCACTGTTCACTCACGTGCATTCCAGTCCCCTCGCCTTGGCTGCCAGGTTACATCGATGTCATGCAAACCATTCCGCACTGTTAAATTAACAATGGCTGGGCTTTTTCTGGACAGACCTCATTTGTATATAACATATCTAGAGGCTTTGCAAAAGTATGAGATTACGTTAACAAAAAATGATATACCATGATAATAGACTTAGAAGAACATATGCTTTAATGCTGTCTTGTGGTAACTGAAGATCACGGTCAAAGGCTGAATTGGAAAGAAACAAACGCAATAGCCAAGTAACTGGGCTTCTGAGATCAAGCACAAATGCATACAGGACAGTGCGCAGGTTCCTGAGATCAAATCCTGGCTTCACCCTTTCCTATGTTTTTGACCTTGGGCAAATTTCCTCTCTGTGCCTCAATCTCCCCATCTGCAAAATAGGGATAATAGTAGTAATAAAATAAATAATAGTACCCTACCTGAAAGGATTATTTTGATAATTAAAAGAATTACCAGCATGTAAATTTCTTACAGTATTCAGATCATAGAAAATGGTTTACATCTTTTCATTATTGAACGAGAAAGAGTGAACATTAGAAAAAGACCAAAGGGAACAAAGCCTCGAGGGACATGTTTCTGCACAAACATTACTCCTTATTGCCACGATAATGAGACTCTCATCTCATACTAATTCAATTATAGTGGGTAAAAATCACAGCATATAAAGCAATAGTAATCAATATGAAGTCACATCTACTCTTGTGAATTCCTCTTCAAGGTCGGGTTGGATTTTAGGAGGGCCTGCATACCGGACATAGAGTGACTTCATTTGGGGAAGGGCTTGGGGGGTGAGCGAACAGTGGTTCAGGGGTTCCAGCAGCTGGGACACTGAGGGGCCCAAGGCCAGCTGCTTCCCCAAAGAGTGTGACTGCAGCCAATAAGAAAAACAAAAGCAATGCTCATGAATCTGCAAGTGTCCTACCCATAGCCACCACCAGTAGGAAGAGACCTTGGACCAGAGAAGTGAGCTGCTCTTTAAATGGCCATCATGAACCAGCCTGAGCCATTAGAAACCGTGACTATTACTGTCTCGTGTTCTTTTCCCAAGAAGAAAGATGGTCGGGAAGGGTCAACATTCATTAGAATTTCATCAAAGCAAAAGAATATGCCTTTTCTACAGACATCTCCACTTCATACCTCCCAGGGTGATCCTCACCTCAAATTCTCCTAGCCTCACTCTCCATTTGCTTTGCTCCTTAATGAGTCTCTAATAAACTATACCGAAAAGCCCACAGACCCTCTCTGCTCAGATATATCTCAGTTCAGCTAAATTAAATACGTCTGAGTCCCAAGTGTTAGTAAATCAGTAACTCTCGATGGCATACTTTAAAAATCCCCAAGTGAAATGAAGGCATTTTTAAAACCTTAGGGTGACTGGGAATGTACTTACAAATAACGTAAAATATTCTTCAGATAGGTGTGCAAATGAATTTAAATCCTCTGTGAGCAGTTTTAGCAGTGTCTATTTTAGGAGGGGTAAGAATTGGCAAATGAAATTCTTGGTGCCCAAATTTTATCAGTCAGTTTTGCTATCCAGCCCAGGCCAGATAATTTCATTACAGGCCAATGAATCTCCATTAGCTTCAGGACCCCTTCCATCCATCCCAAACCTTACCAGGTTTCCAGCAGAGACTGACCTGCTACACCTTAATGCACGACTCTCTAACGCTTTTGTAACACATGTCCTTCGGATATGTCGGCCTCCCATATTTTATACATTCCAACTAATTTTTTCCTCTCAGGCCTCTTGTGTGCCAGAGCCGGTAATGGTTCTGCCAGGCTTAAAAATTTACATTGAACAAGGAAATGCTTATCATTTCAGATTTTTCATGAGGGAGCATAGTTGCCTAAATCACAGGAAGACAATACCAAGTAAAATATGCTTTTTTAGGAAAAGATTTTATTTCTATTTATTTATTTATTTTAGAGAGAGGGGAAGGGAGGAGGGAAAGAGAGAAAGAGAAATATCAATACGATAGAGAAACATAGTTTCTCTATCAGTTGCCTCCTGCACACCTCTCAACTGGGGACCAAACCCACAACGCAGTTCATGTGCCCTGGAATCGAACTGGTGACCTTTCACCTTGCGGGGTGATGCCCAACCAACTGAGCCACACAGGTCAGGGCTCAAATATAATTTTCTTCAAAAAAATTAACCTTTATAGATTTTGTCAAATTCAGGAAAACATAATTAAGAAAATAAGAATTATTCAAAATGCTCCCAACCAGAAAAAAAAGTTTTAGCAATCTGATGTAGAGAAAACAATCTGGAGAAATATACCTATGTACATTTTTGTATTTTTTAGATAATAAGAGTCAGAGCACACGGGATATTTTCAAAGCTACTTCTTAGTAATTAATATATGGTATGTTTTCATATCCTTAAGATATTCAAGAATATGCTTTAAATGACTACAAACACAGCACCATCCTTGGGTTCATTTCCCAGGGCTACCATGACACAGTACCCAAAACTGGAGTAGCTGAAAACAACTGAAATTTTTTCTCACAGTTCTGAAGGCTAGGAATCTGAAATCTAAAATAGCAGTTATTTAATGCTATTTTACTATTTACAAAGAGATTAATTTTTGCCCTGGCTAGTGTAGCTCAGTTGGTTGGAGTGTCATCTCATAAACTGAAAGGTCGCAGGTTCGATCCCCAGTCAGGGCATATGCCTGGGTGGCAGGTTCACAACCCCACCCAGGGTTGCATACAAGAGGCAACCAATTGATGTTTCTCTCTCACATAGATGTTTCTCTCCCCCCACTCTCTCTCCCGCTCCTTTCCTCTCCCTCTAAAATCAATAAACATGTCCTCCAGGGAGTATAAAATAAGAGAGATTAATTTTTATTATATTTAACAGGTGTACAAAGCCCTAGAGACTATGGATTTATTTTAAAATTGTGCTGAACTCTTATTACTATAATAATTTTCGCTGATTTCTGGGGGGTTCCTACCTACAGATTCACACATGCATTTAGTATCATAAATTATTCATCTAGTCCTTCATATTCACACACAGTCCCGCAGCAAGTGCCTCAAATATCATTAATTAGGAAGTAATGATAGAAGGCACGTCAACATTTTGCCTAAATTCAGCTTATTTCTTCTTTTCCAGGTTAGAAGTCATCTCTACTTCCTTCCTCTCGTTTTCTCCACCACCTCTTCTTCTGGTCTCTGTATTCACTTGCTAGGACTTCCATAACAAAGTCCCACAGACCAGGTGAACTAAAAAACAGAAGCGTATTCCTTCGTAATTCAGGAGGCTAGAAGTCTGAGCTCGAGGTGTTGACAAGGTTGATGTCATTCTTAGGCCTTTCTCCTGAGCTCCTAATCGCTCATCTTCTCCCTCTGTGCTCATATGGCCCGCTCTCTGGGTGTGTCTGCGTCCCAATCTCCTCTCCTTAGAAGGACCACCGTCGCATTGGACTACCCCAATGACGTCCTTTAAACTTAATTTCCCTTTTCAAGGCCCTGTCTCCAAATGTGGTCACATTCTGAGGTACTGAGGTTAAGACTCCCATGCAGGAATTTGGGGGTGGTGGGGGGACACAATTCAGCCCACGACTCTGCCCTTGTCCTTCACGGATGTACCTCTATTTTCTACATCCCTGCAGTCCACTGCATTTTTGTAAATTCAGTCACCTAGTGTTGCAGTGTACAAGTAATATACATCTTTACTCCAGGGCTCCAAGCCTACCCTTTGTCGCCTGTCTTGTTTTTTTGGTATTTCTGCAGCATTTCCATGTGCTGCAGTCATTCATCATCACTGCATATTTTTATAGATATTATGTCTTTTCTATCTTCTCAAGTGGATATCATCATTCAACCTTATCTCTTTGTGATTCTTGGTATCTGTTTTCTGTCTCCGCCAGTGCAAATGCCTGGTCCTGCAAACGTGTTCTTCCTCTTTGGTGTTAAAATACTTTCACAGGGAGATGTGGGTTTTTTTATTAAGTTTTCACTTATTGTTTTCAAAGGTTATTTTCCCTTTGTGATACTTACTATAATTTTTGTAATTTTTCTGCTATTATTTTGATATGCTTAAGCCACAGGGGGCATCTTACAATGTTAATTCTTTTAGCAGTTTCCAGGAAGTCCTTGTCTCATGAAATATTCAGGCCGAAACAGTCTCTTTCATGCTACAGAAGTCAGGACTCTTTAGGCTCCATTCAGAATAACTCTCAAAGCACTTAAGGAGGTAAGATGCAAAGAGAGAGAGGGAAGGAAATTAAATTACTAATACCTACTACATCCTAGAAACTTCATTTCACAATCTCATTTAATACTCCATCCTAAAAGTTGGATTAAATTATTTACCTCATTGTACAGATGAGTAAATCAAGGCTCAGAAAACTTAGTGACCTTCACAAGTTCATATATGGAGTCAATGATAAAGCTCAAGGTCGAAATTAATTCATAAACTCCAAAATCTATGCTTTTCCCATAAACTCCCATTGATCCTTAAATAAGTGTTTGCCTAACTTCAAGTTCCCCTGAGCTCCCCTGCATAAGCGAAATGATGAGAACACAAGTCAGATATCAACCAAATCCCAGTGGTTCTGCCACCTGCACCTCTGTCGACGTCCTCTTTAATCACCAGTTCAAAATAGTGGCATGCAGACACCCACTGGTAAATTATGACAACTTAGCCCTTGCTATGATGAGCAAACCAGCAGATATTGGAAAGTTCAGTTCAATAAACGTAGGTGAAACACTTCCTACCTGCCAGAAACCATCCCGACTGCTCAGAGTACATGAATAAATAAGATACGCATCACCCACTGGAAAACGTAGGGTTTGGGAATCAAGAGGGGACGGGAAACAGCTACACATTCAGCTTGCTCTGGGGAGTCTCCCATGCTGTCGTTGTCCCCTTGTCAAAGCACCTGACCCAGACTACACTGATACTGATTAGGAGACAGTCATTTGCATGTCATCATGCTTCTACCGCCCTCCCACTCCAGCTGGGTAGTTTTCTCAACCAAAAATTGGTAATTAGGCCTATAAAGAACAAGTCAGGTAGTGACCATATAGGAGAAGCCAATAAAGGAAGAGAATATGTGATCTGTCAATGACGGACAACCAGGGTCCATGTCTTCCCGCTGCTCAGTTCCTGAAGTTGAGCAGATTCTTAGGACTCTTCCTGACACCCACTGTTCCAGTGCCTGACTTCCAGATGTCACTGTGTCTGGCCTGCATCTCAAATAAACACCACTTTTAGTGAGAGCTAGTTAGATTGATTCCTGACACTAAGAAGCAGGAATGAGTTCCAACTAAGCGAAAACGTGACTGTAATATGATAAATGCTGTACCACATACCAACAGGGTTCCATGTCTTTGCCAAGAAACAGCTCCTAAGGCAGCGTGAACAGACTACACCTGTCCTGAGTCTTGAAAAACTAGTAAACTGAACAAAGGCACTGAAGTGGAGAGGGAGATAAGTGTCAAGGTCAAGGAAGGACAATCCCTACAGTCACCGAAATTCTGGCCAACTATTAAGCCAGATCAGCAAAAAGCCACATATCTGGGCAATTCAATCAAAAAATATTTATTGATTGCTTGCCATGAATTAGAATGTTATAGAAACGAGTAAAATCAGACTTCTCGTGGTCAGGGTCCAGTGCCAATGACTTTGGTCTCTCCACAAGTCACTGTGAGACATTAATGTCCATTTATTCTGCCTTGGGTGATGTTGTTTTGTGAGAAGAACAATGTTTTGTTTCTTGGGAGGTTTTTACTTCCTTTTATATCTTATTAGATTCAACTGACAACTAATACTGACATGATGCCAGGCACTTTTCAAAGCATTTCACAAATAGTAACTCATGCAACCCTCACAGCTCTATAATGCAGGCACTATTATTATGCCTATTTTCCAAACGAAGCACAAACATGGTAACTCCNGTTGTTTTGTGAGAAGAACAATGTTTTGTTTCTTGGGAGGTTTTTACTTCCTTTTATATCTTATTAGATTCAACTGACAACTAATACTGACATGATGCCAGGCACTTTTCAAAGCATTTTACAAATAGTAACTCATGCAACCCTCACAGCTCTATAATGCAGGCACTATTATTATGCCTATTTTCCAAACGAAGCACAAACATGGTAACTCCCCATAGTTACTAAGTACAGGAACTGACATATGCACCCAACAATGTGAGAACCCACATTTTTTACTACTACCCCATGCTGTTTTCAATAATAATAAAGAAAACAAAAAATTTAAACTACCCACACTATGCCCTGGCTGGTATAGCTCAGTGGATTGAGCATGGGCCTGTGAAGCAAAGGATCACGGTTCGATTCCCAGTCAGGGCACATGCCTGGGTTGCAGGCCAGTTCCTAGTGGGGGACACATGAGAGGCAAACACACAATGGTGTTTCTCTACCACGCTTTCTCCTTCCCTTTCCCTCTCTCTGAAAATAAATAAATAAAATATTTTTTAAAAGTACCCACACTTGCACTTTTTTCATTTTATTATGCATTCTTATAGAGCTTGGCAATAGGGCACAAAGCTGATCACAGGGTCGATACTGTGTTGTGTCTCACTGCACCGTGCCTCAAAAACCCCTAGCGTGCTGCTCTCCATGACAACCATTTTAACGGCAAAACAATATCCCATCAATTTATTATACCATAGCTTCACCATCACTCCCCAACCATCCAAACACCTGGGTGGTCCCTGGTTTTCCATCTCTTTTCCCTTAAAATAATGGTGGAACATCTCAGAACATAGGGTTTTTTTTTTTCTACTCTTGAATTATTTCCTTAGGGTAAATTCCTGAGAGTGAGGCTCCTGGGACAAGTGTCCATGGGCAGTTTTTCAGTTCCTGACACACAGTCAGACTGCTTCCCCAAAATCAACAATGGAAGGTTGCAAACTCACAAATGAGGCCATTTCACCATGACTTCATGAGGACTGGATATTATGCCTAGATTTTGTAATGTTTACTAGCTTAGTTGGTATAAGTTGCCTGTTGCTTTTTAATTTATATTTTAGTTGCATTGCTTGAAGATGAGGTTTCTATTTTCCTGGTTGTTTACTTATTAACTGAAGTTCCTAATGAAAAAAAATTATCTGTGCTAAGTTTTGCCCAATTATCCACTGAGAATGTCATGGTTTTTCTACCATTTTGCCTTTAAGAAAGTCATTAATCCTTCCCTGTCATACGCTGTATGTTCTTCCTCCATCTGTGCACTGGGGCCCGGAAAGCAAGGTTCTAGGACACGGCTCGGCAACACCTGGGCTCAGAGCTGGCTTTCTCCCCACAGGTGAAGCTGAGGCCTTGAGAAGGCTGAGCCTGGCTCAAGAAACAGGAGGGCTTCTATTATCTGTAAATGCCTCTTTAAATTTTAAGGGAACACACATTTTGTGTAATTTACCCCTGGAAATTGATTTACGCTCGGAGAACAAAAGAGACAAGGAACAGCAAAACTTGAGTTTGTCAGATCTGGAGGGACAGCACCCTGTGGGGACAGTGCCACCAGCCTCAGCCCCAACGCACCTACCTTCCTAGAAGTTCCACACACAGAAGAGAGCTGTTGGAATCCGCTGCATCCGCTCCTGCTCTGTGTGACCGCCTCATTCCAACAAACCCTGTGTCCTCAGCTAAACAAATCAGGAATTAACCTAGCATGTGGTTGTGGTATTCCTGCCCACCCAGACCCACCCAAACTCTGCCCTCCTCCTTCCTTCCCATTATAAGACACCAGATACACTGTTTGCAGTGCACACGGCTCACGTTTTTAATACAGAAAAAAACGAACAGGCTTTCCCTCGTGCTTCCCGTTATCCCTTCATATCTGGGAAAAGGATCACTCTTCCCAAGGAACCCAAACATGCCCAGTTTGATATCATCCCAAAGCCTACAAATGACTTTTTATACCAAACTATTGAATTTAGGTGGAGCCCAGTTTGTTTCATGAGACATGGCTCTAACAAGAGTTTGCTATGTTTCTAAGTGTTGTTGGGAAACTGGTTATTAAACTAACATTCCTTTCTCTATTCTGGGATAGCTACTACATCATACATTCAATTCATAAACATGACTGCACCAGTTTCTGGGGCTTTCTATCCTAGTTATGTACACATCTAGCTACACACTCATAGATGCAGTTTTAATGATCATTTCTAACGTGATTGCTGTCTGGAACTAACTCTACCCCATCATTTGTCTTCTTTCATAATATTTCTGGTATCCCATGATTTTTTCCCAGAGTGTTTTAGAATGATTTAGTCAAGTAAAAGACAGGTAGATTTTTTTTCTTCTTGAATTTAAACAAATAACTTTTACCACCTTTACAATATTCATTCTTTCATTCAGGAAACATTTCTCTATTTATTCATTATACACATAGGCACATGTACCCCCAGTGAAAGGCTCTGGTTTTCTGTTCACAGGTCCTGGTGAGACCCTTAGAGAAATTCCTGAATATTTTACATTTTACATCTATAGTGAATGAAATGCTTTTCATTACATTCTTTAGACACTTCATGCTGATATGCCAATATCTCTTTTATAGAGTGGATAGAAATAACAGGCTTTTGAAATTTTTTTCTGTATCTTCTGCAAAACTAGTGTGAGACATTGTTCACAATGCCAACCCCTGTCCCTGAAAGTAATGCATTCTTTTCAAAGGTCAGAAAAAGGTGTTTTGTTTTGTTCCTGAGACAAATTTAACCCAATGACAAAAGCTCTCTAAGTACCGGTATTTTATTTTTCGTCTTAGCAGTCAAGACACTGAAAGCTCAAATTCATGTTCAACTGCACGAATGAACTGAACTTAGATGCTCAGCACACTCATTTTTCTGTTCCTTTTAATCTGTTTTGGCTTTACTCGTATTTTTAATTGTCCTATTTTAACTCTGTAAGCCTCCTTAAATTGTCTTTGGAGGTAGGCAGTTAGCCTAGGAAGGTTATGTACCTTAATATGCACATTCACAAGTAATTAAGCTGCATGATAATTGAATAGCATTGTTCATCTGCTCCTAATTATATATGCTAAAAATGGTGCAATCAACCTTTTTTCTCCAGGACACACTGTAAATCTTCCCCCTTGGTGTCCCACTGAAGACAGCATTTACAGAATGTGAGGAGTGATCCCCCAGATCACCTCCAGTCCTCTTTCAAATTTAAAAAAAAAAAGGTAATCGTTTTTCACAAACTTCAAGACTGCCAATATTTTTAGTAATCAATCATTTACAGTGTAACTGAATCACTGGTTAAGGTACAGCAAACAGCATGTCCTCAGGACACATCCAAGACATACATGAGTGAGCAAGGACTTTGAAGAAGTTCCTTGACAAGGTTAAGTCCTGAGCAGTTCTTGAATCATAGCTTCTGAAGTCTTTATCACCATACCCTGCAGGCAAAACTAGCCGCTCTTTACTCTGAGTTCTGATGACCCTTTGTAATTGCTCCCTCTCCTCCAAGGAGGCCTCTGCTGCCCCTGCAGGCCACGCCTTACGCCTTTCTTCTCACTGCACCTCCTTGGACTGGCCGGGAGGGTACACCCCTCCTTACATTCCAATTGTCCATTTTTCAGTCTATTCGCTGTAAGTTCTGACTCATCTTTGTACCGCCAGTGCCTACCACACTACCTACCCAGCACTTCCGATCTACTCACAATGTATCTTAGCTGCAAAATTGTCATCTCCCATTAAGAAAGTGACCTTTTTTTTCAATCATCCGGGCCTGAGCCACCTCCATGTGCCCAAACTTGTCATATTATCAAACCTTAAGTATAAGGACTTAATAAACACTATTGCTATGCACATCCACTATTTGTACTATCCTATTCTAGCTTTTCAGGCCATTTTTGGACCTTCATTCCCAGGCCCTTCCATGGCCCCTCTTGACCTTGCTGACACCTGAGTCGCTACCACCAGCGTAAATTACGGCACTGCCTTCAGTGCTTTTCAGAACAGAAGAGGATATCAGAGTGTGAATAAATGCAAGTAGCTCTCTCAATGTGGAAAGAATCAAGCTTTAGACAAAACACAGGCCAATCGGCCAATAAATGAGGTCCCTTGCACATATAAGCAATACATAACCTTTTGGAAACCATACTAATTACACCCTAATGCATCTTTCTCCAAGCCCAGCTCATCAAAACCACAAGTGGTCTGAAATAGTCTAATCCTCTCTATGAATGTGAGTTATCTCCTCAAGAAACCTTTATTTCCCAGAAACCTATCTACTCACATCTTGACATCTGATCTGCTGAGTTCGCTTCCAAATTCTAGGACCCAGCTCACAGCCAATGGTCAGATTTTATCTCCTGGGAGAATATCTCTCTCTACTAAAAAAAAACTTGTGTTATCTGTCAACATAGGGACAAAGCTGTCCCCCACATGAGAAGCTTTCAGAGAACAGAATCTTGGACCCTTTGTTACCAAGTCTTAGGAGGTGTCCCACCTGAGGCCCATGGGCCACATGCAACCCAGGACAGCTGAGAATGTCTCCCAACACAAAGTTGTAAATTTACTGGAAACCTTTTTTTTTTTTGCTCAGCAGTTTTCATTACTGTTTGTGTATTTAATGTGTGGCCCAAGACAACTCTTCTCCTTCCAGTGTGGCCTAAAGTTGCCAAAAGACTGGACACCCCTGGAATGCTTTCAGACAGGAACATTCTACGTATTGTTCACATTTCTGTTTTCAAAAACACAGAATGCTGAACAAAACTGTTTCTTCATAACTGTCAATAAATGATGCACACATGGCTAGTGGAAGTCATAAGCAACCTTCCATGGAATACTGCGCTCTGACCTCCTCACACAGGAGTTCCTACACCAGAACAGGACACTGAGAGACGAGGAATTCTGCCCTTTTCCCCGGAGCGATGTTTGGGTTCTTCCATCTCCCATTAACTTCCTACTGCTACTTCTTTTCTTATTTTTCTTTTTGGCTCTCTTCTCTCCCCTTTGTCCCTTTTGGTTCATCACAGTTCTGAAAAACTCAACAGCTTAGAAGCCTGAATTGAGGAATTACACCCCCACTGTCTCCAGGAGGACATGTTATTCTTCATAACCCAAGGTGCTATCATCACATACCTCCTGACCTCCGGCACCAGGCTCCTTACTCTCCTTTCCAAGTTCACTTTTACCATCATTCTTGACTTCAACATTTACATGGGCAATCCATCCAACATCTAGTCCCCACCATTCTTCGATATTCTTAGCCAAATTGCCACTCCTTCCCCCACTTCAGGCCCCCATTCACAAAGATGATGTCAAATTCAGCACCCACCCCAGCATCCTGATTGCAAACACTCTGTTCTCTGACCATATCATGTCCTGTGGTCCAGCACACTTAGAACAGCCTCTCCTACAATTCCCCAACCTCAGCAAGACCTACACATTCAACCATAACACATACTCTTGACCCTACCACTTTTCTTACCTGTCACTGCCCTTGTATCTTGCTTAGCTCCTAACCAGTCTAAACCACATGTCCTGGCACTATAAATGCTCCTTTGCAAACAGCCACAATCCCCTTGCTCCTCCCTTACTAAAACCCCAATCCCCGGTGAATCCAACTGTGCACTTCACTGCATGCCTGCATCAGAGTAGCTTAATGTTACTGAGGAAAATGACAGAGCCGCGCTAACTGGACTGGTATCAAACTTACGATCACAGGTCTCAAAACAAAACTCAGTACTGCCAGACAGCTTACTTCCCTAGGAAAGTTGTTTCCCAACCTCTGAGATAATTATTCACACCTCCGCTGGCTTCAAATTCCAATATTCCTTCCTCCCCTCCCCACTCTCAGCTAACGACCTTGCTTCGTACATCATAAAGAAGATGCAATCAAATTAGAGCGACCTCATCTTTCAACAATCAATTCTCCAACCTTCCTGTTTTGCGTTCAAATATGCTGCCTTCCTTTCAGTCAAAGAGGGAAGAAGATAGATGCCATTCTGTGTTCTGGGATCAGATCACCTCTCATCTTCATAACCACATCACTCCTCCAATCACTCCTGTTAGCACACAGACATGGCTCAGGGTCTCTCTCAAGGCTCCAGTCTCCAAGGACAAGACGGGGGGCTGAATGGTCCCCTGCCAAGCAAACTCACATTGCCACTGGCAGGAAGTTTCAAGTGCCCTGTTATGTGGGCCCCTCCACAAGGCTGCTCAGAACACAGCTTCACGCAGAGTCAGGGATCCAGGCGAGAGAGAAAAGACACCAACACAGAAGCCACAAACCTTTTACAACCTAACCTCAGAAGCGGCAGTTCATCCTTCTGATCGAATTCTATTCATTAGAATCAAGTCGCTGACATCAATACTAGGGATGGGGAGAGGAATGAAGCTTCGTCTCTTGAAAAGAAGAGCACCCAAGAATTTATGGACATATTTACAAAGCCATCACTGTTTAAGTTATTCTGCATTTGACACTGAATCAAAAATAACTTCCCTAGTCCAGCATATATACATATATACACACATACATACATATGCGCATAGACACATGTGTATGTATATATGTTCAGGGCCCTCTATAAACTTGTGTATGCCCATCCCCATATCACCCTATGTCTTTGGCCCACTCATAGCCTTTTCATGTGCCTTCTCCATTTCTGCAAATTTTCACACTGTGCCTTTGTTTTAGCATTCCGTCTTCAGAACTTTTATATATAGTTCTGATTACAATACCATGAACTGACTTAACTGTCGTGATGTAAATATTTCCAAGGCATCTTGCCTATGGTTTCCGTAACTATGATTTCACTCCGAAGAGCCCAGACAAGTCTTCTCCTCCGTCTGTATCCTCACTGACGCTTGGTGCTGGGCTGCACACAATCATGAAGGAAGCAGTCAGTCTAGCCAGGTAGCTAGCAACACAAAGAAATGACTTCAAAATAAAATTAGGTGCTTTTATTGTCAACCAGTCAGTGTTTTCCCAACATTATTTAAATTATAACAAATTGGCTGTCTCGCATTTTGCTTGGTGTTGCAATTCTAACCCTTTCCATCTCTCCCTCCTCTCCCTGAACCCATGTTCTTCTCTAGCTTGGAACCGTCTGACTCGGAGACCTAGCCCCACTCCAGTCTCTGGAACCAGCCCACAGTCCTGACAATGGATGCAAGAGCACTGACCCTGGACTGAGTCTGTACTGAACCTGACCTTGCACCTATACTCTAAACACTGGTTTCTGTACTGTTTCAGAACCCACTTTCTACCACTTTTGTGCCCTGACTAGATTCTTTGTCCTGTGTTTGAGTTCTGTTCTCGGTAACAGCTTTAAAGACACCCAGGATTTGTTTTAATCATGCGTGTTAAGTCCAGGAGACATGTGCATGACTGTCAGTAAGGAAGTTTTTTATACTCAGATACCTAGACATAGGATCTGGGCCGCATGGGGAGGCACCAGGTTCATTCAGGAGGCAGAGGACGCCAGGGGAAATGCGGGTGAGAACCTTTAATGTGGTTTCCAAGGGCAGGAACAAGAGACTCGGGGTGAGCAGTTTTAGGATTGGCCAGTGCAAATAATCACAGTGAATGATCACGGCTCTGGGTCGTCCTAAATTGCCTGGGACCTGGCCCTGGGGCGATCAGGGCATGGGCAATAAAGGCCTGGTGTAAGTGTGTGAGAAAGGAAGTGGTTGCGGTATGGGCTCTGGATTGGTTGGTTTTCATAAGAAAGGCCTGTTCGTTCGTTCATTCTCTCTAAAAATTAGCTGAGCCTGGGAGGGCTAATCCCTCCAGGGTCAGCAAGGCCCCAGATGTCAAAGCACACCAACATAGGTCTGACCTTGGCTCTGTCTTGCTCCTTCCTAGCTTTCAAATACTCAAAACATCAGCATAGCCTAGAATTAAGAGAGATGGTTCTGAAATAAGATACACCTGGGTGAATATACCTACATGTTCCACCAATGACTACTTCTGAAACCATGGGTAAGTCACTTAACATCCCTGAACTTCATTCTCTCTTCTGTGTAATGGAGATGTTAACAGCACCTACTGAATGCAGGTACTTAGATCCATAAGGCACTTTGCTGAGAGCAAACTACCAAAATACATCATCAGTAGTGACTATTCCTTCCCCTCTGATTTCACTGAAACTCTGATTGATTGATTGATTGATTGATAATAGATATTCAAGAAATGTATGTTGAACTTGACTGAACCAACAAATGAATGAATAAGAAAATGAACAATCCCAGCTCTTTGACCAACCATAGAAATACAAGACTTTCAGCAGATATAAATTAGAATCATTGACAGGCCAGAACTTGGAAGTTGAGGCTTGGATTTAAAATCTAGCTTTACAATTTCACACCATGTGTGTCTCTAAAACAGGATGGAGATACTGTCGGTAGCCTTTCCAACACACATCCCCCATTTCCCCTGCTGGGAGAACTTCTAGTTTGTTCTGCTGTCCACTTGGAACTCAACAAAGGGTAATCCTATCCCCACCTTCAAGAACAAATCCTGGAGGTCGCATTCCCATTGCCAGTGAGCGTATTCTTCTAAATGTGTCCATTAACTCATAAGATCTTCATCACTAATCCCAGTTTGTTCACTGTTCGCATATCGAGTAACTGAACCCTAAAGAGTTCATGCCACTTGTGCAAGGTCACAGAGGAATGAGTGGCAGGGTCAGGGTTTAAGTCCACAGTCGTGCTTCAGAACTTACACTCTTTGCCTCCCTGCTTCGCCGGATCTGGACAGTGCCATGGAGACAGAATCAACCAGTTCTCACTGGGCCAGTTATGAGATTTAAAATGTCTTATTATTAAGCTGATTTGAATTTGAATTTTTGTTAAATGGAGCTCATGGCATCCTCCTTGGATTCTTCACTGGTACAATGGGGAGCCCTCGACGCTGCCTTCCAGGGTTGCTGTAAAGTTAAAGAGTTCAATAACTGATAATCCCCCCTTTCTTCTGGATCGCCTCTTCCTGACGACCATCACGCCTGTCACAGTTTTCCATCAGCTTGTGGCTCGAACTTCATCCACCCTAGCCCAGGACATGCAGGTCTGTGGGCACGCGAATGAGTACACCCTCCTGGGAGTGACCGGGCACATCTCACGCAAGAAAACCAGCTCACTAGTAAGCAAAATTATTCTCTGGTAGATCTTTATTGGGATGCAGCTCTAGATGCTGGAAGATATTTTTTTCTAAACTCATTTCTTGATTTTTTTTTTGTAATCAACTGCAAAATCAAGTACGTAGTGAAGAGCTCAGTGGAGTATCACACCCTAAATCAGCTCAACTAAAGAAGAGTTACGTTCTCAGCTTACTTTTAGGACACATTAACTGACAGCCATAGTATGTAGCTATCATACAAAAATAATGATAAAGTTCTAAATACAAAACTGAAAATATCAACTTTAGGATACCTTCCTCAAAAAGGTAAAGCAATGGAAAAACAAACTTGTGTACCTTGATCTATGCCAGATCTTTGAAGGAAAAAAGGTTTTTTGATGGTCTAAGGAAAAGACATGCATTTTGATAAGGCTTCTATGATATATTACATCCTGGTTTTTTAAAACAACTCATTACTCTAACAAGTTGTTGAGCAGAATGTGTGTTTTGCATATTGTCAACTGCATCTTTGTCATTCCCAAGTTTTGAAATCCTCTATGGGAATTATATATTCATTGCATTTTCAAAATCCAACTTTCCTTCCATTTCCACTTTGTACCAAAAGGCTGCTCACGGTCAAGGTAAATTTAAATTTGCACATCACTCGATGCTCTCCAGGTGCCCTCACAGCCACTTCCTTAAACCACGGCAATGCAAAAAGAGGAGAAAGGACAAATATTCTTATCCAAATTGCCCAATAAATTAGTAAATTTATCTGTGGTTACTTTCTTTCGTGGGCACTAGTCCAGACACTAAAAAATGCAGAAGGAAGCAAACCAGTCACCATCTTCAGGAAACTTACATTTTGGCAAGAAGTCCACACCATAAATAAGTAAGCAAGTCAATGAGGAAGCCAGGATTCGAACCCTTGTTTGACCACAAATTTAGGGCTTGTCTCAGGATACCACTTTGCCTCTCTGGTCCAAATTAGCTGATGCAAAAGTTCTAGTTGCCATGAATTTTGGCAGTTTGACTTCTTGGGCTCAGATCTCTTGGGGTTTCCGAAAGGTCTCCACATTTTCTCCCTCCCCTGAAGTAGTTCAGTGGACAAATGCCAAAGCAGCATTTAATAAACAACGCATGCAGAGCACTGCTCCAGAGAGGTAGGGATGACCTTCCCTGATCCCCCCAATAAAAATGAATTTGGGATTTCAACATCAACTGGAAACAGAAAATGTACACATAGCTATCTGGGAAAATACATACATATAAAATTTTAAAATATAAATCGGCATCTCCGAGAACCTACTCATTTAGTCGTCAGCGGCTGTCTGGTTGCACAATGTCTGGGTAAGACAGCATTTCGAATGACTCCCCTCTGCCCGCTTCCCATCCCACGGCACTTGCTGGTATGTCCACAGGTTCCAGGTGCCATCAGCAATTCATGACTTATTTGGGAAAGTGGAGGGACAGCGCTGCAGCAGCCCTAATACAATGAATATCTTATTAGGAAGAAATTAACCAACGAATCGTTGCCAATCAATAGGTGTTGAGAAGAAAATTACAATGATAGTAAAGCCTACATAATTTATACACAATATTGATTTTTTCATTACATTAATTATTCTTTATAGCACACATAAGGAACTTGGAGAGTAAAACTTTCAGAGCCAAGAAATTTATCTTTGGTGGTGGTGTAGGCTTAAGACTGAATTTAAAAGGCAACAAATGGGGCCAAAGTAGTTGACAAATATTTTTAGATTCAACATGCATCAGACACAGAAGCAGGGATACATGGAACAGACTGACAGCTGTTGGAGGGGGTAGGGACAGAGGGGTCGATGAAAGGAGGGTAAGGGGTGAGCTAAAGAACATATACGCGGGGCGCATGGGCATGGACAGTGCGGGGACTGTCCGAGGGAGGGAGGCTGAGTAGAGGTGGGCAAAGCGGGGAAAAAGCAGAGACAACTGGAATAGCATAAACAATAAACTCTTTAAAACTGCATCCGAAATTTGATGTATCCAGTATACCTAGATTCCTTTATGTTGTCCAATGTTTTATATATACAGTTGATATTTATTCATCAATAGGGCCATTGTTAGAAATGCTTATTCATAAGAACATTAGAAATAAAACTATCTGCCAATGCATTTGCTTCGCTGCACATACAGAAGCATGATGACCAACTTGAAGAAGCAAGGTGGGAAAGAAAACCTTCTCCAACCCCTGTCTCAGGTCCCTCAAGAGAACTGGACCCAAATCCAGCTGAATGGAATACAGGACCCCAAGAGCTAACAATTTTTACAACCAGACGAAAATGATTCCCGGGGCAATGTTGTCATGGCAAGTAACTCTCATAGGGGCAAGGGCCTGAAGGGATCCTCGGGTTTACAGACCACTGCCGGCTCTAGCCACGTCACAACACGGTGTTCTAGAAAACGAAAGAGAGAACTGTGTGCAAGGGCGGGGAGGCTGTTGGGATGGGGGAGGAAGTCGGGATGTTCTTCATGGGGAATGTTGTTCCCAGCAACTCGGGACTCAGGCCCCTCCGACGGCTGGGAGAAATGAACTTGGCACATGCTCCGTTCCCAGTAGATGTACTGGGTATAGACGATGTCCTGAATATTGTTTTGTCATCTACAAATACCCATGTTGAGTTGTGCTTTGCTGATGGCATTCTGACTCTTGGAATTAAACCAGTGAAATGAGAGTCCTTGTGTCAAGTTTATTAGATACCAACTTTACTTAACTACTTTTCAGTATCTAATGATAGGAGATTCCAAGTTCATGATGCTTAGCCCAGAGTTGCATGTGTGCACCCTGTCAGGCATCTCATAGCTTTCCCAATAGAAATGGTGTTTCGAAAGTCATTTAAAACTAAAGACATTAGAATCGTTCCGAATGTAATACAATTCCTTTTGTTCCTCACCTTTTACCTTCAGAGACTTAGAGCCACATAAACGTTCTTAATGCTCTCGGAAGAAAATAAAGCAACAGAAAGCACCTTGGCTCATAAATAAGCTTTTTTGAAAACTACAGCCAGTTTTGCAAACTATTTTGTCATCCCTTAACTATATAACTTCAAACTCATAAAATACTACACACAGATGTAATATAAAGTGCGTGTTGTATGCTATGCATCATGTTACCGCTCTAACTACCCACATCTGTCACTGTTACCCGCTGACTCTGGGGTACCGATGTGACAAAACACCCAAATTTACTATTACTTTTATTACTCAGCAAAAAGTCACCTGCCTGCAGTGACTGCTCCTTAGCTGAGTGTCCTTGGCTGCGCTCACCATTCCTTAGGTGGACACTAACAGTCCATACAAAAAACAGGTGGCACAGGTGCTCAAAGAAAGGGTATTTGTCCTTGGTGTCATCTCTAGAATGATTCAGAACATTCATAAAGTGAATTAGGAGAGATTTCAAACAATTTTAAGGCACCGCGCCCGTTATTCTCCATGTCCGTCTCATCTACCCTCGAGACCCCAAATCCATTCTCCATCCTTCTCTGCCTTGCTGAAGGGATGGACTGTAGCTACTAGCTCTCTTGCCCTTTAGCTTCCAGGTGGATTCAGCCAATGGAAGACAATGGAAGGAGAAGGACAGATGGGAGGAGAAAGTGGTCAAGCTGGCCCCTCCCCCACCCCTTCCTCTGTGCCTCAGCTCTGTACCTCCTGCAGTAGCTGCCTTCTACAAACAGCGCCTAAGGGGAAGCCCTTCCTACCATCTGCACGGTAGCTCCTGTCAAGCTCCTGTCAAGCTCCAGCAGACAATGGAAGCTGACGTCATGGTTCTCTCCCTCCGCCACAGACGCCCAGGGCTGTTCACCGTTTCCCCTAGTTCCTAGTTGCAAGGCACCTCAGGTCCAAGGCATCTTTACCCCATCCATACCTCTGTGCCCAGTCCCTTTGCAATACCTTTTTCTGATGCAGAATAAGAACGTGTAAGTAAATAAAAGAACATCAGCAGCATTTAAATACACCAGCACTCCAAGTCACATAGCCTCCTCAATAGGTGATTACTTCCCATAAACGTACTAATGAGACAAATCGTGCACACAAGATAAATTTCCGACCTCTACTTTCATCATTACCCTCTTTCTGATTCGGTTCTTTCAGAATTTCATTCTTCACCTTGACTACTTTTGCCCTCCTTCTCTCTCCCCTCTGTAGCATCCTTCTAATTTACACTCAGCATTCACTGTCTGTGCTCTCTTCCTTGGCATGTCACCTTGTACTTTACTGGATTACACTGATCTTCCCTTGGAATTTCCAGGCACAGGTTAAGTTACTGCGTATCTATCTTTAAAGTCATGTTTATTCTTTTTTCTAGGTCTATGTTTTCACTTGTGAAGTAAGCCTATAAAATTCTACAAATTCCTAATTAAAGCCTGCAGAATATAGAAGCTATACTCCAGGTTTACAGTGATCCACCCATAACATTGCATTCGCTGGAAGAAATACTCAGTAAAATCTAACGAGTAAATACGGAGGACATCAAGGTGCTTAGCATTTATACCCTCTGGTGTTTATAAAGAAACTAGAGGCCAGGAGCAATGATGAACATATGGTGTTAAATGCAAGGTTCTGACAACAAATGATACAATACTTAGCAATAAAAACAAGCTAAGATATTAATAATAGCAATGAACTACAAATATTTATGTCCCTACAGGCAACTAATTCAATTTCACTGCAGGATTGCTTCATTTATGAATTTAATTATGTGTATTTAAACATTTTTGTTGCTGTTTCATTAATTTCCCATAAAAAATAAAATGATATGCCGAAGAAAAGAAGAACCGCAAGTTTCCATTCAACAATATTTATTAAGTGCCCATTGAGTGTCCATGGTATTTCAAGGATGTACGTTTATCTCATGGCTTTAACAGCCTGCAAATTCATTTTGGCATTATTCAGAATGAAAAGTGCCAGATTCATAAAGGAGAGTATAGGTTTATCTATCGTTTTGTTCTTACACAAAACAGCATGAATGTCCACAATGAGTCCAATGAGAAAAGACTGGCTACCTCATCTATGTGTTGGGCTCTGTGGCACTGACCGTGAGGCAATACCACTCCTCCCATTTTCCCGAGAAGGAAGCAGCAGTTCGAAGCAGGTCACCGACTTACTCATTCAGGGTTAAATGACAGCACGTGGTTGAGCGAGATTAATCTCCACCTCGTTTGGCTTCACAGGCCATACGCTCTTGGACATCACCCTAATCAAATTCACAAAGTGAGCATCAGCACAATTTTCAGTAATTTTCAGTGAGTGATAACATTGTCATTGATTTCTCCTAGTTTCTCTTAAGAACTTTTTTCCTGACTCGGGGTCTCGTCGCATTGCTCTCCAATATCACAGACTCCAGCCACAACCATCCCAACCATCTGAGTTTGACTAGTCATCGTAATCCAGAGTTTACTGTACTTATCCTTTTTCATCAATCCCACATCAAAGTTCCCCGACAGCCTGGCCATTCAGCCCATCTTTCCCAAAGATATGAATGATGAAAATGAATGATGACATTCACCTTCCCAAGCGGCAGGTCCAAGACTTTCTGATTTGTGACAATGGCTAATAGGAGAAACCTCCTCAAATGATCCAGTAAGCCCTGGCCTCTGTACTTCCTTTCACTCTTCTTCTAGAGAATAAGGGGAGTTGATACCTTGTTATTTATGGAAGGCAGCTATGAACCATTTATGTTAGAATTAAGAACTTGCACCTGAAATAACAGAGTCACAATACAAAATGTCTGACAATTTCACCTTTTAAAAAGCCACCATCCTGTCAAGTTCTGCTGACATTTTGACAAGGTAGTCTAGACCATACGAATATTGAGCATCATCTACAGGTTCCGTCTCTGTCCTGGGAACCTGTGTTTTATTGAGCAACTACATTTGCTAGAGGAAGACGTAAATAAATAACATTGTCTAAGAAAAATGTTTATAGACTTCCCAACATAGTTAAACTATTGGCTATAATTAAAATAGAGTGATATCAGTTGATTAAAATCAACAAAATATATACATGATATTGATAATTTAACAAACTCAAAAGCAAGATGACTAATTACTACAAAACACTAATTTGGGCTCCCCATTTAATTGTTTTCATACTAAACCTATTTCTTGGCCCAATAATTAATTTATTTCATGACTCTTAAAATCACATTAGGATTTGCCAGTCTCAATTAAACCTGTTTAATTCATTATCAAGCATAAATAAATTCCAAACGCCATAAGCCACTGATTGTCCTTAGTCAAAATGATATGATAATATTTAGCTTTGGGGAATAATAATTTAAGAGTCTAAGATTAAGCAAATCCACATTGTTGGGGACTAAATTTACCTAGCTTCCGATTATTACGTGAATGTTTATATTTCCCTAAAAACAACCCTTACAAAAATCTCACAATAATCAGCAAGGAAAAGGCAGAAAAATAAATCATCTATTACCATTTATCTCCTCCAGTCTTATCTTCACAACTCAAAAAAAACTGAAAGCATTTAACTCCACCTCCTTCTGATGTACAGCAAATATTGGCTGTTTGAACCGGAAGCAATGCATGTGATGAGCACATAAGTGAGTGTGGCGTGTAGACAGAACAGCCTCCTGTCTCCTTAGATCTCACTGTACACAGACCTGATGGTGCAAATTAACCTTCTCTGCAGGTCAGCATTTCTAATGAGAAGAGACATCAAGAAGATTCTGTCTGAGGAAGCTGTATGGCCCATCGCATTCTAGGTTGCCCCTGAAACAGAGTTCTGCAGCCTCCTTGTGTACCCCAGCCTGCCGTCTAAAGAAAGAGCAATAACTAGCCCTGGCTGGTGTAGCTCAGTGGATTGAGTGCAGGCCTGTGAACCACATGATCGTGGTTCAATTCCCAGTCAGGGCACATGCCTGGGTTGCAGGCCAGTTCCCAGCAGGGGACCCACGAGAGGCAACCACACATTGATGGTTGCCTTCAATGTGTGGTTCTCTCCTTCTCTTTTTCCCTTCCCCTCTAAAGATAAATAAATAAAATCTTTTTTTAAAAAAAAAGAAAGAGCAATAACCAGATGATGTTTCAAAGTGGTTGTGGGTTTTTGTGGCAAGTTGTGTTATATTTTCTCATTTCACCTTTTTATACTTATTCTTAGGACACAGACATTCAAGTACACAGGGCCGATTTATTGCTCTTGGCCCTGAATGTTTAAAACAGTTTATACCATCAAGGCTGTGCTTGACCAGAAGTTTCCTTGGTAGAAATATTTATAAATGACTGAGAACTGTGTGGTTCATTTATAATCCTTTTTCTTTGGGGAAGAGGGTTGTTTTGTTTTTTCAGCATGGGGGAGGAGGGGAGAAAGCTACTCTGCACTCGGCTCAGATTAGAATGCAGACCTTAAAATAAAAAGCCACACAGCCTTGGGCTCGTCCCCTGGAAGGATTCTCTTCTGCATCAAACTAATCAGTCACGTCTAGAGTTTTTGCTGCTGTGGAACACGCCCCTTCACAAAAGAGTATATTCTTATTTAGAGAGTTACAAGTTGGGTAAGGTTCTTTCTTACTCAGGGTCAAAACCCACGTCCCATCAGTTCTCATGCACTCTAGTTCTGTCCTTCGGAGAAACACAAAACAAGTCTCCTGCCTCTGCCACATGTTCCTCCTTCGAGCATTTGAAGACCACTTTTATGTCTCTTTATTTTTCCCATCTCCTTATTAAATATCCTCAGTGCCTTTGATTAGTACTCATGTGACATGGTTCCCAGACACTGCAAAGCAATTGGAGCTGTGGCTGGACTTAAAATTCCTCCTAAACAGAACGCAAAGAGGTGACCTGAAGGCTCATTCAGTTCTCATTTATACGCACCTATAACGGACGCAATAGGAAGGACTGTCTAGAAGTCTAGAACCCGACGGTCTGGCCAGGAGCCATATCTCTGCTGGCTGCTCTTCCTGGGACCCCCCAGCACATACCAGTCACGGGGTGAATCTGTGACACACAGTGGATCAGAGGACCTCATCTCCCCAGCCACACTGACCAGCTGAAAGAAGAGTCACAAGTTCCAACCAGATATCGTCCCCAAGATTCCAGGTGGGAACTCAGTGAAGACCTGCTTCCCTCTCAGCTTCTGGAGGCCCTAGATAGTAACAGCCATCTCCCCGTTTCACAGAATAAGCCAATTTGACAGAATGAGTTCAACATGCAAAAGAGCGTGGGGGGAAAAGACCCCGGATCTCCCATTCCAGTCATTCTTAAAATCAACTCTACCCCTGCCTTTCCTGTGGTCTGGTTAGGAAGCCATTAATTCCCCTCTGACGAAACCGAGTGTGAGTTAGGTTTGCACCATTTGCGGCACAGAGGGTCCCGTCTAATACACGATTCATAAGGTCCCCACTACTCCAACAGGACCAACAGAACGCAGGTCATGAAAGGGGACAGCGGCCACCCTACCTGCAAAAGGTGTGGCTGTAACCTCTTTCCAGCATAATTGAGGAATGAGAGTGATACTCACATACCAAAGAACATTAGGGTCTGTTTTCCTTGAGAACCTAAGCTCATAAGGCTGACACTGTTTGTCGAAAACTGTATTTCTAGAATTATCACAGTGCCTGACACATAGTAGGCACACAAGGCACTCTCCACTATACTTTTCATAGTACATAGGAGGCAAAACATGGGCTATAACTTACTAAAATGAAGACATACCTGCTTTGGAACAAACTTATTATTTAACCCCCTGAAGATTAGATTCCCCACTCACTGTATAAATGAGGGGACTGAGCCATCTCCTTAGACTTTTTTTAGCCACAAGACATGATTCTGTCCACACTCAGCAATGGCAACGAAGAGTCTTCTAACACCTGGGTATGCTTAGGGGGACAACATACCATAATGAAGAAATATGTAATAGGAGAACAAAGCAAAAGATGAATAATGGGAGGCAATCATCAGTGATAAAAGCAGTGTTAGGATGCTCCTTCTTCCTATTAGCTTTCTATCTCATTCCAACCAATTTCTGTGGCCAACAATGCCCTCTGTGCTGGATCCAGACTGCCAGCCACCAAGCCCTTCTCCTTCCTGGGTCTTCCAGTCCGTAGGGTGGCGGCTGCAACCCCGGCATGCAGCTCCTTTTAGAGCCGGCTTCCCACTTCTCACCGCCTCTCACCACTCCAGCAGCGCTTCTGGTCACCCACCGAAGATGTACCAATTAGACTGCGCACCTCCCACCCTTGTTTCTCATCCTGGGCCCTGCAAAGCCTGATGCCCAAATGTCCATAATTTAGGATAACATTGATTTGTTTTAAACTTAGGATTCTGTCTCAACATAAACAATCATAAAAGGTCATCCCTATAAATTACTGTGAAGATTTGTACTAAGCGACTCTAAGAGACGGACTTCAGATCCTTCTATGAAAGAAGGCCTTGATTAGGGAAAATACTCCTACTACAGCTCACAACTAATGCACTGCTATGTACCTGCATGTTAAGTATTAACTGTATGGACTGTAAGTACTCTATGTCAGCATATTATACCACAAATAGGTACTACACTACGCATTTTGCACACATTTTCTCACTTAGTTTCATAACACCTCTGTAAGAAAAGTACTCCTAATTACCTACGCTTTAAAGATAAAGAATCTAGGGCTCAGAAAAAGTAACTTGCTCCTGGTTGCACAGCCAGTAAGCCAGTCCATCTGCCCCCAGAATCCTTGCTCTGACCCAGTCCATGACTCACCAGGGCACTGATCCCTCTGAGAAATGGGGAAGGGAGGCCTGGGGTTGGGGGAGGCGGGAATACCAAAAGCAAAGAGACCAGAGAACCAACACCAACATGATGTGCTTCTTTATCTTGCTCTGAGGCAGCCCTATTTGAAGAACCTTGTTCCCATTATGTAGCAATAGATTATCTGCCATTTTGCATTGTGGAAATGTAGCCTGCATGATCCAGGCTAATCCAGTTGGCTGTAGAGTGTGGTGTGCAGACACTCCAACAACAGACACCTAATTCAGTCTTCTGGGTGAGGAAGATGCTACTGAACATCTCTTCAATTTTTCCTCCACAGCTTTTGATGCAGGGCACCTCACACAAACCACAACATCTAGAGGAGAAAAGTAACTGAAAATACCGAGAAGGGGAGAACAGGGTGAGAAAGAGAGATCATAAAAAGTGCTACTCTCTCCCGAAAAAAAAATACTTCTGCAAAAATTACAAATTTAAAAAAAGATAAACAAGCGCAGGGTGATTATCTGACCACTTGTGAATCAGGAACAAATGAATGCTATGGCCCATTGCTAAACAAAGGACAGCGTCTGACTGTGCAACAGAAACCATATGTTCCAATAGCCATGGTGGAAGTTTCCTACACCACAGAGTAGAGACGGCTTGAGTATTTCCTTTAGAAGCGAAACATCACTGCTGGGATTTACCCTGGGTCTGTAAAAATCCCTTTACTTTTAGATTCCATAATCTCTAATTCCTCCCAAATCCTCATCCATTCCACAAGACTTCAAATACATCCGTAGAAAATAATGCTGACACCTACTGAAGAGTCATCAGAAGTTCCTACAGGATCATCGAAGTCTCTAGTTTTGGTGACATGGAAGCTGGTAATCAGACTCACAAACTCTTTGGGGTTATTCAGGAACTAATACACAAAGGCCTAACTCCAGGAAGTACAATTTTGGGTAAAATGGAACAGACATTCCCTCTCACTGAAACAATACTCTTGTTTGTTAAGAAGTATGGAAGTCATAATTAATTGGAAAACTGTTTTAAGCTAAACTAGAGAGGCAGAATCTAAAATACTACATGGTAAGAAACATTTCAAAGTAAAGGGGCCTTCAACTATACTAAAGAAGCGTAATGCCTTCATTCCGAGTCTAACCAATTTTTTTATTCTCACCGATTTCCATTAAACAGGGAAAGGAGCAGGGAGGAGAGAAAGCATTTGAAAAACTGCCAGAGTAAAAAATCCCATAATGAAATTTTGCTCATTCTTGGAGAAATGAAGTAGAATTAGATGCTTCAGTGGTGGTGAATTCCAGAATCTGGGTGGCTGCCAGCGAATGAAGCTTCTCCATAATGTCAAATGCAAAAGCTCTCTGGTATCAACATATTGAGCTCGAGTTTTTCAATTCCTATCTCCATACACCAAATTGTTTGAAACCTTAGAGATAAAAACTTCAATAAACTAGTGTTCCAAGCTTTTAATATTTTAGTCCCTTGAGCGAGCATGTCAGATTAATCTTCAAATTGCAATGGGCAGGAAGAACATTCAACCCAATTCTTAAGCCCATGCCTCTCTCCAAGGATGTAAATAATGGAAGCAGTTTTCCTGGCTATTAAGATGTCAAACTTTCCCAAGTCTCAGCAGTATTACTATTTAACGGCCGGGGTGGGGGGCATTCTATCTTGAAAGGAAGGGATGTTACTTGTTGTATCTTTGCATCCACTTAGCATGTAGCACATTGCCAGGCACACAGTAGGCATTTAAACTTGGGTTAGGAGTTAACAGATTGGTGGGGGCGCGGGTGGGGGATAGAAATCTGAGAACAGCGGGAGCCAAACCCCTGGCATTGCTCAGCAGCAAAAACCATCTCCAGCATTAGGGTTATCAAGGTAGGGCAGAAATTGGAACGTGTACCTTCAAAGTGCCACCCAGAGCTGGTGAGCGCGCACCCAAAGGCCACTTACAGAGGGACTAGGCTGCCCTCCAGCCTCGCCTGGCCTGGAAAGCTCCTGCCCTGCCTTGCTACGCCGGACTCCTCTGCCTTTCCCTTGGTGTAGGTGTCCACGCACGGAACTTAAGTAGAAGGTTCTATCGGCCTCACTCATGGGACTCAGGCCTCCTTGGCCTTGCAGGCTTCCCCAGGCCTCTGCTCTGAGGGACACCACACCGTGCTAGGCACAAGGAAGGACACACAGCGCGGCCCTGGACACCTTTGAACAGAGAGTTCAAGACCAGGGCACTGTCCACAGGCTTCCTGCCCGCTCCCCCGCCCCAAAGCCTCTGCCCCAACTGCTGGAAGACGCTGGGGCAACTACCAAGCCCGCCCAGGCAGAGCTGAACGGCCAGGGATCCGGACCAGGGGGAGAAGGGCGGGGAGGGGGCAGGGGACGGTACCTGGTGTGGCTGTGGTTGCGGGGAAAGTCTTTTTTCTCCATGATGGCCGGCACGCAGTTGGTGAGCTCCGTCCAGTCGGCGTGCAGCCCGCAGCTCCAGCCGGTGGAGAAGCGCGAAAACAGCCACGTCTCCTTCTTGCCGGGCCGGTGGCAGGTGCACTTCTTCTGGCCCGCTTTGCAGCTACAGGGCTGCTCCAGGCGGATGTTCTTCACCAGGTGCCGGCCGAACGTGGTCCCCCCGGTCTTCTGGATGTGCAGGAACACGATCACGTCGCGCCCTTTGATGTTGAAATCCACGAAGCGGGTCAGGTCCTTCAGGGTGAAGTTGAAGCGCGGCACGAACCGGGGCAGGGAGCCGTTGTCCGGGGCCTCGGGGTCCGGCTCCTCTTCCTCCTCTGTCTCCCCGTCCTCCTCCGGGTCCCCGGGCTCCTCGTCCTCGTCTTCCGGCGCCACAGCGCCCCGAGCCCCCTCCGGCAGTCCCCGGGGTGGCGGGGGCAGCTGGGGCCGCCGCTCCCGGTCCTCGAGCGGCGCCTGTGCCCGGCGGGCGGCACTGGGGGCGGCGGCGGCGAGCTGGCCGGCCTCCCCGGCGCGGGGCGGCTCCCCGAAGTTGGCGCAGGAGCTGGTGCAGGAGGGGGACACGTACTGGTACATGATGACCACGAAGAGGAGAGTGAGCACCGGCGTCAGCAGCCACTTGTTGAACCTTTCATCCATGGTCCTGCTCTCAGGCCGGCAGGTAAAGCGGCGGCGGCGGCGGCGGCAGCGGCAGCGGCGCAGACGGGCGCCGGCTCGGAAGTTTCGGGGACTCAGGGGCGCGGCTCCGAGCCCGCCGATCCTCCATGCCCCTGACGCCCAGACGAGCGGCTGGCTGGCGGCCCCGCGGCACTCCGGCGCTGGAGACGGGCAGGGCCGGGCCTCCGGACCGGGTGGGCAGTCGGGCACCGGCGCGTGCGGTTGAGGCTGCGGCGTGGGGCGCCCTGCGCTCCCGGGAGCTCCCGGCTCGGGCTCCCTCCTGCTCCCGCCAGGGCGCCGGGCGCGCTCTCAGGCCACGCGGGGCATCCCGCCGCCCGCGCTCAGGCGCTGCGTGGAGCGGCTCCGGTCCTGGACCTGCCCCGGGCAGCCGGGCAGCTGCGGCCACGAGCGCGGGGGCTGCATGAGGCTGGCCAGGGCGCTGGCCAAGGGCGAAGGCGCGGCGCGGCCCCGCCGCCCCGGCCGGCCGCGGGCACCGCGCCCCGCACGCGTGCGGGCAGCCTCGGCTGCGAGGGCGGACGGCGCCCGCCGCAAGTTTGCAGAGGATCCCCCGCAGCGGCTGCGGGCGAGGCGCCCGTGCGGAGCGGCCTCTCTCCGCGAGTCGCACCGCCGCTCCGGGTCGGTCCGCCCAGGCGCGGGCACGCAGACACACTCGCACACACTGGCTGGCACCGCCACAACCCGCCAGCCGCTGTGACAGGAGCCGCGCAACCCGCAGCGAAAACCTGCCCTAGGTACGGAGCATGCGCCGCAGTCCGCCCCGGCCCCGGGGGAGTTTCCAGGGGAGGAGCCCGCCGCTCCGCGGGGCTCGGGAGGCAGCTGGCGCTGGGAATCCCGTCTGCCGCGAGCCGGGCTGGCGAGGAAGGCGCGGGCGGAGCCGGGGGAGGCCGGGAGGGCGGCGCGGGCGCAGAGCTGAGCCCGCGCGGCGGCGGCGGCGGCGGCCTGGGTCTGAAAGTGGCGAGAAACCCGCTGGCCTGGGCGCGCAGATATCACCTGCTCGCCGCCGGGCGGATTCACCTGAACCGGACTCCGCGAGGGGAAGTTGGCCGCGGGCTGCTTTGAATTGCTACCCAAGACGTTCTCCCGGGTGCTCAAGTTTTCTTCCAGTCTTTCCTGAACCACAAACGCGGTGTGTCCGACTCCACAACTTTATGCCACCAGCACCCGTTCACGGAGAGACGCCGTTACTCACTAGGCGCCCACGGTGTACCAATCAGGCCCTGTGTTCCACGCTCACTTCATCCCCCCCCCCCCCCCGGCAGCAGACAGTCCTCCCCACAGCCACGCGGTTCTGAGAGAGGCGGAGGAGTTCAGGGGTCACCTCCTGAAAGTCATCGCACTAGTCCACATCGAGCTCCTAAAGGGGCAAGCCTCACCCCTTCCCCGCCCAACGTGGATGATAAGGCTTTTATATACCCACACGTAAGCTAAATAAGCTCCTGCTAGCGTGCAGTTTTTCAAAACTTTGTTTTTCAACATCTAAATTTTGCATTTACCCAAGGACCAAATCCTTATATAGTAACGATTTCTGTTTTTCAGATAATGCGCGGGTGTACCAGCAAATTGGGGTCACTTCTGGTCTTCTTGGACCCCAGCGGAGACAGGCAGTGTNGCCGCGAGCCGGGCTGGCGAGGAAGGCGCGGGCGGAGCCGGGGGAGGCCGGGAGGGCGGCGCGGGCGCAGAGCTGAGCCCGCGCGGCGGCGGCGGCGGCGGCCTGGGTCTGAAAGTGGCGAGAAACCCGCTGGCCTGGGCGCGCAGATATCACCTGCTCGCCGCCGGGCGGATTCACCTGAACCGGACTCCGCGAGGGGAAGTTGGCCGCGGGCTGCTTTGAATTGCTACCCAAGACGTTCTCCCGGGTGCTCAAGTTTTCTTCCAGTCTTTCCTGAACCACAAACGCGGTGTGTCCGACTCCACAACTTTATGCCACCAGCACCGGTTCACGGAGAGACGCCGTTACTCACTAGGCGCCCACGGTGTACCAATCAGGCCCTGTGTTCCACGCTCACTTCATCCCCCCCCGCCCCCCGGCAGCAGACAGTCCTCCCCACAGCCACGCGGTTCTGAGAGAGGCGGAGGAGTTCAGGGGTCACCTCCTGAAAGTCATCTCACTAGTCCACATCGAGCTCCTAAAGGGGCAAGCCTCACCCCTTCCCCGCCCAACGTGGATGATAAGGCTTTTATATACCCACCCTTAAGCTAAATAAGCTCCTGCTAGCGTACAGTTGTTTTGCAAAACTTTGTTTTTCAACATCTAAATTTTGCATTTACCCAAGGACCAAATCCTTATGTAGTAACGATTTCTGTTTTTCAGATAATGGGCGGGCGTACCATCAAATTGGGGTCACTTCTGGTCTTCTTGGACCCCAGCGGAGACGGGCAGTGTATTAAAGGTCAAGACAACGCAGTGCGACGTCCTGGCCCATGCCATCCCGTCCCTGCTGGCCACCCTGCCAAGGCCAGTCAACCACACCTGGCGCTCCCTGCCTCCTTCCTATCGGCCACTTTCCCACCTGGGCTCCCTGCCGGTCTAGGAGGTCCCTGTCGCTTCCTGAGCCACTGTGCCCATCTCTCCCACTTGCCAGACTGTCCCCTTCGCAACCACGGCGGAGATGCAGATCTCTTTCGGGGACACTGAGGCTTACCCCTAGGGAGCTGTGTTTCTTTTTCCACACAGGTGGAAGGGAGCCCTATCAGCAAAGCTGCCCTCCTCTGCTCCCTCTCCCCTTGTCAACCCCATAAACAATCACAAACCGTACCCTTGCTGATACTGTAAGACCCATATTAGTAAGACAGGTGCTAGGTAAGATGAATCAGCTTTTTTTTTCTTCATCTTAACCTGATTCTTTTCCTGTCAAAGTTTAAAATCCCATTAATGTCATTACACGACTCTCTCAAGCAAGAAATTGAAATAAAACAAAAAAACCAACAATTATTTTCTGAATGTGTCTCGTTAATGGTGTTCTTATGTTCAAATACACACATTTGCTTGAGCAAAGGGAAAAATTGATCATATTTTTACATTACTTGATTGGAGAAGTTTCTCGTTTTCTTTAAAATGCCTTGAAATCACGTGGGTAAATATACCCTTGCTAGGATAGCCTGGGTGCCGGTGTCGGTTTGTACAGGGGAAAGCACTTTCCTGGTCCTTATTTCATCTGTTCCTCAGAACAACACTCGGAGGAGGTAAGAGGAGCATGATGTCCCATTTCGGAGATGAGGAAACTGCACCAAGGAAAGGGAGGGGAGGGCAGAGCCAGGATTGGAAACCCCAATACCCCTGAAATTCATTCAAATGGCCATTGAAGAAATCCAAGGAACATCAACAACTGAGCCCAGAATTTCCTCTCTCCCCTCCTGAGACTCTGTGAGTCAAGAGGCAGGAAGAGACAATGGAATTATAACGGAGCAATAAAATTGCTTTCCTCTTCCCTCCGGCTTTAAGGCCAAGCCGAGCAGTCTCTACAGCCTGCGATATTTTGGGCCTAGTCCATGAGTTTCCAGGTTAAAGGGTGACTACAATTTAACATGATTGTGTCATTGTTAAAAGAAATTATTTAGGGGAATTTTAGAAGAGGACATTATCACAAACAATGTAACCGTGATGTTGCTAACAAGACGTTTCCATAAATAAGTGCACCTATCACTCTCTTCAAAGAACAGTATCCCAAGAGACCTCCTCCTGCTTTCAGAAAAACGCCTAATGAAGTACCACCATTTCCTCGAGGTAACCACAGGGAAAACAAGGTGTAGGATCAAGGAATGGCACAGTTAATTAAGGCATGGACCCAACTATTTATTTTTAACGATGGGTAACTTTGGCAACATAAACACTGTCCCAGGAGCAGTCTCCCTACCACAGTCATGGAACTCGGTGTGAAACTAATCAAAGCTTTTAAATTATGCAATGAACCATCCTCCTTATCTACGAGGGCAGACCTCCCATTCAGGGGAAAATAAATAGAAATTTTCTCCAATTGAATGCTCTCCAGGTGAAAAGGGACACATGTTTGCCTTCAGCCTACTCTAGTTGCTCCACGATGACACCAGCTGGCGGTTGTTGCTGGCTAACAGATTGCAGCGACTACAATTCCTACACAAATTATTAAAATAATAAAAATAATGTTTTCCGAGAGCTTTCTTCCACTTCCTTTGCCAGTCTCGCAATGAGCTTAACACTATCTGTGAAGCAATTTGTTCCCCTAATTTGATGCCTTAATAAGCTTTACTACAATTATTTTCGTGCCTGGTTCTTTCTCTGACTCAACTTCAGCACTCCCCTGCTCGTCTCAAATACGCTCAAACCCGTTAACAACATTGCACTCCCCGAGGATTCAAACTTTTGATTAGAACAGTCCCCATTTAATCAAGTTCAATTGGGAGATAAAATTGCATCTCAACTTCTCCATTTTCCCTTTGGTGCCAGAAACTGCCTCTGAACATGTTGAGCAAACCCTGGAGAGATTAACAATCCAAACGATCGCAGAGAATGGTTTTGAATTCCCGACATTTGCACACAGGAATATATAGATATGAATGCCCTTCAACACAGATGAAAAACAAAATAGATTATGTAAGTGATTGGCAGCAAGGATCTCTCCTTCAAGAATACAGATTGCTCTTATACAGGGAAATGACTTTTTTCATTTTTGTAAACAAATTTAAAAAAAAAAAAGCCCCCACGGTAAGCAGTTTTGCACATAACCAGCAAAGCAGTGGCTTTGTTCTTCCTGGGGAAGTTAAGCCCGAGAGCACATACAGGCTGGGGACGCTGCAGAAAGCATAGTGATGTGTGCCGAAGGTGTTCCAGCTCACCACGTGACCGTAACTCTGGGGGGGCCATCGCCCCACACACGGCTTTCCTTGAACTTCCAAAATACGAAGAGCTTATTCTTTGCTTTATTGTACAACACTCTTCATCCACCGTGGACAGCTGCCTATGCGTGATGAGTGGGAACTACACTACCTGTGTGCATAATGGGTTCACTCACTTAACATAGTGTAAGGAGATACGAGAAGTTTTTCATAGTCGATTCTCACTTATCTCCTCAACAAGAGCTTGTCAAGCGTTTATTGTACACCAGGTGGATTTCTGAGTGCTTTGTTTGCAACATTAAAAAAGACCAATCAGGCCCCTGCCCTCGTGTATCTTACCTTCCAACAGTGGGAAAGCACATGATGAATCAGTAAACGGTATTCTTTCATTTAATCCAAAGATACATGTACTGAGCCCTTATTATGTCATGGGGTACTTTTAGATACGTGGAATACTTCAGTAAACTATAAAGACAGTATTTTTCCCAACAAGAGTTTAAATGGCAGCAGGGTAAGGCTGGTGGGCCTGGAGGGCCCATGGTAAGAATTCTACTCTGGGAGAAACAGGTCGTCACTGGAGGATTTGAACAGTTTTAAAAGGGTCGTTTTGACTGCTTCGGTGAGGACGCACCATAAGGAGGCAACCACAGAAGCAGGAAAGCCAGGTAAGTGGTCATTCTGTAACCATGGGAGGGATGACAATGGTGCAGACCAGGACCGGTTGGTGGCAGAGGGTTGCGGTGGAAAGTGGTCAGGCACCTGCCTTTCGAGACAGAGCCACCCAGGTGTTTCCTGGTGGGTTGAATGTGGTGAATAAGAGAAGGAGGAGCCAAAGAGGAGGTCAAGGTGTGAGGCCTATACAACTGCAAATGTGGAGTTACCATCCCCGGGGATGCCAATGGAGGCCACTCCCAGTGCAACCAGTGTCAATAAGGAGGGTCATGTGACAAAGAGTCAAGGACAAGGATGGGGAGAAGGAGACCGTCAGAAAGGACGGTTGTGCAGAGGCGAAGGGGCTGAGCCCGGAGAGATTGGAAGGACCCGGCCACACCAAACATCCTGGAGAAGAACGGTCCAAGCAGCAGAGCGAGTTCCAAGGCCTGGAGTGGGAAAGGGCTTGGCGGGCTTGCGGCGGAGAGAGAACCTACGAGAGGGCGCTTGGGGCCATATCTTCCAGGGCCACGAGAATGGGGGCACAATAGCCACCGGGAGTTTTAAGCAAGATAAAGATATGACCAGTGGATATGGAAAGCTCTCTCAGCTCCATGAGGAATAGATTAGGATTAGGGAGAGAGAAAGCAGAGAAACCAACCAGGAGGCTAGTGCAGTTTTCCAGGCAAGACGTAACAGATGCTTGCAAGAAAATCCTTTATACTCGTGAGTCCACGAATGCGATGTGGAGTGACATGACGTCCTTCATTTTTCCAAAAACAGAATGAGACTCTGCCTCTGAGATTCCATTTTCTGAGGATGGACAAAAGTGAAAAGCATCCGATATAACTCAGTCGCGTCTCAGCTGGCCTCTGTGTCTTTGGGGTAAATGTTCAAGTCTGTACCTCCCCCCTCCCTTTTCTCTTCGTCTTTCCCTGGGGTGATCTTAAGCTAAGGGGGGTTATGCAGCATTTTGCACTGGAAGGAGATGTGGTCTGTGGGAGTTTCCTCTTCTCTGCACAGAGCTTCCACCTGCCCCCACCCCACCCCAGCTGCACAGTTAGGCTCCCCTGGACTCAGGGGTAGGCTTGGGTTTCTGCTGGGCCTTCTCCTGCCCTGCTGGCCCCTCACCCATCATGTCCACATGATCTGCCTCTCCGTCCGCTGGTCTCCACCCTTTTCGTCCACCTGCCCCTTCAGCTCTTCTGGGGCCTTTTCTAAGGGGCATGTTTGCAGCTAAATCAGTGGCTCGACCCCATCAGACCCCGCACTGCCTTTTGTTGAATACATTTTGAAATATTTTTGAAATAACCCCTTTAATAATCCCAAATTAAATGGGATAGAAAACAGAACCTACCTACACACATCATTTTGAAAAAATTAACATAATGCCCTAATTGTGATGTAAAGAAGATATAAAAAGAAAGCAATTGATAATGGAATCCTGTGGATCTCAACACGTGCGTGCTCATACCTGACTATAGTAGACCACATAGAGCAGTGAAATCCTTCTCTTAAGGATCCGTTGACTGTAGTAGAAGTTCCAAAGCCATCCCTTTCAAGAGGAAATTGGAAGGGAAGAGGTGTTAGTGGATACTAGAATTAAAAATAACGGTAGGAGCATTGGCCAGGTGGGTCAGTTGGCTGTAGCATCGTCCCTTACACCAGAAAAAGATGCTGTAGGTTTGATACCTGGTCAGGGCACATGTGGGAAGTGACCGGTCGACGTTTCTCCATCACATCTCTCTCTATCCATCTCCCTTCCTCTCTCTCTAACGTCAATAAACATATCCTCAGGTGAGGACTAAAAATAATAATAGACCCGACTCACAAATATACACATGATAAAAAAAAGAGGGGGATATCCTGAAATGAAGCAGAGATGACAAATTACAGATTTTTGGAGGGAAGAAAACAGGAAACGTGATTTTCATAAAAGAGCCAGACTTTCTTTTTAAATGTCAGGTCAAAATACTTCTCTATAACATATCTCAAAAACCTTTCTATCTTTTTTTTTAAAGATTTTATTTATTTATCTTTAGAGGGGAAGGGAAGAAGAGAGGGAGAAAAACATCAATGTATGGCTGCCTCTCATGTGTCCCCTGCTGGGAACTGGCCTGCAACCCAGGCATGTGCCCTGACTGGGAATCAAACCGCGATCCTCTGGTTTGCAGGCCCGCACTCAATCCACTGAGCTACACCAGCCAGAGCAGAAACCTTTCTATCTTGAAACCCTACTACACGTCAAGGCTGATCTCATTTGTGAAAGTTGTAGAATATTTGAAAGTCACACGGAGGCAAGACAATTCGATCATTGCAGTCATCAGATAAATGTCAGTGAAGACTCCTCATCTTTGTGAGAAGCCCACACACCCCCAAGGCATTGATATCACCCCAGTTGAGAATCTAGCAACTCCCTTTTCTCCCGCTGTCAACATAAATCAGTTTGGGGGAGAAAAAAGTTCAAATCAGTACACTTTTTTTTTCTTACTCAGTCGGATTTAGATTCTTGCTAGGTAAAGCCGTGTTGCCGAACTTTTTTTTAAATGGCACCTATTTTTGTCTTCAAAAAGTCTGGTTTTGTATCTGAAACCAAGACTTGCAGACAGGAGTTTCCCAAGGTCATACAGAAGCTAGTAGGTGACAGTATTTGGGGTTGAACCAGGTGGTCGGATTCACAGACGGAGAGAAGTGGCTGATCCAAGATAGATGTGAGAAGCCAAATCAATAGGACTGACTGAAAGATTGGATGGGGAGGAGTAAACACAGGATGAATCAAAGATGATTTCGAGGTCTATCATGTGAGCCCCTGGAGGGTGACAGTTCTATTTACTGAACAAGGGTGACATGAGGGACAAACTAGCTGGGAGGCTGGGGATGCAGGAGGAATGAATTCTGAGTTCCGCTTTGGCTAAGTGAGATGTGAACGCCCAACGAGACAGCTAAATGGAGACAACAGATATACAGCTGAATACAGGATCTGGAGCTTGGCTATGACGGGACAGGAAATGACATTGTGCTGGCTTTAATAAGCTGGTAACACATAGCAGTGAGCGCAGTAGAAATATTTGTCAAAAACAATCTGTGAGAGACTAGGTAAACAATTACTATGGTGCAAGAGAGAAGCGAGACAAACGAAAGGAACGGCAATAGAACCAGAAAGTAGAAATTTGAGTTGCAGCCCAGAGGTAGAATCAATAGCTTCTAGTGACTGACTACAAAGGGGTAGGAGAGGAGGACACTGAAGATGACTCGGAGTGTTCGAGGTGGAACGCAACCTGCACGGCGATGCCATTGATACGGGACGGGGAACAGAAAAAGGACGGAAGCAGAAATCAATGCAGATAATTATTAGTCCTCTCAGCAAATTAAAATGCCTGCATTGCTCAAATGGGTTTGAGCTTCAGAACATTCAGTTTTCATTTGAAGGAAGCAGGCTTTAAAAATGTACTTCCGTTTTCCTGCAGCGAGACAGATAACCTCTGTTTCATCATTAGCTTTGAAAAGAAGAGGCTCAGTAGATGTCTCTAATAGTCTATATTTTATAAAGACTATTTTCTCTTTTTTTAATGTTTCCTATGATTAATCATGTTGCAATGCTCTTCTTTCTCTCCCTCTGTCTGTCTGTCTGTCTCTCTCTATATATGTATATACACATACACACATATGTATATAAAATCACTATCTCTCTAGATGATAGATCGATGGATAATAGATAGATAGATATCTTGTGGGTAGCAAAAAATGAGGATCTCTGTGGAAAGCAACCTCACAGGGTGATCTGATTAGAAATTCCTACCTGGGCAGGTTATGGTT
Organism: Sturnira hondurensis; assembly: GCF_014824575.4. NCBI lineage: Eukaryota > Metazoa > Chordata > Mammalia > Chiroptera > Phyllostomidae > Sturnira > Sturnira hondurensis. Next base: position 11,273,081 of record NW_028082350.1, on the reverse strand, counting down.
GTCCTGCCCCAGGCCTGTAACTTCGTCACGAAAAGGTGTGTCTTTGCCTTAAGCAAGCCCCGTCCACCGTTTCTGTGCACCNCTATATATGTATATACACATACACACATATGTATATAAAATCACTATCTCTCTAGATGATAGATCGATGGATAATAGATAGATAGATATCTTGTGGGTAGCAAAAAATGAGGATCTCTGTGGAAAGCAACCTCACAGGGTGATCTGATTAGAAATTCCTACCTGGGCAGGTTATGGTTGTCCTGCCCCAGGCCTGTAACTTCGTCACTAAAAGGTGTGTCTTTGCCTTAAGCAAGCCCCGTCCACCGTTTCCGTGCACCCAGGTTAGCACACCTTTGAAATGCCTGCCCTCAGAACCCCCACGAGAACGTATAATCTTGACTATCCTGTGACTCCACCCCTGAGTTGCTTTCTCCCACCTTCACGTAATCTTCCTTAGGTTCCCTCCTCGATTTCAAATGCACAAAAGAAGCCGCAAAACTGTTATTCTTTGGAGCGTTCGAGATCTTGCTCCCTCGCATACGTCATCAGTTTGGCTCAAGCAAACTCGTATAAAAAGTCTCAACAGTTTGGACATTTCTTACTTTGACAATCTCTATGTATCCTAAGAAATCCAATATCTATCGCAGGCTCTTGAGAGACAGTGCAGGCAGCGGTTCTTCGCTCTGTTACGGTGGCGTTTTCCAACAACAGCCCAGAAACACAGATGATCTGAGTGTTCTCCGAGAGCAGACTTTTAAGTAGGACTCTCTTTACGCACTTTGCACGGTGCTTTATGCTTATAGACATCGGAATAAATGTTCTTGGAGGAAGTTAAAAAGTAACTACGCTCTCCCTGTAGACGGCCAGATGGGTGTCCACAAACGTACTTGCTCACCGTGCCTCAAACCCCTGACACTTCCTACTCATGTCTCCTCTAAGGTGAAGTGAGCGATGACTTCTTTGACGAACCACTCAATTTTGTTCCTACGACTGGTAACATTCGTTTCAGTCTGGCCTTTTGCTACCATTTCAACTGCAGTTCCTAGGATCTGATGAATTGTGCTCTACACAAGCAAAATTCTCCAGAAGGTGTCCAGCCAGGTACTATGAAAAACAGAGACATTTATTGAAGAAGATATAAGATACAAGAAACATTGTACATAGGACAGTGACACCACAGTCCCCTTCAAAGTAGGCACCTTGGGACCTCACACAGTTCTCCCAATCACCATCAACTGCCCCATTGTATTTTCCTGGATTTCATCAATGATCTTGTTACAGAACAGGGGTCAAGGGGGGTATGATACACTATTACCGAAAGTACCCCCACTAGGTTTACATTGTCCGCTGCCAGAGGAAAGACGTCTCTCAATGCCAGAGATTTGTGAAAAGGAAAGGAAATGTTTATTTATAGCTATATAGACTTAAGGTAGTGACCTAATGTCTTCATTAAAATATCAAAGTCCTTTAGGATACCCATAGATGCACACAGTCCTTCCTTCTCCCCCTGCCCTAATTTGGGGTACCATATCTAGGAAAAGAAGTAGATTCAGGCTCCCAAACACTATCAGCTGTGCATTGGCCTCTACAAAGCTGTGAGGGTCTGCATTCTGCCAAAACCTCTTGGTTCTCCTCTTAATGGCTCCCATGTCTCGGTTTAATCCTCCTCCTCTGCAGCCCCATTTCCGTTCCTCCCACAAGTGGCTACACTTGCCAGCCCTCTCATATCCTTCCAGCTTTACTGGGCTGCCTAGTGGGCAGGTGTGGCCCCATGGCGTGGTGCCAATCATCTCCAAGCTCTCACTCAGGCACTGTAACCAGGGGGGAGTTACCACCCAGTTACATCTTGGGTGGAAGTCACTCCTCTCCCCCTGACTCAAAGCTTGGCCACAGCTATTTAACATATCTATGAAACCAGTTAAAGGTGATAGGTCTGTTAAATGACCATGCCAGAGGTTAGCTGCAAAGCCCGTTGCTATGCAAAACAGCTCTCCAAGTTCCTGCTCCATGTGTCCCTTCCCCCAACTCACATCTGTAGGGGGAGAGGAGAGGACATCCTATACATCTTTCTAATATTTCCTGGACACCTTGAGTTCTGGACCCCATTCCAGATCCCTATTTGGGCCCCCCTCTTGACTGCACCCTGTTTCAGTCTGAAATCTCTTCCCTTTCAGAGGTGATTTTAGTTTTGGGGAAAACCAGAAGTCGCAGGGCACCAAATTCGGGCTGTTGCAGGTGCTGAGTCACCTGGGTGATATGAGGTTTCTCAAAAAACCTCTGCATGGGACGTGATCAATGAGCAGGTGCATTTTTTGTGAGGAAGCTGCCAGCCACCAGGTGCCCGTGGCTGAAGCCTTCTGAATCATCCAAAGAGTTTCCCCAGAGGAATGTTCAAGCTTAATGCAAAATTTCATGCAAATTCATTGCTCTACTAGGTCAGTCAGTTTGAATTCAATGGCCATGCAGTACACAGGCTCACTCAACGTCATCTACCACCCGCACTGAGAAGTACAGTGAAGTCATCAGTGTTCACACATGCACATTCCAGTCCACTCTCCTTGGCTGCCGCCCAAACCATTCTTGTTATATTAATAGTGGCTATATGTGTACATGTGTGTGTACACACATATATATACACAAATATCGATGTTTATCAAAAAGACTGGTCACCTTGTCATGGCCACATATTAGCTATTGGGCAAAAGTATGCTTGTTACCTTCTAATGGTTATTATACAGAATCTTATTATTTCAAAGCTTCTATAATTACTTCTATTTTTTTTCCTGAAACCAAGCAGTAAATACTTATTGTCCTCTGAGCATTTTCTTAACGCTTTGACTTGTGCTCATTATTGTCCTATTTTTCTATTTTATCGAGAACGTATATTCTAAACGAAAAAAAAAATAATGTAGCTCTAAACTTGCTTACCCAAACCCAAGTCAAAGCCTGTTTATAACCTCAGACATGCATACTCATTTTTAGTCAATTAAGTAAAGCATTTGTTTTTAAAATCATGCTGTAACATAGATTTTTTTCACCCAATTAATTCTTAACTGTGCTCCAGACCCCCAAATTCAATATGCATTTTTGCACAAAAAATAAACTGAAACTGTCACTCTTTCAGTTTAAGCGTAGCTGTCAGCTGACCCCTCTTCCCCGCAAAGGGCTGTCACCTATTTAATGCTGTTCTTCCCAACTGTTGTTGATTAAATGTTGTTCTTGTGATTTTATCATTGAGAGTCGAACTCTAAGGTGCTGTCCTAATGTAGCCAATGCAAAAAATACCTCCTCCCCCTGACGACAAGGAAACTGCAACACCTGTCTTTCTGAGCCTCCTTGTGAGTTCTCTTTGTTTAAAGCACAGCACGGCAGAGCAAGATTGGATGATGACGTCCTGCCCTCGACAGCTGCTCATCCACATGGGGGGCACCGCCCGAGGGGGAGTGGGCTGGGGACGTCTGTCTGCGTACGAACAGGTGGAGTCAACACTAGGCCTTTGGCGGGAGCTCTTCCTGGGTGTTTTTCACCAGCTCCCATTCGACAGCTTACAGCTTCTCTCTATATGCTGCCCGGACTCAACCGAGTGGTTTTCGCACTCCGCTGCACGTGTGGCCTAGACCCACCCCACCCCACCATGGACGCCCTTTCCATTCCTGACAGGAATATTCTTCCACACTCTCTCCAGCTGATGATCCGGCTTGCCCTTCCACACTCAGCTGAAACAGGTCTTCTATAAAGTGCTTTTAGTATTTTGGCATCTTTCCATTGCAGGTAAAGCTAAATATGTCCTCTTCTGTTTCTCCTTCCTACGATTGTGTAGCTCTATTACTACATGGTGGATTTATTTATTTATATTTATTGAGGGGAAGGGAAGGAGAGAAGGAGAGAAGTATCAATGTATGGTTGCCTCTCATGAGTCCCCTGCTGGGAACTGGCCTGCAACCCAGGCATGTGCCCTGACTGGGAATCGAACCGCGATTGTGTGGTTCGCAGGCCCACACTCAATCCACTGAGCTATGCCAGCCAGGGCTACATGGTGGATTTAAATTGTGCTTATATGACTGACTCATCAGCGAGATTGTGAACTCCTTGCAGGCAGGCACTATTGGTTCTTGGTATCTGTATTCATGTAGCCTAGGTAGGCAGAATTCCAAGGGGCTCCTGACAACCCTCCCCCTTCTAGGATCCCACCCTGTTGGGTGTGGGCAGAAGCTGTGATTGTGTTGTGTTCTGTGGCAAAGGGTGATAATCCTGATTAGACCCGAGCCCGTTGAAAGCAGAAAGCTTTCTCCCGCTGATTGCAAGGAAAGAGGTCAGAAAGGTTCATTCCTGCGGATCTGGAAGAAGTGGCAATAATTGTGCTGGGAACTGCCCGTGGGGACCACATGGCAGCAAACAACAGGCAGCCCCGAGAAACCAAATTCTGCCCAAACCTGAACGAGCTTGGTCCCTCAGCACCCCCAGGCCAGCAGTCAGCTGAGCTGATACCTTGATTTTAGCATCGTAAACCCATGAGCAGATAACTCAGCGGCGAAATGCCTTGACTGATGGCCTACAGAGCCATGACCTACAAACAATGTCGTTTTAGACTGTTGTGTTTATGTTGTAATAGAAAAATAATACAGTGGCCCAGTGGCTGGTAGATAACAAAATATTAGCTGGTTAATTGTTTGGGTAGATGCTTTGAATTAATGAATGAGGTTATAGAAGGAAGGAAGAAAAAATGGAAGGAAGGAAGGAAGGAAAGAAGGAAGGGAGGGAGGAAGGAAAGAAGGAAAGAAAAGGGAAAGGAAGGGAAGGGACATAAAAGAAAGAGAAGAGGGAGAAATAAATATGCTGTTTAGAAAAAGAATTTGTATTGTGGTCCTTTCAAGTACACGTGAATTTTTAGAGAGCGAATAGACAATTACTTAGAGTGATTGATGGACCTTCCTGAGGCCAACACATGTGGCAGACGTATTAAGTCCATTTAGGTTAGTTTTTTCTGTTCATGTTTCCTAACTCCCACCCAGTTCCCCATTCCTAGCCTATTCCTGCCATTTTGCCATCCCTATTCTGACCCCAACTTGTCTGATGAAGGGGAAACACGTCCCCAGTGACTGTCCGCTGGAAGCCGGCCTCAAGGCTCACACTCAGGCCCTGGTGTTTCCCTGTGAATCTAAACAGCCTCCCATAATTTCAGCATCAGGTGAAGACTCCCCATGACTACGAACAAGACACAAAACAAGCCTCCGCAACAAAAATGTGTGACCAAAGAGCCAAACAACGACCCCGAGCAACCACAAAATGACCAAACCCCTCCTTGTGCTAGAAAATACGAGCAGCAACTGCTACTTTCCCAAGGACAACGCTAGCTCTGCTCCCATTCTCCTCCCCCTAACTGTTCTGCTTTCTGAAAGCCCCCAGTGCAGACCTCGGCTTTTCTGAGTCCTCCTCCAAATCATTCAACACACACCCAAGTCCTGCAGTAAACCCCTCTGGGGTCACTGTTCTCACGATAGTCCGTGGTCCCCCATGGTGTTTCTTCTTCTTAGCTGCCGTGAGCAATACACTCACCTTTGTTTCAGCCCCGATGTGTTTCTGGGGGTCTCTAGCCTGCGGGCCTCTACATGGGGTGAGGATAGGTCTCTAAGAACTTCTTGGACACAATCAATGCCTTGGATGCTTAATGACTCCTTATTAGGGCCTGTCAAAATCAAAAGAGCTGGACCCAAAAGTTTGCCTCAGTCAAGTCCTGGCTTCTTCAAAGAAGAATGCTTCAAAGAACGCTTGAGACTTAGCTGTAGATGCAAGCTCTTGGGAGCTGCTCTCCCCTGTCCAACAGTGACCAGAGGCAGAAGGCAAGTACCCAGCACAGTGGTCCCTGGGCACCAAATGAGGACTGCTGCCTATCGGACCACGAATCATGGTCCAAATTCAGGTCCCTCGTCATTCTTCCTCCCTGAGCTCTCAAATCTCTCAGCCCCCCAAAGCCCCAGTACACAAACCATGCTTGACTCTGCTGTGGTCCCTGCTCTCAAATGGTAGGAAGAGCAGAAATTCCCTGGACAAACTTCTGAGTATATAAAGTATGCAGGTTTGGGTGGAGGCCAAGGGCGGTACCATAATTGCTATATTTTTATTTGGGGGAGAAAGCTAGATTGTAGCTTGGGCTCCGCTTAGAATAAAAACAATAGAATCAGATGGATAAAAATGTGATGTACAGGACTCAAGAAAGGCAGGAGATTTAGGCTCAGATTTGATGGACAAAAGTCTGTTCCAGGTAAACAAACAAGGAAAAAGCTGGTAGGGGCGGGGGGGGGGCATTGCATTTTTTATTTTTGGTTGCTCTAAACCAGAGATTTTCAACCTTGGATAAACAATAGAATCATGTTGGGAGCTCTAAACCCCGCCCGCCCCCCCACCATATCCAGGCTGCATCCCAAACCAATTAAGTCAGAATCTGAGCATGTGGAATATTTTAAACTCCCCCTGTGATTCCAAAGTCAGACCAAGGTTGAGGACCACACTTTAAACAAAAGACTGGAAAATTCTTCCCATGTGGCCCTTCTCCAGGCCGGCGCTTCTTGCGCGTAAAGGGCCCGGGCTTCTCCAGGTGGGCACTTAACTGCCGCCCCGACTGTTGAATCCTTAAACTAGCATCATGTTGTTGATCTTGTACGCGATGGAAAGCAGCGCTGTGTTCAGGAAATCCAAAGGCTGCGCAGAAAGGGATTGTTCTCTCCTTGAGAGTGTGGGGTCGTCAACACACTCTGTGGGGTGTGTCATGTGCCTCCCCGCTCCCCCGTGACTGAGGGCTGGTCAGAGGGCCACTGGCCAGAAGGAATGTGTGTTGCTTTGGGAATGGATTGTAGCTCCCCTCCAGATCTCGTTTTGGGAGCGGCTTCTTGGTCTGTGACTGCTTCTTGACTTTTTCCTCCTGCGAGGGCACATCGAGGTACTGTGGTTTGGAGTCACACACGTGCCTGCTGTCCCTGGGATCCCTTATAACAAGCCTCAGGCTGGAGGAAATGCGGTCTCTCCCCCCCCCCCCGCCCCCGCCGCCCAGGGTGCGCTCCCCTGTCATGTGAGTAGTAAACGGCCTGTCCGCATCGGCTAGTCCTCCGGGTGGCTTTCTCGGAACATCACAAGCAGCTCCCCAGTTTGGAGCTCCTGCGTTTCAGAGTGGGGTGTGGCTTTGGGCATACCCTGCTTTTTTTTTCCTTTTTCCATCAAGTTGAGGAACTGGAGCCTGAGAGCTCCACGCCCTGCTGGATTGGGGGCTACCCTAAGGGGGGCAGAGTCTCTCTGCCTTCCTCTTCTTGGATTAGCACCAGTACCTAGTTCAGGGGCTAGTACCTAGTTCACATCACCAGTACCTAGCTCAGAAGGTACTTCTTGCGTAACTGAGTAAATACATGATTTTCAAGTGGTTCGTTTTTCCGCACCACGGACGTCATTGGGACTATAGACTTTAGGTGCCACACAGTTGCCACAGGTGATATGAGGTCTGTGGCTACTCCTTTTCACTCTGCTGTTAGAGCTCCCCAAAGCTCTGTCCTAGGCCCTTGCTCTTGTCACCCCAAACTCCTGCCACCAACAGCGTCACCTGGGCCCCGAGCATACTATGTCCCCAATTCACCAGTAACTCCTAGACCTCTCTTCGTCTCCAACTCTTTGCTCAACTGCACCTGCAAGTAACCAACTGCCTTCCCAATATCTCTATTTGCTTGTTTTGCTACTCTCTCCAACTCAGCATGTCCATAAGTAAGTTCATGATCTTTCCTCTGTGTGTGCCCCACGACATCCATGGCAAATCGCTGTGAACCAGACCCGTGAGAGTCATCCCTGGAACTGTTTTCTTTCTCACCCCTACTATTCAGTCCATCTTCAAGTTGTACGTAGCTCTTACCTTCTAAATACTTCTCAAAACATTTTTCTTCCCAAAGCATGATAAACTAAGGTACCCTTATTCACGGCTTTGGTTCACAATTCACCCTAACTGGTCTCTGTTTCTGTATCTTTCAATTTATCCTACACCTTGAAGTCACGATATTCTTTTCATATATACAATCATAGCATTTCCCAGTGTATAAGACTCCACTGGCTTCTGTGTTTTTAAGATGATGACCCCAATCCTGAACACGACCCCCAAGGCCCTTCTCATGCCCACCTCACTCTCCTCATTCTCTGGGCTGTAGTCACACAGTCTTCTTCTATTTTCTAGAATGTGCCATGTACACTGAATCCTGCCTCAGGACCTTTGCACACACCATTCCCCTCCATGAATCAGGGAGTTCATTTCTTCTCATCCTTCAGGTCTCAGTTCCAATGTCACTCCTTTGGAGACATTCTGATCCATGCCACCAGAATGTCTAACCCTTCCCTTACATAGCTCCTCCCTTCTAGGACCATGCACCTTCATTCCATAGCATTCGCGCTGGTTTTGATGTACATTGATTCTTGTGTTACTTGATTAATTTCCCTTTTCCTTGCTATGCATGTTGTGCAAAGGGCAGTAATGATGCTTCTACTCATCATTCTAACCCCATAGGCTAGCAAAGTGCCTGGCACGTGGTGGACACTCAGGACATATTTCCTTCACGAATAAAGCTACACTTGCTGGATACCCTTTCCCTGCTCATCTACAGAGACAACTTTCACTCTGTCTTGATATACTTGCATTAGGAAGACTGACGTTCCCATTTTTCAAAAAAGTCCACTCGATCTGTATTTGGACAAAAGAGTTAATAAAGTCTTTCTGCATTTTAAGGATGCCTCTGTGTCGAGCCCTTAAATATCCTTTTCCTTTTTGATAGCTTCTGGTGTCTTAGATGTGTTAGTTTCTCTCATAAACTCTTCCAAATCCCTTACCCATTCTTCCAGAATTGGCCTAGTACAAACGTTGCTGGAGAACCAGGCATTAATTTAGTACTGTATCTCCAGTAACCTCTAGGGGGCACCAAAAATAATAGCTATTTCAGCAAAGACCTCTGAAGAAATTTGCTCGGTATTCACAAAAATAGCAACGAGGAAGCAAGCTTGTGTAACACCATATGCTGCAGACTTACATTTATAGATACCTCTTCGCTGTGTTCTGAGATGAAGCGTGAGTCTACTCTCCCTGTTGGCTCAGGCTAAAGGCCCCTCCACGGCTTGAGGCTTCCCAAATGCCCTCCCTGCACCATCCATTACATTACCCTAGAGCAGTGATTTTCACCCGCAAGAATTTTTAAAACCTGCAATACCTGACTATGTAGTCAGGGGCACTGACCTCTTTTCCCCTTAGATTGTTGAATGAAAAATGACAACAGCCAACCTGTGTGAATAAATCAAAATTATACCTATATTTTTTTTGGTCAGAAATATATTGTTGTGGTGGTGCAGAATTTTTGTAATTAGCTTATGTGTGCCATGAGATGAAAAAGGTTGGCAACCGTTGCTATAGAGGACAGTGAGTGAGCTTCCCGTGTGCTTTGGGGTCACACTTAAAATAGCTGACTGCAAACAGCAACTTTCTTGGTGAGACTTGGAGTTTAGCTCTGAAATTTCATGTGAACGCTTTGTTTTATTCCATGAGAGTTTCCAGTATGCTTTCATTTTAAAATGCTTTGCCCACAACACTTTGACTAAAAAAAGGTTATTCCCAAATGCTATGAATATCCTGAAGTTTTGTATAACCCTCAACACACCTCTCCACCATGCTGCTAAATATACACCAGTTTTACAACAGGGCTGTGAAGCTACTGTGTATATTCATTTTTGAATGTTAAGTGTACCATATATGCAAACGTGTATATGATATATAGGTACACTTTTAAAAATCCACCACCCAAATTAAGAAATAAAATATTACCTGTATTCTGGAAGCCCCTTGTTATTTGCTCCTAAAAATTCCTTCTTTCATCTCTTCAAAGAAGTATAAAGTTCACTTATTTTTTAAAAGATTTTCTTTCTTTGTTTTTAGACAGAGGGGAAGGGAGAAAAACATTAATGTGTAGTTGTCTCTAGTGCGCCCCCTAATGGGGACCTGGCCCACGACCCAGGCATGTGCCCTGACTGGGAATTGAATGAGCAAACTTTAGGTTTGAAGGCCCGCGCTCAATCCACTGAGCCACAGCAGCCAGGGCTAAAGCCCACTTTTTAAATGTTCCATTAACATCCCCTATTTTCTTTGTTTAGACACACATGTATCTCTCAACAACAGATTGCAGTTTTATGCGGGGTTATTCTTTTGTTTTGTCTTTTGCCTTTTGACTTTATGTAAGGGGACGCGTCCTGCACATTTTCTTCTGCGGCTTGCTTTTTCACTAATCAGCGTGTTTTTGAGACTAATCTATGTTGATGTGTACAGCTATGACTTATTCATTTTCTCCGGGATCCTATTATTTCTTCTGAGCAGTGCCTCCAATCAAAACCCCTTCTTACTTCTCGCCAGAGGGCACAGGGACGATGTGGAACTGGGAAAGGTGTGCAGCCGTAAGTATCCTGTGTGTCCACAGGGGAGACATGGAAACCACCCCTGACCGTGACCTCAGGTCACTTACGTCTTCTGATTCTGTAGTCATTTGCATTTTACGATTCTCTTAATTTAAGACAAAGATAGATAGCAGTGTGGTTCCCCACTTCCATTCATATGAAAATCCTTAGAATGACGGTTTTTCTCTTTTCCTTCCACACAATTTTATTGTGCCAATGCATTTCCCAAATGGATGAGCAGCTATTACCATTTAGATATTGAAATACAATAGTATCCCCTAAATGATTTCTTGATTATGTTTTCTCCTTGCTTGTTTCAGAACTCCGTTGCCTGCTGTGATTTAGTATCAATGTTACCTTTCAGCGCTGGGCTATGGGAAGGAAATTTTACCCACAAAGGAGCTTTTAAAAAAAAATAACCCATGAGTTATAACAGAAGATGCAGGTAAATAACTCTGTTTGGTGAGCCAGACACGCATCATTCTGCAGAGGTTTACTGAGCATCTGCTACGTGCACTGACCCAGGCTCCAGGTGGGACACGGGATGGACAGCACAGGACCCCTTCACAGGAAGGCCTCCCACTCCGCAGTGAGACCGCGCTTATGGCTGCCACGCTAGCCAGTTGGTGATGGGGAACTTCAAGGCATGGCACACAAAATAAAGGAACAGAATGAAGAGGAAAATCATTTCTGGCTGAGGAACCAGAGCCGGCTGAGGAAAGACGGCATTTCATTGTTGAAAGACCAGTTAGACTTTGATGGTGGGGTGACGTGGAAGTGACAGAGGACATTGAGACAGACACAGTGCGAGCTCCGAAGTGTGGAGGTGAGAAGACAAAACGCGGAGGAAACACCGAGTAGTTCCATTTGGCTGTAAGAGATCATTTAGAGGGCAGTAAAAGAAGGGATTCCTATTTTTTTTAAATATTTTTTCACATTATGTCTTCTCTGGGTCTTAGAGGGTCTTACCTAATGCCCAGCCACTTGTGTTGAAGTAACATCTGCATGACTAGACACACACGTGCACACACACACGCGCACACACACGCAATCTGAGCTTTTCAGTAGTTTGGGTGTAAGCAAAAATGGGGATTACATCCTGCGTCTCATAGCAACAAATCTTTCTTACACACTTCTGTCTCTCCAGAAATCCCACTGAGCCCCACACCCCTGCAGACCCCCCCACCTCAGCCCACCTTCTTCCCAGACTAGGTGTTGCTTCTGAACGTCTCCCTTCCATTTTCTCATGAAGAGCCATCTGTGTTTCAGTCTCTCCAGGTTTTCTTCCCACCCAGCAGCAAAAAGGCCTAGTAGCTTCAGGAAAAAAAGAAAAAAGGAAGATAAGGAGGAGAAGAGAGGGGATGTGAAGATGGAGAAGAAAAGGAAAGGGAGGAAGGAATGAAAGGAAAGGAAGAGAGAGAAAGTGAACAATCTCTTCCCTCCAAAGCTGGGAGAGCAAGGATCTAAAAAGTTTTGCTCCAAATGCCCTCTCAACAATCACACTTGATTTACTCTCTAGAATCCAGACAATGTAGATGAAATGGGCACCACCAGGACCCCCCGTCAAAGAGCAGGTTGCCATTTTGACTGCAACACTGGTATCATATCTTCATTTGTAGAAGTCTTCCACTAATTGTCTCCACCATCGTTCTGGTTTGTTTAAGCTTGATTCCTACCCCTTCGTTTTGCTGTCCATTATGTTCTACCACACGCATCGCTTCTTGCTGATTTTCCCCACGGGGGACACAGTCAGGCAGACCATGTTTTGAATATTCATGGCGAACTTGTGCAACGAAAACACAGAACATGTAAAACAGCTGTCAACAATGCTGCAGAACTCTGTTTCTTGGATTAAGACCATAGAATGCACCTGCAGGTAAATGTTATTACATCGTTTTTTCCTCTGTGTGCACCTCTTAAGCAAAGAGATATTGTAGTCATCGATTCCCATAAACTGTGTTAATAACCAACAGCATCAGGTGTGTGCAAGTACGAGGTGGTTAAGCACAACCTGCTGCTCCCAAGAACAGTCCCCGGGAGCCTCGCCTACCTAATCGTTTACTCTTACAAATACACAAGACAAAAGTCAGTGCAGAACTAATGTAAAACCCAGGGGGGCAGAAAGTAATGGGAAACTCCGCTGCCTAAGCTTTCCGGATCTCTGGAGAACATCCTTGTAAACAATTACAGTACATTTTGTTAGCAACACCTTCTCAGCCAAAAAGCAGGATAGTTTTTGATCAATAAGCAAGAGAGAAAGCAGGAATGGTGAAATTAAGATAGTAAAGTTTGCGTTATATTTGTTGATTAAGTAGTGGTCTATTCCTTTGGCTAAGATTAGCTTCCTAAGAATTTACATATCCATTTGAAAATGTGGATTTTCCCCAATTCAAAGATGGTGTTTTACATAATATCAAATTTTAAGACAGCTTCGACGGGAGCCTCATTACTGACTATCATCCTTGTTTTGAAATATGTGTCATCCAGCTGCGAGGCCTATAAAAATGCGCTTGTGGGCAGAAGTCGACCTATTAAGAATATCAAAGACACCTAGGAAACTTGGAAATCACTCATTAGCAGGCTTCTGTGGCTTTTGTGACTCTGTGTGTGTGTGTATAATCCTAAGAAAAGGGGCCTTAGCTATTTCAGGATCTGAAGAAAATGGGATGTTTATGAAAATTGTTAAGCAGAAATCACTTTGCTTGTGAATAAATATTCTCTCAATATGAGAGCCTGGGTGATACAGTAGAAAGGCGCCGGCTGGGAGGCAGGCAGAACCAGGCTCTGTCCCCGGCTGAGGGATGTTGGTGGAGTAAGTAAACATCTTGTCTCCACGGGGTGGAGATAGCCCTGCGGACATCACAGCGGGGCTGAAGGGTGGTAAGAACTCACCTTTGAGCAACGCACAGCGGGGGTGAAGGGTGGTAAGAACTCACCTTTGAGCAACACCTGCTCCCCTTTTCCCCCTCTTGCCTACCCTTGACCAGTTAGCATGGCCCAAACATTTGCATTTCCTTAGTGAAGAATAAAAAAACTTGTCTCTGGAGTGGGACCAATCTCTGCATCGTGTTGGTAGACGCTCACAGAAGCACAAGAGCTTTCATGTGAGAATCTGTGTTTGCTCGCTTGTTTGTTGGGTTGTTTGGAATAGGGACAAAGGAGAAGGTTTATCGATGGGATTTTTATCCCACCAGAAGAACACCAGAGAATCTTTTATCCCCCCTTCTCGTCAAATTTAGCTCGAATACGCAATTGAATTTAGTCACTCAGAGAATGACCCAACGTGTGTGGCAACCCCGGGTTCTCAACTTTGTTTTGAATCTTCCGTTTAAGGCGTGGATGGGCACCAGGGAGTCAGAGTCCCTGGAAAGGGTCCATTCTCCAGAGATATTTGACTGTGTCTTTGAGGTAAACACTGGAGAACCGAGTTCTGTGAGTTCTTTAAGGCATAGCGTTAAAAAGCAGGTAAGTTTGATCATTGTCCCCTTACATTTTTTATCATTCCATTTCCCCCATAGATGTCATGAATATTTCCCAAGTATTAGGTTCAGTAAGACACTTTCCATTTTTGAGCCATTCTTTAAATAACATAAAGATGAGATTATCCTAAATTCTTGTCCCGTCCCCTAGTGGGACATGTCAGGAAAACACTCATATTAAACCAAAGAAGCCTCAGTAGGGACAAGTCCCTCATTGGCCCAACAGATCACATTGAGCAGAGCATGGGAAATCTTTGGCACAAAGCTTGTTCCAACTTCAGGCTTAAATGCGTATACATATAATCCTCTATCCATTTTTTTGCCTTTCAAACAATTAAATTTTTCTTTACTTTTCTTGTTCTGACTCATAATATACGAAGTCTTTTATTTATTTTTATTACATTTAATTCCAGTAAAATGGCCATAACACAAAATTAATGCAGCCTTAAACATGTCACTTAACCTCTCCCACATCTCAGATTTTCTCATTATTTGTATTCCAAACTCTACCAGTTATGCCCCAAATCTTTACATGGAGGTACAGATGAATCAGAAAGTCAGCTGATCTTACAATTCTACAAGCTTTGTAGATGTAGTCTTTAAAGTTACAAAGGCCCTCAAATCCTTGCCTTTGGTAGAGACATAGGGTGAGGCACAGATAATGCCTCTCTTTTATTACAAAGTCATAAGCAGGTAACTCTGTGACATAACAACATTACACTCAAGCACGGCATCTGACGTTTTAGGTGAACTGTTCAATTTAAAACTGTAAATCATGGCACCCATATTATTACCCTAGCAACCACACTGAAGTGGGTGTTACTCCTGCCAGACCTGTGTTATCTGAGTATCTAGGGACAGCAGGTTATGGCTCAATTAATGCTGCTGACACATCTCTCATCGTCATAACCAGTGTACATGTCCTTCATTTCCTGAGAGCCTGTGTTGCATACAGCCCACTCCTGTACCAGTTGATACTAATACTCTGGTTGCGAGGAGCAAAGAGTCAGCTCACTTAGTATTAGATGGAAATAAGGAGAACGTATAGCTCAGCCATATCGGAATCCAGGAGTTAGACACCCAACCAATCCTCATAAGAAAACAGAAAATGCGGCCAAGGTGACTTATCATGATCTATTTGTTTCCTAGAGCTGCCAAGACAAAGTACCACAAAACTGGTGGTTTGAGACATCAGAAATGTGCGTCCCAGGGTTCTGCAGGCCAGAAGTCAGAAATCGGGGTGTCTGAAACCAGTAAGGGAGAACGCTTCCTTGCCCGCTCCCAGCTTCCAGTCATTTGCTGGGAATTCTCGGTGTTTCTTAGCTTGCAGCTACTGCGCAGTTGTCTTTGCCGCCATGGTCACACGGCGCTCTCCTCTTGTGGCTATGTCTTCACATGGTGTGTTCTTCTCCTCTTCTTATAAAGACTCTGGTGATACTAAATTAGGGCTCGCCCTAACGACATCGGTGTATCTTGATTATGTCTTTGAAGATCCTATTTCCAAATAAGGTCATAGTCGCTGTTACCAGGGCTTGGGACTTAAACATATCTTTTTTTTTTAATTCTATTTTATGGTTGTGCTATTACAGCGGTCCCAGTTCTTCCCCCTTTGCCTCCCTCCAGCCTGCCCCCCTGCCGCACCGTTTCCTCAGGCAATCCCCCCACCACTGTCCATGTCCATGGGTCATGCATACATGTTCTTTGGCTACTCCATCTCCTATGCTGTACTTTACATTGCCATGGCAATTCTGAATCTCAATGTGCACTTCTCAGTCCCTTCACCCTTTCGCCCACGGTTCCGGCCCCTTCCCATCTGGCAACCACCAGAATGTTCTCTGTGGCTATGACTGTGTTTGTTCTACTTGTTTGTCTGTTTGTTTTCCAGATTCAATTGTTGATTGACATGTATTTGTTGCCATGTTATTGTCACATTTTTATCTTCTTCTGCCTCTTGAAGAAGACCCTTGGACACTTCATATAATACTGGTTTGGGGATGATGACCTCCTTTAGCTTTTTCTTGCCTGGAAAGGTCTTTTCTCTCAGTTCCAAATGATAGCTTTGCTGGGTAGAACAATCTTGGTTGTAGATCAGCCTATCTTTTTGAGTGACACAATTCAACTCCTGACAAACACTGAGACTGAAGGTCGTTTAGGACCCAATCTGGTCACTCGTACACCTTGCTGCCACCTCAGGGAGCGAGATTTTTTTTTTTTTTTTCCTCTCTGTGTTCATCTGGAAGTCGTATAGTTTTAGGTTTTATACTGAAATTTCAAGGTCATTTTTTTATTTTAGAGAGGATTTATTTTTTATTTTTTTTTAAAGATTTTATTTATTTATTTATCTTTAGAGGGGAAGGAGAGAGGGAGAGAAACATCAATGTATGGTTGCCTTTTGTGCATCCCCTGCTGGGAGTTGGCCTGCAGGGAACTGGACTACAACCCAGGCATGTGCCCTGACTGGGAATCGAACCGCGATCCTCTGGTTCGCAGGCCCGCGCTCAATCCACTGAGCTACACCAGCCAGGGCTAAAAATTCAATTGTATCCACCAATTACTCAGTTTCTCTGACTCTCATATTGGCAATAAATGAAAAAATATGATTATTCTAATAAGTCACCTTTTCTTTTTGGTTGTGCAAAGCCCTCAATCCCAGTCACCACTCAGGTCTCTGACAAGTCTGTATACTAGCTATCCAGGGTACAAAGAAAGCCTTTATTATACAATAAAATTATTAAACGTAGAGATGTATGCCCAAGAGTTTACAAATGTAAAATACAAAATGTAAAGAATCTACACATACTCCATAGATCCAGTGTGCCAGAGAGATGTATTGTGATACACGTTTAACATACAATAAAGTGATTTATAACTATCTGTATGTTAATGTTGCTTAGGGAATCATAATTTTTAATTACTTGAATTTTACGCATTTAAATTTGCATATATATTATTACATCAGTTCAGCTTTAAAGACTATATGTGTAGTATGTGTATGTGAAACATGGTGATGTGTGTGTGTGCAATTATAATTGAACTCAAGGGATCCCCATAATGATTCAATAACAGAGAAAAAAATCAAAGCCACAAGCAATAAATCATTTAAATTATATGTGTAATAGCTTGTGGCTGCAGAGTTTTTAATACATATTCATTCATGTGTGCCTTTTCTATTTTGCATTGATTTAAAAGCCGTTTCTTCGATGTTTTGTAATTATGACCTCATGTAAATCAACTCAGTTGACAATTTCACAGATTCAGATTAATAGGGAAAGATATAAGATGTTCATTTAAATTACTTAAAGTAGGTTTTCTATGTTCGCCCTAGTTATGCTTTCTATAAGTAATTGCATGGACTCAATGATTAAATGACTAACTTAACTGCTCTGTTTAAAATCATGAAGATGAGAAGTCCTTATACAGACTCAATGTTTTTCAGAAGTATTTAATTTGTGAGGAACTTTTTAGTGTGCCAATTTGAAATGCTATAATCAGAGTGTGATTTATTGTTTTTCTCAAAGCACGACTGAAATATCTTGATTGCCTGATAATGTTTTGGTTTTTGTTATTTGTATAGTTTTAGTTTTTATTTTATACATTTGAAAAGTATGGCAGATGACTTTAATAGGGGTATAAGCCTCAAGCCTCATTTGCTTAAAAGCTGAATATGTACCAGAACTTGGGCAATATGTCGTTCCCAAGTTCTCCGGAAAGTTTGCACCCAGAAATTGCTGTGGTGCATTGAAGAGCAACAAATGAAAAATAATGTTACTGCTGGGTTTTGCTTGAGTCTTGTTTTTGCTTGAGACTCCATTTATACATGGCATGAGAGAGCCATCTACAGAAAGTTAAGAAAAGAACTGTCTTCAACAATAAGAACAGAAAGTCTAAGGATGTCTGTTAAGGGACGTTATTTCGTTGCAATGCATTAAGCGTTCTCTTCTTACACATTGTCACACAGGAGTGGGGTCTGGAATGGGTTCGGACATCAGGCAGCTTTTGGAGGGACTGAAAGCCACATTGTCATAGTAACACAGGCCAACATTTATACTCATCTAAGGTCCTAAAATATCCAATGCCGGCCCACAAAGAGCGGGTAGTTACCAAGTGTCTGGGAGAGCGAGATCAGGAAGCAAGCCATGTATTCGGCGCAGGAAGCCCTGGGCCACCTGGATTCCTTAAAGTAAGGATATTTGGCATTTGTTTGTTGGTCTGGTTTGGTTTGGCTATTTGTTTGTTTGTATAGTTGGTTGCTTGACTGGTTGGTTGGTTAATTTATCACTGAATCCCCATGGGTTAGCTCAGGGCGTGTAGCCCAGGTTCAGTAAATGTTGGATGAATGGACCCTTGCAGCATTTAGTCCAAATGGCTTCCTATTGTGCCTAAAGCTAGAGTGACCGGGACAATTTGTCAGGGTAGGCATGACAGCAATGCCAAATAAACTGAAAGCTGCATGCGAACAATCCTTGCTATAGAAATACAACTTCAAGTGCCACAGTTCCTCCTCCAGAGGAACCAGATTGTTGCCCCCATGCCTCTGCTACGAACTTGGGAAGGGCAGAAATCATCAGAGCGATGCTATTTAATACAAACGAGAGTGAACACTTACTAAGGGCTGTGTGCTTGAGGTAGGTAGCTGAGACATTTTGCCTGTTCTACAAGGTTTTCATTCAAAAAGTATTACTTGAGGTAGGTAGTGCATTTTTCAACGTTATTTCCCTGGCTTTGATCCTTGCGCGGTGGTTACGTAAGCTGTTCACCTTTGGGCACAATGGGCAAAGGGTGAGTACACCTCTACTGTTTTGCAACCTTTTTGTAGCCCTGAAAAGTTTTCAAAATAAGAAATTGGATTAAAAGTATGATCTGAGCATGGTACATGGGTCAGACAGTGGTCAAGGCCCTGAATACACAGAAGTGAAAAGGACAAAGCATGTGTCCATGGGATTTAGAAACAGAGCCAGGGGAAGCTAGTCCGGAGTCCAAATACATAGTCGTTACGCTCTAACGCACTCATAACATCATGTAACAAGCATGAAGTACGCCAGTGCAGGAAAATTGGGTTGTGCAGAAAAACTGGGAACTAGCTGGTATGGATAGGGGCTCATTTATAAATACCATGAGACAGAAATGGCACCAAAATAATTTTGTTTGGATCGAATAACATTTTAAGACTTCTCTGAGCTAACATCGTATTTTTCACTTCTTAGTTTGAAAATTTTTAATCACGCAAAAGCACTCGCAATATTAGTACGATGAAATCCTATAAATCTTGCGTGTCGTTAAAACAATTGTACCATGTTGCCAAATATACATATACTTTTTGTGTTGACTTCTTTGAAAAGATGCCATAGACATTTTAGACTTCATGTATCTCCTAAGGATGTCTGTCCCCCTATAGAACCATAGCTCTCTCATCACGTAGAAGAAAAGGAGCAATTCTATACTACAACTTAATATCCAGTTTATATTCAAATTGCTTCCCAATTTTCCCCAAAATGTTAACAGCTACGTGTTTTTCCAAAGAGGGATTTAATCAAGGTTGGCACATTGCATTTTGTTGTTTCTTGAATTTCTTTTGATCTAAGACGGCTCCCACCATTTCTCTCTGTAAGACATTAACCTACAAAAATTGGGGCTAGTTTTATTGTAGAATGGCCTCACATCCTGAATTTGTTTGCTTCTTATAATATTGTTCAACTTCTCCCCCTCTTTCCTGTATTTCTTATCAACTGGAAGTTACGTTTAAAGGTTTGAATAGATTCA